>NC_092788.1:41498810-42790057 GCF_047496795.1 Chiloscyllium punctatum
AAGAATTTCAGAGGAAGCAGCAATAGACATGTTGATTGCATCGCGGATTTTCACTTTATTTTCCGACACATTCCCAAAAGGCATTTATCCAATCTGGATAAGGTAAAGATTATAAATATTATCCAACATTTTAAGAAAGGATGAATTTGGAGAATGGTAAACTACGGACCAGTTAACCTGTCATCCGCAGTCAGGTATCTCTTGGACTCGATTACAAAGAACATGCTACTAGATATTTAGAAGGTAAAAACATAACTGGGGAGTGTGAGAATGCACCGATGAATGGAAAACCAGCAGTGGCAAACATTTTTTTGGAATGGTTTGAAGATGATTCTTGTGGACATAGGCAATGAACAACAAATGGATAATGTATAGTTGGATATTCATGAGCTTTTTAAAAGAACTCACACACTGAGCTCATAAGAAAAGTTAAACTGAGAGGTATTAGGAAGAACATATGCAAATGGGAAAGAAAAATTAGGTTTACATTCATGTGAATGTAATTGGAAGATAGAGGATGTCGTACACCAGTTGCATTGCGTGTTAATGAGACTACACTTAGAAGATTGTGTATCGCTCGGATTCCCAATCTAAGAAAGAATATACTGACTACAGAGGAACTGCAAAAGCTATTCTCCACATTAACCCCTAAGTTGGCAAGGTTGTCTGATGGGGTAACTCAGCCTGTAATCTCAAGTTTCGAAACATGAGAGGTGATCGTCGTGAATCTTAGAAACATCGAAAGGACTGAATAACAGAGGGACATGAGGAAGTACAAGTAGGCGAGATCTGGGAGAATCCCACGATATTCTACACGGACAAGTCAAACAGAATAATCAGCAAACAGTCAGTGTACATTAGAAACCAAAGGGGCAATCTGCGTGTCAAGCTGCAGAACAATGATGGATTGTAACAGGAGACCTTCACATCTAATTTACTTGGGAGAAGGAGGATGCAGGTACAGAATTCAAGAAGATGGACTGGACAACTCTTGAACAGATTGATGTAAAATACGAGAAGGGATTTGAGGCTTTGTTCTGTACAAATTTGGACCAATATCCATGTCTGAAAGAGTTGTATCACAGGCGGCTGTTGAGGTCAAGGGAGGAATGACACTGATTGAATATTTTAATTAGAATCTGATCATAGGGGAGGTGCCAGAGAACTGGAGGACTGCTAATACGATTACACTTCACAGTAAGGGTGGGAGAGATAGATCAGGGAACTATAGACGAGTGAGTATTAGATCACTGTTAAGGAAACTACAGGATAAAATAGGGAAGGAGAAAATCGAACTCCAATCAGAGTCACAAGGTTTGATCAGAGATAATCATCGTGACTTTATCAGAAGGAAGTCGCATCTAATGGATTTGATTGAATTAGTTTGAGGAGGTCGATTGTTTAGTTTTGTAGGAAGGTCTCTGACAAATTTCCAGCCGGGATACTGAGAAATAATGTAAAATATCACAATATGAAGGATACCTGGACAGGTTACAAGGAGATTTCTCTTAATGGCAGCAGGCAGAGGGTGGTGGGAGAAGGCTGTTTGTGTGACTGGAGACCAGTGTCCCCTGGTGTACCACAGGGATCAGTGCTGTGTCCCTTATTGTTTGTGTTATTCATAAAAAAAGATGTGAATGTGGAGGGGGCTAGGTGGAGAGTGGGGGAGGTGTGATAAGTAACTGTATGTTTGACATTAAGATTGACCGGATGGTTCGCAGTGAGGAGGAAGGCCTTAAGTTACAGGAAGATGCAGATGATTGGTCAGATGGGCAAATCAATGGCAGATGGTATGTAACCCTGATAAATATGAGCTGATGCACATTGGGAGAAGGAACCAGACAGGGGAGGACTCAATGAATGGCAGCACACTGGGAACTTCAGGGTGTGCTTCTCCACACATCCCTGAATGTGACTGGACAGGTTAATGGACTAGTTAAGAATTGGACCTTGGGTGTAGCATTTCCTAATCAGGAGTAGATTATAAGAGCAATACAGGGCTTTGGAGTACTGTATGTAGCTCTGGGAGCCACATTCCAGGAAAGATGTGATTGTACTGGAGAGGGTGCAGAGCTGATTCACCAGGATGTTCCCTGGGATGGAGCATATCAGCTATGGAGATAGGCTGGATAAGCTCGGGTTGTTTTCTTTGGAGCAGAGAAAGCTGAGGGGTCAGGGATTCAGAAGGATAAGATTATGAGGGACATGGACAGGGTGGAAAGACAGCAGCTGTTCCTTTTAGTCAGAGGGTCAAGAACAAATGAGCACACTTTTAAAGTGAAAAGTTTGAGGTTCAGAGAGGATTTAAATATTTTTTTCACCTTGAGGATGTGGGGTTCTGGGATTACTTCCTGAAAAGGGGGATTATCACGGGTAACCTCACAATCATTGAAAAGTATTTGGACGAGCACGTGGAAGTGTCATAACATTCCAGGCTATGGGCCTGGTGTAGGAAAGTGGGACTAATATAGATTGTGCTGTATTTCTGTTGGCACAGAGTCTGTGCTCCTGTGAGTGTATGGTGTGTAAGGTCAATTATTGAGCAGTCTAAGGCAGGAATTGATGGCTTTCTGAAGAGTATATTCACAAGGGTTAAAAGAGTGAACTGTAATAGCTGGTTAAATTATGTCAATGTGAGAAATATGAGAAAACAAGTACAGTTTCCTTACAGTTTGAAACCAGAGAATAGAGAATGGGAAACAGGGAAATGGCAGAACTATGAAGCCACTACTTCAGTTCTGTCTTCACAGAACTTTCAAACAATACAAGGAAAACCGAGTCTGGTGGAGGAAAATGATAGAGTACATTGAACATAGAACATAGTAAGTAAATGGTTTAGGAGAAATTATTGTGGCTGAAAGTAATGGTCATAGGCAACACTGACGTAGATTTATGAAATGGGAATTATGTTTGAGAAACAGAATGGGAGACAAATGAAAGAGAAACAATGGATGTAAAACATGTGGATTTTTAGAAAGATTTTGGTAAAGCTCCAAGCCCAATTTGCAAAATCAAATCTGAGTGGATTGGGGTCTAATATATTGCTATGTTTCTAGAATGGGACAGCTGGCAGGAAACGGTGAGTAGAAATAAACAGACTCGTCAAGCAACAGCCTGACATTGTCTGTAAGGTATGACTCTGTGAGTATGACTATATCGCAGATACCTCATTACCTTCCCCAGATATCTCCTGTCTCATCAGGACGGACACAGCAGAAGTGGCGGCACAGTGGGATACAGTTTGAAGGGAATTGCTCTTGGAGTCCTCAACAGTGACTCCGTATCCCATGAAGTCTCATGGCATTACTTTGCACATGGGAAAGGAAACCTCCTGCTGATTACCATGTACCAGCCTCTCTGAACTGATGAATCAGTACTCCTCCATGCTGACCAACACTTGGAGGAAGCACTGAGGGTAGCACGGACGCAAGATCTACTCTGGGTGGGGGATTTCAATGTTCACCAACAAGAGTATCTCAGCGACAGCATTACAGAGAGCTGGCCAGGCCCCAAAGGATAGAACTGCTCGACTGGTTCTGCAGCAGGTGGGGAAAGAACCAACATGAGGAAAATACAAACTTGAACACAGCCTTACTAATCTGCCAATTACAGAAGTATCTGTCCATGATATTATCGGTAAGAGAGACCACCACATAGCCATTGTGGAGACAAAATCACACCTTCACATTGAGAATAACCTCCACCATTTTGGGTGGTACTATCACGTTGCTAAACAGGGCAGACTTCGAACAGATCTAGCAGCTCCAATCTGGATGTCCATAAGGTGTCGTGGGTCATCAATAGCAGCCAAGTTGTACTCCTGCATAACCTCATGGCCTCCCGCATATCCCCCTCACAATTGCCATCAATCTAGAGAATCAATATTGGTTCAGTGGAGTGTGCAGGATGGCAGGAACTGCACCAGGCATACCTGATAATGGGGTGTCAGCCTGGTGAAGCCACCAATCAGGACTACTTATGCGCCAAACAGCATAAGCAGTAAGTAATAGACACAGATAAGTGATCCCACAAGCAAAGGAACAGATCTAAGCTCTGCAGTCCTTCCACATCTAGCCGAGAAACGTTGGGGACAATGAAACAATTCACTGGAGGAAGAGATTCCACAAATAACCCCTTCCTCCATGATGGAAGAGCCCAGCACTTCAGTGTATAAGATAAGGCTGATGCATTCACAACAATCTTCAGTCAGAAATGCTGAGTGGATGATCCATCTCAGCCCCCTCCAGTGGTCCTCAGCAATTCAGTTACCAGTCATCAACCAATTCGATTCAGTCCACTCGATATCCAGAAAGGAATGGAGATACTGGATACTCTCCAAAGAGTCCATACTCTGACAACATTCTGGCAATAGTACTGACAACTTGTGCTCCATAACTTGCCACTCCCCTAGCCAAACTATTTCAATACAGTTACAACAATGGCTTTTCCTGATTACGTGGAAAATTACCCCAAGTAATCATTGTTCCTGTATGTAAAACGCAGAACAAATCCAATCCGGCCAATTGCCACCCCATCAGTCTCCTCTCGATCATCAGTAAAGTGGTGGAAGGTCTCAGTGTTTTTAAGTAGCACTTGCTCAGTAATGCCCTGGTCAATGACGCCCAGTTTGGGCTCCACCAGGGCCACTCAGCTCCTGATCTCATTACCGTGATTCAAACATGGACAAAAGAGCTGAATTCCAGAGGTGGGGTGAGAGCGATATCCCTTTAAATCAAGGCTGCATTCGACTATGTGTTGTATCAAGGGGCCTTAGCAACACAGGAATCAATGGGCATCGGGGCAAACTCCCCGCTGGTTAGAATCATACCTGACACGTAGGAAGGTGGTCATGGTTGATAAAGGTCAGTCAAGTCAGCTCCAAGTCTGTAGGAGTCCCTCGGGCAGTGACCGAAAACTTCTTCAGGGCTACTTCATCAATGACCTTCCCTCCATTTTAAGGTCAGCAGTGGGGATGTTCGCCAATGATTGTACAATGTTCTGCAACATTTGTGGCTCCTCAGATACTGAAGCAGTCCATGTTCAAATGAGACAAGATCTTGACAGTATCCAGGCTGACAAGTGGCAAGTAATATTCAGGCCACACGAATGCCAGGCCATGACCATCACCAGTAAAGGACAATCTAACCTGCCACTTGGCATTCAATGGTGTTACTATCACTGAATCCCCCAGTGTCAAATTCCTGGTGGGTAATCATTGCTCAGAAACTCACTGGTCTCGCCACATGAACACAGTAACAATAAGAGCAGGTCCGAAGCTAGGAATACTGCGGCGAGTAACTCACATCCTGACTTCCAAAAGTCTGTCCATCATCTACAATGCATAAGTCAAAAGTGTAATAGGAGACTCCCAATTTGTCTTGATGAGTGCAGCCCCAATAACACTTAAGAAGCTTTATACCATCCAGGACAAAGCAGCCAGTTTGACTGTCCCTTCATCCACAATGCTCCACCATCAACGCTCAGCAGCAGCAGCAGTGTTTTACTATCTACATGCTGCAATAAAATAATCCACCAAAGATCCTTAGAGACCATCTTCACAACTCCCATGTCTATCTAGAAGGACAAGGGCTACAGATGTATGGGAATACCATCATCTTCAGGTTCCCTCCAAGCCAGTCACCATCCTGACTTGGAATTTTATCACCGCTCCTTCACAGTCACTGGGTCAGAATCCTGGGATTCCCTCCCTAATGGCATTTGAGGTCAACCAAGCAGGTGGACTGCAGCGTTCAACAAGGCAGCTCACCACCACCTTCTCGAGGGCAACTAGGGACGGGCAATAAATGCTGGCCCAGCCAGTGACTCCGAGATTCACGAAATAAATAAATAGAAATTAACAGAGGACGGTTGCTGAGGTGTCGCAGGGATCGGTGCTTGGGGCCCAGCTGTTCACAATGCCCTTTAAACATTTGGTTACTGGAATCAGATACAATATATCCCAGCCTGCTGACAGCACTAACGGATGTGGGATTGTGAATGGGTGAGGAGGTTATAAAAAAGCACCGAGAAGACAAGTGGAGTGAATGGGTAAATACGTGACAGATGGAGAACAATGTGGATAGAGGAGACGGTGTGCTCTTTGGTGGAAACGATAAATTGGCAGCCTACCATTTGAAAGGGATTGGTTGAAACATGTTGATCTACAAAGGGACGTATGCTCCTGTTTGTTGTTTCCTTCTGCATAAACCTCTGAGGCCCCTGCAGCGCAGTGAGTTCTGTAACCAGAAGTCAATACTGGGCATGGCATTGGCACGCTGCCCAGTGAACACGGACCCACCAAGTGGGGAGCTGCAACACTGAAAAGGATCTGCATCTCCTTGTACACCAGTTGCTGAAAGTAATATTGCAGAAACAGAAAGCAGTGAGGAAGATAAATGGTGTGTGGATCTTCATTTCAGGGGGATGTGAGTCCAGGAGAAAAGGTGTCTTACTGCAGCTGTACAGGGCCTTGGTGAGATATCATCTTGAACATTGTGCACTATTGTGGGGAGTTTTGGTCTCCTTACCTAATAAAGGACAAACCTGACATTGAGGGAGAGCAGTGAAGGATGACCAGACTGGTCTCTGGGATGACGGGCTTGTTATGGGAGCAGAGTATGGGAGACTGGGCAAGTATTCCATGGGGTTTAGGAAAATGAGTGGAGATCTCAGTGAGATATATAAAACTCTGACAGGGTGAGACAGATTGGAAGCAGGAATGATAATTCCCCTGCCTGGGACTTGTAAAACAAGGGGCCACAGTATTAGATACAGGCAGTCACTCTGCATTGAGATGATAATAAATGTCTGCTCTCAATGACTCGGGAACCTGGGGAATTCTCTCGCACCTGGAAACCGAGACACTGATTATAAATAAGGATTTCGAGACAGTAAAGGGATGGTGGGAGAGCAGGAGTACGGTGTGGAAATGAAGGGCCAACCATCATTATATTGAATTGGTTAGCAAACTCGATGGACCAAACGTACTACTGCACCGCCTATTTTATAGCTTCCCAAGGTTACTCACATTAACGGATATGTATATCATGTGGGGTAAGTGCATTGAGGAGAGTTTTTCCATGAACTAGAATGGGGAGGCTCAATGTGTTTTCCATTCCCAATGTTTCTGTGAAGTCTGTGGGAAAGGTCTGTAAATGCTGTCACAAGCTCTCAGATGTTAGGAAGGAGGTTTCTGCAGGGTCGACAGGACTGTGTTCCCATTCCCTTTTCCGACATTGATGCTGAGGCTGGGTTTTCTGTCCGGTTTCATCCTTTCAGACCTCGGAGTAGTTTGCTTCGAACAGATCTGTTGGTCAAGTCTGGTAGCTTTAATGAGTTAGCATCAGGTAAAGTTCACGTGATTCTGACCCTGACATCTTCACCCACACTCGTCACTGAGCCATAGATGGTGTTGATGCCAATGACAGACTGAGGTGTTACCCTGGCAAAAAGTTACAGGTTGTGTTTGAATGCAGATCTGCTTCTCCTGCTTCTGTGATCTACAGCACTACGTGAATACACAGTTTCGAGGTGCAATATCTGCAATGCAATTTTGCTGTCTGTTCCCCAATTCTCACTAAGACCCATTCACCCATCAGCCCTGCACTCAGTGACCGAACCTGGTTTCTGATGTGGAAATACTTCCATTTTCAAACTCTTATCCTGCTGAGGGTCTCTCTCCCCGGGTCTTGCTTACAATCTGACACATTCCGCAAAAGCACTTAACTGATCTTAATTCAAATATTTAATTCACCTAAATATTTTTCATTGAGAAATACCAATCTGCTGTGTTTAAAGTGAATGTGTTTCCCCTGTTTCTTTACCTGACCATGATTAAGAGCTCTGTAGTGTCAGTAATGCCAGCCTTATGTAGTTTCAGAGCCAATGAATTCTCTGGAGTCCCAATCATCTTCACCACATTGTATATTTTCTCTTTTGGTTTGATGCCTTATCATTCATGGCTGCCTTGTTCTCCCTTGAGTATGTTTCAAGTTCTTTGGGTTGCATTTCTGGTATTATATTCCGAATTTATCCCCAGAACCTCCTCCCATTGCTGCTCCATGGTCTTTCCTGCTCAGTTCCCCTTCCAATTAACTCTGGACAGCTTCGCCCGCATGTCTTGGTAGTTACATTGCTCAATTATAACCACATTACATCTTGAAAGAGCATTAGATATAAACCGAAAGGAGGAGTTTTGGGAGACGGGACACGAAGAATAATTGGTGGATTTCTTAACTAGATACAAAGGGAGAACGAGAGAGAGGATAGAGATCTGGAGATCTGGAAAATGAGAAAGCCACATTATCGAAAGAAGTAGATGAACATCCCCCAATGTTTTGGCAATGCCTGTGTGCTGTGGTCCTTGGTACAGTGCATGTACAACAGAGTAATATGTTCAAATGCTGAGTCTGATGCCAGAATATTTATCTCCAATAATATGACTGACACTAGCTTTGGAAAGAACCCACCAGGCCAACATATTGAAGTCCCGGTAGAAAGGGGATTAACTGAAATAAGTTGGGACACCAGAATCAAGAATTTGGAGCACACATCCTGGTAAGAATGAGAGATTAGAGTTGGGAATCCCAGAAAAGGAGGGTTCGTTGAGAGGATCAAATCATGTTTTAATGTTTTACCAATTTTATACATCATATGCATCATTTTTCGTTAACTGTGTCTCTGTTGTTTCTTTACAATGTGTTGTGCACATATGAAAAATGCGACTTATCTGCACACACACATTGATTAAACAGTGTATACAAAATCATTGTTCCACCATTGAAACTGTCCTGTTGTTGTGTTACGAGGATAGATTAGATTAGATTAGATTACTTAGTGTGGAAACAGGCCCTTCGGCCCAACAAGTCCACACCGCCCCGCCTCAGGCAACTGAATGTGTGGAGTTTGCACGTTCTCCCCGTGTCTGCGTGGGTTTCCTCCGGGTGCTCCGGTTTTCTCCCACAGTCCAAAGATGTGCAGGTCAGGTGAATTGACCATCCTAAATTGCCCGTAGTGTAGGTAAGGGGTAGATGTTAGGGGTATGGGTGGGTTGCGCTTCGGCGGGGCGGTGTGGACTTGTTGGGCCGAAGGGCCTGTTTCCACACTAAGTAATCTAATCTAATCTAATCTATCCTCGTAACACAATAACAGGACAGTTTCAATGGTGGAAAAATGATTTTATATACACTGTTTAATCAATGTGTGTGTGCAGATAAGTCGCATTTTTCATATGTGCACAACACATTGTAAATAAACAACAGAACACCAACTAGCCACCAAAAGACATGATCCACTATCACTACGTTCCGTACATACAGACAAAGAAGGGCACCACTTTGACTGGGACAAAGCACACACACATACTAAGACACGCAAGGACCTTCTTAGAGGAATCGTATTATAACCAGAAGTCCATCAATAAACGCATCAATTTAGATCCTGTCTACATTCTCTTCTTAAAATAACCGGAAATGACATCACCCACTTTAAGAAACCAAGACCTATAAATAGAGAGGTGGGATATCCCACCAGCACTTCAGCAGATGCTCTCACTGATGATGTCACCAAGTCATGGTGACGAAACTTCTGAAAACATACCTTCAAGCTCAGCGAGCTTACTTGCACAGATATAAATTGTTGTTTGTTGTTTATTAGTGGAATTTAGGAGTTCTCTATCGCTCACGTTTTGACAGATTATGATGTGAGGTGAGCTTTTCTAGGTGTGTGATTTTAATTAACAGAGGGGTTCGACATTGATGTCATAACAGTTTGGGGCCTTGCCGTGTGGCACTTGGACCGATCTGAACAGATTTGAGATACAACAGGTCGCAGCAAATTCCAACTCATTGCAATTAGTGACTTTGATCTTCAAATAAAACCAGTGGGAAAATTCGTTTAATTTTGTTACTTGTGGTTGGTTAAATGAAAAGTGAGGGAAATGGCTGTTCACATTACTAAAGAGGTTCCCAAATTTTCCAAGGAAGTTTAGAAAGACAGAAGGAGGACATTTGTTAGAATTAGCAAATAGGTTGGAATTGGGTTCAACCAGGGAGAAAAGGGAAGCTGAAATTGTAATGGAGTTGGTTAAGCACTTTGATGTATCAGAGAAACAGGCAACTGCAGTAGAGTTATAAAAACTTAAATTGCAAATGTGGCAACTGGAGTTAGAAGATAAATAAAGGGATGGAAACAGAGAGAGACGAAAGAGAAAGAGAGGAAAAAGAAAGAGAGAGGGGATTTGAAATTCAGAAGTTGGGAATTAGACAAGAAATTTAAATTAACAGGATGGAGATGAAGGGAGAACGTAGGGATGTATACAA
The DNA here is from genome assembly GCF_047496795.1 of Chiloscyllium punctatum. NCBI lineage: Eukaryota > Metazoa > Chordata > Chondrichthyes > Orectolobiformes > Hemiscylliidae > Chiloscyllium > Chiloscyllium punctatum. Next base: position 41,509,130 of record NC_092788.1, read on the forward strand.
CTAGGTTAGTAACTTGCCATATTTCGTTGAGAAAATTGTCAAACCCTTTTTCATTTCATTTGAAAAAATGGCTAGGCAGATGACGTGTCCAGTGAACTTGTGGGTAATGCTAGTTCAGACTAAGCTGGTGGGCACAGCTGGTGAGGTATGTGCAGCGCTGTCAGATGAGGGATCAAGAGATTATCAAGATGTTAAATTGGTTATTTTGATTGGTTATGAATTGGTACTAGAAGCATATAGACAGAAGTTCAGAAAAATAGAGACGGAACCAGGTCAGACTTATATTGAGTTTGAAAGAATTAACAACAGTCATTTTGACAAGTGGGTGCTGGCCTTAAAAATGGATAAGACCTGTGAGGCCTGAAGGGAGATTAATCTGCTGGAGAAGTTAAAAGACTCACTTCCAGAGATAGTAAAAATTCATGTGAATGAATAGAAAGTTCAAGAAGTGAGCAGCGCGGCAGAAATGGCAGGTAAATATGCATTGTGCAATGTGATGAAATTTAGCTTCTGGCAGGAATTTCATCCCGTGAGGGATAGTAATTGGGAGAAGGGACGATCACACATTACAAAGCGAACAGTAGTTCACAATATTTTACCACAGGTGAAGAAAGAAGCCCAAGGGGGTTGAAAGGTGGTGAAAGGCCTCAGGTGCTCTCACTATAAGGGAGTGGAACACATAAAATTACAGTGCTGGTGGTTTAGGAAGGGCACAGTGGAAAAGTTGTTTTCACTGCAGTAAACTGGGACACACCGTGCTGGGCGTTAAAGGAAGACACTTTGGGGAAAGATGTGGTAGAAGAGGCTCAGCCCAGTGGCAGTAGTGAAACTGGTAAAGGAGACCCCAAGTGGAGCCGAGGAGCTGCAGGAAATTGCACAGCCTAGGCAAGGGCTGGGTATGGAGGTAGTGCCTGATCTCTCAAAAGAATTCACCTCTGTGGATAAAGTTTACTCAGAAAGAACAGGGGGAGAACGACAAGAAGTTATAATTTTGTGAGATATGGGATCTGCTCAGTCTGTAATAGTTGAGAAGTGAGACGCTGGAAAAGCACAACAGATCAGGCAACATCCGAACAGCAGGACAATCGAATATCAGGCACAAACCCATCGTCAGGAACATGGTGGGGGGACAAGGGGGCTGAAAGATAAATACGAGGGTAGTAGCTGAGCTGGTGGAAGGGTCATTGGGAAGGCAATAAGATGATGTAGGTGGGAGTGATAGTGATATGTCGGAGGATAGGGTGAAGTCGATAGGTGGAAAGGAAGAGGTCTAGTTAGGGCGGTTCAAGAGGGCAGTGCTAGGTTGTACGGTTGGATCTGGGAGAGGTTGGTGGAGGGGAGATTTGAAATTTGGTGAAGTCAACTTTGATGCGGAACAGTTTGAGGGTTCCAGCTGTCCTACCACTGATAGGAGTCCTATCACCCTCCTCACCGACCTATCACCATCACACCCCACTTGCATCTACCTATCGCCTTCCAAGCTCCCTTCCACCCAGCTCCATCCCCACCCTCCCATTTATTTCTCAACCTCCTTCCCCCTCCCTTACCTCCCATTTTCCTGATGAAGGATTTATGCCTGAAACGTCAACGCCCCTGCCCCTCGGATGCTGCCGACGTGCTGTGCTTTTCCAGCCCCACACTTTTCAACTCTCATCTCCAGCATCTGCAGCCCTCACTCTCTCACCCTCTAATAGGAAGAGATGAAAGGTTTTTCACTCTTTCTGGCATGTTCATCAAGAGTGTGTTAATTTGTGGAATGGGGACATAAATTAAGCATTCCCTTGTGTAACATCAGGATGGAATGCCAAATCAAGATTAGGGAAGTAACAGTGACAGTGAGTAACAGAGTGTCAGGTCCAGGAATACAGTTTGTTCTTGGGAACGATTTAGCAGGAGGTGAGGAGGGATAGGCACTCCTTGTGGTGGAGAAGCCAAAGGAAGACTAGGGAATTGGTGAGTTAAAAGAAAATTACCCAGGAATTTTTCCAGACTGTGTAGTTCCAAGATCCCACTGTCATAAGTTACAGCAGGAAGTAAAACCGAACGAAAAAGACAAATGGGTTGATGCTCAGTGAACTGACCCCCTGTTTGATGTAACGGTGCAGGATAAACCTGAACAGGCAGAGGATCAGGCAGAGGGGTTTAGTCCAGAAAGGCTAATGGACTTACAACAGAAATATACACACACATTCACACACACATACACATGCACACACACAGAAAAGGAATCAGAATATATTGTTGAACGTTATTAAAATAAAGATAGAATCATAAAATTAAAATGGAGACCCCGATAGGTTACTGCAGAAGGGAAATGGTCCGACGTGCACCAGATTGTGTTAGCACTAACGTACAGTGTTATGGGTAGCTCATAAACTAACTGCAGGCGGTCACTTAGGTGTATAGAAGACTCAGGCTAAGGTACAGAAGCATTTCCACTGTCCTGGAATGCACAAGGACGCTGTTAATTTTTGTTGTACGTGACATACATCCCAAATGGTAGGTAAGTAACAGGCAGTAACAAAACCAGCACTTTTCTTGCCAATTCCTGCATTCGAAGAACTTGCATGTGTGTTATGATAAATTGTGTTGCTCCCCTTTCTAAAGTAAAAGTGGAAACCAATATTTGCTTACTTTCTTGGATGTGTCTACCAGATTTCCAGAGGCAATTCCATTATTGGAGTGCCAAGGCAAAAAGGGAGGTGGCGGAGTTGGTAGCTTTCTTTACTCGCTGTGGGCTGCCCAGAGAGATTCAGTCAGACCAAGGGTCTCATTTTACCGCTCAGCTGTTTAAGGAAGTCATGGATGGCTTAGGCATACAACACTTCAAATCAAGTGCGTCCCATCCTGAATCCCAGGGAGCCTTGTAAAGTTAGCATCAGATGCTGAAGACTATGTTAACAGCTACTGTCAGGGTTGGCCAAATGATTGTGATAAAGGTGTCCCATTGAAGTGTTTGTCATTAGTAATGTCCCAAATAAATCTACTCACTTTACTTCCTTTGAGTTAATATTCGTACATGAAGTGAGAGCTCCTCTGAAATTAATTAAATATAAATTGACAGGACCGAAGTCGGAAATCTCACACCTGGATTCTGTGTGTGAGGTGAAGGAGAGAGTAGATGGAGTAGGTGAGTTTGCTAAACAGTATCTGAAGAGCACAGCATAGAGTGAAGGAGGTGGCAGATACAAACTCTGAAACTTTGAAGATTTCCCGTGGGGATGACGTATTAGTATTGTCACCAGTGGTAAGAAATCTCTTCAAAGCCAGGTTTAGTGGCCCCTTTCAAATAAAAAAAAATGTGGAGTCAGTTTAACTACCCAGTAAAGATACCAGAGATGACAAAATAACCTTTATCGAATATTTCATATGGATGAATAATGCACAAGCCACATTTAAGACTCAGAAACAGAGTTGTGGCCATATGAACAAATTTTGCAGCTTATCTTTATGATGTAGTGATCTTTAGCAAGTGATTGAAAGCTCACATGTTACAGTTGACCGATAATGTTGAATGATTACAAGAAGCAAACTCAGTAATAAACTTAAAGAAAACAGAATTCACGAAAGCAGTGGTAACATTCTTGGGATATTGCATTGGACATGGAAGGTTGACCCCATGGAACACAAATACGAAGGGCTTTGAGGAAATTCCATGACCATCCTCGAAGAAAGAGGTGCTTCGATTTTTGGAACTGAATGGATTCTATCGGAAGTTTGTCCCAAACTTCAGCAGCGTATTGGCACCTCTAATAGACTTATTAAAGAAGAACATTGAATTGTGGTGGATAGAACAATTCCAGGAGGCATTTGAGAATTTTAAAGCAGGATTAATCACCACATCAGTTTTAGCTACACCAAATATTCTGAAACCCTTTGAAAATTGTGTTTGATGCTTGGGATATAGGGGTCGGAGATGTATTGATACAGAAAGAGGATGACGGAATTGTATGGCTAATTGGCTACTTGTTGAAAAAACTCAATATCCACCAGAAAAAAAAATACAAAATCTTCATTATTGAAAAAGAATGATTAATTTTCATACTGGCCTGACAATATTTTAATGTTTATATGACAAACAAATTGTCGGAGATGGTTGTGGACAACAACAAATCTCTCACATTTTTTGAAATATTTAAAGACCAGAATATGAGACTATTTAATTGGAGTCTTACCTTACCGACTTGAAACTCACAAACTGTACAGGCTGTGGCCCCTACAATGTGATAGCAGATGGGTTTTCGCGGATTTAAAGGAAAGCAGTGTAGATAAGATTAGACTTATTCCAGTGTTGTATTGGTGTGCAGAATTAATATGAATGATTTAACTGAGATTACTACTTTTGTATTTCATATAATTGGGATTAAGAATTAGAGGAAAACGAATGATGCCATCTTTTCATTCTGCTGGTTCATTTTATTTTCTGAAGCAGGAAGATGTTATGAAGCCAAAAGCATGTATGGGCACTTTAAGACAGATCGGGTTTTGTTGAATAGAAATTAAAGCCACAGATGCCAGCTAAAGCTCACACTGTTCCACATGTCACCATTAGCTGAGAAATGGATACCTGAGTTTTGGTTGCTATTTTGACAGCCATCCAAATGCAACCAAAGAGTTTAAATAACGCTCAGGATACCAGAAATCAACAGAATTTGAATATTATTGTTTGGGCACCTGGACAGCAATCAAATTATGAGAATTATTATTTCATGGCGAGTATATAAATCCAGCATTTTGAACACTGGAGGGAGAGCTGCTGCCATCCAACAATAGAGCAACTGCTGTAGAGCAGGAGTGCTAAGTGACCATCTCAAACACTCTCTATCAAAGACACATTTTCATGTAAACCTACTTGCAGTAAAAAAACATGACCCAGTGAGATCAGCAGCTGAAAGAGTGAACACAGCGGGAAAGATAGAGACTGTATGGTCTTGAGATTTTAATGTTTCATATGTGGATTGTTGGAACAGCATATTTTTACAGAGTTGGAGTCAGATAGTAAGTAGCTAAGAAAAGAGGGGCTTGTATTTGCGAATAGTTGTTGTTTAGTGTTCACTATTAAAGTTAAGAAACTAATTTGATAATTTTTGTTTTAATAGTGGAATGTAGGAGATCTCTGTCGCTCATATTTTAACAGATTACAAGGTGAGGCGAGCTTTTCTGGGTGTTCGGGTATAATTAACAGAGAGGTTCGAGTCCACCTTATAAATATCCATCCACGCTAACCCCATTTCCCTGCAGTTGGCCCATATGCTTCCAGTCCTTTCCTATCCACATATTTATCCAAATGTTTTTGAAATGGGTTGTTAATTGGTTGTTCGTGGGTGGCACGGTGGCATAGTGGTTAGCACTGCTGCCTCACAGCGCCAGAGACCCGAGTTCAATTCCTGCCTCAGGCGACTGACTGTGTGGAGTTTGCACGTTCTCCCCGTGTCTGCGTGGGTTTCCTCCGGGTGCTCCGGTTTCCTCCCACAGTCCAAAGATGTGCAGGTCAGGTGAATTGACCATCCTAAATTGCCCGTAGTGTAGGTATGGGGTAGATGTAGGGGTATGGGTCGGTTGCGCTTCGGCGGGGCGGTGTGGACTTGTTGGGCCGAAGGGCCTGTTTCCACACTGTAAGTAATCTAATGTACCCCCCCTTAACCATATCTGCTGGCAACTCATCCCTGTACCAGCCCTCTGTATAAAGAAGTCGCCCCTCAGGTTCCCTTTTATTCCTTCCCCTTTAACCTTAAACTGATCCCCTCTAATCCTCGATTCTGTACACCTTGGAAAAAGACTGAGAGCATTAACCCTATCCATACTCCTCGTGATTTTACACAGCTCTATAAGGACTCCCTCAGTCTCTTACACGCTAAAGAAAAGGTCCTAGCTTGTCCAACCTCTCCCTATAACTCAGACCATTGGGTCCTGGCAACGTCTTTGTAAATTTCTTCTGCACTCTTTCTAATTTAATAACATCGTCCCCATAACAAGGTGACAAACTCTGAACACAATACTCCAAGTGCGGCCTTACCAAATTCCTGTGTAACTGTAACATTACTTCCCAACTTTTATACTCAATATCCTGCCTGATGAATGCCAATGTGCCAAAAACCTTCTTCACTGCCCTGCCGACCTGTGACTCCACTCTTAGAGAACCGTGCACCTGAACACCAAGGTCCCTCTGCCCACTGCACCCCTTAAGACCATTTACAATGAAACTCCTCCCTTGATTTCAGTTTCCAAAATGCAAGACCTCACGCTTCTATATTAAATTCCATTTGTCATTGCTCGGCCCATTTCCCCACCTGGTTAAGGTCCTGCTGCAACTTTTGATAAACATTCTCACTGATCACGCTCCCAATTACTTTAGTGTCATCTGCAAACTTATTAATCATACCTTCCATATTCTCAACCAAATCATAGATAACAAACAGCAATGGACCAAGCCTCCGGTCTGACAAACATCCTTCCACTCAACCCTCTGCTTTCTACCATCAAGCCAACTGTGTATCCAGTTGGCCAGTTCCCCCCGCTTTCTACGAGATGTTACCTTCCTGAGCAGCCTGCCATGTGGAACCTAATCAAAGGCCTTACTGAAATCCATAGAGACTACATCTATCACTCTGCCCTCATCAAACGTCCTGGTAACTTCATCAAAGGACTCTAAGAAATTTGGGAAGCATAATCTCCCACTCACAAGTCTATGCTGACTGCTCTGAATCAAACCCTGTGTAAGTAATGGGTGCAGTCAATGGTATGCTGTCCTTCATTGTAAGATGATCCGAGTACATAAGTAAAGCCGTCTTCCTGCTGTTGTAGAGCCTTGCTGAGAGAGCTTTGGGGGCACTCTCTACAGATTTGATGCTCTTTGTAAGGAATGATCTCCTTACCACAGACACGGGTGATGGTAACATGAGGATAGAGTGAATAAGCTGAGTGTTTAATCTGTAGAGCTGTGAGAGACGAAGAAATGGTGACGCTGAAACACGAGGAGTGGCAGCGATCACTTATTTGCAAAAGAGACATTGACAGGGAGAGAAATTCCATACTTTACTCAGGATTGATTGGTTTGATTGATTGCCACGTGTACCTCAGTACAGGGAAACACTTTGTTTTTGAGCAGTGGAGGATGATCATAGTAAGCATGTCCAGACAGATCATAGGGTGGAAATAGACTTGGACAGAGTAAGGCATACAGGTTACACTGAACAGGACATGCACTCGACAAGGTCAACATGAACAAGATCGCCATTAACTGAACTTAGAGAGTCCATTCATCAGTCTAACGTGACTTTCCGAATAGTTTATTTGCCTAAATTAACTCTCGCTCCGTTATTGTGCAGTCGGTGAGTGAACCCTACTGAACCGTCATGTTGTTCACAATCCCTAATAGCAGCCACAATACCTTCCATCTGAAACAGGTAGCCATTCCAACCAGCTTCCGCCCTACATAGAGAACACCAGGCTGTCTTCTTGGAGGTGGAAGATGCCTTCTTGAGACTTCACACAAGACATATGGCTTCCCTCCTCACCACTAGAAAACCATGTTAAAGTCCCACGTGTGTATCATAAACAGCGGAGCCAAGAGGAACAACGTGGAACAGACAGTCTGTGCAGCCTCTGCCCCACTCGTTCATCATGTTAGAGCATCAATTAGGAGACAGTGAGGACTGCCAATGCTGGAGATCAGATTAGAGCATCAATTGCTGGAAAAGCACAGTGAGTCAAGCAGCATCCGAGGACCAGGAGAATCGACGCTTTGGGCATAAGACATTCATCAGGATTCAGCAAATATTACCTCATTCTGCCCCCGTGTAAGTGCATTGAGGTGGGAATGGCCTCCTGCTGTTCCTGTGTAAGTGACTCAGGGGAGTGATTGGCTTCAATCTCGTCTGATTGGACAGGGCCAAGGGCCTGACTGGTTAACCCTGGTTCTGTTTGACAGCTCATTGTACTGACAATGTTGCAGCTTTAAGATGTTATTTTGTCCTGGTTTATTTTATGATAGAGATTGAACGATTGTTCCCAAGCTTGCCAGTTAAGACCACTTGAGTAACAGCTAGGGAGGCCTTCGGTTAATTTTATTTCAGCCTGAATGGGTGTGGCCAACTCTCACAGATTAGGATCTCTGGGTTTTGGTTTCTCAGTAACATCAGAAACTATTGGGGTCTCCACAGAGTTGGAAGCTTCAGTGGATGTCTCCTGGCTGCTACTCTCTCTGAAATTTCTCTTGATACTGTTTTTAATTCTTGGATTGGAGAAATGTTTGTGACAATCTGGGTCTGAATATTTCTTTTTGCCAAGGGCTGTGTTTATGGGATTTCCCTATATTGGAACAGTTCATTAGTAATAGTTCCTAGATCTATTATTCTGTTAACTTGTCCAATAAAATTACGTTATTCTAAATTCCTCTTTCTTTGGTTTCATTTTATCTTTCATGTTTAAGTAGATGGTGTTTTGCTTCACACCGAGTAGTTTGACCAGTCACATTGCATCTGGAACAGACACTTTACATTTCCTTTCAAATAAGAAAACATTAGAATCTAGGCTACCGCCTTCAAATATTTTCGAGGGGCTCTGGTGTGGCCCATCACACTAGACTCCTTCCCTTCCTGAGTAATAGGGTGAAGGCACTGAATGGGCTATCCCTGTTCTTCTCCAATAATGTCAATGGGCTGAATGGCTTCCTCATATTCCTGTGAAACCAGCCTGAGGTATTGAATGAACTCTTGTTTTACTGTGGCAATGTGCAGTGTCAGGCAGTGCTGTTACATGAATGTTACGGACACTTTAACAGCACAAGTCTCAATGGAATCTGAATCCTGCTACACACGGACAAAGACCAGTTCAGTAGCTGACGGGGGACAAAATGTTCTGAACATTGTGGAACCTTCAGTGATCATCCCCACTTCTGATCTTATGGTGGGGAGGTTCAGGGTGGGGAGACATTGATGAAGCAGCTGAAGGTGTTTGTGAAGAGGAAGCTACCCTGAGGATCTCCCACAGAGGTGACCCAGGACTGAGATGATGAACATCTTCCTTTGTGTCATGTTTGACCCCAAACACTGGAGAGGTTACTCTGATTCCCATTAAGTTCAGTTTTGTTAAGCTCCTTTATGTCAACAGAAGTCAACCACTGCCTTGATATCGGGGCCAGTCATTTTTATCTGAACGCTTGACGCAACCTCTTTTGTTCACGTCAATAGGCCATGATGTAGGAGCAGCAAGTGTTTTCTTCAAACAGGTGATATTGAATGTCAGGATCACTCTTCTCAAGAGTGTTCGGGAAGCTAGATGACGGAACGTATTTGAAGAGGAGATAGATGGAAATTGACCTGTCAGAGAGTTGAGGGCGATGAAGAATTGGATAGGAAAGAAGATTTGAGACCAGGAGCAGATCAGTCATGATCTTAAAGAAGGGCAAGGCAGGCTTGGGGAGTGAACAACATGCCCCTGTTTCTGATGTTCTCCGATTCTGTTATTGGAAAGTTAGTGGGTGTTATTTTCATGAATGTTCTGTTATTGAATGTTGCAGACAGGGACGACCAGAGGATTTTATGAGCCATCCCTGAGTGAGGTATGGGGGCTGTATTCACATTGAATCTGAGTGTACAACATGACCAACAAATAAAGCACAAGTTGCAGAGAGGGGAAGCTCTGTGAAGAGAGATGAGGGGCCTCTTTCATACCAAGCCTGAGTTTTCCAATTACATTTCCCAATTCACTTCAAACCGTGTGGGACAGTACTGAGGGGCTGAAATGTCTCCTGTGTTTCTGTGCAACAGGTTATAGGAGTAAGTAACCTCCAACTACTCCTGTCTAGCAGGTTTGAGGGGCTGAATGGAACACAGGAACATGGGACTGAGGAGCAGGAGTGGGTCATTAGATACTTTGAGCCTTCTCCACCAGGCACTAAAATTGTAGCTGATCAGGTTGTGGTCTCAGCCCCACTTTCCTGTCTGTGTCCCATTGTGCATGACTCACTTCTTTGTCAAATATTTAACTAACGCAGCTTTCAATCAATGTGAACATAGAGACACGATAACCTTCCACTGAAGAGAATTCCGACTTGAAAAGTCCTTTCAGAATTATTCATCATCCATCTTATAGAATCAGAGAGTCATGCAGAATGGAAACAGACCCATTAGTCCAATCTGTTCACTCCGATCAGATATCAAATCTGATTTAGTCCCATTTGCCAGCATTTGGCCAATATTCCTCCTGTGATTGTACCCGCCTTGACCACTTCCTCTGACTGCACTTTCTGTCCACACACCACTCTCTGTGTGAAATATTTACCTTCTCGTCCCTTCTAAATCATTCGCCCTCTCCCCTCCAACCTCTGCTGTCTTGTTCTGGACTCCCCTATCCTTGGGAGTAGAACATGGCTGTTCAGAATATCCATGTCCCTGATGATTTTATAAACCTCTATAATGTTGCCTCTCAACCTCTCACACTCCAGGGGGAAGCACCTCAACGTAATTAGCCTCTCCCTAAAGCTCAAACCTCCAGTCCTGGAACATCCGTGTAAGTCATTTCTGCAGAAAACCGAGTTGTACGCAGTATTCTTAAAGCGGCCTCACCAACATCCTGTATAGATGCAATCTGCCACCACAACTCCTATACTCAATGCTCTGACTGATTAAGGCAAATGTGCCAAATGTGTTCAGCACCACTCTGTCTACCTGCGACTCACTGCTACAGGTGATCATGTACATAAACATTAGAAAGTTAACATGATGGTAGTGCCAGCAGATAGGAGGACCAGTGATACATTAATCATTATTGAGATTAGATTGTGTTGGAAACATGAGCTTAACATGTCAGGAAGTGAAATCAAATCAATGGGTTCAGGGTGATTAATCTACAAAATAACAGATAGCCCGGAGTGAGTTACAGACTGGAATCGAATCGAGGGGTTCAGGGTGGTTAATATACAGAATACCAGATACCCCGGAGCGAGTTACAATCTGGAATCTAATCAAGGGGTTCAGGGTGGTTTATATACGAATAACAGATACCCCGGATTGAGTTACAATCTGGAATCTAATCAAGGGGTTCAGAGTGGTTTATATACGAATAACAGATACCCCGGATTGAGTTACAATCTGGAATCTAATCGAGGGATTCAGGGTGGTTTATATAGAGAATAACAGGTAGCCCGCAGTGAGTTACAGCCTGGAATCTAATTGCAGGGTTCAGGGTGGTTTATACACAGAATAACAGATAGCCCAGAGTGAGTTACAGCCTGGAATCCAATTGAGGGGTTCAGGGTTGTTCATAAACAGAATAACAGGTAGCCTGGAATGTGTTACAGGTTGGAACCTAATCGAGTGGTTTAGGATGGTTTATGTACAGAATAACAGATGCCATGGAGTGAGTTACAGTCTGGAATCTAATCGAGGAGTTCAGGGTGGTTTATATACGGAATAACAGATAGCCTGGAGTGTGTTACAGATTGGAAACTAATCGAGGGATTTAGGATGGTTTATGTACAGAATAACAGATAGCCCGGAGTGAGTTACAGCCTGGAATCTAATCGAGGAGTTCAGGGAGTTTTAGATACAGAATAACAGATAGCCCAGAGGGAGTTACAGCCTGGAATCTAATCGAGGGATATGTTAACCTTTTTATGTGAAATAACTTGTAACTGGGAGTGAGTCATAAAGTGTACTATTGGCCAAGTGGTTTCAAACCTTGACTCAAATAAACATAATGCAGTCACAAACTACACAACTTTACTGACTCCCAATTTTCCTTGTTTGAGGACTATCCTCCTCTGTTTTCCCCTTACACTGAAAGTATTAATATACCTTTTATACTGCACTGACATTCTGGTTATAGTGCTACCTATCTCTCACTGTCTCATTTATATTCAATCCTGTTGAAAGATACTTAAACCAACAGAGACACAAAGTTCCAGAAAAGCTTTGTTCAATTGCAGGTGCATTATTTTCTTTTATTTGTAGATAACACACAATTTGAACCCACAGAAGGTCAGTGTGGAATTTGAGCAACCCTTCAATTTGGGATGAGGCCTAGCCAGGCAGGATTCTGATTCAACGCTGCAAATCTACAATTCAGTGGCTGAGTTTTATCAGGTTTTGTATAGTATGTCTCTCTCATATATTAGGAGCTTGGAAAGTAAGGCAGACCTTACTGGAATGTCACATTGTCTCTCCGCATTCACTGTAAAAAGGTTCTGGGATTTGCATTTTATTCAACTTCAAAGAGCTGTCTCCATTTCCTATCTCTGCTAGCATCAATGAATGGAAATGGCTTTTGACACGTTGCCCCCTCTCCCTTGCTGAATGTATTCCTGACACAAATCGGTCAGGCAGACATTTTAGATTTGTCCACAGCCACCATTTTATATCAGTAAAACTACACGACTACTGTGTGCAGTTCTGATCTCCAAATTTGAGGAAAGACATTCTGGCTATTGAGGGAGTGCACCGTAGGTTCACGAGGTGAATTCCTGGGATGGTGGGATTACCTTACACTGAAAGACTGAAGCGACTGGGCTTGCATACCCTTGAGTTTAGAAGACTGAGAGGGGATCGGATTGAGACGTATAAGATGAAAGGATTGGACATTCTGGCATCAGGAAACATGCTTCCGCTGAGGGGTGAGTGCCGAACCAGAGGACACAGCTTAAAAATACGGGGTAGACCATTTAGGACAGAGATGAGGAGAAACTTCTTCACCCAGAGAGTGGTGGCTGTGCGGAATGCTCTGCCCCAGAGGGCAGTTGAAGCCCAGTCTTTGGATTCATTTAAGAAAGAGTTGGATAGAGCTCTCAAAGATAGTGGAATCAAGGGTTATGGAGATAAGGTAGGAACAGGATACTGATTAGGAATGATCAGCCATGATCATATTGAATGGCGGTGCAGACTCTAAGGGCTGAATGGCCTACTCTTGCACCTATTGTCTTTGTCTATTGTCTATTGAGTGTGTATAAAATAGGAAAAGCAGGAGAGACTGGCAATATCAATGCAGTTTGAAAATATATAAACCATTGAATACGCACACAGAATCACACACAAACAGACATGCACAGACACACCGAATCACACACACAGAGATACAGACACCTTCCAGGAGCTGTCTCCATTTCCTATCTTGCAAGAGAATTCATGTTATGATGATGCATTCATGCAGGACAGTAAACAGCTTTTGATACTTTCCCCATTGTGACAGAAATTCAGCCCCAATCTGAAACTTGGAGATATGTAACAGGACAGAAATGAACCAGGAGCTTTCTGTGTTCTTGCTCTCAATGTAACATTTGACCATTTAGTTTATCTTGTCTTCGGCCTAACATCCAACAAGGATCACTTCACAGATCCAATAACAGATCCCCAGGAGTGAGTTCCAGACTGGAATCTAATTGAGGCGTTTAGGGTTTACACACAGCAGAAGAGATACCCAGGAGTGAGTTACAGACTGGGATCTAATCGAGGGGTTCCGGGTGGTTTACATACAGAACAACAGATAACAAGGAATGAGTCACAAAATCACGGAGTCATACAGTCATAGAGATGTACAGCATGGAAACAGGCCCTTTGGTCCAACCCGACCATGCCGACCAGATATCCTAACCTACTCTAGTCTCTTTTTCAAGCACTTGGCCCATCTCCCTCCAAACCTTCCCATTCATATACCCATCGAACTGCATTTTAAATGTTGCAATTATACCAGCCCCCACCACTTCCTCTGACAGTTCATTCCATTCATGTACCACCCTCTGAGTGAACAAGTTGCCCCTTAGGACTCTTTCATATTACCTCTCACACTAAACCCTTTTGTTCTTTACTCCCCACCCCAAGGAAAAGACTTTATCTATTTATACTATCCATGCCCGTCATGATTTTATAAACCTTGATAAGGTCACCCCTCAGCCTCCGACACTCCAGGGAAAAAAGCCCCAGCCTATACAGCCTCTCCCTGTGGCTCAAATCCTCTAACCCTGGCATCCTCCTTGTAAATCTTTTATGAACACTTCCAAGTTTCACAACATCCTTCCGATAGGAAGGAGACCTGAATTGCATGCCATATTCCAACAGTGGCCTAACCCATGTCCAGTCCAGCCACAACATGACCTCTCAATGTCTATACTCAAAACACTGACCAATAAAGGAAAGCATACCAAACGCTGCCTTCATTATCTTATCCACCTGCCACTCTACTCTCACGGAGCTACGAACCTGCACTTCAAAGTCTCTTGATTCAGCAACTCTCCCTCGGACTTGACCATTAAGATATAAGTCCTGCTCAAATTTGCTTTCTCAAAATGCAGCGCCTTGTGTTTATCGAAGTGGAATAGAATTGAAGGTTTTGGGGTGTTTTTGAAACATGCCAGTCACATGTACATGGAAGTGAGTTACACGTTGGAATCTAATAGAGAGGGTTCCGGGTGATTCATATAATCCCGACAGTGGGGAAACAAGCCCTTCAGCCCAACAAGACCACACTGATCCACAGAAGAATAACCCATCCAGATCCACTTCCCCACATTTACCCCTGACTAATGCACCTCAGCTACACTTCCCTGAACACTGTGGACAAATTTGGCAGAGTTTGGATTGGATGGTTAATATACAGAATAACAGATACTCAGGAGTATGATACAGACTGGAATCTAATCAAACGATTGAAGTGGCTAATGTACAGAGTCCCTTAAAATTGGAAGTCAGTTACAGATTGGAATTTTATGAAGGGATTCAGGACGATTATGTGTACAATAACAGATACCCCAGAGTGAATTACAAACTGGAATCTAATCGAGGGTTTCAGGGTGGTTTATATGCAGAGTAACAGGTCGCCCGGAGTGAGTTATAGAGTCATAGAATCATCGAGATGTACAGCATGGAAACAAACCCTTAGGTCCAACCTGTCAATGCCGACCAGATATCCCAACCCAATCTAGTCCCACCTGGCAGCACCTGGCCCATGTCCCTCCAAACCCTTCTTATTCATATACTCATCCAAATTCGTCTTAAATGTTGCAATTGTACCAGCCTCCACCACTTCCTCTAGCAGCTCACTCCATACACGTACCACCTTCTGCGTGAAAACGTTGTCCCTTAGGACTCTTTCATATCTTTCCCCTCTCAAACTAAACTTATGCCCTGTGGTTCTGGACTCCCTTGCCCCAGGGTAAACCTCGATAAGTTCACCCCTCAGCCTCCGACACTCCAGGGAAAACAGCCCCAGACTGTTCAGCCTGTCCCTGTAGCTCCAATCCTCCAACGCTGGCAACATCCTTGTAAATCATTTCTGAACCCTTTCAAGTTTCACAACATCTTTCCGACAGGAAGGAGACCAGAATTGCACGCAATACTCCAAGAGTGACCTAACCAATGTCCTGTACAGCTGCAACATGACCTCCTAACTCCTGTAATCGGTACTCTGACCAATAAAGGAAAGCATACAAAACGCCTTCTTCACTATCCTATCTACCTGCGACTCCACTTTCAAGGAGCTATGAACCTGCACTCCAAGGTCTCTCTGTTCAGCAACACACCCTAGGACCTTACCATTAAATGTACAAGTCCTGGTAAGATTTGCTTTCCCAAAATGCAGCACCTCGCATTTATCTGAATTAAACTCCATCTGTCACTTCTCAGCCCATTGGCCCATCTGGTCGAGATTCTGTTATAATCTGAGGAAACCCTCTTCGATGTCCACTACACCTGCAATTTTGGTGTCATCTGTAAACTTACTAACTGTACCTCTTATGCTCGCATCCAAATCATTTATGTAAATGACAAAAAGTAGAGGGCCCAACACTGATCCTTGTGGCACTTCACTGGTCATAGGCCTCCAGTCTGAAAAACAACCCTCCACCACCACCCTCTGTCTTCTACCTTTGAGCCAGTTCTGTATGTAAATGGCGACTTCGCCCTGTATTCCATGACATCTAACCTTGCTAATCAGTCTGCCATGGGGAACCTTGTCGAATGCCTTACTGAAGTTCATATGGATCACATCTACTGCTTTGCCCTTATCAATCTTCTTTTTTACTTCTTCAAAAAACTCAATCAAGTTTGTGAGACATGATTTCCCACGCACAAAGCCATGTTAACTATCCCGCATCAGTCCTTGCCTTTCCAAATTCATGTACATCCTGTCCCTCAGGATTCCCTCCAACAACTTTCCCACTGCCGAGGTCAGGCTCACTGGTTTAGAGTTCCCTGGCTTGTCTTTACCGCCCTTCTTAATCATTGGCACCACGTTTGCCAACCTCCAGTCTTCCAGCATCTCACCTGTGACAATCGATGATACAAATATCTCAGCAAGAGGCCCAGCAATCACTTCTCTAGCTTCCCACAGAGTTCTCAGGTACACCTGATCAGGTCCTGGGGATTTATCCACCTTTTACCATTTCAAGAAATCCAGCACTTTCTCCTCTGTATATCTGCAACATTTTGCAAGATGTCACCATCGATTTCCCTGCAGTCTATATCTTCCATATCCTTTTCCACAGTAAATACTGATGCAAAATATTCATTTAATATCTCTCCCATTTATTGTGGCTCCACACAAAGGCCGCCTTACTGATCTTAGAGGGGCCCTATTCTCTCCCTAGTTACACTTTGGTCTTAATATATTTGTAAAAACACTTTGGAATCTCCTTAATTCTATTTTCCAAAGCTATCTCATGTCCGCGTTTTGCCCTCCTGATTTCCCTCTTAAGTATACTCCTACTTCCTTTCTACTCTTCTAAGGATTCACTCGATCGATCCTGTCTATACCTGACATATGCTTCCTTCTTTTTCTGAACGAAACCCTCAATTTCTTTAGTCAGCTAGCATTCCCAATAACTACCAGCCTTCCCTTTCAACCCTGACAGGAAGTTACAGCCTGGAATCTAATTGAGGGGTTCAGGGTGGTTTATATCCAGAATAACAGATATTCTGGGGTGTGTTACAGCCTGGAATGTAATTGAGGGGTTCAAGGAGGTTAGTATACAGAATAACAGATAGCGCGGAGTGAGTTACTGTCTGGAGGCTAATCAATGTCTGTTCACTTTAAGATAGGACGGGTTTTGCTGAATCGAAAGTACAGCCACAGATGCCAGCTAAAGGTCAGACTGTTCCAAATGTAACAATTAGATGGGAAATGGAAGCCTGACTTTTGGTTGTTTTTTTGACAGCAATTGAAATGCAATCAAAGAGTTTAAATAATGCTCAGAATATCCGATGCCAATGGAATTTGAATATTATTGTTCGTACACCTGGAAATCAATCAAATTATGAGAATTATTGTATCATTGGAAGTAAATAAATCCAGCATTTGAACACTGGAGGGAGAGCTGCTGCCATCCAACAGCAGAGTAACTGCTGTAGAGCAGGAGTGCTAACTGACCATCTCAAACACTCTCCATCAAAGACACATGTTCATGTAAAACATACTTGCAGTTAAAAAAAAAAATGACCCAGGGAGATCAGCAGCTGAAAGAGTGCAGACAGCGGGGAAGATAGAGACTGTGTGGTCTTGAGATTGTAACGTTTAATATGTGGGTTGTTGGAACAGTATATTTTTTACAGAGTTGGAGTCAGATAGTAAGTAGCAAAGAAAAGAGGGGCTTGTATTTGCGAATAGTTTTTGTTTAGTGTTCACTATTAAAGTTAAGAAACTAACTTGCCATTTTTTGTTTAAATAGTGGAATGTAGGAGATCTGTATCACTCATATGTTAACAGATTACGAGGTGAGGCCAGCTTTTCTGGGTGTTTGGTTTTAGTTAACAAAGAGGTTCGACTCCACCTTGTAAATGTACATTCATACTAACCCCATTTCCCTGCAGTTGTCCCATATCCTTCTAATCCTTTCCTATCGACATATTTATCCAAATGCTTTTGAAACGTTGTTAATGCATCCCCCTCAGGCACATCTTCTGGCAGCTCATCCAAGTACCAGCCATTTATGTAAATAAATGGTCCCTCAGGTTCCCTTTTATTCCTTTCCCTTTAACCTGAAACTGATCCCCATTCCTCCTCGATTCTCTAAACTTTGGAAAAGACTGAGAGCATTCACCCTATCCATATCCCTCATGATCTTATACAGCTCTATAAGGACTCCCTCATTCTCCTACACTCTAAAGAAAAGGTCAAAGCTTGTCCAACCTCTCCCTATAACTCGGACCATTGGGTCCTGGCAATGTCCTTGTAAATTTCTTCTGCACTCTTTCTAATTACATTATATCCCCCCTATAACAAGTTGACAAAACTGAACACAATCCTCCAAGTGCGGCCTTACCAAAGTCCTGCGTAACTGCAACATAAATTCCCAACTTCTATACTCAATGTCCTGCCTGACGAAGGCCAGTGTGTCAAAAGCCTTCTTCACTGCCCTGTCTACCTGTGACTCCACTCTCAGTGAACCGTGCACCTGAATTCCAAGGTCTCTCTGCCCACTACACCCCATAAGGCCCGCCCATTCACTGTGAAACTCCTACCTTGATTTGAGATTCCAAACTGCAAGACCTCACACTTCTATATTAAATTCCATTTGCCATTTCTCAGCCCACTTACCCACCTGATTAAGATCCTGCTGCAATTTCTGATAAATGTCCTCACTGATCATGCTGCCATTTATTTTAGTGTCATCTGCAAACTTACTAATCATGCCTTGTATATTCTCATCCAAATCAGAGATAACAAAAAGCTATGGTCCCAACCTCCAGTCTAACAAGCTTCCTACCATCAACCCAACTGTGTATCCAATTGGCCAGTTCCCCCAGTATTCTACGTGATTGAACCTTCCTGAGCAGCCTGCCATGTGGAAACTTATCATAGGCCATACTGAAATCCAAAGAGACTACATTTACCGCTCTGCCCTCATTAACCTTCTTGGTCAATTCACCAAAGGACTCTAAGAAATTTGGGATGCATGATCTGATCTCCCACTCACAAGTCTATGCTGACTGCTCCGAATCAAACCCTGTGTAAGTAATGGGTGCAGTCAATGGTACGCTGCCCTTCATTGTAAGATGATTCGAGTACGTGAGTAAAGCCATCTTCCGGCTGTTGTAGAGCCTTGCTGAGAGAGCATTTGGGGCACTCTCTACAGATTTGATCTCCTTTTTAAGGAATGATCTCCTTACCACAGACACGGGTGATGGTAACAGGAGGATAGAGTGAATAAGCTGAATGTTTAATCTGTAGAGCTGTGAGAGACGAAGAAATGGTGATGCTGAAACACGAGGAGTGGCAGCGATCACTTATTTCCAAAAGAGACATTGACAGGGAGAGAAATTCCATACTTTACCCAGGATTGATTGGTTTGATTTATTGTCACGTGTACCTCAGTACAGGGAAACACTTTGTTTATGAGCAGTGGAGGAAGATCATAGTAAGCATGGCCAGACAGATCATAGGGTGGAAATAGACTTGGACAGAGTAAGGCATACAGGTTACACTGAACAGGACATGCACTAGACAAGGTCAACATGAACAAGATCAGCATTATTTGATCTTAGAGAGTCCATTCATCAGTCTAACGTGACCTTTCTAATAGTTTATATGCCTAAATTAACTCTCCCCACGTTATTGTGCAGTCGGCGTGTGAACCCTGTACTGAACGTCTGATTGCTCACAATCCCCAACAGCAGCCACAATACCTTCCATCTGAAACAGGTAGACATTCCCACCAGCTTCCACCCTACATAGAGAACACCAGACTGCCTTCTCAGAGATGAAAGATGCCTTCTTGAGACTTCGCACAAGACATATGGCTTCCCTGCTCACCTCTTGAAAACCACGTTAAAGTCCCACGTGTGTATCATAAGCAACAGAGCCAAGAGGAACATCGTGGAGCACTCTGTCTGTGCAGCCTCTGCTCCAGTTGTTCATCATGTTAGAGCATCATTCAGGAAACACTTAAGACTGCCGATGCTGGAGATCAGAGAAGAGAGTCGATTGCTGGAAAAGCACAGCGGGTCAGACAGCATCCTTGAAGCAGGAGAATCGACATATTGGGCATAAGACATTCATCAGGAATCAGAATCAATTTCCTCATTCTGCCCCCGTGTAAGTGTATTGAGGTGGGAATGGCCTCCTGCTGTTCCTGTATAAGTGACTCAAGGGACTGACTGGCTTCTTCCTTGTCCAATTGGGCAGGGCCAAAGGCCTGACTGGGTTATCCCTGGTTCCTGTTTGACAGCTCGATGTACTGACAAGTGTGATGGTGCTGCAGCTTTAAGAGGTTATTTTGTCCGGGTTTCCTTTAAGAGAGATTGAACGATCGTTACGAAGCTGGTTAGTTAAGACCACTTGAGTAACAGCGAGGGAGGCCTTGGGTTTATTTTAATGCAGCCTGAATGGGTGTGGCCAGCTCTCACAGATTAGGATCACTGGGTTTTGGTTTCTCAGTAACATCAGAAACTATTGGGGTCTCCATAGAGTTGGAAGCTTCAGTAAATGTCTCCTGGCTGCTACTCTCTCTGAATTTTCTCTTGATGCTGTTTTTAATTCCTGGATTGGATAAATATTTGTGACATTCTGTGTCTGAATATTTTTTTTTTGCCAAGGGCTGTGTTTATGGGATTTCCCTATATTGGAACAGTTCATTAGTAATAGTTCCTAGATCTATTATTCTGTTAAGCTGTCCAATAGAATTACGTTATTCTAAATTCCTCTTTCTGTGATGTTATTTCTTCTTTCATGTTGAAATAGATGGTATTTTGCTTCACACCGAGGAGTTTGACCAGTCACATTGCATCTGGAACAGATACTTTTCATTTCCTTTAAATTAAGAAAACATAAAGGTCTAGGATGTTGCCTTCAAATATTTTCGAGGGGCTCTAGTCCATCACACTAGACTCCTTCTCTTCCTGAGTAATAAGCTGGAGGCACTGAATGGGCTATCCCTGTTCTTCTCCAATAATGTCAATGGGCTGAATGGCTTCCTCTATTCCCGTCAAACCAGTGTGAGGTGCTGAATGAACTCTTTTTTTACTGTGGCAATGTACAGTGTCAGGCAGTGCTGTTACATGATTGTTACTGATACTTTAATAGCACACGCCTGAATGGAGTCTGGGTCTTGTTGCACATGGACACAGACCAGTTCAGGAGCTGATGGGGGACAAAATGTTCTGAACATTGTGGAATCTTCAGTGACCATCCCCACTTCTGATCTTATGGTGGGGAAGGTGGGGGCGGGGAGACATTGATGAAGCAGCTGAAGATGTTTGTGAAGAGGAAGCTACCCTGAGGATCTCCCACAGAGGTGACCCAGGACTGAGATGGTGAACATCTTCCTTTGTGCCAGGTTTGACCCCAAACACTGGAGAGGTTACTCTGATTCCCATTAAGTTCAGCTCCTTGATGTCAACAGAAGTCAACCATTGTCTTGATATCAGGGCCAGTCATTTTTACTGGCAACCTTGTCTCAACCTCTTTTGTTCATATCAATAAACCATGATATAGGAGCAGCAAGTGTTTTCTTCAAACAGGTGGGATTGAATGTCAGGATTTCTCTTCTCAAGAGTGTTCGGGGAGCGAGATGACTGAAAGTATTTGAAGAGGAGGTAGATGGATATTGACCTGTCAGAGAGGTGAGGGCTATGAAGAATTGGGTATGAAAGAGGATTTGAGGCCAGAAGCAGATCAGCCATGATCTTCGTGAAGGGCAAGGCACGTTTCGGGAGTGAACGACATGCCGCTGTTTCTGATGCTCTCACATTCTGTTATTGGAATGTTAGTGAGTGTTATTTTTATGAATGTTCTGGTATTGCATATTGCAGTCAGGGAGACCAGGTGATTTTGTGAGCCATCTCTGGGTGAGGTATGTGGGCTGTTTTCACAGTGAATCTGGGTCTACAACATGATCAACAAATGGAGCTCAAGCTGCAGATAGGGGAAGCTTTCTAAAGAAAGATGAGGGGCCTCTTTCATACCCAGCCTGGATTTTCCAATTACATTTCCCAAATCACCTCAAAGCATGTGGGACAGTCTTGAGGGACTGAATGGTCTCCTCTGTTTCTGTGCAACAGGTTATAGGAGCAAGTGGCCTCCAACTGTTCCTGTCTAGCGGGTTTGAGGGGCTGAATGGAACACAGGAACATTGGACTGAGGAGCAGGAGTGGGTCATTAGATACTTTGAGCCTTCTCCACCAGGCAGTAAGATTCTGGCTGATCAGATTGGGGCCTCAGCTCCACTTTCCTGTCTCTATCCCATTATCCGTGACTCACTTCTTTGTCAAATATTTCACTAATGCAGCTTTCAATCAATGTAAACATAGAGGCATGATAAACTTCCAGAGAAGAGAAGTACAACTTGAAAGGACCTTACAGAATTTTTCATCATCCCTCTTATAGAATCAGAGAGTCATGCAGAATGGAAACAGACCAGTTAGTCCAATCTGTTCACTCCGATCAGATATCAAATCCGATCCAGTCCCATTTGCCAGCATTTGGTAAATATCCCTCTTCTTTCAGATACTTTTTAAATGTGCGATTGTAACCACCTTCACTACTTCCTCTGACAGCACTTTCTGTACACACACCACTCTCTGTGTGAAACATTTACCTTCAGGTCCCTTCTAAATTATTCGCCCTCTCACCTTCAACCTCTGCCCTCTTGTTCTGGACTCCCCAATCCTGGAGAGCAGAACGTGGCTGTTCAGAATATCCATGCACCTGATGGTTTTATAAACCTCTATAATGTCACCCCTAAGCCTCTGACACTCCAGGGGGAAACACCTCAACCTAACCAGCCTCTCCCTTTAGCTCAAGCCTCCAGTCCTGGAACATCCGTGTAAGTCATTTCTGCAGAAAACCGAGTTGTATGCAGTATTCTTAAAGTGACCTCACCAACATCCTGTACAGATGCAACATACCACCACAACTCCTATACTCAATGCTCTGACTGATTAAGGCAAATGTGCCAAATGTGTTCTGCACCACTCTGTTTACCTGCAACTCCACGTTCAAGGAACAATGAACCTGCAGCCCTATGCCCCTTTGTTTCACAACATGCCCCAGGACCTGACCATGAAGTATATAATATCTGCCCTGATTTGCCTTCCCAAAATGCAAAGCTTCATATTTATCTAAATTAAACTTCATCAGTTACTCCTTGACCCTTTGTCTCATCTAATTGTGGTCTTGTTGTACTCTGAGATAATCGACTACACCACCTTTCTGATGTCATCTGTAAACGTACTAACTATTGCCCCAATATTCACATCTAAATCCTTTACATAAATGATGAAATGCAGTGAACTCAGTACTGATACTTGCAGCACACTGCTGCTCACAAGCCTCCAGGCTGAAAAATATCCCTCTTCCTTCACGCCATTTGTGACTATCTTATGTGACTGAAACTTACTAATCTGTCTACCAATCAGGATGAAATACTAGCTGTGAAGGAAGGCTGAGTAGGTTAGGTTTATTTTCACTAGATAAAAGGAGATTGGGGGGGACCTGATTGAGGTTTCCAAAATCATGAAGGGTATAGACAGGGTGGATAGAGACCAGCTTTTTCCCAGGGTGAAGGATTCAGTAACGAGAGGTCGTGCTTTCAAAGTGAGAGGTGGAAAGTTTAAGGGGGATACACGCGGTAAGTACTTCACACAGAGGGTGGTGGGCATTTGGAACACATTGCCAGCAGAGGTGGTAGAGGCAGGCACGGTAGATTCATTTAAGATGCGTCTGGACAGATGCATGAGCAGGTGGGGAGCAGAGGGATACAGATACTTAGGAATTGGGCGACAGGTTTAGACAGGACATTTGGATCGGCTCAGGCTTGGAGGGCAAAGGGCCTGTTCCTGGGCTGTCAATTTTCTTTGGTCTTTGTTCTTTAAATGAACACCATGCTGAAGTCCATATAGACAATGTCTACCAAATTGCCTTCATCAATCGTCTTTGTCACCTCTTCAAAAAACGCAACCAAATTAATGAGACATGATTTCCCATGCAGAAAGCTTCGTTGTCCACTCCGATCAGCCGTTGCCTTCCCAAATGTATGTAAATCGCGTCCCTCAGAATCCCCTCCAACAACTTACCCACCACGGACATTAGGCTCACCGGTCTATAGTTCCCCAGCTTTTTGGGTCACTGTTTCCTTTTCTTGTCCCACTACTCCACTGCTCAAAACAAATGTTAAATGTGACCAGGTTGGTGATATGGCCGATGATATCGGTCTCAGACTGGGTCAGGGTCAGTTTTAGGAACAAGTCAGGCTAGTTTCTTTAATCTGCTAAAACAACACGTTTATGATCCAGAGCAATGTTACTCAAACTATGATGGAAAAATGAACAGCAAACTGTTTGGGTATTGCAATTATATAATCAATATTTCCCTTTCTAAAAATGCTGACACACACACATACACACACACACACACACACACACACACACACACACACACACACACACACACACACACACACACACACACACACACACACACACACAATCTCTGCAATTTTAACTTGAAATAACTTGGTCCAGATATTATTGAAACTCGTGACAAAGGAAAAATTGTGAGATTGTCCAAAACGTTATTCTGCTTCTGAAGATATTGTACTCACACAGCTGCTAGCAATGGGATTTCATCCTGGGAGAGTTTAGATTTGGCTGAATTCCCTTTGCTTTAGGCAGTGAGGAGATTCCAGTGAATTCTGGTTCGGGATCATCCAAAGGGTAGTACAGTGGTGAGCACTGCTGCCTCACAGCACCAGGGACTTGGGGGCGGATCCAGCCTTGCGTGACTATCTGTGTGGAGTTTGCACATTCTCCCCTTGTCTGTGTGAGCTTCTAATGGGTGATCCAGTTTCCTACCACAAACTGTGTAGGTTCGGTGGATTGGTCATGCTAAATTGTCCGTAGTGTTCAGGGATTTCTAGGTTATGTGCAATAGTCAGAGGTAAATATAGGGGAATGGGTTCGGAAGGTTGGTATGGACTTGCTGGGTCGAAGGGCATGTTTCCACACTGCAGGGATTCCATAAAAATAAGAACGGTAACGATGACTGTAGAGGGGTTTTTTTAGCTCGCACACATTGCTGTGATGAGGAACAATGAAGGAGAGAGAGTGCAATAGGCCAATCCTTCTCAGGCAGATTACATTTTCTGCCTCTCTGAGTTGAATCACACAGTAATGTCATCCTCTCCCAAATTGGACCATGTGAGGTCTCCTTGTACTTTGTCCAAACTATATCTCCATCACATTCCCTGTTCCATGTAGGTGTATCATTGCTGCTGTCATACACAGAGCCATATCCTTCGCAGAAAATGGTCTCAGTCAATTTGAAGATATATTTATATGTCCCTGCGTCATTAGAAAATAAAAATGTTTAACTTATTCAGAATACCTGTGTTAAACTGAATGCATTGTTTTAAAGAAATACAGGAATTGCTGGAAAAGCTCGCCAGGTCTCTCAGTACCTAGATGCTGTAGTTGTACCAGCCTCTACCACTTCCTCTGGCAGCTTATTCCATACACACACCACCCTCTGTGTGAAATGGTGCCCTTTAGGCCTCCTCAAAACCTTTCCCCTCTCACTTTCCACCAATGCCCTCTAGTTTTGGACGCCCCAAACCTGGGGAAAAACCCCTGACTACTCACCCTATCTATGGCCATTTTGATTTTATAAACCTTTACGGCTGCAAAATGCGACCCCAATCAACACGAATGGCTGAACTTTCAGTCATTCTGGGCCTAAATTCTGAAGTGCCATACTGACACCTCTTCCTTCTCCATCCAGTCACAATCTAAATCCACTTTAATCAGTTTGTTCAGATATATCCTGAGACACTTCTGTGGGCTTTACACCTAGACCTTTGTGCCCGGAGGTAGGGACACTAGCATCACTCAACAATACCCATAAAGCTGTAACAGTATTCTCCTGTGTGTTTGTTCATCAGACTGTCCTGACATGCTGGGACATACCTCTGCAACAGGCACGACTTGAATCCAGAACTTCTAGTCCGGAGCTAGGAACACTACCACACAAGTTCAGGAATTGGAATCAAATCCAGAGCTCTGGCTCAGAGACAGGGACACTACCCACTGCACTACCATACCCAGATTTTGGGTCATATTTTAGTGCCCACTTTCAGCTTGATGTGGATTTATTATAATCAGGTTCCCATTACTGAATTACAAACAACACTTTGTATTGTTAAACAAATGCAAGATATTTGTCTCAACTGTAGGATATTGAGTGTATATGCTATGCCATTGAAATTAACTATGACCATCTTTAAGTGCTATTATCTGTAGTATGCAATATTAAGGAAAGAAATCCTGCAGACACACTCTGCCCAATGAAGGGTCTCAAATAGATATTTATTACTGAACACCAGAGACGAAGGAAGAGCTTAATTTCTGGCCCCAAAACACCGATCACTCTTCCCAACTCTCACG
Organism: Chiloscyllium punctatum; assembly: GCF_047496795.1. Classification (NCBI taxonomy): domain Eukaryota; kingdom Metazoa; phylum Chordata; class Chondrichthyes; order Orectolobiformes; family Hemiscylliidae; genus Chiloscyllium; species Chiloscyllium punctatum. The sequence continues at coordinate 41,535,490 of NC_092788.1, forward strand.
TGTGACTCCCCTTTTCCTAAAACCATGAAATGACACCAGGCCGCTGATTACTGTCTAGCCTCTCCTCCCCACTGACTGTGTCTGCAATCTGTCCCTCCTCCCCCTAACCACACAAGGCAAACCAAGCTCAGGGTCTTTGTGAAAATCAAGGCCGGAGTGTGCAGGCCTCCTGGAGAGGGATGGGCATTTTAAAATTGAAGGGGGAGGGGGAGGTGACAGTAATATCACACACTGGGCTGAGGGGTGGCTGATGGAGTTTCGTTTGGATTAATGCGAGATATTGGATTTGATAAATCAAACGGCAGCAGGACCTATACAATTAAAAGTAGGGTCTTTGGCAGTGTTGTAGAACAGAAACCTAGGCCGTCAGATTTAATTCTTTAAAATTTGCATCTCATATACATAGTGTGGTTAAGAAGGTGTTTAACACACTTGTCTTCATAGGACAGACCTTTGAGTATCGGAATTGGGATGTCATGTTGTGGTTGTACAGGATATTGCTGAGACCTCTTCTGGAACACTGTGTCTAGTCTGGTCATCCTGCCCGCTCATTCCATAGGCACACCACCCTCTGGGTGAAAAAGCTGCCCCTTAGGTCACTTTAATATTTCCACTCTCACCTTAAGCCTATGTCCTCTAGTTTTGAGCTCCGCGTATCCTTAGAAAATACCTTGACTATTCACTTTGATATTACTGACGTTGATATTATTAAGCTGGAGAGGATTGAGAAGAGAATAACCTGGATGTTGGTGGGAAAGGAGGGAGTGAGCTCTAAGGAGAGACTGGATCGACTGGGACTTTTTTCACTGAAGAATATGAGATTAAAGGGTAACTTTGCACAGGTTTATAAAATAATGAGGGTTAAATAGATGTCTTTTCTCTAGGGTTGAGGATTCAAAACTGAGGGATTTTTAAGGTGCGAGGAAAAAAGATTTACGAAATTCATGAGAGGTAATTATGTTAGACAGAAGATGGCTTGTGTGTGGAATGAACTTCCAGAGGAAGTGGTGAAAGCAGGTACAGTTACAAATTTTAAAGGACATTTAGATCAGTCCATGGATAGGACATCAGTTTGGATGGTGCTGTGAGCAGCTGCCCTCTGCCCCCTCCTCTCTGAATGAATCCCTGTTGGTTTTCACCCTCTGCCAATGCCTGTGCAGTGGCGTGGGGAGGCCAGCAGAGGGTGGCATTGCATCACTTTAAGCACCACAGAGACTGGCAGACCTGCCCCACACAGAGACACACAGATACACACACGGGGATGGTTAGGGCACTGCGTGAAGCTCATCTGGTAACTTAAATGAAACAAAAAGAAATACTCAATTCGTCTCGTAAACTGTTAAAATATGCGGGACAGATCTGCCAAATTCTACTGTTTAAATAAAATCATCAATTTATTTTTTTCACTCTGCAAGTGAACATTTTACATGAACTATTCACAACTCTGGGACCCTCTATCTCTTAACTTCTTATTACCCGACTCCAGCTCTATAGCAATATACTGTTTCTGGGTTTTCTATCCTCTCATACCACAGGTGCTTGTAAGCTCTCAGTTTAGAATAGTATTCCCTCTCTGTTCCAACTTCATCACATTATACCCTGATGAATATCGATAAGTGGGACCTATCCGATTTCTCTTGTTCTGTGGTTTGTCAATATTTCATTCGCTCCGTCTGGTGTGTGTCAGGACTTTTGTTGCTCCATTGACAGCATGTCATTATTCGACTCTGTCCATAGGAATATATCAGTATTTCACTTACTCACACTCATGTATGTGGGGCAGGATTTCAGTTGTTTCATGGGGACTGTGACACTATAACAATCTCAATGTTTGTAGGTGGCACCGAACCTGGAAGTTATCTGAAGTCTATGGAGGAGAGTGTGGAATTCTAACAGGACAATCACACGTTGCTGCAGTGTTCAGTTTCTGGCAGATGGGGATCAGTGCAGAGCAGTTTGAGGTGATACACTTTGGTCGGAAAGACAATGAAAGACAATTTAAAACAGACTGTGCCATTATAAAGGGGCTGCAGGAGCAGAGAGCGCTGGGTGTATATGAGCACAGATTGTTGAAGATGTCAGGGCAGGTGAGGAGAGCAGTAACTATCACAGATTAGTTTCAGTATCTGAGCTGTTTATTGGGGGAGGTGTAGGAGGCAGTCTCGGTGCTCCCTTCCTGGGAGGTGGTGGTGACGATGTGATGTGAGCCCACCCTCCTGCCCACCGAGACCGTGGGGATTCCATTTGTACCAGCTCGACACAAAAGGGAGATGGCATCAGGGCCACAGATTCTAAGTTGTGCCGGGGGGAAACGGAGCTGCCAGTGGGTTTAAAGTGAGAATTGCCCTTCACTGAACATTGCTCCTTACTCGATCGGTGGGACGTGGATGTTTCAGAATCTCCACATGAGGCGTCCCTGTCCTCTCCGGCTCCTACCAGGGTCCTCCCCACATGGCGGGGGGAGGGGGGTGAGGGAACGGATATCGGGCACTCCACCACCTGGCTTGGCCATTTCTGACCTATTCCAGGCTGTTTCTCCTGGAATGGGAGAAAGGGAGGGAGGGAGGGAGGGTGGGAGTGGGTGGTCCTGCTGTTAGTGCTGGTGTAGGTGGGGAGGGGGGCATGGTGAGGTGTCTGGAGGGAGCCAGTCCACAGTGTTGTATTCATGCAGTGTTATTAGTGTGGGGGTGAAGTGGAGGGAGGGGGGGGGAGAGAGAGGGGGAGAGAGAGAGAGAGAGACAGAGACAGAGAGAGAGAGGGAAGCTGCTTCATGCAGCAATGACAGTGTTGGACCATGAGCCTTGTTCGGGGGTCGGTGCTATAACAGATATACAGTGAGTGTGAGGGAGCAGAGAGAATACAGTGACCCTTATCCTGACAGAGCGGGGAAGGTTATTGATGTTTGTCCTGTATTGCTGGACATTTCCTCAGACCCCAGATACTGCACTGAGCTGTGTGGTGAGCTCAGACCATGCTCGGTGGGTCTGGTGGTGTGTCCCCCTCTGGGAAGAGAATGGTCCCCCTCTGTACTAGCACATCCACCAGGCCCTCCGTGCCCCTGTTGACAAACCATAGTGTAATTGCCCCTTATCTGCCAGGCTCGGGGTAAACTGTCCAGGGCAGCTCCAAACTGAGAAAGCTCAATCGTGTGCCCAATGGGCTTTTAAAGATGGCCCCAGTGTCAGGGATCACGGAATATCCAGGGGCATCTGGGTGACGGGGTGCACCTCCAGCCATGAAGGACACCATTTACAAAGCTGTGGAACAAATGCTCATCCAAAACTCTCCATCATCTGACCTCACACCAATATCCCATTTTCCCATTTTTCCTGGGAAGACTGGCTCATGTTTCAGGATGTTATCGAAGTGTCCAGCTTTCAGTATTCTGCAACCTGGGAACACATCCTTCCATGACACTGTCTCTCAGTCTCCCCCTTCTCTGTCTATACCCCAAACCCCTCCCATGTGATGATATTTAAACTGATTCCCCCGCCATCTCTCCCTTGCAGTGATGGTTCACACCCACAGCACCCCCTTGTCAGGGCACAATGGAGATATGGAGTTGTAAATGGGTGGGAGCTGCACATCCTGACACTTCCAGCCTGGGCTGCAACTTTCCCCACACTGGGCAGGGATCTAATACAGTGTTACTGAGGAATGCACTGGGGTGGGGTACACAGTCCTATATGCTGGGAGGGTAACTGCTCCTGGGTTACAGTTCAATGCAGTGGGGTGGTGTACACAGTCCTACATGCTGGGAGGGTAACTGCTCCTGGGTTACAGTTCAATGCAGTGGGGTGGTGTACACAGTCCTACATGCTGGGAGGGTAACTGCTCCTGGGTTACAGTTCAATGCAGTGGGGTGGTGTACACAGTCCTACGTGCTGGGAGGGTAACTGCTCCTGGTTTAAAGATCAATGCACTGGGGTGGTGTACACAGTCCTACATGCTGGGAGGGTAACTTTTCCTGGTTTACAGATCAATGCACTGGGGTGGGGTACACAGTCCTACATGCTGGGAGGGTAACTGCTCCTGGGTTACAGATCAATGTATTGGGGTGGTGTACACAGTCCTCCATGCTGGGAGGGTAACTGCTCCTGGTTTACAGATCAATGCACTGGGGTGGGGTACACAGTCCTACATGCTGGGAGGGTAACTGCTCCTGGTTTACAGATCAATGTACTGGGGTGGGGTACACAGTCCTACATGCTGGGAGGGTAACTGCTCCTAGGTTCAGATCAATGCACTAGGGTGGGGTACACAGTCCTACATGCTGGGAGGGTAACTGCTCCTAGGTTCAGATCAATGTACTGGGGTGGTGTACACAGTCCTACATGCTGGGAGGGTAACTGCTCCTGGTTTACAGATCAATGCACTGGGGTGGGGTACACAGTCCTACATGCTGGGAGGGTAACTGCTCCTGGTTTACAGATCAATGCACTGGGGTGGGGTACACAGCCCTACATGCTGCGAGGGTAACTGTTCCTGGTTTACAGATCAATGCAGTGGGGTGGTGTACACAGTCCTACATGCTGGGAGGGTAACTGCTCCTGGGTTACAGATCAATGTACTGGGGTGGTGTACACAGTCCGACATGCTGGGAGGGTAACTGCTCCTGGGTTACAGATCAATGCACTGGGGTGGGGTGCACAGTCCTACATGCTGGGAGGGTAACTGCTCCTGGGTTACAGATCAATGCACTGGGGTGGGGTACACAGTCCTACATGCTGGGAGGGTAACTGCTCCTGGGTTACAGATGAATGCACTGGGGTGGAGTACACAGTCCTACATGCTGGGAGGGTAACTGCTCCTGGGTTACAGATTAATTCACGGGTGATCACTGCACAGGTCGCTGAGCTGGTCAGACTGTCTGGTTGAGGTTTATAGATACTGCAATGATATGGCTTGTGCAGCTCCTTATGCTGGATGGATATTTGTTTCAGGTTCACACATTAGTGCCCTGCTGTGGTCTACACAGCTCCCCGTCCTGGACAGATATCTAGTCCGGGTTTATAGATCAATGCCCTGATCTGATCGGTGCAGTGTTCCACTCTGGCCAGATTGCTGGGTTGTATTGACCAGTGTAATGGATGAATCTGGACAGATTGCTGGGATGTACTGAGCAGGACACTGGCCTGGTCTATACAGTGTTCCCCGGTGAACAGATATCTCCTCTGGGTGTATGGTGTCTGGGCTGGTTCTGGGAGGTGGATTGAGAATGTGGTATATCTAACCATTTCATCTAATCTGGCAATGCCTTCAGTTCCCATTCCTGTGATTGGACGCTCCGTCTCACACCCCATTAATGTTACAGTGTGTCCAGGCACAGTACATCGTGTTGGTGGGGTGGGTAGGGGGAAAAGGTCATGGACAGGTCAAGGAGTTCCCCGGAACGTTCTGTCCCCGACATTCTATAACTGACATTCCCCGGAACGTTCTGTCCCCGACATTCTATAACTGACATTACCCGGAACCTTCTGTCCCCGACATTCTATAACTGACATTCCCCGGAACGTTCTGTCCCCGACATTCTATAACTGACATTACCCGGAACGTTCTGTCCCCGACATTCTATAACTGACATTCCCCGGAACGTTCTGTCCCTGACATTGTTTGTGAACGGCCGGACGTCAGTGAATTGAACAAACGATAAGATCCCGAGGGAAGAGATCCCGTTCCAGGGAGAAGGAGACACTGTTCCGAAGGCCCCTCGGGCAGTTAAAGGGGGGAATACGTTTTCCCTGCGTTTACATTTCTCCACGACACAGGATCGACCACAATTTAGACCAAAATACAGAAATTCCCAAACTCTGTTTGTCTTCAGGAAACTGGGAGAGAATCCTTCAGGACAGCAACGTTTCCACCCTCCGTATTAGGAACTGGGAAGGAGTGACCTGTGTCTGTTCTCGAGTGATCGAGTGTGTGGGAATGTTCTAGAAACCATCTGTCCTTATGGATGTGTCTCTGTGTGTTTGCGGAGGGAGGGTTTCTTGTGGTTTATGTCACATTTTTGTCAGTAATTCCGACCTTCCCATTTGTTATTCCAGCTCCAATTATTTTAATAAATCCCTGAATACAGGGACACATTTGAAAATCTCACTGGGTCCCCGATCAAACGGGTCCCTTTGCCTCCAGGCTGATGGATAATGGGTTTGTTTTCCTTCCTCACAGTTAACGTAGTGACCATCTACGTCCTGCTTTATAAAGATTGTGGATTGTCTCCATGTGTCAGACGTTACCTGGGGGCCATGGCAGCGGCGGATCTCCTGGTCATTATCCTCGACCTGATCCTGAGACACATTCCCATTGTTTATCGGGAACAGTTTTATTTCCTGAAGGACTCTGTCCCCGTGTGTAATATCCACGCCGTCCTGCTTTATGCAGCCACTGACTGCTCTGTCTGGTTCACCGTCACTTTCACCTTTGATCGGTTTGTGGCCATTTGTTGCCAGAAGCTGAAAAGTAAATATTGCAGTGAGAAAACGGCGGCTGTGGTTCTGGGAGCAGTGACTGTGCTGAGCTGTTTAAAGAACATTTCCTGGTATTTTATGCTCGAGGCTCGGTATTGGCTGGTGAACACCCCCTGGTTTTGTGATGTAACAGACGCTGTTCTATTCTCCATTGTCTGGGTCACAATCGAGTTCCTCCACCACATTCTAACCCCGTGTGTCCCATTTCTCCTGATTCTGCTGCTCAATGTTCTCACCGTCAGACACATTTTAGTGACCAGCAGAGCCCGCAGGAGACTCCGCGCTCACACCAATGGGGACGCTCAGTCTGACACTGAAATGAGAAACCGAAAAAAATCCATCATTTTACTGTTTGTGATCTCGGCCAATTTCATCCTGTTATGGTCAACGTTCATGATGTATTCTATATGGAACCGGATGTGGTGGATTGTGTATACCCCTGTGTATCTCGATAACTTTGTGCAGGAATTGGGCTTCATGCTGCAGCTCCTCAGTTGCTGCACAAACACCGCGATTTATGCCGTGACCCAGACTAAGTTCAGGCAGCAGCTGAAGAATGTGCTGAAATATCCCTTCACCCAAATCCATCCATCCATCAAATTCCCTCATTAATCAATCCATCCGGGATTTTCTCATTTCAGTTCAGTGTTTCAGCGATAGAGCAGCCTGTCGCTATGGTAACAGACTGAGGGTAGCGCTGGTTTGTCCATCCTTATCCCACAGGGGGGTTACAGGGAAACATTTCAATGTTTCTCACAACTCAGGGGCCAGTGAGAAAAGGCACCATCCCACTGACTGTATCCATCACTTCCATTTGTAACCAATAAAAATGTTGATTAAAGCGTGCCGAGCAGCAGAGTGACCGATGTTGTTGTGTGTCTTTGTGTTGGAGAAGCTGAGGTGGAGAGAGACAGGCTCAGCCCCAAGTCCTGGTTCTCAGGGAAGGGGAGGGCACCGCGCCCTGAGCCCAGGAGCTGGGTTTAACTCCCTCTGTCCCCCCACTCCAACCTGGACTCCCCATTTCCTCTCCCCTACCCTTTCTCCTCATTGCTCTCCCTCTCTATCTCTGCATACTCTTTCCTTCTCATCACCTCTCCTTTTCACTCTCACTCATTCCCCCGTCTCTATCACACCACACCCCCAACCCCGGTTTCTCCACCTGCCTCCCCTCTTCCCTCTCTCCCTCCCTGAGAGAGAGAGAGAGAGAGGAGATAGGGATGGAGTTAAGAGAGGGAACGAGAGAGGGGCAAACAGAGGGGGCAAGACAGGGAGGGAGATGGCAGCAAGAGAAAGAGAGAGAGACAGAGGCGAGAATGAGAGAGAGAGGGAGGAGAGAAAGGGAGATGAGGCGACAGTGATTCGAGAGAATGTGAAAGAGCAGGGAGACACAGGGTGGGGGGGGACGAGAGACAGGGGGGTGAGAGAGAGGGGCAAGAGAGAGAGAGGAGGTGGGCGAGAGAGAGGGGGACGGACTAAAGGGGTGGGAGAAACGGGGGGTGCGAGAGAGAGGAGAGCCGATAGAGGGGAGGCCGAGAGAGGGGGGGGTGAGAGAGAGGAGGCAAGAGAGACAGGGGTTCGAGGAGGGGGGGGCGAGAGAGAGGGGGCGAGAGAGAGGGGGGCGAGAGAGACAGAGGGGTGAGAGAGAGAGGGGGGCGATGAGAGACTGGAGGTGATGAAAGAGACTGGGGACAAGAGAGAGACCGGGGCGACAAGAGAAACCAGGGGGCCGTGAGAGACCGGGGGTGGGGGTGGGGGCGAGAGAGACCGAGGGTGAGAGAGAGGGGGTGACGAGAGAGAGAGGCAGTGAGAGAGAGAGAGGCGGTGAGAGAGAGAGGGGCGCAAGGGGGGGTGCGAAAGAAAAGGGGCCGAGAGAGGGGGGCAAGAGAGGGAGGGGGTGCGAGAGAGAGAGGGGGCCGACTGAGTGAGGGGGGGGCGAGACAGAGGGGGACGAGAGAGAGATTGGGGGCGACGAGAGAAACCGGGGACATGTGAGACCGGGGGCGAGACAGACCGGGGGTGACGAGAGAAACCAGGAACATGAGAGACTAGGGGGGTGAGAGCAACCAGGGGTGAGACGGAGGGGGTGACGAGAGACTGGAGGCGACGAGAGAGACCAGGGGTGATGAGAGAGACTGGGAGTGATGAGAGACAGAAGGGGGTGAGAGAGACCCGTGGTTGGCGAGAGAGACCAGGGAGGGCGAGAGACACAGGGGTTGAGAGTGCGGGGGGGGCGCGAGAGAGACAGGGGGGGTTGAGAGAGACTGGGGCGAGAGGGCGGGGAGGGGAGGGGTCATGAGAGAGACCAGGGGGGCTGAGAGAGACTGGGGCGAGAGAGACCAGAGGCGATGAGAGAGACCGGGGGCGAGAGAGACCGGGGGTGACGAGAGAAACCAGGAACATGAGAGACTAGGGGGGTGAGAGCAACCGGGGGCGAGATGGAGGGGGTGATGAGAGACTGGAGGTGACGAGAGAGACCAGGGGTGATGAGAGAGAGAAGGGGGTGAGAGAGACCGGGGCTGGCGAGAGACGCGGGGGGGGGGGGCGAGAGCGCGAGGGGGGTGGGGTGAGACAGACCGGGGGGGGGGGAGGTGAGAGAGACTGGGGCGAGAGAGAGACCGGGGGCGAGAGAGATACCGGGGGCGAGAGAGAGACAGGGTGTGATAGAGACCGGGGGCAAGTGAGACAGGAGCCGACGAGACAGACCAGGGGCAAGACAGACTGGGGCGAGAGAGACCGGGGACGAGAGAAACCTGGGGCAACGAGAAACTGGGCGCGACGAGAGAGAACGGGGCAGAGAGAGAGAGACCGGGGGAATCAAGAGAGACCAGGGGGCAAGAGAGACCAGGGGGCAAGAGAGACCAGGGGGCAAGAGAGACCAGGGGGCAAGAGAGACCAGGGGCGAGAGAGAGACCGGGGGCGAGAGAGAGACCGGGGGTGAGAGAGAGACCGGGGGTGAGAGAGAGACCGGGGGTGAGAGAGAGACCGGGGGAGACAAGAGAGACCAGGGGCGAGAGAGAGGGGTTGACGTGAGAGACCGGGGGCAAGAGAGACTGGAGGCAAGTGAGACTGGGCGTGAATGAGACCAGGAATGACGAGAGACTGGTGGAGAGAGAGACCGGGGGTGATGAGGGATACCGGGGTTGACGAGAGAGATCAGGGGGTGAGAGAGACCGGGGCGATAGACCGAGGGGAGAGAGAGACGAGGGGGGATGAGTGACCGAGGGCGAGAGAGACCGGGCGTCGAGAGAGACCGGGGGGAGGCGAGCGAGAACAGAGGCAAGAGAGAGATGGGGGGGGGGGTGCAACGAGAGGCCAGGGAGGGTGAGAGAGATCAGGGGTGAGTGACGCAGGGGGGCGAGAGAGACCACGGGGCAATGAGAGAGACTGGGGCGAGAGGAACCGAAGGGTGAGAGAGAGACCGGGTGCAAGAGAGAACAGAGGCAAGAGAGACTGGGGGTGGGGGGGGGGGTTGCGGTGAGAGAGATGGTGGTGGGGGGAGGGTGAGAGAGTCCGGGGGCGAGAGAGAACAGGGGCGAGAGAGACCGGGGTGGAGGGGGGTGATAGAGACGGTAGGGGGGAGGGTGAGAGAGTCCGGGGTCAAGAGAGACCAGGGTCGAGAGAGAACAGGGACAAGAGAGACCCAGGGGGTGAGAGAGATCGAGGGGAGAGAGAGATCCGGAGAGATGAGAAACCAGATGTGAGAGAGACCGGGGCGATGAGAGACTGGGGAGAGTTAGAGACCAGGGGGTGAGAGAGACTGGGGAGAGTTAGAGACCAGGGGGTGAGAGAGACTGGGGAGAGTTAGAGACCAGGGGGTGAGAGAGACTGGGGAGAGTTAGAGACCAGGGGGTGAGAGAGACTGGGGAGAGTTAGAGACCAGGGGGTGAGAGAGACTGGGGAGAGTTAGAGACCGGGGGGTGAGAGAGACTGGGGAGAGTTAGAGACGAGGGGCGAGAGAGACTGGGGAGAGTTAGAGACCGGGGGCGAGAGAGACCGGGGAGAGTTAGAGACCGGGGGCGAGAGAGAGACTGGGGAGAGTTAGAGACCGGGGTGATGAGAGACCGGGGAGAGTTAGAGACCGGGGGCGAGAGAGACCGGGGAGAGTTAGAGACCGGGGGCGAGAGAGAGACTGGGGAGAGTTAGAGACCGGGGTGATGAGAGACCGGGGAGAGTTAGAGACCAGGGGGCGAGAGAGAGACTGGGGAGAGATAGAGACCAGGGGGCGAGAGAGACCGGGGAGAGTTAGAGACGAGGGGCGAGAGAGACTGGGGAGAGTTAGAGACGAGGGGCGAGAGAGACCTGGGAGAGTTAGAGACGGGGGGGTGAGAGAGACTGGGGAGAGTTAGAGACGAGGGGCGAGAGAGACTGGGGAGAGTTAGAGACGGGGGGCGAGAGAGACCGGGGAGAGTTAGAGACCAGGGGGTGAGAGAGATTGGGGAGAGTTAGAGACCGGGGGGTGAGAGAGACTGGGGAGAGTTAGAGACCAGGGGGTGAGAGAGACTGGGGAGAGTTAGAGACCGGGGGCGAGAGAGACTGGGGAGAGTTAGAGACTGAGGGCGAGAGAGACCGGGGAGAGTTAGAGACCAGGGGGTGAGAGAGATTGGGGAGAGTTAGTGACCAGGGGGTGAGAGAGACCGGGGAGAGTTAGAGACCGGGGGGTGAGAGAGAACGGGGAGAGTTAGAGACAGGGGGTGTGAGAGACCGGGGAGAGTTAGAGACCAGGGGGTGAGAGAGATTGGGGAGAGTTAGAGACCGGGGGCAAGAGAGACCGGGGAGAGTTAGAGACCAGGGGGTGAGAGAGACTGGGGAGAGTTAGAGACCGGGGGGTGAGAGAGACCAGGGAGAGTTAGAGACCGGGGGGTGAGAGAGACCGGGGAGAGTTAGAGACCAGGGGGTGAGAGAGACTGGGGAGAGGTAGAGACCGAGGGGTGAGAGAGATTGGGGAGAGTTAGAGACCGGGGGGTGAGAGAGACCGGGGAGAGTTAGAGACTGAGGGCGAGAGAGACCGGGGAGAATTAGAGACGGGGGGCGAGAGAGACCGGGGAGAGTTAGAGACCAGGGGAGTGAGAGACCGGGGAGAGTTAGAGACCGGGGGGTGAGAGAGACCGGGGAGAGTTAGAGACTGAGGGCGAGAGAGACCGGGGAGAGTTAGAGACCGGAGGGTGAGAGAGAGACCGGGGAGAGTTAGAGACCAGGGGGTGAGAGAGACCGGGGAGAGTTAGAGACCGGAGGGTGAGAGAGAGACCGGTGAGAGTTAGAGACCAGGGGGTGAGAGAGACCGGGGAGAGTTAGAGACCAGGGGGTGAGAGAGACTGCGGAGAGTTAGGGACTGAGGGCGAGAGAGACTGGGGAGAGTTAGAGACGGGGTGGTGTGAGAGACTGGGGAGAGTTAGAGACCGGAGGGGAGAGAGAGACAGGGGAGAGTTAGAGACTGAGGGCGAGAGAGACCGGGGAGAGTTAGAGACCAGGGGGTGAGAGAGACTGCGGAGAGTTAGAGACCAGGGGGTGAGAGAGACTGGGGAGAGTCAGAGACCAGGGGGTGAGAGAGACTGCGGAGAGTTAGAGACTGGGGGCGAGAGAGACCGGGGAGAGTTAGAGACGGGGTGGTGAGAGAGACTGGGGAGAGTCAGAGACCAGGGGGTGAGAGAGACCGGGGAGAGTCAGAGACCGGGGGTGAGAGAGACCGGGGAGAGTCAGAGACCGGGGGTGAGAGAGACCGGGGAGAGTTAGAGACCAGGGGGTGAGAGAGACCGGGGAGAGTCAGAGACCGGGGGGTGAGAGAGACCGGGGAGAGTTAGAGACAGGGGGTGTGAGAGACCGGGGGTGTGAGAGACCGGGGGCGTGAGAGACCGGGGGCGTGAGAGACAGGGGGCGTGAGAGACCGGGGGCGTGAGAGACAGGGGGTGTGAGAGACAGGGGGTGTGAGAGACAGGGGGTGTGAGAGACCGGGGGGTGTGAGAGACTGGGAGTGAGAGAGAGACCGGGGGTGTGAGAGACCTAGGGTGTGAGAGACAGGGGGTGTGAGAGACCTAGGGTGTGAGAGACCGGGGGTGTGAGAGACAGGGGGTGTGAGAGACAGGGGGTGTGAGAGACAGGGGGTGTGAGAGACAGGGGGCGAGAGAGACCGGGGGCGAGAGAGACCGGGGGCGAGAGAGACCGGGGGCTTGAGAGACCGGGGGCGTGAGAGACCGGGGGTGTGAGAGACCGGGGGTGTGAGAGACCGGGGGTGTGAGAGAGACCGGGGGCGTGAGAGACCGGTGGTGTGAGAGACCGGGGGTGTGAGAGACCGGGGGTGTGAGAGACCGGGGGTGTGAGAGAGACCGGGGGCGTGAGAGACCGTTGGTGTGAGAGACCGGGGGTGTGAGAGACCGGGGGCGAGAGAGAGACCGGGGGTGTGAGAGACCGGGTGTGTGAGAGACCGGGGGCGAGAGAGAGACCGGGGGTGTGAGAGACCTTTGGTGTGAGAGACCGGGGGTGTGAGAGACCGGGGGCGAGAGAGAGACCGGGGGTGTGAGAGACCGGTGGTGTGAGAGACCGGTGGTGTGAGAGACCGGGGGTGTGAGAGACCGGGGGTGTGAGAGAGGGGGGGTGAGAGAGACCGGGGGCGAGAGAGACCGGGGGCGAGAGAGAGACCGGTGGTGTGAGAGACCGGGGGTGTGAGAGACCGGGGGCGTGAGAGACCGGGGGCGTGAGAGACCGGGGGCGTGAGAGACCGGGGACGTGAGATACCAAGGGCGTGAGAGACCGGGGGTGTGAGAGACCGGGGGTGTGAGAGACCGGGGGCGAGAGAGACCGGGGGCGAGAGAGACCGGGGACGTGAGATACCAAGGGCGTGAGAGACCGGGGGTGTGAGAGACCGGGGGTGTGAGAGACCGGGGGCGAGAGAGACCGGGGGCGAGAGAGACCGGGGGCGAGAGAGACCGGGGGTGTGAGAGACAGGGGGTGAGAGAGACGGGGGGTGAGAGAGACCGGGGGCGAGAGCGACCGGGGGCGTGAGCGACCGGGGGCGTGAGAGACCGGGGGCGTGAGAGACCGGGGGTGTGAGAGACCGGGGGTGTGAGAGAGACCGGGGGTGTGAGAGATCGGGGGTGAGAGAGACCGGGGGCGAGAGAGACCGGGGGTGTGAGAGACAGGGGGCGAGAGAGACAGGGGGCGAGAGAGACCGGTGGTGTGAGAGACCGGGGGTGTGAGAGACCGGGGGCGTGAGAGACCGGGGGCGTGAGAGACCGGGGGCGAGAGAGACCGGGGGCGAGAGAGACCGGGGGTGTGAGAGACAGGGGGTGAGAGATACCGGGGGTGAGAGAGACCGGGGGTGAGAGAGACAGGGGGTGTGAGAGACCGGGGGCGAGAGAGACCGGGGGTGTGAGAGACCGGGGGTGAGAGAGACCGGGGGTGTGAGAGACCGGGGGCGAGAGAGACCGGGGGTGTGAGATACAGGGGATGTGAGAGACCGGGGGTGTGAGAGACCGGGGGTGTGAGAGACCGGGGGCGAGAGAGACCGGGGGTGTGAGAGACCGGGGGTGTGAGAGACCGGGGGTGTGAGAGACCGGGGGTGTGAGAGACCGGGGGTGTGAGAGACCGGGGGCGAGAGAGACCGGGGGTGTGAGAGACCGGGGGTGTGAGAGACCGGGTGTGTGAGAGACAGGGGGCGAGAGAGACCGGGGGTGTGAGAGACCGGGGGCGAGAGAGACCGGGGGCGAGAGAGACCGGGGGTGTGAGAGACCGGGGGTGTGAGAGACAGGGGGCGAGAGAGACCGGGGGCGAGAGAGACCGGGGGCGAGAGAGACCGGGGGCGAGAGAGACCGGGGGTGTGAGAGACCGGGGTGGTGGGGATGAGAGAGAGTGGGGGTGGGAGAGACTGGGGGTGACAAGACAGACTGGGGGTGATGAGAGAGGCTGGGGGTGGAGAGAAAGACCGGGTCGAGAGATACCGGGGAAGAGAGACCGGGGTTGACGAGATCTGGGTGCCTGAGAGACCGGGGACAAGAGAGAGACCAGGGGTGATGAGAGAAGGGTTGACAAGAGAGACTGTTGGTGACAAGATAGACCGGGAGCGAGAGTGAGAGTGAGACCGTGGTGAGAAGGAGACTGGGGGCGAGAGAGAGGGGGTGACAAGACAGACCGGGTACAAGAGAGACTGGGGTTGAAGAGAGACTGGGGGCAACGAGAGACCGGGGGCAACGAGAGAGATCAGGGGCAAGAGAGACTGGGGCGATGAGAGACCGGGGGCAACAAAAAAGACCGGGGGGCAAGAGAGACCGGGGGAAATGAGAGAGCGGGGGCGATGAGAGACAGGGAGCGAGAGAGAGACTGGGGGACGAGAGAGAGACCAGGGGCGAGAAAGAGAGAGTCCCAGGGCAGCAAGAGAGACCGGGGGCGAGAGAGACCAGGGGCAAGAGTGAGACCGGTGGGGTGGGATGAGAGAGAGACCGGGGGCACGAGAGAGAGAGAGTCAAGGGGTGAGAGTGACTGGGGCGAGAGAGGGGTTCACAAGAGAGACCGGGGCGATGAGATAAACCGGGTGCGAGAGAGAGACTGTGGCAAGAGAGAGAGAGACCGGGGCGATAAAGACCAGGAATGATAGAGACCGGGGGTGAGAGAGCGACCGGGGGGGGGGGGGGTGGGGTGGGGGAAGAGACCAAGGGCGAGAGAGAGGGGTTCACGAGAGAGACTGGGGCAACAAGACAGAACGGGGGCAAGAGAGAGACCGTAGCGAGAGAGAGAGAGAGACTGGGGGCGATAGAG
The DNA here is from genome assembly GCF_047496795.1 of Chiloscyllium punctatum. Classification (NCBI taxonomy): domain Eukaryota; kingdom Metazoa; phylum Chordata; class Chondrichthyes; order Orectolobiformes; family Hemiscylliidae; genus Chiloscyllium; species Chiloscyllium punctatum. The sequence goes on from NC_092788.1 coordinate 41,550,705, forward strand.
ACCCGTGCCAAGAGAGAGACCGGGGGCAAGAGGAACCGGGGCGAGAGAGATCAGGTGTGACCAGAGCCCGGGTGCAATGACAGACCGAGAGCGATGAGAGACGGGGTTGAGAGACCAGTGGCAATGAGAGACAGGGAGTGAGAGAGACCAGGGGTGAGACAGAGACCGGTGGAGATAAGAGAGACCAGGGATGAAGAGAGAGACTGGGTCGAGAGAGAGGGGTTAATGAGAGAGACTGGGGGCGAAGAGAGACCGGGGGCCAGAGAGAAACCGGGGGCGAGAGAGAGACCAGGAGGGTGAGAGAGAGACCAAGGGCGTGAGAGAGAGAACAGGGAGTGCGAGGTAGACTGGGGGCGATAGAGACCGGGGGCGAGAAAGAGACTGAGGGTGAGAGAGAAACCGGGGGCAAAGGGGACCGCGGGTGAGAGAGAGGGGTTCACAAGAGAGACCGCGGTGACAAGTCAGACCGGGTGCGGGAGTGAGAGACTGGGGAGGCAAGAGAGAGAGACTGGGGAGGCAAGAGAGAGACCAGGGACGATCAAGATCAGGGACGAGAGAGACCCGGGGAGATAAGAGAAACCGGGGATGATGAGAGAGACTGGGGGCGAGAGAGAGGGGGGTTGACGAGAGAGACCAGGGGCGAGAGACAGAGACAGGGCAAAGAAAGACCGGGGGCAGCGAGAGAGACCGGGGGCAAGACAGACCGGAGGTGAGACAGACCGGGAGGCGAGAGAGAGACCGCGGGTGAGAGAGAGCGGGGGCGAGAGAGAGGGGTCCACAAGAGAGACTGGGGAAACAAGACAGACAGGGGACAAGGGAGAGACCGTGGCGAGAGAGAGAGAGACCGGGGGGCGATAGAGACCAGTGGCAAGAGAGAGACCGGCGGTGGGGGGGGTGGGGTGCGAGAGAGAGACTGGGGCAGATAAGAGTGACGGGGGTGATGCGAGAGACCGGGGGCGAGAGAGAGAGAGACGGGGGGGTGGTGAGAGAGAGAGAGACAGGGGGGCGAGAGAGAGAGAGAGAGAAGGGGAGGGGGAGCAAGAGAGGGACCGGGGGAGATTAGAGAGACCGGGGGTGACGAGAGACCGGGGGGCGACAAGAGAGACTGGGGGGGTGAGAGAGACTGGGGGGGGCCGAGCGAGACCGGGGAAGCGAGAGAGACCGGGGGCGAGAGAGACTGGGGGGGTGAGAGAGACCCGGGGGTGACAAGAGACCGGGGGTGAGAGAGACCGGGGGCGAGAGAGAGAAACCGGGGGCGAGAGAGAGAGACCAGGGGCGAGAGACTGGGGCAGGCAAGAGAGACCAGGGGAGGCGAGAGAGACCGGGGGTGGGGGGGGGCAAAAGATACTGGGGGCAAGAGAGATTGGGGTGGAGAGAGACCCGGGGGTGACGAGAGACCAGGGACAACGAGAGAGACCGGGGGCGAGAGAGACAGGGGACGAGAGTGAGACCGGGGGCGAGAAAGACACCGGGGGAGAGAAAGAGAGATCGGGGGTGAAGTGAGACCGGGGGCGAGAGAGAGGGGTTGTCAAGAGAGACCGGGACGACAAGACAGACTGGGGGTGAGAGAGAGAGACGGGGGTGGCGGCGAGAGAGAGAGAGACGGGGAGAGGTGCGAGAGAGAGACAGAGGGGCAAGAGAGAGACCGGGGGTAAGAGAAAGACCAGGGGCGGCGAGAGAGACCGGGGGCAAGAAAGACCGGGTTGAGAGACTGTGTGTGACGAGAGAGCGGGTCGATGAGAGACTGAGGGCGATGAGACACCAGGGGGTGAGAGGTGACAGAGACCAAGGATGAGAGAGACCGGCGGTGAGAGAGACTGAGGGGGACAGAGAGCGGGGGCGAGAGAGAGGGTGACAGAGAGCGGGGGACGAGAGAGATCAAGGGAGAAGGGAGACAGGGGGCAAGACATCGGGGGTGACAAGAGTCCGGGGGCAAAAAGAGAGACTTGGGGCAAGAGAGACCGGGAGTGAGAGAGACCGGGGGCGAGAGGGACCGGGGGCGAGAGGGACCGGGGTAGGGGGATGGGGGTGTGAGACAGACCGGAGCGACAAGAGACCATAGGCAAAGAGAGAGAACTGGGGCGAGAGAGACCGGGGGCGACGAGGGAGACCAGTGAGGAGAGAAACAGGGGGTGACAAGAGATCGGGGGCAACGAGAGAGAACGGGGTCGAGAGAGACCGGGGGTGACGAGAGACGGGGGTGACGGGAGATACCGTGGGCGAGAGACCTGGAGCAAGGGACTGGGGATGATGAGAAACCGGGGCCGATTAGAGACCGGGGTGGGGGGGGGAGAGAGGCTAGGGTGAGAGAGACCGGCGGGGGGGGGGGGTTGACAAGAGACCGGGGGCGAGAGACACCAGGGGCGCCTGAGAGAGAGACTGGAGCGAGAGAGACCAGGGGGTGAGAGAGACCGAGGGACGAGAGAGATCAGAGGCGAGAGAGCCCAGGGGTGATGAAAGACCCGGAGGTGCCAAGAGAGACTGGGGCGCGAGAGACCAGGACTGATGAGAGACCGGGGGCGAGAGAGAACGGGGGCGAGAGAGACCGGGGGCGAGAGAGACCGGGGGCAAGAGAGACCGGGGCCAACGAGAGACCAGTGGGGCAGAGAGACCGGCGACGAGAGAACCTGGGGCGACGAGAGAGACCAGGGGGGAGAGGGACCTGAGGGACGAGAGGCTGTGGGGCGAGAGACTGGGGGTGAGAGACATTGGGGGCGAGAGAGAGAGACCGGGGGGAGAGAGACCAGAGGGGCGAGAGGCCGTGGGGCGAGAGACTGGGGGTGAGAGACATTGGGGGCGAGAGAGAGAGACCGGGGGGAGAGAGAGAACAGGGGCGAGAGACTGGGGGCAAGAGAGACTGGGGGGGTGCGAGAGAGACCGGGGGTGATACAGACCAGGACTAAAGAGACCGGGGGCGAGAGAGAGGGCTTGACGAGAGAGACGGGGGGCGAGAGAGAGAGACGGGGGTGGCGGCAAGAGAGAGAGACGGGGAGAGGTGCGAGAGAGAGACAGAGGGGCAAGAGAGAGACCGGGGGTAAGAGAAAGACCAGGGGCGGCGAGAGAGACCGGGGGCAAGAAAGACCGGGTTGAGAGACTGTGTGTGACGAGAGAGCGGGTCGATGAGAGACTGAGGGCGATGAGACACCAGGGGGTGAGAGGTGACAGAGACCAAGGATGAGAGAGACCGGCGGTGAGAGAGACTGAGGGGGACAGAGAGCGGGGGCGAGAGAGAGGGTGACAGAGAGCGGGGGACGAGAGAGATCAAGGGAGAAGGGAGACAGGGGGCAAGACATCGGGGGTGACAAGAGACCGGGGGCAAAAAGAGAGACTTGGGGCAAGAGAGACCGGGAGTGAGAGAGACCGGGGGCGAGAGGGACCGGGGTAGGGGGATGGGGGTGTGAGACAGACCGGAGCGACAAGAGACCATAGGCAAAGAGAGAGAACTGGGGCGAGAGAGACCGGGGGCAACGAGGGAGACCAGTGAGGAGAGAAACCGGGGGATGACAAGAGTTCGGGGGCAATGAGAGAGAACGGGGTCGAGAGAGACCCAGAGCAAGAGACCGGGGATGATGAGAGACCGGGGCCGTTTAGAGACCAGGTGGTGGGGGGTGGTGGTGGTGGTGGTAAATGACACCGGGGGCGAGAGAGACCGGGGGTGAGAGAGACCGGGGGGGTTGACAAGAGACGGGGGCAAGAGAGACCGGGGGACGAGGGAGACGGGGGCCGCCTGAGAGACCAGGAGTGAGTGAGACCAGAGGCGAGAGAGCCCAGGGGTGACAAGAGACCCGGGGGTGCCAAGAGAGACCGGGGCTGACGAGAGACTGGAGGTGACGAAAGACCCGGGGGTGACGAGAGAGACTTGGGGTGAGAGAGACCGGGGGCGCGAGAGAGAGAGAGACAGAGACCAGGGGTGATGTGAGAGTCCGGGGAGCGAGAGAAATCAGGGACGAGAGAGACCGGGAGCAACGAGAGCGACCGGGGGCGAGAGAGAGAGAGACTGGGAGCGAGAGAGACATGGGGTGAAGAGAGAGACAGGGTGTGAAGAGAGAGACGGGGGGCGACGAGACAGACCGGGGGCGACGAGAGAGACCGGGGGCGACGAGAGAGACCGTGGCGAAAGAGAGACGGGGGGCGAGAGAGACACCGGGGGCGGTGAGAGAGAACGGGCGCGAGAAAGATCAGGAGTGAGAGACCGGGGTTGACGAGAGATCACGGGCGATGAGAGAGACCAGGGGCGAGAGAGTCCGGGGGGTAGAGAGAATGGGGGCGAGAGAGTCCGAGGGCGATGAGAGAGGCTGGGAGTGATAAGGGAGACCGGGGGTGTGAGAGAAACTGGGGACGAGAGAGACAGGGGGGTGCCTGAGAGAGCGGGGGTGTGAGAGACCAGAGGGTGTGAGAGAATGGGGGCGAGAGAGTCCGAGGGCGATGAGAGAGGCTGGGAGTGATAAGGGAGACCGGGGGTGTGAGAGAAACTGGGGACGAGAGAGACAGGGGGGTGCCTGAGAGAGCGGGGGTGTGAGAGACCGGAGGCGAGATAGACCAGGAGTGACGAGAGACAAGGGGGTGCTGAGAGCAACCGGGGCGCAAGAGAACGGGGGTGATGAGAGACCGGGGGCGAGAGAGACCGCGGGCGTGAGACCGGCAATGACGAGAAACCGAGGGGGCGAAAGAGAGGGGTTGACAAGAGAGACTGGGGCGACGAGACAGACTGGGAGCGTGAGTGAGACCGTGGCGAGATGGTGACCGGGGTGAGAGACCGGGGATGACGAGCGATCGGGGGCAACGAGAGACTGGGGGCGACAGTAGAGACCGGGGGCGAGAGAAAGTGGGGTCAAGAGAGACCAAGGGCGAGAGAGAGACCGGGAGCGAGAGAGGCCGGGGAGAGAGAGAGGCCAGGTGTGAGAGAGACAGTGAGAGACAAGACAGACCGGGGGCGAGAGAGACTGTGGGCGAGAGAGACCGGGGGCAAGACACTGTGGGTGACGAGAGACCGGGGGGCGACAAGAGAGACCAGGGGGGGTGAGAGAGACTGGGGGGGGCCGAGCGAGACCGGGGAAGCGAGAGAGACCGGGGGCGAGAGAGACTGGGGGGTGAGAGAGACCCGGGGGTGACAAGAGACCGGGGGTGAGAGAGACCGGGGGCGAGAGAGAGAAACCGGGGGCGGGAGAGAGAGACCAGGGGCGAGAGACTGGGGCAGGCAAGAGAGACCAGGGGAGGCGAGAGAGACCGGGGGTGGGGGGGGTAAAAGATACTGGGGGCAAGAGAGATTGGGGTGGAGAGAGACCCGGGGGTGACGAGAGACCAGGGACAATGAGAGAGACCGGGGGCAAGAGAGACAGGGGACGAGAGTGAGACCGGGGGCGAGAAAGAGAGATCAGGGGTGAAGTGAGACCGGGGGCGAGAGAGAGTCCGGGGCCAAGAGAGACCAGGGGCGAGAGAGACCGGGGGTGAGAGAGACCGGGAGCGAGAGACACCGGGGGAGAGAGAGAACAGGGGCGAGAGAGACCGGGGGCGAGAGAGAGTCCGGGGCCAAGAGAGACCGGGGGCGAGAGAGACCGTGGGTGAGAGAGACCGGGAGCGAGAGACACCGGGGGTGAGAGAGAACAGGGGCGAGAGAGACCGGGGGCGAGACAGAGTCCGGGGCCAAGAGAGACCGGGGGTGAGAGAGACCGGGGGTGAGAGAGACCGGGAGCGAGAGACACCGGGGGTGAGAGAGAACAGGGGCGAGAGAGACCGGGGGTGAGAGAGAGTCCGGGGCCAAGAGAGACGGGGTGACGAGAGAGACCGTGGGCGAGAGACACCGGGGGTGAGAGGTAACAGGGGCGAGAGAGAGACCGGGAGCGAGAGACACCGGGGGTGAGAGAGAACAGGGGCGAGAGAGACCGGGGGTGAGAGAGAGTCCGGGGCCAAGAGAGACGGGGTGACGACAGAGACCGGGAGCGACAGAGACCGGGGGTGAGAGGTAACAGGGGCGAGAGAGAGACCGGGAGTGAGAGAGAACGGGGACGAGAGACACCGGGGGTGAGAGAGAACAGGGGCGAGAGAGAGACCGGGGGTGAGAGAGAACAGGGGTGAGAGACACCGGGGGTGAGAGAGAACAGGGGCGAGAGAGAGACCAGGAGCGAGAGAGAGAGACCGGGGGCGAGAGAGACCGGGGAGCGAGAGAGGCAGGGAGCAATGAGACAGACCGGGGGTGAGAGAGACTGTGGGCGAGAGAGACTGGGGGGCAACAAGGGAGACCGGGGGCGAGAGAGACAGGGGACGAGAGTGAGACCGGGGGCGAGAAAGACACCGGGGGCGAGAAAGAGAGATCGGGGGTGAAGTGAGACCGGGGGCGAGAGAGAGGGGTTGACAAGAGAGACCGGGGGTGAGAGAGACAGGGGACGAGAGTGAGACCGGGGGCGAGAGAGACACCGGGGGCGAGAAAGAGAGATCGGGGGTGAGAGAGACAGGGGACGAGAGTGAGACCGGGGGCGAGAAAGACACCGGGGGCGAGAAAGAGAGATCGGGGGTGAGAGAGACAGGGGACGAGAGTGAGACCGGGGGCGAGAAAGACACCGGGGGCGAGAAAGAGAGATCAGGGGTGAAGTGAGACCGGGGGCGAGAGAGAGTCCGGGGCCAAGAGAGACCGGGGGCGAGAGAGACCGGGCTTGAGAGAGACCGGGGGCGAGAGACACCGGGGGTGAGAGAGAACAGGGGCGAGAGAGACCGGGAGTGAGAGACACCAGGGGCGAGAGAGAGTCCGGGGCCAAGAGAGACCGGGGGCGAGAGAGGCCGGGGGCGAGAGAGGCCGGGGGCGAGAGAGGCCGGGGGCGAGAGAGGCCGGGGGCGAGAGAGGCCGGGGGCGAGAGAGGCCGGGGGCGAGAGAGACCAGGGGCGAGAGAGGCCGGGGATCGAGAGAGGCCGGGTGCGAGAGAGGCCGGGGATCGAGAGAGGCCGGGTGCGAGAGAGGCCGGGGATCGAGAGAGGCCGGGGATCGAGAGAGGCCGGGTGCGAGAGAGGCCGGGTGCAAGAGAGGCCGGGTGCGAGAGAGGCCGGGGGCGAGAGAGACCGGGGGCGAGAGAGGCCGGGGGGCGAGACACTAGGGGTGACAAGAGACCAGGGGCGACAAGAGAGACTGTGGGCGAGAGAGACCGAGTGTGAGAGGGACCAGGGGTGAGAGAGAGTCCTGGGGTGAGAGAGGGGGTAACGAGAGAGACCGGGGGTGAGAGAGGGGGTAACGAGAGAGACCGGGGATGAGAGAGGGGGTAACGAGAGAGACCGGGGGGTGAGAGAAACCGTGGACAAGAGAGAGAGACTGGGGGCAAAGAGAGACGAGGGCGAGAGAGACCGGGAGCTAGAGACTGACTGGGGGCGAGAGAGACTGGGGGTGAGAGAGACCAGGGGCGAGACTCCGGGGGTGATGAGAGACTGGGAGTGAGAAAGAGCGGGGGGGTGAGAGTAACCAGGGGGTGAGAGAGAAACTGGGAAGCAGGAGACGGGTTTAGAGAGAGACTGGGGGGCTAGAGAGAATGGGGGCAAGAGAGAGAGAGAGAGAGAGGGGACAAAGAGAGACAGGGGGCGAGAGAGGCCGGATGCGAGAGAGACAGTGAGCGATGAGACAGACCGGGGGCAAGAGAGACCAGGGGTCAGAGAGACCGTGGGCAAGAGAGAGAGAGAGAGAGACAGGAGGCGAGAGAGACTGGGGGCGAGAGACAGTCCTGGGGCGAGAGAGAGGGGGTGACAAGAAAGACCGGGGGGGTGAGAGAGACCGGGGGCAAAGAGAGACAGGGGGCGAGAGAGACCGGGGGCAGCGAAAGAGACCAGGGGCTAGAGAGAGACCAGGGGGTGAGAGAGACCGGGGACGAGAGAGACTGTGGGCGAGAAAGACCGGGGGTGAGAGTGACCGGGGGTGAGAGTGACCGGGGACGAGAGAGGCCGATAAGCGAGAGAAGTCGGGTGCGAGAGAGACAGGAAGCGACGAGACAGACCGGGGGCAAGAGAGACTGTGGGTGAGAGAGACCAGGGGCTGAGAGAGACCGGGGGCGAGAGAGATCGTGGGTGGGGGGGGGGGAGAGCGAAAGACACCGGGGAGGGCTGAAAGACACCGGAGGCAAGAGAGATTGGGAGTGAGAGAGACCAGGGAGGGGGCGAGAGAGATCGGGGGCGAGAGAGGCTGGGGGCGATGACAGAGTCCGCGGGCGAGAGAGACCGGAGGGTGAGAGAGACTGGGCGCAAATGAGAGATCGGGGGGCAAGAGAGACCGCGGGTGAGAGAGACTGGGGTGATGAGAGACCGAGGGTGAGAGAGACTGGGGGTGACAAGAGACAGGGTGGTCGAGAGAGACCAGGATCGACGAGAGAGTCTGGGGGCGAGAGAGAGACCGGGGGCGACAAAAGACCGGCAGCGAGAGACACCAGGGGCAGCGAGAGAGAATGGGGGTGAGACAGACCAGGGTGGGGGGGACGAGAGAGAGAGACCGGGGGGGGTGCGAGAGAGACAGGGGGTTGAGAGAGACCGGAGGTGAGAGAGACCGGGGGTGATGAGGGAGACCGGGGGTGAGACAGACTGGGGACGACGAGAGAAACCAGGGGCGAGAGAGACCGGAGGTGAGAGAGACCGGGGGCAAGAGAGAAGGGGTGACGAGGGTGACCGGGGGAGAGACAGACCAGGGATGAGACAGACCGGGGGCAACGAGAGAGACTGGGGATGAGAGAGTCGGGGCAACAAGGGAGACCGGGGTGACGAGGGAGACCGGGGGCGAGAGTGACCGGGGGAGACGAGGGAGACCGGGGGGGGGGGTGGTGGGGGGGCTGGGGAGGCAAGAGTGACCGGCGACGAGAGTGACCGGGGGCAAGAGAGACTGGGAGAGATAAGAGAGATCGGGGGCGACATCACAGGCCAGGGGTGGGAGAGAGTCCGGGTGTGAGAGAGAGACTGGGGTGAAAAGAGATACTGGGGCAAGAGAAACCAGGGGCGAGAGAGAGAGTGGGTGACCAGCAACCGGGGGAGGCGAGAGAGACCAGGTGAGAGGGAGACCGGAGGACCAGAGAGAGCGAGGGGCGAGAGAGATAGAGGGCACGAGAGACTGGGAGCTAGGAGAGAGAGACCGGGGGTGAGCATAACCGGGGGCGAGAGAGAGACCGGGGGTGATGAGAGAGACCGGGGGCGAGATAGAGACCAGGGGCGATGAGAGAGACCGGGGGTGAGAGAGAGACCAGGGGCGATGAGAGAGACCGGGGGTGAGAGAGAGACCAGGGGCGATGAGAGAGACCGGGGGTGAGCGTAACCGGGGGTGAGAGAGAGACCAGGGGCGATGAGAGAGACCGGGGGCGAGAGAGAGACCAGGGGCGATGAGAGAGACCGGGGGCGAGAGAGAGACCGGGGACGAGAGAGAGACCGGGGACGACGAGAGGCCAGGGGCAATGAGAGACCGGGGACGATGAGAGAGAGGGAGGGGCGAGAGAGCCCGGGGGCGATGAGAGACCAGGGGTGACAAGAGAGACTGCGGGCAAGAGCGACCGGGGCGAGAGAGAGACCAGGGTCGAGAGAGAGACCGGGGACGACGAGAGGCCAGGGGTGACAAGAGAGACTACGGGCAAGAGCGACTGGGGGTGATGAGACAGACCGGGGGCGATAGAGAGACCAGGAGCAAGAGAGAGACGGGGTGGGCGAGAGAGACCGGGGGGACACGAGACCAGGGGCAACGAGAGAGACCGGGACAAGAGAGTCTGGGGTCGAGAAAGACCTGGTGGGGCGAGAGAGACCAGGGGCGAGAGACACTGGGGGCGACAAGAGAGACCGGGGGGGGGGGGCGAGAGGGAAAGGGGGCGATGAGAGAGACCGGGGGTGAGAGAGAGACCAGGGGCGATGAGAGAGACCGGGGGTGAGAGAGAGACCAGGGGCGATGAGAGAGACCGGGGGTGAGCGTAACCGGGGGTGAGAGAGAGACCAGGGGCGATGAGAGAGACCGGGGGCGAGAGAGAGACCAGGGGCGATGAGAGAGACCGGGGGCGAGAGAGAGACCGGGGACGAGAGAGAGACCGGGGACGACGAGAGGCCAGGGGCAATGAGAGACCGGGGACGATGAGAGAGAGGGAGGGGCGAGAGAGCCCGGGGGCGATGAGAGACCAGGGGTGACAAGAGAGACTGCGGGCAAGAGCGACCGGGGCGAGAGAGAGACCAGGGTCGAGAGAGAGACCGGGGACGACGAGAGGCCAGGGGTGACAAGAGAGACTACGGGCAAGAGCGACTGGGGGTGATGAGACAGACCGGGGGCGATAGAGAGACCAGGAGCAAGAGAGAGACGGGGTGGGCGAGAGAGACCGGGGGGACACGAGACCAGGGGCAACGAGAGAGACCGGGACAAGAGAGTCTGGGGTCGAGAAAGACCTGGTGGGGCGAGAGAGACCAGGGGCGAGAGACACTGGGGGCGACAAGAGAGACCGGGGGGGGGGGGCGAGAGGGAAAGGGGGTGAGAGAGAGACTGGGGTCAAGAGGGAGGGGATGATGAGAGAGACCGGGGGCGAGAGAGCCCAGGGGGGGGTGCGAGAGAGACAGGGGGTGAGAGAGACCGGGGGTGAGAGAGAGAGACCGGGGGTGAGAGAGAGACCGGGGGTGAGAGAGACTGGGAGCGAGAGAGACCGGAGGTGAGAGAGAGGGGGGGTGAGAGACCGGGGGAGAGAGAGAGAGACCGGGGGTGAGAGATAGGGGGGATGAGAGAGAGAGACCGGGGGTGAGAGAGAGGGGGGGTGAGAGAGACCAGGGGAGAGAGAGAGAGACCGGGGTTGAGAGAGACCGGGGGAGAGAGAGAGAGACCGGGGGTGAGAGAGAGAGACTGGGGGTGAGAGAGACCGGGGGAGAGAGAGAGAGACCGGGGGTGAGAGAGAGACCGGGGGTGAGAGAGACCGGGGGGGAGAGAGAGAGAGACCGGAGGGTGAGAGAGAGAGACCGGGGGTGAGAGAGACCAGGGGAGAGAGAGAGAGACCGGGGGTGAGAGAGAGACCGGGGGTGAGAGAGAGACCGGGGGAGAGACAGACCGGGGGGGAGAGAGAGAGAGACCGGGGGTGTGAGAGACCGGGGGTGAGAGAGACCGGGGGCGTGAGAGAGAGAGGGGGGGGTGAGAGAGACCGGGGGTGAGAGAGAGAGACCGGGGGTGAGAGAGACCGGGGGTGAGAGAGAGAGACCGGGGGTGAGAGAGAGAGACCGGGGGTGAGAGAGACCGGGGGTGAGAGAGAGAGACCGGGGGTGAGAGAGAGAGACCGGGGGTGAGAGAGACCGGGGGTGAGAGAGAGAGACCGGGGGTGAGAGAGACCGGGGGTGAGAGAGACCGGGGGAGAGAGAGACCTGGGGAGAGAGAGAGAGAGAGACCGGGGGTGTGAGAGACCGGGGGTGAGAGAGACCGGGGGCGTGAGAGAGAGACCGGGGGTGAGAGAGAGGGGGGGTGAGAAAGACCGGGGGAGAGAGAGAGAGACCGGGGGTGAGAGAGACCGGGGGAGAGAGAGAGAGACCGGGAGCGAGAGAGACTGGGGATGAGAGAGAGGGCTTGACGAGAGAGACTGGGTGCACGAGAGACTGGGGGCAAAAGAGACCAGGGGGGTGAGAGACCGGGGGGGAGAGAAAACAGGGGCAAGAGAGACCAGGGGCGAAGAGAGAGAGCGGGGCGAGAGAGACGGGGGTGGGGGAGAGAGACCGGGGGCAAGACCAGGGAGGTTGCGAGAGATCGGGTACAAGAGAGACCGGGGGCAAGAGATCGGGGGCAACGAGAGACTGGGCCTGATGAGAGAGAGGGGGTTGATGAGAGAGACCGGGGCAACAAGAGAGACCGGGGGAGAGAGAGACCGGGGTGGAGAGTGACGGCGACGAGAGAGACTGGGGGGTGAGAGAGGCCAGGGGCAAGAGAGACTGGGGGAAAGAGAGACCGGGAGAGATAAGAGAGACCGGGGGCGAGAGAGAGAGACCGGGAGCTAGGAGAGAGACCAGGGGCAACGGGAGAAGCCGGGGGCAAGTGATACCGGGAGCGAGAGAGAGACCGGGGGCAATGAGAGAACAGGGGCAAGAGAGACCGGGGGAGAGAGAGAGAGCGGGGGTGAGAGAGACCGGAGGGGGGCGAGAGAGCGGGGGTGAGAGACCGGGGACTAGAGAGCACGGGGGAGAGAGAGAGAGACCGGGTTTGAGGAGAGACCAGGGGCGAGAGACACCGGGGACGACAAGAGAGACCTCAGAAAGTGCTCCCTCAATACCTCAGATAGTCCTTCCCTCAATACCTCAAAACGTGCTCCCTCAATACCCAAAAAGTGCTCCCTCAATACCTCAGAAAGTGCTCCCTCAATATCTTAGAAAGTGCACACTCTATATGTCAGAAATTACTCCCTCAGTACCTCAGGTAGTGCTTCCTCAGTACGTCAGATAGTGCACCCTCTATACCTCATAAAGTGCTCCCTCAATACCTCAGATAGTCCTTCCCTCAATACCTCAAAAAGTGTTCCCTCAATACTTCAGAATGTGCTGCCTCAGTAACTCAGAAAGTGCTTCCTCAGTACATCAGATAGTGCTTCCTCAATACCTCAGAAAGTGCTCCCTCAATACCTCAGAAAGTGCTTCCTCAGTACATCAGATAGTGCTTCCTCAATACCTCAGAAAGTGCTCCCTCAATTCCTCAGAAATTGCTCTCAGTACCTCATAAAGTGCTCCCACAATAACACAAATAGTGCTTCCTCAAATACCTCAGATATGCCACCACAATACCTCAGAAAGTGTCCCTCAGTACATCAGATAGTGCTTCCTCAGGACCTCAGATAGTGCTTCTTCCATACCGCAGATAGATGTCCCCCCATACATCACATAGTGCTCCCTAAGTACATCAGATAGTGTTTCCTCGGTACCTCCGATAGTGCTTCCTCAATACCTCAGACGTAATCCTTCAATACCCCAGATAGCGCTTCCTCAATACCTCAGGAAGTGCTCCTTCAATGCCTCAGAAAGTGCTCCCTCAGTACCTCAGAAACTACTTGCCCAATACCTCAGAAGGAGCTCCCTCAATACCTCAGAAAGTGCTCTCTCAAAACCTCAGATAGTGCACCCTCAATTCCTCAGAAAGTGCTCGCTCAATACCTCAGATAGTGCTTCCTCAACACTCAGAAATTGCTTCCTCAATACCTCAGATAGTGCTCCCTCAGTACCTCAGATAGTACTTCATCAGTACATCAGATAGTGTTTCTTTAATACCTCAGATAGTGCTTCCACAGTACCTCAGATTTGCTACCTCAATGCCTCAGAAAGTGCTCCCTCAGTATCTCAGAAAGTGCTCTCTCAGTCCCTCAGAAACTGCTCCCTCAATACCTCAGATAGTACTCCCTCAATACCTCAGATAGTGCACTCTCAATACCTCAGAAAGTGCTCCCTCAATACCTCAGATTGTACTTCGTCAGTATATTAGATAGTGTATCCTCAATACCTCAGAAAGTGCGCCCTGAATACCTCAGATAGTGCACCCTCAATATGTCAGAACGTGCTCCCTCAATACCTCAGAAAGTGGTCACTCAATGCCACAGATAGCGGTCCCTCACTACCTTAGAAAATGCTCCCTCACTACCTCAGTTAGTGCTTCCTCAATACCTCAGATAGTGCTTCCTCAGCACTACAGATAGTGCACCCTCAATACCTCAGAAAGTACTCTCTCAATACCTGATAAGTAGCTCCCTCTATACCTCAGAAAGTACTCCCTCAGTACCTCAGATTGTGCTTCCTCCAACTGTCAGATAGTGCACACCCAATACCTCAGAAAGTGCTCCTTCAATACCTCAGATAATGCCTCCTCTGTCCCTCAGATAGTGCACACCCAATACCTCAGAAGGTGCTCCCTCAATACCTCAGAAAGTACTCCCTCAATACTTTAGATAATGCTCGCACAATAACACATAAAGTGCTCCCTCAATACCTCAGATAGTGCTGATTTAATACCTTAGAAAATGCACACTCTATAAGTCAGAAATTGCTCCCTCAGTACCTCAGATGGTGCTTGCTCAATACCTAGGAAAATGCTCCCTCAATACCTCAGAAAGTGCTCCCTCAATCCTGAGTTAGTCCATCCCTTAATACCTCATAAAATGCTCCCTCAATACGTCAGAAAGTGCTCCCTCAATACTTCAGATAGTGCTGCCTCAGTACCTCAGATAGTGCTTCCTCAATAGCTCAGATAGTGCACCCTCAGTACCTCAGAAAGGGCTCCCGCAATACCTCAGATAGTGCTCCCTCGGTACTCAGATAGTGCTTCCTCAATACCTTAGATAGTGCTCCCTCAGTACTCAGATAGTGCTTCCTCAATTCCTCTGAAAGCGCCCCCTCAATACCTCAGATAGTGCTTCCTCAGTTCCTCAGAAAGTGCTCCCTAAATACTTCAGAATGCGCTGCCTCAGTACCACAGAAACTGGTCCCGCAGTACCTCAGATAGTGCTCCCTCATTACCTCAGAAAGTGCTCTCCAAATTTCTCAGATAGTGCTTCCTCAACACATCAGAAAGGGCATCCTAAATACCTCAGAAGGTGCTCCCACAGTACTGATGAAAGTGCTCCCGCAATACCTCTGATAATGCTCCCCCAATACCACAGAATGTGCTTCCTCAGTACCTCAGATAGTGCTCCATCAATACCTCACATAGTACTACCTCAATACCTCAGAAAGTGCTTCCTCAATACCTCAGAATGTGCTGCCTCAGTGCCTCAGAAAGTACTACCTCAATATCTCAAGAAGTGCTCACTCAATACCTCAGAATGTGCTGCCTCAATACCTCAGAAAGTGCTCCCTCATTACCTCAGAAAGTGCTCCCCAAATTCCTCAGATAATGCTCCCTCAATACCTCAGATAATGCTCCCTCAATACCACAGAAAGTGCTTCCTCAGAACCTCAGGTAGTGCTCCATCAATACCTCAGATAGTACTACCTCAATACCTCAGAAAGCGCTCCCTCAATACCTCAGAATGTGCTGCCTCAGTACTTCAGAAAGTGCTCCCTCATTACCTCAGAAAGTACTCCCCAAATTCCTCAAATAGTGCTTATTCAGTACCTACGATAGTGCTTCCTCAGTGCCTCAGAAAGTGCTCCCTCAGTACCTCAGAAAGTGCTCCCTCAATACCTCAGAAAGTGCTCCCTCGATACCTCAGATAATGCCTCCTCTGTCCCTCAGATGGTGCACACCCAATACCTCAGAAGGCGCTCCCTCAATACCTCAGAAAGTGCTCCCTCAATACATCAGAAGGCGCTCCCTCAATACCTCAGAAAGTGCTCCCTCAATACATCAGAAATGATCCCTCAATACCTCAAAAAGTGATCTGTCAGTATCTCAGAAAGTGCTGCCATAATAACTCAGATAGTGCTTCCACAATACCTCAGATGTGCAAACACAATTTCTCAGAAAGTGCTCCCTCAGAAATCAGAAAGTGCTCTCTCTGTACTTCAGAAACTGCTCCGTCAATACCTCACATAGTGTTTCTCCAATACCTTCGGAAGCTCTGCCCCACTACCTCAGACAGTGCTCCCTCAATACCTCAGATAATTCTGCCTCAATACTACAGAAAGTGCTCCCGCAATACCTCAAAATGTGCTACCTCAATACCACACTGTGTTCCCTCAATTCCTCAGATCGTGCTCCATCAATACCTCAGAAAGTGCTCACTTAGTGCCTCAGATAGTGTTCCCTCAATACCTTAGAAAGTGCTCCCTCAATACCTCAGATAGTGCATCCTCAATACCTCAGAAAGTGCTCCCTCAACACCTCAGATAGTGCTCCCTCAATACCTCAGAAAGTGCTGCCTCAAGACCTCAGATAGCGCTCCCTCAATACCTCAGAAAGTGTTATCACAATACCTCAGAGATTGCTCCCTCAGTACCTGAGGAACTGCTCCCTGAATACATTAGAAAGTGATCCCTCAATACCTCACAAAGTGCTCTGACAGTACCTCAGAAAGTGTTCGCACAATACTTCTGTATTTCAGTACTTCAGGTGGTGTTTCCTCAGTACCTCAGATAGTACTTCCTCAGGACCACAGATAGTGCTTCCACAGTACCTCAGATAGTGCTTCCTCAATACCTCAGAAAGTGCTCCCTCAGTACCTCAGATAGTACTTCCTCAGTACCACAGATAGTGCTCCCTCCATACCTCAGAAAGTGCTCCCTCAGTACCTCAGAAAGTGCTCCCTCAGTACCTCAGAAAGTGCTCCCTCAGTACCTCAGATAGTGCTCCCTCAATACCTCAAAAACTACTTGCTCAATACCTCAGACGGAGATCCTTCAATACCTCAGAATGGGGTCCCTCAATACCTCAGATAGTGCACCCTCAGTACATCAGAAATTGCTCCCTCGATAACTCAGAAAATGCCTCCTCTGTCCCTCAGATAGTGCACACCCAATACCTCAGAAGGTGCTCCCTCAATAGCTCAGAAAGTGCTCCCTCAATACTTTCGATAATGCTCCCACAATACCACAGAAAATGCTCCCTCAATACCTCAAATAGTGCTCACTCAATACCTTAGAAAATGCACACTTTATATGTCAGACATTGCTCCCTCAATACCACAGATAGTGTTTCCTCAGTACGTCAGATAGTGCACCCTCTATAACTCAGACAGATCTGCCTCCATACCTCAGAGAGTGCTTCCTCAGTACCTCAAATCGTGCTTCCTCAATACCTCAGAAAGTGCTCCCTCTGTACCTCAAATAGTGCTTCCTCAGTACATCAGATAATGCTTCCTTAATACCTCAGAAAGTGCTCCCTCAATACCTCAGATAATGCTCCCTCAATACCTTAGACTGTGCTCCCTCTATACCTCAGAAAGTGCTCCCTAATAACTCAGATAGTGCTTCCTCAATACCTCAGAAAGGGCTCCCTCAATACCTCAGAAAGTCCTCCCTCAGTACATCAGATAGTGCTTCCTCAGTACCTCAGAAAGTGCTCCCTCTATACCTCAGAAACTGCTCTCTCAATACATGAGAAAGTGATCCCTTAATATCTCAGAAAGTGCACTGTCAGTGCCCAGAAATTGTTCCCACAATAACTCAGATAGTGCTTCCTCAATACCGCAGATAGATCTCCCTCCATACCTCAGATAGTGCATCCTCAGTTCCTCAGAAAGTGCTCCCTCAATACCTCAGATAGTGCTTTGTCAGTACATCAGATAGTGCTTTGTCAGTACATCAGATAGTGGTCCCTCAGTACATCAGATAGTGCTTTGTCAGTACATCAGATAGTGATTCCACAATACCTCAGAAAGTGCTCCCTGAATATGTCAGATGGTGCTTCCACAGTATCTCAGGTTAATGCATCATCAATACGTCAGAAAGTGCTCCCTCAATACCTCAGAAACTGCTTCCTCAGTACCTCAGAAAGTGATCCATCAATACCCCAGATAGTACTCCCTGAATACCTCAGAAAGTGCTCCCTCAACACTTCATATAGTGCACCCTCATTAACTAGGATAGTGCTTCCTAAGCAGCTCAGAACATGCGCCTTCAATACCTCAGAAAGTGCTTCCTCAATACTTCATATAGTGCTTCCTCAGTACCTCAGATAGTGCTTCCTCAGTACCTCAGAACATGATCCCTCAATACCTCAGAAAGTACTCCCTCAGGACCTCAGATAGTGCTTCCTCAGTACCTCAGAACATGATGCCTCAATACCTCAGATAGTGCTTCATTAGTAACTCAGACAGTGCTTCCTAAATACCTCAGGAAGTGCTCCCGCAGTAACTCAGATAGTGTACCCTCAATACCGCAGATAGTGTTCCCTCAATACCTCAGAAACTACTTCTTCAATACCTCAGAAGGAGCTCCCTCAAAGTCTCAGAAATGGCTGCACAATAACTCAGATAGTGCTCCCTCAATACCTCAGAAATTGCTCCCTTAATGCCTCAGAAATTGCTCCCTCAATACCTCAGAAATTGCTCCCTCAATGCCTCAGAAATTGCTCCCTCTATACCTCAGAAAGTGCTCCCTCAATAACTCAGATAGAGCACCCTCAGTACCTCAGAAATGGCTCCCTCAAGACCTCAGAAAGTGCTCCCTCAATACCTCAGATAGTGCACCCTTAATACTGCAGAAAGTGCTTCCTCAGTACCTCAGAAAGTCCTCCATCAGTACCTCAGATAATGCTCCCGCAGTACCGAAGGTAGTGCTTCCTCAGGACCTCAGAAAGTGCTCCGTCAACAGCTCAGATCGTGCTGCCTCAGTACCTCAGATAATGCTCCCTCAGCACTCTGAAGGTGCTTCCTCAATAGTTCAGAAAGTGCATCCTCAGAACCACAGATAGTGCTCCCTTAATACCTCAGAAACTGCTCCCTCAGTACCTCAGATAGTGCACCCTCAGTACCTCAGATAGTGCACCCTCAGTACCTCAGAAATTGCTCAATCAATACCACAGATACTGCTCCCTCAGTACCTCAGATAGTGCACCCTCAGTACCTCAGAAATTGCTCAATCAATCCCACAGATACTGCTCCCTCAGAACCTCAGGTAGAGCTTCGTCAGTGTTTCCTCAATACCTCAGAAAGTGTGCCCTGAATAACTCAGATAGTGCTTCCACAGTACGTCAGATATTATACCCTCAATACCTCAGATAGTGCTCCCTCAATACCTCAAAACGTGAACCCTCCATAGCTCAGATAGTGCTTCCTCGGTACCACAGATAATACACCCTCAAAATGTCAGATAGTGCTCCCTCAATACATCAGAAAATAGTCGCTCATTAACTGAGAAAGAACTCCCTCAATACCACAGAAAGTGCACTCTCAGTACAACAGAAAATGCTGTCTCAAACCTGAGGAAGTGCTCCTTTAAAAACTGAGCTCGTGCTTCCTCAGTATCACAGATAGTGCACCCTCAATACCTCAGAATGTGCTCCCTCAATGCCACAGATAGTGCACCCTCAGTACCACAGAAAGTGCTTCCTCAGTACCTCAGAAATCGCTACCTCAGTAGCTCAGAAAGTGCTCCCTCAGTACCTCAGATAATGCTCACTCAGTACCGCAGGTAGTACTTCCTCACGACCGCAGACAGTGCTCCATCAATACCTCAGATAGTGCTCCCTCTATACCTCAGAAGGTGCTCCCACTGTACCGCAGAAAGTGCTCCCTCAATACCTCAGATAATACTCCCTCAATACCTCAGAAAGTGCTCCCTCAGTAACTCAGAAACTGCTTCCTCAGTACCTCAGATAGTACTTCATCAATACATCAGATAGCACTCCCTCAATACCTCCGAAACAGCTCCCTCAATACCTCATATAGTGAAATCTCAATAACTCAGATAGTGCTTCCTAAGTACCTCAGAAGGTCGTCCCTCAATACCTCAGAAAGTTCCCCCTCAGTACTTTAGATAATGCTCCACAATATCTCAGAAAGTGCTCACTCAATACCTCAGATATTGCTCATCAATACCTTAGAAAGTTCACTCTCTACCTGTCAGAAATTTCTCCCTCAGTACCTCAGATGGTGCTTGCTCTCTACCTCAGAAAGTGCTTCCTCAATACCTCAGAACGTGATCATTCAATACCTCAGATAGTACTTCCTCTGTACCTCAGATAGTGCTTCCTCAATACCTCAGATAGTGCTTCCTCTGTACCTCAGACAGTCCTTCCTCAGTACCTCAGAGAGTGCTTCCTCAATTCGTCAGAACGTGATCCCGCAATACCTCAGATAGTGAACCCACAATACCTCAGATAGTGCTCCCTCAATACCTCAGAAAGTGCTCCCACAATACCTCCAAAAGTGCAACCTCAACACCACGGAAAGTGCTTCCGCAGTACCTGAGAAAGTGCTCCCTCAGTACCTCAGAAAATGCTCACTCAGTACCATTGATAATGCTCCCTCAGTACCGCAGGTAGTGCTTCCTCAGTACCGACCATGTGCTCCATCAATACCTCAGATAGTGCTCCCTCAGTACCCAGATGGTGCTTCCTCAATACCTCAGAAAGTGCTCCCTCAATACCTCAGATAGTGCTTCCACAATACCTCAGAGAATGCTTCCTCATTGCCTCAAAACGTGATCCCGCAATACCTCAGATAGTGAACCCTCAATAACTCAGATAATGCTCCCTCAATACCTCAGATAGTGAACCCTCAATAACTCAGATAGTGCTCCCTCAATACCTCAGAAAGTGCTCCCTCATCAACTCACAATGTGCTCGCTCACTCCCTCAGAAAGTGCTCCCTCAATACATCAGAAAGTGCTCCCTCAATACCTCAGAAAGTGCTCTTTCAGTACCTCAGAACGTGCTCCCACAATAACTCAGATTGTCCTTTCTCAATACCTCGGATATGCTACATCAATACCTCAAAAAGTGCTCACTCAGTAACTCAGAAAGTGCTCTCTCTGTACTTCAGAAATTGCACCCTCAATACCTCAGATAGTGCTCCCTCAGTACTTAAGGTAGTGCTTCGTCAGTACATCAGTGTTTCCTCAATTCCTCAGAAAGTTCTCCCTGAATACCTCAGATAGTGCTTCCTCAGTAGCAGAGATTGTGCTCCCTCAATACCTCAGAAAGTGCTCTCTCAAACCTCAGGAAGTGCTCCCTCAAACCTAAGGAAGTGCTCCCTCAATACCGCAGAATGTGCTCCATCAATGCCTCAGATAGTGTTCCCTCAATACCTCAGAAAGTGTTCCCACAATACCTCAGAAATTGCTCCCTCAGTACCTCAGAACGTGCTCCCACAATACTTCAGTATTTCAGTACTTCAGGTGGTGTTTCCTCAGTACCTCAGATAGTGCTTCCACAGTACCTCAGATAGTGCTTCCTCAATACCTCAGATAGTGCTTCCTCAATACCTCAGATAGTGCTTCCTCAATACCTCAGATAGTGCTTCCACAGTACCTCAGATAGTGCTTCCTCAATACCTCAGATAGTGCTTCCTCAATACCTCAGATAGTGCTTCCTCAATACCTCAGATAGTGCTTACTCAGTACCTCAGATAGTGCTTCCTCAATACCTCAGATAATGCTTCCTCAGTACCTCAGACAGTGCTCCCTCCATACCTCAGAAAGTAATCACTCAGTACCTCAGATAGTGCGTCCTCAATACCTCAAAAACTACTTGCTCAATATCTCAGATGGAGATCCTTCAATACCTCAGAATGGGGACTCTCAAACCTCAGGAAGTGCTCTCTCAAATCTCAGGAAGTGCTCCCTCAAACCTAAGGAAGTGCTCCCTCTATACCTCAGAAAGTGCTCCCTCAGTACCTCAGAGAGTGCTTCCTCAGTACCACAGATAGTGCAACCTCAATACCTCAGAAAGTGCTCCCTCAGTACCTCAGACAGTGCTCCCTCCATACCTCAGAAAGTAATCCCTCAGTACCTCAGAAAGTGCGTCCTCAATACCTCAAAAACTACTTGCTCAATACCTCAGATGGAGATCCTTCAATACCTCAGAATGGGCTCTCTCAAACCTCAGGAAGTGCTCCCTCAATACCTCAGAAAGTGCTTCCTCAGTACCACAGATAGTGCAACCTCAATACGTCAGAAAGTGCTCCCTCAGTACCTGAGAAAGTGCTCCCTCAGTACCTCAGAAAGTGCTTCCTCAATACCTCAGTACCTCAGATAATGCTCCCTCAGTACCGCAGGTAGTGCATCCTCAGTACCGCAGAAAGTGCGCCGTCCATACCTCAGATAATGCTGCTTCAGTCCCTCAGATAGTGCTCTCTCAGTACCGCAGAAAGTGCGCCGTCAATACCTCAGAAAGTGCTCCCTCAGTACCTCAGACAGAGCTTCCTCAGTACCGCAGAAAGTGCGCCGTCAATACCTCAGATAATGCCGCCTCACTACCTCAGACAGTGCTCTCTCAGTACACAGATGGTGCTTCCTCAATACCTGAGAAAGTGCTCCCTCTCTACCTCAGATTGAGCTTCCTCAGTACATCAGATAATGCTTCCACAATACCTGAGAAAGTGCTCCCTCAATACCTCAGAAAGTGCTCCCTCAATACCTCAGATAGTGCACCCTCAATACCTCTGAAATTACTTGCTCAATAACTCAGAAGGAGCTCCCTCAATACCTCAGATAGTGCACCCCCATTCCCTCAGATATTGCTCCCTCAAAACCTCAGAAAGTGCTCCCTCAATACGTCAGATAGTACACACTCAATAACTCAGAAAGTGCACCCTCAATACCACATAGTGATTTCACAGGACCTCAGAAAATGCTCCCTCAATACCTCAGATAATGCTCCCTCAATGCCTCAGAAAGTGCTCCCTCGTTACCTCAGAAACTGCTTCCTCAGTACCTCAGATAGTTCTCCATCAATACCCCAGATAGTACTCCCTGAATACCTCAGAAAGTGCTCCCTCAATACCTCAGATTGTGCACCCTCAATAACTCAGATTGTGCTTCCTCAATACCTCAGAACGTGATCCCTCAATACCTCAGAAAGTGCTCCCTCAATACCTCAGAGAGTGCTCACTCAATAGCTTAGAAAATGCACACTCTATATGTCAGAAATTGCTCCCTCAGTACCTCAGATGGTGCTTGCTCAATACCTCAGAAATTGCTCCCTCAATACCTCATATAGTGCACCCTCAATAACTCAAATAGTGTTTCCTAAGTAGCTCAGAAAGTGCTCCCTCAGTACATCAGATAATGCTCCCTCAGTATGTCAGATAATACTCCCTCAGTACTCAGATGATGTTTCCTCAATACCTCAGATAGTGCTCCCCAATACCTCAGAAAGTGCTCCCTCAATATCTCAGATAGTGCACCCTCAGTACCTCAGAAAGTGCTCCCTCAATACCTCAGATAGTGCACCCTCAATACCTCAGAAAGTGTTCCCTCAATACCTCAGATAGTGCACCCTCAATACTGCAGAAAGTGCTTCCTCAGTGCCGCAGAAAGTGCTCCCTCAGTATCTCAGAAAGTCCTCCATCAGTACCTCAGATAATGCTCCCTCAGTACTCTGAAGGTGCTTCCTCAATAGCTCAGAAAGCGCATCCTCAGAACCACAGATAGTGCTCCCTCAATACATCAGAAACTGCTCCCTCAGTACCTCAAGATAGTGCACCCTCAGTACCTCAGAAATTGCTCAATCAATACCACAGATACTGCTCCCTCAGAACCTCAGGTAGTGCTTCGTCAGTGTTTCCTCAATACCTCAGAAAGTGTGCCCTGAATACCTCAGATAGTGCTTCCACAGTATGTCAGATATTACAATCTCAATACCAGGAAGTGCTCTCTCAGGGCCTCAGATAGTGCTCCCTCAATACCTCAGAACGTGCACCCTCAATGCCACAGAAAGTGCTTCCTCAGTACCTCAGAAATCGCTACCTTAGTACCTCAGAAAGTGCTCCCTCAGTACCTCAGATAATGCTCACTCAGTACTGCAGGTAGTACTTCCTCAGGACCGCAGAAAGTGCTCCAACAATACCTCAGATAGTGCTGCTTCAGTACCTCAGTTAGGGCAACCTCAGCATCTCAGAAAGTGCTCCCTCAATACCTCAGATAGTTCCCCTTCAGTATCTCAGAAAGTGCTCCCTCAATACCTCAGATAGTGCACCCTCAATGTCTCAGATAGTGCACCCTCAATACCTCAGATAGTGCTCCCTCAGTACCTCAGAAAGTGCTCCCTCAGTACCTCAGATAGTGCACCCTTACTATCTCAGATAGTACACCCTCAATACCTCAGATAGTGCTTGCTAAGTACCTCAGAAGGTGCTCCCACAGTACCGCAGAAAGTGCTCCCTCAATACCTCAGATAATACTCCCTCAATACCTCAGAAAGTGCTCCCTCAGTACCTCAGAAACTGCTTCCTCAGTACCTCAGATAGTACTTCATCAATACATCAGATAGTACTCCCTCAATACCTCTGAAACAGCTCCCTCAATACCTCAGATAGTGCAATCTCAATAACTCAGATAGTGCTTCCTAAGTACCTCAGAAGGTGGTCCCTCAATACCTCAGAAAGTTCTCCCTCAATACTTTAGATAATGCTCCCACAATATCTCAGAAAGTGCTCTCTCAATATCTCAGATATTGCTCACTCAATACCTTAGAAAGTTCACTCTCTACGTGTCAGAAATTGCTCCCTCAGTACCTCAGATGGTGCTTGCTCTCTACCTCAGAGAGTGCTTCCTCAATATCTCAGAACGTGATCCCGCAATACCTCAGATGGTGAATCCTCTGTACCTCAGAAAGTGCTTTCTCAATACCTCAGAAAGTGCTCTCTCAGTACCTCAGAAAGTGCTCCCACAAAAACTGAAATTGTGCTTCCTCAATACCTTGGATGTGCTACGTCAATACCTCAGAAAGTGCTCTCTCTGTACCTCAGAAAGTGCACCCTCAACACCACAGAAAGTGCTTCCTCAGTACCTGAGAAAGTGCTCCCTCAGTACCTCAGAAAATACTCTCTCAGTACCATTGCTATTGCTCCCTCAGTACCGCAGGTAGTGCTTCCTCAGTACCGACCATGTGCTCCATCAATACCTCAGATAGTGCTCCCTCAGTACCCAGATGGTGCTTCCTCAATACCTCAGAAAGTACTCCCTCTCTACCTCAGATAATGCTTCCTCAGTACATCAGATAGTGCTTCCACAATACCTGAGAAAGTGCTTCCTCAATACCTCAGAAACTACTTGCTCAATACCTCAGAAGGAGCTCCCTCAATACCTCAGAAACTGCTCCCTCAATACATCAGAAAGTGCTCCCTTAATACCTCAGATAGTGCTCTCTCCGTACCTTAGAAATTGTTCCCACAATAACTCAGATAGTGCTTCTTCAGTACCTCAGATAGTGCATCATCAATACCTCACATAGTGCTTCCTCAATACCTCAGAGAATGCTTCCTCAATGCCTCAGAACGTGATCCCGCAATACCTCAGATAGTGAACACTCAATACCTCAGATAGTGAACCCTCAATACCTCAGAAAGCACTCCCTCATCAACTCACAATGTGCTCTCTCAGTCCCTCAGAAACTGCTCCCTCAATACTTCAGAAAGTGCTCTCTCAGTACCTCAGGTAGTGCTCCCTCAATACCTAAGGAAGTGCTCCCTCAATACTTCAGAAACTACTTGCTCAATACCTCAGAAGGAGCTCCTTCAATATCTCGGGAAGTGCTACCTCAATATCTCAGATAGTGCACCCTCATAACTCAGAAATTGCTCCCTCAATACCTCAGAAAGTGCTCCCTTAATACCTCAGAATGTGCACCCTCAATACCTCAGAAACTGTTTCCTCAGTACCTGAGAAAGTGCTCCATCAGTACCTCAGATAATGCTCCCTCTGTACCTCAGACAGTGCTTCCTCAGTACCGCAGAAAGTGTGCCGTCAATAGCTCAGATAGTGCCGCCTAAATACCTCCGATAGTGCTCTCTCAGTACACAGATGGTGCTCCCTCAATACCTCAGAAAGTGTTCCCGCAATACCTCAGATAGTGCACGCTCACTAACTCAGAAAGTGCAATCTCAATACTATAGATAGTGCTTCCTCAATACCTCAGAAAGTGCTCCCTTAGTACCTCAAAGTGCTTCCTCAATACCTCAGAAGGTGCTTCCTCAATACCTCAGAAAGTGCTTCCTCAATGCCTCAGATAGTGCTCCCTCAGTACCTCAGAAAGTGCTTCCTCAATACCTCAGAAAGTGCTTCCTCAATACCTCAGAAAGTGCTCTCTCAGTACCTCAGAATGTGCTTCCTCAGTACCACAGATAGTGCTCCCTCAATACTTCATAAAGTGCTCCCTCAATACCTCAGAACGTGCTCCCTCAGTACCACAGATAGTGCTCCCTCAATACCTCAGAAACTACTTGCTCAATACCTCAGAAGGAGCTCCTTCAATACCTCGGGAAGTGCTCCCTCAATACCTCAGATAGTGCACCCTCATAACTCAGAAATTGCTCCCTCAATACCTCAGAAAATGCTTCCTTAATACCTCAGAATGTGCACCTTCAATACCACAGAAACTGTTTCCTCAGTACCTCAGAAAGTGTTCCCTCAGTACCTCAGAAAGTGCACCCTCAATACCACAGAAACTGTTTCCTCAGTACCTCAGAAAATGCTCCCTCAGTACCTCAGTTAATGCTCCCTCAGTACCGCAGGTAGTTCTTCCTCAGTACCACAGAAAGTGCGCCGTCATTACCTCAGATAGTGCACCCTCAATAACTCAGAAAGTGCACCCTCAATACCATAGATAGTGCTTCCTCAGGACCTCAGAAAGTGCTCCCTCAGTACCTCAGAAAATGCTCCCTCAATACCTCAGATAGTGCACCCTCAGTACCTTCGATAGTGCTTCGTCAGTACATCAGAAAGTGTTTCCTCAATACCTCAGAAAGTGCGCCCTGAATACCTCAGATAGTGCTTTCACAGTACCTCAGATAGTACTTCCACAGTACCTCAGATATTACACCCTCAATACGTCAGAAAGTGCCCCCTCAGTACCTCAGATAGTTCTCCTCAATACCTCAGATACTGCTTGATCAATACCTCTGAAAGTGCTTCCTCAGTACCTCAGAGTGCTTTCTCAATACCTCAGAACGTGATCCCTCAATAGCTCAGATAGTGCTTCCTCAGTACGTCAGAAAGTGCTTCCTCAGTACCACAGATAGTGCACCCTCAATATGTCAGAAAGTGCTCCCTCAGTACCTCAGATAGTGCTCCCTCAGTACCACAGATAGTGCTCCCTCAATACTTCATAAAGTGCTCCCTCAATACCTCAGAACGTGCTCCCTCAGTACCACAGATAGTGCTCCCTCAATACCTCAGAAACTACTTGCTCAATACCTCAGAAGGAGCTCCTTCAATACCTCGGGAAGTGCTCCCTCAATACCTCAGATAGTGCACCCTCAAAACTCAGAAATTGCTCCCTCAATACCTCAGAAAATGCTTCCTTCATACCTCAGAATGTGCATTTTCAATACCACAGAAACTGTTTCCTCAGTACCTCAGAAAGTGTTCCCTCAGTACCTCAGAAAGTGCACCCTCAATACCACAGAAACTGTTTCCTCAGTACCTCAGAAAGTGCTCCCTCAGTACCTCAGTTAATGCTCCCTCAGTACCGCAGGTAGTTCTTCCTCAGTACCACAGAAAGTGCGCCGTCATTACCTCAGATAGTGCACCCTCAATAACTCAGAAAGTGCACCCTCAATACCATAGATAGTGCTTCCTCAGGACCTCAGAAAGTGCTCCCTCAGTACCTCAGAAAATGCTCCCTCAATACCTCAGATAGTGCACCCTCAGTACCTTCGATAGTGCTTCGTCAGTACATCAGAAAGTGTTTCCTCAATACCTCAGAAAGTGCGCCCTGAATACCTCAGATAGTGCTTTCACAGTACCTCAGATAGTACTTCCACAGTACCTCAGATATTACACCCTCAATACGTCAGAAAGTGCCCCCTCAGTACCTCAGATAGTTCTCCTCAATACCTCAGATACTGCTTGATCAATACCTCTGAAAGTGCTTCCTCAGTACCTCAGAGTGCTTTCTCAATACCTCAGAACGTGATCCCTCAATTGCCCAGATAGTGCTTCCTCAGTACGTCAGAAAGTGCTTCCTCAGTACCACAGATAGTGCACCCTCAATACGTCAGAAAGTGCTCCCTCAGTACCTCAGATAGTGCTCCCTCAGTACCACAGATAGTGCTCCCTCAATACTTCATAAAGTGCTCCCTCAATACCTCAGAACGTGCTCCCTCAGTACCACAGATAGTGCTCCCTCAATACCTCAGAAACTACTTGCTCAATACCTCAGAAGGAGCTCCTTCAATACCTCGGGAAGTGCTCCCTCAATACCTCAGATAGTGCACCCTCATAACTCAGAAATTGCTCCCTCAATACCTCAGAAAATGCTTCCTTAATACCTCAGAATGTGCACCTTCAATACCACAGAAACTGTTTCCTCAGTACCTCAGAAAGTGTTCCCTCAGTACCTCAGAAAGTGCACCCTCAATACCACAGAAACTGTTTCCTCAGTACCTCAGAAAGTGCTCCCTCAGTACCTCAGTTAATGCTCCCTCAGTACCGCAGGTAGTTCTTCCTCAGTACCACAGAAAGTGCGCCGTCATTACCTCAGATAGTGCACCCTCAATAACTCAGAAAGTGCACCCTCATTACCTCAGATAGTACACCCTCAGTACCTTCGATAATGCTTCGTCAGTACATCAGATAGTGTTTCCTCAATACCTCAGAAAGTGCGCCCTGAATACCTCAGATAGTGCTTTCACAGTACCTCAGATAGTACTTCCACAGTACCTCAGATATTACACCCTCAATACGTCAGAAAGTGCCCCCTCAGTACC
Organism: Chiloscyllium punctatum; assembly: GCF_047496795.1. Lineage (NCBI taxonomy): Eukaryota > Metazoa > Chordata > Chondrichthyes > Orectolobiformes > Hemiscylliidae > Chiloscyllium > Chiloscyllium punctatum. The sequence goes on from NC_092788.1 coordinate 41,578,943, forward strand.
TCAGATAGTTCTCCTCAATACCTCAGATACTGCTTGATCAATACCTCTGAAAGTGCTTCCTCAGTACCTCAGAGTGCTTTCTCAATACCTCAGAACGTGATCCCTCAATAGCTCAGATAGTGCTTCCTCAGTACGTCAGAAAGTGCTTCCTCAGTACCAAAGATAGTGCACCCTCAATACGTCAGAAAGTGCTCCCTCAGTACCTCAGATAGTGCTCCCTCAATACATCAGAAAGTAGTCGCTCAATACCTGAGAAGGAGCTCCCTCAATACCTCAGAAAGTGCTCTCTCAAACCTCAGGAAGTCCTCCCTCAATACCTCAGACAATGCAATCTCAATAACTCGGATAGTGCTTCCTAAATTCCTCAGAAGGTGGTACCTCAATGCCTCAGAAAGGTCCCCCCCAAAACTTTAGATAATGCTCCCACAATACCTCAGAAGGTGCTCCCTCAATACCTCAGGGAGTGCTCACTCAATACCTTAGAAAGTGCACCCTCTATATGTCAGAAAGTGCTCCCTCAGTACCTCAGATAGTGTTCCCTCAATATCTCAGATAGTGCTCCCTCAATACCTCAGAAAGTGCACCCTTAATACCTCAGAAAGTGCTCCCTCAGTACCTTGGAAAGTACTCCCTCAGTACCACAGATGATGCTCCCTCAGTACCTCAGATAGTGCTTCCTCAGATCCTCAGAAATTGCTCCCTCAATACCTCAGAATGTGCTCCCTCAATACCTCAGATAGTGCTCCCCAATACCTTAGATAGTGCTCCCCAATACATCAGATAGTGCTCCCTCAATACCTCAGAAAGTGCTCCCGCAGTACCTCAGATAGTGCTCCCTCAGTTCCTCAGATAGTGCTCCCTCAACACCTCAGAAAGAGCTTCATCCATACCTCAGAAAGTGCTCCCTCAATGCCTCAGAAAGTGCTTCCTCAATGCCTCAGAAATTGCTTCCTCAATGCCTCAGAAAGTGCTCCCTCACTACCTCAGAAAGTCCTCCCTCAATACCTCAGATAGTGCTTCCTAAGTACCTCAGAAGGTGCTCCCACAATACCTCAGAAAGTGCTCCCTCAATTCCTCAGAGAGTGCTCACTGAATACCTTAGAAAGTGCACCCTCTATATGTCAGATAGTGCTCCCTCAGTACCTCAGATCTCCGTCCCGCAATACCTTGGAAATTGAATTAGATTAGATTAGATTAGATTACTTACAGTGTGGAAACAGGCCCTTCGGCCCAACAAGTCCACACCGCCCCGCCGAAGCGCAACCCACCCATACCCCTACATCTACCCCTTACCTAACACTACGGGCAATTTAGCATGGCCAATTCACCTGACTGGCACATCTTTGGACTGTTGCTCCCACAATACCTCCAAAAGTGCTTCCTCAATACCACAGGTAGTGCACCTTCAGTACCTCAGATAGTGCACACCCAATACCTCAGAAAGTGCTACCTCAATACCTCAGAAAGTGCACCCTTAATACCTCAGAAAGTACTCCCTCAATACCTCAAACTTGTGCTGCCTCAGTTCCTCAGATTGTGCTCCCTCAATACGTCATAAAGTGCTTCCTCAGTACCTCAGATAGTGCTTCAATACCTCAGATAGATCTTCCTCAATACCTCTGATTGTGCTCCCTCAGTACCTCAGATAGTGCTTGCTAAATACCTCAGAAAGTGTTCCCTCTGTACCTCAGATAGTGCTTCCTCAGTACATCAGATAGTGGTTCCTCAATACCTCAGACAGTGCTCCATCAATACCTCAGAAGGTGCTCCCTCAATACCTCAGATAGTGCACCTTTAGTACCTCAGAAAATGCTCCCTCAATACCTCAGAAAAGGCTCCCTCAATGCCTCAGATAGTGCTTCCTAAGTAGCTCAGAAGGTGTTCCCTCAATATCTCAGATAGTTCACACTCAGTACCACAGATAGTGCTCCCTCAATACCTCAGAATGTGCTCCCCCAATACCTCAGATAGAGCACTCTCATTACCTCAGAATGTGTTTCCTCAATACCTCATATAGTGCTCCCTCAATACATCTGATAGTGCTCCCTCAATACCTCAGAAGGTGCTCCCTCAATACCTCAAATTAGTGCTGCCTCAGTACCTCAGAAAGTGCTCCCTCAATATGTCATATAGTGCTTCCTCAACACCTCAGATAGATCTTCCTCAATACCTCTGATTGTGCTCCCTCATTACCTCAGATAGTGCTCCCTCAATACCTCAGAAGGAGCTCCCTCAATACCTCAGCAAGTGTTCCCTCAATATCACAGATAGTGCACACTCAGTACCTCAGAAAGTGCTCCCTCAATACCTCAGAAATTTCTCCCTCAATACCTCAAATAGTTCACCCTCAATACGCCAGAAAGTGCTCCCTCAATACCTCAGATAGTGCAACCACAATAACTCAGAAAGTGTTCCCTCAGTACCTCAGAAAATGCTCCCCCAGTACCTCAGATATCCGTCCCTCAATACCTCCAAAACTACTCCCTCAATACCTCAGGTAGTGCTCCCTCAGTACCTCTGATATCTCAGACAGTGCTCTCTCAATATCTCAGTAGTGCTTCCTCAGTGCCTCAGATAGTGCACCCTCAGTACTCACATGGTGCTTCCTCAATATCTCAGAAAGTTCTCGCTCAATACCTCAGAGGGAGCACCCTCAATACCTCAGAAAGTGCTTACTCTGTACCACAGATAGTGCACCCTCAATACGTCAGAAAGTGCTCCCTCAGTACCTCAGATAGTGCTTCCTCAATATCTCAGAAAGTTCTCGCTCAATACCTCAGAGGGAGCACCCTCAATAACTCAGAAAGTGTTCCCTCAATACCTCAGATAGTGTACACTCTGTACTTCAGACAGTGCTTCCTCAGTACTCAGACAGTGCTCCCTCAGTAGCTCAGAAAGTGCTTACTCAATACCTCAGAAAGTGCTCCCGCAGTACCTCAGAAAATTGCTTCCTCAATACCTCAGAAAGTGCTTGCTCAATACCTCAGAAAGTACTCCCTCAATACTTCAGATAGTGCTTCCTCAGTACTTCAGATACCTCAGAAAGTACTCCCTCAATACCTCAGATAGTCCGTCCCTCATTACCTCAAAAAGTGCTCCCTCAGTTCCGCATATAGTGCTCCCTGAGCACCTTAGCTCGCGCACCTTCAGTACTTCAGAAAATGCTCCATCAATACCTCAGATAGTACACCCTCAGTACATCAGAAATTGTTCCCTCACTACCTCAGAAAGTGCTCCCTCAATACCTCAGAAAAGGCTTCCACAATATCTAAGAAAGTGCTCCCTCAGTATCTCAGATAGTGCTTCCTACGTACCTCAGAAGGTGCTCCCTCAATACCTTAGAAAGTGCTCCCTCCATGCTTTAGATAATGGTCTCACAATACCTCAGAAAGTGCTCCCTCAATACCTCAGATAGTGCACACTCTGTACTTCAGACAGTGCTTCCTCAGTGCTCAGACAGTGCTCTCTCAATACCTCAGATAGTGCACACGCAGAACCTCAGACAGGGCACCCTCAATACGGCAGAAACTGGTCCCACAGTACCTCAGATAGTGCTTCCACAATACCTCAGAAAATACTCACTCAATACCTCAGGAGTTCCCTTAATACCTCAGATAGTGCTCCCTCAATACCTCAGATAGTACACCCTTAGTGCCTCAGTAATTGCTCCCTCAATACCTCAGATAGTGCACCCTCAATACCTCAGAAAGTGCTTCCTCAGTACCGCAGAAAGTGCGTCCTCAATACCTCAGATAGTGCTTCGTCAGAACCTCAGAAAGTGCTGCCTCAATTCCTCAGATAGTGCTACCTCAATACCTCAGATAGTGATTCCTCAGATCCTCAAAAATTGCTCCCTGAATACCACAGATTGTGCTTCCTTAATACCTCAGAAAGTACTTCTTCAGCACCACAGATAATGCTCCCTCAATACCTCAGAGTGTGATCACTCAATACCTCAGATAGTGCTCCCCCATACCTTAGATGGTGCTCCCTCAATACCTCAGATAGTGTTCCTCAATACCTCACATAGATCTCCCTCAATACCTCAGAGAGTGCTCCCTCAGTACCTCAGGCAGTGCTTCCTCAGTACCTCAGAAAGTGCTCCCTCAGTACCTCAGGCAGTGCTTCCTCAGTACCTCAGAAAGCACTCCCTCAATACTTGAGTTATTGCACACTCAGTACCTCACGTAGTGCTTCCGCATTACCTGAGAAAGTGCTCCCTCAATACCTCAGATAGTGTTCCTTAATGCCTCAGATGGATCTCCCTCAATACCTCAGAAAATGTCCGCTCAGTACCTCAGAGAGTGCTTCCTCAGTACATCAGATAGTGCCTCCTCAATACTTCAGAAAGTGCTCCCTCAATACCTCAGGGAATGCTTCCTCAGTAAATCAAATAGTGCTTCCTCAATACCTCAGATAGTACTTCCTCAGTACCTCAGATAGTGCTTGCTCACCACCACAGAGAGTACTCCCTCAGTACCTCAGAAAGTACTCCCTCAATACCTCAGACAGTGCTCGCTCAGTACCTCAGAAAGTACTCCCTCAGTACCTCAGAAAGTACCCCCTCAATACCTCAGATAGTGCTTCCTCAGTTCCTCAGATAGTGCACACCCAATACCTCAGAAAGGGCTCCCTCTGTACCTCAGATTGTCCGTCCCTCATTACCTCAGTTCGTGATCCTTCAATACCTCAGATAGTGCTCGCTGAATACCTTAGACAGCGCACCTTCAGTATATCAGAAAATGCTCGATCAATACTTCCAATAGTATACCCTCAGTACCTCAGAAAGTGCTCCCTCAACACCTCAGATAGTGTTCCTCAATACCTTCAGATAGTGTTCCTCAATACCTCAGAGAGATCTCCCTCAATACCTCAGAGAGTGCTCCCTCAGTACCTCAGGCAATGCTTGCTCAATACCTTAGAAAGTGCTCCCTCAGTACCTGAGATATTGCTACCTCAGTACCTCACTTAGTGCTTGCTCAATACCTCTGAAAGTACTCCCTCAGTATCGCAGATGGTACTTACTCAATACCTCAGATAGTGCTCCCCATGCCTTAGATTTTGCTCCCTCAATACCTCAGAAAGTGCTCCCTCAATACTGCAGATAGAACACCCAATACCTCAAATAGTGCTCCCTCAATACCTCAGATAGTGCTCCCCCAATACCTCATATAGTGCTCCCTCAATACCTTAGAATGTGCTACCTCAGTACTCATATAATGCTCACTCAATAGCTCAGAAAGTGCTCACTCAATACCTCAGAAAGTGCTCCCTCTGTACATCAGAAAATTGCTTCCTCAATAAATCAGAAAGTGCTCCCTCAGTACCTCAAATAGTGCTCCCTCAATACTTCAGATAGTGTTCCTCAATACCTCAGATAGATCTCCCTCAATACCTCAGAAAGTGCTCCCTCAGTGCCTCAGGCAATGCTTGCTCAATACCTTAGAAAGTGCTCCCTCAGTACCTCAGAGAGTGCTTCATCAGTACATCAGAAAGTGCTTCCTCAATACCTCAGTAAGTGCTCCCTCAATACCCGAGATATTGCACCCTCAATGCCTCAGATAGTGCTTGCTCAATACCTCAGACAGTATTCCCTCAGAATCTCAGATAGTGCTTCCTCAATACCTCAGAAAGTGCTCCCTCAGTACCTCAGAGACTGCTTCTTCAGCAAATCAAATAGTGCTTCCTCAATACCTCAGAAAGTGCTCCCTCAATACCTCAGAAAGTACTCCCTCAGTACCTCAGAATGTACTCCCTCAATACCTCAGATAGTGCTTCCTCAGTTCCTCAAATATTGCACACCCAATACCTCAGAAAGGGCTCCCTCTGTACCTCAGATTGTCAGTCCCTCATTACCTCAGTAAGTGCTCCCTCAATACCTCAGATAGTGCTCCCTGAATACCTTAGACAGCGCACCTTCAGTATCTCAGAAAATGCTCCATCAATACCTCAGATAGTACACTCTCAATACCTCAGAAAGTGCTGCCACAATCCCTCAGATAGTGCTCCCTCAATACCTTCAGATAGTGTTCCTCAATACCTCAGAGAGATCTCCCTCAATACCTCAGAGAGTGCTCCCTCAGTACCTGAGATATTGCTCCCTCAGTACCTCACTTAGTGCTTGCTCAATACCTCAGAAAGTAGACCCTCAGTATTTCAGATACTGCTTCCTCAATACCACAGAAAGTGCTCCCTCAGTACCTCAGGGAGTGCTTCTTCAGCAAAACAAATAGTGCTTCCGCAATACCTCGGAAATGGCTCCCTCAATACCTCAGTATTGCTCCCTCAGTACCTCATATAGTGCTTCCTCAATTCCTCAGATAGTGCTCCCTCAATACCTCAAATAGTGCTCCCTGAATACCTTAGACAGCGCACCTTCAGTAACTCAGAAAATGCTCCATCAATACCTCAGATAGTACACCCTCAGTACCTCAGAAAGTGCTCCCTCAATACATCAGGTAGTGCACCGTCAATACCTCAGAAAAGGCTCCCTCAATACCTCAGGTAGTGAACCCTCAATAACTCAGATAGTGCTTCCTAAGTCCCTCAGAAGGTTCTCCCTCAATACCTCAGAAAGTGCTACCTCAATACATTAGAAAAAGCTCCCACAATACCTCAGTAAGTACTCCGTCAATACCTCAGATAGTGCTCCCTCAATACCTCAGAAAGTGCTTCCTCAGTACTTCAGATAGTGCACACTCTGTACTTCAGGCAGTGCTTCCTCAGTACTCAGACAGTGCTTTCTCAATAACTAAGATAGTGCACCCTCAATACCTCAGATAGTGCTCCCTCAGTATCACAGAAAGTGCTCCCTCAATACATCAGATAATGCTCCCTCAGTATGTCAGATAATACTCTCTCAGTCCCTCAGATATTGCTTCCTCAATACCACAGAAAGTACTCCCTCAATACCTCATTTCGAGCCTCCTCAGTTTCTCAGATAGTGCTCACACAATACCTCAGAAATGGCTCCCACAGTACCTCAGATAGTGCACCATCAGTACCTCAGAAAATGCTCGCTCAATACCTCAGACAGTGCACGCTCAATAACTCAGATAGTGCTTCCTCAGTAACTCAGATAGTGCTCCCTCAGTTTTCTTTTTGTGCTTCCTCAATACATCAGAAAGTGCTTCCTCGGTACCACAGGTCGTGCACTCTCAATAGCTCAGATTGTGCTCACTCAAAACCTCAGAAAGCCCTCGCTCAATACCTCAGAAGGAGCACCCTCAATATCTCAGAAGGAACACCCTCAATACCTCAGAAAGCACTCCCTCAAAACCTCAGAAAGTGCTTCCTCAGTACCACAGAAAGTGCTCCCTCAGTACATCAGATAATGCTCCCTCAGTATGCCAGATAATGCTCCCTCAGTACCTCAGATAATGCTTCCTCAATACCTCAGAAAGTGCTCCCTCAATACCTCAGTAATTGCTCCCTCAATACCTCAGGAAGTGCTCCCTCAATACTTCAGATAGTCCTCACTCAATACCTTAGAAAGTGCTCCCTCAATACGTCAGATAGTGCACACTCTGTACTTCAGGCAGTGCTTCCTCACAACTTAGAAATTGCTCCCTCAATACGTCGGACAGTGGTTCCTTAATATGTCAGAAAGTGCTCCCTCAGTACCTCAGATCGTGCTTTCTCAATAGCTCAGAAAATACTCACTCAATACCTCAGAAGGAGCTCCCCCAATACCTCAGATAGTGCTCCCTCAATACCTCAGATAGTGCTCCCTCAATACCCTCAGATAGTGTTCCTCAATACCTCAGAGAGATCTCCCTCAATACCTCAGAGAGTGCTCCCTCAGTACCTCAGGCAATGCTTGCTCAATACCTCAGAAAGTGCTCCCTCAGTACCTGAGATATTGCTCCCTCAGTACCTCACTTAGTGCTTGCTCATTACCTCAGAAAGGACACGCTCAGTACCTCAGATAGTGCTTCCTCAATACCTCTGTAAGTGCTCCCTCAATACCCGAGAAATTGCGCCCTCAGTACCTCACATAATGCTTGCTCAATACCTCAGAAAGTACTCCCTCAGTATCTCAGATAGTCCTTCCTCAAAACCTCAGAAAGTGCTCCCTCAGTACCTCAGAGAGTGCTTATTCAGCAAATCAAATAGTGCTTCCTCAATACCTCAGATATTGCTCCCTCAGTACCTCATATAGTGCATCCTCAATACCTCAGAAAGTGCTCCATCAGTACCTCAGATAGTGCACCCTCAATACCTCAGAAAGTGCTCCCTCACTATTTCAGAAAGTGCTTCCTCAGTACCTCAGATAGTGCTCCCGCAATACCTCAGTAATTGCTCCCTCACCACCTCAGAAAGTGCTCCCTCAATACCTCAGATAGTGCACCCTCAATACCTCAGATTGTGCACCCTCAATACCTCAGTTATTGCTCCCTCACTACCTCAGAACATGCTCCCTCAGTACCTCAGAAAATGCTCCATCAGAATGTCAGATAATCCTCCCTCAGTACCTCAGATAGTGCTTCCTCAGTACCTCAGATAATGCTCCCTCAGTACCTTAGAAAGTGCTTCATCACTACCTCAGATAGCGCTTCCTCAATATCTCAAAAGGTGCACCCTCAATACCTCAGAAAGTGCTCCCTCAATACATTAGAAAAAGCTCCCACAATGCCTCAGTAAGTACTCCGTCAATACCTCAGATAGTGCTCACTCAATACTTCAGAAAGTGCTCCCTCAATACCACCGATAGTGCATCCTCAATACCTCAGAAAGTGCTTCCTCAGTACTTCGGATAGTGCACACTCTGTACTTCAGGCAGTGCTTCCTCAGTACTCAGACAGTGCTCCCTCAATACCTAAGATAGTGCAACCTCAATACCTCAGATAGTGCTCCCGCAGTATCACAGAAAGTGCTCCCTCAGTACATCAGATAATGCTCCCTCAGTATGTCAGATAATGCTCTCTCAGTCCCTCAGATATTGCTTCCTCAATACCTCAGAAAGTGCTCCCTCAATACCTCAGATAGTACTTCCTCAGTCCCTCAGATAGTTCTTGCTCAATACCACAGAAAGTACTCCCTCAGTGCCTCAGAAAGTACTCCTCCATACCGCATTTCGAGCTTCCTCAGTTTCTCAGATAGTGCACACACAATACCTCAGAAATGGCTCCCACAGTACCTCAGATAGTGCACCATCAGGACATCAGAAAATGCTCCCTCAATACCTCCGACAGTGCACGCTCAATAACTCAGATAGTGCTTCCTCAGTAACTCAGGTAGTGCTCCCTCAGTTTTCTTTTTGTGCTTCCTCAATACATCAGAAAGTGCTTCCTCGGTACCACAGGTCGTGCACTCTCAATAGCTCAGATTGTGCTCCCTCAATACCTCAGAAAGCCCTCACCCAATACCTCAGAAGGAGCACCCTCAATGTCTCAGAAGGAACACCCTCAATACCTCAGAAAGCACTCCCTCAAAACCTCAGAAAGTGCTTCCTCAGTATAACAGAAAGTGCTCCCTCAGTACATCAGATAATGCTTCCTCAGTATGCCAGATAATGCTCCCTCAGTACCTCAGATAATGCTTCCTCAATACCTCAGAAAGTGCTCCCTCAATACCTCAGTAATTGCTCCCTCAATACCTCAGAAAGTGCTCCCTCAATACCTCAGATAGTCCTCACTCAATACCTTAGAAAGTGCTCCCTCAATACGTCAGATAGTGCACACTCTGTACTTCAGGCAGTGCTTCCTCACAACTCAGAAATTGCTCCCTCAATACGTCGGACAGTGGTTCCTTAATATGTCAGAAAGTGCTCCCTCAGTACCTCAGATCGTGCTTTCTCAATAGCTCAGAAAATACTCGCTCAATACCTCAGCAGGAGCTTCCCCAATACCTCAGATAGTGCTCCCTCAATACCTCAGAAAGTGCTCCCTCAATACCTCATAAAGTGCTTCATCAGTACATCAGAAAGTGCTTCCTCAATACCTCAGTAAGTGCTCCCGAAATACCTGAGATATTGCACCCTCAATGCCTCAGATAGTGCTTGCTGAATACCTCAGACAGTACTCCCTCTGTATCTCAGATAGTGCTTCCTTAATACCTCAGAAAGTGCTCCCTCAGTACCTCAGAGAGTGCTTCCTCAGCAAATCAAACAGTGCTTCCTCAATACCTCAGAAAGTTCTCCCTCAATACCTCAGAAAGTACTCCCTCAATACCTCAGAAAGTGCTCCCTCAGTACCACAGATAATGCTCCCTCAATAGCTCAGATAGTGCTTCTTCAATACCTCAGAAAGTGCTACCTCAGTACTCATATAATGCTCACTCAATGGCTCAGAAAGTGCTCACTCAATACCTCAGAAAGTGCTCCCACAGTACATCAGATAGTGCTCCCTCAATACTTCAGATAGTGCTCCTCAATACCTCAGATAGATCTCCCTCAATACCTCAGAGAGGGCTCGTTCAGTGCCTCAGGCAATGCTTGCTCAATACCTCAGAAAGTGCTCCCTCAGTACCTCAGAGAGTGTTTCATCAGTACATCAGAAAGTGCTTCCTCAATACCTCAGTAAGTGCTCCCTCAATACCCGAGATATTGCACCCTCAATGTCTCAGATAGTGCTTGCCGAATACCTCAGACAGTACTCCCTCAGTATCTCAGATAGTGCTTCCTCAATACCTCAGAAAGTTCTTCCTCAATACCTCAGAAACTACTCCCTCAGTACCTCAGAACGTACTCCCTCAATACCTCAGATAGTGCTTCCTCAGTTCCTCAGATAGTGCACACCCAATATGTCAGAAAGGGCTCCCTCTGTACCTTAGATTGTCAGTCCCTCAATACCTCAGATAGTGCTCCCTGAATACCTTAGACAGCGCACCTTCAGTATCTCAGAAAGTGCTCCATCAATACCTCAGATAGTACTCTCTCAATACCTCAGAAAGTGCTCCCGCAATCCCACAGATAGTGCTCCCTCAATACCTTCAGATAGTGTTCCTCAATACCTCAGATAGATCTCCCTCAATACCTCAGAGAGTGCTCCCTCAGTACCTCAGGCAATGCTTGCTCAATACCTCAGAAAGTGCTCCCTCAGTACCTGAGATATTGCTACCTCAGTACCTCACTTAGTGCTTGCTCAATACCTCAGGAAATGCACCCTCAGTACCTCAGATAGTGCTTCCTCAATACCTCAGTAAGTGCTCCCTCAATACCCGAGATAGTGCACCCTCAGTACCTCAGATAGTGCTTGCTCAATACCTCAGACAGTACTCCCTCAGTACCTCAGATAGTGCTCCCTCAATACCTCAGAAAGTGCTCCATCAGTACCTCAGATAGTGAACCCTCAATACCTCAGAAAGTGCTCCCTCACTACCACAGAAAGTGATCCCTCAATACCTCAGTAATTGCTCCCTCACCACCTCAGAAAGTGCTCCCTCAATACCTCAGATAGGGCACCCTCAATACCTCAGTTATTGCTCCCTCACTACCTCAGAAAGTGCTCCCTCACTACCTCAGATTGTGCACCCTCAATACCTCAGAAAGTGCTTCCTCAGTACCACAAAAAGTGTTCCCTCAGTACCTCAGAAAATACTCCATCAGTATGTCAGATAATCCTCCCTCAGTACCTCAGATAGTGCTTCCTCACTACCTCAGATAATGCTCCCTCTGTACCTTAGAAAGTGCTTCATCACTACTTCAGATAGCGCTTCCTCAATATCTCAAAAGGTGCACCCTCAATACCTCAGAAAGTGCTCCCTCAAAACATTAGAAAATGCTCCCACAATACCTCAGTAAGTACTCCGTCAATACCTCAGATAGTGCTCACTCAATACTTCAGAAAGTGCTCCCTCAATACCTCAGATAGTGCACCCTCAATACCTCAGAAAGTGCTTCCTCAGTACTTCAGATAGTGCACACTCTGTACTTCAGCGAGTGCTTCCTCAGTACTCGGACAGTGCTCGCTCAATAACTAAGATAGTGCACACTCAATACCTCAGATAGTGCTCCTTCAGTATCACAGAAAGTGCTCCCTCAGTACATCAGATAATGCTCCCTCAGTATGTCAGATAATGCTCTCTCAGTCCCTCAGATATTGCTTCCTCAGTACCTCAGAAAGTGCTCCCTCCATACCTCAGAGAGTTCTCACTCAATATCTTAGAAAGTGCTCCCTCAATACGTCAGATAGTGCACACTCTGTAATTCAGGCAGTGCTTCCTCACAACTCAGACATTGCTCCCTCAATACGTCGGACAGTGCTTCCGTAATACGTCAGAAAGTGCTCCCTCTGTACCTCAGATAATGCTCCCTCAGTACCTCAGAGAGTGCTTCGTCAGAACCTCAGAAAGTGCTGCCTCAATACCTCAGATAATGTTCCATCAGTATGTCAGATAATGCTTTCTCAGTACCTCAGATAGTGCTTCCTCCGTACCTCAGAAAGTGCTCCCTCAATACCTCAGAAAGTGCTTCCTCAGTACCTCTGATAATTGTCCCTCAGTACCTTAGAGAGTGCTTCATCACTACCTCAGATAGCGCTTCCTCAATACCTCAAAAAGTGCTCCCTTAATACCGCAGAAAGTGCTCCCTCAATACCTCAGTTAGTGCTCCCCCATACCTAAGATAGTGCGCCCTCAATAACTCAGAAAGGGCTCCCTCAATACCTCAGATAGTGCTCCCTTTATACCTCAAAAAGTGTTCATGCAATACCTCAGAATGTGTTCCCTCAATACCTCCGATAGTGCACCCTCAATACCTCAGAAAATGCTTCCTCAGTACCACAGAATGTGCTCCCTCAGTACATCAGATAATGCTCCCTCAGTATGTCAGATAATGCTCCCTCAGTACCTCACAAATTGCTTCCTCAATACCTCAGAAAGAGCTCCCTCAATACCTCACATAGTACTTCCTCAGAACCGCAGATAGTGCTTGCTGAATACCACAGAAAGTACTCCCTCAGTACCTCAGAAAGTACTCCCTCAATACCGCATTTCGAGCTTCCTCACTTTCTCAGATAGTGCACACACAATACCTCAGAAATGGCTCCCACAGTACCTCAGATAGTGCACCATCAGTACATCAGAAAATGCTCCCTCAATACCTCAGACAGTGCACGCTCAATAACTCAGATAGTGCTTCCTCAGTAACTCAGGTAGTGCTCCCTCAGTTTTCTTTTTGTGCTTCCTCAATACATCAGAAAGTGCTTCCTCAGTACCACAGGTCGTGCACTCTCAATAGCTCAGATTGTGCTCCCTCAATACCTCAGAAAGCCCTCGCTCAATACCTCAGAAGGAGCACCCTCAATACCTCGGAATGTTCTCCCCCAATACCTCAGATAGTGCTCCCCCATGCCTTAGATACTGCTCCCTCAATACCTCAGATAGTGCTTCCTCAGTACCTCAGAATGTGCTCCCTCAGTACCTAGAAAATTGCTTCTTCAATACCTCAGAAAGTGCTCCCTCAACACCTCAGATAGTGTTCCCACAGTTCCTCACATAGTGCTTGCTTAATACCTCAGAAAGTACTCCCTCAGTACCTCAGATAGTGCTTCCTCAATATCTCAGAAAGTGCTCCCTCAGTACCTCAGATAGTGCTTCCTCAGCAAATCAAATAGTGCTTCCTCAATACTTCAGAAAGTGCTCCCTCAATACCACAGATAGTGCTTCCTCAGTACCTCAGATAGTTCTCGCTCAATACCTCAGAAAGTACTCCCTCAGTACCTCAGAAAGTACTCCCTCAATACCTCAGATAGTGCTTCCTCAGTTCCTCAGATAGTGCACACCCAAGACCTCAGAAAGGGCTCCCTCAATACCTCAGATAGAAGTCCCTCATTACCTCAGATAGTGCTCACTCAATACCTCAGATAGTGCTCCCTGAGTACCTTAGCCAGCGAACCTTCAATACAACAGAAAATGCTCCATCAATACCTCAGATAGTACACCCTCAGTACCTCAGAAGGTGCTCCCTCACTACCACAGAAAGTGTTCTCTCAATACCTCGGATAATGCTTCCTAAGTACCTCAGAAAATGCTCACTCAATACTTTAGATAATGCTCACTCAATACCTCAGATAGTGCACACTCTGTACCTCAGAAATTGCTCCCTCAGTACCTCAGACAGTGCTTCCTTAATACGTCAGAAAGTGCTCCCTCAGTACCTCAGATAGTGCTTCCTCAATTCCTCAGAAAATACTCGCTCAATACCTCAGAAGGAGTTCCCTCAATATCTCAGATAATGCTCCCTCAATACCTCAGTAATTGCTCCTTCAATACCACAGAAAGTACTCTCTCAATACCTCAGATAGTACACCTGCAATACCTCAGAAAGGGCTTCCTCAGTACCACAGAAAGTTCTCCTTCACTACCTCAGATAGTGCTCTCACAGTACCTCAGATTATGCTCCCTCAGTATGTCGGATAATGCTTCCTCAGTACCTAAGATAGTGCTCCCTCAATACCTCAGCTAGTACTCCCTTTATACCACAAAAAGTGTTCACGCAATACCTCCGATAGTGCACCCTCAATACCTCAGAAAGTGCTTCCTCAGTACCAAAGAAAGTGCTCCCTCAGTATTCAGATAATGCTCCCTCAGTATGTCAGATAATGCTCCCTCAGTACCTCAGATAGTGCTTCCTCAATACCTCAGAAAGTGCTCCCTCAATACCTCAGATAGTTCTCACTCAATACCTTACAAAGTGCTTGCTCAATACGTCAGATAGTGCACACTCTGTACTTCAGGCAGTGCTTCCTCACAACTCAGAAATTGCTCCCTCAATATGTCAGACAGTGCTTCCTTAATATGTCAGAAAGTGCTCCCTCACTACCTCAGATAATGCTTCCTTAATACCTCAGAAAATACTCGCTCAATACCTCAGACGGAGCCCTCCAAATACCTCAGGTAGTGCTCCCTCAATACCTCAGTTATTGCTCCCTCGCTACCTCACAAAATGCTCCCTCAATACCTCAGATAGTGTTCCCACAGTTCCTCAGAGAGTGCTTTCTCAGCAAATCAAATGGGCTTCCTCAATACCTCAGAAAGTGCTCCCTCAATACCTCAGATAGTGCTTCCTCATTACCTCAGATACTGCACACCCAATACCTCAGAAAGGGCTACCTCAATACCTCAGATAATCCGTCCCTCATTACCTCTGAAAGTGCTCCCTCAATTCCTCAGATAGTGCTCCCTCAATACCTCAGATAGTGCTCCCTCAATACCTTTGCCAGCGCACCTTCAGTACCTCAGAAAATGCTCCAGCAATACCTCAGATAGTACACCCTCAGTACCTCAGAAAGTGCTCCCTCACTTCCTCAGAAAGTGTTCCCTCATTACTTCAGGTAGTGCACCCTCAATACCTCAGAAAAGCCTCCCTCAATACCTCAGATAGTGCACCCTCAATACCTCAGATAGTGCACCCTCAATAACTCAGATAGTGCTTCCTAAGTCCCTCAGAAGGTTCTCCCTCAATACCTCAGAAAGTGCTCCCTCAATACTTTAGAAAATGCTCCCACAATACCTCAGTAAGTGCTCCCTCAATACCTCAGATAGTGCTCACTCAATACCTCAGAAAGTGCTTCCTCAGTACCTCAGATAGTGCTTCCTCAGTACCTCAGATAGAGCTTCCTCAATACTTCAGAGAGTGCTCCCTCAGTATTTCAGATAGTGCACTCTCTGTACTTCAGGCAGTGCTTCCTGAGTACTCAGACAGTGCTCCCTCAATACCTCAGATAGTGCACCCTCAATACCTCAGAACGTGCTTCCTCAGTACCTCAGATAGTGCTTCCTCAGTACCTCAGATAGAGCTTCCTCAATACTTCAGAAAGTGCTCCCTCAATACCGCAGATAGTGCTTCCTCAGTATCTCAGATAGTTCTCGCTCAATACCACAGAAAGTACTCCCTCAGTACCTCAGATCGTGCTTCCTCAGTTCCTCAGATAGTGCACACCCATTACCTCAGAAAGTGCTCCCTCAATACCTCAGATAGTACTCCCTGAATACCTTAGCCAGCACACCTTCAGTACCTCAGAAAATGCTCCAACAATTCCTCAGATAGTACACCCTCAGTACCTCAGAAAGTGCTCCATCACTACAACAGAAAGTGCTCCCTCATCACCTCAGGTAGTGCACCCTCAATACTTCAGAAAGTGCTCACTCAATACTTTAGATAATGCTCACTCAATACCTCAGAAAGTGCTCCCTCAATACTTAAGCTAGTGCACTCTCTGTACTTCAGGCAGTGCTTCCTCAGTACTCAGACAGTGCTCCCTCAATAGCTCAGATAGTGCACACTCAGTACCTCAGACAGTGCTTCCTTAATACGTCGGACAGTGCTTCCTCAATATGTCAGAAAGTGCTCCCTCAGTACCTCAGATAGTACTTCCTCAATACCTCAGAAAATACTTGCTCCATACCTCAGAAGGAGCTCCCTCAATACCTCAGATAGTGCTCCCTCAATATCTCAGTAATTGCTCCCTCAATACCTCAGAAAGTGCTCCAACAATACCTCAGATAGTGCACCCTCAATACCTCAGACAGTGCTTCCTCAGTATCTCAGATAGTTCAACCACAGAAAGTGTTCCCTCAGTACCTCAGATAATGCTCCCTCAGTATGTCAGATAATTCTTCCTCAGTACCTCAGGTAGTGCTTCCTCAGTACCTCAGAAAGTGCTTCCTCAGTACCTTAGAAAGCGCTCCCTCAGTATGTCAGATAATGTTCCCTCAACACCTCAGATAGTGCTTCCTCACTATCTCAAAAAGCGCTTCCTCAATACCTCAGATAGCGCTCCCTCAATATCTCAGATCGTCCTTCTTCAGATCCTCAAAAACTGCTCCTCCAATACCTCAGATAGCGCTTCCTCAATACATCAGAAAGTGCACCATTAATACCTCAGAAGGTGTTCCCTCAGTACCTCAGAAAGTGCTCCCTCAGTACCAAAGAAAGTGCTCCCTCAATACCTCAGATAATGCTTCCTCAGTACATTAGAAAGTGTTCCCTCAGTATGTCAGATAATGTTCCCTCAACACCTCAGATAGTGCTTCCTCACTACCTCAGAAAGCGCTCCCTCAATACCTCAGATAGCACTCCCTCAATATCTCAGATCACGCTTCTTCAGATCCTCAAAAATTGCTCCTCCAATACCTCAGATAGCGCCTCCTCAATACCTCAGAAAGTGCACCATTAATACCTCAGAAAGTGCTCCCTCAGTACCTCAGATAGTGCTTCCTCAATACCTCAGAAAGTGCTCCCTCAATACCTCAGATAGTTCTCACTCAATACCTTACAAAGTGCTCCCTCAATACGTCAGATAGTGCACACTCTGTACTTCAGGCAGAGCTTCCTCACAACTCAGAAATTGCTTCCTCAATATGTTGGACAGTGCTTCCTTACTACGTCAGAAAGTGCTCCCTCAGTGCCTCAGATAGTGCTTCCTCAATAACTCAGAAAATACTCGCTCAATACCTCAGAAGGCGCGCCCCAATACATCAGATAGTGTTCCCTCAATACCTCAGTAATTGCCCCCTCACTACCTCAGAAAGTGCTCCCTCAATACCTCAGATACTGCACCCGCAATACCTCAGAAAGTGATTCCGCAGTACCACAGAAAGTGCTCCCTCAGTACCTCAGATAATGCTCCCTCAGTACCTTAGAGAGTGCTTCATCACTTCCTCCGATAGAGCTTCCTCAATACCTCAGAAAGTGCTCCCTCAGTACCTCAGAAAGTGGTCCCTCAGTACCACAGATAATGCTCCCTCAATAGCTCAGATAGTGCTTCCTCAATACCTCAGAAGGTGTTCCCTCAATACCTCAGATAGTGCTCCCCCATACCTAAGATAGTGCTCCCTCAATACCTAAGGAGTGCTCCCTTTATACCACAAAAAGTGTTCACGCAATACCTCAGAAAGTGTTCCCGCAATACCTCCGATAGTGCACCCTCAATACCTCAGAAAGTGTTTCCTCAGTACCAAAGAAAGTGCTCCCTCAGTACCTCAGATAATGCTCCCTCAGTATGTCGGATAATGCTCCCTCAGTACCTCAGATAGTGCTTCCTCAATACCTCAGAAAGTGCTCCCTCAATACCTCAGATAGTTCTCACTCAATACCTTACAAGGTGCTTGCTCAATACGTCAGATAGTGCACACTCTGTACTTAAGGCAGTGCTTCCTCACAACTCAGAAATTACTCCCTCAATATGTCGGACAGTGCTTCCTTAATACGTCAGAAAGTGCTCCCTCAGTGCCTCAGATAGTGCTCCCTCAATAACTCAGAAAATACTCGCTCAATACCACAGAAGGCGCTCCCCCAATACATCTGATAGTGCTCCCTCAATACCTCAGTTATTGCTCCCTCACTACCTCAGAAAGTGCACCCTCAATACCTCAGAAAGTGCTTCCTCAGTACCTCAGATAGTGCTTCCTCAGTACCACAGAAAGTGCTCCCTCAGTACCTCAGATAATGCTCCCTCAGTACCTTAGAGAGTGCTTCATCACTTCCTCCGCTAGCGCTTGCTCAATACCTCAAAAAGTGCACGCTTAATACCTCAGATGTCCTCCCTCAGTACCACAGAAAGTGTGCTCCCACAGTACCACAGATAATGCTCCCTCAATTGCTCAGATAGTGCTTCCTCAATACCTCAGAAGGTGCTCCCTCAATACCTCAGGTAGTGCTCCCTTTATACCACAAAAAGTGTTCCCGCAATACCTCCGATAGTGCATCCTCAATACCTCAGAAAGCACTCCCTCAAAACCTCAGAAAGTGCTTCCTCAGTATAACAGAAAGTGCTCCCTCAGTACCTCAGATAATGCTCCCTCAGTATGTCAGATAATGCTTCCTCAATATCTCAGAAAGTGCTCCCTCAATACCTCAGATAGTCCTCACACAATACCTTAGAAAGTGCTCCCTCAATACCTTAGAAAGTGCTCCCTCAGATAGTGCACACTCTGGACTTCATGCAGTGCTTCCTCACAACTCAGAAATTGCTCCCTCAATATGTCGGACAGTGCTTCCAAATACGTCAGAAAGTGCTCCCTCAGTACCTCAGATAATGCTTCCTCAATACCGCAGACAATACTCGCTCAATACCACAGAAGGAGCTCCCCAAATACCTCAGATATTGCTCCCTCAATACCTCAGTAATTGCTCCCTCAATACCTCATAAAGTGTTCCCTCAATACCTCAGATAGTGCTCCCCCATACCTTAGATAGTACTCCCTCAATATCTCAGAAAGTTCAACCTCAATACCTCAGATAGTGCTCTCTCATTTCCTCAGAGAGTGCTCCCTCAATACCTCAGATAGTGTTCCTCAATACCTCACATAGATCTCCCTGAAAACCTCAAAGAGTGCTCCCTCAGTACCTCAGGCAGTGCTTCCTGAGTACCTCAGAAAGTGTTCCTCAATACTTGAGTTATTGAAAACTCAGTACCTCACAGAGTGCTTCCGCAATACCTCAGAAAGTGCTCCCTCAATACCTCAGATAGTGTTCCTCAATACCTTTGATGGATCTCCCGCAATACCTCAGAAAGTGTTCCCTCGATACTTGAGATATTGCTCCCTCAGTACCTCACATAGTGCTTCCGCAATACCTCAGAATGTACTCCCTCAGTACCTCAGGGAATGCTTCCTCAGTAAGTCAAATAGTGCTTCCTCAATACCTCAGATAGTACTTCCTCAGTACCTCAGATAGTGCTTGCTCACTACCACAGAATGTACTCCCTCAGTACCTCAGAAAGTACTCCCTCAATACCTCAGATAGTGCTCCCTCAATACCTCAGATAGTGCACTGCCAGTACCTCAGAAAATGGTCCTTCAATACCTCCGAAAATGCTCCCTCACTACCTCAGATAGTGCACCCTCAATAACTCAGATAGTGCTTCCTCAGTACCTCAGATAGTGCTTCCTCAGTACCTCAGATAGTGCTCCCTCAGCACTCACATTGTACTTCTTCAATACCTCAGTAAGTGCTTCCTCGGTACCACAGATAGTGCACACTCAGTACGTCAGCAAGTGCTCCCTCAGTACCTCAGAAGGAGCACCCACAATACCTCAGGAAGTGCTCCCTCAATATCTCAGATAGTGCTCCCCATGCCTTAGATTTTGCTCCCTCAATACCTCAGAAAGTGCTAATTCAGTACTTCATATAATGCTCACTCAATAGCTCAGAAAGTGCTCACTCAATACCTCAGAAAGTGCTACCTCAGTACATCAGATAGTGCTCCCTCAGTTCCTCAGATAGTGCTCCCTCAATACTTCAGATAGTGTTCCTCAATACCTCAGATATATCTCCCTTAATACCTCAGAGAGTGCTCCCTCAGTACCTCAGGAAATGCTTGCTCAATACCTCAGAAAGTGCTCCCTCAGTACCTCAGATACTGCACACCCAATACCTCAGAAAGGGCTACCTCAGTACCTCAGATAGTCCGTCCCTCATTACCTAAGAAAGTGCTCCCTCAATTCCTCATATAGCGCTCCCTCAATACCTCAGATAGTGCTCCCTCAATACCTTTGCCAGCGCACCTTCAGTACCTCAGAAAATGCTCCATCAATACCTCAGATAGTACACCCTCAGTACCTCAGATAGTGGTCCCTCAATACCGCAGGTAGTGCACCCTCAATACCTCAGGTAGTGCACCCTCAATAACTCAGATAGTGCTTCCTAAGTCCCTCAGAAGGTTCTCCCTCAATACCTCAGAAAGTGCTACCTCAATACTTTAGAAAATGCTCCCACAATACCTCAGTAAGTGCTCCCTCAATACTTCAGATAGTGCACTCTCTGTACTTCAGGCAGCGCTTCCTCAGTACTCAGACAGTGCTCCCTCAATACCTCAGATAGTGCACCCTCAATACTTCAGAAAGTGCTTCCTCAGTACCACAGAAAGTGCTCCCTCAGTACCTCAGATAATGCTCTCTCAGTATGTCAGATAATGTTCCCTCAATACCTCAGATAGTGCTTCCTCACTACATCAGAAAGCGCTCCCTCCAAACCTCAGATAGTTCTCCCTCAATATCTCAGATCGCGCTTCCTCAATACCTCAGAAAGTGCACAATTAATACCTCAGATAGTCTCCCTCAGAACCTCAGATAGTGCTCCCTCAGTTCCACAGATAATGTTCCCTCAATACCTCAGAAAGTGCTCCCTCAGTACCTCATAACGCTCCCTCAATATCTCAGAAAGTGTTCACTCAATACCTCAGAAAGTGCACCTTCAGTACTTCAGAAAATTGTTTCCTCAATACCTCAGACAGTGCTCCCTCAATACCTCAGAAAGGGCTCCCTCAGTACCTCAGATAGTGCACCATCAGTATCTCAGATCATGCACCCTCAGTACCTCAGAAAATGCTCCCTCAATACCTCAGAAATGGCTCTCTCAATACCTCACATAGTGCACCGTCAGTACCTCAGATAGTGCTTCCTAAGTACCTCAGAAGGTGCTCCCGCAGTACTGCAGAAAGTGCTCCCTCAATACCTCTGATAATGCTCCCAAATTACCTCAGAAAGTGCTCACTCAATACCTGAGAAACTGCTTCCTCAATACCTAGATAGTGCTCCATCAATACCTCAGATAGTACTCCCTCAATACCTCAGGAAGTGCTCCCTCAATACCTCAGACAGTACTCCATCAATACCTCAGAAAGTGCTCCCTCAATACCTCAGATAGTCCTCACTCAATACCTTAGAAAGTGCTCCCTCAATACGTCAGATAGTGCACACTCTGTACTTCAGGCAGTGCTTCCTCACAACTTAGAAATTGCTCCCTCAATGCGTCGGACAGTGCTTCCTTAATACGTCAGAAAGTGCTCCCTCAGTACCTCAGATCGTGCTTCCTCAATACCTCAGAAAATACTCGCTCAATACCTCAGAAGGAGCTCCCCCAATACCTCAGATAGTGCTCTCTCAACACCTCAGTTATTGCTCCCTCAATACCTCAGAAAGTGCTCCCTCAATACCTCAGATAGTGCACTCTCAATACCTCAGAAAGTGCTTCCTCAGTACCACAGAAAGTGCTCCCTCAGTACCTCAGATAATGCTCCCTCAGTACCTTAGAGAGTGCTTCATCACTACCTCAGATAGTGCTTCCTCAATACGTCAGATAGTGCACACTCTGTACTTCAGATAATGCTCCCTCAGTACCTTAGAGAGTGCTTCATCACTACCTCAGATAGTGCTTCCTCAATACGTCAGATAGTGCACACTCTGTACTTCAGATAATGCTCCCTCAGTACCTTCGAGAGTGCTTCATCACTACCTCAGATAGTGCTTCCTCAATACCTCAAAAAGTGCACTATTAATACCTCAGAAAGTGCTCCCTCAGTACCTCAGAAAGTGCTCCCTCAGTATCACAGATAATGCTCCCTCAATAGCTCAGATAGTGCTCCCTCAATACTTCAGAAAGAGCTCCCTCAGTAACTCATATAATGCTCCCTCAATTTTGCAGAAAGTGTTCACTCAATACCTCAGAAAGTTCACCTTCAGTACTTCAGAAAAATTGTTTCCTCAATACCTCAGAAAGTGCTCCCTCAATATCTCAGATTGTGCTCCCTCAGTACCTCAGATAGTGCTCCATCAATACCTCAAAAACAGCTCCTTCCATACCTCAGAAAGTGCACCCTCACTACCTCAGAAAGTGTTCCCTCTATACCTCAGAGAGTGTTCCTCAATACCTCAGATAGATCTCCCTCAATACCTCAGAGAGTGCTCCCTCAGTACATCAGATTGTGCTCCCTCAATACCTGAGACATTGCTCCCACAGTAGCTCAGAATGTGTTTGCTCAATATCTCAGAAAGTGCTCCCTCCATACCTCAGATAGTGCTCCCTCAGTACCTCAGATAGTGCTTTCTCAATACCTCCGAAAGTGCTCTCTCAGTAACTCAGAGAGTGCTTCCTCAGTAAATCAAATAGTGCTCCCTCAATTCTTCAGAAAGTGCTCCCTCAATACCTCAGATATTATTCCTCAGTACCTCAGATAGTGCTTGCTCAATACCTCGGAAAGTACTACCTCAGTACCTCAGAAAGTACTCCCTCAATACCTCAGGAAGTGCAACATCAGTACCTCAGATCCTGCTCCCTCAATACCTCGGATAGTGCACCATCAGTATCTCAGAAAATGCTCCCTCAATACCTCAGAAAATGCTCCTTCAAAACCTCAAATAGTGCACCCTCAGTACCTCAGAAAATGTTCCCTCAATATCTCAGAAAAGGCTCTCTCAATACCTCACATAGTGCACCGTCAATATCTCAGATAGTGCTTCCTAAGTACCTCAGAAGGTGCTCCCGCAGTACTGCAGAGAGTGCTCTCTCAATACCTCAGATAATGCTCCCTCAATACCTCTGATAATGCTCCCTCATTACCTCAGAAAGTGCCCACTCAATACCTCAGAAATTGCTTTCTCAGTACCTAGATAGTGCTTCATCAATACCTCAGATAGTGCTCACTCAATACCTTAGAAAGTGCACGCTCTATATGTTAGAAAGTGCTCCATCAGTACCTCAGATGGAGCTTGCTCAATACCTCAGAATGTGCTCCCTCAATACCTCAGATAGTGCACATTCTGTACCTCAGGCAGTGCTTCCTCACTACTCAGACAGTGCTCCCTCAATACCTCAGATAGTGCACATTCTGTACTTCAGGCAGTGCTTCCTCACTACTCAGACAGTGCTCCCTCAATACCTCAGATAGTGCACACTCAGTACCTCAGAAATTGCTCCCTCAGTACCTCAGACACTGCTTCCTTAATACGTCTGACAGTGGTTCCTCAATACGTCAGAAAGTGCTCCCTCCGTACCTCAGATCGTGCTTCCTCAACACCTCAGAAAATACTCGCTCAATACCTCAGAAGGAGCTCCCCCAATACCTCAGATAGTGCTCCACCAATACCTCAGTAATTGCTCCCTCAATACCTCAGAATTCTCCCTCAATACCTCAGAAAGTGCTCCCTCAGTACCTCAGACAATGCTCCCTCAATACCTCAGATAGTGCTACTTCAGTACCTCAGAAAGTGCTCCCTCAATACCTCAGAATGTGCTCCCACAATACCTCAGATAGTGCTCCCTCAGTACCTCATATAATGATCCCTCAATATCTCAAAAAGTGTTCACTCAATACCTCAGAAAGTGCTCCCTCAATACCTCAGATAGCGCTCCCTCAATACCTCAGATAGTGCTCCCTCAATACTTCAAAAAGAGATCCTTCCATATCTCAGAAAGTGCTCCCTCAATACCTCAGAACGTGTTCCTCAATATCTCAGATATATCTCCCTCAATACCTCAGGTAGTGCTTCCTCAATACCTCAGAAAGTGCTCCCTCAGTACCTCTGCTTCCAAAGTACCTCAGATAGTGCCTCCTCATTACCTCAGAAAATGCTCCCTCAAAATTTGAGAAAGTGCTCCCTCAGTAGCTCAAATAGTGCTTGTTCAATACCTCAGATAGTGCTCCCTCAATACCTCAAAATGAGCTCCTTCCATACCTCAGAATGTGCTCCCTCAATACCTCAGAAAGTGTTCCTCAATACCTCAGATAGTGCACACTCAGCACCTCAGAGGGTGCTCCCTCAGTACCTCAGACAGTGCTTCCTCATTACCTCAGAAAGTACTCCCTCAATACCTGAGATATTGCTCTCTCAGTAGTTCAGATAGTGCTTCCTCAATACCTCAGAAAGTGCTCCCTCAGTACCTCAGATAACGCTTCCTCAGTACCTCAGATAGTGCTTCCTCAGTACCTCAGATAATGCTCCCTCAGTATCTCAGTCAATGTTCCCTCAGTCCCTCAGATAGTGCTTCCTCACTACCTCAGAAAGTGCTTCCTCAATACCTCAGATAGCACTCCCTCAATACCTCAGATCATGCTTCTTCAGATCCTCAAAAGGTGCTTCCTCAATACCTCAGATAGCGCTTCCTCAATACCTCAGAAAGTGCACCATTAGTACCTCAGAAAGTGCTCCCTCAATACCTCAGAAAGTATTCCCTCAATACCTCAGAATGTGCTCCCTCAATACCTCCTTGCTCCCTATACCTTAGATAGCACTCCCTCAATACCTGAGAAAGTGCTCCCTCAATACCTCATATAATGCTCCCTCAATATCTCAGAAAGTGTTCACTCAATACCTCAGAAAGTGCGCCTTCAGTACGTCAGAATATTGCTTCCTTAAAATCTCAGAAAGTGTTCACTCAATATCTCAGATAGTGCTCCCTCCATACCTCAGATAATGCCTCCTCAATACCTCAGAAAGTGCTCCCTCAAAACCTGAGATATTGCTCCCTCAGTAGCTCAAATAGTGCTCCCTCAATACCTCAAAAAGAGCTCCTTTCATACCTCAGAAAGTGCTCCCTCAATACCTCAGAAAGTGTTCCCTCAATACCTCAGATAGTGTTCCTCAATACCTCAGATAGATCTCGCTCAATACCTCAGAGGGTGCTCCCTCAGTACCTCAGGTCGTGCCTCCTCAATACCTTAGAATGTGCTCCGTCAGTACCTCAGAGAGTGCTTCCTCAGTACATCAGACAATGCTTCCTCAATACCTCAGAAAGTGCTCCCTTCATACCTGAGACATTGCTCCCTCAGTACCTCACATAGCGCTTTCTCAATACCTCAGAAAATGCTCCCTCAGTACCTCAGACAGTGCTTCCTCAGTAAATGAAATAGTGCTTCCTCAAACCTAAGAAAGTGCTCCCTCAATACCTCAGATATTACTTCCTCAGTACCTCAGATAGTGCTTGCTCAATACCTCAGAAAGTACTCCCTCAGTACCTCTGAAAGTACTGCCTCAATACCTCAGAAAGGGTTCCCTCAGTAGCTCAGATAGTGCACCCTCAGTACCTCAGAAAATGCTCCCTCAATACCTCAGAAAAGGCTCTCTCAATACCTCACATAGTGCACTTTCAGAATCTCAGATAGTGCTTCCTAAGTACCTCAGAATGTGCTTCTGCAGTACTGCAGAAAGTGCTCCCTCTGATAATGCTCCCTCATTACCTCAGAAAGTGCTCACTCAATACCCCAGAAACTGCTTCCTCAGTACCGAGATAGTGCTCCATCAATTCCGCAGATAGTACTCTCTCAATGCCTCAGAAAGTGCTCACTCAATACCTTAGAAAGTGCTCCCTCAATACCTGAGATATTGCTTCCACAGTAGCTCAGATAGTGCTTTCTCAATGCCTCAGAAAGTGCTCCCTCAGTAACTCAGAGAATGCTTTCTCAGTTAATCAAATAGTGCTCCCTCAATACCTCAGATATTATTCCTCAGTACCTCAGAGAGTGCTTGCTCAATACCTCGGAAAGTACTCCCTCAGTACCTCAGAAAGTACTCCCTCAATACCTCAGAAAGGTCTCCCTCAGTAACTCAGATAGTGCACCCTCAGTACCTCAGAAAATGCTCCCTCAATACCTCAGAAAAGGCTCCCTCAATACCTCACATAGTGCACCGTCAGTACCTCAGATAGTGCTTCCTAAGTACCTCAGAAGGTGCTCCCGCTGTACTGCAGAAAGTGTTCCTTCAATACCTCTGATAATGCTCCCTAATTACCTCAGAAAGTGCTCACTCAATACCTGAGAAACTGCTTACTCTGTACCTAGATAGTGCTCCATCAATACCACAGATAGTACTCCCTCAATACCTCAGAAAGTGCTCCCTCAATACCTCAGATAGTGCTCACTGAATAACTTAGAAAACGCACCCTCTATATGTCAGAAAGTGCTCCCTCATTACCTCAGATAGTGCTAACTCAATACCTCAGAACATGCTCCCACAGTACGTCAGACATTGCATACTCAGTCCCTCAGATAGTGCACCCTCAATACGTCATAAAGTGCCGCCTCAGTACATCTGATACTGCTCCCTCACTACCTCAGAAATTACTCGCTCAATACCTCAGAAAGTGCCCCCTCAATACCTCAGATAGTGCACACTCTGTACTCCAGGCAGTGCTTCCTCACAACTCAGACAGTGCTCCCTCAATACCTCAGATAGTGCACACTCAGTACCTCAGACAGTGCTCCCTCAATACCTCAGATAGTGCATACTCAGTACCTCAGAAATTGCTCCCTCAGTACCTCAGACAGTGCTTCCTTAATACGTCAGAAAGTGCTCCCTCAATACCTCAGACAGTGCTCCCTCAATACCTCAGATAGTGCACACTCAGTACCTCAGACAGTGCTCCCTCAATACCTCAGATAGTGCATACTCATTACCTCAGAAATTGCTCCCTCAGTACCTCAGATAGTGCTTCCTCAATACCTCAGAAAATACTCACTCAATACCTCAGAAGGTGCTCCCCCAATACCTCAGATAGTACTCCCTCAATACCTCAGTAATTGCTCCCTCACTACCTCAGAAAGTGCTCCCTCAATACCTCAGATAGTGCACCCGCAATACCTCAACAAGTGCTTCCTCAGTCCCACAGAAAGTGCTCCCTCAGTTCCTCAGATACTGGTCCCTCAGTATGTCAGATAGTGCTCCCTCAGTACCTCAGATAGTGCTCCCTCAGTACCTCAGATAATGCTCCCTCAATACCTCAGATAATGCTCCCTCAATACCTCTGATAGTGCTTCCTCAATTCCTCAGAAAGTCCTCCCTCAATACCTCAGAAAGTCCACCCTCAATACATCAGATAGTGCTCCACCATACCTAACATAGTGCTCCCTCAAAACCTCAGAAAGTGCTCTCTCAATACCTCATATAATGCTCCCTCAATATCTCAGAAAGTGTTCACTCAATACCTCAGAAAGTGCTCCCTCAGTACCTCAGAAAATTGCTTCCTCAATAAATCAGAATGTGCTCCCTCAATACCTCAGATAGTGCTCCCTCAGTACCTCAGATAGATCTCCCTCAATACCTCAGAGAGTGCTCCCTCAGTACCTCTGGTAGTGCTTCCTCAATGCCTCAGAAAGTGCTTCCTCAGTCCCTCAGATAGTGCTTCCTCAAAACCTCAGAAAGTGCTCCCTCAAAACCTGAGATATTGCTCCCTCAGTAGCTCAAAAAGTGCTTGTTCAATACCTCAGAAAGTGCGCCCTCCATACCTCAGAAAGTGCTCCCTTAATACCTCAAAAAGAGCTCCTTCCATACCTCACAAAGTGCTCCCTCAATACCTCAGAAAGTGTTCCCTCAATAACTCAGATAATGTTCCTCAATACCTCAGATAGATCTACCTCAATACCTCAGTGGGTGCTCCCTCAGTACCTCAGAGACTGCTTCCTCAGTCCCTCAGATAGTGCTTCCTCAATACCTCTGAAAGAACTCCCTCAGTACCTCAGAAAGGGCTCCCTCAGTACCTCAGATAGTGCACCTTCAGTACCTCAGAAAATGCTCCCTCAATACCTCAGAAAAGGCTCTCTCAATACCTCACATAGTGCACCGTCAATACCTCAGATAGTGCTTCCTAAGTTCCTCAGAAGGTGCTCCAGCAGTACTGCAGAAAGTGCTCCCTCAATACCTCTGATAATGCTCCCTCATTGCCTCAGAAAGTGCTCACTCAATACCTGAGAAACTGCTTCCTCAGTACCTAGATAGTGCTCCATCAATACCTCAGATAGTACTCCCTCAATACCTCAGAAAATGCTCCCTCAATACCTCAGATAGTGCTCACTCAATACCTCAGAAAGTGCACCCTCTATATGTCAGAACGTTCTCCCTCAGTACCTCAGATAGTGCTAACTCAGCACCTCAGATAGTGCTTCCTCAATACCTCAGAAAGTCCTCCCTCAATACGTCAGAAAGTGCTCCCTCAGTACATCTGATACTGCTCCCTCAATACCTCAGAAATTACTCGTTCAATACCTCAGAAAGTGCCCCCTCAATACATCAGATAGTGCACACTCAGTACCTCATACAGTGCTTCCTCAGTACCTCATACAATGCTCCCTCAATAGCTCAGATAGTGCTTCCTCAACACCTCAAATAGTGCTCCCTCAGTACCTCAGAACACGCTCCCTCAGTTCCTCAAATAGTGTTCCCTCAGTACTCACATGGTGCTTCCTCGTTACCTCAGATAGTACTCCCTCAATACCTCAGAAAGCACTCGTGCAATACCTCAAAAGGAGTACCGTCAATACCTCAGACAGTGCTCCCTCAATACCTCAGATAGTGCACACTCAGTACCTCAGAAAGTCGCCCCTCAGTACCTCAAATAGTGCTCCCTCAATATCTCAGAAAGTACTCGCTCAATTCCTCAGATAGTGCACACTCAGGACCACAGAAAGTGCTCTCTCAAACCTCAGAAAGTGCTCCCTCAGTACCTCAGATAGTGCTTCCTTAATACCTCAGAAAGTGCTCCCTCAGTACCTCAGAGAGTTTTTCCTCATTACATCAGATAGTGCTTGCTCAATACCTCAGATTGTGCTCCCTGAATACCTCAGATAGTGCTTCCTCAAATCCTCAGAAATTGATCCCTCAATACCTCAGATAGTGCTTCCTCAATACCTCAGAAAGTGCACCCTTAATATCTCAAAAAGTGCTCCCTCGGTAGCTCAGAAAGTGCTCCCTCAGTACCTCAGAATGTGCCCCCTCATTACCTCAGATAGTGCTTCTGTGAAGGGAGGGGGAGAAAGAGACAGAGAGAAAGTTCACCTTTCAATCCAGTGATTTCTGCGCGAAAGTTCCTTCAGAACAGACCGTTTTGAGGAAGAGTCACTTGGAATGCGAATTGTTCCTCTCTTCACTGTTGCTACCTGCTGTATTGTGCTGAATTTCCCCACCATCTGTTGACTTGAGAACTTGATCTCATTCATGCATCACTGAGTAATTCAGTCTGTGTTCAATGCCCTGAGGCTGCTACTGTTGAAAGTTGACAAACAGGTTTAAGGCTGTGGTAAAATCAATGACTGCAGATGCTGGAAACCAGATTCTGGATTAGTGGTGCTGGAAGAGCACAGCAGGTGTGCAGGTTTAAGGCTGTGTAAGGTATTGTATTCGGAGTGCGGGCTACATGGGAGAACAGATACAGAACAAAGGCACACCGAAATGTTAGGTCTGAGCTGTTCCTTCTGGACTAACATCACAAAGTTACATTGATCAGGATCTTTGTGAAGTGCCTTTATCAAGTGACTCTTCCTCAAAACAGTTTGTTCTGAAGGAACTTTCCTGCAGAAATCACTGGATTAAAAGGTGAACTTTCTCTCTGTCTCTTTCTCCCTCTCCCCTCAGAGATGCTGCCGGACAAGCTTAGCTTCTTCAGCAATCTCTGTATTGATGTTTCAGGTCTCTAGCGTGTCCGTACAGATTGATATTAGTGTTGAATTCTCAAGCTTGCTCTGTTCAAGGGATTGAATCCCTCGGCTACAAAGGGGGGTCAGTTACCTCAGCTAACAGGTTCATGATGCCAACATTGTTGGCTCAATCTCTATCATGACCTCTCCCCTCACCTGAGGGGTGTGACCCACCAGGCCTCTCTCTCTGACAAGACAGCAGCTCTCGGGTCCTCCTGGTCTATAATAACTTCCCAACTTTAAAAAGGGCACTCCAGTAAGAGAGCTCTTTACATGGTGCAGGTCAAACTCCTGGAGCTCCCTCCCTAACATCACTGTGGGACACCCAAGGACTGCAGCAGGAGAGTACACCCCACCCCCACCTTCCAGGCAACTATTAGAGGGGGTGGGAATCACACACAAGCCACATTTGAAAATAAGTTTTATAACAGGGTCACGGTGGATGGTCACTAACTCTGTTTCTTTACCTCTGTTCAAATCAGCGTAATGAAGAAGCTAAGGGTCGGTTGAAAATGACAATGATATCCTTTCGTAGGTTGGTGTTTATTAGAGTTTGAATCGACAGTATGAATGTTTGAGCACTTATTCAAGGGCATGCAGGTAGCTGCCAGAGGAAGTGATGGGGGCTGGTAGAATTGCGACATTTAAAAGGCATCAGGATGAGTAGGTGAATAGGAAGGGTTTAGAGGGATATCAGCCAAGTGCTAGCAAATGGAATGAAATGAGATGAGAATATCTGGTTGGTATGGACAAGTTGGATAGGAGGGTCTGGTTCCATGCTCTGCATCTCTGTGACTCTGTGCCTCTGAATAATCTATTGCAGAGTTTCAGACAGGGCTTGGTTTGTGTGTCTCTCTCATGCTTCCTCAGAATCTGCAAACCCTATGTCTCCATATTTCCCAAGAAATAAAGAGGGTCAGTACCGAGGGAGTGCTGCACAGTCAGAGGGTCAGGACTGAGGGAGTGCTGCACTGTCAGTGGGTCAGCACTGAGGGAGTGCTGCACTGTCAGAGATCAGTACTGAGGGAGTGTCACACTGTCAGAGGGTCAGTACTGAGGGAGTGCTGCACTGTCAGTGGGTCAGCACTGAGGGAGTGCTGCACTGTCAGTGGGTCAGTACTGAGGGAGTGCTGCACTGTCAGTGGGTCAGCACTGAGGGAGTGCTGCACTGTCAGTGGGTCAGTACTGAGGGAGTGCTGCACTGTCAGTGGGTCAGCACTGAGGGAGTGCTGCACTGTCAGTGGGTCAGCACTGAGGGAGTGCTGCACTGTCAGAGAATCAGTACTGAGGGAGTGTCACACTGTCAGAGGGTCATTACAGAGGGAGTGCTGCACCATCCGAGGGTCACTACTGAGGGAGCGCTGCACTGTCCAAGGGTCATTAATGAGGGAGTGCTGCACTGTCAGAGTGTCAGTACTGAGGGAGTGCCGCACTGTCAGAGTGTCAGTGCTGAGGGAGTGCCACACTGTCAGAGGGTCAGTACTGAGGGAGTGCCGCACTGTCAGAGTGTCAGTGCTGAGGGAGTGCTGCACTGTCAGAGGGTCAGTACTGAGGGAGTGCCGCACTGTCAGAGGGTCAGTACTGAGGGAGTGCCGCACTGTCAGAGTGTCAGTGCTGAGGGAGTGCCACACTGTCAGAGGGTCAGTACTGAGGGAGTGCCGCACTGTCAGAGTGTCAGTGCTGAGGGAGTGCCACACTGTCAGAGGGTCAGTACTGAGGGAGTGCCGCACTGTCAGAGGGTCAGTACTGAGGAAGTGCCACACAGTCAGAGTTTCAGTACTGAGGGAGTGCCACACTCTCAGAGGGTCAGTACTGAGGGAGTGCTGCACTGTCAGATGGTCAGTAGTGAGGGAGTGCTGCACTGTCAGAACGTCAGTACTGAGGGAGTGCCACACTGTCAGATGGTCAGTACTGAGGGAGTGCTGCACTGTCAGAGGGTCAAATTGAGGGAGTGCCACACTGTCAGAGTTTCAGTACTGATGGAGTGCCACACTGTCAGATGGTCAGTACTGAGGGAGTGCTGCACTGTCAGAACGTCAGTATTGAGGGAGGGCCACACTGTCAGATGGTCAGTACTGAGGGAGTGCTGCACTGTCAGAATGTCAGTACTGAGGGAGTGCTGCACTGTCAGAGTGTTACTACTGAGGGAGTGCTGCACTGTCAGAGGGTCAGTACTGAGGGAGTGATTCGCTGTCAGATGGTCAGTGCTGAGGGAGTGCTGCTCTGTCAGAGTGCCAGTACTTAGTGAGTGCCACACTGACAGAGGGTCAGTGCTGAGGGAATGCTGCACTGTAAGAATGTCAGTACTGAGGGAGTGCTGCAGTGTAAGAATGTCAGTACTGAGGGAGTGCTGCAATGTCAGAGGGTCAGTACTGAGGGAGTGCTGCACTGTCAGAGGCTCCTTACTAAGGGAGCGCTGCACTGTCAGAGTGTCAGTACTGAGGGAGTGCCACACTGTCAGAGGGTCAGTACTGAGGGAGTGCTGCACTGTCAGAGCTGTCAGTATTGAGGGAGTGCTGCACTGTAAGAGTGGCAGTACTGAGGGAGTGCTGCACAGTCAGAGTGTCATTACTGAGTGGGTGCTGCAATGTTCGAAGGTTAGTACTCAGGGAGTGCCACATTCTCAGAAAGTCCTTACTATGAGAGCGCTGCACTGTCAGAGTGTCCTTACTGAGTGAGCGCTGCACTGTCAGAGGGGTCAGTACTGAGGGTGTGCGGCACTGTCAGAGGGGTCAGTACTGAGGTAGTACCACACTGTCAGAATCTCAGAGCTGAGGGAGGTCTACCCTGCCAAAGAGTCCATGCTGAGGGAGTGTTACACTCCCAAAGGGTCAGTACTGAGGGAGTGATGCACTGTCAGTGGGTCAGTACTGAGGGAGTGCCACACTGTCAGATGGTCAGTACTGAGGGAGTGCTGCACTGTCAGAGTGTCACTACTGAGGGAGTGCTGCACTGTCAGAGGGTCAGTACTGAGGGAGTGCTGCACTGTCAGAGGGTCAGTACTGAGGGAATGTCACACTGTCAGAGGGTCAGTACTGAGGGAGTGCTGCACAGTCAGAGGGTCAGTACTGAGGGAGTGCTGCACTGTCAGAGTGAAAGGATTGATGGAGTGCCAGACTGTCAGAGGGTCAGTACTGAGGGAGTGCTGTACTGTCAGAGTGAAAGTACTGATAGAGTGCCACACTGTCAGAGGGTCAGTACTGAGGGAGTGTCACACTGTCAGAGTGTCAGTACTGAGGGAGTGCTGCAATGTCAGACGGTCAGTATAGAGGGAGTGCCGCACTGTCAGACGGTCTGTACTGAGGGAGTGCTGCACTGTCAGAGTGTCCTTACTGAGTGAGCGCAGCACTGTCAGAGGGTCAGTACTGAGGGATTCCTGCATAGCCAGAGAGTCAGTATAGAGGGAGTGCAGCATTGTCAGAGGGTCGGGACGTAGGAAGTGCTGAAATTCAGAGGGTAATTAGTGAGAGAGAGCTGAACTGTGAGAGGGTCAGTACTGAGAGAGTGTGCACTGTCAGAGGGTCAGTACTGAGGGAGTGCTGCACTGTCAGAGAGTCAGCACTGAGGGAGTGCTGCACTGTCATAGGGTCCGTACTGAGGGAGTGCTGCACTGTCAGAGGGTCAGTACTGAGGGATTCCTGCATAGCCAGAGAGTCAGTATAGTGGGAGTGCAGCATTGTCAGAGGGTCGGGACGTAGGAAACACTGAAATGTCAGAGGATTATTACTGAGAGAGAATTGAACTGTGAGAGGGTCAGTCCTGAGAGAGTGTGCACTGTCAGTAGTGAGGGAGTGCTGCACTGTCAGAGTGTCACTACTGAGGGAGTGCTGCACTGTCAGAGGGTCAGTACTGAGGGAGTGCCTCACTGTCAGAGGGTCAGTACTGAGATAGTGTTGCTCTGTCAGAGGGTTAGTACTGAGCGAGTGTCACACTGTCAGAGGGTCAGTACTGAAGGAGTACTGCACTGTCAGATGGTCAGTACTGCGGGAGTGTCACACTGTCAGAGGGTCAGTACTGAGGGAGTGCTGCACTGTCAGAGGGTCCGTACAGAGGGAGTGCTGCACTGTCAGAGGTTCAGCACTGAGAGAGTGTCACACTGTCAGAGGGTCAGTACTGAAGGAGTACTGCACTGTCAGATGGTCAGTACTGCGGGAGTGTCACACTGTCAGAGGGTCAGCACTGAGAGAGTGCTGCACTGCCAAAGGGTCTGTACTGAGGGAGTGCTGCACTGTCAGAGGGTCAGTACTGAGGGAGTACTGCACTGTCAGAGGGTCAGTACTGAGGGAGTACTGCACTGTCAGAGGGTCAGTACTGAGGGAGTGCTGCACTGTCAGAGGGTCAGCCCTGAGGGAGTACTGCACTGTCAGAGGGTCAGTACTGAGGGAGTGCTGCACTGTCAGAGGGTCAGTACTGAGGGAGTACTGCACTGTCAGATGGTCAGTACTGCGGGTGTGTCACATTGTCAGAGGGTCAGTACTGAGTGGATGCTGCACTGTCAGGAAAGCTGGACTGAGGGACTGCTGCACTATCAGAGGGTCAGTACGGAGTCAGGTTCACACTGTCATGAATCGGTCATGAGAGATCACCGCACTGTTGGACAGTCAGTACTGAGGGTCTGCTTCATTGCCAGAGAGTCAGTATTGAGGGAGTGCTGCACTGTCAGAGGGTCAGTACTGAGGGAGTGCTGCACTGTCAGAGGGTCAGTACTGAGGGAGTGCTGCACTGTCAGAGGGTCAGTACTGAGGGATTCCTGCATAGCCAGAGAGTCAGTATAGAGGGAGTGCAGCATTGTCAGAGGGTCGGGACGTAGGAAACACTGAAATGTCAGAGGATTATTACTGAGAGAGAGTTGAACTGTGAGAGGGTCAGTACTGAGAGAGTGCCACACTGTCAGAGGGTCAGTATAGAGAGAGTGCTACACTGTCAGAGGGTCTGCACTGAGGGGGTGCTGCACTGTCAGAGGGTCAGTACTGAGGGAGTACTGCACTGTCAGATGGTCAGTACTGCGGGAGTGTCACACTTTCAGAGGGTCAGTACTGAGTGGATGCTGCACTGTCAGGAAAGCTGGACTGAGGGACTGCTGCACTATCAGAGGGTCAGTACGGAGTCAGGTTCACACTGTCATGAATCGGTCATGAGAGATCACCGCACTGTTGGACAGTCAGTACTGAGGTTCTGCTTCATTGCCAGAGAGTCAGTATTGAGGGAGTGCAGCATTGTCAGAGGGTCGGGATGGAGGAAGCGCTGAAATGTCAGAGGGTCAGTATTGAGGGAGTGCTGCACTGTCGGACAGTCAGTACTGAGGGAGTGCTGCACTGTCAGAGGGTCAGTACTGAGGGAGTGCTGCACTGTCGGACAGTCAGTACTGAGGGAGTGCTGCATTGTCAGAGGGTCAGCACTGAGGGAGTGCTGCACTGTCAGAGAGTCAGCACTGAGGGAGTGCTGCACTGTCAGAGAGTCAGTACTGAGGGAGTGCTGCACTGTCAGAGAGTCAGCACTGTGGAAGTGCCACAGTGTCAGAGTGACAGTACTGAGGGAGTGCTGCACTGTCAGAGGATCAGTATTGAGGGAGTGCTGCACTGTCAGAGGATCAATACTGAGGGAGTGCTGTACGGTCAGAGTGTCAGTACTTTGGGAGTGCCACACTGTCAGAGGGTCAGTACAGAGGGAGTGCTGCACTGTCAGAGGGTCAGTACAGAGGGAGTGCTGCACTGTCAGAAGGTGAGTACTGAAGGAGTTCTGCACTATCAGAGTGACAGTATTGAGGGAGTGTTGCACTGTGAGAGAGTCAGTACTAAGGGAGTGCTGCACTGTCAGAAGGTCAGTACTGAGGGAGTGTCACACTGTCAGAGCATCAGTTCTGAGGGAGTGTTACACTGTCAGAGAGTCATTACTGAGGGAGTGCTGCACTGTCAGAGGGTCAGTACTGAGGGATTCCTGCATTGCCAGAGAGTCAGTATAGAGGGAGTGCAGCATTGTCAGAGGGTCGGGATGTAGGAAGCGCTGAAATTCAGAGGGTAATTAGTGAGAGAGAGCTGAACTGTGAGAGGGTCAGTACTGAGAGATTGTGCACTGTCAGAGGGTCAGCACTGAGGAATGCTGCACTGGCTGAGGATCAGTATTGAGGGAATGCTGGACTGTCAGAGGGTCAATACTGAGGGGGTGCCACACTGTCAGAGTGACAGTATTGAGGGAGTGCTGCACTGTCAGTACTGAGGGAGTACTGCACTGTCAGAGGGTCAGTATTGAGGGAGTGCTGCACTGTCAGAGAGTCAGTAATGAGGGAGTGCTGCAATGTCAGAGTGTCAGCACTGTGGGAGTGCCTCAGTGTCAGAGTGACAGGATTGAGGGAGTGCCGCACTGTCAGAGGGTCAATACTGAGGGAGTGCCACACTGTCAGAGGGTCAGTACTGAGGGAGTGCCACACTCTCAGAGTGACAGAGCTGAGGGATTGCTGCGCTGTGAGAGTGTCAGTACTGATGGAGTGCCAAACTGTCAGAGGGTCAGTGCTGCGGGATTGTCACACTGCCAGAGGGTCAATACTGAGGGAGTGCTGCACTGTCAGAGGGTCAGCTCTTGAGGAAGTGCTGCAATGACAGAGGGTCAGTGCTGCGGGATTGTCACACTGCCAGAGGGTTAATACTGAGGGAGTGCTGCACTGTCAGAGGGTCAGGACTGAGGGAGTGCTGCAATGTCAGAGGGTCAGCACTGAGGGAGTGCTGCAATGTCAGAGGGTCAGTACTGAGGGGGTGCTCCACTGTCAGAGGGGTCAGTGCTGAGAGAGTGCTGTACTGTCAGAGGGTCAGTACTGACGGAGTGCGGCACTGTCAAGGGTTAGTACAGAGAGAGTGCTGCAATATAAAAGGGTAATGACTGAAGGAATGCTGCATTGCTAAACAGTCTGTACTGAGGGAGTGCTGCAATGTCACAGGGTCAGCACTGTGGGAGTGCCACACTGTCAGAGGGTCAGTACTGAGATAGTGTTGCTCTGTCAGAGAGGTCATTACTGAGCGAGAGCCACACTGTCAGAGTATCAGTACTAAGGGATTGTCACATTGTGAGAGGGTCAGCACTGAGGGAGTGCTGCACTGTCAGAGGGTCACATTGAGGGAGTGCTGCACTGTCGGAGGGTCAGTACTGATGGAGTGCTGCACTGTCGGAGGGTCACATTGAGGGAGTGCTGCACTGTCAGAGGGTCAGTACTGAGGGAGTGCTGCAATGTCAGAGGGTCAGTACTGAAGGAGTGCCACACTGTCAGAGTGACAGTATTGAGGGAGTGTTACACTGTGAGAGAGTCAGTACTGAGGGAATGCTGCACTGTCAGAGGGTCAGTACTGAGGGAGTGTCACACTGTCAGAGGGTCAGTACTGAGAGAGTGCTGCAATATAAAAGGGTAAGTACTGAAGGAATGCTGCACTGCTAAACAATCTGTACTGAGGGAGTGCTGCAATGTTACACGGTCAGCACTGTGGGAGTGCCACACTGTCAGAGGGTCAGTACTGAGATAGTGTTGCTCTGTCAGAGGGGTCATTACTGAGCTAGTGCCACACTGTCAGAGTATCAGCACTGGGGGAGTATCACACTGTGAGAGGGTCAGCACTGAGGGAGTGCTGCACTGTCGGAGGGTCACATTGAGGGAGTGCTGCACTGTCGGAGTGTCACATTGAGAGAGTGCTGCACCGTCGGAGTGTCACATTGAGGGAGTGCTGCACTATCAGAGGGTCAGTACTGAGAGAGTGCTGTACTGTCAGAGGGTCAGTACTGAGAGAGTGCTGCAATATAAAAGGGTAAGTACTGAAGGAATGCTGTACTGCTAAACGGTCTGTACTGAGGGAGTGCTGCAATGTTACACGGTCAGCACTGTGGGAGTGCCACACTGTCAGAGGGTCAGTACTGAGATAGTGTTGCTCTGTCAGAGGGGTCATTACTGAGCGAGTGCCACACTGTCAGAGCATCAGTACTAAGGGATTGTCACACTGTCAGAGGGTCAGTGCTGAGGGAGCGCTACACTTCCAAACAGTCAGTGCTGAGTGAGTGCTACAGTGCAAAAGGGTCAGTACAGAGAGGGTGCTGCACTGTCAGCGGTTCAGTACCCAGGGAGTGTCATACTGTCAGGGGGTCAACACTGTGGGAGTGCCACACTGTCGGAGGTTCAGTGCTGAGGGAGTGCTGCACTGCCAGAGGGTCAGTACTGAGGGAGTGTCACACTGTCAGAGGGTCAGCACTGAGAGAGTGCTGCACTGTCAGAGGGCCAGTAGTGAGGGAGTGCTGCACTGTCAGATGGTCAGTACAGATGGAGTGCTGCAATGTCAGAGGGTCAATACTTAGGGAGTGTCACACTATCAGAGGGTCAGCACTGAGAGAGTGTCACACTGTCAGCGGGTCAGTGCTGAGGGAGTGCTACACTGCCAAAGGGTCAGTACAGAGGGAGTGCAACACTGTCAGAGGATCAGTGCTGAGGAAGTGCTGCACTGTCAGAGTGTCAGCACTGTGGGAGTGCCTCAGTGTCAGAGTGACAGTACTGAGGGAGTGCTGCACTGTCAGAGGGTCAGTATTGAGGGAGTGCTGCACTGTCAGAGGGTCAGTACTGAGGGAGTGCTGCACTGTCAGAGGGTCAGTACTGAGGGAGTGCTGCACTGTCAGAGTGTCAGTACTGAGGGAGTGCTGCAATGTCAGAGGGTCAATACTTAGGGAGTGTCACACTATCAGAGGGTCAGCACTGAGGGAGTGTCACACTGTCAGCGGGTCAGTGCTGAGGGAGTTCTACACTGCCAAAGGGTCAGTACAGAGGGAGTGCAACACTGTCAGAGGGTCAGTACAGAGGGAGTGCCACACTCTCAGAGTGACAGTGCTGAGGGAGTGCTGCACTGTGAGAGTGTCTGTACTGATGGAATGCTGCCCTGTCAGAGGGTCAGTGCTGCGGGATTGTCACACTGCCAGAGGGTCAATACTGAGCGAGTGCTGCACTGTCAGAGGGTCAGCACTGAGGGAGTGCTGCAATATCAGAGGGTCAGTACTGAGGGAGTGCTACACTGCTGGAGGTTCAGTAATGTGGGAGTGCTACACTGTCAGAGGGTCAGTACTGAGAGAGTGCTGCAATATAAAAGGGTAAGTACTGAAGGAATGCTGCACTGCTAAACAGTCTGTACTGAGGGAGTGCTGCAATGTCACAGGGTTAGCACTGTGGGAGTGCCACACTGTCAGAGGGTCAGTACTGAGATAGTGTTGCTCTGTCAGAGGGGTCATTACTGAGCGAGTGCCACACTGTCAGAGTATCAGCATTGGGGGAGTGTCACACTGTGAGAGGGTCAGCACTGAGGGAGTGCTGCACTGTCGGAGGGTCACATTGAGGGAGTGCTGCACTGTCAGAGGGTCAATACTGAGGGAGGGCTGCGCTGTCAGGGGGTCAATACTGAGGGAGTGCTGCACTGTCAGAGTGTCAGTACTGAAGGAGTGCTGCACTGTCAGAGGGTCAGTACTGAAGGAGTGCTGCAATGTCAGAGGGTCCATATGGGTGCAGTGTTGCACTGTCAGAGGGTCATTACTGAGGGAGCGCTACACTGTCAGCGCATCAGTCTGTGGGATACCTGCATTGTAAGAGAGTCAGTACTGAGTGAGTGCCACACTATCAGATGGGCTGAAAGACTTAGTTTCAGCTCCCATGTCTTGTGGCCTAAGAGGAATATCTGAAATTGTTCATTATATTTCTGCCTCTGCTTGCTACATACCCTGCTCAGTAATGATTCCCACGTCCAGATTCCAGAGACTGTGTTCAAACAGACCATCTTTAATTGGTTATTGAACCTGAAGAGGTACCACCCTCTTTTCCCAGGGATCGAGTTTTTGTTTTATTCCTCAGCTTCCGTGTGCTCATCCCAAATGAATCCCACTGCCCCACACTCAGCACAGTTGGGTGTTCCTTATTTCTGAGCTTCCCAACGCTAATTCACATCCAGAATGACATCCCACACTCCTCCAAATCATATCACAGGCTAATTGCCTGGGAGAGAGGAGTGCTAAGAGGGGAAATAGAATTCTGAATGTACCTTACAGTGACATTAAGGGTGAATTGATAATGCGAGAAACACAGTGAAAATTTGTGCATGGACCCAGAGGCAACAGTGAATGAATGCATTTTGTCAATGCTCATTGGGACAGGGTTGATATGAAATCGTGAAGATGCTCTGTGATACAATTAAATGAATGAGCATATATAGAGAGAGAGAT
Organism: Chiloscyllium punctatum; assembly: GCF_047496795.1. Taxonomy (NCBI): domain Eukaryota; kingdom Metazoa; phylum Chordata; class Chondrichthyes; order Orectolobiformes; family Hemiscylliidae; genus Chiloscyllium; species Chiloscyllium punctatum. The sequence goes on from NC_092788.1 coordinate 41,619,298, forward strand.
GGTTCTGAGTGGTCTGGCCTTCTTACAACCCAATAAATCTCCAAAGACGGTGGAAATGCCAGTTTACCGAATGAGGTGATGGAGGAAGGAGAAGGTACACTTGCAAACATTTTCAAATCCCCTCTGGCCACAGGAGAGGTGTCATCGTACTGACCATGTGGTGATGTTATTCAAGAAGGAGCATGGGATATACCAGGCAGCCACAGGCCAGTCAGGCTAATATCGTGGGTGGGACGTCTGTTGGAAGCAATTTTGGGAGATAGCATTAATCAGCATTTAAAGAGACTGGAGTTCACGAAGAACAGTCAGAATGGTTGTGTTAAGGAGGGGTCAGGTCTGACCAATGGGATTGCGCTTTTTAAGGAGGTGACCAGGTGTGTAAATAAGGGCAATGCTTTCCTGTCGCCTGCTTGGAGGTCAGTAAGGCTTTTATCAGGATCCATACTGGAAACTGATAGTGAACATAAAAACTCAAGATCCAAGGAATTTGGTGCAGAATGCTGAGTGGCAGGAAGCAGACAGTGATGGCCCCATTAGAAACCTCTGTCTGTTCATGTCTCACTGTTGGGGTCTTGCTGATGTGGTTGATAGAAAAGATTTAGATTTGAATGGTGGAGGGTTAATCATTGGGTTCATGAATGATATGAAGATTGGTTGGGTGATAAATACTGAAGATGATAGCCTTAGGTTACAGATGGATGGAGATGGCCTTGTCAGATGGACCAATCAGTGACAACGGGTGAGGTGCCTGAAGACTGGAGGGTGATTAATGATGTGCCATTATTGAAGTAAGGCTACAAGGAACAGTCATTGAACTATGGAGCTGTGAGCCTGATGGCAGTGGTGGGTAAGCTGTTGGAGGGCATTCTGAGAGACAATTTACATGCATTTGGAAAAGCAAGAATTGATTAGGGATGGTCAGCTTGGCTTTGTTTGTGGAAATGAAATGGTGTGTCCAACTTGATAGAGCTTTTGAAGGGATGACCAAGGAGACAGATGTGAAGGTTTCACATGGGAGGTTGCTTAGTAAAAGGTTAGATGACATGCCATCCAGGGAGAGAGGACAGCACAGTGTCTCAGTGGTTTGATTCTAACTCCCGGTGACTGACTGTGTGGAGTTTACACATTCTCTCTGTATCTGTGTGGGTTTCCTCCGGGTGCTCCAGTTTCCTCCCTCCGCCCAAAGATGCCATGGGAAATGCAGCATTACAGGGATAGAGTAGAGGATGTGAGTCTGGGTGGGATGCTGTTCAGACAGTCAGTGTGGAGCCAATGGACCGAATGGCTTGCTTCTACACTGTAGGAATTCTAAAATTAATCCAGAGAGACAAGTAATGTTCTGAGGACCTGGGCTCCAATCTTGGACAGGGGTGGATGTGGGTCCTTCCAGTCTGAAGGGGTTTGAACGCAATCTGAGGGGGGAGCTGGGCTGAGCCCTGAAATGTTGAGGATGTGAATGTTTTGTGGAGCTACTGTCTAAGGGGCTTTAGGGGAGCACTTTCTTCGGTATTGAGGAAGAACTATCTGAGGAATTGAGGGAGCATTATTTGAGGTACTGCGGGAGAACTATCTGAGATATTGAGGGAGCACTTTCTGAGGTATTAAGGGAGTACTATCTGAAGTATTGAGGGAGCACGTTCTGAGGTATTGAGGGAGCACTGTCTGACGTATTGAGGGAGCACTGTCTGACGTATTGAGGGAGCATTTTCTTAGATATTGAGGGAGCACTTTCTGAGATACTGAGGGAGCACTATCTGAGGTACTGAGGGTACACCTTCTGAGGTATTGAGGGAGCACTTTCTGAGGTATTGAGGGATCACTTTCTGAGATATTGAGGGAGCTCTTTCTGAGGTACTGAGGGAGCACTGTCTGAGGTAATGAGGGAGCACCTTCTCAGATGTTGAGGGAGCTCTTTCTGAGGTACTGAAGGAGAACTATCTGAGGTATTGAGGGAGCACTTTGAGGTACAGAGGGAGGACTTTCTGAGGTACTGAGGGCGGTCTTTCTGAGGTAATGAGGGAGCACTTTCTGAGGTATTGAGGGACACTTTCTGAGATATTGAGGGAGCACTTTCTGAGGTAGCACTTTCTGAGGTACAGAGAGAGCACTTTCTGAGGAACTGAGGGAGCACTTTCTGAGGAACTGAGGGAGCACTTTCTGAGGTATTGATGGAGAACTATCTGGAGTATTGAAGGAGAATTGTCTGAGGTATTGAGGGAGAACTATCTGAGGTATTGAGGGAGAACTATCTGGAGTATTGAAGGAGAATTGTCTGAGGTATTGAGGGAGAACTATCTGAGGTATTGCGGGTGAAATATCTGAGGTATTAAGGGAGCACTTTCTGAGGTATTGAGGGAGCACTTTCAGAGGCATTGAGGGAGCATTATCTGAGGTACTGAAGGGGAACTATCTGGAGTATTGAAGGAGAATTGTCTGAGGTATTGAGGGAGAACTATCTGAGGTATTGCGGGTGAAATATCTGAGGTATTAAGGGAGCACTTTCTGAGCTATTGAGGGAGCACTTTCTGAGGTACTGAGGGAGCACTTTCTGAGGTATTGAGGGAGTACTTTATGATGTATTGAGGGGGCACTTTCTGAGGTATTGAGAAAGTACTTTCTGATGTATTGAGGGAGTACTTTCTGAGGTACTGAAGGAGTACTTTCTGAGGTACTGAGGGAGCACCTTCTGAGGTATTGAGGGAGCACTATCTGAGGAAGTGAGGGAGCATTATCTGTGGTACTGAGGGAGAACTATGTGAGCTATTGAGGGGGCACTTTCTGAGTTATTGAGGGAGCACTTTATGTGGTACTCAGGGAGAACTATCTGAGGTATTTAGGGAGCACTATCTGAAGTATTGAGGGAGCACTATCTGAGCTATTGAGGGAGAACTTACTGTGGGATTGAGGGAGCACTATCTGACGTACTGAGGGAGCACTTTCTGAGGTACTGTGGGAGGCACGGTGGCACTGCTGCCTCACAGCGCCGGAGACCCGGGTTCAATTCCCGCCTCAGGCGACTGACTGTGTGGAGTTTGCACGTTCTCCCCGTGTCTGCGTGGGTTTCCTCCGGGTGCTCCGGTTTCCTCCCACAGTCCAAAGATGTGCAGGTCAGGTGAATTGGTCATGTTAAATTGCCTGTAGTGGTAGGTGTAGATGTAGGGGTATGGGTGGGTACGCTTTGGCGGGGCGGTGTGGACTTGTTGGGCCGAAGGGCCTGTTTCCACACTGTAAGTAACCTAATCTAATCTAACTATCCGAGGTACTGAGGGAGAACTGTCTGAGGTACTGAGGGAGCACTATCTGAAGTATTGAAGGAGAATTATCTGAGGTATGGAGGGAGAATTATCTGAGGTATTGTGGGTGAAATATCTGAGGTATTAAGGGAGCACTTTCTGAGTTACTCAGGGAGCACTTTCTGAGGTATTGAGGGAGAACTATCTGAGGCATTGAGGGATCACTTTCTGAGGTACTGAGGGATCACTTTCTCAGGTACTGAGGGAGCACTTTCTGAGGTATTGAGGGAACACTTTCTGAGGTATTGAGGGAACACTTTCTGAGGGACTGAGGGAGCACTTTCTGAGGTACTGAGGGAGCACTTTCTGACGTACTGAGGGAGCACTTTCTGACGTACTGAGAAAGCACTATCTGAGGTATTGAGGGAGAACTATCTGAGGCATTGAGAGAGTACGTTCTGAGCTATTGAGGGAGCACTGTCTGAGGTACTGAGGCAGCACTTTCTGAGGTACTGAGGGAGAACTATCTGAGGTATTGAGGTAGCACTTTCTGAGGTATTGAGATAGCACTTTCTGAGGTATTGGGGGAGTACTTTCTGAGGTATTGAGGGGGCACTTTCTGAGCTATTGAGGGAGAACTAAATGAAATATTGAGGGAGCACTTTCTGTGGGATTGAGGGAGCACTCTCTGACGTACTGAGGGAGCACTTTCTGATGTACTGTGGGAGAACTATCCGAGGTACTGAGGGAGAACTGTCTGAGGTACTGAGGGAGCAATATCTGAAGTATTGAGGGAGCACTATCTGAAGTATTGAGGGAGGACTCTCTGAGGTATTGAGGGAGCACTATCTGATATATTGAGGGAGCATTTTCTGTGGTACTGAGGGAGCACTTTCTGAGGTACCGTGGCAGAACTATCTGAGGTACTGAGGGAGAATTGTCTGACGTATTGAGGGAGAACTATCTGGGGTAGTCAGGGAGAAACTATCTGAGGTACTGAGGGAGCACTATCTGAGGTTCTGAGGGAGCACTATCTGGTGGTACAGAGTGCAGAGGATAGAAAGGAACAGATGCAATTTCCTGATCATTTCCTCAGGGTCCCTGAGGCACTCTGGTGTCGTAATTTGAAATGGAAGCCACTTCCCATTTCAGAAGATTCAGATCATTTTAAACAATCAGTGAAAAATAACAGCAGCATGTGTCTGAAACATGGTTTGGAGGAAAACGTTCCTCAATCTATTGTTACTTGTTGCTTGGATACGCTTTAGAAAAGCAGGCACCCAAACAGACTAACGCTGTTGATGCAAGAGCTGGTGCACAGGAAGATCCAACAAGTCATCTGTAGCTGCTGTCTGTCTCCCTGGAGCAGTCATCATGTGAGATCAGGGATCAGTCCTCGGAGAAATCATTTCTCCAGCAATAACTCAACCATGCCTTTACAGCCGTGTGTGTGTATGTGTGTGTGTGTGTGTGTGAGAGAGAGAGAGACAGAGAGACAGAGAGAGATAGAGAGAGAGAGAGACTGCCGGTGTTTGTGTGTGTGAAAGAGTGGATGCATGTGTATCTCTGTGTGTCTGTATATGTGTGCGTGAGAGAGAAAGTGCATGTTCATGTGAGAGTGTGTGGCTGTGTGTGTTTGTATGTGTGAGAGAATTTGGCTGTGTGTATGTGTGTGTGAGAGTGTGTCTGTGTGTGTGAGAGAATGTGTCTGTGTGTCTATGTGTGTGTGTGTTTGTGTGTCTATGTGTGTATGTGTCTGTGTGTCTGTCTGTGTATGACAGTGTGTCTTATGTGAGAAATAGTGTGTGTGTGTGTGAGAGTGTGTGTGTCTGTGTGCATGTGTGTGTGAGAGTGAGTGTGTCTGTAAGTGAGAGAGAGTGTGTGTGTTAGTGTGTGTGAGAGAGAGTGTGGGTGTCCGTGTGTGTGTGTGAGAGAGTGTGTGTCTATGCATATTTGAGGGAGCGTGTGTCTGCGTGTGTATGTGTGTGTGAGAGAGAGTAACTGTGCGTTTATGTGTGTGTGTGAGAGTGTGTCTGTGTGTGTTTGAGGGAGCATGTGTCTGCGTGTGTATGTGTGTGAGAGAGAGAGTAACTGTGTGTTTATGTGTGTGAGAGAGAGAGTGTGTCTGTGTGTGTTTGAGGGATCGTGTGTCTGTGTGTCTGTCTGTGTGTATGTGTGTGAGAGAGAATGTCTCTGTGTGTGAGAGAGAGTTTCGGCGTGCGTGAGAGTGAGTGGGTGTGTGAGAGAATGAGAGTGTGCGTGTGAGCGTGTGTGTGTAAATGAGAGAGAGTGTGTGTATGTGTGTGTGAGACAGAGTGTGTCTGTGTGAGTGTGTGTCCGTGTGTGTATTTGAGGGAGCGTATGTCTGTGCGTGTATGTGTGTGAGAGATATAGTGTGTGATTGTGTGTGTGAGTATGTGTGTGTGTGAGTGTTTGTGTTTGAGGGAGCGTGTGTCTGTGTGTGTGAGAGAGCCTGCGTGTGGTGGGGTCCTTTGTGTATGTGTGTGTGACAGTGTGTCTGTGTGTGTTTGAGGGAGTGTGTATGTGTGTGTGTGTGTGTTTCTGTTTGAGGGAGCGTGTGTCTGTGTGTGTGAGAGAGCCTGCGTGTGGTGGGGTCCTTTGTGTATGTGTGTGTGACAGTGTGTCTGTGTGTGTTTGAGGGAGTGTGTCTGTGTGTCTGTGTGTGTGTGTGTGTGTAAACTAGCCAATCTTATTGGGTGCTCATGAATATAAAATCCAGCTGCAGTTTCAGGTGAAATGGTCCTTTTGTCTCCAAAGACACAAAGGCTGCAAGAGTGAATTAACTGGGGGAAAGAGAGTGCTGTTCATTCCAGTGGGGATTCATCCAGTAAACCTTCCCCACACACTAACATCCCTCTGACAATGTAGTGACTAGTCCTGCACACAGAGCTCCAGGTACAAACCAATGTAATGTCACCATAGTCTTACCAGAGCATGGGACAGCTCCTCATTACAGAGTGGGGTCTGGTGGGGATTTAATCAGAGGGTCACCAGGGCCCAGCTGAGGGGAGAGGTTGGGAAGGAGAGTCCTTCAGGGTAATCCCAGCTGGTGTGGGAATTGAACACACGCTATTGGTTTTACTCTGCATTATAAACCAACTGTCCAGCTAACTGAGCTAACTGACTTCACTCCAGGGGCATGTCCTGTATAACCCAATCATTGCCAGCCTGCACCTCAATTAGAGCCAGGAGCAAGGCCATTCGGCCCCCACCCTTACCCAGAAGGGAGAGCACGGGAAGCTGATGAAGGAAACAAGCCCCTCCCATGTGGCCTTCTGAAATGGAGCTGGAGGACATTGCAGACCTGGCCTGCTGTTTACTTCCCTGAGATTGGCCTGCTCCACCTTACAGTGAGAGACTGAGGGGAATCTCGAGGAGATTTCACTTCTCACTGAGAGGCTGCAACTCCAATCCAAATCAGGCTGGTTCCCTCCGAGACTCACGGAAGGGTGCAACACTCTACAGATCAGGGCCTTGTGGAGTCATAACCTCCAGTGTGAGGGCCAAGAGCTGGGAGGTAGTGTTAAGGACATAAGACCATCCGAAATAGGAACAGGAGGAGACCATTCAGCCCCTTGAGCCTGCTCTACTATTCAATAGGATCGTGGATCGTGAATGATTTCGCATTTGATTTGGGAGCTGAAACCCGGAGAGTACAGAGACAGAGAATCAAATTATTCTGCTATACGGAATCATCAGACAGGAGCTGGAACCAGAGAGAGTGAACACACACACACAGACACATTGTGGGATTCAGGCTGTCTGTGGGAATTTTACCACAAGGTGTGAGCTGTACACTGAGGAAAGACAAAGGCGCAAAATGCTAGAGAGGGGGCAGCTGCACAGTCTAATCCCACCGATCTCACTGCTTCCCACTCCCATGAGAGCTCTTATGTATATTTCTGTGTTCCCAGCTGTCTCTCCCACATTTTTCCTTCAATCCCTATCTCACAACATCCTTCATATCTCTGCCCTGTTGACATTTCCCTGCAGATTCCCTTCCTCCAACACTCTGCCCCTTTGACACCCCATCATGTTTTTCAGGAATGCTTAATCATTCAATCTTCCCCAAAACCAACACCTTGCTCATCTCTCTCTGCATCTTTCTCTCAGCTCTATGGGATCTTGCTATTCTTGTCTGTAAATCATTCTCGTTGCATCGCAGCAGCCCCCCTCACCACTCCATTCTCTCAGCTCTATCTCTCTGCTGCTGCAACTCCTTTCTCTCTCTCTGTCCTATATCTCTCCCTGGGTTTTCTCTCTTGCTGTCTATCTGACCTTCACTCCCTGTCTTTGCCTCCCCTTTTTCCCCTTGTATCTTTCTGACATTGTATGTCTCTTCCTGGCGTTTTCCTCTTTCTCTCTCACTTTCTGTCCCTCCCTCTGCCTGTCCGTCTTTCTCTTGTTCTCTCCCTCCCTCTCACTGTCTGTCTACCCAGCTCTCTATCTCTCTTGTAGTTTCTCTCCCTCTGTCTCCCTAGACCCCTGTCCCAGTGACTGGGGAAGGGACATTGGGAAGAGTTGGTCTCTGTGGCGCTGGATGCTGTATAGTTAATGCGGGGGGACCAAACTTTTCCTGGTCTCTCCCGAATGTTACCCCGACTGTGGGGAGGGGGTTAGTGTAAGGGACATAAAAGTACTTTTCTCATTGAGTCTGAAATGAAGAAAAAGAGAAGGGGAGGGTGACAAAAAGAGAAAGAGAGACATGGAGAGAGTGGGGATGGAGAAAGTGGGGAAAGAGAGAGAGATGGGCAGTGAGAAACAGGGAGAGGAAGAAGGAAACATATGGAGGGAGAAGGACAGTGTGTGTGTCTGGGGAATGGTTGCAGAGTGGGATCTTTCTGTGCATGACAGCAGTCAGTCAAAAGGTCTGCACCATGTCCTCCAGCCCAGGAGCTGTGGGTCTACATGGGAAGGGGGAGATTGGGAGACAAGGGGGGAGTGGGACACCCAGAGATGGTGGACTGTTTGATGGGGTTTTGGGGTTGGTGGAGAAAGGAGGGGCTGCTGTGAGAGACAGAGAGATTGAGGGAGGGATAGCATGAGACACAAAGTCTGAGACAGGATGGAGAAGAGGTGTTCAAAGTTTGTGAGAAGATTTGTAGCTCGGGTGCTCATTGTTGTGGTTCTGTTCGCCGAGCTGGGAATTTGTGTTGCAGACGTTTCGTCCCCTGTCTCGGTGACATCCTCATTGCTTGGGAGCCTCCTGTGTAGCGCTTCTGTGTTGGTTCCTCCGGCATTTGTAGTGGTTTGTCTCTACCGCTTCCGGTTGTTAGTTCCAGCTGTCCGCTGCAATGGCTGGTGTATTGAGTCCAGGTTGGTGTGTTTAACAAACACATCGGCCTGGACCCAACATATCAGCCACTGCAGCAGACAGCTGGAACTAACAACCGGAAGCGGTAGAGACAGGCCACTATAAATGCCGGAGGAAACATCACAGAAGCGCTTCACAGGAGGATCCCAAGCACTGAGGATATCACCGAGACAAGGGACGAAACGTCTGTAACACAATTCCCAGCACGGCGAACAGAACCACAACACGGAGAAGGGGTCTCCCCAAAAAGGATAGTCAGTGAGGCCATTCAGGGGACAATCCTGAGGATCCTGAACAGGACGAGGATCATTTAATGGGGGAGGGGGGGAATGGGCAGAAAGGACTCCATCTGTGATACAAACCTTTTATAATTCTGGGACTGGGATCTTGCTGTGCATTAAAACAGCCACAGGCCAGTCAGCCAACCCAGACTCATTTACCTGTGTGAGAAAGTGAGGACTGCAGATGCTGGAAAGTCAGAGTTACAAAGTGTGGAGCTGGGGAAGCACAGCGGGTCAGCCAGGAGAGTCGATGGGTCAGGCCTGACCTGCTGGGCTTTTCCAGCTCCACACTTTTCCACTCATTTCCCTCTGCCCCAGGGAGTGGGGCTCACAGCAATGTTGGGGGTGGGGGGGGCAGCAAAATATTTCAGGGGGGCACAGTTGGGAAGGTAGGTATTTGGGAGGGAAGATATTTGGGAAAGGGGATAAATTTAAGAGGACAGTGAAAATGAAGGGCATAGTATTTTTGAGGGGGGACAAAATTGGGTGAGATCTTTCAGGGCTGAAATAGCGAAAAACAAAGGGAGGGTGAGAAAAAGAGAGAGAGATGGAGAGTGGGGGTGGGGAAGGGGGATGGGAGAAAGATGGGCAGAGAGAGACAGGGAGAGGGAGAGAGTGAGAGAAAGAGTGTGTATGTGAGAGAGAGACAGACAGAAGGATAGAGAGAGAGGGGACAGAGAGAGGGAGAGAAGGGGAAGTCAGACTAAGACTGAGGAGTTAAATATGGACAGACTGAAGGGGTGACACTCGTTATTCCAGTTGGTTCCAACTCTCTCTCTCAATGGATTTTCACATTCCCTCTCTCCCATGCCCCTGGGTTTTGCTTCAGCCTGTCTCTCTCTCTCTCTCCCTCTCTCACTGGTTCTGCCTCTGGGTCTGCAAAACTGTTTTCTCTCGCCCTCTCTCTCTCTGGATGGTCAGATGGTCTCTGTCTCTTGCCATGCTGGTCTCCTCAGAAGGCCTCCACAGATTCAGGCAATCAGTCTGCAGATAAACTCTGTTTTTGTTCATTTCTGGATGGTTTTCAGGAACTTTCTATCGTTTTGGCCAATTAGGAGAATCCGTTAATAGTTTGAAGCATTGCCAACCATTTGGATGGTTTGTTGCTGTTAGTTCCAATTGGGACGAGCCCAATCCAGTGAAAGGAGGGTCTCTGGGGATGGGGAGGCAGCCTCAGGTTACATTGACAATCTGGAAGGACAGTGTATGAGCTCCAAACAGCTGCATGGGTCCTGTACACCTACAACATGGAGCAACACACATCAGGCCCTAGTAGGAGGTGAGAGGAGCCGAATTCTTGGATACCAGGCTATGGGAATGTCATGGTATGACCGGTTCCTTCCCATTTAGGTAAGTATGGTCCCTGGCAATGTTCCCTCTATCTCCACAGTAAGTGGGAGGTAATCATGGTAGCCCATCCAAATACCTTTTTTATACAACTCTGATAATTTGGACTTCATCCTACCTTTGGTCACTTGGGTTAAGTGGAATCCCTCATACCAAGCCCAGGTGTCCCACCGAGAGTGTCCTTACAGCTGTTATTAACCCAGCCCTTGGTGAGCTGCTGTCACTGACAGTGAGAGACGTTGGTGTGGGGGTTCTCCTGGAACAAATATTGAAACTGTTTGTCACGAACCCGGGATGGGACTTTCCAATGTCTGGCCTGCCTGAGCTCCTCCCTCAGCTGTTCCATCATCGCGTTACTGCACAGGGTGTGGTTTTACTGCTCACCATAATCTCTGATTGGGCCATGGATGATCTGATTAATCGTGTTGGCGTGACCCTCCAGTTTGGTCACTAAGTGATTGTTAGCCTGATTCTCCACGAATTGTCCCATGGTCTCCTCTGGGTTTTCTGTGTTCAGTCTTTCTCAGGCTCATTAGAGAGTTGTTGGGTCAGGATCCTGAGTTTATTCTCCAAATTAGCCAAGTCAGCGTCCTGACCAGTAACACTCCTGCCCTGGGAGTGGACTCGTATACTGGGCTAAATCATTAAGGAGTTCCCTTCTCTTTTGTCTGTTAATTACTTTTCTGGGTTTTGTGTTTTCCCTCAAATTTCCCTGTCCATTGTCCCAATATCCTGTGGGTCAGTTGGGAACATGATTATTTTAATGGGGAAGGACACCACTCTGATTACTGTATCCCTGGTACATTCATTATGATTAGTGTCAGTTTGTGATAAATGTTCGTGAACAAGGAATTCCCTGTGAGTTTAATGCCTAGTCCATTGTGAGAGCCTGGTATGTGTGGGACAAGCTGGGGGAGGAGCCTTCCCTCCTGGTCACAGCCCGTTTTTAATTTTGTTTCTGAGGAATTCTCCCTGGTGGGCTTCCTGGGATATTACTGTCCGAAAATGACCCCTAGTTCAGGCAGGGTGCTTGGTATCCTACTACCATTCTCGGGGAAACCCTACCAATCGCTTCTGATCCCTGAGCCCCTGTAACACAATGTGGAAATCCCTAAAGTCTATTTCGTATTCAGCAATTAATTAGCAGAGAGCCCAAGCCTCATTACGGGTGCAATTGAGGGGTCGAATCCCAGGTGTCCCTCCTCCTTTCTGAGAGATGGGAGACAAAGGGTCGGGCCCAGTTTCTCATCGCTAAGAGAGGTGCAGGTCATATCCCCAAAAATCCAGACAAATTGGACCCAGAGTCTCCAGGTGAAGCTGACGGTGGGAGGGGAGGGGCATTCCCCTGTTTATTGTTCTGCAGTTATGTAGCGCCTCTGCAGGTTATGCCTTATCCTGCCATCGAGCAGTGAGGATCGCTGCCTTCATCTCATCATGGATGCCCCTCCCTAGCTGTTGGCCCTCCGGGAGGGCTGAATGGCCTGCTGGACTAAGGCACATGGCGATTCATTTGGTTTGCTCCTCAGCGTCCACTCTGTGTATGACAGACTGTCAGTCAGTATCTGTGACAGAGAGGGGATCTTTTTGGTGCTGCCCACCAGCTGGGTGCCTGGAATGGCTGTTGTGTCCGGAGTGAGACCAGAAGCTGCTTTACACTGGGTAACCACAGGATTCATGGAATCTGAGTTCGGCTGTGGGTCAGGGCTGGGGGCAAAAGGTGCAGTTACCTGGGAGACAGGCAGTGGGAGACCCCATCTGTGAGCGGGTGTGGATGTGTCAGTGTGGGGCCTGTCATTATCTCCCTGGGGAGGTAGAACCCCAAAGGCACACATTATCCCATTCTGGGAGGGGTCCTAGTTCCCTAGCGATTGTATTTGTTCCTGGCACCCCCTACTAGTGTGTCTCAGAGAGTCTGCGAGAGTCACAGTCTGTCTTTGAGAGTGTCACAGTGTGCCACAGAGAGAGTCAGTGTCACAGTGTGTTTAAGAGAGTGTCAGAGAGAGTCACAGTGTGTCTAAGAGAGAGTCTCAGCGTGTCTCAGAGAGAGTCACAGTGTGTCTCAGAGAGTCAGAGAGAGTCAGAACATGTCACAGTCTGTCTCATAGAGTGTCACAGTGTGTCACAGTCTGGCAGAAAAGGTTACATGTATTTCAGAGTGTGTCAGGGGGAGTCAGAGAGTGTCACAGTGAGTCCTACTGTGTCTCACAGAGTGTCAGAGTTGGTCAGTGTTTGTCTCTGAGAGGGTCACAGTCTGTGAGAGAGTGTTATAGTGGGTCTCAGAGAGTGACAGAATGACTCAGAAAGTGTCACAGTCGGTCTCAGAGAGAGTCAGAGAGTGTCACAGTCGGTCTCAGAGAGGGTCAGAGAATGTCACAGTGTGTCACAGTCTGTCAGAGCGTGTCACAGTGTGCCGCAGAGTATGTCAGAGAGTTTCACAGTCTGTGAGAGAGTGTCACAGTGTGTTTCAGAGAGTGTCTCAGTCTGCCTCAGAGAGTGTCAGAGAGAGTCAGAGAGTGTCACAGTGTGTTTCAGAGAGAGTCAGAGAGTGTCACAGTGTGTTTAAGAGAGTGTCAGATAGAGTCACAGTGTGTCTAAGAGAGAGTCTCTGCGTGTCTCAGAGAGTCAGAGAGACGGAACGTGTCACAGTCTGTCTCTGACAGTGTCACAGTGTGTCACAGTCTGTCAGAAAAGGTTACAGTATATTTCGGAGTGAGTCAGAGAGGGTCAGAAGTGTTACAGTCTGTCTGAGAGTGTCACAGTGTGCCTAAGAGAGTGCCAGAGAGAGTCAGAGAGTGTCGCAGTATGTCATACTGTGCCTCACAGAGTGTCAGAGTGAGTCAACGTGTGTCACAGTGTGTCTCAGAAAGAGTCAGAGAGTCAGAGCAGATCAGAGAGTGTCACAGTGTGTCTCAAAGAGTGTTACAGTGTGTCTAAGAGAGTGTCAGAGAGAGTCAGAGAGTGTCACAGTCTGTCAGAGAGTGTCACAGTGTGCCTCAGAGAGAGTCACAGTGTGTCTCAGAGAGAGAGACAGAGAGTGTCACAGTGTGTCTCAAATAGTGTTACAGTGTGTCTAAGAGATTGTCAGAGAGAGACAGAGAGTGTCACAGTATGCCACAGTGTGTCACAGTCTATCAGAGACTGTCAGAGTGTGCCTCAGAAAGAGACACAGTGTGTCTCAGAGAGAGTCAGAGAGTGTCAGAGCGGGTCAGACAGTGTCACAGTGTGTCTCAGCGAGTCAGAGAGAGACGGAAAGTGTCACAGTGTGTCTCAGAGAGTGTCGCAGTGTCGCAGAAAATGTCACCGTGTGTCAGAGAGTGTCACAGTAGGTCAGAGAGTGTCATCGTGTGCTTCAGAAATTGTCAAAGTCTGTCAGAGTCTGTCAGAGAGTGTCACAGTGTTTCTCAGAGAGTGTCAGAGAGCATCACAGTGTATCTCAATGTGTCAGAGAGAGTCACATTGTGTCTCAGAGAGTGTCAGAGTGAGTCAGTGAGTGTCACAGTGTGTCTCAGAGAGAGTCAGAGATTATCACAGTCTATCTCAGAGAGTGTCTCAGTGAGTCTCAGAAAGTCTGAGAGAGACGGAAAGTGTCACAGTGTGTCTCAGAGAGTGTCGCAGTGTCTCAGAAAATGTCACCGTGTGTCAGAGAGTGTCACAGTAGGTCAGAGAGTGTCATTGTGTTTCTCAGAGAGTGTCAGAGAGCATCACAGTGTATCTCAGTGTGTCAGAGAGAGTCACATTGCGTCTCAGAGAGAGTCAGAGAGTGACACAGTGTGTCTCAGAGAGTGTGAGAGAGAGTCAAAAAATGTTACAGTGTGTCTCAGAGAGTGACCGAGTGTCTCAGAGTCAGAAAGAGACAGCAAGTCTCACAGTGTGTCTCAGAGAGTGTCACAGTGTCTCAGAAAATGTCACCGTGTGTCAGAGAGTGTCACAGTAGGTCAGAGAGTGTCATCATGTGTCTCAGAAATTGTCACAGTCTGTCAGAGTCTGTCAGAGAGTGTCACAGTGTTTCTCAGAGAGTGTCAGAGAGCATCACAGTGTACCTCAGAGAGAATCAGAGAGTGTCACAGTGTGTCTCAAAGAGTGTCGCAGTGTCGCAGAAAATGTCACCGTGTGTCAGAGAGTGTCACAGTAGGTCAGTGAGTGTCATCGTGTGTCTCAGAAATTGTCACAGTCTGTCAGAGTCTGTCAGAGAGTGTCACAGTGTTTCTCAGAGAGTGTCAGAGAGCATCACAGTGTACCTCAGAGAGAATCAGAGAGTGTCACAGTGTGTCTCAAAGAGTGTCGCAGTGTCGCAGAAAATGTCACCGTGTGTCAGAGAGTGTCACAGTAGGTCAGTGAGTGTCATTGTGTTTCTCAGAGAATGTCACAGTCTGTCAGAGTCTGTCAGAGAGCATTACCGTGTTTCTCAGAGAGTGTGAGAGAGCGTCACAGGGTATCTCAGAGTGTCAGAGAGTCACAGTATGTCTCAGAGAGAGTCAGTGAGTGTCACAGTGTGTCTCAAAGAGTGTGAGAGAGGGACAGAGAGTGTCACAGTGTTTTCCAGTGTATCAGAGAGAGTCACAGAGGGTCAGAGTGCATCTCAGAGAGTCAGAGAGAGTCAGAAAGTGTCACAGTCTGTCAGAGAGTGTCACAGTGTGTCTCAGAGAGTGTCAGAGATGGTCAGAGTTTGTCTCAGAGAGGTTCACAGTCTGTGAGAGAGTGTCAGAGCTTGTCTCAGAGAGTGTCAGAGTGAGTCAGAGAGTGTCGTAGTGTGTCATACAGTGCCTCATAGGGTGTCACAGAGAGTCAGACTGTATCACAGTGTGTCTCAGAGAGTCAGAGTGTGTCACGGTGTGTCTCAGAGAGTGTCAGAGAGAGTCGAAGTGTGTCACAGTGTGTCTCTGAGAATGTCAGATAGGATCATAGAATGTCACAGTGTGTCACAGAGAGTCAGAGAGAGTCAGAAAGTGTCACAGTCTGTCTCAGAGAGTGTCACAGTGTGTCACATTCTGTCAGAGAAGGTTATAGTATATTTCAGAGAGAGTCAGAGTGAGTCAGAAAGTGTCACAGTCTGTCTTTGAGAGTGTCTCAGTGTGTCACAGTCTTTCAGAGAGTGTCACACTGTGCCTCAAAGAGTGTCAGAGAGAGTCAGAAAATGTCACAGTCTGTCTTTGAGAGTGTCTCAGTGTGTCACAGTCTGTCAGAGAGTATCACAGTGTGCCTTAGAGAGAGTCAGAGAGAGTCAGGGAATGTCACAGTGTGGTTAAGAGAGTGTCAGAGAGGGTCACAGTGTGTCTAAGAGAGTGTCACAGTGTGTCTCAGAGAGTCAGAAAGAGTCAGAAAGTGTCACAGTATTTCTCAGAGAGTTTCACTGTGAGACACAATCTGTCAGACAATCTTGCAGTGTATTGCAGAGTGTGTCAGAGAGAGTCAGAAAGTGTCACAGTGTGTCATACTGTGTCTCAGAGAGTGTCAGAGAGTGTCAGCATTTGGCTCAGAGAGGGTCACAGTCTGTCAGAGAATGTTACATTGTATTTCAGAGTGTGTCAGAGAGAGACTGTAAGTGTCACAGTGCATCATACTGTGTCTGAGAGAGTGTCATATAAAGTCAGACGGTTTCACAGTGTGTCTCAGAGAGTGTCAGAGTGAGTCAGAGAGTGTCAGAGTCAGTGAGTGTCACAGTGTGTCCCATAAAGAGTCAGGGTGTGTCACAGTGTGTCTCAGAGAGTGTCAGAGTCAGTGAGTGTCACAGTGTGTCTCAGAGAGTGTCAGAGAGAGCGAGAAAGTGTCACAAACTTACTAAGAGATGTCACAGTGTGTCTCCAAGAGTCAGAAAGTGTCACAGTGTGTCTAAGAAAGTGTCAGAGAGTGTCACAGTCTGTCACAGTCTGTCAGAGTGTCACAGTGTGTCTCAGAGAGTGTCAGATAAGATCAGAGAGTATCACAGTGTGTCTCAGAGAGTGTCTCAGTGTATCAGTCTGTCAGAGTGTGTTCATTGTATCTCAGAGAGTGTCAGACAGTATCACAGTGTGTGTCAGAGTTTCAGAGAGAGTCAGAATGTGTCACTATCTGTCAGAGAGTGTCACAGTGTGTCACAGTCTGTCAGAGAGTGTCACAGTGTGTCTCAGAGAGTGTCAGATAAGATCAGAGAGTGTCACAGTGCATCTCAGAGAGTGTCTCAGTGTGTCAGTCTGTCAGAGTGTGTTCATTGTATCTCAGAGAGTGTCAGACAGTATCACAGTGTGTGTCAGAGTTTCAGAGAGAGTCTGAATGTGTCGCTATCTGTCAGAGAGTGTCACAGTGTGTCACAGTCTGTCAGAGAGTGTCACAGTGCTTTTCAGAGTGTCAGTGAGTGTCACAGTGTGTCTCAGAGTGTGTTGGATAGGATCAGAGAGTGTCCCAGTGCATGTCAAATTGTCAGAGAGGATCCCGCTGTGTCGCAGAGTGTGTCAGAGTGTGTCACAGTCTCTCAGAGATTGTCACAGTGTGTTTCAAAGAATGTCAGAGAGTGTCACAGTGTGTCTTATAGAGTGTCAGAGTGTGTCACAGTTCATCTCAAAGTCTCAGAGAGGGTCCCAGTGGGTCTCAGAGAGTGTCACAGTTTGTCACAGTTTCTCAGAGAGTGTCACAGTGTATTTCAGATAGAGTCAGACTGTATCCCAGTGTGTCTCCGAGAGTGTCAGATAGGATTAGAGAGCATCACAGTGTGTCTCAAATTGTCAGAGAGTGTTAGAGAATGTCGCAGTGTGTCACAGTCTGTCAGAGAGTGTCACAGTGTGTCTCAGAGAGTGTCAGATAAGATCAGAGAGTGTCACAGTGTGTCTCAGTGAGTGTCACAGTGTGTCTCAGAGAGTCAGAGAGAGTCTGATAGTGTTTCAGTGAGTCAGAGTCTGTCAGAGAGTGTCACAGTGTGCCTCAGAGAGAGTCAGAGAGTGTCCCAGTGTGTCTCAGAGAGTGTCACAGTGTGACTCAGAGAGTCAGAGAAAGAGTCAGAAAGTGTCACAATCTGTCTTGAGAGTGTCTCAGTGTGACACGGTCTGTCAGAGAGTGTCACAATGTGTCTCAGAGAGTGTCAGATAGGATCAGAGAGTGTCACAGTCTGTTTGAGAAAGTGCCAGAGTGTCACACTGTGTCTCAGCGTATGTCAGAGTGTGTCAGAGAGTTTAAGAGAGATTCAGAGAGTGTCACAGTGTGTCTCAGCGTGTGTCAGAGAGTGCCACAGAGAGTTTCAGAGAGAGTCAGAGCGTGTCACAGTGTGTCTCAGAGATTCAGGGAGAGTCAGAAAGTGTCATAGTCTGTCAGCGAGTGTCACAGTGTTTTTCAGAGAGAGTCAGAGAGTGTCACAGTGTGTCTCAGAGAGTGTAAGATAGGATCAGAGAGTGTCACAGTGCGTCTCAGAGAGCGTTAGGAGGAACAGTGCGTGTCACAGTGTGCCTAAGGAAGTGTCAGAGAGTGTCACAGTGTGTCACAGTCTGTCACAGAGTGTCACAGTGTGTCTCAGAGAGTGTCCGATAGGATCAGAGATTTTCACAGTGTGTGTCAGAGTCAGAGTCAGAAAATGTCACAGTCTGTCTCTGAGAGTGTCACAATGTGTCACAGTCTGTCAGAGAGTGTCACAATGTGTCACAGTCTGTCAGAGAGTGTCACATTCTGTCAGAGAGTGTCACAGTGTGTCTCAGAGAGTCAGACAGAACCAGAAAGTGTCACAGTCTGTCTCAGAGAGTGTCACAGTGTGCCAGAGACTGTGACAGAGTGTCAGGCAGTGCCACAGTGTGTCTCAGAGAAAGTGAGAGAGAGTCAGAAAGTGTCACAGACTGTCTCAGAATGTGTCACAGTGTGTCTCAGAGAGTCAAAGGAGTCAGAAAGTGTCACTGTGTGCCTCAGAGAGTGTCACAGTGTGTCTCAGAATGTGTCAGAGAGTGTCCCAGTGTGACTCAGCGAGTGTCACAGTGTGTCTCAGAGAGTCAGAGAGAGTTAGAATGTGTCACAGTTTGTCTCAGAGGGTGTCACAGTGTGTCACAGTCTGTCAGAGAGTGTCACACTGTGCCTCAAAGAGTGTCAGAGAGAGTCAGAAAATGTCACAGTCTGTCTTTGAGAGTGCCTCAGTGTGTCACAGTCGTTCAGAGAGTGTCATAGTGTGCCTTAGAGAGTGTCACAGAGAGTCAGAGAATGTCGATATGTGTTTAAGAGAGAGTCAGAGAGGGTCACAGTGTACCTAATAGAGTGTCACAGTGTGTCTCAGAGAGCCAGAGAGAGTCAGAAAGTGTCACAGTATTTCTCTCAGAGTGTCACTGTGAGATACACTGTAAGATTTTCTGACAGATTGTATTGCAGAGTGTCTCAGAGAGAGTCAGAAAGTGTCACCGTGTGTCTCAGAGATTCAGAGAGTCAGAAAGTGTCACGGTCTGTCTCAGAGAGTGTCACAGTGTGTAAGAGAGTGTCATAGTGTGTCTGAGAGATTATCAGAAAGTGTCACAGTGTGTCACCGACTGTAAGAGCGTGTCACAGTGTGTCTCAGAGATTCAGAGGGAGTCAGAGAGTGTCACAGTCTGTCTTTGAGAGTGTCACAGTGTGCGACAGTCTGTCAGAGATTGTCACAGTGTGTCTCAAAGTGTCAGAGAGAGTCAGAGAGTGTCACAGTGCCTCTCCGTGATTGTCAGATAGGATCAGAGAGTGACACAGACGTCTCAAAGTGCCAGAGAGTGTCACAGTGTGTCACAGTCTGTCAGAGAGTGTCACAGTGTGTCTCAGAGAGTGTTAGATAAGATCAGAGAGTGTCACAGTCTGTCTGAGAGTGTCACAGTGTGTCTCAGAGAGTGTTAGATAAGATCAGAGAGTGTCACAGTCTGTCTGAGAGTGTCACAGTGTCTCACAGTCTGTCAGAGAGTGTCACAGTGCTTTTCAGAGAGTGTCAGAGAGTGTCACAGCGTGTCTCAAATTGTCAGAGAGGGTCCCAGTGTGTCGCAGACAGTGTCAGAGTGTGTCACAGTCTGTCAGAGAGGGTCCCAGTATGTCGCAGACAGTGTCAGAGTGTGTCACAGTCTGTCAGAGAGGGTCCCAGTATGTCGCAGACAGTGTCAGAGTGTGTCACAGTCTGTCGGAGAGTGTCACAGTGTGTTTCAAAGAATGTCAGAGAGTGTCACAGTTTGTCTTAGTGTCAGAGAGAGTCAGAAAGTGTCACAGTCTGTCTTTGAGACTGTCTCAGTGTGTCACAGTCTTTCAGAGAGTGTCACAGAGTGTCACAGTGTGTCTCAGAGTGGCAGAGAGAGTCAGAAAGTGTCAGTTTTTCTCAGATAGCGTCACTCTGAGACACAATCTGTCAGAGAATCTTACAGTGTATTGCAGGGTGTCTCAGAGAGAGTCAGAAAGTGTCACAGTGTGTCATACTGTGTCTCAGAGAGTGTCAGCATTTGTTTCAGAGATGGTCACAGTCTGTGAGAGAGTGTTACAGTGTGTCTCAGAGTGCCAGCATTTGGCTCAGAGAGTGTCATAGTCTGTGAGAGAGTGTCACAGTGTGTCTCAGAGATGTCAAAATGAGTCCAAGAGTGTCACAGTATGTCATACTGTGCCTCAGAGAGTGTCAGTTAGAGTCAGACTGTATCACAGTGTGTCTCAGAGATGTCAGAGTGAGTCAGAGAGTGTCACAGTATGTCATACTGTGCCTCAGAGAGTGGATGATAGAGCAGACTGTATCACAGTGTGTCTCAGAGAAAGTCAGAAAGTGTATCAGTGTGTGTCAGAGAGTATCAGAGAGTGACACAGTCTGTCTCAGAGAGTGTCAGAGCAGGTCAGAGAGTGTCACAGTGAGTCTCAGGGAATCAGAGAGAGACAGAAAGTGACACAGTATGTCTCAGAGAGAGTCACAGTGTCTAAGAAAATGTCACCGTATTTCAGCGCGTGACACAGTGTGCCTCAGAGAGTGACAGAGTCAGAGAGTTTCACTGTGTGTCTCAGAGAGTGACAGAGAGTGTCACAGTTTGTCACAACCTGTCACAGTGTCACAGTGTGTCGTGCTGTGCCTCAGAGGGTATCAGAGAGAGTCCGAGAGTGTCACAGTCTATCAGAGAGTGTCACACTGTGCCTCAAAGAGTGTCAGAGAGAGTCAGAAAATGTCACAGTCTGTCTTTGAGAGTGCCTCAGTGTGTCACCGTAATTCAGAGAGTGTCATAGAGTGCCTTAGAGAGTGTCAGAGACAGTCAGAGAATGTCAATATGTGTTTAAGAGAGTGTCAGAGAGGGTCACAGTGTATCTAATAGAGTGTCACGGTGTGTCTCAGAGAGTCAGAGAGAGTCAGAAAGTGTCACAGTATTTCTCACAGAGTGTCACTGTGAGATACAATCTGTCAGAGAATTTTACAGTGTATTGCAGAGTGTCTCAGAGAGAGTCAGAAAGTGTCACAGTGTGTCTCAGAGATTCAGAGAGTCAGAAAGTGTCACAGTCTGTCTCAGAGAGTGTCACAGTGTGTCAGTGTGTCAGAGAGTGTCTCAGAGAATATCAGAAAGTGTGGCAGTGTGTCACCGACTGTAAGAGCGTGTCACATTGTGTCTCAGAGATTCAGAGGGAGTCAGAAAGTGTCACAGTCAGTCTTTGAGAGTGTCACGGTGTGTCACAGTCTGTCACAGAGTGTCACAGTGTGCCTCAGCGAGTGTCCGATAGGATCAGAGAGTGTCACAGTGTGTCTAAGAGAGTGTCAGATAGGATCAGAGAGTGTCACAGTGCGTCTCAGAGAGCGTTAGGAGGAACAGTGCGTGTCACAGTGTGCCTAAGGAAGTGTCAGAGAGTGTCACAGTGTGTCACAGTCTGTCACAGAGTTTCACAGTGTGTCTCGGAGAGTGTCCAATAGGATCAGAGATTTTCACAGTGTGTGTCAGAATCAGAGTCAGAAAATGTCACAGTCTGTCTCTGAGAGTGTCACAATGTGTCACAGTCTGTCAGAGAGTGTCGCAGTGTGTCTCAGAGAGAGTAAGAGAGTGTCACAGTGTGTCACAGTCTGTCAGAGAGTGTCACAGTGTGTCTCAGAGAGTGTCACGCAGTGTCACAGTGTGTCTCAGAGATTCAAAGAGAGTCAGAAAGTGTTACAGTCTGTCTCAGAGAGTCGCACAGTGTGTCAGCAAGTGTCATAGTGTGTCTCAGAGAATATCAGAAAGTGTCACAGTGTGTCACCGACTGTAAGAGCATGTCACAGTGTGTCTCAGAGATTCAGAGGGAGTCAGAAAGTGTCACACTATGTCTCAGAGAGTGTCACAGTGTGTCTCAGAGAGGATCAGATAGGATCAGAGAGTGTCACAGTGCGTCATAAAGTGTCACAGTCTGTCAGAGAGTGTGCCAGTGTGTCTCAGAGCATGTCAGATAAGATCAGACAGTGTCACAGTGTGTCTCAGAGAGTGTCTCAGTGTGTCTAAGAGAGTCTCAGAGAGACTCAGAGTGTCACAGTCTGTCAGAGAGTATCACATTGTGTCTCAGAGAATGTCACAGTTACACAGTCTGTCAGAGAGTGTCACAGTGCTTTTCAGAGAGTGTCAGAGAGTGTCACAGCGTGTCTCAAATTGTCAGAGAGGGTCCCAGTGTGTCGCAGACAGTGTCAGAGTGTGTCACAGTCTGTCAGAGAGGGTCCCAGTATGTCGCAGACAGTGTCAGAGTGTGTCACAGTCTGTCAGAGAGGGTCCCAGTATGTCGCAGACAGTGTCAGAGTGTGTCACAGTCTGTCGGAGAGTGTCACAGTGTGTTTCAAAGAATGTCAGAGAGTGTCACAGTTTGTCTTAGTGTCAGAGAGAGTCAGAAAGTGTCACAGTCTGTCTTTGAGACTGTCTCAGTGTGTCACAGTCTTTCAGAGAGTGTCACAGAGTGTCACAGTGTGTCTCAGAGTGGCAGAGAGAGTCAGAAAGTGTCAGTTTTTCTCAGATAGCGTCACTCTGAGACACAATCTGTCAGAGAATCTTACAGTGTATTGCAGGGTGTCTCAGAGAGAGTCAGAAAGTGTCACAGTGTGTCATACTGTGTCTCAGAGAGTGTCAGCATTTGTTTCAGAGATGGTCACAGTCTGTGAGAGAGTGTTACAGTGTGTCTCAGAGTGCCAGCATTTGGCTCAGAGAGTGTCATAGTCTGTGAGAGAGTGTCACAGTGTGTCTCAGAGATGTCAAAATGAGTCCAAGAGTGTCACAGTATGTCATACTGTGCCTCAGAGAGTGTCAGTTAGAGTCAGACTGTATCACAGTGTGTCTCAGAGATGTCAGAGTGAGTCAGAGAGTGTCACAGTATGTCATACTGTGCCTCAGAGAGTGGATGATAGAGCAGACTGTATCACAGTGTGTCTCAGAGAAAGTCAGAAAGTGTATCAGTGTGTGTCAGAGAGTATCAGAGAGTGACACAGTCTGTCTCAGAGAGTGTCAGAGCAGGTCAGAGAGTGTCACAGTGAGTCTCAGGGAATCAGAGAGAGACAGAAAGTGACACAGTATGTCTCAGAGAGAGTCACAGTGTCTAAGAAAATGTCACCGTATTTCAGCGCGTGACACAGTGTGCCTCAGAGAGTGACAGAGTCAGAGAGTTTCACTGTGTGTCTCAGAGAGTGACAGAGAGTGTCACAGTTTGTCACAACCTGTCACAGTGTCACAGTGTGTCGTGCTGTGCCTCAGAGGGTATCAGAGAGAGTCCGAGAGTGTCACAGTCTATCAGAGAGTGTCACACTGTGCCTCAAAGAGTGTCAGAGAGAGTCAGAAAATGTCACAGTCTGTCTTTGAGAGTGCCTCAGTGTGTCACCGTAATTCAGAGAGTGTCATAGAGTGCCTTAGAGAGTGTCAGAGACAGTCAGAGAATGTCAATATGTGTTTAAGAGAGTGTCAGAGAGGGTCACAGTGTATCTAATAGAGTGTCACGGTGTGTCTCAGAGAGTCAGAGAGAGTCAGAAAGTGTCACAGTATTTCTCACAGAGTGTCACTGTGAGATACAATCTGTCAGAGAATTTTACAGTGTATTGCAGAGTGTCTCAGAGAGAGTCAGAAAGTGTCACAGTGTGTCTCAGAGATTCAGAGAGTCAGAAAGTGTCACAGTCTGTCTCAGAGAGTGTCACAGTGTGTCAGTGTGTCAGAGAGTGTCTCAGAGAATATCAGAAAGTGTGGCAGTGTGTCACCGACTGTAAGAGCGTGTCACATTGTGTCTCAGAGATTCAGAGGGAGTCAGAAAGTGTCACAGTCAGTCTTTGAGAGTGTCACGGTGTGTCACAGTCTGTCACAGAGTGTCACAGTGTGCCTCAGCGAGTGTCCGATAGGATCAGAGAGTGTCACAGTGTGTCTAAGAGAGTGTCAGATAGGATCAGAGAGTGTCACAGTGCGTCTCAGAGAGCGTTAGGAGGAACAGTGCGTGTCACAGTGTGCCTAAGGAAGTGTCAGAGAGTGTCACAGTGTGTCACAGTCTGTCACAGAGTTTCACAGTGTGTCTCGGAGAGTGTCCAATAGGATCAGAGATTTTCACAGTGTGTGTCAGAATCAGAGTCAGAAAATGTCACAGTCTGTCTCTGAGAGTGTCACAATGTGTCACAGTCTGTCAGAGAGTGTCGCAGTGTGTCTCAGAGAGAGTAAGAGAGTGTCACAGTGTGTCACAGTCTGTCAGAGAGTGTCACAGTGTGTCTCAGAGAGTGTCACGCAGTGTCACAGTGTGTCTCAGAGATTCAAAGAGAGTCAGAAAGTGTTACAGTCTGTCTCAGAGAGTCGCACAGTGTGTCAGCAAGTGTCATAGTGTGTCTCAGAGAATATCAGAAAGTGTCACAGTGTGTCACCGACTGTAAGAGCATGTCACAGTGTGTCTCAGAGATTCAGAGGGAGTCAGAAAGTGTCACACTATGTCTCAGAGAGTGTCACAGTGTGTCTCAGAGAGGATCAGATAGGATCAGAGAGTGTCACAGTGCGTCATAAAGTGTCACAGTCTGTCAGAGAGTGTGCCAGTGTGTCTCAGAGCATGTCAGATAAGATCAGACAGTGTCACAGTGTGTCTCAGAGAGTGTCTCAGTGTGTCTAAGAGAGTCTCAGAGAGACTCAGAGTGTCACAGTCTGTCAGAGAGTATCACATTGTGTCTCAGAGAATGTCACAGTTACACAGTCTGTCAGAGAGTGTCACAGTGCTTTTCAGAGAGTGTCAGAATGTCACATTGTGTCTCAGAGTGAGGCGGGTAGGATCAGAGAGCGTTTCAGTGTGTCACAGATTGTAAGAGAGTGTCACAGTGTGCCTCAGAGACAGTCAGAGAGTGTCACAGTGTGCCTCAGAGAGAGTCAGAGTGTGTCACAGTCTGTCTCAGAGAGTGTCACAGTGTGCACAGTCTGTCAGAGAAGGCTACAGTATATTTCAGAGCGAGTCAGAGAGAGTCAGAAAGTATCACAGTCTGTCTTTGAGAGTGTCTCAGTGTGTCACAGTCTGTCAGAGAGTGTCACAGTGTGCGTCAGAGAGTGTCAGAGAGAGTGAGAAAGTGTCACAAACTCTCTAAGAGATGTCACAGTGTGTCCCCGATAGTCAGAAAGTGCCACAGTGTGTCTAAGAAAGTGTCAGAGAGTGTCACAGTGTGTCACAGTCTGTCAGAGTGTCACAGAGTGTTTCAGACAGAGTCAGCGAGTGTCACAGTGTGTCTCAGAGAGTGGCACAGTGCCATTCAGAGAGAGTCAGAGAGTGTCACAGTGTGTCTCAGAGAGTGTCAGAAAGGATCTGAGAGTGTCACAGTGCGTCTCAAGGTGTCACAGTGTGTCACAGTCTGTTAGAGAGTGTCCAGCATGTCTCAGAGAGTCTCAGAGAGTGTCACAGTTTGTCACATTTTCTCAGAGACTGTCACAGTGTGTTTCAGAGAGAGTCAGAGAGTGTCACAGTGTGTCTAAGAGAGTGTTAGAGAGAGTCAGAGCGTGTTTCAGTGTGTCACACTCTGTCAGAGAGTGTCTAGTGTGCCTCAGGGAGAGTCAGAGAGTGTCACAGTGTGTCATACTATTTCTCAGAGAGTGGCAGAGAATGTCAGCATTTGGCTCAGAGATGGCTACTGTCTGAGAGAGTGTCACAGTGTGTCTCAGAGATGTCAGAGTGAGTCAGAGAGTGTCAAAGTACATCATACTGTGCCTCAGAGAGTGACAGATAGAGTCAGACTGTATCCCAGTGTGTCTCCGAAAGCGTCAGATAGGATCAGAGAGTGTCACAGTGCGTCTCAAAGTGCCAGAGAGTGTCAGATAGCGTCACAGTGTGTCACAGTCTGTCAGAGAGTGTCACAGTGTGTGTCAGAGAGTGTCACAGTGTGTCACAGTCTGTCTGAGAGTGTCACAGTGCTTTTCACAGAGTGTCAGATAAGATCAGAGTGTCACAGTGCTTCTCAAAGAGTGTCTCAGAGTGTCACAGTCTGTCAGAGAGTGTCACATTGCGTCTCAGAGTGACAGAAAGTATCACAGCATGTGTCAGAGATTCTGAGAGAATCTGAAAGTGTCACTATCTGTGAGAGAGTGTCACAGTGTGTCACAGTCTGTCAGAGAGTGTCACAGTGTGTCTTAGAGAGTGTCGGATAGGATCAGAGAGTGTTACAGTGCGTCTGAAATTGTCAGAGAGGGTCCCAGTGTGTCTCAGAGACTCTCAGAGAGTGTCACAGTGTGTCTCAGACAGTGCCAGATAGGACCAGAGAGTGTCACAGTGCGTCTCAAAGTGTCAGTGAGAGGCAGAGAGTGTCAAAGTGTGTCTCAGAGTGTGTTGGATAGGATCAGAGAGTGTCTCAGTGCGTGTCAAAGTGTCAGTGAGAGGCAGAGAGTGTCAAAGTGTGTCTCAGAGTGTGTTGGATAGGATCAGAGAGTGTCTCAGTGCGTGTCAAATTGTCAGAAAGGGTCCCGCTGTGTCACAGAGTGTGTCAGAGTGTGTCACAGTCTGTCAGAGATTGTCACAGTGTGTTTCAAAGATTGTCAGAGAGTGTCACAGTGTGTGTAAGACTCTGTCAGAGAGTGTCACAGTGTGTGTCAGAGTGTGTCACAGTGTGTCACAGTCTATCAGAGAGTGTCACAGAGCATCTCAAGTTGTCAGAGAGGGTCCCAGTGTGTCGCAGATAGTGTCAGAGTGTGTCACAGTCTGTCAGCGATTGTCACAGTGTGTTTCAAAGAATGTCAGAGAGTGTCACAGTGTGTGTCAGAGTGTGTGTCAGAGTGTGTCAGAGTGTGTCACAGTCTGTCAGAGAGTGTCACAGCGTGTTTCAAAGAATGTCAGAGAGTGTCACAGTGTGTATCAGAGAGTGTCAGAGTGTGTATCAGAGAGTGTCACAGTGCGTGTCAAATTGTCAGAGAGGGTCCCAGCGTGTCACAGAGTGTGTCGGAGTGTGTCAGTCAGTCAGAGAGTATCACAGTTTGTCTCAAAGAATGTCAGAGAGTGTCACAGTATGTCTTATAGAGTGTCAGAGAGTGTCACAGTGTGACTTATAGAGTGTCAGAGTGTGTCACAGTGTGTCACTTTCTGTCAGAGAGTGTCACAGTGCATCTCAAAATCTCAGAGAGTGTCACAGCGTGTCTCAGAGAGTGTCAGAGAGTGTCACAGTTTGTCACAGTTTCTCAGAGACTGTCACAGTGTGTTTCACCCTCTCTCTCTCAGCCTGTCTCTCTCTCACCCCCCTCTCTTTCTCACCCTCTCACTCTTCCTCTCCGATCTCTCTCACACCCTCTCTCTCTCTCACCCCTCTCTCTCTCACCCTTCTCTCTTTCTAACACTCTCTCTCACACCTCTCTCTCACCCCTTCTCTCACACAGTCTGTCAGAGAGTGTCACAGTGTGTCTCAGATAGGATAAGAGAGTGTCACAGTGCATCTCAAATTGTCAGAGCGAGTCAGAGAGTGTCCCAGTGTGTCTCAGAGAGTGTCAGAGTGTGTCGCAGTGTGTCACAGTCTGAGAGGGCGTGTCTCAGTGTGTTTGAGAGAGTGTCACAGTGCTTTCGGAGAGAGTCACAGAGTGTCACAGTGTGTCTCAGAGAGTGTCACAGTGTGTTTCAGAGAGTGTCACAGTTTGTCACAGTCTGACAGAAATGGTTACATGTATTTCAGAGTGTGTCAGAGGGAGTCAGAGAGTGTCACAGTGAGTCCTACTGTGTCTCAGAGAGTGTCTGAGTGGGTCAGTGTTTGTCTCTGTGAGGATCACAGTCTGTGAGAGAGTGTTATAGTGTGTCTCAGAGAGTGACAGAATGACTCAGAAAGTGTCACAGAGTGTCTCAGAGAGAGTCAGAGAGTGTCACAGTCTGTCTTTGAGAGTGTCACAGTGTGCCACAGAGGGTGTCAGAGATAGAGAGTGTCTAAGAGAGAGTCACAGTGTGTCTCAGAGAGAGTCACAGTGTGTCTCAGAGAGTCAGAACGTGTCACAGTCTGTCTCATAGAGAGTCACAGTGTGTCACAGTCTGTCAGAAAAGGTTACATGTATTTCATAGTGTCTCAGAGATCATCACAGTGAGTCCTACTGTGTCTCAGAGAGTGTCAGAGTTGGTCAGTGTTTGTCTCTGAGAGGATCGCAGTCTGTGAGAGAGTGTTATAGTGTGTCTCAGAGAGTGACAGAATGACTCAGAAAGTGTCACAGAGTGTCTCAGAGAAAGTCAGAGAGTGTCACAGTTTGTCACAGTCTGTCAGAGAATGTTACAGTATATTTCGGAGTGAGTCAGAGAGAGTCCGAGAGTGTCACAGTTTGTCACAATCTGTCAGAGAGGGTCACAGATGTCGTGCTGTGCCTCAGAGAGTGTCAGGGAAAGTCAGAGAGTGTCACAGTCGGTCTCAGAGAGGGTCAGAGAGTGTCAGAGAGTTTCACAGTCTGTGAGAGAGTGTCAGAGTGTGTTTCAGAGAGTGTCTCGGTCTGCCTCAGAGAGTGTCAGAGAGTGTCAGAGAGTGTCACAGTATGTCTATGAGGGTGTCACAGTGTATCTCAGAGAGTCAGAGAGAGTCGAAACGTGTCACAGTCTGTGTCTGAGAGTGTCACAGTGTGTTTCAGAGAGAGTCAGAGAGTGTCACAGTGTGTTTAAGAGAGTGTCAGAGAGAGTCAGTGTGTCTAAGGGAGAGTCTCTGCGTGTCTCAGAGAGTCAGAGAGAGTTGGAACGTGTCACAGTCTGTCTCTGAGAGTGTCACAGTGTGTCACAGTCTGTCAGAAAAGGTTACAGTATATTTCGGAGTGAGTCAGAGAGGGTCAGAAGTGTTACAGTCTGTCTGATAGTGTCACAGTGTGCCTAAGAGAGTGCCAGAGAGAGTCAGAGAGTGTCGCAGTATGTCATACTGTGCCTCACTGAGTCTCAGAGTGAGTCAACGTGTGTCACAGTGCGTCTCAGAAAGAGTCAGAGAGTCAGAGCAGATCAGAGAGTGTCACAATGTGTCTCAGGGAGTCAGAGAGAGAATGAAAGTGTGACAGTCTGTCTCAGAGAGTGTCAGAGCGGGTCAGAGAGTGTCACAGTCGTTCAGAGAGTGTCATAGTGTGTCACAGAAATTGTCACAGTCTGTCACAGCGTGACAAGTGTGTCTCAGAGAGTGAAAGAGAGAGTCAGAGAGTGTCACAGTGTGTCTGAGAGAGTGTCAGAGAAAGTCAGAGAATGTCACTGTTTGTCACACCCTGTCAGTGAGTGTCACAGTGTGTCGTGCTGTGCCTCAGAGAGTATCAGAGAGTGTCACATTCTGTCTCAGAGAGTGTCAGAGAGAATCAGCATGTGTCTCAGAGAGTCCGAGTGTCACAGTGTGTCACAGTCTGTCAGAGAGTGTCACAGTATGTCTCAGAGAGTGTCAGAGAGTGTCACAGTGTGTCTCAGAGAGTCAGAGAATGTCCCAGCGTGTCTCAGCGAGTGTAAGAGTGTGTCGCAGTGTGTCACAGTCTGACAGAGCGTGTCACAGTGTGTTTGAGAGAGTGTCAGAGAGTGTCAAATTGTCAGAGCGAGTCAGAGAGTGTCCCACTGTGTCTCAGCGAGTGTCAGAGTGTGTCGCAGTGTGTCACAGTCTGCCAGAGCGTGTCGCAGTGTGTTTGAGAGAGTGTCAGACAGTGTCACAGTGTGTGTCAGAGAGTGTCACAGTGCCTTTCATAGAGAGTCAGAGAGTGTCACAGTGTGTCTTTGAGAGTGTCACAGTGTGTCACAGCCTGTCAGAGAGTGTCAAAGTGTATTTCAGAGAGTGTCAGAGAGTGTCACGCAGTGTCACAGTGTGTCTCAGAGATCGTCAGATAGGATCAGAAAGTGTCTCAGTGCATCTCAAAGTGTCAGAGAGAGTCAGACACTGTGACAGTGTGTCTCAGAGAGTGTCAGTTGGATCAGAGAGTGTCACAGTGCGTCATAAAGTGTCACAGTCTATCAGAGAGTGTGCCAGTGTGCCTCAGAGCATGTCAGCTAAGATCAGACAGTGTCACAGTGCGTCTCAGAGAGTGTCTCAGTGTGTCTAAGAGAGTCTCAGAGAGACTCAAGGTGTCAGATTCTGTCAGAGAGTATCACATTGTGTCTCAGAGAATGTCACAGTGTACACAGTCTGTCAGACAGTGCCACAGTGCTTTTCAGAGAGTGTCAGAGTGTCACATTGTGTCTCAGAGTGAGGCGGGTAGGATCAGAGAGCATTTCAGTGTGTCACAGATTGTAAGAGAGTGTCACAGTGTGCCTCAGAGACAGTCAGAGAGTGTCACAGTGTGTGTAAGAGTCTCAGAGAGAGTCAGAGTGTGTCACAGTCTGTCAGAGAGTGTCACAGTGTGTCTCAGAGTGTCAGAAAGAGTCAGAGAGTGTTTCAATGTGTTACAGTGTGTCAGAGAATGTCACACTGTGCCTCAGAGAGAGTCAGAGAGTGTCACAGTGTGTCTAAGAGAGGATGATAGTGTGTCTCGGAGAGTCAGAGAGAGTCAGAACGTGTCACAGTTTGTCTCAGAGTGTCAGAGAGTGTCACAGTGTGCCTCAGAGAGTGTCACAGTGTGTCTCAGCGTGTGTCAGAGAGTGTCACAGTGTGCCTCAGAGAGTGTCAGAAAGGGTCACAGTGTGTCTCAGAAATTCAGAGTGAGTCAGAATGTGTCACAATCTGTCAGCGAGTGCCACAGTGTGTTTCATAGAGAGTCAGAGAGTGTCCCAGTGTGTCTCAGAGAGTGTCACAGTGTGTCACAGTCTGGCAGAGAGTGTCACAATTTATCTCAGAGAGTGTCGCAGTGTGTTTGAGAGAGTGTCATAGTGTATCTCAGAGAGTCGGAGAGTGTCACAGTGCGTTTGAGAGAGTGTCAGAGAGTGTCACATTGTGTCTCAGAGAGAGTCAGAGAGTGTCATAGTGTGTATGAGAGAGTGTCAGAGGGTGTCACAGTGTGCCTCAGCGTGTGTCAGAGAGGGTCACAGTGTGTCTCAGAAATTCAGGTAGAGTCAGAATGTGTCACAATCTGTCAGCGAGTGCCACAGTGTGTTTCAGAGAGAGTCAGAAAGTGTCCCAGTGTGTCTCAGAGAGTGCCAGATAGGATCAAAGAGTGTCACAGTGCAGCTCAAAGTATCAGACAGAGTCAGAGAGTGTCACAGTGTGTCTCAGAGAGGATGACAGTGTGTCTCGGGGAGTCAGAGAGAGTCAGAACATGTCACAGCTTGACTCAGAGAGTGTCAGAGAGTGTCACAGTGTGTCTCAGCGTGTGTCAGAGTGAGTCAGCGAGTGTCACAGTATGTCGTACTGTACCTCAGAGAGAGCCAGAGAGAGTCAGACTGTATCACAGAGTGTCTCAGAGAGTGTCAGAGATTGTCACAGTGTGTAACAGAGAGAGTTAGAGAATGTCAGTGAGTCTCACAGTCTGTCTCAGAGAGTGTCAGAACGGGTCAGAGAGTGTCAGTGTGTCTCAGAGAGAGTCAGAGAGAGACGGAAAGTGTCACAGTGTCTCTCAGAGAGTGTCACAGTTTGTCACAGTCTGTCAGAGAATGTCACAGTGTGTCTCTGTGAGTGTCACAGTGTGTCTCAGAGAGTCAGAAAGTGACACAGTCTGTCTTTGAGGGTGTCACAGTCTGTCACAGTCTGTCAGAGAGTGTCACTGTGTGTCTCAGAGAGTCTCAGAGAGTGTCACAGTGTGTTTCAGAGAGTGTCACAGTGTGTTTCAGAGAGAGTCAGAGAGTGTCACAATGCGTCTCAAATAGTCACAGAGTCAGAGACTGTCCCAGTGTCTCAGCGACTGTCAGAGAGTGTCACAGTGTGTCACAGTCCCTCAGAGAGTGTCAGAAAGTGTCACAGAGAGTGACGCAGTGTGTTTGAGAGAATGTCAGAGAGTGTCATACTGTATCTCAGAGAGTCAGAGACTATCACAGTGCGTTTGAGAGAGTGTCATAGTGTGTCGCAGAGCGTGTCACGGTGTGTCTGAGAGTGTCAGAGAGAGCCAGAGAGTGTCACAGTGTGTCTAAGAGTTTTGGAGAGTCAGAGAGTGTCAGATTGTGCCTCAGTGAGTGTCACATTGTGTCTCAGAGAGTCAGAGAGAGAGAGACAGAAAGGGTCACAATCTGTCTTGAGAGTGTCTCAGTGTGACACAGTCTGTCAGAGAGTGTCACAGTGTGTCTGAGAGTTTCAGAGAGAGTCAGAGAGTGTCAGATTGTGCCTCAGTGAGTGTCACATTGTGTCTCAGAGAGTCAGAGAGAGAGAGACAGAAAGGGTCACAATCTGTCTTGAGAGTGTCTCAGTGTGACACAGTCTGTCAGAGAGTGTCACAGTGCATCTAAGAGAGTGTCACAGTGCATCTAAGAGAGGATGACAGTGTGTTTCAGATAGTCAGAGAGAGTCAGAAAGTGTCACAGTTTGCCTCAGAGAGTGTCAAATAGGATCAGAGAGTGTCACAGTGTGTTTGAGAAAGTGCCAGAGTGTCACAGTGTGAGTCAGCGTGTGTCAGAGAGTGTCACAGAGAGTTTCAGAGAGAGTCAGATGGTGTCACAGTGTGTCTCAGAGATTCAGGGAGAGTCAGAAAGTGTCACAGTCTGTCAGCGAGTGTCACATTGTGTTTCAGAGAGAGTCAGAGAGTGTCACAGTGTGTCTCAGAGAGTGTAAGATAGGATCAGAGAGTGTCAAATTGTGTCTCAAAGTGTTAGAGAAAGTCAGAGAGTGTCACGGTGTGTCTGAGAGTGTCACAGTGAGTCAGAGAGTGTCTCAGTGTGTCTGAGAGTTTCGGAGAGAGTCAGAGAGTGTCAGATTGTGTCTCAGTGAGTGTCACAGTGTGTCTCACAGAGTCAGAGAGAGAGAGACAGAAAGGGTCACAATCTGTCTTGAGAGTGTCTCAGTGTGACACGGTCTGTCAGAGTGTGTCACAGTGTGTCTCAGAGAGTGTCACAGTGCATCTAAGAGAGGATGAGAGTGTGTTTCAGAGAGTCAGAGAGAGTCAGAAAGTGTCACAGTTTGTCTCAGAGAGTGTCACATTGTGACAGTCTGTCAGAGAATGTTACATTGTATTTCAGAGTGTGTCAGAACGTGTCACAGTGTGTCATACTGTTTCTCAGAGAGTGCCAGAGAGTGTCAGCATTTGGCTCAGAGAGAGTCACAGTCTATGAGAGAGTGTCACAGTGTGTCTCAGAGAGTGTCACAGTGTCGCGGAAAATGTCACCGTGTGTCAGAGAGTGTCACAGTAGGTCAGTGAGTGTCATCGTGTGTCTCATAAATTGTCACAGTCTGTCACAGTCTGTCAGAGAGTGTCACAGTGTTTCTCAGAGAGAGTCAGAAAGTGACACAGTGTGTCTCAGAGAGTGTGAGAGAGAGTCAAAAATTGTCACAGAGAGAGACAAAGAGGGTCTCAGTGTCTCTCAGAGAGTGTCACAGTGTGTCTTAGAGAGTGTCACAGTGTCACAGAGAATTTCACCATGTGTCAGAGAGTGTTTTTGTGTGTCAGGGAGTGTCACAGTGTGTCACAGTCGGTCAGAGAGTGCCACATTGTGTTTCAGAAAGTGACCGAGAGAGTCACAGAGTGTCACAGTGCATCTCAAAGAGTGTCAGAGAGAGACAGAGAGTATCACAGTGTGTCTCAGAGTGTCACAGTGTCACAGAGAATTTCACCATGTGTCAGAGTGTGTCAGAGCCAGTCAGAGAGTGTTACAGTGTGTCAGGGAGTGTCACAGTCTGTCCCTGTCTGTCAGAGAGTGCCACATTGTATTTTGGAGAGTGTCAGAGAGAGAGTCACAGTGTATCACAGTGTGTCTCAGAGTGTCAGAGAGAGACAGAGAGTGTCACAGTGTGTCACAGTGCATCTCAGAGAGTGTCACAGTGTGTCCCAGAGAGTCAGAGAGAGTCAGAGAGTGTCACATTGTGTTTCAGAGAGTGTCACAATGTCTCAGAGAATGTCATAGTGTGTCCGGGAGTGTCACAGTCAGTCAGTGTCACAATGTGTCAGAGAGTGTCGAAGTGTGTCTCAGGGAATCAGAGAGAGATGGAACGTGTCACAGTGTCACAGAGAGCATCACAGTATCTCAGAATATGTCACCATGTGTCAGAGAGTGTCACAGTGTGTCTCAGAGAGTGTCAGGGAGAGTCAGAGCGTGTCACCGTGTGTCTAAGAGAGTGTCAGAGAGTGTCACAGTGTATTACAGTCTGTCAGAGAGTTTCACAGTGTGTTTCAGAGAGAGTTAGAGAGTGTGACAGTGTGTCTAAGAGAGTGTCAGAGAGTGTCACAGTGTGTCTAAGAGAGTGTCATAGTGTGTCACAGTGTGTCACAGAGAGTCTCACACTGTGTATCAGAGAGTGTCAGAGTGTGTCATTGTGTGTCACAGTCTGTCAGAGAGTGCCACAGTGTGTCATAGTCTGTTAGAGAGAATTATAGGGTGACTCAGAGATAGTCAGAGAGTGTCACAGTGTGTCTTAAAGAGTGTCACAGCGAATTTCACCATGTGTCAGAGTGTGTCACAGTCAGTCAGAGAGTGTTATAGTGTGTCAGGGAGTGCCACAGTCTGTCACAGTCTGTCAGAGAATGTCATATTGTGTTTCGGGGAGTGTCAGAGAGAGTCAGAGAGTGTCACAGTGTGTATCAGAGAGTGTCAGATAGAATCAGAGAGTGTCATAGTGTGTCTATGAGAGTGTCTCAGTGTGTCACAGTCTGTCAGAGATGGTTACAGTATATTTGGGAGTGAGTCAGAGAGGGTCAGAGAGTGTCACAGTTTGTCACAATCTGTCAGAGAGGGTCACAGATGTCGTGCTGTGCCTCAGAGAATGTCAGGGAGAGTCAGAGAGTGTCACAGTCGGTCTCAGAGAGGGTCAGAGTGTGTCACAGTGTGTCATAGTCTGTCAGAGAGTGTCACAGTCTGTGAGAGAGTGCCACAGTGTGTTTCAGAGAGTGTCTCAGTCTGCCTCAGAGAGTGTCAGAGAGAGTCAGAGAGTGTCACAGTGTGTTTCAGAGAGTGTCTCAGTCTGCCTCAGAGAGTGTCAGGGAGAGTCAGAGAGTGTCACAGTCGGTCTCAGAGAGGGTCAGAGAATGTCACAGTGTGTCACAGTCTGTCAGAGAGTGTCACAGTGTGCCGCAGAGAGTGTCAGAGAGAGTCACAGTGTGTTTAAGAGAGACTCACAGCGTGTCTCAGAGTCAGAGAGAGTCGGAACGTGTCACAGTCTGTCTCTGAGAGTGTCACAGTGTGTCACAGTCTGTCAGAGAAGGTTACAGTATATTTCAGAGTGAGTCAGAGAGGTTCAGAAGTGTTACAGTCTGTCAGAGAGTGTCACAGTGTGCCTCAGAGACTGCCAGAGAGAGTCAGAGAGTGTCACAGTATGTCATACTGTGCCTCACAGAATGTCAGAGTGAGTCGACGAGTGTCAAAGTGCGTCTCAGAAAGAGTCAGAGAGTCAGAGCAGATCAGAGAGTGTCACAGTGTGTCTCAAAGAGTGTTACAGTGTGTCTAAGAGAGTGTCAGAGAGAGTCAGAGAGTGTCACAGTCTGTCACAGTCTGTCAGAGAGTGTCACAGTGTACCTCAGAGAGAGTCACAGTGTGTCTCAGAGAGAGAGACAGAGAGTGTCACAGTGTGTCTCAAATAGTGTTACAGTGTGTCTAAGAGAGTGTCAGAGAGAGTCAGAGAGTGTCACAGTCTGTCACAGTCTGTCAGAGAGTGTCACAGTGTGTCTCAGAGAGAGTCAGAGCGGGTCAGAGCGATTCAGAGAGTCTCACAGTATGTCTCAGGGAGTCAGAGAGAGACAGAAAGTGTCACAGTGTGTCTCAAGGAGTGTCACAGTGTCTCAGAAAATGTCACCCCAGTGTCAGAGAGTGTCACCGTCCGTGAGAGAGTGTTATTGTGTGTCACAGAAAGTGTCACAGTCTGTCAGAGTCTGTCAGAGAGCATTACCGTGTTTCTCAGAGAGTGTGAGTGCGCGTCACAGGGTATCACAGAGAGAGTCAGAGAGTGTCACAGTGTGTCTCAGAGAGAGTCAGAGAGTGTCACAGTGTGTCTCAGAGAGAGTCAGTGAGTGTCACAGTGTGTCTCAGAGAGAGTCAGTGAGTGTCACAGTGTGTCTCAAAGAGTGTGAGAGAGGGACAGAGAGTGTCACAGTGTGTCTCAGAGAGTGTCAGAGAGTATCACAGTGTGTCTCAGAGAGTCAGAAAGTATCACAGTCTGTCTTTGAGAGTGTCTAAGTGTGTCACAGTCTATCAGAGAGTATCACAGTGTTCCTTAGAGAGAGTCAGAGAGAGTCAGAGAATGTCACAATGTGTTTAAGAGAGTGTCAGAGAGGGTCACAGTGTGTCTAAGAGAGTGACACAGTGTGTCTCAGAGACTCAGAAAGAGTCCGAAAGTGTCACAGTATTTCTCAGAGAGTGTCACTGTGAGACACAATCTGTCAGAGAATCTTAAAGTGTATTGCAGAGTTTCTCAGAGAGAGTCAGAAAGTGTCACAGTGTGTCATACTGTGTCTCAGAGAGTGTCAGAGAGTGTCAGCATTTGGTTCAAAGTGTGTCACAGTCTGTGAGAGAATGTCACAGTGTGTCTCAGAGAGTGTCAGATAGGATCAGAGAGTGTTGCAGTGCGTCTCAGAAAGTGTTAGATAAGAACAGTACGTGTCAGTGTGTCTAAGAGAGTGTCACAGTGTGTTACAGGCTGTCAGAGAGTGTCACAGTGCACCTCAGAGAGTGTCCGATAGGATCAGAGATTTTCACAATGTGTGTCAGAGACACAGGGAGAGTCAGAGAGTGTCACAGTCTGTCTCTGAGAGTGTCACAGTGTGTCACAGTGTGTTAGAGAGTGTAACAGTTAGTTTCAGAGAGAGTCAGAGAGTGTCACAGTCTGTCACAGAATGTCACACTGTGTCTCAGAGAGTGTCAGGCAGTGCCACAGTGGGTCTCAGAGATTCAGAGAGTCAGAAATTGTCACAGTCTGTCCCAGAGAGTGTCACACTCTGTCACAGTGTGTCAGAGAGTGTCATAGTGTGTCTCAGAGAGTGTCACACTCTGTCACAGTGTGTCACCGTCTGTAAGAGCATGGCACAGTGTGCCTCAGAGAGCGTCACAGTGTGTCTAAGATAGTATCAGAGAGAGTCAGAGAGTGTCACAGTGTGCCTCAGAGAATGTCACAGTGTGTCTCAGAGAGTGTCACAGTGTCTCAGAAAATGTCACCCAGAGTCAGAGAGTGTCACCATCCATCAGAGAGTGTCATTGTGAGACACAGAAAGTGTTACAGTCTGTCACAGTCTGTCAGAGAGTGTTAAAGTGTTTCTCAGAGAGTGTGGGAGAGTGCCACAGACTATCTCAGAGTGTCAGAGAGTTTCACAGTGTGTCTGAGAGAGTGTGACAGAGAGAGTCATAAATGTCACAGTGTGTCTCAGAGAGAGTCAGTGAGTGTCACAGTGTGTCTCAGAGAGAGTCAGTGAGTGTCACAGTGTGTCTCAAAGAGTGTGAGAGAGGGACAGAGAGTGTCACAGTGTGTCTCAGAGAGAGTCAGAGACTATCACAGTGTGTCTCAGAGAGTCAGAAAGTATCACAGTCTGTCTTTGAGAGTGTCTAAGTGTGTCACAGTCTATCAGAGAGTATCACAGTGTTCCTTAGAGAGAGTCAGAGAGAGTCAGAGAATGTCACAATGTGTTTAAGAGAGTGTCAGAGAGGGTCACAGTGTGTCTAAGAGAGTGACACAGTGTGTCTCAGAGACTCAGAAAGAGTCCGAAAGTGTCACAGTATTTCTCAGAGAGTGTCACTGTGAGACACAATCTGTCAGAGAATCTTAAAGTGTATTGCAGAGTTTCTCAGAGAGAGTCAGAAAGTGTCACAGTGTGTCATACTGTGTCTCAGAGAGTGTCAGAGAGTGTCAGCATTTGGTTCAAAGTGTGTCACAGTCTGTGAGAGAATGTCACAGTGTGTCTCAGAGAGTGTCAGATAGGATCAGAGAGTGTTGCAGTGCGTCTCAGAAAGTGTTAGATAAGAACAGTACGTGTCAGTGTGTCTAAGAGAGTGTCACAGTGTGTTACAGGCTGTCAGAGAGTGTCACAGTGCACCTCAGAGAGTGTCCGATAGGATCAGAGATTTTCACAATGTGTGTCAGAGACACAGGGAGAGTCAGAGAGTGTCACAGTCTGTCTCTGAGAGTGTCACAGTGTGTCACAGTGTGTTAGAGAGTGTAACAGTTAGTTTCAGAGAGAGTCAGAGAGTGTCACAGTCTGTCACAGAATGTCACACTGTGTCTCAGAGAGTGTCAGGCAGTGCCACAGTGGGTCTCAGAGATTCAGAGAGTCAGAAATTGTCACAGTCTGTCCCAGAGAGTGTCACACTCTGTCACAGTGTGTCAGAGAGTGTCATAGTGTGTCTCAGAGAGTGTCACACTCTGTCACAGTGTGTCACCGTCTGTAAGAGCATGGCACAGTGTGCCTCAGAGAGCGTCACAGTGTGTCTAAGATAGTATCAGAGAGAGTCAGAGAGTGTCACAGTGTGCCTCAGAGAATGTCACAGTGTGTCTCAGAGAGTGTCACAGTGTCTCAGAAAATGTCACCCAGAGTCAGAGAGTGTCACCATCCATCAGAGAGTGTCATTGTGAGACACAGAAAGTGTTACAGTCTGTCACAGTCTGTCAGAGAGTGTTAAAGTGTTTCTCAGAGAGTGTGGGAGAGTGCCACAGACTATCTCAGAGTGTCAGAGAGTTTCACAGTGTGTCTCAGAGAGTGTGACAGAGAGAGTCATAAATGTCACAGTGTGTCTCAGAGAGTGTCAGAGAGGGACAGAGAGTGTCACAGAGTTTTCCAGAGTATCAGAGAGAGTCACAGAGTGTCACAGTGTGTCTCAGAGAGTGTGACAGAGAGAGTCATAAATGTCACAGTGTGTCTCAGAGCGTGTCAGAGAGGGACAGAGAGTGTCACAGAGTTTTCCAGAGTATCAGAGAGAGTCACAGAGTGTCACAGTGTGTCTCAGAGAGTCAGAGAGTGTCACAGTGTGTCACAGTCTGTCACAGAGTGTCACAGTGTGTCTCAGAGAGTCAGAGAGTGTCACAGTGTGTCACAGTCTGTCACAGAGTGTCACAGTGTGTCTCAGAGAGTCACAGAGTGTCACAGTGTGTCTCAGAGAGTCAGAGAGTGTCACAGTGTGTCACAGTCTGTCACAGAGTGTCACAGTGTGTCTCAGAGAGGATGACAGTGTGTCTCGGAGAGTCAGAGAGAGTCAGAACATGTCACAGCTTGACTCAGAGAGTGTCAGAGAGTGTCACAGTGTGTCTCAGCGTGTGTCAGAGTGAGTCAGCGAGTGTCACAGTATGTCGTACTGTACCTCAGAGAGAGCCAGAGAGAGTCAGACTGTATCACAGAGTGTCTCAGAGAGTGTCAGAGATTGTCACAGTGTGTAACAGAGAGAGTTAGAGAATGTCAGTGAGTCTCACAGTCTGTCTCAGAGAGTGTCAGAACGGGTCAGAGAGTGTCAGTGTGTCTCAGAGAGAGTCAGAGAGAGACGGAAAGTGTCACAGTGTCTCTCAGAGAGTGTCACAGTTTGTCACAGTCTGTCAGAGAATGTCACAGTGTGTCTCTGTGAGTGTCACAGTGTGTCTCAGAGAGTCAGAAAGTGACACAGTCTGTCTTTGAGGGTGTCACAGTCTGTCACAGTCTGTCAGAGAGTGTCACTGTGTGTCTCAGAGAGTCTCAGAGAGTGTCACAGTGTGTTTCAGAGAGTGTCACAGTGTGTTTCAGAGAGAGTCAGAGAGTGTCACAATGCGTCTCAAATAGTCACAGAGTCAGAGACTGTCCCAGTGTCTCAGCGACTGTCAGAGAGTGTCACAGTGTGTCACAGTCCCTCAGAGAGAGTCAGAAAGTGTCACAGAGAGTGACGCAGTGTGTTTGAGAGAATGTCAGAGAGTGTCATACTGTATCTCAGAGAGTCAGAGAGTATCACAGTGCGTTTGAGAGAGTGTCATAGTGTGTCGCAGAGCGTGTCACAGTGTGTCTGAGAGTGTCAGAGAGAGCCAGAGAGTGTCACAGTGTGTCTAAGAGTTTTGGAGAGTCAGAGAGTGTCAGATTGTGCCTCAGTGAGTGTCACAGTGTGTCTCAGAGAGTCAGAGAGAGAGAGACAGAAAGGGTCACAATCTGTCTTGAGAGTGTCTCAGTGTGACACAGTCTGTCAGAGAGTGTCACAGTGTGTCTGAGAGTTTCAGAGAGAGTCAGAGAGTGTCAGATTGTGCCTCAGTGAGTGTCACATTGTGTCTCAGAGAGTCAGAGAGAGAGAGACAGAAAGGGTCACAATCTGTCTTGAGAGTGTCTCAGTGTGACACAGTCTGTCAGAGAGTGTCACAGTGTGTCTGAGAGTTTCAGAGAGAGTCAGAGAGTGTCAGATTGTGCCTCAGTGAGTGTCACATTGTGTCTCAGAGAGTCAGAGAGAGAGAGACAGAAAGGGTCACAATCTGTCTTGA
Organism: Chiloscyllium punctatum; assembly: GCF_047496795.1. Lineage (NCBI taxonomy): Eukaryota > Metazoa > Chordata > Chondrichthyes > Orectolobiformes > Hemiscylliidae > Chiloscyllium > Chiloscyllium punctatum. Next base: position 41,659,225 of record NC_092788.1, read on the forward strand.
GAGTGTCTCAGTGTGACACAGTCTGTCAGAGAGTGTCACAGTGCATCTAAGAGAGTGTCACAGTGCATCTAAGAGAGGATGACAGTGTGTTTCAGATAGTCAGAGAGAGTCAGAAAGTGTCACAGTTTGCCTCAGAGAGTGTCAAATAGGATCAGAGAGTGTCACAGTGTGTTTGAGAAAGTGCCAGAGTGTCACAGTGTGAGTCAGCGTGTGTCAGAGAGTATCACAGAGAGTTTCAGAGAGAGTCAGATGGTGTCACAGTGTGTCTCAGAGATTCAGGGAGAGTCAGAAAGTGTCACAGTCTGTCAGCGAGTGTCACATTGTGTTTCAGAGAGAGTCAGAGAGTGTCACAGTGTGTCTCAGAGAGTGTAAGATAGGATCAGAGAGTGTCAAATTGTGTCTCAAAGTGTTAGAGAAAGTCAGAGAGTGTCACGGTGTGTCTGAGAGTGTCACAGTGAGTCAGAGAGTGTCTCAGTGTGTCTGAGAGTTTCGGAGAGAGTCAGAGAGTGTCAGATTGTGTCTCAGTGAGTGTCACAGTGTGTCTCACAGAGTCAGAGAGAGAGAGACAGAAAGGGTCACAATCTGTCTTGAGAGTGTCTCAGTGTGACACGGTCTGTCAGAGTGTGTCACAGTGTGTCTCAGAGAGTGTCACAGTGCATCTAAGAGAGGATGAGAGTGTGTTTCAGAGAGTCAGAGAGAGTCAGAAAGTGTCACAGTTTGTCTCAGAGAGTGTCACATTGTGACAGTCTGTCAGAGAATGTTACATTGTATTTCAGAGTGTGTCAGAACGTGTCACAGTGTGTCATACTGTGTCTCAGAGAGTGCCAGAGAGTGTCAGCATTTGGCTCAGAGAGAGTCACAGTCTATGAGAGAGTGTCACAGTGTGTCTCAGAGAGTGTCACAGTGTCGCGGAAAATGTCACCGTGTGTCAGAGAGTGTCACAGTAGGTCAGTGAGTGTCATCGTGTGTCTCATAAATTGTCACAGTCTGTCACAGTCTGTCAGAGAGTGTCACAGTGTTTCTCAGAGAGAGTCAGAAAGTGACACAGTGTGTCTCAGAGAGTGTGAGAGAGAGTCAAAAATTGTCACAGAGAGAGACAAAGAGGGTCTCAGTGTCTCTCAGAGAGTGTCACAGTGTGTCTTAGAGAGTGTCACAGTGTCACAGAGAATTTCACCATGTGTCAGAGAGTGTTTTTGTGTGTCAGGGAGTGTCACAGTGTGTCACAGTCGGTCAGAGAGTGCCACATTGTGTTTCAGAAAGTGACCGAGAGAGTCACAGAGTGTCACAGTGCATCTCAAAGAGTGTCAGAGAGAGACAGAGAGTATCACAGTGTGTCTCAGAGTGTCACAGTGTCACAGAGAATTTCACCATGTGTCAGAGTGTGTCAGAGCCAGTCAGAGAGTGTTACAGTGTGTCAGGGAGTGTCACAGTCTGTCCCTGTCTGTCAGAGAGTGCCACATTGTATTTTGGAGAGTGTCAGAGAGAGAGTCACAGTGTATCACAGTGTGTCTCAGAGTGTCAGAGAGAGACAGAGAGTGTCACAGTGTGTCCCAGTGCATCTCAGAGAGTGTCACAGTGTGTCCCAGAGAGTCAGAGAGAGTCAGAGAGTGTCACATTGTGTTTCAGAGAGTGTCACAATGTCTCAGAGAATGTCATAGTGTGTCCGGGAGTGTCACAGTCAGTCAGTGTCACAATGTGTCAGAGAGTGTCGAAGTGTGTCTCAGGGAATCAGAGAGAGATGGAACGTGTCACAGTGTCACAGAGAGCATCACAGTATCTCAGAATATGTCACCATGTGTCAGAGAGTGTCACAGTGTGTCTCAGAGAGTGTCAGGGAGAGTCAGAGCGTGTCACCGTGTGTCTAAGAGAGTGTCAGAGAGTGTCACAGTGTATTACAGTCTGTCAGAGAGTTTCACAGTGTGTTTCAGAGAGAGTTAGAGAGTGTGACAGTGTGTCTAAGAGAGTGTCAGAGAGTGTCACAGTGTGTCTAAGAGAGTGTCATAGTGTGTCACAGTGTGTCACAGAGAGTCTCACACTGTGTATCAGAGAGTGTCAGAGTGTGTCATTGTGTGTCACAGTCTGTCAGAGAGTGCCACAGTGTGTCATAGTCTGTTAGAGAGAATTATAGGGTGACTCAGAGATAGTCAGAGAGTGTCACAGTGTGTCTTAAAGAGTGTCACAGCGAATTTCACCATGTGTCAGAGTGTGTCACAGTCAGTCAGAGAGTGTTATAGTGTGTCAGGGAGTGCCACAGTCTGTCACAGTCTGTCAGAGAATGTCATATTGTGTTTCGGGGAGTGTCAGAGAGAGTCAGAGAGTGTCACAGTGTGTATCAGAGAGTGTCAGATAGAATCAGAGAGTGTCATAGTGTGTCTATGAGAGTGTCTCAGTGTGTCACAGTCTGTCAGAGATGGTTACAGTATATTTGGGAGTGAGTCAGAGAGGGTCAGAGAGTGTCACAGTTTGTCACAATCTGTCAGAGAGGGTCACAGATGTCGTGCTGTGCCTCAGAGAATGTCAGGGAGAGTCAGAGAGTGTCACAGTCGGTCTCAGAGAGGGTCAGAGTGTGTCACAGTGTGTCATAGTCTGTCAGAGAGTGTCACAGTCTGTGAGAGAGTGCCACAGTGTGTTTCAGAGAGTGTCTCAGTCTGCCTCAGAGAGTGTCAGAGAGAGTCAGAGAGTGTCACAGTGTGTTTCAGAGAGTGTCTCAGTCTGCCTCAGAGAGTGTCAGGGAGAGTCAGAGAGTGTCACAGTCGGTCTCAGAGAGGGTCAGAGAATGTCACAGTGTGTCACAGTCTGTCAGAGAGTGTCACAGTGTGCCGCAGAGAGTGTCAGAGAGAGTCACAGTGTGTTTAAGAGAGACTCACAGCGTGTCTCAGAGTCAGAGAGAGTCGGAACGTGTCACAGTCTGTCTCTGAGAGTGTCACAGTGTGTCACAGTCTGTCAGAGAAGGTTACAGTATATTTCAGAGTGAGTCAGAGAGGTTCAGAAGTGTTACAGTCTGTCAGAGAGTGTCACAGTGTGCCTCAGAGACTGCCAGAGAGAGTCAGAGAGTGTCACAGTATGTCATACTGTGCCTCACAGAATGTCAGAGTGAGTCGACGAGTGTCAAAGTGCGTCTCAGAAAGAGTCAGAGAGTCAGAGCAGATCAGAGAGTGTCACAGTGTGTCTCAAAGAGTGTTACAGTGTGTCTAAGAGAGTGTCAGAGAGAGTCAGAGAGTGTCACAGTCTGTCACAGTCTGTCAGAGAGTGTCACAGTGTACCTCAGAGAGAGTCACAGTGTGTCTCAGAGAGAGAGACAGAGAGTGTCACAGTGTGTCTCAAAGAGTGTTACAGTGTGTCTAAGAGAGTGTCAGAGAGAGTCAGAGAGTGTCACAGTCTGTCACAGTCTGTCAGAGAGTGTCACAGTGTACCTCAGAGAGAGTCACAGTGTGTCTCAGAGAGAGAGACAGAGAGTGTCACAGTGTGTCTCAAATAGTGTTACAGTGTGTCTAAGAGAGTGTCAGAGAGAGTCAGAGAGTGTCACAGTCTGTCACAGTCTGTCAGAGAGTGTCACAGTGTGTCTCAGAGAGAGTCAGAGCGGGTCAGAGCGATTCAGAGAGTCTCACAGTATGTCTCAGGGAGTCAGAGAGAGACAGAAAGTGTCACAGTGTGTCTCAAGGAGTGTCACAGTGTCTCAGAAAATGTCACCCCAGTGTCAGAGAGTGTCACCGTCCGTGAGAGAGTGTTATTGTGTGTCACAGAAAGTGTCACAGTCTGTCAGAGTCTGTCAGAGAGCATTACCGTGTTTCTCAGAGAGTGTGAGTGCGCGTCACAGGGTATCACAGAGAGAGTCAGAGAGTGTCACAGTGTGTCTCAGAGAGAGTCAGAGAGTGTCACAGTGTGTCTCAGAGAGAGTCAGTGAGTGTCACAGTGTGTCTCAGAGAGAGTCAGTGAGTGTCACAGTGTGTCTCAAAGAGTGTGAGAGAGGGACAGAGAGTGTCACAGTGTGTCTCAGAGAGTGTCAGAGAGTATCACAGTGTGTCTCAGAGAGTCAGAAAGTATCACAGTCTGTCTTTGAGAGTGTCTAAGTGTGTCACAGTCTATCAGAGAGTATCACAGTGTTCCTTAGAGAGAGTCAGAGAGAGTCAGAGAATGTCACAATGTGTTTAAGAGAGTGTCAGAGAGGGTCACAGTGTGTCTAAGAGAGTGACACAGTGTGTCTCAGAGACTCAGAAAGAGTCCGAAAGTGTCACAGTATTTCTCAGAGAGTGTCACTGTGAGACACAATCTGTCAGAGAATCTTAAAGTGTATTGCAGAGTTTCTCAGAGAGAGTCAGAAAGTGTCACAGTGTGTCATACTGTGTCTCAGAGAGTGTCAGAGAGTGTCAGCATTTGGTTCAAAGTGTGTCACAGTCTGTGAGAGAATGTCACAGTGTGTCTCAGAGAGTGTCAGATAGGATCAGAGAGTGTTGCAGTGCGTCTCAGAAAGTGTTAGATAAGAACAGTACGTGTCAGTGTGTCTAAGAGAGTGTCACAGTGTGTTACAGGCTGTCAGAGAGTGTCACAGTGCACCTCAGAGAGTGTCCGATAGGATCAGAGATTTTCACAATGTGTGTCAGAGACACAGGGAGAGTCAGAGAGTGTCACAGTCTGTCTCTGAGAGTGTCACAGTGTGTCACAGTGTGTTAGAGAGTGTAACAGTTAGTTTCAGAGAGAGTCAGAGAGTGTCACAGTCTGTCACAGAATGTCACACTGTGTCTCAGAGAGTGTCAGGCAGTGCCACAGTGGGTCTCAGAGATTCAGAGAGTCAGAAATTGTCACAGTCTGTCCCAGAGAGTGTCACACTCTGTCACAGTGTGTCAGAGAGTGTCATAGTGTGTCTCAGAGAGTGTCACACTCTGTCACAGTGTGTCACCGTCTGTAAGAGCATGGCACAGTGTGCCTCAGAGAGCGTCACAGTGTGTCTAAGATAGTATCAGAGAGAGTCAGAGAGTGTCACAGTGTGCCTCAGAGAATGTCACAGTGTGTCTCAGAGAGTGTCACAGTGTCTCAGAAAATGTCACCCAGAGTCAGAGAGTGTCACCATCCATCAGAGAGTGTCATTGTGAGACACAGAAAGTGTTACAGTCTGTCACAGTCTGTCAGAGAGTGTTAAAGTGTTTCTCAGAGAGTGTGGGAGAGTGCCACAGACTATCTCAGAGTGTCAGAGAGTTTCACAGTGTGTCTGAGAGAGTGTGACAGAGAGAGTCATAAATGTCACAGTGTGTCTCAGAGAGTGTCAGAGAGGGACAGAGAGTGTCACAGAGTTTTCCAGAGTATCAGAGAGAGTCACAGAGTGTCACAGTGTGTCTCAGAGAGTCAGAGAGTGTCACAGTGTGTCACAGTCTGTCACAGAGTGTCACAGTGTGTCTCAGAGAGTCAGAGAGTGTCACAGTGTGTCACAGTCTGTCTCAGAGAGTGTCAGAGCGTGTCACAGTGAGTCACAGTCTGTCAGAGTGTGTCACAGTGTGTTTCAGAGAGAGTCAGAGCGTGTCGCAGTTTGACTAAGTAAATGTCAGAGAGAGTCGGAGTGTGTCACAGTCTCTCAGAGAGTGTCACAGTGTGTCTTAGAGAGTGTCAGAGTGAGTCAGAGAGTGTCTTAGTGTGTCATACTGTGCCTCATAGAGTGTCAGAGAGAGTCAGACTGTATCACAGTGTATCTCAGAGTGTGTCAAAGTCTGTCTCAGGGAGTGTCATAGTGGGTCACAGTCTGTCAGGGAAGGTTACAGTATATTTCAGAGTGAGTCAGAGGGAGTCAGAAAGTGTCACAGCCTGTTTTTGAGAGTGACACAGTGTGTCACAGTCTGTCAGAGAGTGTTACAGTGTGTCTCAGAGAGTGTCAGATAGGATCAGAGAGTGTCACAGTGTGTCTCAAATTGTCAGAGGGAGTCAGAGAGTGTCCCAGTGTGTCTCAGCGAGTGTCAGAGTGTGTCAGAGTGTGTCACAGTCTGTCAGAGTGTGTCACAGTGTGTTTCAGAGAGAGTCAGAGAGAGTCACAGTGTGTCTCAGAGAGTGTCAGATAGAATCAGAGACTGTCACAGTGTGTCTCAGTGAGTGTCACAGCCTGTCTCAGAAAGTGTCATAATGTGTCTCAGAGAGTGTCACAGTGTGTCTCAGAGGGTCAGAGGGAGTCAGAGAGTGTCACAGTGTGTCTCAGAGAGAGTCAGAGAGTGTCACAGAGAGTGTCAGATAGGATCAGAGACTGTCACAGTGTGTCTCAGAGAGTGTCATAGTCTGTCTCAGAGAGTGTCACAGTGTGTCAGAGTGTTACGGTGTGTCTCAGAGAGTGTCACAGTGTGTCTCAGAGAGTCAGAGAAGGTTACAGTACATTTCAGCGAGAGTCAGAGAGAGTTAGAACATGTCACAGTCTGTCTTTGAGAGTGCCTCAGTGTGTCACAGTCTGTCAGAGAGTGTCACAGGGTGTTTCAGAGAGTGTCACAGTGTGTCACAGTCTGTCTCAGAGAGAGTTAGAACGTGTCACAGCCTGCCTCAGAGAGTGTCACAGTGTTTAGATTACATTACAGATTAGATTACATTACAATGTGGAAACAGGCCCTTCGGCCCAACAAGCCCACACCGCCCCGCCGAAGCGCAACCCACCCATACCCCTACATTTACCCCTTAGCTAACACTACAGGCAATTTAGCATGGCCAATTCACCTAACCTGCACATCTTTGGACTGTGGGAGGAAAGCAGAGCACCCGGAGGTAACCCACGCAGACACGGGGAGAATGTGCAAACTCCACACAGTCAGTCGCCTGAGGCGGGAATTGAACCCTGGTCTCAGGCGCTGTGAGGCAGCAGTGCTAACCACTGTGCCACCGTGCCGACCACAGTGAGTCACGGTCTGTCAGAGAAGGCTACAGTATATTTCAGAGTGAGTCAGAGAGAGTCAGAAAGTGTCACAGTCTGTCTTTGAGAGTGTCTCGGTGTGTCACAGTCTGTCAGAGAGAGTCACAGTGTGTCACAGAGAGTGTCAGAGAGAGTCAGAAAGTGTCACAGTCTGTCAGAGAGTGTCACAGTGTAACACAGAGAGTGTCAGAGAGTGTCACAGTGTGACACAGAGAGTGTCACAGTGTGTCACAGAAATTCTCACAGTCTGTCAGAGCGTGACACAGTGTGTCTCAGAGAATGTCACAGTGTGTCTCAGAGAGTGTCAGAGAGAGTCACAGTGTGTCACAGTCTGTCAGAGAGTGTCACAGTGTGACACAGAGAGTGTCAGAGAGTGTCACAGTATGTCACAGAAATTCTCACAGTCTGTCAGAGAGTGACACAGTGTGTCTCAGAGAGTGTCACAGTGTGTCTCAGAGAGTCAGACAGAATCAAAAAGTGTCACAGTCTGTCTCAGAGAGTGTCACAGTGTGTCTCAGAGAGTCAGACAGAATCAGAAAGTGTCTCAGTCGGTCTCAGAGAGTGTCACAGTGTGCCAGAGAGTGTGACAGAGTGTCAGGCAGTGCCACAGTGTGTCTCAGAGAGTCAAAGTGGAGTCAGAAAGTGTCACTGTGTGCCTCAGAGAGTCCGAGAGTGTCACAGTGTGTCTTAGAGAGTGTCAGATAGAATCAGAGAGTGTCACAGTGTGTCTATGAGGGTGTCAGAGAGTGTCACAGTCTGTCAGAGAGTGTCACAGTGTGTCTCAGTGAGTGTCACAGCGTGTCTCAGAGAGTCAGAGAGAGTCAGAAAGTGTCACAGTCTAGAACATAGAACATAGAACAATACAGCACAGAACAGGCCCTTCGGCCCACGATGTTGTGCCGAACTTCTATCCTAGATTAAGCACCCATCCATGTACCTATCCAAATGCCGCTTAAAGGTCGCCAATGAATCTGACTCTACCACTCCCACGGGCAGCGCATTCCATGCCCCCACCACTCTCTGGGTGAAGAACCCACCCCTGACATCTCCCCTATACCTTCCACCCTTCACCTTAAATTTATGTCCCCTTGTAACACTCTGTTGTACCCGGGGAAAAAGTTTCTGACTGTCTACTCTATCTATTCCTCTGATCATCTTATAAACCTCTATCAAGTCACCCCTCATCCTTCGCCGTTCCAACGAGAAAAGGCCGAGAACTCTCAACCTATCCTCGTATGACCTACTCTCCATTCCAGGCAACATCCTGGTAAATCTTCTCTGCACCCTCTCCAAAGCTTCCACATCTTTCCTAAAGTGAGGCGACCAGAACTGCACACAGTACTCCAAATGTGGCCTAACCAAAGTCCTGTACAGCTGCAACATCACCTCACGACTCTTGAATTCAATCCCTCTGCTAATGAACGATAATACTCCATAGGCCTTCTTACAAACTCTATCCACCTGAGTGGCAACCTTCAAAGATCTATGTACATAGACCCCAAGATCCCTCTGTTCCTCCACCTGACCAAGAACCCTACCATTAACCCTGTATTCCGCATTCTTATTTGTTCTTCCAAAATGGACAACTTCACACTTGGCAGGGTTGAACTCCATCTGCCACTCCTCAGCCCAGCTCTGCATCATATCTAAGTCCCTCTGCAGCCGACAACAGCCCTCCTCACTGTCCACAACTCCACCTATCTTTGTATCATCTGCAAATTTACTGACCCACCCTTCGACTCCCTCATCTAAGTCATTAATAAAAATTACAAACAGCAGAGGACCCAGAACTGATCCCTGCGGAACTCCACTTGTAACTGGACTCCATGCTGAATATTTACCATCTACTACCACTCTCTGACTTCGACCGGTTAGCCAGTTTTCTATCCAATTGGCCAAATTTCCCTCTATCCCATGCCTCCTGACTTTCCGCATAAGCCTACCATGGGGAACCTTATCAAATGCCTTACTAAAATCCATGTACACTACATCCACTGCTCTACCCTCATCCACATGCTTGGTCACCTCCTCGAAGAATTCAATAAGACTTGTAAGGCAAGACCTACCCTTCACAAATCCGTGCTGGCTGTCCCTAATCAAGCAGTGCCGTTCCAGATACTCGTAAATCCTATCCCTCAGTACCCTTTCCATTACTTTGCCTACCACAGAAGTAAGACTAACTTCTGTCTGTCTCAAAGAGTGTCACAGTGTGTCAGCGTGTTACGGTGTGTCTCAGAGAGTGTCACAGTCTGTCTCAGAGAGTGTCACAGTGTGTCTCAGAGAGTCAGAGAAGGTTACAGTACGTTTCAGCGAGAGTCAGAGAGAGTTAGAACATGTCACAGTCTGTCTTTGAGAGTGCCTCAGTGTCAGAGAGTGTCACAGTGTGTCTCAAAGAGTGTCAGAGAGAGTCAGAAAATGTCACAGTCTGTCTTTGAGAGTGTCACAGTGTGTCACAGTCTGTCAGAGAGTGTCACAGTCTGTCAGAGAGTGTCACAGTGTGTCTCAGAGAGTGTCAGATAGGATCAGAGAGTGTCGCAGTGCATCTCAGAGAGCGTTAGGTAGGAACAGTGCGTGTCACAGTGTGCCTAAGGAAGTGTCAGAGAGTGTCACAGTGTGTCACAGTCTGTCACAGAGTGTCACAGTGTTTCTCAGAGAATGTCAAAACGTGTCACAGTGTGTCTCAGAGAGTGTCCAATAGGATCAGAGATTTTCACAGTGTGTGTCAGAGTCAGAGTCAGAAAATGTCACATTCTGTCTCTGAGAGTGTCACAATGTGTCACAGTCTGTCAGAGAGTGTCACAGTGTGTGTAAGAGTCTCAGAGAGAGTCTGAGTGTGTCACAGTCTGTCTCAGAGAGTGTCACAGTGTGTCACAGTCTGTCAGAGAAGGCTACAGTCTATTTCAGAGTGAGTCAGATAGAGTCAGAAAGTGTCACAGTCTGTCTTTGAGAGTGTCTCAGTGTGTCACAGTCTGTCAGAGAGTGTCACAAAGAGTCACATTGAGTCTAAGAGAGTTTCACTGTGTGTCCCAGAGTGTCAGAGAGAGTCAGAAAGTGTCATGGTTTTTCTCAGAGATTGTCACAGTGTGACACAATCTGTCAGAGAATCTTACAGTGTATTGCAGAGTGTCTCAGAGAGAGTCAGAAAGTGTCACAGTGTGTGATACTGTGTCTCAGAGAGTGTCAGCATTTGGCTCAGAGACAGTCACAGTCTGTGAGAGAGTGTTACAGTGTGTCTCAGAGAGTGTCAGAGAGTGTCACAGTGTGTCATACTGTGTCTCAGAGAGTGTCAGAGTGTCAGCATTTGGCTCAGAGATGGTCACAGTCTGTGAGAGAGTGTCACAGTGTGTCTCAGAAATGTCAGAGTGAGTCAGAGAGTGTCACAGTATGTCAAACTGTGCCTCAGAGAGTGTCATAGAGAGTCAAACTGTATTCCATTATGTCTGCGAGAGCATCAGATAAAATCAGAGAGTGTCACAGTCCATCTCAGAGAGTGTCACAGTGTGTCACAGTCTGTCAGAGAGTGTCACAGTGCTTCTCAGAGAGTGTCAGAGAGTGTCACAGTGTGTCTGAAATTGTCAGAGAGGGTCCCAGTGTGTCGCAGACAGTGTCAGAGTGTGTCACAGTGTGTCACAGTCTGTCAGAGAGTGTCACAGTGTGTCTCAAATTGTCAGAGAGGGTCCCAGTGTGTCTCAGACAGTGTCACAGTGTGTCACAATCTCTCAGAGAGTGTCACAGTGTCTTTCAGAGAGAGTCAGAAAGTGTCACAGTCTTTCAGAGAGTGTCTCAGTGTGCCTCAGAGAGTCCCAGAGAGTCAGAAAGTGTCACAGTCTGTCTTTGAGAGTGTCTCAGTGTGTCACAATCTTTCAGAGAGTGTCACAGAGTGTCACAGTGTGCCTCAGAGAGTGTCAGAGAGAGTCAGAAAATGTCAGTGTGTCTTTGAGAGTGTCTCAGTGTGTCACAGTCTTTCAGAAAGTGTCACAGAGGGTCACAGTGAGTCTAAAAGAGTTTCAAAGTGTGTCTCAGAGTGTTAGAGAGAGTCACAGTGTGTCACAGTCTGTCAGAGAGTGTCACAGTGTGACACAGAGAGTGTCAGAGAGTGTCACAGTATGTCACAGAAATTCTCACAGTCTGTCAGAGAGTGACACAGTGTGTCTCAGAGAGTGTCACAGTGTGTCTCAGAGAGTCAGACAGAATCAAAAAGTGTCACAGTCTGTCTCAGAGAGTGTCACAGTGTGTCTCAGAGAGTCAGACAGAATCAGAAAGTGTCTCAGTCGGTCTCAGAGAGTGTCACAGTGTGCCAGAGAGTGTGACAGAGTGTCAGGCAGTGCCACAGTGTGTCTCAGAGAGTCAAAGTGGAGTCAGAAAGTGTCACTGTGTGCCTCAGAGAGTCCGAGAGTGTCACAGTGTGTCTTAGAGAGTGTCAGATAGAATCAGAGAGTGTCACAGTGTGTCTATGAGGGTGTCAGAGAGTGTCACAGTCTGTCAGAGAGTGTCACAGTGTGTCTCAGTGAGTGTCACAGCGTGTCTCAGAGAGTCAGAGAGAGTCAGAAAGTGTCACAGTCTGTCTCAAAGAGTGTCACAGTGTGTCAGCGTGTTACGGTGTGTCTCAGAGAGTGTCACAGTCTGTCTCAGAGAGTGTCACAGTGTGTCTCAGAGAGTCAGAGAAGGTTACAGTACGTTTCAGCGAGAGTCAGAGAGAGTTAGAACATGTCACAGTCTGTCTTTGAGAGTGCCTCAGTGTCAGAGAGTGTCACAGTGTGTCTCAAAGAGTGTCAGAGAGAGTCAGAAAATGTCACAGTCTGTCTTTGAGAGTGTCACAGTGTGTCACAGTCTGTCAGAGAGTGTCACAGTCTGTCAGAGAGTGTCACAGTGTGTCTCAGAGAGTGTCAGATAGGATCAGAGAGTGTCGCAGTGCATCTCAGAGAGCGTTAGGTAGGAACAGTGCGTGTCACAGTGTGCCTAAGGAAGTGTCAGAGAGTGTCACAGTGTGTCACAGTCTGTCACAGAGTGTCACAGTGTTTCTCAGAGAATGTCAAAACGTGTCACAGTGTGTCTCAGAGAGTGTCCAATAGGATCAGAGATTTTCACAGTGTGTGTCAGAGTCAGAGTCAGAAAATGTCACATTCTGTCTCTGAGAGTGTCACAATGTGTCACAGTCTGTCAGAGAGTGTCACAGTGTGTGTAAGAGTCTCAGAGAGAGTCTGAGTGTGTCACAGTCTGTCTCAGAGAGTGTCACAGTGTGTCACAGTCTGTCAGAGAAGGCTACAGTCTATTTCAGAGTGAGTCAGATAGAGTCAGAAAGTGTCACAGTCTGTCTTTGAGAGTGTCTCAGTGTGTCACAGTCTGTCAGAGAGTGTCACAAAGAGTCACATTGAGTCTAAGAGAGTTTCACTGTGTGTCCCAGAGTGTCAGAGAGAGTCAGAAAGTGTCATGGTTTTTCTCAGAGATTGTCACAGTGTGACACAATCTGTCAGAGAATCTTACAGTGTATTGCAGAGTGTCTCAGAGAGAGTCAGAAAGTGTCACAGTGTGTGATACTGTGTCTCAGAGAGTGTCAGCATTTGGCTCAGAGACAGTCACAGTCTGTGAGAGAGTGTTACAGTGTGTCTCAGAGAGTGTCAGAGAGTGTCACAGTGTGTCATACTGTGTCTCAGAGAGTGTCAGAGTGTCAGCATTTGGCTCAGAGATGGTCACAGTCTGTGAGAGAGTGTCACAGTGTGTCTCAGAAATGTCAGAGTGAGTCAGAGAGTGTCACAGTATGTCAAACTGTGCCTCAGAGAGTGTCATAGAGAGTCAAACTGTATTCCATTATGTCTGCGAGAGCATCAGATAAAATCAGAGAGTGTCACAGTCCATCTCAGAGAGTGTCACAGTGTGTCACAGTCTGTCAGAGAGTGTCACAGTGCTTCTCAGAGAGTGTCAGAGAGTGTCACAGTGTGTCTGAAATTGTCAGAGAGGGTCCCAGTGTGTCGCAGACAGTGTCAGAGTGTGTCACAGTGTGTCACAGTCTGTCAGAGAGTGTCACAGTGTGTCTCAAATTGTCAGAGAGGGTCCCAGTGTGTCTCAGACAGTGTCACAGTGTGTCACAATCTCTCAGAGAGTGTCACAGTGTCTTTCAGAGAGAGTCAGAAAGTGTCACAGTCTTTCAGAGAGTGTCTCAGTGTGCCTCAGAGAGTCCCAGAGAGTCAGAAAGTGTCACAGTCTGTCTTTGAGAGTGTCTCAGTGTGTCACAATCTTTCAGAGAGTGTCACAGAGTGTCACAGTGTGCCTCAGAGAGTGTCAGAGAGAGTCAGAAAATGTCAGTGTGTCTTTGAGAGTGTCTCAGTGTGTCACAGTCTTTCAGAAAGTGTCACAGAGGGTCACAGTGAGTCTAAAAGAGTTTCAAAGTGTGTCTCAGAGTGTTAGAGAGAGTCACAGTGTGTCACAGTCTGTCAGAGAGTGTCACAGTGTGACACAGAGAGTGTCAGAGAGTGTCACAGTATGTCACAGAAATTCTCACAGTCTGTCAGAGAGTGACACAGTGTGTCTCAGAGAGTGTCACAGTGTGTCTCAGAGAGTCAGACAGAATCAAAAAGTGTCACAGTCTGTCTCAGAGAGTGTCACAGTGTGTCTCAGAGAGTCAGACAGAATCAGAAAGTGTCTCAGTCGGTCTCAGAGAGTGTCACAGTGTGCCAGAGAGTGTGACAGAGTGTCAGGCAGTGCCACAGTGTGTCTCAGAGAGTCAAAGTGGAGTCAGAAAGTGTCACTGTGTGCCTCAGAGAGTCCGAGAGTGTCACAGTGTGTCTTAGAGAGTGTCAGATAGAATCAGAGAGTGTCACAGTGTGTCTATGAGGGTGTCAGAGAGTGTCACAGTCTGTCAGAGAGTGTCACAGTGTGTCTCAGTGAGTGTCACAGCGTGTCTCAGAGAGTCAGAGAGAGTCAGAAAGTGTCACAGTCTGTCTCAAAGAGTGTCACAGTGTGTCAGCGTGTTACGGTGTGTCTCAGAGAGTGTCACAGTCTGTCTCAGAGAGTGTCACAGTGTGTCTCAGAGAGTCAGAGAAGGTTACAGTACGTTTCAGCGAGAGTCAGAGAGAGTTAGAACATGTCACAGTCTGTCTTTGAGAGTGCCTCAGTGTCAGAGAGTGTCACAGTGTGTCTCAAAGAGTGTCAGAGAGAGTCAGAAAATGTCACAGTCTGTCTTTGAGAGTGTCACAGTGTGTCACAGTCTGTCAGAGAGTGTCACAGTCTGTCAGAGAGTGTCACAGTGTGTCTCAGAGAGTGTCAGATAGGATCAGAGAGTGTCGCAGTGCATCTCAGAGAGCGTTAGGTAGGAACAGTGCGTGTCACAGTGTGCCTAAGGAAGTGTCAGAGAGTGTCACAGTGTGTCACAGTCTGTCACAGAGTGTCACAGTGTTTCTCAGAGAATGTCAAAACGTGTCACAGTGTGTCTCAGAGAGTGTCCAATAGGATCAGAGATTTTCACAGTGTGTGTCAGAGTCAGAGTCAGAAAATGTCACATTCTGTCTCTGAGAGTGTCACAATGTGTCACAGTCTGTCAGAGAGTGTCACAGTGTGTGTAAGAGTCTCAGAGAGAGTCTGAGTGTGTCACAGTCTGTCTCAGAGAGTGTCACAGTGTGTCACAGTCTGTCAGAGAAGGCTACAGTCTATTTCAGAGTGAGTCAGATAGAGTCAGAAAGTGTCACAGTCTGTCTTTGAGAGTGTCTCAGTGTGTCACAGTCTGTCAGAGAGTGTCACAAAGAGTCACATTGAGTCTAAGAGAGTTTCACTGTGTGTCCCAGAGTGTCAGAGAGAGTCAGAAAGTGTCATGGTTTTTCTCAGAGATTGTCACAGTGTGACACAATCTGTCAGAGAATCTTACAGTGTATTGCAGAGTGTCTCAGAGAGAGTCAGAAAGTGTCACAGTGTGTGATACTGTGTCTCAGAGAGTGTCAGCATTTGGCTCAGAGACAGTCACAGTCTGTGAGAGAGTGTTACAGTGTGTCTCAGAGAGTGTCAGAGAGTGTCACAGTGTGTCATACTGTGTCTCAGAGAGTGTCAGAGTGTCAGCATTTGGCTCAGAGATGGTCACAGTCTGTGAGAGAGTGTCACAGTGTGTCTCAGAAATGTCAGAGTGAGTCAGAGAGTGTCACAGTATGTCAAACTGTGCCTCAGAGAGTGTCATAGAGAGTCAAACTGTATTCCATTATGTCTGCGAGAGCATCAGATAAAATCAGAGAGTGTCACAGTCCATCTCAGAGAGTGTCACAGTGTGTCACAGTCTGTCAGAGAGTGTCACAGTGCTTCTCAGAGAGTGTCAGAGAGTGTCACAGTGTGTCTGAAATTGTCAGAGAGGGTCCCAGTGTGTCGCAGACAGTGTCAGAGTGTGTCACAGTGTGTCACAGTCTGTCAGAGAGTGTCACAGTGTGTCTCAAATTGTCAGAGAGGGTCCCAGTGTGTCTCAGACAGTGTCACAGTGTGTCACAATCTCTCAGAGAGTGTCACAGTGTCTTTCAGAGAGAGTCAGAAAGTGTCACAGTCTTTCAGAGAGTGTCTCAGTGTGCCTCAGAGAGTCCCAGAGAGTCAGAAAGTGTCACAGTCTGTCTTTGAGAGTGTCTCAGTGTGTCACAATCTTTCAGAGAGTGTCACAGAGTGTCACAGTGTGCCTCAGAGAGTGTCAGAGAGAGTCAGAAAATGTCAGTGTGTCTTTGAGAGTGTCTCAGTGTGTCACAGTCTTTCAGAAAGTGTCACAGAGGGTCACAGTGAGTCTAAAAGAGTTTCAAAGTGTGTCTCAGAGTGTTAGAGAGAGTCAGAAAGTGTCACAGTTTTTCTCCGAGAGTGTCACTGTGAGACACAATCTGTTAGAGAATCTTACAGTGTATTGCAGAGTGTCTTAGAGAGAGTCAGAAAGTGTCACAGTGTGTCATACTGTGTCTCAGAGAGTGTCAGAGAGTGTCAGCATTTGCTCAGAGCATGTCACAGTCAGTGAGACAGAGTCACAGTGTGTCTCAGAGAGTGTCAGAGTGAGTCAGATAGTGTCACAGTATGTCATACTGTGCCTCAGAGAGTGTCAGATAGAGTCAGAGTGTATCACAGTGTGTCTCAGAGAAAGTCAGAAAGTGTCACAGTGTGTCTCAGAGAGTGTCAGAGCGGGTCAGAGAGTGTCACAGTCGTTCAGAGAGTGTCATAGTGTGTCACAGAAATTGTCACAGTTTGTCAAGCGTGACACAGTGTTTCTCAGAGAGTGACAGAGAGCGTCAGAGTGTGTCACAGTGTGATGTGCTGTGCCTCAGAGGGTACCAGAGAGAGTCAGAGCGTGTCACAGTCTGTCTTAGAGAGTGTCAGAGAGAGTCAGCATGTGTCTCAGAGAGTCAGAAAGTGTCACAATGTGTCACAGTCTGTCACAGAGTGTCACAGTGTGTCTCAGAGAGTGACAGAGAGCATCACAGTGTGTCTCAGAGAGTGACAGAGAGCAGCACAGTGTGTCTCAGAGAGTGTCAGGTAGGATCAGAGGGTGTCAGACTGGATAAGAGAGTGTCACAGTGTGTCTCAGAGAGTGTCAGGTAGGATCACAGTGTGTCTCAGAGAGTGTCAGGTAGGATCAGAGAGTGTTACAATGCATCTCAAAGTATCAGACAGGATAAGAGAGTGTCACAGTGTGTCTAAGAGAGTTCAGAGAGTGTCACAGTGTGTCTCAGAGATTGTCAGGTAGGATAAGAGAGTGTCACAGTGTGTCTAAGAGAGTTCAGAGAGTGTCACAGTGAGTCACAGTCTTTGAGAGAGTGTCACAGTGTATTTCAGAGAGAGTCAGAGTGTCACAATGTGTCTATGAGATTGTTAGAGAGTGTCACAGTCTGTCAGAGAATGTCACAATTTGTCTCAGTGAGTTTCACCGTGTGTCTCAGAGAGTCAGAGAGAGTCATAAGGTGTCACAGTCTGTCTCAGAGAGTATCACAGTGTGTCACAGTCTGTCAGAAAGTGTTATAGTGTGTCTCAGTGAGTTTCACTGTGTGTCTCAGAGCGACAGAGAGAGTCAGAAAACGTCACAGTCTGTCTCAGAGAGTGTCACAGTGTGTCAGAGGGTGGCACAGTGTGCCTCAGAGAGTGTCAGAGAGTGTCACAGTGTGTCAGAGAGTGTCTCAGAGAATCAGAGAGTGGTCAGCGTGTGTCTCAGAGAGTCAGAAAGTGTCACAATGTGTCACAGTCTGTCACAGAGTGTCACAGTGTGTCTCAGAGAGTGTCAGGTAGGATCAGAGAGTGTCACAATGCATCTCAAAGTATCAGACAGGATAAGAGAGTGTCACAGTGTGTCTAAGAGAGTTCAGAGAGTGTCACAGTGAGTCACAGTCTTTCAGAGAGTGTCACAGTGTATTTCAGAGAGAGTCAGCGTGTGTCTCAGAGAGTCAGAAAGTGTCACAATGTGTCACAGTCTGTCACAGAGTGTCACAGTGTGTCTCAGAGAGTGTCAGGTGGGATCAGAGAGTGTCACAATGAATCTCAAAGTGTCAGACAGGATAAGAGAGTGTCACAGTGTGTCTAAGAGAGTTCAGAGAGTGTCACAGTGAGTCACAGTCTTTCAGAGAGTGTCAAAGTGTATTTCAGAGAGAGTCAGAGACTGTCACAGTGTGTCAGAGAATGTCACATTGTGTCTCAGTGAGTTTCACCGTGTGTCTCAGAGTCAGAGAGAGTCATAAGGTGTCACAGTCTGTCTCAGAGAATATCACAGTGTGTCTCAGAGAGTATCACAGTGTGTCACAGTCTGTCAGAGAGTGTCATAGTGTGTCTCAGTGAGTTTCACCGTGTGTCTCAGAGCGACAGAGAGAGTCAGAAAATGTCACAGTCTGTCTCAGAGAGTGTCACAGTGTGTCAGAGCGTGGCACAGTGTGCCTCAGAGAGTGTCACAGTGTGTCACAGTCTGCCAGAGACGTTTACAGTATATGTAAGAGTGAGTCAGAGAGAGTCAGAAAGCGTCACAGTCTGTCTCAGAGAGTGTCTCAGTGTGTCACATTCTGTCAGAGAGCGTCACAGTGTGCGTCAGAGAGTGTCAGAGAGAGTGGGAAAGTGTCACAAACTCTCTAAGAGATGTCACAGTGTGTCTCCGAGAGTCAGAAAGTGTCACAGTGTGTCTATGAAAGTGTCAGAGAGTGTCACAGTGTGTCACAGACTGTCAGAGTGTCACAGTGTGTCTCAGAGATAGTCCGATAGGATCAGAGAGCTTCACAGTGTGTGTCAGAGAGACAGGGAGTGTCAAAAAGTGTCACAGTCTGTCTCTGAGAGTGTCACAGTGTGTCGCAGTCTGTCAGAGAGTGTCACAGTGTGTTTCAGAGAGAGTCAGCGAGTGTCACAGTGTGTGTCAGAGAGTGGCACAGTGCCATTCAGAGGGAGTCAGAGAGTGTCACAGTGTGTCTCAGAGAGTGTCACAGTGTGTCTCAGAGAGTGTCAGATAGGATCAGAGAGTGTCACAGTGCGTCTCAAGGTGCCACAGTGTGTCACAGTCTGTTAGAGAGTGTGACAGTGTGTCTCAGAGTGTGTCTCAGTGTGTCTAAGAGAGTGTCAGAGACTCTCACACTCTCACAGTCTGTCAGAGAATGTCACATTGTGTCTCAGAGAGTGTCGCAGTGTGTCACAGTCCGTCAGAGAGTGTCACAGTGTCTTTCAGAGAGTGTCAGAGAGTGTCACAGTCTGTCAGCGAGTATCACAGTGTTTCTCAAAGAGTGTCAGAGAGAGTCAGAAAATGTCACAGTCTGTCTTTGAGAGTGTCACAGTGTGTCACAGTCTGTCAGAGAGTGTCACAGTGCTTTTCAGAGAGTGTCAGTGAGTGTCACAGTGTGTCTCAGAGAGTGTTGGATAGGATCAGAGAGTGTCCCAGTGCATGTCAAATTGTCAGAGAGGGTCCCAGTGTGTCGCAGAGTGTGTTAGAGTGTGTCACAGTCTGTCAGAGATTGTCACAGTGTGTTTCAAAGAATGTCAGAGAGTGTCACAGTGTGTCTTATGGAGTGTCAGAGTGTGTCACAGTTCATCTCAAAATCTCAGAGAGTGTCCCAGCATGTCTCAGAGAGTCTCAGAAAGTGTTACAGTGTGTCACAGACTTTCAGAGAGTGTAACAGTGTGTTTCAGAGAGTGTCAGAAAGCATCACAGTGTGTCTCAGAGCGTGTCATAGTGCATCTCAAAGTGTCAGTGAGAGTCAGAGAGTGTCACAGTGCGTCTAAGAGAGTGTCAGAGAGAGTCAGAGAGTGTTACAGTGTGTCTAAGAGAGTGTCAGAGGGTGTCACAGTGTGTTTCAGTGTGTCACAGTCTGACAGAGAAGTTTACAGTATATTTTAGAGTGAGTCAGAGAGAGTGTGTCACAGTCTGTCTTTGAGACTGTCTCAGTGTGTCACAGTCGGTCATAGAGTGTCATAGTGTGTCTCAGAGAGTGTCACAGTGTGTCTCAGAGAGTGTCAGATAGGATCAGAGAGTGTCACAGTGCGTCTCAAGGTGCCACAGTGTGTCACAGTCTGTTAGAGAGTGTGACAGTGTGTCTCAGAGTGTGTCTCAGTGTGTCTAAGAGAGTGTCAGAGACTCTCACACTCTCACAGTCTGTCAGAGAGTGTCACATTGTGTCTCAGAGAGTGTCACAGTCTGTCAGAGAGTGTCACAGTGCTTTTCAGAGAGTGTTAGAGAGTGTCATAGTGTGTCTCAGAGAGTGTTGGATAGGATCAGAGAGTGTCCCAGTGCATGTCAAATTGTCAGAGAATGTCCCGCTGTGTCACAGAGTTTATCAGAGTGTGTCACAGTCTGTCAGAGATTGTCACAGTGTGTGTCACTTTCTGTCAGAGTGTCACAGTGCATCTCAAAATCTCAGAGTGTCCCAGCATGTCTCAGAGAGTCTCAGAGAGTGTTACAGTGTGTCACAGACTTTCAGAGAGTGTAACAGTGTGTTTCAGAGAGAGTCAGAGAGTGTCACAGTGTGTCTCAGAGAGTGTCAGATTGGATTAGAGAGTACCACAGTGTGTCTCAGAGCGTGTCATAGTGCATCTCAAAGTGTCAGCGAGAGTCAGAGAGTGTCACAGTGCGTCTAAGAGAGTGTCAGAGAGAGTCAGAGTGTGTCACAGTGTGTCTAAGAGAGTGTCAGAGAGAGTCACAGTGTGTTTCAGTGTGTCACAGTCTGACAGAGAAGTTTACAGTATATTTTAGAGTGAGTCAGAGAGAGTGTGTCACAGTCTGTCTTTGAGACTGTCTCAGTGTGTCACAGTCGGTCATAGAGTGTCATAGTGTGTCTCAGAGAGTGTCACAGTGTGTCTCAGAGAGTGTCACAGTGTGCCTCAGAGAGTGTCAGAGAGAGTCAGAGAGTGTCACAGTGCGTCTAAGAGAGTGTCAGAGAGAGTCAGAGTGTGTCACAGTGTGTCTAAGAGAGTGTCAGAGAGAGTCACAGTGTGTTTCAGTGTGTCACAGTCTGACAGAGAAGTTTACAGTATATTTTAGAGTGCGTCAGAGAAAGTGTGTCACTGTCTGTCTTTGAGACTGTCTCAGTGTGTCACAGTCGGTCATAGAGTGTCACAGTGTGCCTCATAGAGTGTCACAGTGTGCCTCAGAGAGTGTCAGAGAGAGTCAAAAAGTGTCACAAACCGTCTAAGAAAGTATCACAGTGTGTCTCAGAGAGTCAGAGAGAGTCCAAAAGTGTCGCAGTGTGTCTACAAAAGTGTCAGAGAGTGTCACAGTGTGTCACAGTCTGTCAGAGTGTGTCACAGTGTGCCTCAGAGAGTGTGCGATAGGATCAGAGAGTTTCACAAGAGAGACAGGGAGTGTCAGAAAGTGCCACAGTCTGTCTCTGAGAGTGTCACAGTGTGTCACAGTCTGTCAGAGAGTGTAACAGTGTGTCACAGTCTGTCAGAGAGGGTAGCATTGTGTTTTAGAGAAAGTCAGCGAGTGTCACAGTGTGTCTCAGAGACTGTCACAGTGTGTTTCAGAGAGAGTCAGAGAGTGTTACAGTCTGTTTCAGAGAGTGTCACAGTGTGTTTCAGAGAGAGTCAGCAAGTGTCACAGTGAGTCTCAGAGATTGTCAGATAAGATCAGAGAGTGTCACAGTTCGTCTCAGTGAGTGTAACAGAGTCTTAGAGAGAGTCAGAGTGTCACAGTCTGTCACAGAGTATCACATTGTGTCTCAGAGCGTGGCACAATGTGTCACAGTCTGTCAGAGAGTGTCACAGTGTGTTTCAGAGAGTCTCAGAGAGTGTCATAGTGTGTCACAGAGAGAGTCAGAGAGTGTCACAGTGTGTCTCAGAGAGTGTCAGAGAGAGTCATAGAGTGTCACAGTGTGCCTCAGAGAGTGTCAGAGAGAGTCAAAAAGTGTCACAAACTGTCTAAGAAAGTATCACAGTGTGTCTCAGAGAGTCAGAGAGAGTCCAAAAGTGTCGCAGTGTGTCTACAAAAGTGTCAGAGAGTGTCACAGTGTGTCACAGTCTGTCAGAGAGTGTCACAGTGTGTCTCAGAGAGTGTCAGATTGGATTAGAGAGTACCACAGTGTGTCTCAGAGCGTGTCATAGTGCATCTCAAAGTGTCAGCGAGAGTCAGAGAGTGTCACAGTGCGTCTAAGAGAGTGTCAGAGAGAGTCACAGTGTGTTTCAGTGTGTCACAGTCTGACAGAGAAGTTTAAAGTATATTTTAGAGTGAGTCAGAGAGAGTGTGTCACAGTCTGTCTTTGAGACTGTCTCAGTGTGTCACAGTCGGTCATAGAGTGTCATAGTGTGCCTCAGAGAGTGTCATAGAGAGTCAGAGATTGTCACAGTGCGTCTCAGTGAGTGTAACAGAGTCTTAGAGAGAGTCAGAGTGTCACAGTCTCTCACAGAGTATCACATTGTGTCTCAGAGCGTGTCACAGTGTGTCACAGTCTGTCAGAGAGTGTCACAGTGTGTTTCAGAGAGAGTCTGTCTCAGAGAGTGTCACAGTGTGTTTCAGAGAGAGTCAGAGAGTGTCACAGTGTGTCACAGTCTGTCAGAGAGTGTCACAGTGCTTTTCAGAGTGTGTCAGAGAGTGTCACAGTGTGTCTCAGAGTGTGTTGGATAGGATCAGAGAGTGTCCTAGTGCGTGTCAAATTGTCAGAGAGAGTCCCGCTGTGTCGCAGAGTGTGTCAGAATGTGTGACAGTCTGTCAGAGAGTGTCACAGTGTGTATCAAAGAAGGTCAGAGAGTGTCACAGTGTGTCTTATACAGTGTCAGAGTGTGTCTCAGTGTGTCACTTTCTGTCAGAGAGTGTCACAGTGCATCTCAAAATCTCCGAGAGTGTCCAGCATGTCTCAGAGAGTCTCAGAGAGTGTCACAGTTTGTCACATTTTCTCAGAGACTGTCACAGTGTGTTTCAGAGAGAGTCAGAGAGTGTCACAGTGTGTCTAAGAGAGTGTCAGAGAGAGTCAGAGCATGTTTCAGTGTGTCACAGTCTGTCAGAGAGTGTCTAGTGCGCCTCAGGGAGAGTCAGAGAGTGTCACAGTGTGTCATACTGTGTCTCAGAGAGTGGCAGAGAGTGTCAGCATTTGGCTCAGAGATGGCTACTGTCTGAGAGAGTGTCACAGTGTGTCTCAGAGATGTCAGAGTGAGTCAGAGAGTGTCAAAGTACGTCATATTGTGCCTCAGAGAGTGACAGATAGAGTCAGACTGTATCCCAGTGTGTCTCCGAAAGCGTCAGATAGGATCAGAGAGTGTCACAGTGCATCTCAAAGTGCCAGAGAGTGTCACATAGCGTCACAGTGTGTCACAGTCTGTCAGCGAGTGTCACAGTGTGTGTCAGAGAGTGTCACAGTGTGTCACAGTCTGTCTGAGAGTGTCACAGTGCTTTTCAGAGAGTGTCAGATAAGATCAGAGAGTGTCACAGTGCTTCTCAAAGAGTGTCTCAGAGTGTCACAGTCTGTCAGAGAGTGTCACATTGTGTCTCAGAGAGTGACAGACAGTTTCACAGCATGTGTCAGAGATTCTGAGAGAATCTGAAAGTGTTACTATCTGTGAGAGAGTCACAGTGTGTCA
This sequence comes from Chiloscyllium punctatum, assembly GCF_047496795.1. Classification (NCBI taxonomy): domain Eukaryota; kingdom Metazoa; phylum Chordata; class Chondrichthyes; order Orectolobiformes; family Hemiscylliidae; genus Chiloscyllium; species Chiloscyllium punctatum. Next base: position 41,682,071 of record NC_092788.1, read on the forward strand.
CAGTCTGTCAGAGAGTGTCACAGTGTGTCTTAGAGAGTGTCGGATAGGATCAGAGAGTGTCCCAGTGCGTCTGAAACTGTCAGAGAGGGTCCCAGTGTGTCTTAGAGAGTGTCAGAGTGTATCACAGTCTGTCAGAGAGTGTCACAGTGCTTCTCAAATTGTCAGAGAGGGTCCCAGTGTGTCTCTGAGACTCTCACAGAATTTCACAGTGTGTCTCAGACAGTGTCAGTTAGGACCAGAGAGTGTCACAGTGCGTCTCAAAGTGTCAGTGAGAAGCAGAGAGTGTCAAAGTGTGTCTCAGAGTGTGTTGGATAGGATCAGAGAGTATCCCAGTGCGTGTCAAATTGTCAGAGAGGGTCCCGCTGTGTCACACAGTATGTCAGAGTGTGTCACAGTCTGTCAGAGAGTGTCACAGTGTGTTTCAGAGATTTTCAGAGAGTGTCACAGTGTGTTTCAAAGATTGTCAGAGAGTGTCACAGTGTGTGTCAGACTCTGTCAGAGAGTGTCACAGTGTGTGTCAGAGTGTGTCAGAGTGTGTCACAGTCTATCAGAGAGTGTCACAGAGCATCTCAAATTGTCAGAGAGGGTCCCAGTGTGTCGCAGATAGTGTCAGAGTGTGTCACAGTCTGTCAGCGATTGTCACAGTGTGTTTCAAAGAATGTCAGAGAGTGTCACAGTGTGTGTCAGAGAGTGTCACAGTGCGTGTCAAATTGTCAGAGAGGGTCCCAGCGTGTCACAGAGTGTGTCGGAGTGTGTCACAGTCAGTCAGAGAGCATGACAGTTTGTTTCAAAGAATGTCAGAGAGTGTCACAGTATGTCTTATAGAGTGTCAGAGTGTGTCACAGTGTGTCACTTTCTGTCAGAGAGTGTCACAGTGCATCTCAAAATCTCAGAGAGTGTCACAGCGTGTCTCAGAGAGTCTCAGAGAGTGTTACAGTTTGACACAGTTTCTCAGAGACTGTCACAGTGTGTTTCACCCTCTCTCTCTCAGCCTGTCTCTCTCTCACCCCCCTCTCTTTCTCACCCGCTCACTCTTCCACTCCGATCTCTCTCACACCCTCTCTCTCTCTCACCCCTCTCTCTCTCACCCTTCTCTCTTTCTAACACTCTCTCTCACACCTCTCTCTCACCCCTTCTCTCACACAGTCTGTCAGAGAGTGTCACAGTGTGTCTCAGATAGGATAAGAGAGTGTCACAGTGCATCTCAAATTGTCAGAGGGAGTCAGAGAGTGTCCCAGTGTGTCTCAGCGAGTGTCAGAGTGTGTCGCAGTGTGTCACAGTCTGAGAGGGCGTGTCTCAGTGTGTTTGAGAGAGTGTCACAGTGCCTTTCGGAGAGAGCCACAGAGTGTCACAGTGTGTCTCAGAGAGTCAGAGAGTGTCACAGTGTGTCTCAGAGAGTCAGAGAGTATCACAGTGTGTTTCAGATAGGATAAGAGAGTGTCACAGTGCATCTCAAATTGTCAGAGGGAGTCAGAGAGTGTCCCAGTCTGTCTCAGCGAGTGTCACAGTGTGTCACAGTGTGTCACAGTCTGAGAGGGCATGTCACAGTGTGTTTGAGAGAGTGTCAGAGAGTGTCACAGAGTGCCTCAGCATGTGTCAGAGAGTGTCACAGTGTGTTTTAGAGAGTGTCACAGTGCCTTTCGGAGAGAGTCAGAGAGTGTCACAGCCTGTCAGAGAGTGTCACGGTGTGTCTCAGCGAGTGTCAGAGAGAGTCGAAGTGTGTCACAGTGTGTCTCTGAGAATGTCAGATAGGATCAGAGAGTGTCACAGTGTGTCACAGAGAGTCAGAGAGAGTCAGAAAGTGTCACAGTCTGTCTTTGAGAGTGTCTCAGTGTGTCACAGTCTGTCAGAGAGTATCACAGTGTGTTTCAGAGAGTGTCAGAGAATGTCACAGTGTATTTAAGAGAGTGTCAGAGAGGGTCACAGTGTGTCTAAGAGAGTGTCACAGTGTGTCTGAGAGAGTCAGAAAGAGTCAAAAAGTGTCACAGGATTTCTCAGAGAGTGTCACTGTGAAACACAATCTGTCAGACAATCTTACAGTGTATTGCACAGTGTCTCAGAGAGAGTCAGAAAGTGTCACAGTGTGTCATTCTGTGTCTCAGAGAGTGTCAGAGAGTGTCAACATTTGGCTCAGAGAGTGTCATAGTCTGTGAGAGAATGTCACAGTGTGTCTCAGAGAGTGTCAGAGTGAGTCAGAGAGTGTTGCAGTGCGTCTCAGAGAGTGTTAGATAAGAACAGTGCGTGTCAGTGTGTCTAAGAGAGTGTCAGAGAGTGTCACAGTGTGTAACAGTCTGTCAGAGAGTGTCACAGTGTGCCTCAGAGAGTGCCTCAGCATGTGTCAGAGAGTGTCACAGTGTGTTTTAGAGAGTGTCACAGAGTGTCACAGTGTGTTCCAGAGAGTGTCACAGTCTCTCAGAGAGTGTTTCAGTGTATCACAGTCTGTATGAGAGTTTCACAGTGTGTCTCAACATGTCTCAGTGAGTGTTACAGTGTGTTTCAGAGAGTGTCACAGTGCCTTTCAGTGAGAGTCAGAGAGTGTCACAGTGTGTTACAGTCTGTCAGAGAGTGTGACAGTGTGCCTCAGAGAGTGTCCGATAGGATCAGAGATTTTCACAGTGTGTGTCAGAGACACAGGGAGAGTCAGAAAGTGTCACAGTCTGTCTCTGAGAGTGTCACAGTGTGTCACAGTCGGTCAGAGAGTGCAACAGTTAGTTTCAGAGAGAGTCAGAGAGTGTCACAGCATGTCACAGTCTGTCACAGAATGTCACACTGTGTCTCAGAGAGTGTCAGGCTGTGCCAAAGTGTGTCTCAGAGATTCAGAGAGTCAGAAATTGTCACAGTCTGTCCCAGAGAGTGTCACACTCTGTCACAGTGTGTCAGAGAGTGTCATAGTGTGTCTCAGAGTGTCAGAAAGTGTCACAGTGTCTCACCGTCTGTAAGAGCAGGGCACAGTGTGCCTCAGAGAGTGTCACAGTGTGTCTCAGAGATTCAGAGAGTCAGAAATTGTCACAGTCTGTCTCAGAGAGTGTCACACTCTGTCACAGTGTGTCAGAGAGTGTCATAGTGTGTCTCAGAGTGTCAGAAAGTGTCACAGTGTCTCACCGTCTGTAAGAGCAGGGCACAGTGTGCCTCAGAGAGTGTCACAGTGTGTCTCAGAGATTCAGAGAGTCAGAAATTGTCACAGTCTGTCTCAGAGAGTGTCACACTCTGTCACAGTGTGTCAGAGAGTGTCATAGTGTGTCTCAGAGTGTCAGAAAGTGTCACAGTGTCTCACCGTCTGTAAGAGCAGGGCACAGTGTGCCTCAGAGAGTGTCACAGTGTGTCTCAGAGATTCAGAGAGTCAGAAATTGTCACAGTCTGTCTCAGAGAGTGTCACACTCTGTCACAGTGTGTCAGAGAGTGTCATAGTGTGTCTCAGAGTGTCAGAAAGTGTCACAGTGTCTCACCGTCTGTAAGAGCAGGGCACAGTGTGCCTCAGAGAGTGTCACAGTGTGTCTCAGAGATTCAGAGAGTCAGAAATTGTCACAGTCTGTCTCAGAGAGTGTCACACTCTGTCACAGTGTGTCAGAGAGTGTCATAGTGTGTCTCAGAGAGTGTCAGAAAGTGTCACAGTGTCTCACCGTCTGTAAGAGCGTGGCACAGTGTGCCTCAGAGAATGTCACAGTGTGTCTCAGAGAGTGTCACAGTGTCTCACCGTCTGTAAGAGCGTGTCACAGTGTGCCTCAGAGAATGTCACAGTGTGTCTCAGAGAGTGTCACAGTGTCTCAGAAAATGTCACCCAGAGTCAGAGAGTGTCACCATCCATCAGAGAGTGTCATTGTGAGACACAGAAAGTGTTACAGTCTGTCACAGTCTGTCAGAGAGTGTTAAAGTGTTTCTCAGAGAGTGTGGGAGAGTGCCACAGACTATCTCAGAGTGTCAGAGAGTTTCACAGTGTGTCTGAGAGAGTGTGACAGAGAGAGTCATAAATGTCACAGTGTGTCTCAGAGCGTGTCAGAGAGGGACAGAGAGTGTCACAGAGTTTTCCAGAGTATCAGAGAGAGTCACAGAGTGTCACAGTGTGTCTCAGAGAGTCAGAGAGTGTCACAGTGTGTCACAGTCTGTCACAGAGTGTCACAGTGTGTCTCAGAGTGTGTCCGATAGGATCAGAGATTTTCACAGCGTGTGTCAGAGTCAGAGTCAGAAAATGCCACAGTCTGTCTCTGAGAGTGTCACAATGTGTCACAGTCTGTCAGAGAGTGTAACAGGGTGTTTCAGAGAGAGTACGAGAGTGTCACAGTGTGTCACAGTCTGTCAGAGAGTGTCACAGAGAGTTTCAGATAGTGTCAGAGAGTGTCATATTGTGTCACAGAAATTGTCTCAGTCTGTCAGAGCGTGACACAGTGTGTCTCGGAGAGTGACCAGAGAGAGTCAGAGAGTGTCACAGTGTGTCTGAGAGATTGTCAGAGAATGTCACTGTTTGTCACAACCTGTCAGAGAGTGTCACAGCGTGTCGTGCTGTGCCTCAGAGAGTATCAGAGATTGTCACATTCTGTCTCAGAGAGTGTCAGAGAGAATCAGCATGTGTCTCAGAGAGTCAGTGATTGTCGCAGTGTGTCACAGTGCCCCACTGTGTCTCAGCGAGTGTCAGAGTGTGTCCGATAGGATCAGAGATTTTCACAGCGTGTGTCAGAGTCAGAGGCAGAAAATGTCACAGTCTGTCTCTGAGAGTGTCACAATGTGTCACAGTCTGTCAGAGAGTGTCGCAGTGTGTTTCAGAGAGAGTAAGAGAGTGTCACTGTGTGTCACAGTCTGTCAGAGAGTGTCACACTGTGTCTCAGAGAGTGTCACGCAGTGTCACAGTGTGTCTCAGAGATTCAGAGAGAGTCAGAAAGTGTTACAGTCTGTCTCAGAGAGTCGCACAGTGTGACAGAGAGCGTCATAGTGTGTCTCAGAGAATATCAGAAAGTGTCACAGTGTGTCACCGACTGTAAGAGCGTGTCACAGTGTGTCTCAGAGATTTAGAGGGAGTCAGAAAGTGTCACAGTCTGTCTTTGAGAGTGTCACAGCGTGTCACAGCCTGTCAGAGAGTGTCACAGTGTATTTCAGAGAGAGTCAGAGAGAGTCGAAGTGTGTCACAGTGTGTCTCAAAGTGTCAGAGAGTGTCACAGTGTGTCACAGCCTTCTCAGAGAGTGTCACGGTGTGTCTCAGAGATTGTCAGAGAGAGTCGAAGTGTGTCACAGTGTGTCTCTGAGAATGTCAGATAGGATCAGAGAGTGTCACAGTGTGTCTATGAGGGTATCAAAGTGTGTCACAGAGAGGCAGAGAGAGTCAGAACGTGTCACAGACTGTCTCAGAGAGTGTCACAGTGTGTCACATTCTGTCAGAGAAGGTTACAGTATATTTCAGAGAGAGTTAGAGAGAGTCAGAGAGTGTCAAGTGTGTCTCAGAGGGTGTCACATTGTGTCAGAGAGTGTCACAGTGTGTCTCTGAGAGTTTCACAGTGTGTCTCAGAGAGTCAGAGTGAGTCTGAAAGTGTCACAGTATGCCGCAGAGAGAGTCAGAGAGAGTTATAACGTGTCACAGTCAGTCTCAGAGAGTGTCACGGTGTGTCACAGTCTGTCTGAGAGTGTCACATTGTGCGTCAGAGAGTATCAGAGAGTGTCACAGTGTGTCACAGTCTGTCAGAGAGTGTCACAGTGCTTTTCAGAGAGTGTCAGAGAGTGTCATAGTGTGTCTCAGAGAGTGTTGGATAGGATCAGAGAGTGTCCCAGTGCATGTCAAATTGTCAGAGAGGGTCCCGCTGTGTCACAGAGTGTGTCAGAGTGTGTCACAGTCTGTCAGAGAGTGTCACAGTGTGTTTCAAAGAATGTCAGAGAGTGTCACAGTGTGTCTTATAGAGTGTCAGAATGTGTCACAGTTCATCTCAAAGTCTCAGAGAGGGTCCCAGTGTGTCTCAGAGAGTGTCACAGTTTGTCACAGTTTCTCAGAGAGTGTCACAGTGTATTTCAGATAGAGTCAGACTGTATCCCAGTGTGTCTCCGAGAGTGTCAGATAGGATTAGAGAGCATCACAGTGTGTCTCAAATTGTCAGAGAGTGTCAGAGAATGTCGCAGTGTGTCACAGTCTGTCAGAGAGTGTCACAGTGTGTCTCAGAGAGTGTCAGATAAGATCAGAGAGTGTCACAGTGTGTCTCAGAGAGTGTCTCAGTGCGTCACAGTCTGTCAGAGAGTGTCACAGTGTGTCACAGTCTGTCAGAGAGTGTCACAGTGCTTTTCAGAGAGTTTCAGACACTGTCACAGTGCATCTCAAATTGTCAGAGAGGGTCCTGGTGTGCCGCAGATAGTGTCAGAGTGTGTCACAGTGTGTTTCAATGAATGTCAGTGAGTGTCACAGTGTGTGTCAGAGTGAATGTCAGAGTGTGTCACAGTGTGTCACAGTCTGTCAGAGAGGGTCACAGTGCATCTAAAAGTGTCATATAGGGTCCCAGTGTGTCTCAGAGAGTCTCAGAGTGTGTCACAATGTATCACAGTCTCTCAGAGAGTGTCGCAGTGGGTTTCAGACAGAGTCACAGAGTCTCACAGTGTGTCTCAGAGAGTGTCACAGTATGTCATACTGTGCCTCAGTGTGTCTCAGAGAGAGTGAGAGAGTGGCACAGTGTGTCTCAGAGAGCGGCACAGTGTGTCCCATTCTCTTAGAGAGTGTAACAGTGTGTTTCAGAGACAGTCAGAGAGTGTCACAGTGTGCCTCAGAGAGTCAGAGAGTGTCACAGTGTGTCTCAGAGAGTGTCATAGTTTGTCTCAGAGAGTCAGAGAGAGTCAGATAGTGTTTCAGTGAGTCAGAGTCTGTCAGAGAGTGTCACAGTGTGTCTCAGAGAGTCAGGGCGAGTCAGAAAGTGTCACAGTGTGTCTAAGAAAGGATGACAGTGTGTCTCAGAGAGTCAGAGAGAGTCAGAACTTGTCACAGTTTGTCTCAGAGTGTGTCACATTGTGACAATCTGTCAGAGAATGTTACATTGTATTTCAGAGTGTGTCAGAGAGAGTCAGAAAGTGTCACAGTGTGTCATACTGTGTCTCAGAGAGTGTCAGAGAGTGTCGGCATTTGGCTCAGAGAGGGTCACAGTCAGTGAGAGAGTGTCACAGTGTGTCTCAGAGAGTGTCAGAGTGAGTCAGAGAGTGTCACAATATGTCATACTGTGCCTCAGAGAGTGCCATATGGAGTCAGACTGTATCACAGTGTGTCTCAGAGAGTGTCAGAGATTTTCACAGTGTGTCTCAGAGTGTCAGAGTTAGTCAGTGAGTGTCACAGTGTGTCTCAGAGAGTCAGAGAGAGACGGAAAGTGTCACATTGTGTCTCAGAGAGTGTTGCAGTGTCGCAGAAAGTGTCACCGTGTGTCAGAGAGTGTCACAGTAGGTCAGAGAGTGTCATCGTGTGTCTCAGAAATTGTCACAGTCTGTCAGAGAGTGTCACAGTGTTTCTCAGAGAGTGTCAGAGAGCATCGCAGTGTATCTCAGTGTGTCAGAGAGAGTCACATTGTGTCTCAGAGAGAGTCAGAGAGAGTCAAAAAATGTTACAGTGTGTCTCAGAGAGTGACCGAGTGTCTCAGAGTCAGAAAGAGACAGCAAGTCTCACAGTGTGTCTCAGAGAGTGTCTCAGTGTCTCAGAAGATGTCACCATCTGTCAGAGAGTGTCACAGTGTGTCAGAGAGTGTCTCAGTGTGTCCCAGAGAGTGTCGCAGTCTGTCAGAGTGTGTCACTGTGTCTCAGAGAGGGACAGAGAGTGTCATAGTGTGTTCCAGTGTGGCAGATAGAGACACAGAGTGTCACTATGTGTCACAGTCTGTCTCAGAGAGAGTCAGAGAGTGTCACAGTGTGTCTCAGACAGTGTCAGAGAGTGTCACAGTGTGTCTAAGAAAGGATGAGAGTGTGTCTCAGAGAGTGAGAGAGAGTCAGAGAGTGTCACAGTGTTTCTCAGAGAGTACAGAGAGCATCACAGTGTATCTCAGTGTGTCAGAGAGAGTCACATTGTGTCTCAGAGAGAGTCAGAGAGTGACACAGTGTGTCTCAGAGAGTGTGAGAGAGAGTCAAAAAATGTTACAGTGTGTCTCAGAGCGTGACCGAGTGTCTCAGAGTCAGAAAGAGACAGCAAGTCTCAGTGTGTCTCAGAGCGGGACAGAGAGTGCCATAGTGTGTTCCAGTGTGGCAGATAGAGTCACAGAGTGTCACTATGTGTCACAGTCTGTCTCAGAGAGAGTCAGAGAGTGTCACAGTGTGTCTCAGACAGTGTCAGAGAGAGTCAGAGAGTGTCACAGTGTGTCATACTGTGTCTCAGAGAGGGTCAGAGAGTGTCAGCATTTGGCTCAGAGAGGGACCCAGTCTGTCAGAGAATGTTACATTGTATTTCAGAGTGTGTCAGAGAGACACAGTAAGTGTCACAGTGCATCATACTGTGTCTCAGAGAGTGTCAGAGAGTGTCAGAGTCATTGAGTGTCACAGTGTGTCTCAGAGAGAGTCAGGGAGTGTCACAGTGTGTTTCAGAGAATGTCAGAGAGTGTCACAGTGTGTCTCAGAGAGAGTCAGGGAGTGTCACAGTGTGTTTCAGAGAATGTCAGAGAGTGTCACAGTGTGTCTCACAGAGTGTCACAGTCTCTCAGAGAGTGCTTCAGTGTATCACAGTCTGTCAGAGAGTGTCACAGTGCGCCTCAGAGAGAGTCAGAGTGTGTCACCGTGTGTCTCAGTGAGTGTCGCAGTGTGTCTCAGAGAGTCAGAGAAAGAGTCAGAAAGTGTCACAATCTGTCTTGAGAGTGTCTCAGTGTGACACGGTCTGTCAGAGAGTGTCACAGTGTGTCTCAGAGAGTCAGAGAGAGTCAGAAAGTGTCACAGTTTATCTCAGAGAGTGCAATATTGTGATAGTCTGTTAGAGAATGTTACATTGTATTTCAGAGTGTGTCAGAGAGAGTCAGAAAGTGTCACAGTGTGTCATACTGTGTCTCAGAGAGTGTCAGAGCATGTCAGCATTTGGCTCAGAGAGAGTCACAGTCAGTGAGAGAGTGCCACAGTGTGTCTCAGAGTGTGTCAGAGTGAGTCAGAAATGTGTCACAGTATGTCATACTGTGCCTCAGAGAGTGCCATAGAGAGTCAGACTATATCACAGTGTGTCTCAGAGCGTGTCAGAGAGTGTCACAGTGTGTCTCAGAGAGTGTCAGAGTGAGTCAGTGAGTGTCACAGTGTATCTCAGAGAGAGTCAGAGATTATCACAGTCTATCTCAGAGAGTGTCTCAGTGTGTCTCAGAGGGTCAGAGAGAGACGGAAAGTGTCACAGTGTGTCTCAGAGTGTGTCGCAATGTCGTAGAAAATGTCACCGTATGTCAGAGAGTGTCACAGTAGGTCAGAGAGTGTCATCGTGTGTCTCATAAATTGTCAGAGTCTGTCAGAGAGTGTCACAGTGTTTCTCAGAGAGTGTCAGAGAGCATAACAGTGTATCTCAGTGTGTCAGAGAGAGTCACATTGTGTCTCAGAGAGAGTCAGAGAGTGACACAGTGTGTCTCAGAGAGTGTGAGAGAGAGTCAAAAAATGTTACAGTGTGTCCCTGAGAGTGACAGAGTGTCTCAGAGTCAGAATGAGACAGCAAGTGTCACAGTGTGTCTCAGAGAGTGTCACAGTTTTTCAGAAAATGTCACCATCTTTCAGAGAGTGTCAGAGAGTGTCACATTGTGTCCCAGAGAGTCAGAGAGTGTCATAGAGTGTCTCAGAGAGTGTCACAGTGTGTGTGAGATTTTCAGAGAGAGTCAGAGAGTGTCACATTGTGTCTCAGTGAGTGTCGCAGTGTGTCTCAGAGGGTCAGAGAGAGAGACAGAAAGTGTCACAATCTGTCTTTGAGAGTGTCTTAGTGTGACACAGTCTGTCAGAGAGTGTCACAGTGTGTCTAAGAGATTCAGGGAGAGTCAGAAAGTGTCACAGTCTGTCAGAGAGTGTCACAGTGTGTCTCAGATAGGATCAGAGAGTATCAACATGCGTCTCAAAGTATCAGAGAAAGTCAGAGAGCGTCACGGTGTGTCTGAGAGTGTCAGAGAGAGTCAGAGAGTGTCACAGTGTGTCTGAGAGTTTCAGAGAGAGTCAGAGAGAGGCAGAGAGAGTCAGAGAGTGTCAGATTGTGTCTCAGTGAGTGTCACAGTGTGTCTCAGAGAGTCAGAGAGAGAGACAGAAAGGGTCACAATCTGTCTTGAGAGTGTCTCAGTGTGTCACAGTCTGTCAGAGAGTGACAAAGTGTGCCTCAGAGAGTGCCACAGTGCGTCTAAGAGAGGATGATTTTGTGTTTCAGAGAGTCAGAAAGTGTCACAGTTTGTCACAGAGAGTGTCACATTGTGACAGTCTGTCAGACAATGTTACATTGTATTTCAGAGTGTGTCAGAGAGAGTCAGCATTTGTCTCAGAGAGGGTCACAGTCTGTGAGAGAGTGTCACAGTGTGTCTCAGAAAGTGTCAGCGTGAGTCTGAGAATGTCACAGTATGTCATACTGTACCTCAGAGAGAGCCAGAGAGAGTCAGACTGTATCACAGTGTGTCTCAGAGAGTGTCAGAGATTGTCACAGTGTGTAACAGAGAGAGTTAGAGAATGTCAGTGAGTCTCACAGTCTGTCTCAGAGAGTGTCAGAACGGGTCAGAGTGTCACAGTGTTTCTCAGAGAGAGTCAGAGAGAGACAGAAAGTGTCACAGTGTCTTTCAGAGAGTGTCAAATTTTGTCACAGTCTGTCAGAGTGTGTCACAGTGTGTTTCTGTGAGTGTCACAGTGTGTCTCAGAGAGTCAGAAAGTGTCACAGTCTGTCTTTGAGGGTGTCACAGTCTGTCAGAGAGTGTCACATTGTGTCTCAGAGAGTGTCGCAGTATGTTTGAGAGAGTGTCAGAGAGTGTCATAATGTGTCTCAGAGAGTGTCGCAGTGTGTTTGAGAGAGTGTCAGAGAGTGTCACAGTGTGTTTGAGACAGTGTCAGAAAGTGTCACACTGTGTCTCAGCGTGTGTCAGAGAGTGTCGCAGTGTGATTCAGAGAGTATCAGAGAGTGTCACAGCCTATCATGAGAGTGTCACGGTGTGTTTCAGAGAGTGTCACAGCGTGTCTCAGAGTGTCAGAGAGAGTCAGAGAGTGTTTCACTGTGTTACAGTCTGTCAGAGAATGTCACAGTGTGCCTCAGAGAGAGTTAGAGAGTGTCACAGTGTGTCTAAGAGAGTGTCTCAGTGTGTCTCAGAGAGTGTCGCAGTGTGTTTGAGAGAGTGTCAGAGAGTGTCACAATGTGTCACAGAGAGTGTCACAGTGTGTGTGAGAGTTTCAGAGAGAGTCAGAGAGTGTCACAGTGTGTCTCTGTGAGTGTCACAGTGTGTCTCAGAGAGTCAGAAAGTGACACAGTCTGTCTTTGAGGGTGTCACAGTCTGTCACAGTCTGTCAGAGAGTGTCACAATGTGTCTCAAGGAGTGTCACAGTGTGTTTGAGAGAATGTCAGATAGTGTCACATTGTGTCTCAGAGAGTGTCAGAGAGTGTCATAGTGTGTCTCAGAGAGTGTCACAGTGTGTTTGAGAGAGTGTCAGAAAGTGTCACAGTGTGTCTCAGCATGTGTCAGAGAGTGTCGCGGTGTGATTCAGAGAGTATCAGAGAGTGTCACAGCCTATCATGAGAGTGTCACAGTGTGTCTCAGAGAATCAGAGAGAGTCAGAGAGTGTTTCACTGTGTTACAGTGTGTCAGAGAATGTCACAGTGTGCCTCAGAGAGAGTCAGAGACTGTCACAGTGTGTCTAAGAGAGGATGACAGTGTGTCTCGGAGAGTCAGAGAGAGTCAGAACGTGTCACAGTTTGTCTCAGAGAGTGTCAGATAGGATCAGAGAGTGTCACAGTGTGTTTGAGAAAGTGGTGTCTCGAACGTATGTGGGGAGTTCCTGGACGAGGGGGGATAGGACAGTGTCAAGGTAGGTAGAGATGAGTTCAGTGGGGCAGGAGCATGCTGAGACAATGGGTCGGCCAGGGTGGTCAGGCTTGTGGATCTTGGGAAGGAGGTAGAACCGGGCAGTGCGGGGTTCCCGGACTATGAGGTTGGAAGCTGTGGGTGGGAGATCTCCTCCTGAGGTGATGAGGTTCTGTATGGTCTGGGAGATGATGGTTTGGTGATGGGGGGTGGGGTCATGGTCGAGGGAGCAGTAGGAAGAGGTGTCCTCGAGTTGGTGTTTGGCTTCAGCGGTGTAGAGGTCAGTGCGCCAGACTACCACTGCGCCCCCTTTATCCGCTGGCTTGATGGTGAGGTTGGGATTGGAGCAGAGGGATTGGAGGGCTGCGCGTTGTGAGGGTGAGAGGTTGGAGTGGGGGAGGGGGGACGACAGGTTGAGGCGGTTAATGTCCCGGCGGCAGTTGGAAATGAAGAGGTCAAGGGCAGGTAATAGGCCAGCGCGGGGTGTCCAGGTGGATGCAGTGTGTTGGAGGTGGGCGAAGGGGTCCTCGGAAGGTGGGCGGGAGTCCTGATTGTGAAAGTAAGCTCGGAGGCGGAGGCGACGGAAGAATTGTTCGATGTCACGTCGTGTATTAAATTCATTGATGCGTGGACGGAGGGGGATGAAGGTGAGTCCTTTGCTGAGGACTGATCGTTCGTCCTCAGTGAGTGGGAGGTCTGGAGGGATGGTGAAAACTCGGCAGAGCCGGGGGCTGGGATCTGGTGTGGGTGTGGAGCTGGGAGTGGGGTCGGAGCCAGTACCTGCTCCCGCGAGGAGGTTGAGCAATTCATCAACTTCACCAACACATTCCACCCTGACCTTAAATTTACCTGGACTATCTCTGACACCTCGCTCCCCTTCCTGGACCTCTCCATCTCCATTAATGACGACCGACTTGACACTGACATTTTTTACAAACCCACTGACTCCCATACCTACCTGGATTACACCTCTTCCCACCCTATCTCTTGCAAAAATGCCATCCCGTATTCCCAATTTCTCCGCCTCCGCCGTATCTGCTCCCAGGAGGACCAGTTCCACCATAGGACACACCAGATGGCCTCCTTCTTTAGAGACCACAATTTCCCTGCCCACGTGGTTAAAGATGCCCTCCAACGCATCTCATCCACATCCCGCACCTCCGCCCTCAGACCCCACCCCTCCAACCGTAACAAGGACAGAACGCCCCTGGTGCTCACCTTCCACCCTACAAACCTTCGCATCAACCAAATCATCCACCGACATTTCCGCCACCTCCAAACAGACCCCACCACCAGGGATATATTTCCCTCCCCACCCCTTTCCGCCTTCCGCAAAGACCGTTCCCTTCGTGACTACCTGGTCAGGTCCACACCCCCCTACGACCCACCCTCCCATTCTGGCACTTTCCCCTGCCACCGCAGGAACTGTAAAACCTGTGCCCATACCTCCTCCCTCACCTCTATCCAAGGCCTTAAAGGAGCCTTCCACATCCATCAAAGTTTCACCTGCACATCCACCAATATCATTTATTGTATCCGTTGCTCCCGATGTGGTCTCCTCTACATTGGGGAGACTGGACGCCTCCTAGCAGAGCGCTTTAGGGAACATCTCCGAGACACCCGCACCAATCAACCAAACCGCCCCGTGGCCCAACATTTCAACTCCCCCTCCCACTCTGCCGAGGACATGGAGGTCCTGGGCCTCCTTCACCGCCACTCCCTCACCACCAGACGCCTGGAGGAAGAACGCCTCATCTTCCCCCTCGGAACACTTCAACCCCAGGGCATCAATGTGGACTTCAACAGCTTCCTCATTTCCCCTTCCCCCACCTCATCCTAGTTTCAAACTTCCAGCTCAGTTACTGCCTCCTTGACTTGTCCGACCTGCCTATCCTCTTTTCCACCTCTCCACTCCACCCTCTCCTCCTTGACCTATCACCTTCATCTCCTCCCCCACTCACCCATTGTACTCTCTGCTCCTCTCTCCCCACCCCCACCCTCCTCTAGCTTATCTCTCCATGCTGCAGGCTCACTGCCTTTATTCTTGATGAAGGGCTTTTGCCCGAAACGTTGATTTCGCTGCTCGTTGGATGCTGCCTGAACTGCTATGATACTCTCTGACAGACTGTGACACACTGTGACATTCTGACTTTCTCTGACACTCTCTGAGGTACACTGTGACACTCTTTGACAGACTGTGATAAACTGTGACACTCTCTGACTTTCTCTGACACTCTCTTAGACACACTGTGACACTCTCTGACCCTTTCTCTCACTCTCTGAGACAGACTTTAACACTCTCTCACAGACGGTGACCCTCTTGGAGACAAATGCTGACTGTCTCTGACACTCTCTGAGACACAGTATGACACACTGTGACAATGTCTGACTCTCTCTGACCCACTCGGAAATACACTGTAGCCTTCTCTTACAGATTGTGACACATGGAGACACTCTCTGAGACACACTGTGACACTCTCTGACTCATTCTGTCACTCTCTGTGACACACTCTGACCCTCTCTGCGACAGACTGTAGCACTCTCTCACAGACTGTGACATTCTCTGAGACAAATGCTGACCCTGTCTGACACTCTCTGAGACACAGTATGACTCACTGTGACACTCTCAGACTCTCTCTGACACAATTGGAAATACACTATAACCTTCTCTGACAGACTGTGACACACTGTGACACTCTCTGAGACACACTGTGACACTTTCTGACTCTCACTGACTCTGACTCTCTGAAACACACTGTGACACTCTCTGAGACTCAGAGTTACACTCTCTGACTCTCTCTGACACTCTCTGAGACACACTATGACACTCTCTGACAGACTATGACACATTGTGACATTCTCTGACTTTAACTGACAATCTCTGAGGAACACTGTGACACACTCTGACAGACTGTGACACACTCTGACCCGCTCTGAGACAGACTGTGACACTCGCTGATGCTCTGTGACACTCTCTTAGACATGCCGTGACACTCTGTGACTCTTTCTGACACACTGAGACACACTGTGACACTCTCTGACAGACTTTTACACACTGTGAGACTCTCTGACTCTATCTGACTCACTCTGAGACACACTGTGACACTTGTTGACACACTGTGATGCTCTCCGAGACACACTGTGGACTCTCTGACACTCTCTAAGACAGACTGTGACACTCTCTGACTCTCTCTGACAATCTCTGAAACACACTATGACACACTATGAAACTCTCTGACACACTATGACACACTCCAACACACTGTGACACTCTCAGACACACGGTGACATTCTCTGAGACACTGTGACACTCTTGGAGACATACTGCGACACTTTTGACTCTCTCTGAGACACACAGTAACACCCTCTGACAGACTGTGACCCTCTTTGAGACAAATGCTGACGCTCTCTGACAATGTCTGATACACTCTAAAAATAAACTGTAACCTTCTCGGACAGACTGTGACACACTGTGACACTCTCTGAGACAAACTGTGACACTTTCTAGCACTCTCTGACCCTCTGAGACACACTATGAAACACTCTGACCCTCGCTGACCCTCTCTGAGACACAGTGTAACAGTCTCCGACTCTCTCTGACACTCTCTGAGACACACTGTGACACTCTCTGACCCTCTCTGTCACGCTCTGAGACACAGTGTAACACTCTCAGACTCTCTCTCTGACACTCTCTGAAGCACAATGTGACTCTGAGACACACGGTGATAGTCTCTGACTGGTTCTTAGACACACTGTGACACACTATGACGCTCTCTTAGACATGCTGTGACACTCTCTGACAGACTGTGACAATTTCTGAGACACACGATGACACTCTCTGACCTACTGAGACACTCTCTGACACACGGTGACATTCTCTGAGACACTGTGACACTCTCTGCGACACACTGTGACACTTTCTGTCTCTCTCTGACACTCTCTGAGACAGACTGTGACACTCTCTGACATGAGGCACAATGTGACACTCTCTGACTTTTTCTGTCAATCTCTGAGACACACTGTGAGACTCTCTCATGGACTGTGACACTCTCTGAGACAAACACTGACACTCTGACACTCTCTGAGACACAGTAGGACACACTTTGACACTTTCTGACTCTCTCTGACTCACTCTGAAATACACTGCAACCTTCTCTGACAGACTGTGACATACTGTGACACTCTCGGAGACACACTGCGACACTTTCTGACTCTCTCTGACGCTCTGAGACAAACTGTGACATTTTTTGACAGTCTATGACACACTGTGACATTCGCTGACTTTCTCTGACACTCTCTGAGGCACACTGTGACAATCCCTGACAGACTGTGACACACTGTAAAACTCTCTGACCCTCTCTGCGACACACTATAAAACTCTATGACACTCTCTGACAGACTGTGAAACACTGTGACACATTCTGACCATCTCTGAGACACACGGTGACACTCTGTGACTCTCTCTGATGCTCTCTGAGACACACTGTGATACTCACTGACTCTCTCTGACACTCTCTGAGACATACTGTGAAACTCTCTGACAGACTATGACAATCTCTGTGACACTTTCTGTCTCTCTCTGACTCTGAGACACACTGTGACACTCTCTGCCTCTCTCTGAGACACTCAGTCACTCTCTCAGACACACTGTGACACACTATGACATCTTTTGACTCTCTCTCACACTGTCTGAGACACATTGTAACACTCTCAGACAATCTCTGAGACACACTGTGACACTCTCTGAGGCACACTGTGACACTCTCTGACAGATTGTGACAAACTGTCACACTCTCTGACTCTCTCCGACACTCTCTTAGACAAACTGTGACATGCTCGGTCTCTCTCTGACATTCTCTGAAACTCAGTGTGACAGTTGCTGACTCTCTCTGACTCTCCCTGACACCCTATGAGACACACTGTGACACTTTCTGACTCTTTCTGTCACTCCCTGAGACACACTGTAACACTCTCTTACAGACTGCAACTCTCTCTGGGACAAAAGCTGACCCACTCTGACAGTCTCTGAGACACAGTACGACTCAATGTGACACTCACTGACTTTCTCTGACACACTTTGAAATACACTGTAACCTTCTCTGACAGACTGTGACACTCCCTGAGACACACTGTGACACTTTCTGACTCACTCTGCCACTATGAGGCACAACCTAACGCTCTCAGAGACACACTGTGAAACTCACTGCCCTCTCTGACTCTGTCTGAGACACACTATGAGACTCTCTGACTCTCTCTGACACTCTGAGACACACTGTGTCACTCTGTGACTCTCTCTGACACTCTGAGACACACTATAATACTGTTTGACTTGCTTCGACACTCTCTGAGACACACTGTGACACCCTCTGAGACACACTGTGACACTCTCTGACACACGGTGATGTTCTCTGAGACACTGTGACACTCTCTGAGACACACTGTGACACTCTCTGAGACACACTGTGACACTCTCCGACACACGGTGATGTTCTCTGAGACACTGTGACACTCTCTGAGACACACTGTGACACTCTCTGAGACACACTGTGACACTCTCCGACACACGGTGATGTTCTCTGAGGCACTGTGACACTCTCTGAGACGCACTGAGACACATTCTGTCTCTCTCGCTGACCCTCAGAGACACACTGTGACACTCTCTGAGACACACTGTGACACTCCCTGCCTCTCTCTGAGACACTCAGTCACTCTCTGAGACACAGTGTGACACACTGTCACATTTTCTGACTCTCTCTCACACTCTCTGAGATGCACTGTAACTCTCTCTGACAGATTGTGACACACTGTGACACTCTCTGACTCACTCTGAGACACACTGTGACACTTTCTGACTCTCTCTGACACTCTCATACATAGTGAGACACTCTCTGACTCTAACACTCTCTGAGATATTGTATGACACACTATGACATTCTCAGACTCTCTCTGACACACTCTGAAACACATGTGACACACTACAACACTCTCTGACACACGGTGACATTTTCAGAGACACTATGTCACTCTCTGTCCCTCTCTGACACTCTCTGAGTCACACTATGACACTCTCTGAATCTCTCTGTCATTCTCTGAGACGCACTGCAACACTCTGTGACAAACGGCGACCCTCTCTTAGACAAATGCTGACCCTCTCTGCCACTCTCTGAGACACACTGTAACACTCTCTGACAGACTGTGACATTCTCTGAGACAAACACTGACACTCTCTGAGACTCTCTGAAATACACTGTAACCTTCTCTGAAAGACTGTGACACACTGTGAAACTCTCTGAGACACACTGTAACACTTTCTGACTCTCTCTGATTCTCTGAAATACACTGTGACACTCTCTGAGACACACTGTAACACTCTCTGACTCTCTCTGAGACATACTATGACACCCTTTGACAGGTTGTGACACACTGTGACACACTCTGACCCGCTTTGAGATAGACTGACACTCTCTGACACTCTCTGATGCACTCTGTAACAAAATGTGACACTCTCTGACAGACTGTGACAAACTGTGACACTCTCTGTCTTTCTCTGACACTCTCTGAGGCAGACTGTGACACTCTTTGACAGGCTGTGACACACTGTGACACTCTCTGACCCTCTATGAGACCGACTGTGACACTCTCTGACACTCTCTGAAACACACTGTGACACTCTCTGACAGACTGTGACACACTGTGACACTCTCTGAGACACACGGTGACACTCTCTGACTCTATCTGACACTCTCTGAGACACACTGACTCTCTCTGACAGACTGTGACACACTGAGACACTCTCTGAAAATCTCCGAGACGCACTGTGACACTCTCTGGCAGACTGTGACACTATCTGACTCTCACTGACACTGTCTGAGACACACTGTGATACTCTCTGACTCTCTCTGACACTCTCTGACTGACTGTAAGACACTATGACAATCTCTGATACACTGTGGCTTTCTCTGAAACACACTGTGGTTCTCTCTGACACTCTCTGAAACGTACGGTGACACTCTCGGACAGGCTGTGACACACTGTGACACGTTTTGACTCTCTCTGACACTCTCTGACTATCTCTGACACTCTCTGAAACGTACGGTGACACTCTCGGACAGGCTGTGACACACTGTGACACGTTTTGACTCTCTCTGACACTCTCTGACTCTCTCTGACACTCTCTGAAACGTACGGTGACACTCTCGGACAGGCTGTGACACACTGTGACACGTTTTGACTCTCTCTGACACTCTCTGACTATCTCTGACACTCTCTGAAACGTACGGTGACACTCTCGGACAGGCTGTGACACACTGTGACACGTTTTGACTCTCTCTGACACTCTCTGAAACACACTGTGCCACTCTCCAACTCTCTCAGTCACTCTCTGAGAAACACTGTGACATTCTCTGACAGACTGTGACACACTGTGATACTGTTTGACTCTGTATGAAGCACTCTCTGACTCTCTCTGAGACACACTATGACACTCTGACACACTGTGACACTCTCTGACTCTCTCTGAGACACACTATGACACTCTGACACACTGTGACACTCTCTGACTCTCTCTGAGACACACTATGACACCCGCTGACACACTGTGACACTCTCTGACTCTCTCTCTCTGACACACTGTGACAATCCCTGACACACAGTGACACCCACTGAGACGCTGTGGCACTCTCTGACACACTGTGACACTCTCTGAATCTATCTGACACACTATGACAATCTCTGACACACTGTGACACTCTCTAAAACACTGTGACACTTTCTGACACTCTCAGAGACATACTGTATCCCTCTCTAAGGCACTGTGATAATCTCTGACGGTCTCTGAGACATACTGCGACACTCTCTAACAGACTGTGACACACTGTGACACTCCCTGACTCTCTCTGACACTCCCTGAGACACACTGTGACACTCTCTGGGACACACTGCTACACTGTCTGACCCTCTTTGACACTCTCTGGGACACACTGTGACACTCTCTGACACACGGTGAAGTTCTCCGAGACACTGTGACACTCTCTGAGACGCACTGTGACACATTCTTATCTCTCTGTCTGACCCTCAGAAACACACTGTGACACTCTCTGAGACACACTGTGACACTCCCTGCCTCTCTCTCTGAGACACTCGATCACTTTCTGAGACAGAGTGTGAAACACTATGGCATCTTCTGACTCTCTCTCACACTCTCTGAGACACACTGTGACTCTCTCTGACAGATTGTGACACACTGTGACACTCTCTGACTCACTCTGAGACACACTGTGACACTTTCTGACACACTGTGACATTCTCTGAGACACTGTGACACTCTCTGAGACACACTGTAACACTCTCTGACTCTCTCTGACACACTCTGAGACCTACTATGACACTCTTTGACATGTTGTGACACACTGTGACACATTCTGACCTGCATTGAGATAGACTGTGACACTCTCTGACACTCTCTGATGCACTCTGTAACACACTGTGACACTCTCTGACAGACTGTGACAAACTGTGACACTCTCTGTCTTTCTCTGACACTCTCTGAGGCAGACTGTGACACTCTCTGAAACACACTGTGACATTCTCTGACAGACTGTGACACTGTGACACTCTCTAAGACATACTATGACTCTCTTTGAATAACTGTGACACACTGTGACACACTCTGACCCTCTCTGAGACGACTGCGACACTCTGACACTTTCTGAAACAGACTGTGACACTGTGACTCTCTCTGAGACACATAGTGACACTATCTGACTCTATCTGAGACAGACTGTGACACTCTCTGACTCTCTCTGACCCTCTCTGAGGAACAACACAACACACTGTGACACTCTCTGACAGATTGTGACAAACTGTGACACTTTCTGACACTCTCTGATGCACGCTGTAACACTACCTAACAGACTGGTACACACTGTGACACTCTCTGACTCGCTCTGACACTCTCAGAGACATACTATGCCACTCTCTGACTCTCTCTGACACTCTCTGAGATACACTGACTCTCGCTGACAGACTGTGACACACTGAGACACTCCCTGAAAATCTCCGAGACACACTGTGACACTCTCTGGCAGACTGTGACACTATCTGACTCTCACTGACACTCTCTGAGACACACTGGGATACTCTCTGACTCTCTCTGACACTCTCTGACCGACTGTGAGACACTGTGACAATCTCTGATGCACTGTGACACTCTCTGAAACACACTGTGGCTCTCTCTGACTGACTGAGACACACTGTGACAAGTTTTGACTGTCTCTGACTCTCTCTGATACTCTCTGAAACGTACGGTGACACTCTCGGACAGGCTGTGACACACTGTGACACGTTTTGACTCTCTCTGACACTCTCTGACTATCTCTGACATTCTCTGAAACGTACTGTGACACTCTCTGACAGGCTGTGACACACTGTGACACGTTTTGACTCTCTCTGACACTCTCTGAAACACACTGTGCCACTCTCCAACTCTCTCTGTCACTCTCTGAGAAACACTGTGACATTCTCTGACAGACTGTGACACACTGTGATACTGTTTGACTCTGTATGAAGCACTCTCTGACTCTCTCTGAGACACACTATGACACTCTGACACACTGTGACACTCTCTGACTCTCTCTGAGACACACTATGACACCCGCTGACACACTGTGACACTGTCTGACTCTCTCTCTCTGACACACTGTGACAATCCCTGACACACAGTGACACCCACTGAGACGCTGTGGCACTCTCTGACACACTGTGACACTCTCTGAATCTATCTGACACACTATGACAATCTCTGACACACTGTGACACTCTCTAAGACACTGTGACACTTTCTGACACTCTCAGAGACATCCTGTATCCCTCTCTAAGACACTGTGATAATCTCTGACGGTCTCTGAGACACACTGCGACACTCTCTAACAGACTGTGACACACTGTGACACTCCCTGACTCTCTCTGACACTCCCTGAGACACACTGTGACACTCTCTGGGACACACTGTTACACTGTCTGACCCTCTTTGACACTCTCTATAGCACACTGTGACACTCTCTGGGACACACTGTGGCTCTCTCTGACACACGATGAAGTTCTCTGAGATGCTCTGACACTCTCTGATACACACTGTGACACATTCTGTCTCTCTGTCTGACCCTCAGAAACACACTGTGACACTCTCTGACACACGGTGACGTTCTCTGAGACACACTGTGACACTCTCTGAGACACACTGTGACACTTTCTGAAACACACTGTGGCACTCTCTGACTCTCTCTGACACTCTCTGAGACATACTGTGACACTCTCTAACAGACTGTGACACACTGTGACACTCCCTGACTCTCTCTGACACTCCCTAAGACACTCTCTGAGACACACTGTTACACTGTCTGACCCTCTTTGACACTCTCTGTAACGAACTGTGACACTCTCTGACTCTCTCTGACAATCTCTGAGTCCCACTGTGACACTCTCTGGCATTGTCTGGGACATACTGTGCCTCTCTCTGATATACTTTGACACTCTCTGACTGTCTTTGAGACGCGCTGTGCCTCTCTCTGATACACTGTGACACTCTCTGAGACACAATGGGACACACTGAGACCCTCTCTAAGACACACCCTGAGACACACTATGACACTCTGACTCACTGTGACTCTCTCTGAGACACATTGTGACACCCTCTGACTCTTTGAACACACTGTGACTATAATAGAAAACTCCATTTACTGTGAAATTAATTATCCATTTACTGTAAAGTTTAAAGAGAATGCTTTGTTTAAATCAATGCTGTGTTGAGCTTTGTAAACGATGCTTTGATGATGGGTTGCAGTTAGCTTATCTCTGTTTGATTTCTGTAAGCATTCAACTCGACCTTGCGATAGTCGAACTCAGCGAAAGCTGAATAACTGTTATGTCTAGCACCAGGGGATGAGAGGATAACAACTTGAGTTTCCCCAGTCTCTGCCCTTGAGAGTGTGGTAAGGAACTCTATAAGGCAGGTGTCTGTGTAAATGTTTGGGTACTTATTGCATTGAGGCATCTGACTTAGTGTAATGGGTTAATCTTGCAAAATTTTTAATAAAGACCTTTGCTTTGCTCTTGCTAATTATTGAGACAAGTCGATTTAATTTCCATGCCAGTAAACTTGGGGGCTCGTCCCAGGACTCCGCGACTGGATGAGATTCTGAAGATTCCCAGGAAGCGCAGGTGCCAGCACCTTGAAGGTCTTTCACTTCATCTCGAGCGCTGAATTGGCCCTTTTGAGTGAGAGGATTGGGAATCTGTGGATTGCCCTAGCGCCGGGGTTTCAAATCAATTAAGGTTGGGAAATAGTTGTGGTTTATATAATCCTACATAGAGAGTCATTCTTAGAGAATAAATACAGCTGGAAAAGGGTTCAGTGAACTCTCACGTGGTATCATAGTAAAACCCCAAGGGGAAGGGGATTGCTGTCTGAAGGGTGTTTAGGAGACAGCAAGGTTAAGGCTGGTTTTAGACTTGGAACCACCACTGGCTGAGTTGGACTCGCCGAAGGCGTACCAGGTACGTGGTTTCTTGGTTTATGAAAACCAAGGCCATGAGGCGGACGTGCTCAATGTGAGAGGGGACCTCCGGAGGTAAAAGCAAGTCAAAAGGGAAAAGATAACTGTACCACGAGAGCGAGAGAGAGAGAGAGAGAGAGAGAGAGAGAGCTGAACACTTTTGATGTTACACTAAAAATGGGTTCTGGCAAGAGCAAACAAAGGGGGAGTCCACACAAAATTTGGAATGGCCAACCAAAAATACAATACATGCTAAATAAGTACGGCCCAGAATGTGTAAAGCAATTAGAATTGTGGATTAAGGAATGTGGTTTTCCGAAGGGAGGAAGTTTTAGTAAAAAACAGCTGGAAATATGAAGGTTGAGATAGGAGGAGAGAGAGAAGGAGAAAAGGAACGGAAAGATCGAAGCTATGAATTGGAGTGCTTCTTGTATGTGGAAGGCTGAGGCTGATATCAGAGAAAGGAGTTCTCAAGTAAAGGATCGATCAAATACACGTACAGCCACCAGTGCCCATGTGGGAAACAACCTAACGAAGCTGTACAGGGTCTTAAATCTGTTTCAGACCCTGACCTTGATGACTGCCCTCCGAGACCTGCAGCCCCCCTACGAGATCCACCTGGTGAAAGTTCCACGTCAGCGACCACCACCTCAGGGCCTGCTAGATCACCGATAGCACACCATACCCACAACAGACCGAAGCAAGAAGGCCAAAAGAAGGACGACCACTCCAAGATGGAAAGGCATCCAAGGCCTGTCCGTGATCACCCCCTGATGGATGATGAGTCCGTGAGCGTACTGGTGTACGATCATCTAACCAGGTCGTTCTGCAAGCCCCAATGGTTGAAGTTGCAGGTCCAGAAGGGCGCCCAGTGTTGGCCCACCAGCCATGGACCATGAAGGATCTGGAAAGTGCCTTTGGGCAGTTGCCTGACCCACGCGAGGTTGGAGCTAATAAGAAGTGACAAAGTTCTGTACTGAGTTCCGTCACACGTCACAAGAGATGAGACGTCTCCTGGGATGAAAACTAGGTGCCAATGTCACCAAACACAAGGATACCTGGCCAGCTGCAAACGTCCATGCCAGAGCAGCCAACCCACAAGTGGAAGAGAAGGGAGACTTTAATGCTTTTGTTACAGTGCTGGGAACCGCCTGTAGGGAGGCATTCCCAGTGTGAATGGACATGACCAAAACAGCAATGTGAAAACAATGGGAATGTGAGAGAGTGTCCCAGTACCTCACTGAAGTCCATAACACCCATAGTGCACTGAGACGGCATGAGGACATAACGACGGCAGAAATCACACTGTATGAGGCACACCTGAGGAACAGCTTCATCAATGGAAAGAAGGAAGAAATAGTGAAAAAGGTAAAAGACCTGGGACACGGGAAAGCTGAATTTGATAGAACAACATGCAATACATGCTGAAATATGGCTTACCCAAGAGAAGGATAATCAGAAACTAAAGATGGAACAGCAAACACATAAAGCTCAGCTTACTCTGGTGTAAATGGTCACCCAGCTGTTGGAGGGAGGTGCTGCAGGAAGAGAGAGAGGCAGAGGGGTGGTCACGGAAGAGGAAGAGGTCACAAAAGAGGCACTGATAGAGGGAGATCTGGTGGGTGATTTGTTTGCAGAGCAATGGACCACTGGGTGAGATGGTGCCCACACAGACAGCCTCACTCGGCCCTAGAGGTGGGACATGAGGGTGACTAACAGGGGAAGGCTGAGGTGGAGGTGGGCAGCCCACAAGGTACAGGTAAGCCTCTTTCCTTTATGCTTGGCAACGAAGACTCGCTTATGCTAATCTCTTCTACTAACCTTTCACACACTGAGACATATCACACCTCAATATTCAGCACTGAGATTGCATAGTGTGGACAGTATGTCCTATATCACAATGATGTGTATAAGCCGATGCCCACCTCTATGTTATATATGAAAGTACATCAGTTACCTTTTTGGTAGATGCAGGGCCACATACTCAATCCTTACATTAGGCCCGTTTAGACAATCGACACAAATAAAGATGAGTGAAAGGTTCCTGAACACAATGGGTGCATCAGGAGTCATGATGCGGGAGAGATTTTCTGCACCTCTAGTAAAAGGGAAACATTCCAATTCTCCTTCTTGTTATCGGAATTTTCTCCTTTAAATTTGATGGGCTGGGATCTCATACTGAGACTGGGATTGGATTTGATCAGTACTCCGACAGGCTTGTAGATAATTCAAAGAAACGATTTACCCAGTGCAGGCTGTAAAATATGACCTACGACCCCTGATGTATGTCTATGAGTGGCTATTAATACAGAGAGCGATAAGTTCAGTGAGCAATTCCCTCGCCCTGGAAGCAAGTAATTATATTAATCCTATTTAACACCAATTTTCATGCTGGAGACATGCTGCACTGCACAGCACACATACATAACGTTGGCCCTGATGAACCATATGAGAAGGATTGGTTCAGGAGATTGGTGAAACCAGATCAGTTGTTATTGTGGGAATTTTATTGGAACTTATCTAAAGTATCTGTGACGGCAAGTAGACCCTATCTTGTTGATGTGGAAGGTTCTGGTCTCATGTGTCACTGGCAAAGGCGTCTAGTGACAGGTGGTAGGATTTAGGAGCATGGGTGCTAAAGGCACAAAGAATGAAAGGTTGGGTCTTCAGGGATGATGTGGGTATCTAGTTAAATGCAGATATGCGGACATATAAGAAGAAATTAAATTGGCTAACTCAGGCAGATAGGACAGTCCAGGTAATGCCCGCTAGCCCTGAGAAGCCTCGGGGGATAGCCTGGCTTTTCCCGAAGATAGAAGTCTCAAACCCAAGATTAAAAATGGTCCCTACTGTGTTGTGGACAAAGGGCAAACATGATGTGGGGCTCATATGGGGCTGTGAGCCCATAAGGATAACCCCGAAGTCTGAGGATCGTCCTTGCAGAGCACAATATCTGTTAAAAACCCGAAGCCATAGAAGGAATTACTCCAGTCTTTGAATCCCTCCTAAAAGCTGAAGTGATAATCCTTTGTGTAAACTCACCGGTGAGAACCCCCATTTATCCGTTCAAAAAGACAAACATTCCCGGTGAACCGGAGGAATGGAGATTTGTTCAAGACCTGCTGTCAATGACGCTGTTGTTCCATGTGCCTCAAATATTCACAATCCCTATACTATATTGGCTCAAATTCCACCGGAATGGAAATGGTTCCCTGTTGTGGATTTAACAAATGCCTCCTTTAGTGTACCGGTACACCCAGAGAGTCAATTCTGGTTCGCTTTTTCATTCAAAGGGAAATCATATCCCTTCACGCGAGGTTACTGTGAGTCTCCCACCATATATAATGTGGCTCTATGCAGGAGTCTGGAGACTCTTGTTCAAACCCCGGGGTCAGTGCTGCTGCAGGATGGAGATGATTGCTTGACTGTGGCACCAACAAAGGAACAATGTGGAAGGAGACCTTTGCGTTACTCTGCCATTGAGTGCGGGAAGGGCACAAAAGCAGTCTCACAAAGCTACAATTTGTGCAACAGCAGGTGAAGTTCTTAGGTCACCTAATATCTGAATAAGGGAAGGCTATTGGTCAAGACAGAGGTCAAGCAATCCAGCAAATTCCAAAGCCTCATACGAAGAGACAATTGCTCTCCTTTTTGGGTATATGCTCCTACTGTAGGATGTTTATCGCACATTACACAACCCTTGAGGCTCATTAAGTGACATAGCCCATGGAAAAGGGTTGCAGAACCGGAGTCCATTACAGTGGACCCAGAGGCCGAGACTGCCTTTGCTGAATTAAAAAGGGGCTCTCCAAACTACACCTACACTGGGGATTCTGAACCCAAACCAGCCTTTTGTACAAACGGTTGATGATTAGCGTGGCTACATGACATCTGTGCTGTTCCAGGATCATTGGGGAAGATTGAGGCCGGTAGCATATTTTTCAGCTAAACTTGACCCTGTAGTGGCAGGATTGTCTCAATGCCTGTGAGCTGTGGCCGCAGCTGAAAAGGCTGTTGGAGCATCCAGGGATATAGTCGGCTGTGGTGAATTAACCCTTCTGGTCCCACATGCAGGATCCTGACTGCTTTACGAGCAAAGGACGCACACATGTCAGCAGCACGTTGGCTCCGATACAATACTGTGTTATTGGAGACGCCTAACATTATAATAAAGCGATGTAACGCCCTTAACCCTGCTCGCCTTCTCCCCACAGAAGGAGACAGAGACCCACATGATTCTGTTGCTGTAACTAATGAAATTTGCAGCCCTAGATCAGATTTGCAGGATTGACCATGTCAGAATTCAGATATGGAGATTTTTGTGGATGGGTCAGCATTCAGGAGCAAGGGGACAGGCCAGAATTGTGTTGGGTATGATGCAGTGACTATGTACGAGGTAGTCAAAGTGGGATCACTCCCTTCTCATCTGTCAGGGCCAGCAGCGGAGCTGATTGCCTTGACTGAGGCCTGTAAGTTGGCTGAGGGAAGGACAGTGAATATTTACACCGATAGCAGATATGCCTTTGGGGTTGTACATGATTTCGGAACCCTGTGAAAGCACAGGGGATACTTGGCCTCTACCAGAAAGCCCATCACACACCGCAACCTGATTTCCGGCCTCCTGGAAGCAGTCCCGTTGCCTAAATCAATCACTGTGTGTAAGTGTGAAGCTCACACAAAAAATAATGATCTTATTTCCCAAGGCAATGCGAGGGCAGACTCAGCAGCAAGAACGGCAGCCCAGCAGCTGCCAACTGAACAGATTGACATGTGTATGGCGAAGAGGTGGCTTGGACCGTTTCAAGTGCTCCTCACAACACAGACAGCAGGTAAGATCGCAGAAAGCCAAGTGGATACACACCAGCCTTTACAAGCGTGTAGCTGAGCCCGAGGAGATATCGGACAGCACCAGAACCAATTAAGTGCAAGTAGTGATAAGAAGCCTCATACGGTAATGGAGCTGCCGCAGCTCACACATGGGCTGTGTACAGGGCACACCAGAGCAAGGGAAGATACCACCACAAAGCTGTGTTTCGGGTAGGTGGTATCTGAGGAATGGCCTTGTGTTTCCTAAACTTTTTTTGATGTATAACTATTACGGCTCTGTATTTCTTTGTAGTTGTTGCTGTAGTTGGGCTTGATGTCATAAAATGACAAAAAGGGGGAAAATGAAATGGGAAATTATCCATTTACTGTGAAATTAATTATCCATTTGCTGCTAAATTTAAAGAGAATGCTTTTCTTTAATTCAATGCTGTACTGATCTTTGTAAACGATGCTTTGATGAAGGGTTGCAGTCAGCTAACTCTGTGTGAATTCTGTAAACATTATACTTGACCTTGCGATAGTCGAACTCAGCGAAGGCTGAAGAACCATTATGTCTGAAAGACCAGGGAGTTGCCCTTGAGAGTGTGATAAGGAACACTATATGGCAAGCATCTGTACAATGTTTCAGTGCTCTTTGTATTAAGGCATCTGGCGTAGCGTAGTGAGTCAATCCTGCAGGATTCAAAATAAAGACCTTTCGTTGCTCCTGCTAATAGTTGAGTAGTTTTAATTTCCACGACAATGACCCTTGATTGTATTTTATTTGAGAAAATCTACAGCACCATCTTCATTGATCTGCTCTGATACTAGCTTAATAAACTGACCTTTCTTGTCGATACATGTGTTTTCCATTTGCGTCTCTATTCTAGTTGCTTTGTGTAAATACAATGTTTCTGAGGAACAGATTATTCTCCCCAAATGGTGGACTCTAGAAGTCTCCTCAATATTTTAATTATATTCTATTGGCTGTTCTTTATTACAGGGTTTGTCTCTTCTTTTATGAAAAGAGATGATAATTGAAAACTCTTCAGTCCTCTGACTACATTTCCATATCTATGGAGCGTTAAATAGTTAAGATCAATCACTTTGCTGTTGTGTCCATTCCTCAGAAACACTCAGACATCCCATCCAGACTGAGCAAATGTATTAATTTACCATGGTACAAAACAAATTGGTTTGAATGGGGTTAAGTGAACCTGCTCGTTCAGTGATTGTAGTTAATGTCAGTTTCCATGCATCAAATTATTTCACTAAAAGGTTTACTTCCTATGAATAAGGGGGTCTTACAATATTATCACATAGTATCCGTAGGAACTTCACTTGCAGCACTACCCAGGAACAACAGTTCAAGAGTGAGGGAGAGAAGAGATCAGAGTCTGAGAACAATGCACTGGAGTGTTCCAACAATGGACCAGAATATGGGAACAATAGACTGGAATGTTCCAAAACTGACCAGGGGTTTACATTTGGGTCTTCACAATCTTCCTCAAGATTGGGTGGACCTTAAGTGTGCTTTGGTTGATTCAAGCTGATTTCTATCCTCTCCTCACTATTATTCCTGGTAAGTCTTTCCATCTGACTATGAATTCAATAAACTTTGTTGAACTAACTTACTGTCCTCATAACTTAAATACTGAAAAAAAAGGAAGCTGTTGCCATGACTTCTGTCCACAAACTCCATTCCTAACCAAACAATTTTAATGCCAATATCTGAAGTGGAATCAAACTGCGTATAACTCCAACATGTACTTCGGCTCTAAGCTGATATCTATTTCCACATTCTCTCCAGCACCAATCCTGTTCACTATCAACTCCGCAATATCTCAGGTCTCCCATTTTGTCTCAGTCTAGCTGCTGAATAAACCATCATCTGCACCTTTGTTATATCCAGATTCAACTGTTCCTATTCTCTTCCGGCCACAAATAATTTGACTAGAAATGTTGTGTGTTCTCCCTGAAAGGTGCTGACTTCAGGAGAGTCAGTGGGATTGTGATAATATCACTACACTTGCAATCAGAGCCCCAGGCTATTACTGTGGATAGTCAGAGCCTTTTTTCCCAGGATACTCATCTCAATTACAAGGGGACATAGTTTTAAGGTAAGAAGGGAAAGTTTAAAGGAGATGTGAGACAGCTTTTTTACACCGATGGTGACAGCTACCTGAAATGTGCTTCTGAAAGGTAATGGTGGAGGTGGATACAATAGCAATTTCTTGAATAGGTAGGGAATCGAGGGATATGGACTATGAAAAGATAAAAGGTTTTTCATTTGGAAAGGCATCACGTGTGAGCACAGTCTTGGTGGGCCGAAGGGCCTGTTCCTGTGCTGTACTGTTCGTTATTCATTACTCTCTGTTTCCTCTATAGTTTAGATTAGATTAGATTACTTACAGTGTGGAAACAGGCCCTTCGGCCCAACAAGTCCACACTGACCCATTCTCCTACATTTACCCCTTCACCTGTTTGAGGTTTGGGGGTTCTTTAAAGACGAGCAACAACTGCCAATTTCCGAGCACCATCCTACAACTCATCCGCTTTATCCTCAATTACAATGTCTTCACCTTTGACAACAGGTTCTTCATCCAGACACATGGTTCAACCATGGGGACCAAATTTGCACCCCAATATGCCAACATCTTTAGGCACGTGTCTGAACAAGACTTCTTCTCTACGCAGGACCTCCAACCAACACTATACACCAGGTACATCAACGACATTTTCTTCCTCTGGACCCATGGCGAGGAGTCACTGATAAAACTACACAGTGATATCAACAAGTTTTATCCCACCATCACACTCACAATGGACTACTCTCTGCTGTCTCATTTTGGACACATGTATCTCCATCAAGGATGGGCACCTCACTCTACCGCAAACCCACAGATAACCTCACAATGCTACACTTCTCCAGCCTTCACCCAAAACATATTAAAACAGCCAGCCCCTATGGACAAGCCCTACACAGACACAGAATCTGGTCAGATGAGGAGGAGTTGTTTAAAAGAGTTAAATCATCTCCTTGGTACACTGTGCAGTACGTTCTAAGTGTTGAATACAAGTTACTATGCAACTCTTTAGAGGGGCTGAATGGTTTATTCCTGTGCCTCAGTAATAGCCCTGAGAAATTCTGTCAGAGACGTGTTGTGTGACATTACACGGGAGGTAGGAGCACCAGTTGGTCATTCGGTCTCTGCTACACCATTCAGACAGATCAGAGCTGGTCTGACTGTGGCTGAACTCCCTGTCCATCTCTGCTCCCAATAAACATGGGCTTCCTCGACCATCAAGGAGCTACTGAGCTCAGCCTTGAATATCTTCACTGCTCCCTGCAGATGAGAATGCCACAGTTAGCACATCCCTCAGGACAAAGGAGCATCCTCATCTCAATCTGAAATGGGAGCACCCTTGCATTTAAAGTGATTGTCCTTGCACCAAATCACCTCCTACTTATGACATGATGCACAACAAATCAGAACATACGTAGACCATTCAACCCCCTCAAACCTGGCCCACATAAGCACTGGCTGTCTAGTTGATCAAATATCTATCAGATTCAGCCTTCACTGCTCTCTGCGCAACACATTATCAGATCCATCCTTATCTCAGTCTGAAATGGAAGAGATCACATTTTCAAACATTCTCCAGTTCCCCTAGTTCGACACACCCAACGTGGGGATCCATCCTCTCAGCATCCACCCTGTCAATTCCCCTCAGGGTCAGTTATGTCTCAATATGATCATGCCTATTTCTGCTGAACTTCAAAGGGTATACATCCAAACTGCGCAACATTTCCACATGGGATGAACCGGTCATCCCAGGAATCAACTGTGTGAGCTGTGTCCGTACACCTTCTCATATAATTAAATTCTTTCTGTGGTAAAGAGATTTTAAAAAGCCCGATACAGTCTTCCAGCTGTGATCTCAGTAAAACTGGGAACAGCTGCAGCAACGCTTCCTTCATGGTTGACTCCTTGCAAGAAACATTAAAATTGAGACAAGAGCCGGAAGACACTTGATTTCTTAAGTCTTAAATAAGGCAACTTTGATTGGTTAAGATTCAGAGATGCCGGTGTTGGACTGGGGTGTACAAAGTTAAAAATCACACAATACCACGTTATAGTCTAACAGGTTTAATTGGAAGCACACTAGCTTTCGGAGCGACGCTCCTTCATCAGGTGATTGTGGAGGGCTCGATCGTAACACAGAATTTATAGCAAAAATTTACAGTGTGATGTAACTGAAATTATACATTGAAAAATTGATTGTCTGTTAAGCCTTTCATCTGTTAGAATACAGTGATAGTTTCACTTCTTTCATGGGTAAATCATAAAACCCTTTTTTTAAAAGTTGCATTCTCGGATTAGCTGTTAACAATGGTGATAGCTAGACAATATGTTGAAGGTGTTGTCCCCCTGTGTTCTCTGTCCATGACCTGATGTTTAGATTGATTCTAATCTAAAAAGTGAGATAACAGAGTTTTACATAAATTCATGCAGTTTTGAGCTCAGAGTTCTACATGAATGTATGTAGCTTTTGAGCAAACTACATGTAGTATATGTGTGCATGTGGGTCTTTGTGCGTGTGCCTGTCTGGGGTGGGGGTTGTGAGTGTGAGAAAGTGTGTTGTGTGTGTGTAGTGAGTGCAGAGTGTCTTAAGTCTGTGAGGGTGTGCAGGTTTGGGAGTATGTGTGTCTATTAGGGTGTGTGTGGGTGTCTGTGTGCGCGTCTGTGTGTACGTGTGTCCGTGTGCATGTGAGGGTGTGTGTGTAGGAATATCTGTGTGTGTGTGTGTGTGTGTGTGTGTGTGTGTGTGTGTCTGTGTGTGTGTGTGTGTACTGTAATGGTGATCACCTGTAATGTGACATGAACCCAAGGTCCCGGTTGAGGCCCTCCCTATGGGTACCGAACTTAGCTATCAGACTCTGCTCGGCCACATTCCTCTGCTGCCTGTCCCGAAGTTCACCTTGGAGGATGGTCACCCGAAGGTCCGAGGCTGAATGTCCTGGACCACTGAAGCGTTCCCCAACTGGGAGGGAACCCTCCTGTCTGTTGATTGTTGTGTGGTGCCCATTCATCCGTGAATAAAATTTGATTAATTTTAAAGTAGCAATGGTTTTGTGTGTGGGAAATCATGTCACACGAACTTGACTGATTTTTTTGAAGAAGTAACAAAGAGGATTGATGAGGGCAGAGCGGTGAACGGGATCCGTGTGGACTCCGTACGGGATCCGTAAGGTGCTTGACAAGGTTCCCCATGGAATACTGGTTAGCAAGGTTACATCATATGGAATACAGGGAGAATTAGCCATTTGAATTGACTCAAAGGCAAGAGGTGGTGGTGTAAGGTTGCTTTTCAGACTGGAGGCCTATGCCCAGTGGTGTGCTCCAAGGATTGGTGTTGAGTCCACTGCTTTTCATCATTTATATAAATGATTTGGATGCAAACGTAGGAGGTATAGTTAGTAAGTTTGCAGGGGGCAACAAAATTGGAGGTGCAGTGGACAGTGAAGAAAGTTTCCTCAGAGTATAATGGGATCTTGATCAGATGGGCCAATGGGCCTAGCAGTGGCTGTTGGAGTTTAATTTAGATAAATACGAGGTGCTGCATTTTGGAAAAGCAAATCAGAGCACATCATATCCACTTAATGGTAAGGGTGTGTTGCCGAACAAAGAGACCTTGGAGTGCAGGTTCATAGTTCTTTGTAAGTAGAGTTGCAGGCAGATAGGATAATGAAGAAGGCATTTGGCATGCTTTCCTTCAATGGTCAGATGATTGAGTATCAGAATTAGGAGGTCATGTTGTGACTGTACAGGACATTGGTTAGGCCACGTGCATTCTGGTCTCCTTCCAATCGAAGAATGTTGTGAATCTTGAAAGCGTTCAGAAAATATTTCCAAAGATATTGCCAGGATGGAGGATTTGAGCTATAGCGAGAGGCTGAAATAGGCTGGGGCTGTTTTCCCTGGAGCATCAGAGGCTTCTCAAGTTTCATAAAATCACGAGGTGCATGGATCGGACGAAGTCTTTTCCCTGGGGTGAGAGAGTCCCAAATTGGAGGGCATAGGCTTAGAGTGAGAGGGAAAGATATAAAATGGACCTAAGGAGACAACTTTTTCACATAGAGGATGGTGTGTGTATGGAATGAGCTACCAGAGGAAGTAGTGGAGATTGGTACAATTACAGCATTTAAAAGGCATCTGGACGGTTATATGAATAGTAAGGTTTAGAGGGATACAGGCCAGGTGCTGGCAATAGAGACTAGATTAGGTTAGGATATCTGGTTGGCATGAATGTGGTGGACCGAAGGGTTTGTATCCATGCTGTACATCTCTATGACTAAGTGCAGTGTAACAGAGCATTTAGGGCTCCCTTAGTGACAACAAGGGTGTGTTTGCACTGTGGTGATATTTACACTCTAAATCTACACATCTGTACATGACAAACACCTCAACATACAGAGACCAGGAGGGCAATCTGTCAAGACTTGAATTCTTTAACCAGAGACTGTGAGAACGAGAACATTTCTGGGGGACATGGTAGATGGATGTAGCTTCACAAATCAAAACACGTGTATCCTTCAGTTCCTTTGTTAAAAAAAAACTTCCTCATTTAAACTGACTAACAGTTCCAGTATCCACTGTCGTTTGTGGAAGAGAGTTCCAAACCTCTCCCATCCTTTGTCTGTAGATGTGCATCCTAACATTCCTCCTGAACGCTCTGGCTCTCATTCTCAGACTGTGCCCCCTTGTTAGAGAATTGCCAGCCAATGGAAATCATTTATCTTTTTCTGTTAATGTCTTGGAGGACTTCACTCAGATCAGCCCTTATCCTTCAAGATCCTTGTGAACACAGGCTTCGTTTGTATATCAAAAAACAGAAATTGTTCAGCAGGTCTGGCAAGCATCTGTGAGAGAGAAAGTAGAGTAAATGTTTCAAGTCCGGAGACCCTTCTTCAATACTAAGTTGCATGATTTCTCTTCATACCTTCAGAATATACGAAACCAGAACAGATGACAGAATACTTAAGTCAGGACATTCTTCAGCAGCAGTGACTTTGGGAGTCTCTGTCAATGGAAAATTGTACCATGAACGCTGCTCACTGGATTGTTATCACTGTTCTTGCGTCTGGATATGGCTGACCAGTCAATGAGATGGTGACGTTGTTGTTCAAAAGGTAAAACCAGAGAGCAGATCAGCAGCAGATTACAGTAAGTCCAAATGTCTTTATGCCACACCAGAAACACCAATAATAACAAGGATGGTGTCGAACACCTTCTCCACCTGCTGAGTTGGTGGATGCATGATTCCATGTGAGGTGGTCTGTCCCTTCAGGCAGCTGACAAGCTCCTTGTTTGAAACTCTGGGCTGATGCATTCCCAGAGATGCTGCCTTATACTGTCTGAAAGCTCCTTTGGGAGACTGACACGACAGCATTGCTCAGCTTTGTGTCAAAACTCTGACAATGAACAAACTCATTACAATAACAAGTTTAATCCCAATTATGAAGGAGTGTTGCTGTTTAGTATATCATAATGAAATAACAAAAAACAGAACCTGGGATCTCTCAGCAATAATGCTGCCCACACAAATACCGTGAGCCCCGTCACAAGATCACAAATAATTTCAACCAATGCTGCATCGAGCCAGTTTATTCCATGTATGAAAATATATCTCAGAGCTGTTCTTCTGTTCTCTAGAGTAGGAGCTGCCCTCTTTAAAAAAGAGCGTTTCACTCACTGATTGAAATATGATTCTTCATACACACTGAATGTGTGCATTGCTGCCGAGGTCAGCATTTATTCCACATCACTCATGGCCCAGGTTCCAGAGGCACATGAAGGGCTTTCCTGGAGGAAGGGGACTGAGTGAACAAGTTAGGCTTCCAACAATGGAGGTATCACTGATGTCACTCTTATTGTCATTCTCCATCCTTCCCAAAGGGGCAACTAGGGACGAGTAATAAACACTGGCCCAGCCAGTGATGCCCACATCCCATCAATGGATAAGAATAAAGAGATAACCCTGGAGGTCCCATCTACCTTATAGGCCCTTGTCTGTATTCATCAGGATCATACCCACGTGTGGGGATAGGTGCCTTTTCCAAACTACAATCATAACCACCAGTATCCCGAGATATATCATGGGGAGTGCAGTTAGGAACACAGCTTGATGTGAGAGGAGCCGAATTCATGGATGACAGGCTATGGGCATGTGATCATATGGCCTGTTCCTTTACATTTACTTAAGAGTGGTCCCTGTCAATGTCCCCTCTATCTCCACAGTATGTGGGAGGAAGATATGATAAGCCATCTAAATACATTTTTTAATATAATTCCGTTAATTTGGACATCATCCTAACTTCGTCACTTGGGATAATTGGAGCCCTTATCACTGAGAGTGCCCTTGCAGTTGCCATTAAACGAGACCTTAGTGAGCTGCTGTAATTGGGGTGGATGGTGGGTCAGTGGTCAGCATTGCTGCCTCACAGCACCAGGGACATGACTTCATTTCCAGTCTTGGGCGACTGTCTGTGTGGAGTTTGCACATTCTCCCCATGTCTGCATGGGTTTCCACCCACAGGCCAAAGATGTGCAGGTTAGGTGAATTGGCCATGCTAAATTGCCCATAGTGTTAGGTGCTTTGTCAGGGGTAAATATAGGGTGGGGGAATGGGTCTGAGTGGGTTCTTTTTCAGAGGGCCGGTATGGACTTGTTGGGCTGAAGAGCCTGTTTCCATATTATAGGGAATGTAATTTAAACTGACAGTGAGAGATATTGGGCTGGGTCTTCTCCTGGAACAAATGTTTACACTGTTTGTCACAAATTTGCTGTGGGGCTTTCCCTTGGCTGGCCTGTCTGAACTCCTCCCTCATCCTGTTCCTGCAGATACTGCACAGGGTGAACCAGCAATAATGACGGTGGGCAACAAAACTGCATTCTGTGGAGTATCTACAGCTCAGAGACCCAGAGATGGAGAGCAGGAGGAAGTCTGTGATTTTGCTCCTTACCATGTCTTGGAGCTTCATCCTCCTGTTGTTCATCTCTGTTTTAAGTTTCTTACATTATATTATTCAAGGAGTCCAGCCTGAAGATGACTTGCTTTTCCTGCATAACTTCACAAAACTTGGTAATATGCTGCAGACCCTAAGTTGGTGCAGAAACAGGTTTATTTGTGCAGCAACATTATCTCGGTACAGAGTGAAGATCACTAACACAGCAAAGTAGCGAGTGACACAAATTCCTTGCATAATGAATAAATAAAACTCCTTAGTGAAGCCACAGGAGGGTCCTGTTGTTCCCGACATGAAATAATTTTTCAAATTCATTCATGGGATGTTGGCGTCACTGCCCAGGCCCAACATTTATTACCCATCCCTAGTTGCCCCTTGAGAAGTTGGTTGTGAACTGCCTTCTTGAACCGCTATTATCCATGTAGGTCAACCCATAACATTGTTAGGGAAGGAATTCCAGGAATTTGACACAGGGATATATTTCCACTTCAAGATGGTGAGAGGCTTCGAAGGAAATTTGCATAAGGTGGTGTTCCCATGTATTTGTTGCCATTTTCCAAAATGGAAGTGGCTGTGGCTTTGGAAGGTGCTGTCTCGGATCTTTGGTGAATATCTGCACTGCATTTGTAGGTGGTACACACTGCGGCTCCTGAGCATCTTTGGTGGAGGGAGTGGATATTTGTGGGTGGGGTGCCAATCAAGCAGGTTGCTTTGTCCTGGATGGTGTCAAGTTTCTTGAGTGTTTATTGTAGCTGCACTCATACAGGCAAGTGGAGCATATTCCATCACATCCGACAGAGAGTCCTTATCCCAGTGCAGAGAGAGGGTTGAGCTGGGAACCGGCAGATTCCCCATCTTAGCATAATCCAAAGGAATTGTCCAGGAAAGTGGAATTTCCTACTGGGTAAGTCCTATCAGTTTGGAACCCTCTAAGTGTCCATCAAAAATCAAATTCTTCTGCGGGTTCTGATCCAGTTAAACAGACGAGTTAATCTGTAAATATTTCATGTATACCAACCCTATATTAATGTCCCAAATAGCGATCTATGAGCTGTTGTGAAGTGAGAAATCATGGCAGGTGATTACATGATATTATTGGAACCCACTCACCAAAGAACTGGCTGGCCTCTATTTTTCAGCATCAAGCTTCCAGTTTCTTTGGGCTGCTTATCCATGACAGTCTCATCAGAAATTTCCTGCCATTAATTACGACGCAGAGGTCGAACCTCTCTGTTAATTAAACCAAACACCCAGAGAGTCTTGGTTCACTCTGTAATCTGTTAAAATAATAGGGACAGAGAACTCTAAAATTCGAATACATTAAGAAAATTATAATTATTTTCTTAACTCTAATAGTGAACACTAAACAACAACTGTCCACAAATCCAAGTCCCCTTCTTTTACCTACTTAGTATCTGACTCCAACTCCACAAAAGTACACTGTTCCAATTATTAAACTTGACACTTATTAAGCATTGCATTAACTTAATCTCAAGACCAAACATGTTCCTCTGAATTCAATCGTCTGCCTGCTGATCTCGCTGGGCCATCTTGTTTCTTTTTTTTAAAGTGAGAAGGTTGTACATGTAAAGGTACTTTGGTTGAAATTGTTTTCTAATTTCTTTGCGAGGAAGATGCGAGATGGCCATTTCGCTCTTGGGCTCGGCAGCAGTTGCTCGCTATTCGATGGCAGTTGCTCTCCCTCAGACTTTCAAAATAGTCGTGGGTGTTTATATAACACCCACGACTCAATAAACTCTTAGAATCAGTTTCAAGGTGTCAAAACAATCAAACCAAATGCCGTTGGTTTCTGGTATCCTGGGCACAACTTAAACTAGTTGGGTAAATTGGAATTGTGGTCAAAACAGCAGCAAAACCTCAAGTAATTGGAACATGTCTCTATTTTTGAAAAGCTGTTCTCTCAGATGGCAGGTATTGCTGTGCTTAAAATCAAAAAGCACTTTCTATCTTGCAGCCAACATACACTCTGTTGGCTTTGGAACAATGTGGATTCGTTGGTTACAGTTCCAGATACAGACTGTACATCCACCTGTACTGTCACCAAAAAAACAGATTCACCGAAACTGCACTCACCCCCTCCCTGACTGATCCCTACCCAACACTGCAATCACCCACTCCCTGACTGATCCTTACCCAACACTGCAATCTCCCACTCCCTGACTGATCCTTACCCAACACTGCACTCACCCCCTCCCTGACTGATCCCTACCCAACACTGCAATCACCACCTCCCTGACTGATCCCTACCCAACACTGCAATCACCCACTCCCTGACTGATCCTTACCCAACACTGTAATCTCCCCCTCCCTGACTGATCCTTACCCAACACTGCAATCACCACCTCCCTGACTGATCCTTACCCAACACTGCAATCTCCCACTCCCTGACTGATCCCTACCCAACACTGCAATCTCCCCCTCCCTGACTGATCCTTACCCAACACTGCAATCACCACCTCCCTGACTGATCCCTACCCAACACTGCAATCTCCCCCTCCCTGACTGATCCTTACCCAACACTGCAATCACCACCTCCCTGACTGATCCCTACCCAACACTGCAATCTCCCCCTCCCTGACTGATCCTTACCCAACACTGCAATCACTCCCTCCCTGACTGATCCTTACCCAACACTGCAATCTCCCCCTCCCTGACTGATCCCTCCCCAACACTGCAATCTCCCCCTCCCTGACTGATCCCTACCCAACACTGCAATCTCCCCCTCCCTGACTGATCCCTACCCAACACTACAATCTCCCCCTCCCTGACAGATCCCTACCCAACACTGCAATCACCCACTCCCTGACTGATCCCTACCCAACACTGCAATCTCCCCCTCCCTGACTGATCCCTACCCAACACTGCAATCTCCCCCTCCCTGACTGATCCCTACCCAACACTGCAATCTCCCCCTCCCAAGGAAAAAAGAATAGAGAGAAAATAAGACCCTTCAAGGACCAGAGTGGACATGTGTGTGCAGAATCACAGGAGTTATTTCTCCTCTGTGTTGATCTTGGAGAAGGACATGAAGGCTTGGGAACTTGGGAAAGTTAGTGATGATCTCTTGGGGTCAGTCCATATCACAGGAGAGGATGTGTTGAATGCATTAGAGTGTATGAAGGTGGATAAATCTCCTGGACCTGAACTAACATATCCAACGGCACCTCAAGAGGCGAGGGAAGTACGTGTGGGGTCCCTGCTGATCTTTTTGCCTCACCGTTAGCCACGGGTGAGGTCCCGGAAGACTGGAGGACAGCATATGTTGTGCCCTTATTCAAGATTGGCTGTAAAGATAAACCTGGGAACTATAGATCAGTACACCTAACATCCGTGGTAAGTAAGTTACTTGAGAAGATGCTGAGAGATTAGATAGACATGCATTTGGAAATACAACATTTGGTTGGGAGTAGTCAGCAAAGCTTTGTGCATGGGAGACCATGCCTCACAAATTTGTCAGCGTTCTTTATTGAAGTGATCAGGAAGTTTGACGAGGGCAGGCCAGTACATGTAGACTCTACAGATTTCAGGAAGGCCTTTGATAAGGTTCCACATGATAAGTTGCTTTGGAAGGTTAGATCGCATGGAATCCAGGGGGCGTTGGCAAGCTGTGTACACAATTGGCTTGATGGTAGGAAGCAGAGGGTAACAGTCAGACTGGAGGCCTGTGACTCGTGGTGTGCCTCAGCGGACATAGAATCATAGAATCCCTCCTCTGTGGAAACAGGCCCTTCGGCCTAACAAGACCACTGGCCCTCTGAAGATCATTTCACTCAAACCCATTCCCCTACTTTATTACTCTACATTTACCCCTGACTAACGCAACTTA
This sequence comes from Chiloscyllium punctatum, assembly GCF_047496795.1. Classification (NCBI taxonomy): domain Eukaryota; kingdom Metazoa; phylum Chordata; class Chondrichthyes; order Orectolobiformes; family Hemiscylliidae; genus Chiloscyllium; species Chiloscyllium punctatum. The sequence goes on from NC_092788.1 coordinate 41,723,237, forward strand.
CTTCCACATCCATGAACATTCTCGGCAATTGAGCATTGCCAATTTACTTGACCTGCAGAGCTTTGGACTGTGGGAGGAAACCGGTGCACCCAGAGGAAACCCACGCAGACATGGGGAGAACGTACAAACTCAATTGGTCTGGCATGGTGGCTCAGTGGTTGGCACTGCTGTCTCACAGCGCCAGGGACCCGGGTTCGACCCCAGCCTCGGGTGACTGTGTGGAGTTTGCACATTCTCCCTGTGTCTGTGTGGGTTTCCTTCGGGTGCTCCGGTTTCCTCCCCATTCCAAAAATGTGCAGGTCAGATGAATTGGCCAGGCTAAATTGCCCATATTGCTAGGTGCATTCGACCAGGGTAAATATTGGGTAAGGAGAATGGCTCTAGGTGGGTTAGTCTTCGGCAGGTCGGTGGGGACTTGTTGGGCCAAATGGCCTGTTTCCATACTGTAGGAAATCTAACCCTAACAGGATCTAACCCACACAGACCATCCTGTGAGGTTGGAATTGAACCCAGATCCACAGTGCTGTGACGCAGCAGTACCAACCACCGAGCCATTGTGCCACTGAGCTGGTCAGTGCTAGGCCCATGGCTGTTTGTCATCTATATCAATGATTTGGATGCGGGTGTTTAAGGCATGATTAGAAAGTTTGCAGATTACACTAAAATAAGTGAGGAAGGGTCTCAGCAATTGCAACAGGGCCTTGATCAGCTGGGAAATTGGGCTTAGAAATGGCAAATGGAGTTTAATACAGAAAGTGCGAGATCTAGCATTTTGGAAAGTCACATCAAGACAGGGGTTTCATGGGGAATGGTAGGGCCTGAAGGAGTGTCGTGGAACAGAGGGACCTTGGATTCCAGGAGCACGGCTCTCTGAACTCAGGGAGACAGGGCAGTGAAGAAGGCTTTTGGCACACTGGGCCCTTCACCAGTCAGGGCATGGAATATCGAAGTTAGGAAGTTCTGTTGTAGTTGTGCAGGATGTTGCTGAGGCCGCACTTGGAGTATTGTGTTCAGTTTTGCCCACCTTGCTATAGGAAGGATGTTATTGTACTAGAAAGAGGACAGAAGTAATTTACAAGGATGTTGCCAGAATTCAACTAGACAGATATAGAGAGAGGTTGGACAAGCAAGGACATTTTCTTTAGTGTGTAGGAGACTGAAGGGTGTCCTTATTGAGGTGTATAAGATCATGGGAGACATGGATAGGGTGAATGCACTCAGTCTTTATCCAAGTCTTGGGGAATCAAGGATGAAAGGTCATCAGTTTAAGGTGAAAGGGGAAGATTAAAAGGGAACCTGGGGGACAAAGCTTTTACCCAGAGGGTGGTACACATACGGAATGAACTACCAGTGCAAGTGGTCGAGGAGGATACATTTAATAACATTTAAAAGGCACTTGGACAAATACATGGAGAGGAACGTATTGGAAGGATATGGGCCAAGTGTAGGGAAACGGGGTTAGTGTGGATGGACCAGTTTGGGCCAAAGAGCCTGTCTCCATGCTGTCGAACTCTATGAACATACCGAAGTGTCCCATCAAGCAGAAGCGGCCAAAGCAACACGAACACGAGCCGGGACAAATGGGAAACAGTCCTGCAGAATTTGGCAGGAAGCCAGCCTGGCCGTGCAGTGAAGGATTCCTGGTACAGGAGCTGTGGTGAGATGCCCAAAGAGAACTGGGGAAGGAAGCTGGAAAGCTCACTCCACTGCTGATAGCCTGGAGGAGCCCCGGCTGGGATAAGGCAGCTGGGATCCGGTCACCCCAGGGAAAACTACAGGCTGTGACCGAGCTAGGTCTCCTACACAATGAGCAGGACAGAACGTTACAGGAAAATCTCACCAACATGGGACCACTCCAGTTCCAATTGGGAAGAACCCATTCCAGTGAAAGGAGGGTCTCTGGGGATGGGGAGGCAGCCTCAGGTTACATGGACAATCTGGAAGGACAGTGTATGAGCTCCAAGCAGCTTCATGGGTCCTGTACACCTGCAACACGGAACAACACACATCAGGCCCTAGTAGGAGGTGTCAGGAGCAAATACAATCCCTAGGGAACTAGGACCCCTCCCAGAATGGGATAATGTGTGCCTTTGGGGTTCTACCTCCCCAGGGAGATAATGACAGGCCCCACACTGACACATCCACACCCGCTCACAGATGGGGACTCCCACTGCCTGTCTCCCAGGTAACTGCACCTTTTACCCCCAGCCCTGACCCACAGCCGAACTCAGATTCCATGAATCATATGGTTACCCAGTGTAAAGCATCTTCTGGTCTCACTCTGTACACAACAGTCATTCCAGGCACCCAGCTGGTGGGCAGCACCAAAAAGATCCCATCTCTGGCACAGATACTGACTGACAGTCTGTCATACACAGAGTGGACGCTGAGGAGCAAACCAAATGAATCGCCATGTGCCTTAGTCCAGCAGGCCATTCAGCCCTCCCTGAGGGCCAACAGCTAGGGAGGGGCATCCATGATGAGATGAAGGCAGCAATTATCACTGCTCGATGGCAGGATAAGGCATAACCTGCAGAGGCGCTACATAACTGCTGAACAACAACCAGGGGAATGCTCCCCCCTCCCCCTGTCAGCTTCACTTGGAGACTCTGGGTCCAATTTGTCTGGATTTTTGGGGATATGACCTGCACCTCTCTTAGCGATGAGAAACTGGGCCCGACCCTTTGTCTCCCATGTCTCAGAAAGGAGGAGGGACACCTGGGATTCGACCCCTCAATTGCACCCGTAATGAGGCTTGGGCTCTCTGCTAATTAATTGCTGAATACGAAATAGACTTTAGGGATTTCCACATTGTGTTACAGGAGCTCAGGGGTCAGAAGCGATTGGTAGGGTTTCCCGAGAATGGTAGTAGGATACCAAGCACCCTGCCTGGACTAGGGGTCATTTTCGGACAGTAATATCCCAGGAAGCCCACCAGGGAGAATTCCTCAGAAACAAAATTAAAAACGGGCTCTGACCAGGAGGGAAGGCTCCTCCCCCAGCTTGTCCCACACATACCAGGCTCTCACAATGGACTAGTCACTAAACTCACAGGGAATTCCTTCTTCATGAACATTTTTCACAAACTGATAATAATCATTATGAATGTGTCCGGGATACAGTAATCAGAGTGGTGTCCTTCCCCATAAAAATAATCATGTTCCCAACTGACCCACAGGATATTGGGACAAAGGATAGGGAAATTTGAGGGAAAACACAGAACCCAGAAAAGTAATTAAGAGACAAAAGAAAAGGGAACTCCTTAACAATTGAGCCACAGTATACGAGTCCACTCCCAGGGCAGGAGTGTTACTGGTCAGAACGCTGACTTGGCTAATTTGGAGAATAAATCAGGATCCTGACCCAACAACTCTCTAATGAGCCTGAGAAAGACTTAATACAGAAAACCCAGAGGAGACCATGGGACAACTCGTGGAGAATCCGGCTAACCATCACTTAGTGACCAGACTGGAGGGTCACGCCAACACGATTAATCAGATCATCCATGGCCCAATCAGAGATTATGGTGAGCAATAAAACCACACCCTGTGCAGTAACGCGATGATGGAACAGCTGAGGGAGGAGCTCAGGCAGGCCAGACATTGGAAAGTCCCATCCCGGGTTCGTGACAAACAGTTTCAATATTTGTTCCAGGAGAACCCCCACACCAACGTCTCTCACTGTCAGTGACAGCAGCTCACCAAGGGCTGGGTTAATAACAGCTGTAAGGACACTCTCGGTGGGACACCTGGGCTTGGTATGAGGGATTCCACTTAACCCAAGTGACCAAAGGTAGGATGAAGTCCAAATTATCGGAGTTGTATAAAAAAGGTATTTGGATGGGCTACCATGATTACCTCCCACTTACTGTGGAGATAGAGGGAACATTGCCAGGGACCATACTTACCTAAATGGGAAGGAACCGGTCATACCATGACATTCCCATAGCCTGGTATCCAAGAATTCGGCTCCTCTCACATCGGCTGTGGTCCTAACCGCACTCACCTTGATATATCTCGGGATACCGGTGATTAGGATTGCAGGCTGTAACAGATGGGTACGATCATGGTGAATAATGCCTGGATACACCCCCAGGGGCTGGAAGGTAGATGGAACTCCCCGGGTGATCACCTTAGTTTCATTCATTTGCAGTGTTTGGGTGTTCCTGGCCGGGCCAGTATTGAGTTCCTGCCCATAGTTGCCATTACGACAGATTGGCCATATTAAATTGCCCATTGTGTCAAGGGATATTCGGGCTAGCTGGAGTAGCTATAGGAAATGCAGGGTTTCAGGGATATCACTGGGGGAGTGGGTCTGAGTTGGAATCTCTTCAGAGGGTCATTATGGACTCAATGGGCCGAACAGTCTGATTCTGTTCTGTCAAGATTTTATGATATCACTTATCAGCTCTAAGACTTAGGGTGTAGGTTTGCTCGGTGATAGGTTTGATATCCAGACGTTTCGTTACCTGGCTGGGTAGCATCATCAGTGGTAACCTCCAAGTGAAGCTATAAGACCATCGGTTTGGAAAACGTACACAATGGCTTTTGCACAGACAGCTGGCTACTCTGACAACAAGCATAACCAGCTTTTAAAATTAGGTTTGTAATTTATTGCATAAGCTTCTTCCTTTCCATTCAAGTGGATGAGTTGGGGGAGATGTCACAAACTCCTGGCTAAAACACAGATAGACAGCCAAGGTTTATTGGCCAAGGAAATCTCCCAAATCACAAAACCCACACACCAGGCACAGCGCAAACACAGCATAATGTAAAAGGCAACAGTTATTCTGGACAGACGTATCTACCAAACAAATGAGGGCCCAGACAGGAAGGCACAGGTCCTGCTACACAAAGAAACTAACAGCAACAAGCCATCCAAATGATTGGCAATGCTTCAAACTATTAACGGATTCTCCTAATTGGCCAAAACGATAGAAAGTTCCTGAAAACCATCCAGAAATGAACAAAAACAGAGTTTATCTGCAGACTGATTGCCTGAATCTGTGGAGGCCTTCTGAGGAGACCAGCATGGCAAGAGACAGAGACCATCTGACCATCCAGAGAGAGAGAGGGCGAGAGAAAACAGTTTTGCAGACCCAGAGGCAGAACCAGTGAGAGAGGGAGAGAGAGAGAGAGACAGGCTGAAGCAAAACCCAGGGGCATGGGAGAGAGGGAATGTGAAAATCCATTGAGAGAGAGAGTTGGAACCAACTGGAATAACGAGTGTCACCCCTTCAGTCTGTCCATGTTTAACTCCTCAGTCTTAGTCTGACTTCCCCTTCTCTCCCTCTCTCTGTCCCCTCTCTCTCTGTCCTTCTGTCAGTCTGTCTCTCTCTCTCACACACACACACACTTTCTCTCTCTCTCCCTCTCCCTGTCTCTCTCTGCCCATCTTTCTCCCATCCCCCTTCTCCATCACCACTCTCTCCATCTCTGACTCTTTTTCTCACCCTCCCTTTCTGTTTTTCGTTATTTCAGACCTGAAAGATCTCACCCAATTTTGTCCCCCCTCAAAAATACTGTGCCCTTCATTTTCACTGTTCTCCCAAATTTATTCCCTTCCCCAAATACCTTCCCTCCCAAATACCTACCTTACCAACTGTGCCCCCCTGAAATATTTTGCTGCCCCCCCCCAACATTGCTGTGAGCCCCACTCCCTGGGGAAGAGGGAAATGAGTGGAATAGTGTGGAGCTGGAAAAGCCCAGCAGGTCAGGCCTGAACCATCGACTCTCCTGGCTGACCCGCTGTGCTTCCCCAGCTCCACACTTTGTAACTCTGACTTTCCAGCATCTGCAGTCCTCACTTTCTCACACAGGTAAATGAGTCTGGGTTGGCTGACTGGCCTGTGGCTGTTTTAATGCACAGCAAGATCCCAGTCCCAGAATTATAAAAGGTTTGTATCACAGATGGAGTCCTTTCTGCCCATTCCGCCCCTCCCCCATTAAATGATCCTCGTCCTGTTCAGGATCCTCAGGATTGTCCCCTGAATGGCCTCACTGACTGTCCTTTTTGTGGAGACCCCTTCTCCGTGTTATGGTTCTGTTCGCCGTGCTGGGAATTGTGTTACAGACGTTTCGTCCCCTGTCTCGGTGATATCCTCAGTGTTTGGGATCCTCCTGTGAAGCGTTTCTGTGATGTTTCCTCCGGCATTTATAGTGGCCTGTCTCTACCGCTTCCGGTTGTCAGTTCCAGCTGTCTGCTGCAGTGGCTGGTATGTTGGGTCCAGGCCGATGTGTTTGTTAAACACACCAACCTGGACTCAATATACCAGCCATTGCAGCAGACATCTGGAACTAACAACCGGAAGCGGCAGAGACAAACCACTACAAATGCCGGAGGAACCAACACATAAGCGCTACACAGGAGGATCCCAAGCAATGAGGATGTCACCGAGACAGGGGACGAAACGTCTGCAACACAAATTCCCAGCACGGCGAACAGAACCACAACAATGAGCACCCGAGCTACAAATCTTCTCCCAAACTTTGAACACCTCTTCTCCATCCTGTCTCAGACTTTGTGTCTCATGCTATCCCTCCCTCAATCTCTCTCTCTCTCACAGCAGCCCCTCCTTTCTCTACCATCTCCAAAACCCCATCAAACAGTCCCCCATCTCTGGCTGTCCCACTCCCCCCTTGTCTCCCAATCTCCCCCTTCCCATGTAGACCCACAGCTCCTGGGCTGGAGGACATGATGCAGAGACTAACACACCTTTTGACTGACTGCTGTCATGCACAGAAAGATCCCACTCTGCAACCATTCCCCAGCCACACACACTGTCCTTCTCCCTCCATATGTTTCCTTCTTCCTCTCCCTGTTTCTCACTGCCCCTCTCACCCTCTCCTCAATTTCTCCATCCCCACTCTCTCCATGTCTCTCTTTCTCTTTTTGTCACCCTCCCCTTCTCTTTTTCTTCATTTCAGACTCAATGAGAAAAGTACTTTTATGTCCCTTACACTAACCCCCTCCCCACAGTCGGGGTAACATTCGGGAGAGACCAGGAAAAGTTTGGTCCCCCCACATTAACTGTACAGCATCCAGCAACACAGAGACAAACTCTTCCCAATGTCCCTTCCCCAGTCACTGGGACAGGGGTCTAGGGAGACAGAGGGAGAGAAACTACAAGAGAGATAGAGAGCTGGGTAGACAGACAGTGAGAGGGAGGGAGAGAACAAGAGAAAGACGGGCAGGCAGAGGGAGGGACAGAAAGTGAGAGAGAAAGAGGAAAACGCCAGGAAGAGACATACAATGTCAGAAAGATACAAGGGGAAAAAGGGGAGGCAAAGACAGGGAGTGAAGGTCAGATAGACAGCAAGAGAGAAAACCCAGGGAGAGATATAGGACAGAGAGAGAGAAAGGAGTTGCAGCAGCAGAGAGATAGAGCTGAGAGAATGGAGTGGTGAGGGGGGCTGCTGCGATGCAACGAGAATGATTTACAGACAAGAATAGCAAGATCCCATAGAGCTGAGAGAAAGATGCAGAGAGAGATGAGCAAGGTGTTGGTTTTGGGGAAGATTGAATGATTAAGCATTCCTGAAAAACATGATGGGGTGTCAAAGGGGCAGAGTGTTGGAGGAAGGGAATCTGCAGGGAAATGTCAACAGGGCAGAGATATGAAGGATGTTGTGAGATAGGGATTGAAGGAAAAATGTGGGAGAGACAGCTGGGAACACAGAAATATACATAAGAGCTCTCATGGGAGTGGGAAGCAGTGAGATCGGTGGGATTAGACTGTGCAGCTGCCCCCTCTCTAGCATTTTGCGCCTTTGTCTTTCCTCAGTGTAGAGCTCACACCTTGTGGTAAAATTCCCACAGACAGCCTGAATCCCACAATGTGTCTGTGTGTGTGTCTGTGTGTGTGTGTTCACTCTCTCTGGTTCCAGCTCCTGTCTGATGATTCCGTATAGCAGAATAATTTGATTCTCTGTCTCTGTACTCTCCGGGTTTCAGCTCCCAAATCAAATGCTAAATCATTCACGATCCACGATCCTATTGAATAGTAGAGCAGGCTCGAGGGTCTGAATGGTATCCTCCTGTTCCTATTTCGGATGGTCTTATGTCCTTAACACTACCTCCCAGCTCTTGGCCCCCACCCTGGAGGTTATGACTCCACAAGGCCCTGATCTGTAGAGTGTTGCACCCTTCCGTGAGTCTCGGAGGGAACCAGCCTGATTTGGATTGGAGTTGCAGCCTCTCAGTGAGAAGTGAAATCTCCTCGAGATTCCCCTCAGTCTCTCACTATAAGGTGGAGCAGGCCAGTCTCAGGGAAGTAAACAGCAGGCCAGGTCTACCCTGTCCTCTTGCTCCATTTCAGAAGGCCACATGGGAGGGGCTTGTTTCCTTCATCAGCTTCCCGTGCTCTCCCTTCTGGGTAAGGGTGGGGGCCGAATGGCCTTGCTCCTGGCTCTAATTGAGGTGCAGGCTGGCAATGATTGGGTTATACAGGACATGCTCCTGGAGTGAAGTCAGTTAGCTCAGTTAGCTGGACAGTTGGTTTATAATGCAGAGTAAAACCAATAGCGTGTGTTCAATTCCCACACCAGCTGGGATTACCCTGAAGGACTCTCCTTCCCAACCTCTCCCCTCAGTTGGGCCATAGTGACCCTCTGATTAAACCCCCACCAGACCCCACTCTGTAATGAGGAGCTGTCCCATGCTCTGGTAAGACTATGGTGACATTACATTGGTTTGTACCTGGAGCACTGTGTGCAGGACTAGTCACTGCATTGCCAGAGGGATGTTAGTGTGTGGGAAGGTTTACTGGATGAATCCCCACTGGAATGAACAGCACTCTCTTTCCCCCAGTTAATTCACTCTTGCAGCCTTTGTGTCTTTGGAGACAAAAGGACCATTTCACCTGAAACTGCAGCTGGATTTTATATTCATGAGCACCCAATAAGATTGGCTAGTTTACACACACACACACACACAGACACACAGACACACTCCCTCAAACACACACAGACACACTGTCACACACACATACACAAAGGACCCCACCACACGCAGGCTCTCTCACACACACAGACACACGCTCCCTCAAACAGAAACACACACACACACACACACACTCCCTCAAACACACACAGACACACTGTCACACACACATACACAAAGGACCCCACCACACGCAGGCTCTCTCACACACACAGACACACGCTCCCTCAAACACAAACACTCACACACACACATACACACACACACAATCACACACTATATCTCTCACACACATACACACACAGACATACGCTCCCTCAAATACACACACGGACACACACTCACACAGACACACTCTGTCTCACACACACATACACACACTCTCTCATTTACACACACACGCTCACACGCACACTCTCATTCTCTCACACACCCACTCACTCTCACGCACGCTGAAACTCTCTCTCACACACAGAGACATTCTCTCTCACACACATACACACAGACAGACACACAGACACACGATCCCTCAAACACACACAGACACACTCTCTCTCTCACACACATAAACACACAGTTACTCTCTCTCTCACACACATACACACGCAGACACATGCTCCCTCAAACACACACAGACACACTCTCACACACACACATAAACGCACAGTTACTCTCTCTCACACACACATACACACGCAGACACACGCTCCCTCAAATATGCATAGACACACACTCTCTCACACACACACACGGACACCCACACTCTCTCTCACACACACTAACACACACACTCTCTCTCACTTACAGACACACTCACTCTCACACACACATGCACACAGACACACACACTCTCACACACACACACACACTATTTCTCACATAAGACACACTGTCATACACAGACAGACACACAGACACATACACACATAGACACACAAACACACACACACATAGACACACAGACACATTCTCTCACACACACAGACACACTCTCACACACACATACACACAGACAAATTCTCTCACACATACAAACACACACAGCCACACACTCTCACATGAACATGCACTTTCTCTCTCACGCACACATATACAGACACACAGAGATACACATGCATCCACTCTTTCACACACACAAACACCGGCAGTCTCTCTCTCTCTCTATCTCTCTCTGTCTCTCTCTCTCACACACACGGCTGTAAAGGCATGGTTGAGTTATTGCTGGAGAAATGATTTCTCCGAGGACTGATCCCTGATCTCACATGATGACTGCTCCAGGGAGACAGACAGCAGCTACAGATGACTTGTTGGATCTTCCTGTGCACCACCTCTTGCATCAACAGCGTTAGTCTGTTTGGGTGCCTGCTTTTCTAAAGCGTATCCAAGCAACAAGTAACAATAGATTGAGGAACGTTTTCCTCCAAACCATGTTTCAGACACATGCTGCTGTTATTTTTCACTGATTGTTTAAAATGATCTGAATCTTCTGAAATGGGAAGTGGCTTCCATTTCAAATTACGACACCAGAGTGCCTCAGGGACCCTGAGGAAATGATCAGGAAATTGCATCTGTTCCTTTCTATCCTCTGCACTCTGTACCACCAGATAGTGCTCCCTCAGAACCTCAGATAGTGCTCCCTCAGTACCTCAGATAGTTTCTCCCTGACTACCCCAGATAGTTCTCCCTCAATACGTCAGACAATTCTCCCTCAGTACCTCAGATAGTTCTGCCACGGTACCTCAGAAAGTGCTCCCTCAGTACCACAGAAAATGCTCCCTCAATATATCAGATAGTGCTCCCTCAATACCTCAGAGAGTCCTCCCTCAATACTTCAGATAGTGCTCCCTCAATACTTCAGATATTGCTCCCTCAGTACCTCAGACAGTTCTCCCTCAGTACCTCGGATAGTTCTCCCACAGTACATCAGAAAGTGCTCCCTCAGTACGTCAGATAGTGCTCCCTCAATCCCACAGAAAGTGCTCCCTCAATATTTCATTTAGTTCTCCCTCAATAGCTCAGAAAGTGCCCCCTCAATACCTCAGAAAGTACTCCCTCAATACCTCAGAAAGTGCTACCTCAATACCTCAGATAGTTCTCCCTCAGTACCTCAGAAAGTGCTGCCTCAGTACCTCAGACAGTGCTCCCTCAATAGCTCAGAACGTACTCTCTCAATGCCTCAGATAGTTCTCCCTCAATACCTCAGATAGTGCTTTCTCAGTACGTCAGAAAGTGCTCCCTCAGTACGTCAGAAAGTGCTCCCTCAATACCTCAGAAAGTGCTCCCTCAGTACCTGAGAAAGTGATCCCTCAGTACCTCAGAAAGTGCTCCCTCAGTAACTCAGAAAGTGCTCTCTCAATGCCTCAGAATGTTCTCCCTCAGTACCTCAGAAATTGTTCCCTCAATACCTCAGAAAGTGATCCATCAGTACCTCAGAAAGTGATCCCTCAATGCCTCAGATATTTCTCCCTCAATACCTCAGAAAGTGCTCCCTTAATACCTCAGATATTTCACCCACAATACCTCAGATAGTTCTCCCTCAATACCTGAGATAATTCTCCTTCAATACCTCAGATAGTTCTCCCTCAGTACCTCAGAATGTGGTCCCTCAATAGCTCAGATAGTTCCCCTTCAGTACCTCAGATAATGCTCCCTCAATGCCTCTGAAAGTGCTCCCTCAATACCTCAGAAAGTGCTCCCTTAATACCTCAGATATTTCACCCGCAATACCTCAGATAGTTCTCCCTCAATACCTCAGACAATTCTCCTTCAATACTCCAGATAGTTCTCCCTCAATACCTCAGAAAGTGCTCCCTCAGTTCCTCCGAAAGTGCTCCCTCAGTTCCTCAGAAAGTGCTCTCTCTGTACCTCAGAAAGTGCTACCTCAGAAAGTGCTCCCTCAATATCTCAGAAAGTGTCCCTCAATACCTCAGAAAGTGCTCCCTCATTACCTCAGAAAGACCGCCCTCAGTACCTCAGAAAGTCCTCCCTCTGTACCTCAAAGTGCTCCCTCAATACCTCAGATAGTTCTCCTTCAGTACCTCAGAAAGAGCTCCCTCAACATCTGAGAAGGTGCTCCCTCATTACCTCAGACAGTGCTCCCTCAGTACCTCAGAAAGAGCTCCCTCAATATCTCAGAAAGTGATCCCTCAATACCTCAGAAAGTGCTCCCTCAATACCTCAGAAGGTGTACCCTCAGTACCTCAGATAGTGCTCCCTCAGTATCTCAGAAAGTGCTCCCTCAATATCTAAGAAAATGCTCCCTCAATACGTCAGACAGTGCTCCCTCAATACGTCAGACAGTGCTCCCTCAATACCTCAGAACGTGCTCCCTCAATACTTCAGATAGTACTCCCTTAATACCTCAGAAAGTGCTCCCTCAATATCTCAGATAGTTCTCCCGCAGTACCTCAAATAATGCTCCCTCAATTCCTCAGATAGTTCTTCCTCAATACCGAAGAAAGTGCTCCCCTAAAGCCCCTTAGACAGTAGCTCCACAAAACATTCACATCCTCAACATTTCAGGGCTCAGCCCAGCTCCCCCCTCAGATTGCGTTCAAACCCCTTCAGACTGGAAGGACCCACATCCACCCCTGTCCAAGATTGGAGCCCAGGTCCCCAGAACATTACTTGTCTCTCTGGATTAATTTTAGAATTCCTACAGTGTAGAAGCAAGCCATTCGGTCCATTGGCTCCACACTGACTGTCTGAACAGCATCCCACCCAGACTCACATCCTCTACTCTATCCCTGTAATGCTGCATTTCCCATGGCATCTTTGGGCGGAGGGAGGAAACTGGAGCACCCGGAGGAAACCCACACAGATACAGAGAGAATGTGTAAACTCCACACAGACAGTCACCGGGAGTTAGAATCAAACCACTGAGACACTGTGCTGTCCTCTCTCCCTGGATGGCATGTCATCTAACCTTTTACTAAGCAACCTCCCATGTGAAACCTTCACATCTGTCTCCTTGGTCATCCCTTCAAAAGCTCTATCAACTTGGACACATCATTTCCAAACAAAGCCATGCTGACCATCCCTAATCAATTCTTGCTTTTCCAAATGCATGTAAATTGTCTCTCAGAATGCCCTCCAACAGCTTACCCCCCACTGCCATCAGGCTCACAGCTCCATAGTTCAATGACTGTTCCTCACAGCCTTACTTCAATAATGGCACATCATTAATCACCCTCCAGTCTTCAGGCACCTCACCCGTTGCCACTGATCGGTCCATCTGACAAGGCCATCTCCATCCTTCTGTAATCTAAGGCTATCATCCTCAGTATTTATCACCCAACCAATCTTCATATCATTCATGAACCCAATGATTAACCCTCCACCATTCAAATCTAAATCTTTTCTATCAACCACATCAGCAAGACCCCAACAGTGAGACATGAACAGACAGAGGTTTCTAATGGGGCCATCACTGTCTGCTTCCTGCCACTCAGCATTCTGCACCAAATTCCTTGGATCTTGAGTTTTTATGTTCATTATCAGTTTCCAGTATGGATCCTGATAAAAGCCTTACTGACCTCCAAGCAGGCGACAGGAAAGCATTGCCCTTATTTACACACCTGGTCACCTCCTTAAAAAGCGCAATCCCATTGGTCAGACCTGACCTCCCCTTAACACAACCATTCTGACTGTTCTTCGTGAACTCCAGTCTCTTTAAATGCTGATTAATTCTATCTCCCAAAATTGCTTCCAACAGACGCCCCACCCACGATATTAGCCTGACTGCCCTGTGGCTGCCTGGTATATCCCATGTTCCTTCTTGAATAACAGTACCACATGGTCAGTCCGACGACACCTCTCCTGTGGACAGAGGGGATTTGAAAATGTTTGCAAGTGTACCTGCTCCTTCCTCCATCACCTCATTCGGTAAACTGAGATACATTTCCACCGTCTTTGGAGATTTATTGGATTGTAAGAAGGCCTGACCACTCAGAACCATCTCTCTCTCTATATATGCTCATTCATTTAATTGTATCACAGAGCATCTTCACGATTTCATATCAACCCTGTCCCAATGAGCATTGACAAAATGCATTCATTCACTGTAGCCTCTGGGTCCATGCACAAATTTTCACTGTGTTTCTCGCATTATCAATTCACCCTTAATGTCACTGTAAGGTACATTCAGAATTCTATTTCCCCTCTTAGCACTCCTCTCTCCCAGGCAATTAGCCTGTGATATGATTTGGAGGAGTGTGGGATGTCATTCTGGATGTGAATTAGCATTGGGAAGCTCAGAAATAAGGAACACCCAACTGTGCTGAGTGTGGGGCAGTGGGATTCATTTGGGATGAGCACACGGAAGCTGAGGAATAAAACAAAAACTCGATCCCTGGGAAAAGAGGGTGGTACCTCTTCAGGTTCAATAACCAATTAAAGATGGTCTGTTTGAACACAGTCTCTGGAATCTGGACGTGGGAATCATTACTGAGCAGGGTATGTAGGAAGCAGATTCAGAAATGGACTGAACAATTTCAGATATTCCTCGTAGACCACAAGACATGGGAGCTGAAACTAAGTCTTTCAGCCCATCTGATAGTGTGGCACTCACTCAGTACTGACTCTCTTACAATGCAGGTATCCCACAGACTGATGCGCTGACAGTGTAGCGCTCCCTCAGTAATGACCCTCTGACAGTGCAACACTGCACCCATATGGACCCTCTGACATTGCAGCACTCCTTCAGTACTGACCCTCTGACAGTGCAGCACTCCTTCAGTACTGACACTCTGACAGTGCAGCACTCCCTCAGTACTGACCCCCTGACAGCGCAGCCCTCCCTCAGTATTGACCCTCTGACAGTGCAGCACTCCCTCAATGTGACCCTCCGACAGTGCAGCACTCCCTCAGTGCTGACCCTCTCACAGTGTGACACTCCCCCAATGCTGATACTCTGACAGTGTGGCACTCGCTCAGTAATGACCCCTCTGACAGAGCAACACTATCTCAGTACTGACCCTCTGACAGTGTGGCACTCCCACAGTGCTAACCCTGTGACATTGCAGCACTCCCTCAGTACAGACTGTTTAGCAGTGCAGCATTCCTTCAGTACTTACCCTTTTATATTGCAGCACTCTCTCAGTACTGACCCTCTGATAGTGTAGCACTCCCACATTACTGAACCTCCAGCAGTGTAGCACTCCCTCAGTACTGACCCTCTGATATTGCAGCACTCCCTCAGTGCTGACCCTCTGACAGTGCAGCACTCGCTCAGTATTGACCCTCTGGCAGTGTGACAATCCCGCAGCACTGACCCTCTGACAGGGCAGCATTCCATCAGTACTGACACTCTCACAGTGCAGCACTCCCTCAGCACTGTCACTCTGAGAGTGTGGCACTCCCTCTGTACTGACCCTCTGACAGTGTTGCACTCCCTCTGTACTGACCCTTTGGCAGTGTAGAACTCCCTCAGCACTGACCCGCTGACAGTGTGACACTCCCTCAGTGCTGACCCTCTGATAGTGTGACACTCCCTAAGTATTGACCCTCTGACATTGCAGCACTCCGTCTGTACTGACCATCTGACAGTGCAGCACTCCCTCAGTACTGACCCTCTGACAGTGCAGCACTCCCTCAATACTGACCCTCTGACAGTGCAGCACTCCCTCAGTACCGTCACTCTGACACTGAGGCACTCCCACAGTGCTGACACTCTGACAGTGCAGCACTTCCTCAGCACTGATCCTCTGACAGTGTTGCACTCCCTCTGTACTGACCCTTTGGCAGTGTAGCACTCCCTCAGCACTGACCCGCTGACAGTGTGACACTCTCTCAGTGCTGACCCTCTGATAGTGTGACACTCCCTAAGTATTGACCCTCTGACATTGCAGCACTCCATCTGTACTGACCATCTGACAGTGCAGCACTCCCTCACTACTGGCCCTCTGACAGTGCAGCACTCTCTCAGTGCTGACCCTCTGACAGTGTGACACTCCCTCAGTACTGACCCTCTGGCAGTGCAGCACTCCCTCAGCACTGAACCTCCGACAGTGTGGCACTCCCACAGTGTTGACCCCCTGACAGTGTGACACTCCCTGGGTACTGAACCGCTGACAGTGCAGCACCCTCTCTGTACTGACCCTTTTGCACTGTAGCACTCACTCAGCACTGACTGTTTGGAAGTGTAGCGCTCCCTCAGCACTGACCCTCTGACAGTGTGACAATCCCTTAGTACTGATGCTCTGACAGTGTGGCACTCGCTCAGTAATGACCCCTCTGACAGAGCAACACTATCTCAGTACTGACCCTCTGACAGTGTGGCACTCCCACAGTGCTGACCCTGTGACATTGCAGCACTCCCTCAGTACAGACTGTTTAGCAATGCAGCATTCCTTCAGTCATTACCCTTTTATATTGCAGCACTCTCTCTGTACTAACCCTTGACAGTGCCGCACTCCGTCAGTACTGACCCTCTGACAGTACAGCACTCTCTCAGCACTGACCCCTCTGACAGTGGAGCACCCCCTCAGTACTGACCCTCTGACATTGCAGCACTCCCTCAGTGCTGACCCTCTGACATTGCAGCACTCCCTCAGTCCTGACCCTCTGACAGTGCAGCACTCCCTCAGTATTAACCCTTTGGCAGTGTGACAGTCCCGCAGCACTGACCCTCTGTCATTGCAGCACTTCCTCAAGAGCTGACCCTCTGACAGTGCAGCACTCCCTCAGTATTGACCCTCTGGCAGTGTGACAATCCCGCAGCACTGACCCTCTGACAGTTTGGCACTCCATCAGTACTGACACTCTCACAGCGCAGCAATCCCTCAGCTCTGTCACTCTGAGAGTGTGGCACTCCCTCAGTACTGACCCTCTGACAGTGTGGCACTCCCTCAGTATTGACCCTCTGACAGTGCGGCACTCCCTCAATCCTGTCACTCTGACACTGAGGCACTCCCACAGTGCTGACACTCTGACATTGCAGCACTCCCTCATTACTGACTCTCTGACAGTGCAGCACTCCCTCAATACTGACCCTCTGACAGTGCAGCACTCCCTCAGTACTGACCCTCTGACAGTGCAGCACTCCCTCAATACTGACTCTCTGGCAATGAAGCAGACCCTCAGTACTGACTGTCCAACAGTGCGGTGATCTCTCATGACCGATTCATGACAGTGTGAACCTGACTCCGTACTGACCCTCTGATAGTGCAGCAGTCCCTCAGTCCAGCTTTCCTGACAGTGCAGCATCCACTCAGTACTGACCCTCTGACAATGTGACACACCCGCAGTACTGACCATCTGACAGTGCAGTACTCCCTCAGTACTGACCCTCTGACAGTGCAGCACTCCCTCAGTACTGACCCTCTGACAGTGCAGTACTCCCTCAGGGCTGACCCTCTGACAGTGCAGCACTCCCTCAGTACTGACCCTCTGACAGTGCAGTACTCCCTCAGTACTGACCCTCTGACAGTGCAGTACTCCCTCAGTACTGACCCTCTGACAATGTGACACACCCGCAGTACTGACCATCTGACAGTGCAGTACTCCCTCAGTACTGACCCTCTGACAGTGCAGCACTCCCTCAGTACAGACCCTTTGGCAGTGCAGCACTCTCTCAGTGCTGACCCTCTGATAGTGTGACACTCCCTCAGAGCTGACCCTCTGACAGTGCAGCACTCCCTCAGTGCTGATCCTCTGACAGTGTGACACTCCCGCAGTACTGACCATCTGACAGTGCAGTACTCCTTCAGTACTGACCCTCTGACAGTGTGACACTCTCTCAGTGCTGAACCTCTGACAGTGCAGCACTCCCTCTGTACGGACCCTCTGACAGTGCAGCACTCCCTCAGTACTGACCCTCTGACAGTGTGACACTCCCGCAGTACTGACCATCTGACAGTGCAGTACTCCTTCAGTACTGACCCTCTGACAGTGTGACACTCGCTCAGTACTAACCCTCTGACAGAGCAACACTATCTCAGTACTGACCCTCTGACAGTGAGGCACTCCCTCAGTACTGACCCTCTGACAGTGCACACTCTCTCAGGACTGACCCTCTCACAGTTCAATTCTCTCTCAGTAATAATCCTCTGACATTTCAGTGTTTCCTACGTCCCGACCCTCTGACAATGCTGCACTCCCACTATACTGACTCTCTGGCTATGCAGGAATCCCTCAGTACTGACCCTCTGACAGTGCAGCACTCCCTCAGTACGGACCCTATGACAGTGCAGCACTCCCTCAGTGCTGACTCTCTGACAGTGCAGCACTCCCTCAGTACTGACCCTCTGACAGTGCACACTCTCTCAGTACTGACCCTCTCACAGTTCAGCTCTCTCTCACTAATTACCCTCTGAATTTCAGCACTTCCTACGTCCCGACCCTCTGACAATGCTGCACTCCCTCTATACTGACTCTCTGGCTATGCAGGAATCCCTCAGTACTGACCCTCTGACAGTGCTGCGCTCACTCAGTAAGGACACTCTGACAGTGCAGCACTCCCTCAGTACAGACCGTCTGACAGTGCGGCACTCCCTCTATACTGACCGTCTGACATTGCAGCACTCCCTCAGTACTGACACTCTGACAGTGTGACACTCCCTCAGTACTGACCCTCTGACAGTGTGGCACTCTATCAGTACTTTCACTCTGACAGTACAGCACTCCCTCAGTACTGACCCTCTGACAGTCTGGCACTCCATCAATCCTTTCACTCTGACAGTGCAGCACTCCCTCAGTACTGACCCTCTGACTGTGCAGCACTCCCTCAGTACTGACCCTCTGACAGTGTGACATTCCCTCAGTACTGACCCTCTGACAGTGCAGCACTCCCTCAGTACTGACCCTCTGACAGTGCAGCACTCCCTCAGTAGTGACACTCTGACAGTGCAGCACTCCCTCAGTAGTGACACTGACAGTGCAGCACTCCCTCAGTACTGACCATCTGACAGTGTGGCACTCCCTCAGTACTGACCCACTGACAGTGCATCACTCCCTCAGTACTGACCCTTTGGGAGTGTAACACTCCCTCAGCATGGACTCTTTGGCAGGGTAGACCTCCCTCAGCTCTGAGATTCTGACAGTGTGGTACTACCTCAGTACTGACCCCTCTGACAGTGCCGCACACCCTCAGTACTGACCCCTCTGACAGTGCAGCGCTCACTCAGTAAGGACACTCTGACAGTGCAGCGCTCTCATAGTAAGGACTTTCTGAGAATGTGGCACTCCCTCAGTACTAACCTTCTAACTTTGCAGCACCCACTCAGTAATGACACTCTGACTGTGCAGCACTCCCTCAGTACTGCCACTCTTACAGTGCAGCACTCCCTCAATACTGACAGCTCTGACAGTGCAGCACTCCCTCAGTACTGACCCTCTGACAGTGTGGCACTCCCTCAGTACTGACACTCTGACAGTGCAGCGCTCCCTTAGTAAGGAGCCTCTGACAGTGCAGCACTCCCTCAGTACTGACCCTCTGACATTGCAGCACTCCCTCAGTACTGACATTCTTACAGTGCAGCATTCCCTCAGCACTGACCCTCTGTCAGTGTGGCACTCACTAAGTACTGGCACTCTGACAGAGCAGCACTCCCTCAGCACTGACCATCTGACAGCGAATCACTCCCTCAGTACTGACCCTCTGACAGTGCAGCACTCCCTCAGTAGTAACACTCTGACAGTGCAGCACTCCCTCAGTACTGACATTCTGACAGTGCAGCACTCCCTCAGTACTGACCATCTGACAGTGTGGCCCTCCCTCAATACTGACGTTCTGACAGTGCAGCACTCCCTCAGTACTGACCATCTGACAGTGTGGCACTCCCTCAGTACTGAAACTCTGACAGTGTGGCACTCCCTCAATTTGACCCTCTGACAGTGCAGCACTCCCTCAGTACTGACCATCTGACAGTGTGGCACTCCCTCAGTACTGACGTTCTGACAGTGCAGCACTCCCTCACTACTGACCATCTGACAGTGTGGCACTCCCTCAGTACTGAAACTCTGACTGTGTGGCACTTCCTCAGTACTGACCCTCTGACAGTGCGGCACTCCCTCAGTACTGACCCTCTGACAGTGTGGCACTCCCTCAGCACTGACCCTCTGACAGTGTGGCACTCCCTCAGTACTGACCCTCTGACAGTGTGGCACTCCCTCAGCACTGACACTCTGACAGTGCGGCACTCCCTCAGTACTGACACTCTGACAGTGCAGCACTCCCTCATTAATGACCCTTGGACAGTGCAGCGCTCCCTCAGTAGTGACCCTCAGACGGTGCAGCACTCCCTCTGTAATGACCCTCTGACAGTGTGACACTCCCTCAGTACTGATTCTCTGACAGTGCAGCACTCCCTCAGTGCTGACCCACTGACAGTGCAGCACTCCCTCAGTGCTGACCCACTGACAGTGCAGCACTCCCTCAGTACTGACCCACTGACAGTGCAGCACTCCCTCAGTGCTGACCCACTGACAGTGCAGCACCTTCTCAGTACTGACCCACTGACAGTGCAGCACTCCCTCAGTGCTGACCCACTGACAGTGCAGCACTCCCTCAGTACTGACCCTCTGACAGTGTGACACTCCCTCAGTACTGATTCTCTGACAGTGCAGCACTCCCTCAGTGCTGACCCACTGACAGTGCAGCACTCCCTCAGTCCTGACCCTCTGACTGTGCAGCACTCCCTCGGTACTGACCCTCTTTATTTCTTGGGAAATATGGAGACATAGGGTTTGCAGATTCTGAGGAAGCATGAGAGAGACACACAAACCAAGGCCTGTCTGAAACTCTCTGCAATAGATTATTCAGAGGCACAGAGTCACAGAGATGCAGAGCATGGAACCAGACCCTCCTATCCAACTTGTCCATACCAACCAGATATTCTCATCTCATTTTATTCCATTTGCTAGCACTTGGCTGATATCCCTCTAAACCCTTCCCATTCACCTACTCATCCTGATGCCTTTGAAATGTCGCAATTATACCAGCCCCCATCACTTCCTCTGGCAGCTACCTGCATGCCCTTGAATAAGTGCTCAAACATTCATACTGTCGATTCAAACTCTAATAAACACCAACCTACGAAAGGATATCATTGTCATTTTCAACTGACCCTTTGCTTCTTCATTACGCTGATTTGAACAGAGGTAAAGAAACAGAGTTAGTGACTATCCACCGTCACCCTGTTATAAAACTTATTTTCAAATGTGGCTTGTATGTGATTCCCACCCCCTCTAATAGTTGCCTGGAAGGTGGGGGTGGGGTGTACTCTCCTGCTGCAGTCCTTGGGTGTCCCACAGTGATGTTAGGGAGGGAGCTCCAGGAGTTTGACCTGCACCATGTAAAGAGCTCTCTTACTGGAGTGCCCTTTTTAAAGTTGGGAAGTTATTATAGACCAGGAGGACCTGAGAGCTGCTGTCTTGTCAGAGAGAGAGGCCTGGTGGGTCACACCCCTCAGGTGAGGGGAGAGGTCATGATAGAGATTGAGCCAACAATGTTGGCATCATGAACCTGTTAGCTGAGGTAACTGACCCCCCTTTGTAGCCGAGGGATTCAATCCCTTGAACAGAGCAAGCTTGAGAATTCAACACTAAAATCAATCTGTACGGACACGCTAGAGACCTGAAACATCAATACAGAGATTGCTGAAGAAGCTAAGCTTGTCCGGCAGCATCTCTGAGGGGAGAGGGAGAAAGAGACAGAGAGAAAGTTTACCTTTTAATCCAGTGATTTCTGCAGGAAAGTTCCTTCAGAACAAACTGTTTTGAGGAAGAGTCACTTGATAAAGGCACTTCACAAAGATCCTGATCAATGTAACTTTGTGATGTTAGTTCAGAAGGAACAGCTCAGACCTAACATTTCGGTGTGCCTTTGTTCTGTATCTGTTCTCCCATGTAGCCCGCCCTCCGAATACAATACCTTACACAGCCTTAAACCTGCACACCTGCTGTGCTCTTCCAGCACCACTAATCCAGAATCTGGTTTCCAGCATCTGCAGTCATTGATTTTACCACAGCCTTAAACCTGTTTGTCAACTTTCAACAGTAGCAGCCTCAGGGCATTGAACACAGACTGAATTACTCAGTGATGCATGAATGAGATCAAGTTCTCAAGTCAACAGATGGTGGGGAAATTCAGCACAATACAGCAGGTAGCAACAGTGAAGAGAGGAACAATTCGCATTCCAAGTGACTCTTCCTCAAAACGGTCTGTTCTGAAGGAACTTTCGCGCAGAAATCACTGGATTGAAAGGTGAACTTTCTCTCTGTCTCTTTCTCCCCCTCCCTTCACAGAAGCACTATCTGAGGTAATGAGGGGGCACATTCTGAGGTACTGAGGGAGCACTTTCTGAGCTACCGAGGGAGCACTTTTTGAGATATTAAGGGTGCACTTTCTGAGGTATTGAGGAAGCACTATCTGAGGTATTGAGGGATCAATTTCTGAGGATTTGAGGAAGCACTATCTGAGGTATTCAGGGAGCACAATCTGAGGTATTGAGCAAGCACTATCTGATGTAATGAGGAAAAACTCTCTGAGGTATTGAGGAAGCACTTTCTGAGGTATTAAGGAAGCACTACCTGAGGTACTGAGGGAGCACTTTCTGAGGTTTGAGAGAGCACTTTCTGTGGTCCTGAGTGTGCACTATCTGAGGAATTGAGCGAGTACTTTCTGAGGTATTGAGGGAGCACTATTTGAGGTACTGAGGGGCGACTTTCTGAGGTACTGAGTGTGCACTATCTGAGGTATTGAGGGAGCACTGTCTGAGGTATTGACGGTACTCCTTCTGAGGTATTGCATGAGTGCTTTCTGAGGTATTGAGGGAGTACTATCTGAGGTAACGAGGAAGCACCATGTGAGTACTGAGGGAACACTATTTGAGGAACTGAGGGAGCGTGTTCTGAGGTACTGAGGGAGCACTATTTGAGGTGTTGAGGAAGCACTATCTGAGCTATTGAGGGAGCATTGTATGAGGTACTGAGGAAGCACTGTATGAGGTACTGAGTGTGCACTATCTGATGTATTGAGGGGGCACTTTCTGAGGTATTGAACGAGTAATTTCTGAGGTATTGAGGGAGCAGTATCAGATGTACTGAGGGAGCACTTTCTGACGTATTGAGGGAGGACTTTCTGAGGTATTGAGGAAGCACTATCTGAGGTGCTGAGTTAGCACTATCTGAGGTACTGAGGGAGAACGTTCTGACATATAGAGGGTGCACTTTCTGAGGTATTGAGTGAGCACTATCTGAGGTATTGAGGGAGCATTTTCTGAGGTATTGAGGGAGTACTATCTGAGGTATTGATGGAGCACTATCTAGGTACTGAGGAAGCAGTTTCTCAGGTATTGAGTGAGCACTTTCTGAGGCAATGAGGGAGCATTATCAGAGGTATTGAGGGAGCACTTTCTGCAGTACTGCTGGAGCACCTTCTGAGGTACTTAGGAAGCACTATCTGAGGTATTGACGGTGCACTATGTGAGGTATTGAGAGAGCCTTTTCTGAGGTATTGAGGGAGCATTTTCTGAGGTACTGAAGGTGCACTATCTGAGGTACTGAGGGAGCCCTTTCTGAGGTACTGAGGGAGTTCTTTCAGAGGTATTGAGGAAGCACTATCTGAGGGACTGAGGAAGCAGTCTCTGAGGTACTGAGGGAGCACCCACTGAGGTATTGAGGTAGATCTATCTGAGGTATTGAGGAACATTATCTGAGTTATTGAGGGAACACTTTCTGAGGTATTGAGGGAGCTCTTTGTGAGGTATGGAAGGAGCTCTTTTTGAGGTATTCAGGGAGCACTTTCTGAGGTATGGAGGGCGCACTTTCTGAGGTATTGGACAAGCACTTTTTGAGCTACTGAGGGAGCAATATCTCAGGTTTTGAGGGAGCACTTTCTGAGGTATTGAGGAAGCACTATCTGAGGGACTGAGGAAGCACTCTCTGAGGTACTGAGGGAGCACTTTCTGAGGCATTGAGGAAGCACTACCAGAGGTACTGAGGGAGCACTCTCTGAGGTATTGAGGGAGATCTATCTGAGGTACTGAGGGAGCACTATCTGAGGTATTGAGGGAGCACATTGATTTATTGAGAAAGCAATTTTCTGAGGTACTGAGGGAGCACTTTCTGAGGTATTGAGTGAACACTTTCTGAGATATTGAGGGAGCATTATATGAGGTATTGAGAGAGCACTTTCTGAGGTTTTGAGGGAGCACTATGTTAGGTATGGTGGAGCACTATCTGATGTATTGAGGGTGGACTTTCTGAGGTATTGAGGGAGGACTTTCTGAGGAATTGAGGAAGCACTATCAGAGGTATTGAGGGAGCATTATCTGAGGTATTGAGGGAGCATTATCTGAGGTACTGAGGGAGCACTATCTGAGGTACTGAGGGAGCACTATCTGACATACTGAGGGACCATTATCTGAGGAACTGAGGGAGCACTTTCTGTGGGACTGAGGAAGCACTTGTTGAGGTATTGCGGGTGCACTATCTGAGGTATTGAGGGAGCACTTTCTGAGGTAGTGAGGGAGCAATTACTGAGGTATTGAGGGAGTACTATCTGAGGTATTGGGGGAGCACCTTCTGAGGTATTGAGTGAGTATTTTCTGAGGTATTGAGTATGCACTATCTGAGGTATTGAGGGAGCACTTTCTGACGTATTAAGGAAGCACTGTCTGAGGTACTGAGGGAGCAATTTCTGAGGTACTGAGTATGCACTATCTGAGGTATTGAGGGAGCACTGTCTGAGGTACTGAGTGTGCACTATCTGAGGTATTGAGGGAGCACTGTCTGAGTTGTGAGGAAGCACTGCCTGGAGTACAGAGTGTGCACTATCTGAGGTATTGAGGGGGCACTTTCTGAGGTATTGAGCGAGTAATTTCTGAGGTAGTGAGGGAGCAGTATCAGATGTACTGAGGCGGCACTTTATGACGTATTGAGGGTGCACTATCTGAGGGACTGAGTATGCAATGTCTGAGGTACTGTGGGAGCATGTTCTGAGGTATTGAGTTAGCACTATCTGAGGTAATGAGGGAGCACTTTCTGACATATAGAGGGTGCGTTTTCTAAGTTATTCAGTGAGCACTATCTGAGGTATTGAGGGAGCACTTTCTGAGGTATTGAGGGAGTACTATCTGTGGTATTGATGGAGCGCTATCTAGGTACAGAGTAAGCAGTTTCTCAGGTATTGAGTGAGCACTTTCTGAGGTAATTAGGGAGCATTATCAGAGGTATTGAAGGAACACTTTCTGCAGTACAGCGGGAGCACCTTCTGAGGTACTTAGGAAGCACTATCTGAGGTACTGACGGTGCACTATGTGAGGTATTGAGGGAGCCTTTTCTGAGGTATTGAGGGAGCATTTTCTGAGGTACTGAGGGTGCACTATCTGAGTTACTGAGGGAGACCTTTCTGAGGTATTGAGGGAGTACTTTCTGAGGTACTGAGGGAGTACTTTCCGAGGTATTGAGCAAGCACTCTCTGAGGTACTGAGGAATAATATCTGAGGTATTGAGGGAGCACTATTTGATTAACTGAGAAAGCATTCTCTGAGTTACTGAGGGAGCACTTTCTGAGGCATTGAGAAAGCACTATCTGAGCTACTGTGGAAGCAATATCTCAGGTATTGAGGGAGCACTTTCTAAGGTATTGAGTGAGCACTTTCTGAGGCATTGAGAGAGTACTATCTGCGGAATTGATGGAGCACTATCTCGGTACTGAGGAAGCAGTTTCTGGGGTATTGAGTGAGCACTTTCTGAGGTAATGAGGGAGCATTATCAGAGGGAGCACTTTCTGCAGTACTGCAGAAGCACATTCTGAGGTACTTAGGAAGCACTATCTGAGATTCTGAAAGTGCACTATGTGAGGTATTGAGAGAGCCTTTTCTGAGGTATTGAGGGAGCATTTTCTGAGGTACTGAGGGTGCACTATCTGAGCTACTGAGGGAGCCCTTTCTGAGGTATTGAGGCAGTACTTTCAGAGGTACTGAGGGAGTACTTTCTGAGGTACTGAGCAAGCACTATCTGAGGTACTGAGGAAGTAATATCTGAGGTATTGAGGGAGCACTTTCTTAGGTTTGAGGAAGCACTATTTCATTTACTGAGGAAGCACTGTCTGAGGTACTGAGGGAGCATTTTCTGAGGTATTGAGAAAGCGCTATGTGAGGTACTGAGGGAGCAATGTCTCAGGTATGAAGGGAGCACTTTCTGAGGTATTGAGGAAGCATTGTCTGATGTACTGAGGAAGCACTCTCTGAGGTACTGACGGAGCACATTCTAAGGTATTGAGGAGGCACGACCTGAGGTACTGAGGGAGCACCCTCTGAGGTATTGAGCGAGATCTATCTGAGGTATTGAGGAACACTATCTGAGGTATTGAGGGAACACTTTCTGAGGTATTGAGGGAGCACTTTCTGAGGTATGAAAGGAGCTCTTTTTGAGGTATTGAGGGAGCACTATTTGAGCTACTGAGGGAGCAATATCTCAGGTTTTGAGGGAGCACTTTCTGAGGTATTGAGGAGGCATTATCTGAGGTATGGAGGGAGCACTATCTGAGATATTGAGTGAACACTTTCTGAGATTTTAAGGAAGCAATATTCTGACGTACTGAAGGCGCACTTTCTGAGGTATTGAGTGAACACTTTCTGAGATATTGAGGGAGCATTATATGAGGTATTGAGGGAGCACTTTCTCAGGTATTGAGGGAGTGCTATCTAAGGTATAGGGAGCAAGGAGGTATTGAGGGAGCACATTCTGAGGTATTGAGGGAATACTTTCTGAGGTATTGAGGAAGCACTATCTGAGGTTTTGAGGGAGCACTTTCTGAGGTACTAATGGTGCACTTTCTGAGGTATTGAGGAAGCGCTATCTGAGGTATTGAGGAAGCACTTTTTGAGGATCTGAAGAAGCATGATCTGAGGTATTGAGGGAGTGCTATCTGAGGTATTGAGGAAGCACTTTCTGAGGTAGTGAGGAAGCACTATCTGAGGGACTGAGGGAACATTAACTGAGATACTGAGGGAGCATTATCTGAGGTACTGAGGAAGCACTATCTGAGGTACTGAGGAAGCGTTATCTGAGGTACTGAGGGAGCACTTTCTGAGGTATTGAGGAAGCACTATCTGAACTACTGAGAGAGCAATATCTCAGGTATTGAGGGAGTACTTTCTGAGGTAATGAGGAAGCACTGTCTGAGGTACTGAGGGAGCACCCTCTGAGCTGCTGAGTGTGCACTATCTGAGGTATTGAGGAACACTTTCTGAGGTATTGAGGGAGCACATTCTGAGGTATGGAAGGAGCTCATTTTGAGGTATTGAGGGAGCACTATCTGAGGTATTGAACAAGCACTATTTGAGCTACTGAGGGAGCACTTTCTCAAATTTTGAGGGAGCATTTTCTGAGGTAATGAGGAGGCACTATCTGAGGTACTTTGGAAGCAGAGGTACTGAGGGAGCACTTTCTGAGGTATTGAGGAAGCACTACCTGAGGTATTGAGGGAGATCTATCTGAGATATTGAGGAACACGTTCTGAGGTATTGAGGGAGCACTTTCTGAGATATGGAAGGATCTCTTTTTGAAGTATTGAGGGAGCACTATCTGAGGTATTGAGGGAGCGCTATCTGAGGTATTGAGGGAGCACTTTCTGAGGTGTTGAGTGAACACTTTTTGAGATATTGAGGGATCATTATATGAGGTACTGAGGGAGCACTATCTGAGGTATTGTGGGAGCACTTTCTGAGGTACTGAAGTAGCACTATCTGAGGTATTGAGGGAGCATTGTCTGAGGTATTGAGGGAGCATTATCTGAGGTACTGAGGGAGCACTTTCTGAGGTATTGAGGGAGAATTCTGAGGTATTGAGGGAGCAATTACTGAGGTATTGGGGGAGCACTATCTGAGGTATTGGGGGAGCTCCTTCTGAGGTATTGAGCGAGTATTTTCTGAGGTGTTGAGGAAGCACGATCTGAGGTACGGAGGGAGCACTTTCTGACGTATTGAGGAACCACTGTCAGACGTATTAAGGAAGCAGTGTCTGAGGTACTGAGGGAGCAATTTCTGAGGTACTGAGTGTGCACTATCTGAGGTATTGAGGGAGCACTGTCTGAGTAGTGAGGAAGCACTGCCTGAAGTACAGAATGTGCACTATCTGAGGTATTGAGGGAGCACATTCTGAGGTATTGAG
The DNA here is from genome assembly GCF_047496795.1 of Chiloscyllium punctatum. Classification (NCBI taxonomy): domain Eukaryota; kingdom Metazoa; phylum Chordata; class Chondrichthyes; order Orectolobiformes; family Hemiscylliidae; genus Chiloscyllium; species Chiloscyllium punctatum. The sequence goes on from NC_092788.1 coordinate 41,751,296, forward strand.
CAAGCACTATCTTAGGTATGGGGGGGCACTATCTGAGGTATTGAGGGAGCACATTCTGAGGTATTGAGGGAGCACTTTCTGAGGTATTGAGCAAGCTCCATCTGAGGTACTGATGGAGCACTTTCTAACATATAGAGCGTGCACTTTCTAAGGTATTGAGTGAGCACTATCTGAGGTATTGATGAAGCACTATCTAGGTACTGAGAAAGCAATTTCTGAGGTATTGAGTGGGCACTTTCTGAGGTAATGAGGGAGCATTATCAGAGGTATTGAGAGAGCACTCTCTGCAGTACTGCGGGAGCACCTTCTGAGGTACTTAGGAAGCACTATCTGAGATATTGACGGTGCACTATGTGAGGTATTGAGAGAGCCTTTTCTGAGATATTGAGGGAACATTTTCTGAGGTACTGAGGGTGCACTATTTGAGGTTTTGAAGGAGCATTTTCTGAGGTATTGAGGGAGCATTTTCTGAGATACTGATGGTGCACTATCCGAGGTATTGAGGGAGCAGGATCTGAGGTACTGATGGTGCACTTCCTGAGGTATTGAGGGAGTACTTTCTGAGGTACTGAGGTAGTACTTTCCGAGGTATTGAGCAAGCACTATCTGAGGTACTGAGGAACAATATCTGAGGTATTGAGGGAGCACTTTCTGAAGAATTGAGGGAGCACTATTTGATTTACTGAGGAAGCACTCTCTGAGTTACTGAGAGAGCACTTTCGGAGGTATTGAGAAAGCACTATCTGAGGTACTGAGGGAGCACTATCTGAGGTATGGAGGGAGCACTTTCTGAGTTATTGAGCAAACACATTCTGAGCTACTGTGGGAGCAATGTCTCAGGTATTGAGGGAGCACAATCTGATGTACTGAGGGAGCACTCTCTGAGGTATTGAGGGAGATCTATCTGAGGTATTGAGGAACACTCTCTGAGGTATAGAGGGAACACTTTCTGAGGTAGTGAGGGTGCACTTTCTGAGGTATGGAAGGAGCTGTTTTTGAGGTATTGATGGAGCACTATCTGAGGTACTGAGGGAGCACAATCTGAGATATTGAGGGAGCACTTTCTGAGGTATTGAGGAAACAATTTTTCTGAAGTACTGAAGGTGAACTTTCTGAGGTATTGAGTGAACACTTTCTGCAAAATTGAGGGAGCATTATATGAGTTACTGAGGGAGCACTTTCTGAAGTATTGAGGGAGCACTATCTGAGCTATTGAGGGAGCATTATCTGTGATACTGAGGGAGCACTTTCTGAGGTACTGAGGGAGCACTTTCTGAGGTATTAATAGTGCACTTTTTGAGGTATTGAGGAAGCACTATCTGAGGTAGTGATGAAGCACTCTCTAAGGTACTGAGGGAGCATTATCTGAAGTACAGAGTGTGCACTATCTGACGTATTGAGGAAGCACTATCTGAGGTAGTGATGAAGCACTCTCTAAGGTACTGAGGGAGCATTATCTGAGGTACTGAGGGAGCACTTTCTGAGGTATTGAGAGTGCACTATCTGAGGTATTGAGGGAGCACTTTCTGAGGTATTGAGGGAGCAATAACTGAGGTGTTGAGAGAGCACTATCTGAGGTATTGGGGGAGCTCCTTCTGAGGTATTGAGCGAGTATTTTCTGAGGTATTGAGGAAGCACGATCTGAGGTACTGAGGGAGCACTTTCTGACGTATTAAGGAAGCACTGTCCGACGCACTGAGGGAGCAATTTCTAAGTTGTGAGGAAGCACTGCCTGAAGTACAGAGTGTGCACTATCTGACGTATTGAGGGAGCACTTTCTAAGGTATTGAGTGAGGACTATCTGAGGTATTGAGGGAGCACTTTCTGAGGTATTGATGGAGTACTGTCTGAGGTATTGAGGGAGCACTTCCTGAGGTATTGAGGGAGTACTATCTGAGGTATTGATGGAGCACTATCTAGGTATTGAGGAAGCAGTTTCTCAGGTATTGAGTGAGCACTTTCTGAGGTAATTTGGGAGCATTATCAGAGGTATTGAGGGAGCACTTTCTGCAGTACTGCGGGAGCACCTTCTGAGGTACTTAGGAAGCACTATCTGAGGTACTGACGGTGCACTATGTGAGGTATTGAGAGAGCCATTTCTGAGGTATTGAGGGAGCATTTTCTGAGGTACTGAGGGTGCATGATCTGAGATACTGATGGTGCACTATCTGAGGTACTGAGGGAGCCCTTTCTGAGGTATTGAGGGAGCACTGTCTGAGGTATTGAGGAAACAATTTTCTGAAGTACTGAAGGTGCACTTTCTGAGGTATTGAGTGAACACTTTCTGAGATATTGAGGGAGCGTTATGAGGTACTGAGGGAGCACTTTCTGAGGTATTGAGGGAACATTATCTGTGGAACTGAGGGAGCACTATCTGAGGTTCTGAGGGAGACTATCTGAGGTATTAATTGTGCACTTTCTGAGGTATTGAGGAAGCGCGATCTGAGATATTGAGGGAGAACTATCTGAGGTTTGGAGGGAGCGCTTTCTGATGTAGTGAGGAAGCACTATCTGAGGTATTGAGGGAACATTATCTGACATACTGAGAGAGCATTATCTGAGGTACTGAGGGAGCACTTTCTGTGGTACTGAGGAAGCACTTTCTGAAGTATTGAGGGTGCACTATCTGAGGTATTGAGGGAGCACTGTCTGAGTACTGAGGAAGCGCTGCCTGAAGTACAGAGAGTGCACTATCTGAAGTATTGAGGGAGCACTTACTGAGGTATTGTGGGAGCATTTTCTAAAGTATTGAGGTAGCACTTTCTGAGGTATTGAGGGAGAACCTTCTGAGGGACTTAGGAAGCACTATCTGAGTTATTGAGGGTGCACTACCTGAGGTATTGAGGGTGCACTACCTGCGGTATTGAGGGAGCACTATCTGAGGTACTGAGGGTGTACTATCTGAGGTATTGATGGAGCATTTTCTGAGGTACTGAAGGTGCGCTGGCAAAGGTATTGAGGGAGCACTATCTGAGGTATTGAGGGAGCGCTATATGAGGAATTGAGGGAGCACTTTCTTAGGTAATGAGGGACGGACTATCTGAGGTACTGAGGTAGCCCTTTCTGAGGTATTGGGTGTGCAGTATCTGAGGTACTGAGGGAGCACTTTCTGAGGTATTGAGCAAGCATTTCCTGAGGTACTGAGGGAGCACTCTCTGAGGTATTAAGGGAGATATATCTGAGGTATTGAGGAACACTATCTGAAGTATTGAGGGAGCACTATCTGAGGAACTGAGGGAGCACTATCTGATGTACTGAGGTAGCACTTTCTGAGGTATTGAGTGAGCACTTTCTGAGCTATTGAGTGAGCATTATATGAAGTACTGAATTAGCACTTTCTGAGGTATTGAGGGAGCAAAATCTAAGGCATGGGGAGCACTATCTGAGATATTGAGGGAGCACTTCCTGAGGTATTGTGGGTGCTCCTTCTGAGGTACTGAGGGAGCACTTGCTGACGTACTGAGTGTGCACTATCTGTGGTACCGAGGAAGCACTTTCTGAGGTATTGAAGAAGTACAATGTGAGTGCTGAGGGAGCACTATCTGAGGTACTGAGGAAGCACTATCTGAGGTACTGAGGAAGCACTATCTGAGTTATTGAGGGTGCACTATCTGAGGTAGTGAGGGAGCATTTTCGGAGGTATTGAAGGACCATTTTCTGAGGTACTGGCAGTGCACTATCTGAGGTATTGAGGGAGCACTATCTGAGGTATTGAGGGAGTACTTTCTGAGGTACTGAGGGAGTACATTCTGTGGTAGTGAGCAAGCACTATCTGAGGTACTGAGGAAGTACTATCTGAGGTATTGAGGAAGCACTATTTGACTTACTGAGGAAGCATTCCCTGAGGTACTGAGGGAGTACATTCTGAGGTATTGCGGAAGCACTATGTGAGGTACTGAGGGAGCAATATCTCAAGTATCGAGGGAACACTTTCTGAGGTATTGCGGGAGATCCATCAAAGGTATTGAGGAACACTATCTGAGGTATTGAGGGAGCACTTTCTGAGGTATTGCGGAAGCACTCCGTGAGGTACTGAGTTTTCAATAACTCAAGTATTGAGGAACACTTTCTGAGGTACTCAGGAAGCACTGCCTAAGGTACTGAGGGAGCACTTTCTGAGGTATTGAGAAAGCACTGCCTGAGGTACTGAGGGAGCACTCTTTGAGGTTTTCAGGGAGATCTATGTGAGGTATTGAGGAACACTATCTGAGGTATTGAGGGAGCACTCTCTGAGGAACTGAGAGAGCACTATCTGAGGTATTGAGGTTGAACTTTCTGAGATATTGAGGGAGTACTATCTAAGGTATGGGGGAGCACTATCTGAGGTATTGAGGGATCACACTCTGAGGTATTGAGGGAGCATTATCTGTGGTACTGAAGAAGCACTTTCTGAGGTATTAAGGGTGCACTTTCTGAGGTATTGAGGAAGCACTATCTGAGGTATTGAGGCAGCACTTTATGAGGTTCTGATGAAGCACTCTCTGAGGTACTGAGGGAGCATTATCTGAGGTACAGAGGGAGCACTTTCTGACGTATTAAGGAAGCACTGTCTGACGTATTGAGAGAGCAATTTCTGAGTTGTGAGGAAGCACTGCCTGAAGTACAGAGTGTGCACTATCTGACGTATTGAGGGAGCACTTTCTAAGGTATTGAGTGAGCACTATCTGAGGTATTGAGGGAACACTTTATGAGGTATTGAGGGAGCAATTACTGAGGTATTGAGGGAGCAATATCTGAGGTATTTGGGGAGCTCCTTCTGTGGTATTGAGCGAGTATTGTCTGCGGTATTGAGGAAGCATTATCTGAGGTACTGAGGGAGCACTTTCTGACGTATTTGGAAGCACTGTCCGACATATTGAGGGAGCAATTTCTGAGTTGTGAGGAAGCACTGCATGAAGTCCAGAGTGTGCACTATCTGAGGGAGCACTTTCTAAGGTATTGAGGGAGCACTTTCTAAGGTATTGTGTGAGGACTATCTGAGGTATTGAGGGAGCACTTTCTGAGATATTGAGGAAGCATTATCTGACATACTGAGGGAGCATTATCTGAGGTACTGAGGGAGCACTTTCTGTTATACTGAGGAAGCACTTTCTGAGGTTTTGAGGGAGTGCTTTCTGAGGTATTGAGGATGCACTATCGGAGGTATTGCGGGAACACTTTTTGTGGTATAAAGGGAGCACTACCTGAGGTATTGAGGGAGCACCTTCTGAGGTATTGAGGAAGCACAATCTGAGCAATTGAGGGAGCATTATCTGTGGTACTGTGGGAGCACACTTTCTGTGGTACTGAGGGAGGACATCTGAGGTATTAAGCGTGCACTTTTTGAGGTATTGAGGAAGCGCTAGCGGAGGAAGTGATGAAGCACTCTCTAAGGTACTGAGGGAGCATTATCTGAGGTACTGAGGGAGCACTTTCTGTGGTACTGAGGAAGCACTATCTGAGGTACTGAGGAAGCACTTTCTGAGGTATTGAGGGTGCACTTTCTGAGGTAGTGAGGGAGCAATAACTGAGGTATTGAGGGAGCACTATCAGATGTATTGGGGGAGCGCCTTCTGTGGTATTGAGTGAGTATTTTCTGAGTTATTGAGGGAGCACTATCTGAGGCACTGAGGGAGCACTTTCTGACGTATTAAGGAAGCACTGTCCGACATATTGAGGGAGTAATTTCTGAGTTGTGAGGAAGCACTGCCTTAAGTACAGAGTGTGCACTATCTGACGTATTGAGCGAGCACCTTGTAAGGTATTGAGTGAGAACTATCTGAGGTATTGAGGGAGCACTTTCTGAGGTATTGAGGAAGCACTATCTGAGGTACTGAGGGAGCATTATCCGACATACTGAGGGAGCATTATCTGAGGTACTGAGGGAGCACTTTCTTTGGTACTGAGGAAACACTTTCTGAGGTATTGAGGGTGCACTATCGGAGGTATTGCGGGAACACTTTCTGAGGTATTGCGTGAACACTTTTTGTGGTATAAAGGGAGCACTCCTTAGGTATTGAGGGAGCACTATCTTAGGTATGGGGGAGCACTATCTGAGGTATTGAGGGAGCACCTTCTGAGGTATTGAGGAAGCACTATCTGAGCTATTGAGGGAGCATTATCTGTGGTACTGAGGGACCACTTTCTGAGGTACTGAGGGAGCACTTTCTGAGGTATTGAGGAAGTGCTATCGGAGGAAGTGATGAAGCACTCTCTAAGGTACTGAGGGAGCATTATCTGAGGTACTGAGGGAGCACTTTCTGTGGTACTGCGGAATCACTTTCTGAGGTATTGCGGGTGCAGTATCTGAGGTATTGAGGGAGCACTTTCTGAGGTAGTGAGGGGGCAATTACTGAGGTATTGAGGGAACACTATCTGATGTATTGGGGCGCGCCTTCTGAGGTATTGAGCGAGTATTTTCTGAGTTATTGAGGAAGCACTATCTGAGGCACTGAGGGAGCACTTTCTGAAGTAGTAAGGAAGCACTGTCCAACATATTGAGGAAGCAATTTCTGAGTTGTGAGGAAGCTCTGCCTGAAGTACAGAGTGTGCACTATCTGACGTATTGAGGGAGCACTTTGTAAGGTATTGAGTGAGAACTATCTGAGGTATTGAGGGAGCACTTTCTGAGGTATTGAGGAAGCACTATCTGAGGTACTGAGGGAGCACTTTCTGAGGTATTAATGGTGCACTTTCTGAGGTATTGAGGAGGCGCTATCTGAGGTATTGGAGGAGCAATTTTTGAGGATCTGAAGAAGCGTGATCTGAGATATTGAGGGAGTGCTATCTGAGGTATTGAGGGAGCGCTTTCTGAGGTAGTGAGGAAGCACTATCTGAGGTGTTGAGGGAACATTATCTGACATACTGAGGGAACACTTTCTAATGTACTGAGGAAGCATTTTCTGAGGTATAGAGGGAGCACTTTCTGAGGTACTGAGGAAGCACTACCTGAGGTACTGAGGAAGAATTATCTGACATACTGAGGGAGCATTATCTGAGGTACTGAGGGAGCACTTTCTGTGGTTGAACTATCTGAGATACTGAGGAAGCACTGTCTGAGGTATTGAGGGTGCACTATCTGAGGTATTGTTGGAGCACATTCTGAGGTATTGAGGGAGCAATTACTGAGATATTGAGGGAGCACTATCTGAGGTATTGAGGGAGCTCCTTCTGAGGTATGGAGCAAGTATTTTCTGAGGTATTGAGGAAGTACTATCTGAGGTACTGAGGGAGCACTTTCTGACGTATTGAGGAAGCACTGTCCGACGTATTAAGGAAGCACTGTCTGAGGTACTGAGTGTGCACTATCTGAGCTATTGAGGGAGCACTGTCTGAGTACTGAGGAAGCACTGCCTGAAGTACAGAGAGTGCACTAGCTTAAGTATTGAGGGAGCACTTTCTGAGGTATTGAGTGAGCATTATCTAAAGTATTGAGTGAGCACTTTCTGAAGTATTGAGGGTGCACTACCTGAGGTGATGAGGGAGCACTTTCTGTTGTAGTGATGGAGCACTTTCTGAGGTACTGAGGGTGTACTATCTGAGGAATTGTTGGAGCATTTTCTGAGGTACTGAAGGTGTGCTGGCTAAGGTATTCAGGGAGTACTATCTGAGGTATTGAGGGAGCACTTTCTGAGGTAATGGGTGTGCACTATCTGAGGAACTGAGGAAGCACGATCTGAGGTACTGAGGGAGTACTTTCTGTGGTATTGAGCGAGAACTATCTGAGATACTGAGGAAGCACTATCTGCGGTATTGAGGGAGCACTTTCTGAAGTATTGAGGAAGCTCTATCTGAGGTACTGAGGAAGCACTATCTGAGGTACTGAGGAAGCACGTTCTGAGGTATTGAGGGTGCACTATCTGAGGTATTGAGGGAGCACTGTCTGAGTACTCAGGAAGCACTGCCTGAAGTACAGAGAGTGCACTATCTGAAATACTGAGGGAGCACTTTCTGAAGTATTGAGGAAGCTCTATCTGAGGTACTGAGGAAGCACTATCTGAGGTACTGAGGAAGCACTTTCTGAGGTATTGAGTGAGCACTATCTGAGGTATTGAGGGAGCACTTACTGAGGTATTGTGGGAGCATTTTCTAAAGTATTGAGGGAGCACTTTCTGAGGTATTGAGGGAGAACCTTCTGAGGGACTTAGGAAGCACTATCTGAGTTATTGAGGGTGCACTATCTGAGGTATTGAGGGTGCACTATCTGAGGTATTGAGGGAGGCTTTTCTGAGGTATTGAGGGTGCACTCCCTGAAGTAATGAGGGAACACTTTCTGAGGTAGTGAGGGAGCACTTTCTGAGGTACTGAGGGTGTACTATCTGTGGTATTGATGGAGCATTTTCTGAGGTACTGAAGGTGCGCTGGCAAAGGTATTGAGGGAGCACTATCTGAGGTATTGAGGGAGCACTATCTGAGGAATTGAGGGAGCACTTTCTGAGGTAATGAGGAACGGATTATCTGAGGTATTGAGGTAGCCCTTTCTGAGGTATTGGGTGTGCAGTATCTGAGGTAATGAGGAAGCACTATCTGAGGTATTGAGGGAGCACTTTCTGAGGTATTGAGGAAGCCCTATTTGATTTGCTGAGAAAGCACTCTCTGAGGTACTGAGGGAGCACTTTCTGAGGTATTGAGGAAGCACTATCTGAGATACTGAGGGAGTACTGTCTGAGGTATTGAGCAAGCACTATCTGAGGTACTGAGGGTACAATATCTCAGGTATTGAGGGAGCACTTACTGAGGTATTGAGGAAGCACTATCTGAGGTACTGAGGGTGCAATATCTCAGGTATTGAGGGACCACTTTCTGAGGTATTGAGCAAGCATTTCCTGAGGTACTGAGGGAGCACTCTCTGAGGTATTGAGGGAGATCTATCTGAGGTATTGAGGAACACTATCTGAAGTATTGAGGGAGCACTCTCTGAGGTATTGAGGGTACTCCTGAGGTATGGAAGAAGCTCTTTCTGAGGTATTGAGGGAGCACTATTTGAGGAACTGAGGAAACACTATCTGAGGAACTGTGGGAACACTATCTGAGGTATTGAGGGAGCACTTTGTGAGGTAGTGAGGGAGCAATAACTGAGGTATTGAGGGAGCACTACCTGAGGTATTTGGAGGGCTCCGTCTGTGGTATTGAGCGAGTATTTTCTGAGGTATTAAGGAAGCATTATCTGAGGTAGTGAGGGAGCACTTTCTGACATATTAAGGAAGCACTGTCCGACATATTGAGGGAGCAATTTCTGAGTTGTGAGGAAGCACTGTCTGAAGTACAGAGTGTGCACTATCTGACGTATTGAGCAAGCACTTTGTAAGGTATTGAGTGAGAACTATCTGAGGTATTGAGTGAGCACTTTCTGAGGTATTGAGGAAGCACTATCTGAGGTACTGAGGGAGCATTATCTGACATACTGAGGGAGCATTATCTGAATACTGAGGGAGCACTTTCTTTGGTACTGAGGAAGCACTTTCTGAGGTATTGAGGGTGCACTATCGGAGGTATTGCGTGAACACTTTTTGTGGTATAAAGGGAGTACTAGCTGAGGTATTGAGGGAGCACTATCTTAGGTATGGGTGAGCACTATGTGAGGTATTGAGGGAGCACATTCTGAGGTATTGAGGGAGCACCTTCTGAGGTATTGAGGAAGCACTATCTGAGCTATTGAGGGAGCATTATCTGTGGTACTGAGGGAGCACTTTCTGAGGTATTAAGGGTGCACTTTTTGAGGTATTGAGGAAGCGCTATCTGAGGTAGTGATGAAGCACTCTCTAAGGTACTGAGGGAGCATTATCTGAGGTACTGAGGGAGCACGTTCTGTGGTACTGAGGAAGCACTTTCTGAGATAGTGCGGGTGCACTATCTGAGGTATTGAGGGCGCACTTTCTGAGGTAGTGAGGGAGCAATTACTGAGGTATTGAGGGAGCACTATCTGAGGTATTGGGGGAGCGCCTTCTGAGGTATTGAGCGAGTATTTTCTGAGTTATTGAGGAAGCACTATCTGAGGTACTGAGGGAGCACTTTCTGACGTATTAAGGAAGCACTGTCCAACATATTGAGGGAGTAATTTCTGAGTTGTGAGGAAGCACTGCCTGAAGTGTAGAGTGTGCACTATTTGACGTATTGAGCGAGCACTTTGTAAGGTATTGAGTGAGAAATATCTGAGGTATTGAGGGAGCATTTTCTGAGGTATTGAGGAAGCATGACCTGAGGTACTGAGGGAGCACTTTCTGAAGGATGAAAGGAGCTCTTTTTGAGGTATTGAGGGAGCACTATTTGAGGTATGGAGGGAGGACTTTCTGAGGTATTGAGCAAGCACTATTTGAGCTACTGAGGGAGCAATATCTCAGGTTTTGAGGGAGATCTATCTGAGGTATTGAGGAACACTATCTGAGGTATTGAGGAGGCAGTATCTGATGTACTGAGGAAGCACTCTCTGAGGTATTGAGGGAGATCTATCTGAGGTATTGAGGAAAACTTTCTGAGGTATTGAGGGAGCAATCTTCTGAAGTACTGAGGGAGCACTTTATGAGGTATTGAGTGAACATTTTCTGAGGTATTGAGGGAGCATTATATGAGGTATTGAGGGAGCGCTATCTTAGGTACTGAGGAAGCATTATCCGACATACTGAGGGAGCATTATCTGAGGTACTGTGAGAGCACTATCTGAGGTAGTGAAGGAGAACTTTCTGTGGTACTGAGGAACCCTTTCTGAGGTATTGCAGGTGTACTATCTGAGGTATTGAGAGAGTACTTTCTGTGGTATTGAAGGAGCAATTACTGAGGTATTGAGGGAGCATTATCTGAGATATTGAGGGAACTCCTTCTGAGGTATTGAGCGAGTATTTTCTGAGGCATTGAGGAAGCACTATCTGAGGTACTGAGGGAGCACTTTCTGACGTATTAAGGAAGCACTGTCTGAGGTACTGAGGGAGCAATTTCTGAGGTACAGAGTGTGCACTATCTGAGGTATTGAGTGAGCATTATCTAAAGTATTGAGTGAGCATTTTCTGAGGTACTTAGGAAGCATTATCCGAGGTATTGAGAGAACACTTTCTGTGGTAGTGAGGGAGGACCTTCTGAGGTACTGAGGGTGTACTATCTGAGGTATTGATGGAGCATTTTCTGTTGTATTGAAGGTTCGCTGGCTAAGGTACTCAGGGAGCACTATCTGAGGTATTGAGTGAGCACTATCTGAGGTAATGAGGGACGTTCTATCTGAGGTACTGAGGGAGCCCTTTCTGAGGTCTTGGGTGTGCACTATCTGAGGAACTGAGGAAGCACTATCTGAGGTATTGAGGGAGTACTTTCTGAGGTACTGAGGGAGTACTTTCTGAGGTATTGAGCGAGAACTATCTGAGGTACTGAGGAAGCACTATCTGTGGTATTGAGGGAGCACTTTCTGAAGTATTGAGGAAGCACTATTTGATTTGCTGAGGAAGCACTATCTGAGGTACTGAGGGAGCACTTTCTGAGATATTGAGGAAGCACTATCTGAGGTACTGAGGGAGTACTTTCTGAGGTATTAAGCAAGCACTATGTGAGGAACTGTGGGAACACTATCTGAGGTGTTGAGGGAGCACTTTCTGAGGTATTGAAGAAGCAATTTTCTAGGTACTGAGGGAGCACATTCTGAGGTACTGAGGAAGCACTATCTGAGGAATTGAGGGAGCAGTATCTAAGGCATGGGGGAGCACTATCTGAGGTATTGGGGGAGAACATTCCGAGGTATTGAGGGTGCTCCTTCTGAGGTATTGAGCGAGGGCTTTCTGAGGTATTGAGGGAGCACAATCTGAGCTATTGAGAGTGCACGACCTGTGGTACTGAGGAAGCACTTTCTGATGTATTGAGGAAGCACAAAAAGAAAACTGAGGGAGCACTACCTGAGTTACTGAGGAAGCACTATCTGAGTTATTGAGCGTGCACTGTCTGAGGTATTGAGGGAGCATTTTCTGATGTACTGATGGTGCACTATCTGAGGTACTGTGGGAGCCATTTCTGAGGTATTGTGTGTGCACTATCTGAGAAAGTGAGGAAGCTCGAAATGCGGTATTGAGGGAGTACTTTCTGAGGTACTGAGGGAGTACTTTCTGTGGTATTCAGCAAGAACTATCTGCGGTACTGAGGAAGTACTATGTGAGGTATTGAGGGAGCTCTTTCTGAGGTATTGAGGAAGCAATTTGTGAGGTACTGAGGGAGCATTATCTGACATACTGAGGGAGCAATATCTGATGTACTGAGGGAGCACATTCTGTGGTACTGAGGAAGCATTTTCTGAGGTATTGAGGGTGCACTATCGGAGGTATTGAGGGAACACATTCTGAGGTATTGCATGAACACTTTTTGAGGTATAAAGGGAGCACTATCTGAGGTATTGAGGGAGCCCTTTCTGAGTTATTGAGGGCGCACTTTCTGAGGTATTGAGGGTGCACTTTCTGCGGTATTAAGGGAGCACTTTTTGAGGTATTGAGGAAGCGCTATCTGAGGTAGTGATGAAGCACTCTCTAAGGTACTGAGGGACAATTATCAGAGGTACTGAGGAAGCACTTTCTGAGGTATTGAGGGAGCACTTTCTGAGGTACGGAGGAAGCACTATCTGAGGTACTGAGAAAGCATTATCTGACATACTGATGGAACATTATCTGAGGTATTGAGGCAGCACTTTCTGAGGTTCTGACGAAGCACTCTCTGAGGTACTGAGGGAGCATTATCTGAGGTACAGAGGGAGCACTTTCTGACGTATTACAGAAGCACTGTCCGACCTATTGAGGGAGCAATGTCTGAGTTGTGAGGAAGCACTGCCTGAAGTACAGAGTGTGCACTATCTGACGTATTGAGGGAGCACTTTCTAAGATATTGAGTGAGAACTCTCTGAGGTATGGAGGGAGCACTTTCTGAGGTATTGAGGAAGCAATATCTGAGGGACTAAGAGAGCATTATCTGACAGACTGAGGGAGCATTATCTGATGTACTGAGGGAGCACTTTCTGTGATACTGAAGGAGCACTATCTGAGGTATTGAGTGTGCACTATCTTAGTTATTGAGCGAGCACTGTCTGAGTACTGAGGAAGCACTCCCTGAAGTACAGAGTGTGCACTATCTGAAGTACTGAGGAAGCACTTTCTGAGGTATTGAGGGTGCACTATCTGAGGTATTGAGGGAGCACTTTCTGAAGTATTGAGTGAGCACTATCTGAGGTATTGACGGAGTACTTACTGAGGTATTGTGGGAGCATTTTCTAATGTTTTGAGGGAGCACTTTCTGAGGTATTGAGGGTGCACCTTTTGAGATATTGAGGAAGCGCTATCTGAAGTAGTGATGAAGCACTTTCTAAGGTACAGAGGGAGCATTATCTGAGGTAGTGAGGAAGCACTATCTGAGGTACTGAGGGAGGATTATCTGACATACTGATGGAGTATTTTCTGAGGTACTGAGGGAACACTTTTTGTGGTACTGAGGAAGCACTTTCTGAGGTATTGAGAGTGCACAATCTGAAGTAGTGAGGGAGCACTTTCTGAGGTAGTGAGGGAGCAATAACTGAGGTATTGAGGGTGCACTATCTGAGGTATTGAGGGAGCACTTTCTGAGGTGGTGGGGGAGCAATTACTGAGGTATTGAGGGATCACTTTCTGTGGTAGTGAGGGAGCACTTTCTGAGGTATTGAGGGTTCACTATCTGAGGTACTGATGGAGCACTTTCTGAGGTATTGAGGGAGCACTATCTGAGGTACTGAGGGAGTACTGTCTGAGGTATTGAGCAAGCACTATCTGAGGTACTGAGGGTGCAATATCTCGGGTATTGAGGGAGCACTTACTGAGGTATTGAGGAAGCACTATCTGAGGTACTGAGGGTGCATTTCCTGAGGTATTGAGCAAGCACTAAGTGAGGTACTGAGGTAGCAATATCTCAGGTACTGAGGGAGCACTTTCTGAGGTATTGAGCAAGCATTGCCTGAGGTACTGAGGCAGCACTCTCTGAGGTATTGAGGGAGATCTATCTGAGGTATTGAGGAACACTATCTGAGGGTATTGAGGGAGCACTATCTGTGGGATTGCGGGAGCACTTTCTGAGGTATTGAGAGAGTACTATCTGAGGTATTGATGGAGCACTTTCTGAGATACTGAAGGTGCGCTGTCTAAGGTATTCAGGGAGCACTATCTGAGGTATTGAGGGACTGACAATCTAAGGTACAGAGGGAGCCCTTTCTGACGTATTGGGTGTGCACTATCTGAGGAACTGAGGAAGCACTATCTGAGGTATTGAGGGAGTGCGTTCTGAGGTACTGAGGGAGTAGTTTCTGAGGTATTGAGGAAGAACTTTCTGAGGTATTGAGGAAGCACTATCTGAGATACTGAGGGAGTACTGTCTGAGGTATTCAGCAAGCACTATCTGAGGCATTGAGGGTGCAATATCTCGGGTATTGAGGGAGCACTTACTGAGGTATTGAGGAAGCACTTTCTGATGTACTGATGAAACACTCTCTGAGGTACTGAGGGAGCACTTTCTGAGGTATTGAGCAAGCATTGCCTGAGGCACTGAGCGAGCCCTCTCTGAGGTATTGAGGGAGATCTATCTGAGGTATTGAGGAGCACTATCTGAAGTATTGAGGGAGCACTATCTGATGTACTGTGGGAGCACTTTCTGAGGTATTGAGTGAGCACTTTCTGAGCCATTGAGTGAGCATTATATGAGTACTGAGGTAGCACTTTCTGAGGTATTGAAGAAGCACTATCTGAGCTATTGAGGGAGCATTATCTGTGGTACTGAGGGAGCACTTTCTGAGGTATTGAGGGAGTACTTTCTGAGGTATTGAGGGAGAACTTTCTGAGGTATTGAGGAAGCACTGTTTGATTTGCTGAGGAAGCACTCTCTGAGGTACTGAGGGAGCACTTTCTGAGGTATGAAGGAAGCACTATCTGAGATACAGAGGGAGTACTGTCTGAGGTATTCAGCAAGCACTATCTGAGGCATTGAGGGTGCAATATCTCAGGTATTTCGGGAGCAGTTACTGAGGTATTGAGGAAGCACTTTCTGATGTACTGATGAAGCACTTTATGAGGTATTGAGGGAGCACTTTCTGAGGTATTGAGGGAGCACTATCTGAGGTATTGGGGGAGCTCCTGCTGAGGTATTGAGCGAGTATTTTCTGAGCTATGAGAAAGCACGATCTGAGGTACTGAGGGAGCACTTTCTGACATATTAAGGAACCACTGTCCGACGTATTGAGGGAGCAATTTCTGAGTTGTGAGGAAGCACTGCCTGAAGTACAGAGTGTGCACTATCTGACGTATTGAGGGAGCACTTTCTAAGGTATTGAGTGAGGACTATCTGAGGTATTGAGGGAGCACTTTCTGAGGTATTGAGGGAGCAATTACTGAGGTATTGAGGGAGCACTTTCTGAGTTATTGAGGAAGCATTATCTGACGTACTGAGGGAGCATTATCTGGCATACTGAGGAAGCATTATCTGATGTACTGAGGGAGCACTTTCTGTTATACTGAGGAAGCACTTTCTGAGGTTTTGAGGGAGTGCTTTCTGAGGTATTGAGGGTGTTCCTTCTGAGATATTGAGGGTGCTCCTTCTGAGGTATTGGGTGAGGGCTTTCTGAGGTATTGAGGGAGCACAATCTGAGCTATTGAGAGTGCACGACCTGTGGTACCGAGGAAGCACTTTCTGATGTATTGAGGAAGCACAAAAAGAAAACTGAGGGAGCACTACCTGAGTTACTGAGGAAGCACTATCTGAGTTATTGAGCGTGCACTGTCGGAGGTATTGAGGGAGCATTTTCTGATGTCCTGATGGTGCACTATCTGAGGTACTGTGGGAGCCATTTCTGAGGTATTGTGTGTGCACTATCTGAGAAACTGAGGAAGCTCGAAATGCGGTATGGAGGAGTACTTTCTGAGGCACTGAGGGAGTACGTTCTGTGGTATTGAGCAAGAACTATCTGAGGGACTGAGGAAGTACTATCTGAGGTATTGAGGGAGCACTTTCTGAGGTATTGAGGAAGCAATATCTGAGGGACTGAGAGAGCATTATCTGACATACTGAGGGAACATTATCTGATGTACTGAGGGAGCACTTTCTGTGATACTGCGGGAGCACTATCTGAGGTATTGAGGTTGCACTATCTTAGGTATTGAGGGAGCACTGTCTGAGTACTGAGGAAGCACTGCCTGAAGTACAGAGTGTGCACTATCCGAAGTACTGAGGAAGCACTTTCTGAGGTATTGAGGATGCACTATCGGTGGTATTGAGGGAGCACTTTCTGAAGTATTGAGTGAGCACTATCTGAGGTATTGACGGAGTACTTACTGAGGCATTGTGGGAGCTTTTTCTAATGTATTGAGGGAGCACTTTCTGAGGTATTGAGGGTGCACCTTTTGAGATATTGAGGAAGCGCTATCTGAGGTAGTGATGAAGCACTTTCTAAGGTACTGAGGGAGCATTATCTGAGGTACTGAGGAAGCACTATCTGAGGTACTGAGGGAGGATTATCTGACATACTGATGGAGCATTTTCTGAGGTACTGAGGGAGTATGTTCTGAGGTAGTGAGGGAGCAATAACTGAGGTATTGAGGGTGCACAATCTGAGGTATTGAGGGTGCACTATCTGAGGTATTGAGGGAGCACTTTCTGAGGTGGTGAGGGAGCAATTACTGAGGTATTGCGGGAGCACTATCTGAGGTACTGAGGAAGCACTTTCTGAAATAGTGAGGGAGCACTTTCTGAGGTATTGAGGGTGCACTATCTGAGGTACTGAGGGAGCACTTTCTGAGGTATTGAGGATGCACTATATGAGGTACTGAGGGAGCAATATCTGAGATAATGAGGAAGCACTATTTGATTTGCTGAATAAGCACTCTCTGAGGTACTGAGGGAGCACTTTCTGAGGTTTTGAGGAAGGACTATCTGAGATACTGAGGGAGTACTTTCTGAGGTATTGAGCAAGCATTATGTGAGGTACTGAGGGCGCAATTTCTCGGGTATTGAGGGAGCACTTACAGAGGTATTGAGGAAGCACTATCTGAGGTACTGAGCGTGTCCTTTCTGAGGTAATGAGCAAGCACTAAGTGAGGTACTGAGGGAGCAATATCTCAGGTACTGAGGGAGCACTTTCTGAGGTATTGAGCAAGCATTGCCTGAGGTACTGAGGGAGCACTCTCTGAGGTATTGAGGGAGATCTCTCTGAGGTATTGAGGAACACTATCTGAGGGTATTGAGGGAGCACTATCTGAGGGATTGAGGGAGCACTTTCTGAGGTATTGAGAGTGTACTATCTGAGGTATTCATGGAGCATTTTCTGAGATACTGAAGGTGCACTGTCCAAGGTATTCAGGAGCACTATCTGAGGTATTGAGGGAGCACTTACTGAGGTAATGAGGGACTGACAATCTGAGGTACAGAGGGAGCCCTTTCTGACGTATTGGGTGTGCAGTATCTGAGGAACTGAGGAAGCACTATCTGAGGTATTGAGGGAGTACGTTCTGAGGTACTGAGGGGGTACTTTCTGAGATATTGAGGGAGCACTTTCTGAGGTATTGAGGAGGCACTGTTTGATTTGCTGAGGAAGCACTCTCTGAGGTACTGAGGGAGCACTTTCTGAGGTATTAAGGAAGCACTATCTGAGATACTGAGGGAGTACTGTCTGAGGTATTCAGCAAGCGCTATCTGAGGCATTGAGGGTGCAATATCTCGGGTATTGAGGGAGCACTTACTGAGGTATTGAGGAAGCACTTTCTGATGTACTGATGAAGCACTCTCCGAGGTACTGAGGGAGCACTTTCTGAGGTATTGAGCAAGCATTGCCTGAGGCACTGAGCGAGCCCTCTCTGAGGTATTGAGGGAGATCTATCTGAGGTATTGAGGAACACTATCTGAAGTACTGAGGAAGCACTTTCTGAGGTATTGAGGATGCACTATCGGTGGTATTGAGGGAGCACTTTCTGAAGTATTGAGTGAGCACTATCTGAGGTATTGACGGAGTACTTACTGAGGCATTGTGGGAGCTTTTTCTAATGTATTGAGGGAGCACTTTCTGAGGTATTGAGGGTGCACCTTTTGAGATATTGAGGAAGCGCTATCTGAGGTAGTGATGAAGCACTTTCTAAGGTACTGAGGGAGCATTATCTGAGGTACTGAGGAAGCACTATCTGAGGTACTGAGGGAGGATTATCTGACATACTGATGGAGCATTTTCTGAGGTACTGAGGGAGCATGTTCTGAGGTAGTGAGGGAGCAATAACTGAGGTATTGAGGGTGCACAATCTGAGGTATTGAGGGTGCACTATCTGAGGTATTGAGGGAGCACTTTCTGAGGTGGTGAGGGAGCAATTACTGAGGTATTGCGGGAGCACTATCTGAGGTACTGAGGAAGCACTTTCTGAAATAGTGAGGGAGCACTTTCTGAGGTATTGAGGGTGCACTATCTGAGGTACTGATGGAGCACTTTCTGAGGTATTGAGGATGCACTATATGAGGTACTGAGGGAGCAATATCTGAGATATTGAGGAAGCACTATTTGATTTGCTGAATAAGCACTCTCTGAGGTACTGAGGGAGCACTTTCTGAGGTTTTGAGGAAGGACTATCTGAGATACTGAGGGAGTACTTTCTGAGGTATTGAGCAAGCATTATGTGAGGTACTGAGGGCGCAATTTCTCGGGTATTGAGGGAGCACTTACAGAGGTATTGAGGAAGCACTATCTGAGGTACTGAGCGTGTCCTTTCTGAGGTAATGAGCAAGCACTAAGTGAGGTACTGAGGGAGCAATATCTCAGGTACTGAGGGAGCACTTTCTGAGGTATTGAGCAAGCATTGCCTGAGGTACTGAGGGAGCACTCTCTGAGGTATTGAGGGAGATCTCTCTGAGGTATTGAGGAACACTATCTGAGGGTATTGAGGGAGCACTATCTGAGGGATTGAGGGAGCACTTTCTGAGGTATTGAGAGTGTACTATCTGAGGTATTCATGGAGCATTTTCTGAGATACTGAAGGTGCACTGTCCAAGGTATTCAGGAGCACTATCTGAGGTATTGAGGGAGCACTTACTGAGGTAATGAGGGACTGACAATCTGAGGTACAGAGGGAGCCCTTTCTGACGTATTGGGTGTGCACTATCTGAGGAACTGAGGAAGCACTATCTGAGGTATTGAGGGAGTACGTTCTGAGGTACTGAGGGGGTACTTTCTGAGATATTGAGGGAGCACTTTCTGAGGTATTGAGGAGGCACTGTTTGATTTGCTGAGGAAGCACTCTCTGAGGTACTGAGGGAGCACTTTCTGAGGTATTAAGGAAGCACTATCTGAGATACTGAGGGAGTACTGTCTGAGGTATTCAGCAAGCGCTATCTGAGGCATTGAGGGTGCAATATCTCGGGTATTGAGGGAGCACTTACTGAGGTATTGAGGAAGCACTTTCTGATGTACTGATGAAGCACTCTCCGAGGCACTGAGCGAGCCCTCTCTGAGGTATTGAGGGAGATCGATCTGAGGTATTGAGGAACACTATCTGAAGTATTGAGGGAGCACTATCTGAGGTACTGAGGGAGCACTTTCTGAGGTATTGAGGAAGCAATTTTCTGATGTATTGTGGGAGCACTTTCTGAGGTATTGAGTGAGCACTTTCTGAGCCATTGAGTGAGCATTATATGAGTACTGAGGTAGCACTTTCTGAGGTATTGAGGAAGCACTATCTGAGCTATTGAGGGAGCATTATCTGTGATAATGATGGAGCACTTTCTGAGGTATTGAGGGAGCACTTTCTGAGGTATTGAGGAAGCACTATCTGAGGTACTGAGAAAACATTATCTGACATACTGATGGAACATTATCTGAGGTATTGAGGCAGCACTTTCTGAGGTTCTGACGAAGCACTCTCTGAGGTACTGAGGGAGCATTATCTGAGGTACAGAGGGAGCACTTTCTGACGTATTAAGGAAGCATTGTCCGACGTATTGAGGGAGCAATGTCTGAGTTGTGAGGAAGCACTGCCTGAAGTAGAGAGTGTGCACTATCTGACGTATTGAGGGAGCACTTTCTAAGGTATTGAGTGAGAACTATTGAGGTATTGAGGGAGCACCTTCTGAGGTATTGAGGAAGCACTATCTGAGCTATTGAGGGAGCATTATCTGTGGTACTGAGGGAGCACTTTCTGAGGTATTAAGGGTGCACTTTTTGAGGTATTGAGGAAGCGCTATCTGAGGTAGTGATGAAGCACTCTCTAAGGTACTGAGGGAGCATTATCTGAGGTACTGAGGGAGCACGTTCTGTGGTACTGAGGAAGCACTTTCTGAGGTATTGCGGGTGCACTATCTGAGGTATTGAGGGCGCACTTTCTGAGGTGGTGAGGGAGCAATTACTGAGGTATTGAGGGATCACTTTCTGTGGTAGTGAGGCAGCACTTTCTGAGGTATTGAGGGTTCACTATCTGAGGTACTGATGGAGCACTTTCTGAGTTATTGAGGGAGCACTATCTGAGGTACTGAGGGAGTACTGTCTGAGGTATTGAGCAAGCACTATCTGAGGTACTGAGGGTGCAATATCTCGGGTATTGAGGGAGCACTTACTGAGGTATTGAGGAAGCACTATCTGAGGTACTGAGGGTGCATTTCCTGAGGTATTGAGCAAGCACTAAGTGAGGTACTGAGGTAGCAATATCTCAGGTACTGAGGGAGCACTTTCTGAGGTATTGAGCAAGCATTGCCTGAGGTACTGAGGGAGCACTCTCTGAGGTATTGAGGGAGATCTATCTGAGGTATTGAGGAACACTATCTGAAGGTATTGAGGGGGCACTATCTGAGGGATTGAGGGAGCACTTTCTGAGGTATTGAGAGTGTACTATCTGAGGTATTGATGGAGCACTTTCTGAGATACTGAAGGTGCGCTGTCTAAGGTATTCAGGGAGCACTATCTGAGGTATTGAGGGACTGACAATCTGAGGTACAGAGGGAGCCCTTTCTGACGTATTGGGTGTGCACTATCTGAGGAACTGAGGAAGCACTATCTGAGGTATTGAGGGAGTGCGTTCTGAGGTATTGAGGAAGCACTATCTGAGATACTGAGGGAGTACTGTCTGAGGTATTCAGCAAGCACTATCTGAGGCATTGAGGGTGCAATATCTCGGGTATTGAGGGAGCACTTACTGAGGTATTGAGGAAGCACTTTCTGATGTACTGATGAAACACTCTCTGAGGTACTGAGGGAGCACTTTCTGAGGTATTGAGCAAGCATTGCCTGAGGCACTGAGCGAGCCCTCTCTGAGGTATTGAGGGAGATCTATCTGAGGTATTGAGGAGCACTATCTGAAGTATTGAGGGAGCACTATCTGATGTACTGTGGGAGCACTTTCTGAGGTATTGAGTGAGCACTTTCTGAGCCATTGAGTGAGCATTATATGAGTACTGAGGTAGCACTTTCTGAGGTATTGAAGAAGCACTATCTGAGCTATTGAGGGAGCATTATCTGTGGTAATGAGGGAGCACTTTCTGAGGTATTGAGGGAGTACTTTCTGAGGTATTGAGGGAGAACTTTCTGAGGTATTGAGGAAGAACTGTTTAATTTTCTGAGGAAGCACTCTCTGAGGTACTGAGGGAGCACTTTCTGAGGTATTAAGGAAGCACTATCTGAGATACAGAGGGAGTACTGTCTGAGGTATTCAGCAAGCACTATCTGAGGCATTGAGGGTGCAATATCTCAGGTATTTAGGGAACACTTACTAAGGTATTGTGGAAGCACTTTCTGATGTACTGATGAAGCACTTTATGAGGTATTGAGGGAGCACTTTCTGAGGTATTGAGGGAGCACTATCTGAGGTATTGGGGGAGCTCCTTCTGAGGTATTGAGCGAGTATTTTCTGAGCTATTGAGAAAGCACGATCTGAGGTACTGAGGGAGCACTTTCTGACATATTAAGGAACCACTGTCCGACGTATTGAGGGAGCAATTTCTGAGTTGTGAGGAAGCACTGCCTGAAGTACAGAGTGTGCACTATCTGAGGTATTGAGGGAGCACTTTCTGAGGTATTGAGGGAGCAATTACTGAGGTATTGAGGGAGCACTTTCTGAGGTATTGAGGAAGCATTATCTGAGGTACTGAGGGAGCATTATCTGGCATACTGAGGGAGCATTATCTGATGTACTGAGGGAGCACTTTCTGTTATACTGAGGAAGCACTTTCTGAGGTTTTGAGGGAGTGCTTTCTGAGGTATTGAGGGTGTTCCTTCTGAGATATTGAGGGTGCTCCTTCTGAGGTATTGGGCGAGGGCTTTCTGAGGTATTGAGGGAGCACAATCTGAGCTATTGAGAGTGCACGACCTGTGGTACCGAGCAAGCACTTTCTGATGTATTGAGGAAGCACAAAAAGAAAACTGAGGGAGCACTACCTGAGTTACTGAGGAAGCACAATCTGAGTTATTGAGCGTGCACTGTCGGAGGTATTGAGGGAGCATTTTCTGATGTCCTGATGGTGCACTATCTGAGGTACTGTGGGAGCCATTTCTGAGGTATTGTGTGTGCACTATCTGAGAAACTGAGGAAGCTCGAAATGCGGTATGAAGGAGTACTTTCTGAGTCACTGAGGGAGTACTTTCTGTGGTATTGAGCAAGAACTATCTGAGGGACTGAGGAAGTACTATCTGAGGTATTGAGGGAGCACTTTCTGAGGTATTGAGGAAGCAATATCTGAGGGACTGAGAGAGCATTATCTGACATACTGAGGGAGCATTATCTGATGTACTGAGGGAGCACTTTCTGTGATACTGCGGGAGCACTATCTGAGGTATTGAGGTTGCACTATCTTAGGTATTGAGGGAGCACTGTCTGAGTACTGAGGAAGCACTGCCTGAAGTACAGAGTGTGCACTATCCGAAGTACTGAGGAAGCACTTTCTGAGGTATTGAGGATGCACTATCGGTGGTATTGAGGGAGCACTTTCTGAAGTATTGAGTGAGCACTATCTGAGGTATTGACGGAGGACTTACTGAGGCATTGTGGGAGCTTTTTCTAATGTATTGAGGGAGCACTTTCTGAGGTATTGAGGGTGCACCTTTTGAGATATTGAGGAAGCGCTATCTGAGGTAGTGATGAAGCACTTTCTAAGGTACTGAGGGAGCATTATCTGAGGTACTGAGGAAGCACTATCTGAGGTACTGAGGGAGGATTATCTGACATACTGATGGAGCATTTTCTGAGGTACTGAGGGAGCATGTTCTGAGGTAGTGAGGGAGCAATAACTGAGGTATTGAGGGTGCACAATCTGAGGTATTGAGGGAGCACTTTCTGAGGTAGCAGGGGAGCATTAACTGAGGTATTGAGGGTGCACTATCTGAGGTATTGAGGGAGCACTTTCTGAGGTGGTGAGGGAGCAATTACTGAGGTATTGCGGGAGCACTATCTGAGGTACTGAGGGAGCACTTTCTGAAATAGTGAGGGAGCACTTTCTGAGGTATTGAGGGTGCACTATCTGAGGTACTGATGGAGCACTTTCTGAGGTATTGAGGATGCACTATATGAGGTACTGAGGGAGCAATATCTGAGATATTGAGGAAGGACTATCTGAGATACTGAGGGAGTACTGTCTGAGGTATTGAGCAAGCATTATGTGAGGTACTGAGGGAGCAATATCTCAGGTACTGAGGGAGCACTTTCTGAGGTATTGAGCAAGCATTGCCTGAGGTACTGAGGGAGCACTCTCTGAGGTATTGAGGGAGATCTCTCTGAGGTATTGAGGAACACTATCTGAGGGTATTGTGGGAGCACTATCTGAGGGATTGAGGGAGCACTTTCTGAGGTATTGAGAGTGTACTATCTGAGGTATTGATGGAGCATTTTCTGAGATACTGAAGGTGCGCTGTCTAAGGTATTCAGGAGCACTCTCTGAGGTATTGAGGGAGCACTTACTGAGGTAATGAGGGACTGACAATCTGAGGTACAGAGGGAGCCCTTTCTGACGTATTGGGTGTGCAGTATCTGAGGAACTGAGGAAGCACTATCTGAGGTATTGAGGGAGTACGTTCTGAGGTACTGAGGGGGTACTTTCTGAGATATTGAGGGAGCACTTTCTGAGGTCTTGAGGAAGCACTGTTTGATTTGCTGAGGAAGCACTCTCTGAGGTACTGAGGGAGCACTTTCTGAGGTATTAAGGAAGCACTATCTGAGATACTGAGGGAGTACTGTCTGAGGTATTCAGCAAGCACTATCTGAGGCATTGAGGGTGCAATATCTCGGGTATTGAGGGAGCACTTACTGAGGTATTGAGGAAGCACTTTCTGATGTACTGATGAAGCACTCTCCGAGGTACCGAGGGAGCACTTTCTGAGGTATTGAGCAAGCATTGCCTGAGGCACTGAGCGAGCCCTCTCTGAGGTATTGAGGGAGATCTATCTGAGGTATTGAGGAACACTATCTGAAGTATTGAGGGAGCACTATCTGAGGTACTGAGGGAGCACTTTCTGAGGTATTGAGGAAGCAATTTTCTGATGTATTGTGGGAGCACTTTCTGAGGTATTGAGTGAGCACTTTCTGAGCCATTGAGTGAGCATTATATGAGTACTGAGGTAGCACTTTCTGAGGTATTGAGGAAGCACTATCTGAAGTATTGAGGGAGCACTATCTGAGGTACTGAGGGAGCACTATCTGAAGTATTGAGGGAGATCTATCTGAGGTATTGAGGAACACTATCTGAAGGTATTGAGGGGGCACTATCTGAGGGATTGAGGGAGCACTTTCTGAGGTATTGAGAGTGTACTATCTGAGGTATTGATGGAGCACTTTCTGAGATACTGAAGGTGCGCTGTCTAAGGTATTCAGGGAGCACTATCTGAGGTATTGAGGGACTGACAATCTGAGGTACAGAGGGAGCCCTTTCTGACGTATTGGGTGTGCACTATCTGAGGAACTGAGGAAGCACTATCTGAGGTATTGAGGGAGTGCGTTCTGAGGTATTGAGGAAGCACTATCTGAGATACTGAGGGAGTACTGTCTGAGGTATTCAGCAAGCACTATCTGAGGCATTGAGGGTGCAATATCTCGGGTATTGAGGGAGCACTTACTGAGGT
Source organism: Chiloscyllium punctatum (assembly GCF_047496795.1). Taxonomy (NCBI): domain Eukaryota; kingdom Metazoa; phylum Chordata; class Chondrichthyes; order Orectolobiformes; family Hemiscylliidae; genus Chiloscyllium; species Chiloscyllium punctatum. The sequence goes on from NC_092788.1 coordinate 41,776,317, forward strand.
ATTGAGGAAGCACTTTCTGATGTACTGATGAAACACTCTCTGAGGTACTGAGGGAGCACTTTCTGAGGTATTGAGCAAGCATTGCCTGAGGCACTGAGCGAGCCCTCTCTGAGGTATTGAGGGAGATCTATCTGAGGTATTGAGGAGCACTATCTGAAGTATTGAGGGAGCACTATCTGATGTACTGTGGGAGCACTTTCTGAGGTATTGAGTGAGCACTTTCTGAGCCATTGAGTGAGCATTATATGAGTACTGAGGTAGCACTTTCTGAGGTATTGAAGAAGCACTATCTGAGCTATTGAGGGAGCATTATCTGTGGTAATGAGGGAGCACTTTCTGAGGTATTGAGGGAGTACTTTCTGAGGTATTGAGGGAGAACTTTCTGAGGTATTGAGGAAGAACTGTTTAATTTTCTGAGGAAGCACTCTCTGAGGTACTGAGGGAGCACTTTCTGAGGTATTAAGGAAGCACTATCTGAGATACAGAGGGAGTACTGTCTGAGGTATTCAGCAAGCACTATCTGAGGCATTGAGGGTGCAATATCTCAGGTATTTAGGGAACACTTACTAAGGTATTGTGGAAGCACTTTCTGATGTACTGATGAAGCACTTTATGAGGTATTGAGGGAGCACTTTCTGAGGTATTGAGGGAGCACTATCTGAGGTATTGGGGGAGCTCCTTCTGAGGTATTGAGCGAGTATTTTCTGAGCTATTGAGAAAGCACGATCTGAGGTACTGAGGGAGCACTTTCTGACATATTAAGGAACCACTGTCCGACGTATTGAGGGAGCAATTTCTGAGTTGTGAGGAAGCACTGCCTGAAGTACAGAGTGTGCACTATCTGAGGTATTGAGGGAGCACTTTCTGAGGTATTGAGGGAGCAATTACTGAGGTATTGAGGGAGCACTTTCTGAGGTATTGAGGAAGCATTATCTGAGGTACTGAGGGAGCATTATCTGGCATACTGAGGGAGCATTATCTGATGTACTGAGGGAGCACTTTCTGTTATACTGAGGAAGCACTTTCTGAGGTTTTGAGGGAGTGCTTTCTGAGGTATTGAGGGTGTTCCTTCTGAGATATTGAGGGTGCTCCTTCTGAGGTATTGGGCGAGGGCTTTCTGAGGTATTGAGGGAGCACAATCTGAGCTATTGAGAGTGCACGACCTGTGGTACCGAGCAAGCACTTTCTGATGTATTGAGGAAGCACAAAAAGAAAACTGAGGGAGCACTACCTGAGTTACTGAGGAAGCACAATCTGAGTTATTGAGCGTGCACTGTCGGAGGTATTGAGGGAGCATTTTCTGATGTCCTGATGGTGCACTATCTGAGGTACTGTGGGAGCCATTTCTGAGGTATTGTGTGTGCACTATCTGAGAAACTGAGGAAGCTCGAAATGCGGTATGAAGGAGTACTTTCTGAGTCACTGAGGGAGTACTTTCTGTGGTATTGAGCAAGAACTATCTGAGGGACTGAGGAAGTACTATCTGAGGTATTGAGGGAGCACTTTCTGAGGTATTGAGGAAGCAATATCTGAGGGACTGAGAGAGCATTATCTGACATACTGAGGGAGCATTATCTGATGTACTGAGGGAGCACTTTCTGTGATACTGCGGGAGCACTATCTGAGGTATTGAGGTTGCACTATCTTAGGTATTGAGGGAGCACTGTCTGAGTACTGAGGAAGCACTGCCTGAAGTACAGAGTGTGCACTATCCGAAGTACTGAGGAAGCACTTTCTGAGGTATTGAGGATGCACTATCGGTGGTATTGAGGGAGCACTTTCTGAAGTATTGAGTGAGCACTATCTGAGGTATTGACGGAGGACTTACTGAGGCATTGTGGGAGCTTTTTCTAATGTATTGAGGGAGCACTTTCTGAGGTATTGAGGGTGCACCTTTTGAGATATTGAGGAAGCGCTATCTGAGGTAGTGATGAAGCACTTTCTAAGGTACTGAGGGAGCATTATCTGAGGTACTGAGGAAGCACTATCTGAGGTACTGAGGGAGGATTATCTGACATACTGATGGAGCATTTTCTGAGGTACTGAGGGAGCATGTTCTGAGGTAGTGAGGGAGCAATAACTGAGGTATTGAGGGTGCACAATCTGAGGTATTGAGGGAGCACTTTCTGAGGTAGCAGGGGAGCATTAACTGAGGTATTGAGGGTGCACTATCTGAGGTATTGAGGGAGCACTTTCTGAGGTGGTGAGGGAGCAATTACTGAGGTATTGCGGGAGCACTATCTGAGGTACTGAGGGAGCACTTTCTGAAATAGTGAGGGAGCACTTTCTGAGGTATTGAGGGTGCACTATCTGAGGTACTGATGGAGCACTTTCTGAGGTATTGAGGATGCACTATATGAGGTACTGAGGGAGCAATATCTGAGATATTGAGGAAGGACTATCTGAGATACTGAGGGAGTACTGTCTGAGGTATTGAGCAAGCATTATGTGAGGTACTGAGGGAGCAATATCTCAGGTACTGAGGGAGCACTTTCTGAGGTATTGAGCAAGCATTGCCTGAGGTACTGAGGGAGCACTCTCTGAGGTATTGAGGGAGATCTCTCTGAGGTATTGAGGAACACTATCTGAGGGTATTGTGGGAGCACTATCTGAGGGATTGAGGGAGCACTTTCTGAGGTATTGAGAGTGTACTATCTGAGGTATTGATGGAGCATTTTCTGAGATACTGAAGGTGCGCTGTCTAAGGTATTCAGGAGCACTCTCTGAGGTATTGAGGGAGCACTTACTGAGGTAATGAGGGACTGACAATCTGAGGTACAGAGGGAGCCCTTTCTGACGTATTGGGTGTGCAGTATCTGAGGAACTGAGGAAGCACTATCTGAGGTATTGAGGGAGTACGTTCTGAGGTACTGAGGGGGTACTTTCTGAGATATTGAGGGAGCACTTTCTGAGGTCTTGAGGAAGCACTGTTTGATTTGCTGAGGAAGCACTCTCTGAGGTACTGAGGGAGCACTTTCTGAGGTATTAAGGAAGCACTATCTGAGATACTGAGGGAGTACTGTCTGAGGTATTCAGCAAGCACTATCTGAGGCATTGAGGGTGCAATATCTCGGGTATTGAGGGAGCACTTACTGAGGTATTGAGGAAGCACTTTCTGATGTACTGATGAAGCACTCTCCGAGGTACCGAGGGAGCACTTTCTGAGGTATTGAGCAAGCATTGCCTGAGGCACTGAGCGAGCCCTCTCTGAGGTATTGAGGGAGATCTATCTGAGGTATTGAGGAACACTATCTGAAGTATTGAGGGAGCACTATCTGAGGTACTGAGGGAGCACTTTCTGAGGTATTGAGGAAGCAATTTTCTGATGTATTGTGGGAGCACTTTCTGAGGTATTGAGTGAGCACTTTCTGAGCCATTGAGTGAGCATTATATGAGTACTGAGGTAGCACTTTCTGAGGTATTGAGGAAGCACTATCTGAAGTATTGAGGGAGCACTATCTGAGGTACTGAGGGAGCACTATCTGAAGTATTGAGGGAGCACTATCTGATGTACTGTGGGAGCACTTTCTGAGGTATTGAGTGAGCACTTTCTGAGCCATTGAGTGAGCATTATATGAGTACTGAGGTAGCACTTTCTGAGGTATTGAGGAAGCACTATCTGAGCTATTGAGGGAGCATTATCTGTGATAATGATGGAGCACTTTCTGAGGTATTGAGGGAGCACTTTCTGAGGTATGGAGGAAGCACTATCTGAGGTACTGAGAAAACATTATCTGACATACTGATGGAACATTATCTGAGGTATTGAGGCAGCACTTTCTGAGGTTCTGACGAAGCACTCTCTGAGGTACTGAGGGAGCATTATCTGAGGTACAGAGGGAGCACTTTCTGACGTATTAAGGAAGCATTGTCCGACGTATTGAGGGAGCAATGTCTGAGTTGTGAGGAAGCACTGCCTGAAGTAGAGAGTGTGCACTATCTGACGTATTGAGGGAGCACTTTCTAAGGTATTGAGTGAGAACTATTGAGGTATTGAGGGAGCACCTTCTGAGGTATTGAGGAAGCACTATCTGAGCTATTGAGGGAGCATTATCTGTGGTACTGAGGGAGCACTTTCTGAGGTATTTAGGGTGCACTTTTTGAGGTATTGAGGAAGCGCTATCTGAGGTAGTGATGAAGCACTCTCTAAGGTACTGAGGGAGCATTATCTGAGGTACTGAGGGAGCACGTTCTGTGGTACTGAGGAAGCACTTTCTGAGGTATTGCGGGTGCACTATCTGAGGTATTGAGGGCGCACTTTCTGAGGTGGTGAGGGAGCAATTACTGAGGTATTGAGGGATCACTTTCTGTGGTAGTGAGGCAGCACTTTCTGAGGTATTGAGGGTTCACTATCTGAGGTACTGATGGAGCACTCTCTGAGGTATTGAGGGAGCACTATCTGAGGTACTGAGGGAGTACTGTCTGAGGTATTGAGCAAGCACTATCTGAGGTACTGAGGGTGTCCTTTCTGAGGTATTGAGCAAGCACTAAGTGAGGTACTAAGGTAGCACTTTCTGAGGTATTGAGGGAGCACTTTCTGAGGTATTGAGCAAGCATTGCCTGAGGTACTGAGGGAGCACTCTCTGAGGTATTGAGGGAGATCTATCTGAGGTATTGAGGAACACTATCTGAAGGTATTGAGGGGGCACTATCTGAGGGATTGAGGGAGCACTTTCTGAGGTATTGAGAGTGTACTATCTGAGGTATTGATGGAGCACTTTCTGAGATACTGAAGGTGCGCTGTCTAAGGTATTCAGGGAGCACTATCTGAGGTATTGAGGGACTGACAATCTAAGGTACAGAGGGAGCCCTTTCTGACGTATTGGGTGTGCACTATCTGAGGAACTGAGGAAGCACTATCTGAGGTATTGAGGGAGTACGTTCTGAGGTACTGAGGGAGTAGTTTCTGTGGTATTGAGGAAGAACTTTCTGAGGTATTGAGGAAGCACTATCTGAGATACAGAGGGAGTACTGTCTGAGGTATTCAGTAAGCACTATCTGAGGCATTGAGGGTGCAATATCTCGGGTATTGAGGGAGCACTTACTGAGGTATTGAGGAAGCACTTTCTGATGTACTGATGAAACACTTTCTGAGGTACTGAGGGAGCACTTTCTGAGGTATTGAGCAAGCATTGCCTGAGGCACTGAGCGAGCCCTCTCTGAGGTATTGAGGGAGATCTATCTGAGGTATTGAGGAGCACTATCTGAAGTATTGAGGGAGCATTATCTGATGTACTGTGGGAGCACTTTCTGAGGTATTGAGTGAGCACTTTCTGAGCCATTGAGTGAGCATTATATGAGTACTGAGGTAGCACTTTCTGAGGTATTGAAGAAGCACTATCTGAGCTATTGAGGGAGCATTATCTGTGGTACTGAGGGAGCACTTTCTGAGGTATTGAGGGAGTACTTTCTGAGGTATTGACGGAGAACTGTCTGAGGTATTGAGGAAGCACTGTTTGATTTGCTGATGAAGCACTCTCTGAGGTACTGAGGGAGCACTTTCTGAGGTATTAAGGAAACACTATCTGAGATACAGAGGGAGTACTGTCTGAGGTATTCAGCAAGCACTATCTGAGGCATTGAGGGTGCAATATCTCAGGTATTTAGGGAGCACTTACTGAGGTATTGAGGTAGCACTTTCTGATGTACTGATGAAGCACTTTATGAGGTATTGAGGGAGCACTTTCTGAGGTATTGAGGGAGCACTATCTGAGGTATTGGGGGAGCTCCTTCTGAGGTATTGAGCGAGTATTTTCTGAGCTATTGAGAAAGCACGATCTGAGGTACTGAGGGAGCACTTTCTGACATATTAAGGAACCACTGTCCGACGTATTGAGGGAGCAATTTCTGAGTTGTGAGGAAGCACTGCCTGAAGTACAGAGTGTGCACTATCTGACGTATTGAGGGAGCACTTTCTAAGGTATTGAGTGAGAACTATCTGAGGTATTGAGGGAGCACTTTCTGAGGTATTGAGGGAGCAATTACTGAGGTATTGAGGGAGCACTTTCTGAGGTATTGAGGAAGCATTATCTGAGGTACTGAGGGAGCATTATCTGGCATACTGAGGGAGCATTATCTGATGTACTGAGGGAGCACTTTCTGTGGTACTGAGGAAGCATTTTCTGAGGTTTTGAGGGAGTGCTTTCTGAGGTATTGAGGGTGTTCCTTCTGAGATATTGAGGGTGCTCCTTCTGAGGTATTGAGCGAGGGCTTTCTGAGGTATTGAGGGAGCACAATCTGAGCTATTGAGAGTGCACGTCCTGTGGTACTGAGGAAGGACTTTCTGATGTATTGAGGAAGCACAAAAAGAAAACTGAGGGAGCACTACCTGAGTTACTGAGGAAGCACTATCTGAGTTATTGAGCGTGCACTGTCGGAGGTATTGAGGGAGCATTTTCTGATGTCCTGATGGTGCACTATCTGAGGTACTGTGGGAGCCATTTCTGAGGTATTGTGTGTGCACTATCTGAGAAACTGAGGAAGCTCGAAATGCGGTATGAAGGAGTACTTTCTGAGTCACTGAGGGAGTACTTTCTGTGGTATTGAGCAAGAACTATCTGAGGGACTGAGGAAGTACTATCTGAGGTATTGAGGGAGCACTTTCTGAGGTATTGAGGAAGCAATATCTGAGGGACTGAGAGAGCATTATCTGACATACTGAGGGAGCATTATCTGATGTACTGAGGGAGCACTTTCTGTGATACTGCGGGAGCACTATCTGAGGTATTGAGGTTGCACTATCTTAGGTATTGAGGGAGCACTGTCTGAGTACTGAGGAAGCACTGCCTGAAGTACAGAGTGTGCACTATCCGAAGTACTGAGGAAGCACTTTCTGAGGTATTGAGGATGCACTATCGGTGGTATTGAGGGAGCACTTTCTGAAGTATTGAGTGAGCACTATCTGAGGTATTGACGGAGTACTTACTGAGGCATTGTGGGAGCTTTTTCTAATGTATTGAGGGAGCACTTTCTGAGGTATTGAGGGTGCACCTTTTGAGATATTGAGGAAGCGCTATCTGAGGTAGTGATGAAGCACTTTCTAAGGTACTGAGGGAGCATTATCTGAGGTACTGAGGAAGCACTATCTGAGGTACTGAGGGAGGATTATCTGACATACTGATGGAGCATTTTCTGAGGTACTGAGGGAGCATGTTCTGAGGTAGTGAGGGAGCAATAACTGAGGTATTGAGGGTGCACAATCTGAGGTATTGAGGGTGCACTATCTGAGGTATTGAGGGAGCACTTTCTGAGGTGGTGAGGGAGCAATTACTGAGGTATTGCGGGAGCACTATCTGAGGTACTGAGGAAGCACTTTCTGAAATAGTGAGGGAGCACTTTCTGAGGTATTGAGGGTGCACTATCTGAGGTACTGATGGAGCACTTTCTGAGGTATTGAGGATGCACTATATGAGGTACTGAGGGAGCAATATCTGAGGTATTGAGGAAGCACTATTTGATTTGCTGAATAAGCACTCTCTGAGGTACTGAGGGAGCACTTTCTGAGGTATTAAGGAAACACTATCTGAGATACAGAGGGAGTACTGTCTGAGGTATTCAGCAAGCACTATCTGAGGCATTGAGGGTGCAATATCTCAGGTATTTAGGGAACACTTACTAAGGTATTGTGGAAGCACTTTCTGATGTACTGATGAAGCACTTTATGAGGTATTGAGGGAGCACTTTCTGAGGTATTGAGGGAGCACTATCTGAGGTATTGGGGGAGCTCCTTCTGAGGTATTGAGCGAGTATTTTCTGAGCTATTGAGAAAGCACGATCTGAGGTACTGAGGGAGCACTTTCTGACATATTAAGGAACCACTGTCCGACGTATTGAGGGAGCAATTTCTGAGTTGTGAGGAAGCACTGCCTGAAGTACAGAGTGTGCACTATCTGAGGTATTGAGGGAGCACTTTCTGAGGTATTGAGGGAGCAATTACTGAGGTATTGAGGGAGCACTTTCTGAGGTATTGAGGAAGCATTATCTGAGGTACTGAGGGAGCATTATCTGGCATACTGAGGGAGCATTATCTGATGTACTGAGGGAGCACTTTCTGTTATACTGAGGAAGCACTTTCTGAGGTTTTGAGGGAGTGCTTTCTGAGGTATTGAGGGTGTTCCTTCTGAGATATTGAGGGTGCTCCTTCTGAGTTATTGGGCGAGGGCTTTCTGAGGTATTGAGGGAGCACAATCTGAGCTATTGAGAGTGCACGACCTGTGGTACCGAGCAAGCACTTTCTGATGTATTGAGGAAGCACAAAAAGAAAACTGAGGGAGCACTACCTGAGTTACTGAGGAAGCACAATCTGAGTTATTGAGCGTGCACTGTCGGAGGTATTGAGGGAGCATTTTCTGATGTCCTGATGGTGCACTATCTGAGGTACTGTGGGAGCCATTTCTGAGGTATTGTGTGTGCACTATCTGAGAAACTGAGGAAGCTCGAAATGCGGTATGAAGGAGTACTTTCTGAGTCACTGAGGGAGTACTTTCTGTGGTATTGAGCAAGAACTATCTGAGGGACTGAGGAAGTACTATCTGAGGTATTGAGGGAGCACTTTCTGAGGTATTGAGGAAGCAATATCTGAGGGACTGAGAGAGCATTATCTGACATACTGAGGGAGCATTATCTGATGTACTGAGGGAGCACTTTCTGTGATACTGCGGGAGCACTATCTGAGGTATTGAGGTTGCACTATCTTAGGTATTGAGGGAGCACTGTCTGAGTACTGAGGAAGCACTGCCTGAAGTACAGAGTGTGCACTATCCGAAGTACTGAGGAAGCACTTTCTGAGGTATTGAGGATGCACTATCGGTGGTATTGAGGGAGCACTTTCTGAAGTATTGAGTGAGCACTATCTGAGGTATTGACGGAGGACTTACTGAGGCATTGTGGGAGCTTTTTCTAATGTATTGAGGGAGCACTTTCTGAGGTATTGAGGGTGCACCTTTTGAGATATTGAGGAAGCGCTATCTGAGGTAGTGATGAAGCACTTTCTAAGGTACTGAGGGAGCATTATCTGAGGTACTGAGGAAGCACTATCTGAGGTACTGAGGGAGGATTATCTGACATACTGATGGAGCATTTTCTGAGGTACTGAGGGAGCATGTTCTGAGGTAGTGAGGGAGCAATAACTGAGGTATTGAGGGTGCACAATCTGAGGTATTGAGGGAGCACTTTCTGGGGTAGCAGGGGAGCATTAACTGAGGTATTGAGGGTGCACTATCTGAGGTATTGAGGGAGCACTTTCTGAGGTGGTGAGGGAGCAATTACTGAGGTATTGCGGGAGCACTATCTGAGGTACTGAGGGAGCACTTTCTGAAATAGTGAGGGAGCACTTTCTGAGGTATTGAGGGTGCACTATCTGAGGTACTGATGGAGCACTTTCTGAGGTATTGAGGATGCACTATATGAGTTACTGAGGGAGCAATATCTGAGGTATTGAGGAAGCACTATTTGATTTGCTGAATAAGCACTCTCTGAGGTACTGAGGGAGCACTTTCTGAGGTTTTGAGGAAGGACTATCTGAGATACTGAGGGAGTACTTTCTGAGGTATTGAGCAAGCATTATGTGAGGTACTGAGGGCGCAATTTCTCGGGTATTGAGGGAGCACTTACAGAGGTATTGAGGAAGCACTATCTGAGGTACTGAGGGTGTCCTTTCTGAGGTAATGAGCAAGCACTAAGTGAGGTACTGAGGGAGCAATATCTCAGGTACTGAGGGAGCACTTTCTGAGGTATTGAGCAAGCATTGCCTGAGGTACTGAGGGAGCACTCTCTGAGGTATTGAGGGAGATCTCTCTGAGGTATTGAGGAACACTATCTGAGGGTATTGAGGGAGCACTATCTGAGGTATTGGGGGAGCTCCTTCTGAGGTATTGAGTGAGTATTTTCTGAGCTATTGAGAAAGCACGATCTGAGGTACTGAGGGAGCACTTTCTGACATATTAAGGAACCACTGTCCGACGTATTGAGGGAGCAATTTCTGAGTTGTGAGGAAGCACTGCCTGGAGTACAGAGTGTGCACTATCTGACGTATTGAGGGAGCACTTTCTCAGGTATTGAGTGAGGACTATCTGAAGTATTGAGGGAGCACTTTCTGAGGTATTGAGGGAGCAATTACTGAGGTATTGAGGGAGCACTTTCTGAGGTATTGAGGAAGCATTATCTGAGGTACTGAGGGAGCATTATCTGGCATACTGAGGGAGCATAATCTGATGTACTGAGGGAGCACTTTCTGTTATACTGAGGAAGCACTTTCTGAGGTTTTGAGGGAGTGCTATCTGAGGTATTGAGGGTGTTCCTTCTGAGATATTGAGGGTGCTCCTTCTGAGGTATTGAGCGAGGGCTTTCTGAGGTATTGAGGGAGCACAATCTGAGCTATTGAGAGTGCACGACCTGTGGTACCGAGGAAGCACTTTCTGATGTATTGAGGAAGCACAAAAAGAAAACTGAGGGAGCACTATCTGAGTTACTGAGGAAGCACTATCTGAGTTATTGAGCGTGCACTGTCTGAGGTATTGAGCGAGCATTTTCTGAGGTACTGATGGTGCACTATCTGAGGTACTGTGGGAGCCATTTCTGAGGTATTGTGTGAGCACTATCTGAGAAACTGAGGAGGCTCGAAATGAGGTATTGAGGGAGTACTTTCTGTGGTATTGAGGAAGCAATATCTGAGGGACTGAGAGAGTATTATCTGACATACTGAGGGAGCATTATCTGATGTATTGAGGGAGCACTTTCTGTGATACTGAGGGAGCACTATCTGAGGTATTGAGGGTGCACTATCTTAGTTATTGAGAAAGCACTGTCTGAGTACTGAGGAAGCACTGCCTGAAGTACAGAGTGTGCACTATCTGAAGTATTGAGGAAGCACTTTCTGAGGTATTGAGGGAGCACTATCTGAGGTATTGACGGAGTACTTACTGAGGTATTGTGGGAGCATTTTCTAATGTATTGAGGGAGCACTTTCTGAGGTATTGAGGGAGAACCTTCTGAGGGACTTAGGAAGCACTATCTGAGTTATTGAGGGTTCACTACCTGAGGTATTGAGGGAGCCTTTTCTAAGGTATTGAGGGTGCACTACCTGATGTATTGAGGGAGCACTTTCTGAGGTACTGAGGGTGTACTATCTGAGGTATTGATGGAGCATTTTCTGAGTTACTGAAGGTGCGCTGTCTAAGGTATTCAGGGAGCACTATTTGAGGTATTGAGGGAGCACTATCTGAGGAATTGAGGAAGCACTATATGAGGTACTGAGGGCGCAATATCTGAGGTATTGAGGGAGCCATTTCCGAGGTATTGCGGAAGCACTATTTGTTTTGCTGAAGAAGCACTCCCTGAGGTACTGAGGGAGCACTTTCTGTGGTATTGAGGAAGCAGTATCTGAGATACTGAGGGTCTACTTTCTGAGGTATTGAGCAAGCACTAAGTGAGTACTGAGGGAGCAATATCTCAGGTACTGAGGGAGCACTCTCTGAGGTATTGAGGGAGATCTCTCTGAGGTATTGAGGAACACTATCTGAAGGTATTGAGGGAGCACTATCTGAGGGATTGTGGCAGCACTTTCTGAGGTATTGAGAGTGTACTATCTGAGGTATTGATGGAGCATTTTCTGAGATACTGAAGGTGCGCTGTCTAAGGTATTCAGGGAGCACTATCTGAGGTATTGAGGGAGCACTTACTGAGGTAATGAGGGACGGACAATCTGAGGTACAGAGGGAGCCCTTTCTGAGGTATTGGGTGTGCAATATTTGAGGAACTGAGGAAGCACTATCTGAGGTATTGAGGGAGTACATTCTGAGGTACTGAGGGAGTACTTTCTGAGGTATTGAGGGAGCACTTTCTGAGGTATTGAGGAAGCATTGCCTGAGGTACTGAGGGAGCACTTTCTGAGGTATTGAGCAAGCATTGCCTGAGGTACTGAGGGAGCACTCTCTGAGGTATTGAGGGAGATCTCTCTGAGGTATTGAGGAACACTATCTGAAGGTATTGAGGAACACTATCTGAGGTGTTGAGGGAGCACTTTCTGAGGTACTGAGGGTATACTATTGGAAGTATTGATCGAGCATTTTCTGATATACTGAAGGTGCGCTGTCTAAGGTATTCAGCGAGCACTATCTGAGGTATTGAAGGATCACGAACTGAGGTAATGAGGGACGGACAATCTGAGGTACAGAGGGAGCCCTTTCTGAGGTATTGGGTGTGCACTATCTGAGGAACTGACGAAGCACTATCTGTGGTATTGAGGGGGTACTTTCTGAGGTACTGAGGGAGTACTTTCTGAGGTACTGAGCGAGCACTATCTGAGGTACTGAGGAAGCACTCTCTGAGATACTGAGGGAGCACTTTCTGAGGTATTGAGGAAGCACAATCTGAGATACTGAGGGAGTACTGTCTGAGGTATTGAGCAAGCACTATCTGAGGTACTGAGGGTGCAATATCTCGGGTATTGAGTGAGCACTTATGAGGTATTGAGGAAGCACTATCTGAGGTACTGAGGGTGTCCTTTCTGAGGTAATGAGCAAGCACTAAGTGAGGTACTGAGGGAGCAATATCTCAGGTAGTGAGGGAGCACTTTCTGAGGTATTGAGCAAGCATTGCCTGAGGTACTGAGGGAGCACTCTCTGAGGTATTGAGGGAGATCTATCTGAGGTATTGAGGGAGCAGTTTCTGAAGAACTGAGGGAGCACTATCTGATGTACTGAGGTACCACTTTCTGAGGTATTGAGTGAGCACTTTCTGAGCTATTGAGTGAGCATTATATGAGGTACTAAGGTAGCACTTTCTGAGGTATTGAGGGAGCACTATTTGAGGTATTGGGGGAGTACTATCTGAGGTATTGAGGGAGCACTTTCTGAGGTATTGAGGGAGCAAAATCCAAGGCATGGGGAGCACTATCTGAGATATTGAGGGAGCACTTTCTGAGGTATTGTGGGTACTCCTTCTGAGGTCATGAGGGAGCACTTGCTGACGTACTGAGTGTGCACTATCTGTGGTACCGAGGGAGCACTTTCTGAGGTATTGAGGAAGTACAATGTGAGTGCTGAGGGAGCACTCTCTGAGGTAATGAGGTAGCACTATCTGAGGTACTGAGGGAGCACTGTCTGAGGTATTGAGGGAGTACTTTCTGAGGTACTGAGGGAGTACTCTCTGTGGTGGTGAGCAAGCACTATCTGAGGTACTGAGGAAGTACTATCTGAGGTATTGAGGAAGCACTATTTGATTTACTGAGGAAGCATTCCCTGAGGTATTGAGGGAGCACTTTCTGAAGTATTGAGGAGGCACTATCTGATGTACTGAGGAAGCACTCTCTGAGGTACTGAGCGGACATTTTCTGAGGTATTGAGGGAGATCCATCTGAGGCATTAAGGAACACTATCTGAGGTATTGAGGGAGCACTTTCTCAGGTAATGTGGAAGCACTATGTGAGGTACTGAGTGTGCAATAACTCAAGTATTGAGGGAGCGCTTTCTGAGGTACTGAGGAAGCACTGCCTGAGGTACTGAGGGAGCACTCTCTGAGGTATTGAGGGAGATCTATGTGAGGTATTGAGGAACACTATCTGAGGTATTGAGGGAGCACCATCTAAGGTATGGGGGAGCACTATCTGAGGTATTGAGTGATCACACTCTGAGGTATTGAGGGAGCATTATCTGTGGTGCTGAAGAAGTACTTTCTGAGGTATTAAGGAAGCACAATCTGTGGTATTCAGGGAGCAACTTTTGAGGATCTGAGGAATCACTATCTGAGGTATTGAGGTAGCACTATCTGAGGAATTGAGGCAGCACTTTCTGAGGTTCTGACGAAGCACTATCTGAGGTATTGAGGACGCACTTTCTGCGGTACTGAGGAAGCACTTTCTGAGGTATTGAGGGTGCACTATCTGAGGTATTGAGGGAGCAATTACTGAGGCACTAAGGGTGTACTATCTGAGGTATTGAGGGAGCACTATCTGAGGTATTAAGGGAACTCCTGAGGTATTGAGTGAGTATTTTCTGAGGTATTGTGGAAGCACTATCTGAGGTACTGTGGGACCAGTTTCTGCCGTATTGAGGGTGCCCTGTCTGAGGTTCTGCGTGTGCACTATCTGAGGTATTGAGAGAGCACTGTCTGAGCACTGAGGAAGCACTGTCTGAAGTACAGAGTGTGCACTATCTGAGGTATTGAGGGAGCACTTTCTGAGGTATTGTGAGACCATTATCTAAAGCATGGAGGGAGCACTTTCTAAGGTATTGAGGGAGCACCTTCTGAGGTACGTAGGAAGCACTATCTGAGATACTGAGGGAGCACTTTCTTAGATATTGTGGAAGCCTTTTCTGAGGTATTGAGGGAGCACTTTCTGAGGTAGTGAGGGAACAATTTCTGATATACTGAGGGTGTACTATCTGAGGTATTGATGGAGCATTTTCTGAAGTACTGAAGGTGCGCGAGCTAAGGTGCTCAGGGAGCACTATATGCGGAACTGAGGGAGCACTTTTTGAGGTAATGAGGGACGGACTATCTGAGGTATTGAGGGAGTACTTTCTGAGGTATCTGAAGTACTGAGGAAGCACTATCTGAAGTATTGAGGGAGTACTTTCTGAGGTATTGAGCAAGCACTTTCTGAGGTATTGAGGAAGCAATTTTCTGAGGTACTGCGGGAGCACTTTCTGAGGTATTGAGTAAGCACTTTCTGAGCTACTGAGGGAGCACTGTCTGAGTACTGAGGAAGCACTGTCTGAAGTACAGAGTGTACACTATCTGAGGTATTGAGGGAACACTTTCTGAGTTATTGAGGGTGCTCCCTCTGAGGTATTGAGCGAGAACTTTCTGAGATATTGAGGAAGCACTATCTGAGGTACTGAGGGAGCACTTTCTGACGTATTGAGGGTGCACTATCTGTGGTACAGAGTAAGCACTTTCTGAGGTATTGAGGGTGCTCCCTCTGAGGTATTGAGCGAGAACTTTCTGAGATATTGAGGAAGCACCATGTGAGTACTGAGGGTGCACTATCTGAGGCACTGAGGAAGCACTACTGAGATATTGAGAGAGCACTGTCTGAGATATCAGAGGTACTGAGGGAGCACTACCTGAGGTATTGAGGGAGTAGTTTTGGAGGTATTGAGGGACGGATATCTGAGGTACTGGGGGAGCATTTTCTGAGGTACTGAGGGAACACTTTCTGAGTTATTGTGGTTGCACTATCTGAGGTATTGAGGGAGCACTTTCTGGCGTATTGAGGGTGAACTATTTGAGGTATTGAGGGAGAAATTTCTGAGGTATTGAGGGAGCACTTTCTGAGGTACTGAGTGTGCACTATCTGTGATATTGAGGGAACACTTGCTGAGGTATTGAGGGAGCTCCTTCTGAGGTATTGAGGGAGCACTATCTGAGGTAATGAGGGAGCACAATCAGAGGTATTGAGGAAGATCTATCTGAGGTGTTGAGGAAGCACTATATGACATATTGAGGGAGCACTTTCTGAGGTACTGAGGCAGCACTAATTTGAGGTATTGAGGGAGCACCTTCTGAGGTATTGAGGGAGCACTATCAGATGTATTGAGGGAGCACTATATGAGGTATTGAGGAAACACATTCTGAGGTAATGAGAGTGCTCTATCTGAGGTATTGGGGGAGCACATTCTGAGGTATTGAGGGAGCACTATCTGTGGTACTGAGTGTGAACTATCTGAGATATTGAGGGAACACCTTCTGAGCTACTTAGGAAGCACTATCTGAGGCATTGAGGGAGCCTTTTCTGAGGTATTGAGGGAGCATTTTCTGAGGTACTAAAGGTGCACTATCTGAGGTATTGAGGGAGCACTTTCTGAGGTATTGGGGAGCACTTTCCGATGTACTGTAGGAGCACCTTCTGAGGTATTGAGGGAGCACTGTCTGAGGTATTGAGGAACCACTATCTGATGTACTGAGGAAGCACTATCTGAGGTACAGAGGGAACACTTTCTGAGGTATTTAGCAAGCACTATCTGAGGTACTGAGGGAGCACAATCAGAGGTATTGAGGAAGATCTATCTGAGGTATTGAAGCACTATCTGAGGTACTGAGGAAGCACTTTATGACGTATTGAGGGAGCACAATCTGAGGAACTGAGGCAGCACAAGTTTGAGGTATTGAGGGAGTACTTTCTGAGGTATTAAGGGTGCACTTTCTGAGGTATTGAGGTAGCACTTTCTGAGGTATTGGGTGTGCACTATCTGAGGTACTGAAGGTGCACTACCTGTGGTATTGAGGAAGCACTTTTGGAGGTATTGTGGGAGCAACAGTCCAAAGATGTGCCAGTCAGGTGAATTGGCCATGCTAAATTGCCCGTAGTGTTAGGTAAGGGGTAGATGTAGGGGTATGGGTGGGTTGCGCTTCGGCGGGGCGGTGTGGACTTGTTGGGCCGAAGGGCCTGTTTCCACACTGTAAGTAATCTAATCTAATCTAATCTAATTCAATTTCCAAGGTATTGCGGGACGGAGATCTGAGGTACTGAGGGAGCACTATCTGACATATAGAGGGTGCACTTTCTAAGGTATTCAGTGAGCACTCTCTGAGGAATTGAGGGAGCACTTTCTGAGGTATTGTGGGAGCACCTTCTGAGGTACTTAGGAAGCACTATCTGAGGTATTGAGGGAGGACTTTCTGAGGTAGTGAGGGAGCACTTTCTGAGGCATTGAGGAAGCAATTTCTGAGGCATTGAGGAAGCACTTTCTGAGGCATTGAGGGAGCACTTTCTGAGGTATGGATGAAGCTCTTTCTGAGGTGTTGAGGGAGCACTATCTGAGGAACTGAGGGAGCACTATCTGAGGTACTGCGGGAGCACTTTCTGAGGTATTGAGGGAGCACTATCTGATGTATTGGGGAGCACTATCTAAGGTATTGGGGAGCACTATCTGAGGTATTGAGGGAGCACATTCTGAGGTATTGAGGGAGCAATTTCTGAGGATCTGAGGAAGCACTATCTGAGGTACTGAGGGAGCATCATCTGTGGTACTGAGGGAGTACTTTCCAAGGTACTGAGGGAGCACTTTCTGAGGTATTAAGGGTGCACTTTCTGAGGTATTGAGGGAGCACTATCTGAGATATTGAGGGAACACTATCTGAGGTACTGAGGGAGCCCTTTCTGACATATAGAGGGTGCACTTTCTAAGGTATTGAGTGAGCACTCCCTGAGGTATTGAGGGAGCACCTTCTGAGGTATTGTGGGAGCATTATCTAAAGTTTTGGGGGGGACCTTTCTGAGGCATTGAGGTACCACCTTCTGAGGAATTTAGGAAGCACTATCCGAGTTATTGAGATTGCATTGTCTGAGGTATTGAGGGAGGACTTCCTGAGGTTTGAGAGAGCACTTTCTGAGGTATTGAGGGAGCTCCTTCTCAGGTATTGAGCGACTACTTTCTGATGTATTGAGGGAGCACTATCTGTGGTACTGAGGGAGCACTATCTGAGGTACTGAGGGTGCACTATCTGTGGTACTGAGGGAGCACTATCTGAGGTACTGAGGAAGCACTTTCTGACGTATTGAGGGTGCACTATCTGTGGTACTGAGGAAGCACTATCTGACGTACTGAGGAAGCACTATCTGAGCTATTGAGGGATCACGTTCTGAGGTATTGAGAAAGCACTCTGAGGTATTGAGGAAGCACTTTCAGAGGTATTGATCAAGCAGTATCTGAGGTATTGAGGAGAACTATCTGAGGTACTGAGGGGGCACTTTTTGACGTATTGAGGGTGTAATATCTGAGGTACTGTGGAAGTACTATCTGAGGTACTGTGAAAGCACTATCTGAGGTATTCAGGGCGCACTTTCTGAGGTATTGAGGAAACACTTTCTGATGTACTGACGAAGCACTATCGAAGGTACTGAGGGTGTACTATCTGAGGTATTGAGGGAGCATTTTCTGAGGTACTGAGGGAGCACTTTCTGAGGTCCTGAGGAAGCACTATCTATGGTATTGAGGGTGCACTTTCTGAGTTATTGAGGGTGCACTATCTGAGGTAATGACGGCGCACTTTCTGTGGTACTGAGGAAGAACTACCTGCGGTACTGAGGGAGCATTAACTGAGGTACTGAGGGAGCACTTTCTGAGGTACTGAGGAAACAGTTTCTGTGGTATTGAGGGTGCACTTTCTGAGGTACTGAGGGAACACTTTCTGAGGTACTGAGGAAACAGTTTCTGTGGTATTGAAAATGCACATTCTGAGGTATTAAGGAAGCATTTTCTGAGGTATTGAGGGAGCAATTTCTGAGTTATGAGGGTGCACTATCTGAGGTATTGAGGGAGCACTTCCCGAGGTATTGAAGGAGCTCCTTCTGAGGTATTGAGCAAGTAGTTTCTGAGGTATTGAGGGAGCACTATCTGTGGTACTGAGGGAGCACGTTCTGAGGTATTGAGGGAGCACTTTATGAAGTATTGAGGGAGCACTATCTGTGGTACTGAGGAAGCACATTCTGAGGTACTGAGAGAGCACTTTCTGAGGTATTGAGGAAGCACTTTCTGAGGTATTGAGGAAGCACTTTCTGAGGTACTGAGGGAGCACTATCTGAGGCATTGAGGAAGCACTTTCTGAGGTATTGAGGAAGCACCTTCTGAGGTATTGAGGAAGCACTTTGAGGTACTAAGGGAGCACTTTCTGAGGTATTGAGGAAGCACTATCTATAGTATTGAGAGTGCACTTTCTGAGTTAGTGAGCGTGCACTATCTGAGGTATTGCGGGAACACTTTCTGAGGTATTGAGGGAGCACCATCTGTGTACTGAGAGAGCTCTATCTGAGGTATTTAGGCGGCACTATCTGAGCTATTGACGGCACACTTTCTGCGGTACTGAGGAAGCACTGTCTGAGGTACAGAGGGAGCATTATCTGAGGTACTGATGGAGCACTTTCTCAGGTACTGAGGAAACAGTTTCTGAGGTATTGAGGGTGCACATTCTGAGGTATTAAGGGAGCACTTTCTGAGGTATTGAGGGAGCAATTTCTGAGTTATGAGGGTGCACTATCTGAGATATTGAGGTAGCACTTCCCGAGATATTGAAGGAGCTCCTTCTGAGGTATTGAGCAAGTAGTTTCTGAAGCATTGAGGGAGCACTTCCTTAGGTATTGAGGGAGCACTACCTGAGGTACTGAGAGAGCACTTTCTGAAGTATTGAGGGAGCAGTTTCTGAGGGACTGAGAGAGCACATTGTGAGTTGATGAGGGAGTGCTTTCTGAGGTATTGAGGGTTCACTATCTGAGGTATTGAGTGTTCACTATCTGAGGTATTGCGGGATCACGTTCTGAGGCATTGAGGAAGCATTCTCTGAGGTGTTGAGGAAGCACTATGTGAGGTATTGATGATGCACTATCTGAGGTACTGAAGAAGCACTATCTGAGTTATTGTGGGAACAATTTCTAAGGTACGGAGAGAGCACTATCTGAGGTATTAAGGGAGCACTTTCTGATGTATTGAGGGAGCAGTTTCTGAGGTATTGAGGGAGCTCCTTCTGAGGTATTGAGCAAGTAGTTTCTGAGGTATTGAGGAAGCACTTTCTCAGGTATTGTGGAAGCACTATCTGATGTACTGAGGAAGCATTATCTGAGGTAGAGAGGGAGTACTTTCTGAGGTATTGAGGAAGCACCATCTGGGTACTGAGGGAGCACTATCTGAGGTATTGATGGAGCACATGGTCGGTACTGAGGAAGCACTACCTGCGGTACTGAGGGAGCATTAGCAATGGTACTGAGAGAGTATTTTCTGAGGTACTGAGGGAGCACTTTCTCAGGTACTGCGGAAGCACTTTCTGTGGTGTTGAGGGTGCACTTTCTGAGGTACAGAGAGAGCACTTTCTGAGGTATTGACGTAGCACATCCAAGGTATTGAGGAAGCACAATTTCAGTTTTTGTGGGAGCACTTTCTGAGGTACTGAGAGAGCACTTTCTGAGGTATTGAGAAAGCACTTTCTGAGGTACAGAGGATTCACCATCTGAGGTATTGCGGGATCACGTTCTGAGATATTGAGGAAGCACTCTCTGAGGTAGAGAGCAAGCACCATCTGAGGTACTGAGGGAGCAATTTCTGACACGTAGAGAGTGAACTTTCTAAGGTATTGAGTGAGCAATATCTGAGATATTGAGAGAGCACTTTCTGAGATATTGTGGGAGCATTATCTAAAGTATTGAGGGAGAACTTTCTGAGGTATTGAGGGACCACCTTCTGAGGTACTTAGGAAGCACTATCTGAGTTATTGAGATTGCACTATCTGAGGTATTGAGGGAGCTGTTTCAGAGGTATTGAGGGAGTACTATCTGATGTATTGATGAAGTACTATCTGAGGTACTGAGGAAGCAGTTTCTGAGGTACTGAGGGAGCACTTTCTGAGGTATTGAGGGAGTATTATCTGAGGTATTGAGGGAGCACTTTCTGCGGTACTGTGGGAGCACTTTCTGAGGTACTTAGCAAGCACTATCTGAGGTATTGAGGGTGTACTATCTGAGATAGTAAGGGTGCACTATCTGAGGTACTGAGGGAGCACTTTCTGAGGTACTGAGGGAGCACTATCTGAGGTATTGAGGGTGCACTATCTGAGACATTGAGGGTGCACTATCTGAGGTATTGAGGGAGCACTTTCTGAGATACTGAAGGGGAACTATCTGAGGTATTGAGGGAGCACTTTCTGAGATGCTGAGGTTGCCCTAACTGAGGTACTGAAGCAGCACTATCTGAGGTATTGTTGGAGCACTTTCTGCGGTCCTGAGGAAGTACTACCTGCAGTACTGAGTGAGCATTATCTGAGGTACTGAGGGAGCACTTTCTGAGGTACTAAGGTAGCGATTTCTGAGGTACTGAGGAAGCACTTTCTGTGGCATTGAGGGTGCAGGTTCTGAGGTATTGAGGGAGCACTATCTGAGGCCCTGAGAGAGCACTTCCTGGTATTGAGAGTGTAATATCTGACATACTGTGGAAGCACTATCTGAGGTATTCAGGGCACACTTTCTGAGGTATTGAGGAAACACTGATGAAGCACTACCTGAGGTTCTGAGGGAGCAGTATCTGTGGTATTGATTGAGCAATTTCTGAGGTACTGAGGGTGCACTATCTTGAGGTACTGAGGGAGCAGTTTCTGATGTATTGAGGGAGCACTATCTGTGGTTCTGAGGATGCGCTTTCTGAGCTATTGAGGAAGCACCTTCAGAGTACTGAGGGAGCATTATCTGAGGTACTGATGGAGGACTTTCTGAGATACTGAGGGAGCACTTTCTGAGGCACTGAGGAAGCACTTTCTGCAGTATTGAGGGTGCACTATCTGAGGTATTGAGGGAACACTTTCTGAGGTATTGAGGGTGCACTATCTGAGGTATTGAGGGAACACTTTCTGAGGTATTGAGGGTGCACTATCTGAGGTATTGAGGGAGCACTTTCTGAGGTACTGAGGGTGCACTATCTGAGATATTGAGGGAGCACTTTCTGAGGTATTGGGGAGCACTATCTGAGGTATTGAGGAAACATCATCTGAGTACTGAGGGAGTATTATCTGACATACTGAGGGAGCATTATCTGATGTACTGAGGGAGCACTTTCTGAGCTACTTAGGAAACACTATTTGAGTTATTGAGGGTGCACTATATGAGGTATTGAGGGAGCAATTTCTGAGGTATTGAGCAAGCACCATCTGAGGTACTGAGGGAGCAATTTCTGACATATAGAGTGTGCATTTTCTAAGCTATTGAGTGAGCACTCTCTGAGGTATTGAGGGAGCACTTTCTGAGGTATTGAGGGATCACGTTCTGAGGTATTGAGGAAGCACAATCTGAGTTATTGAGGGTGCACAATCTGAGGTATTGAGGGAGCACTTTCTGAGGTATTCAGGGAGTACTATCTGGGGTATTGATGGAGAACTATCTGAGGTACTGAGGAAGCAGTTTCTGAGGTAACGAGGGAGCACTTTCTGAGGCATTGAGGGAGCATTATCTGAGGTATTGAGGGAGCATTTTCTGAGGTCCTGTGAAATCACTATGTGGTATTGAGGGTGCACTTTCTGAGTTATTGAGTGTGTACTATCTGACGTATTGAGGGAGCACTTTCTGAGGTTTTGAGGGAGCAATATCTGAGGGAATGGGGGTGCACTATCTGAGGTATTGAGGGAGCTCCTTCTGAGTTATTGAGCAAGTAGTTTCAGAGGTATTGAGGGTGCACTATCTGAGGTATTGAGGGAGCACTTTCTGAGGTATTGAGGGAGCACTTTCTCAGGTATTGTGGAAGCATTATCTGATGTACTGAGGAAGCTCAATCTGAGGTAGAGAGGGAGCACTTTCTCAGGTATTGAGGAAGCACCATCTGTGTACTGAGAGAGCACTGTCTGAGGTAGTGAGGCGGCATTATCTGAGGTATTGACGGCGCACTTTCTGCGGTACTGAGGAAGCTCTGTCTGAGGTACTGAGGGAGCACTTTCTGAGGTATTGACGGCGCACTTTCTGCGGTACTGAGACAGCACTATCTGAGGGACTGAAGCAGCATTATCTGAGGTATTGACGGCGCACTTTCTGCGGTACTGAGAGAGCACTATCTGAGGGACTGAAGCAGCATTATCTGAGGTATGGACGGCGCACTTTCTGCGGTGCTGAGAGAGCACTATCTGAGGGACTGAAGCAGCATTATCTGAGGTATTGACGGCGCACTTTCTGCGGTACTGAGTATGCACTACCTGCGGTACTGAGGGAGCATTATCTGAGGTACTGAGGTATTGAGGAAGCACTTTCTGAGGTACTGAGGGAGCACTTTCTCAGGTACTGAGGGAGCACTTTCTGACGTATTGAGGTTGCACTATCTGTGGTACTGAGGAAGCACTCTCTGAGGTACTGAGGGAGCACTTTCTGAGGTATAGAGGGAGCACTTCCTTAGGTTTGAGGGAGCACTTCCTGAGGTTTGAGAGTCCCCATTCTGAGGTATTGAAGGATCTCCATCTGAGATATTGAGCAAGTAGTTTTTGAGGTATTGAGGACGCACTATCTGAGGTACTGAGTGATTACTTTCTGAGGTATGGAGGGAGCACTGTCTGAGGTACTGAGGAAGCATTATCTGAGGTATTGAGGGATCATGGCTGAGGTATTGAGGAAGCACTGTCTGAGGTACTGAGGGAGCACTTTCTGAGGTATTGAGGAAGCACTATCTGAGGTACTGAGTAAGCACTATCTGAGGTACTGTGGAAGCACTATCTGAGGTACTGAGGAAACACCACCTGAAGTACTGAAATACTGAAGTATTGTGGGAGCACGTTCTGAGGTACTGAGGGAGCAATTTCTGAGGTATTGTGGGAACACTTTCTGAGGCATTGATGGAGCACATTCTGCGGTATTGAGGGAGCACTTCCTTAGGTTTGAGGGAGCACTTCCTGAGGTTTGAGAGAGCACTTTCTGAGGTATTGAGGGAGCACAATCTCTGCTACTGAGGAAGCACTATCTGAGGTATTCAGGGAGAACTTTCTGAGGAATTGAGGAAACACTGATGTACTGACGAAGCACTACCTTAAGTACTGAGTGAGCACTATCTGAGGCATTGAGGGTGCAATATCTGAGGTATTGAGTGTGCAATTTCTGAAGTACAGAGAGAGCACTTTCTGAGTTACTGAGTGAGCACTTTCTGAGGTATTGACATAGCATATCCGAGGTATTGAGAAAGGACAATCTGAGTTATTGTGGGAGCACGTTCTGAGGTACTGAAAGAGCACTTTCTGAGGTATTGAAGGAGCACATTCTGATATATTGAGGGAGCAGTTTCTGAGGGAGTGAGCGAGCACATTGTGAGTTGATGAGGGAGCACTTTCTGAGGTATTGAGGGAGCATTATCTGAGTTATTGAGGGTTCACTATCTGAGGTATTGAGGGTTCACTATCTGAGGTATTGAGGGTTCACTATCTGAGGTATTGCGGGATCACGTTCTGAGGCAATGAGGAAGCATTCTCTGAGGTATTGAGGAAGCACTATCTGAGGTATTGAGGGAGCACTTGCTGAGGTATTGAGGAAGCACCATCTGGGTACTGAGGGAGCACTATCTGAGGTATTGATGGAGCACATGGTCGGTACTGAGGAAGCACTACCTGCGGTACTGAGGGAGCATTAGCAATGGTACTGAGAGAGTATTTTCTGAGGTACTGAGGGAGCACTTTCTCAGGTACTGAGGGAGCACTTTCTGTGGTGTTGAGGGTGCACTTTTGGAGGTATTGTGGGAGCACTTTCTGAGGTATTGAGGGAGCACTATCTGAGGTACTGTGGGTTCACTATCTGAGGTATTGCGGGATCACGTTCTGACGAATTGAGGAAGCACTCTCTGAGGTATTGAGGAAGGACTGTCTGAGGTACAGAGGAAGTACTATCTGAGGTATTGAATGATCACGTTCTGAGGTATTGAGGAAGCACTCTCTGAGGTAGAGAGCAAGCACCATCTGAGGTACTGAGGGAGCAATTTCTGACACGTAGAGAGTGAACTTTCTAAGGTATTGAGTGAGCAATATCTGAGGTATTGAGTGAGCACTTTCTGAGATATTGTGGAGCATTATCTAAAGTACTGAGGGGGAACTTTCTGAGGTATTGAGGGACGACCTTCTGAGGTATTGAGGGAGGACTATCTGAGTTATTGAGATTTCACTATATGAGGTATTGAGGGAGCTGTTTCGGAGGTATTGAGGGAGTGCTATCTGATGTATTGATGAAGTACTATCTGAGGTACTGAGGAAGCAGTTTCTGAGTTACTGAGGGAGCACTTTCTGAGGTATTGAGGGAGTATTATCTGAGGTATTGAGGGAGCACTTTCTGCGGTACAGTGGGAGCACCTTCTGAGGTATAGAGGGAGCACTATCTGAGGTATTGATGGAGCACTGTCTGCGGTCGTGAGGAAGTACTACCTGCGGTACTGAGTGAGCATTATCTGAGGTACTGAGGGAGCACTTTCTGAGCTACTGAGGTAGCGATTTCTGAGGTACTGAGGAAGCACTTTCTGTGGTACTGAGGGTGCACGTTCTGAGGTATTGAGGGTGCACTATCTGTGATACTGAGGAAGCACGAGCTCAGTTTTTAAAGGAGCACTTCCTCAGGTTTGAGACAACATTTTCTGTTGTATTGAGAGTGCACTTTCTGTGGTATTGAGGGAGTTCTTTCTCAGTTAATGAGCGACTATTTTCTGATGTATTGAGGGAGCACTATCTGACGTTTTGAGGGTGCATTATCTGTGGTACCGAGGAAGCACTATCTGAGCTATGGAGGGTTCACGTTTTGAGGTATTGAGGGAGCACTATCTGAGGTATTGAGGGAGCACTATCTGACGTATTGAGGGTATAATATCTGACGTACTGTGGAAGCACTATCTGAGTTATTCAGGGCACACTTTCTGAGGTATTGAGGAAACACTGACGAAGCTCTACCTGAGGTTCTGAGGGAGCAGTGGGGTACCGCAGGGATCCGTGCTGGGACCGCAGCTTTTTACAATATATGTAAATGATATAGAAGATGGTATCAGCAATAACATTAGCAAATTTGCTGATGAAACAAAGCTAGGTGGTAGGGTGAAATGTGATGAGGATGTTAGGCGATTACAGGGTGACCTGGACAAGTTAGGTGAGTGGGCAGATGCATGGCAGATGCAGTTTAATGTGGATAAATGTCTGGTTATCCACTTTGTGGCAAGAACAGGAAGGCAGATTACTACCTCAATGGTATCAAATTAGGTAAAGGGGCTGTTCAGAGAGATCTGGGTGTTCTTGTCCACCAGTCAATGAAGGCAAGCATGCAGGTACAGCAGGTCGTGAAGAGGGCTAATAGCATGCTGGCCTTCATAACAAGAGGGATTGAGTATAGAAGCAAAGAGGTGCTTCTGCAGCTGTACAGGGCCCTGGTGAGACCACACCTGGAGTACTGTGTACAGTTCTGGTCTCCAAATTTGAGGAAAGACATTCTGGCTATTGAGGGAGTGCAGCGTAGGTTCACGAGGTCAATTCCTGGAATGGCAGGATTGCCTTACACGGAAAGACTGAAGCGACTGGGCTTGTATACCCTTGAGTTTAGAAGACTGAGAGGGGATCTGATTGAAACGTATAGGATTATGAAAGGATTGGACACTCTGGCAGGAGGAAACATATTTCCGTTGATGGGGGAGTGCCGAACCAGAGGACACAACTTAAAAATACGGGGTAGACAATTTAGGACAGAGATGAGGAGAAACTACTTCACCCAGAGAGTGGTGGCTGTGTGGAATGCTCTGCCCCAGAGGGCAGTGGAGGCCCAGTCTCTGGATTCATTTAAGAAAGAATTGGATAGAGCTCTTAAAGATAGTGGAGTCAAGGGGTATGGAGATAAGGCAGGAACAGGATACTGATTAGGAATGATCAGCCATGATCATATTGAATGGCGGTGCAGGCTCGAAGGGCAGAATGGCCTACTCCTGCATCTATTGTCTATTGTCTATTGTCTACTGAGGGAGCAGTATCTGTGGTATTGATTGAGCAATTTCTGAGGTACTGTGGGTGCACTATCTGAGGTACTGAGGGTGCACTATCTGAGGTACTGAGGCAGCAGTTTCTGATGTATTGATGGAGCACTATCTGTGGTTCTGAGGATGCACTTTCTGAGCTATTGAGGAAGCACCTTCAGAGTGCTGAGGGAGCATTATCTGAGGTACTGAGGCAGCACAATCTGAGCTGTTGACGGAGCACTTTCTGAGGTCCTGAAGAAGGACTACCTTCGGTACTGCGGGAGCATTATCTGAGGTACTGATGGAGGACTTTCTGAGGTACTGAGGAAGCACTTTCTGCAGTATTGAGGGTGCACTATCTGAGGTATTGAGGGAGCACTTTCTGAGGTATTGAGGGTGGACTATCTGAGGTATTGAGGGAGCACTTTCTGAGGTATAGAGGGAGCCATTTCTGAGGTATTGAGGGTGGACTATCTGAGGTATTGAGGGAGCACTTTCTGAGGTATTGAGGGAGCACTTTCTCAGGTATTGTGGAAGTATTATCTGATGTACTGAGGAAGCTCTATCTGAGGTAGAGAGGGAGCACTTTCTCAGGTAATGAGGAAGCACCATCTGTGTACTGAGAGAGCACTATCTGAGGTAGTGAGGCGGCATTATCTGAGGTATTGACGGCGCACTTTCTGCGGTACTGAGAGAGCACTATCTGAGGTAGTGAGGCGGCATTATCTGAGGTATTGACGGCACACTTTCTGTGGTACTGAGGATGCACTACCTGCGGTACTGAGGGAGCATTATCTGAGGTACAGAGGTATTGAGGTTGCACTATCTGTGGTACTGAGGAAGCACTCTCTGAGGTACTGAGGGGGCACTTTCTGACGTATAGAGGAAGCACATCCTTAGGTTTGAGGGAGCACTTCCTGAGGTTTGAGAGAGCACTTCCTGAGGTTTGAGAGTCCCCATTCTGAGGTATTGAAGGATCTCCATCTGAGATATTGAGCAAGTAGTTTTTGAGGTATTGAGGGAGCACTATCTGAAGTACTGAGGAAGCACTATCTGAGGTACTGAGGAAGCACTATCTGAGGTACTGTGGAAGCACTATCTGAGGTATTGAGGAAACACCACCTGAAGTACTGAAATACTGAAGTATTGTGGCAACACTTTCTGAGGTACTGACAGAGCACTTTTTGAGGTATTGAGGGATCACTTTCTGATGTATTGAGAGAGCAGTTCCTGATGTACTGAGGGTGCACTATCTGAGGTATTGAGGGAGCCCATTCTGAGGTATTGAAGGATCTCCGTCTGAGGTATTGAGCAAGTAGTTTTTGATGTAGTGAGGGAGCACTATCTGAGGTACTGAGGGAGCATGTTCTGAGGTATGGAGGGAGCACTATCTGTGGCACTGAGGAAGTACTATCTGAGGTACTGAGGGAGCACTTTCTGAGGTTTTGAGGAAGCACTGTCTGAGTTACTGAGGAAGCACTATCTGAGGTTTTGAGGGATTACGGCTGAGGTATTAAGGGAGCACTATCTGAAGTATTGAGGAAACACTATCTGAAGCACTGAGAGTAAACTTTCTGAGGTATTGTGGGAACACTTTCTGAGGTACTGACAGAGCACTTTGTGAGGTATTGAGGGATCACTTTCTAATGTATTGAGGGAGCAGTTCCTCAGGTACTGAGGGAGCAATTTCTGAGGTATTGTGATAACACTTTCTGAGGTATTGAGGGAGCGCTATCTGAGGTCTTGAGGCAGCACTTTCTGAGGCATTGAGGGAGCACGTTCTGAGGCATTGAGGGAGCACTTCCTGAGGTATTGAGGATGCACTATCTGAGGTATTGAGGGAGCACTAACTGAGGTATTGAGGGATCACTTTCTAAGGTATTGAGGGAACACTATCTAAGGCATTGAGTGAGCACTTTCTGAGGTATGTGGGAGCACGATCTGAGGAATTGAGGGAACACTTAGTGTGGTATTGAGTGACAACTTTGCCTGGCATTGAGGTAGCACTTTCTGTAGTATTGAGGGAGAATTATCGGAGGTATTCAGGGAGCACTGTCTGAGGTAGTGGGGCAGCGCTTCCTGAGGTATTGGAGAAACAATATGTGAGGTATTGAGGGAGCAGTTTCTGAGGTACTGAGGGAGCACTTTCTGAGAAATTGTGTTTGCACATCTGAGGTATTGTGGAAGCACTATCTAAGTTATTGTGGCAGCACTTTCTGAGATAGTGACAGAGCACTTTTTGAGGTATTGAGGGATCATTTCTGATGTATTGAGAGAGCAGTTTCTGAGGTACTGAGGGTGAACTTTCTGAGGTATTGAGGAAGCACTATCTCAGGTATTGAGAGAGCAAGTCTGAGGTATTGAGGAAGCACTATCTCAGGTATCGAGAGAGCAAGTCTGAGGTATTGAGGAAGCACTATCTGATGTACTGAGGAAACACTATCTGAGGTAGTGAGAGAAAACGTTCTGAGATAT
This sequence comes from Chiloscyllium punctatum, assembly GCF_047496795.1. Classification (NCBI taxonomy): domain Eukaryota; kingdom Metazoa; phylum Chordata; class Chondrichthyes; order Orectolobiformes; family Hemiscylliidae; genus Chiloscyllium; species Chiloscyllium punctatum. Next base: position 41,805,209 of record NC_092788.1, read on the forward strand.
TGAGGGAACAATTTCTGAGATACTGACAGAGCAATTTCTGAGGTATTGAGGGATCACTTTCTGATGGATTGAGGGAGCAGTTTCTGAGGTTCTGAGGGAGCACTTTCTGAGGTATTGAGGGAGCACTATCTGAGGTATTGAGGGAGCACTAACTGAAGTATTGAGGGAAAAAATTCTAAGGTATTGAGGGAACACTATCTGAGGAATTGAGGGAACACTTAGTGTGGTATTGAGGGACAACTTTGTGTGGCATTGATTAGCACTTTCTGAGGTATTGAGGAAGCACCAGCTGGGCTACTAAGGAAGCACTATCTGAGGTATTGAGGGAGTACTTTCTGAGGTATTGTGGGAGCAATATCTAAAGTATTGAGGGAGCACTTTCTGAGGTATTGAGGGATCACGTTCTGAGGTATTGAGGGATCACATTCTGAGGTATTGAGGAAGCACAATCTGAGTTATTGAGGGTGCACAATCTGAGGTATTGGGGGAGCACTTTCTGAGGTGTTCAGGGAATACTACCTGGGGTATTGATGGAGCACTATCTGAGGTACTGAGGAAGCAGTTTCTGAGGTAATGAGGGAGCACTTTCTGAGGCATTGAGGGAGCATTATCTGAGGTATTGAGGGAGCACTTTCTGAGGTGTTCAGGGAATACTACCTGGGGTATTGATGGAGCACTATCTGAGGTACTGAGGAAGCAGTTTCTGAGGTAACGAGGGAGCACTTTCAGAGGCATTGAGGGAGCATTATCTGAGGTATTGAGGGAGCACTTTCTGAGGTCCTGAGGAATCACTATGTGGTATTGAGGGTGCACTTTCTGAGTTATTGAGGGTGTACTATTTGACGTATTGAGGGAGCACTTTCTGAGGTATTGAGGGATCAATATCTGAGGGAATGGGGGTGCACTATCTGAGGTATTGAGCAAGTAGTTTCTGAGGTATTGAGGGAGCACTTTCTCAGGTATTGTGGAAGCATTATCTGATGTACTGAGGAAGGTCTATCTGAGGTATTGAGGGAGCACTTTCTGAGGTATTGAGGAAGCACCATCTGTGTACTGAGAGAGCATTATCTGAGGTAGTGAGGCGGCATTATCTGAGGTATTGACGGCGCACTTTCTGCGGTACTGAGGAAGCACTGTCTGAGGTACTGAGGGAGCACTTTCTGAGGTATTGATGGTGCACTTTGTGCGGTACTGAGAGAGCGCTATCTGAGGTTCTGAAGCAGCACTATCTGAGGTATTGACAGCGCACTTTCTGCGGTACTGAGGGAGCATTATCTGAGGTACTGAGGTATTGAGGAAGCATTTTCTGAGGTACTGAGGGAGCACGTTCTGACGTATAAAGGTTGCACTATCTGTGGTACTGAGGAAGCACTTTCTGAGGTATAGAGGGAGCATTTCCTTAGGTTTGAGGGAGCACTTCCTGAGGTTTGAGAGTCCCCATTCTGAGGTATTGAAGGATCTCCATCTGAGATATTGAGCAAGTAGTTTTTGAGGTATTGAGGACGCACTATCTGAGGTACTGAGTGATTACTTTCTGAGGTATGGAGGGAGCACTGTCTGAGGTACTGAGGAAGCATTATCTGAGGTATTGAGGGATCATGGCTGAGGTATTGAGGAAGCACTGTCTGAGGTACTGAGGGAGCACTTTCTGAGGTACTGAGGGAGCACTTTCTGAGGTACTGAGTAAGCACTATCTGAGGTACTGTGGAAGCACTATCTGAGGTACTGAGGAAACACCACCTGAAGTACTGAAATACTGAAGTATTGTGGGAGCACGTTCTGAGGTACTGAGGGAGCAATTTCTGAGGTATTGTGGGAACACTTTCTGAGGCATTGATGGAGCACATTCTGAGGTATTGAGGGAGCACTTCCTTAGGTTTGAGAGAGCACTTTCTGAGGTATTGAAGGAGCACATTCTGATGTATTGAGGGAGCAGTTTCTGAGGGAGTGAGCGAGCACATTGTGAGTTGATGAGGGAGCACTTCCTGAGGTATTGAGGATGCACTATCTGAGGTATTGAGGGAACACTATCTGAGGCACTAAGTGAGCACTTTCTGAGGTATTGAGGGAACACTATCTGAGGCATTGATGGAGCACATTCTGCGGTATTGAGGGAGCACTTCCTTAGGTTTGAGAGAGCACTTTCTGAGGTATTGAAGGAGCACTTTCTGAGGTATTGAGGGTTCACTATCTGAGGTATTGAGGGAGCACTATCTGAGTTATTGAGGGTTCACTATCTGAGTTATTGAGGGTTCACTCTCTGAGGTATTGAGGGTTCACTATCTGAGGTATTGAGGGAGCACTATCTGAGGTATTGAGGGAGCACTATCTGAGTTATTGAGGGTTCACTATCTGAGTTATTGAGGGTTCACTCTCTGAGGTATTGAGGGTTCACTATCTGAGGTATTGAGGGAGCACTATCTGAGTTATTGAGGGTTCACTATCTGAGGTATTGAGGGTTCACTATCTGAGGTATTGAGTGTGCAATTTCTGAAGTACAGAGAGAGCACTTTCTGAGTTACTGAGTGAGCACTTTTTGAGGTATTGATGTAGCATATCCGAGGTATTGAGAAAGGACAATCTGAGTTATTGTGGGAGCACGTTCTGAGGTACTGAAAGAGCACTTTCTGAGGTATTGAAGGAGCACATTCTGATATATTGAGGGAGCACTTTCTGAGGTATTGAGGGAGCATTATCTGAGTTATTGAGGGTTCACTATCTGAGGTATTGAGGGAGCACTATCTGAGGTATTGAGGGTTCACTATCTGAGGTATTGCGGGATCACGTTCTGAGGCAATGAGGAAGCATTCTCTGAGGTATTGAGGAAGCACTATCTGAGGTATTGAGGGAGCACTTGCTGAGGTATTGAGGAAGCACCATCTGGGTACTGAGGGAGCACTATCTGAGGTATTGATGGAGCACATGGTCGGTACTGAGGAAGCACTACCTGCGGTACTGAGGGAGCATTAGCAATGGTACTGAGAGAGCATTTTCTGAGGTACTGAGGGAGCACTTTCTCAGGTACTGAGGAAGCACTTTCTGTGGTGTTGAGGGTGCACTTTTGGAGGTATTGTGGGAGCACTTTCTGAGGTATTGAGGGAGCACTATCTGAGGTACTGCGGGTTCACTATCTGAGGTATTGCGGGATCACGTTCTGACGAATTGAGGAAGCACTCTCTGAGGTACTGAGGAAGGACTGTCTGAGGTACAGAGGAAGCACTATCTGAGGTATTGAGGGATCACATTCTGAGGTATTGAGGAAGCACTATCTGAGGTACAGAGGAAGTACTATCTGAGGTATTGAATGATCACGTTCTGAGGTATTGAGGAAGCACTTTCTGAGGTACTGAGGGAGCAATTTCTGACAGGTAGAGAGTGAACCTTCTAAGGTATTGAGTGAGCAATATCTGAGGTATTGAGTGAGCACTTTCTGAGATATTGTGGAGCATTTTCTAAAGTATTGAGGGGGAACTTTCTGAAGTATTGAGGGACGACCTTCTGAGGTACTTAGGAAGCACTATCTGAGTTATTGAAATTTCACTATCTGAGGTATTGAGGGAGCTGTTTCGGAGGTATTGAGGGAGTGCTATCTGATGTATTGATGAAGTACTATCTGAGGTACTGAGGAAGCAGTTTCTGAGTTACTGAGGGAGCACTTTCTGAGGTATTGAGGGTGTACTATCTGAGATATTGAGTTTGCACTATCTGAGGTAGTTTGGGAGCACTTTCTGAGATACTCAAGGTGCACTATCTGAGGTATAGAGGGAACACTCTCTGAGGTACTGAGGTTGCCCTATCTGAGGTACTGAAGCAGCACTATCTGAGGTATTGATGGAGCACTTTCTGCGGTCGTGAGGAAGTACTACCTGTGGTACTGAGTGAGCATTATCTGAGGTACTGAGGGAGCACTTTCTGAGGTACTGAGGGAGCGATTCTGAGGTACTGAGGAAGCACTTTCTGTGGCATTGAGGGAGCACGTTCTGAGGTATTGAGGGTGCACTATCTGTGATACTGAGGAAGCACTAGCTCAGTTTTTAAAGGAGCACTTCCTCAGGTTTGAGACAGCATTTTCTGTTGTACTGAGAGTGCACTTTCTGTGGTATTGAGGGAGTTCTTTCTCAGTTAATGAGCGACTATTTTCTGATGTATTGAGGGAGCACTATCTGACATTTTGAGGGTGTATTATCTGTGGTACCGAGGAAGCACTATCTGAGCTATGGAGGGTTCACGTTTTGAGGTATTGAGGGAGCACTATCTGAGGTATTGAGGGAGCACTATCTGACATATTGAGGGTATAATATCTGACGTACTGTGGAAGCACTATCTGAGTTATTCAGGGCACACTTTCTGAGGTATTGAGGAAACACTGATGAAGCACTACCTGAGGTTCTGAGGGAGCAGTATCTGTGGTATTGATTGAGCAATTTCTGAGGTACTGAGGGTGCACTATCTGAGGTACTGAGGGAGCAGTTTCTGATGTATTAAGGGAGCACTATCTGTGGTTCTGAGGATGCACTTTCTGAACTATTGAGGAAGCACCTTCAGAGTGCTGAGGGAGCATTATCTGAGGTACTGAGGCAGCACGATCTGAGCTGTTGACGGAGCACTTTCTGAGGTCCTGAGGAAGCACTACCTTCGGTCCTGCGGGAGCATTATCTGAGGTACTGATGGAGGACTTTCTGAGGTACTGAGGAAGCACTTTCTGCAGTATTAAGGGTGCACTATCTGAGGAATTGAGGGTGCACTATCTGAGGTATTGAGGGAGCACTTTCTGAGGTCTTGAGGGAGCCATTTCTGAGGTACTGAGGGTGCTCTATCTGAGTTATTGAGGGAGCACTTTCTGAGGTATTGAGAGAGCAATTTCTGCGATATTGAGGGAGCACTTTCTGAGGTATAGAGGGAGCAATTTCTGAGGCATTAAGGGAGCAATTTCTGAGGTATTGAGGGAGCACTATCTGAGTTATTGTGCAGCCATTTCTGAGACTTTGAGGGAGCTCCTTCTGAGGTATTGAAGAAGTAGTTTCTGAGGTATTGAGGGAGCACTATCTGCGGTATTGAGGGTACACTATCTGAGTTACTGCGGGAGCACTTCCTGAGGTATTTAGGAAGCACTGTCTGAGTTACTAATGAAGCACTATCTGAGGTATTGAGGCATCATGTTCTGAGGTACTGAGGAAGCACTATCTGAGGTCCTGAGGGAGTACTTTCTGAGGTATTGAGGGATCATGTTCTGAGGTACTGAGGAAGCACTATCTGAGGTACTGAGGAAGCACTATATGAAGTATTGAGGAAGCACTTTCTGAGGTATTGAAGGCGCATGTTCTGAGCTGCTTAGGAAGCACTATCCTAGTTAATGAGGGTGCACTATATGAAGTATTGAGGGAGCACTTTCTGAGGTATTCAGGGAGTACTATCTGGGGTATTGATGGATCATTTTCTGAGGTACTGAGGAAGCAGTTTCTGAGGTATTGAGGGAGCACTTTCTGACGTATTGATGATGCATTAACCTGAGATACTGTGGAAGCACCATCTGACATATTCAGGGAGCATTTTCTGAGGTATTGTGGAATCACTATCTGATGTACTGACAAAGCACTATCTGATGAACTGAGGGACCACTATCTGATGTACTGACAAAGCACTATCTGAGGTACTGAGGGACCACTATCTGAGGTATTGAGGGAGCACTTTCTGAGGAACTGAGGATGCACTATCTGAGGTATGGAGGGAGATCTATCTGCGGTATTGAGGAAGCACTATCTGAGTTATTGTGGGAACAATTTCTGGGCACTGACAGTGCACTTTCTGAGATATTAAGGGATCACTTTCTCATGTATTGAGAGAGCAGTTTCTGAGGTATAGAGGGAGTACTTTCTGAGGTATTGAGGAAGCACTATCTGAGTTATTAGGGAGCACTTTCTGAGGTATAGAGGGAGCACAGTCTAAGGTATTGAGGGAGCATTATCTGAGGTATTGAGGGAGCACTTTCTGAGGTATTAAGGAAGCATTATCTGATGTCCTGAGGAAGCACTATTTGAGGTACAGAGGGAGCACTTTCTGAGGTATTGAGGAAGCACGATTTGAGGTACTGAGGAAGCACTCTCTGAAGTATGGAGGCAGATCTGTCTGAGTTATAGAGGGTGCACTATCTGACGTACTGAGGAAACACTATCTGTGGTATTGAGGGAGCAATGTCTGACATATAAAGTGTGCATTTTCTAAGGTATTGAGTGAGCACTATTTGAGGTATTGAGGGAGCATTTTCTGTGGTATTGTGGGAGCATTATCGAAAGTATTGAGGGAGCACTTTCTGAGCTATTGAGGGAGCACCTTCTGAGGTATTGGGTCTGCACTATCTGAGGGACAGAGGAGGCATTTTCTGAGTTATCGAGGGAGCAATTTCTGAGGTACTGAGGGTGCACTATCTGAGGTATTGAGGGAGCCCATTCTGAGGTATTGAAGGATCTCCGTCTGAGGTATTGAGCAAGTAGTTTTTGAGGTATTGAGGGAGCACTATCTGAGGTACTGAGGGATTACTTTCTGAGGTATGGAGGGAGCACTATCTGTGGTACTGAGAAAGTACTATCTGAGGTACTGAGGAAACACCACCTGAAGTACTGAAATACAGAAGTATTGTGCGAACACTTTCTGAGGTACTGTCAGAGCACTTTGTGAGGTATTGAGGGATCACTTTCTAATGTATTCAGGGAGCAGTTCCAGAGGTACTGAGGGAGCAATCTCTGAGGTATTGTGGGAACACTTTCTGAGGTATTGAGGGAGCACTATCTGAGGTATTGAGGGAGCACTTTCTGAGGTATTGAGGGAGCACTTCCTGAGGTATTGAGGATGCACTATCTGAGGTATTGAGGGAGCACTTTCTAAGGTATTGAGGGAACACTATCTGAGGCACTAAGTGAGCACTTTCTGAGGAATTGATGGAGCACGATCTGAGGAATTGAGGGAACACAGTGTGGTATTGAGGTAGCACATTTTGAGGTATTGCGGGAGCACTTTCTGTAGTATTGAGGCAGAATTATCTGAGGTATTGAGGGAGCACTGTCTGAGGTAGTGGGGCAGAGCTTCCTAAGGTATTGGAGAAACACTATGTGAGGTATTGACGGAGCAGTTTCTGAAGTACAGAGAGAGCACTTTCTGATTTCTGAGGGAGCACTTTCTGAGAAATTGTGTGTGCACATCTGAGGTATTGAGGAAGCACTATCTGAGTTATTATGGCAGCACTTTCTGAGATACTGACAGATCACTTTTTGAGGTATTGAGGGATCATTTCTGATGTATTGAGGGAGCACTTTCTGAGGTATTGAGGGAGCGCCTTCTGAGGTATTGGGTGTGCACCATCTGAGGGACAGAGGAGGCATTATCTGAGGTATCGAGGGAGCACTTTCTGAGGTACTGAGGGAGCACTTTCTGAGGCACTGAGGAAGCACTATCGGAGGTACTGAGTAAGCACTATTTGAGGAATTTGGGGAGTACTTTCTGAGGTAATGAGGGAGCACTTTCTGAAGTACTGAGGCAGCACATTCTGAGGTATTGAGGGAGCGCTTTCTGAGGTATTGAGGTAGTACTATCTGAGGTATTGATGGAGCACTACCTGAGGTACTGAGGAAGCACTTTCTGTGGTATTGAGGGAGCATTATCTGAGGTATTGAGGGAGCATTATCTGAGGTATTGCGGGAGCCCTTTCTGAGGTAATGAGGGTGCACTATCTGAGCTATTGAGGAAGCACTATCTGAGGTACTGAGGCAGCACTATCTGAAGTATTGAGGGAGCACTTTCTGACGTATTGAGGGAGCATTTTATGAGGTATTAAGGGATGGACTAACTCAGGATTGAGGGAGCACTTTCTGAGGTATTGAGGGAGCATTTTCCTAGGTATTGAGCAAGCACCATCTGAGGTACTGAGGGAGCAATTTCTGACTTATAGAGTGTGCATTTTCTAAGGTATTAAATCAGCACTATCTGAGGTATTGAGGGAGCACTTTATGTGTTATTGTGCGAGCATTATCTAAAGTATTGAGGGAGTACTTTCTGAGGTATTGAGGGAGCACCTTCTGAGGTATTGGGTGTGCACTATCTGAGGGACAGAGGAGGCATTATCTGAGGTATTGAAGGAGCACTTTCTGAGGTATTGGGTGTGCACTATCTGACAGATGGAGGAAGCACAATCTGAGGTACTGAGGGAGTACTTTCTGAGGTATAGAGGGAGCTACTTATCAGGTATTGAGAGAGTACTTTCTGAGGTATTGAGGGTGCACTATCTGTAGTGCTGAGGAAGCACTATCTGAGGTATTGAGGAAGCACTAACTGAGGTATTGAGGGAGCATTTTCTAAGGTAGTGAGGGACCGCTATCTGTGGCATTGAGTGACCACTTTCTGAGGTATTGAGGGAGCACGTTCTGACATATTGAGGGTGCACTATCTGAGGTATTCAGGGCGCACTTTCTGAGGTATTGAGGATACACTATCTAATATACTGACGAAGTACTATCTGAGGTATTGAGGGAGCACTTTCTGAGGTATTGAGAGTGCACTATCTGAGGTATTGAGGGAGTACTATTTGAGGTATTGAGGGAGCAGTTTCTGAGGGACTGAGAGAGCACTTTCTGAGATACTGAGGGAGCACTTTCTGAGGCATTGAGGTAGCAAATCTGAGGTACTGTGGAAGCACTATCTGAGGTATTAAAGAAACACTATCTGATGTACTGATGAAGTACTATCTGAGGTACTGAGGGAGCACTATCTGAGGTATTGAGGAAGCAATTTCTGAGTGTTGAGGAAGCACTATCTGAGGTATTGAGCGAGCACTTTCTGAGGAATTGAGGGTGCACTATCTGAGGTATTGAGGGAGCACTTTCTGAGGTCTTGAGGGAGCCATTTCTGAGGTACTGAGGGTGCTCTATCTGAGTTATTGAGGGAGCACTTTCTGAGGTATTGAGAGAGCAATTTCTGAGATATTGAGGGAGCACTTTCTGAGGTATAGAGGGAGCAATTTCTGAGGCATTAAGGGAGCAATTTCTGAGGTATTGAGGGAGCACTATCTGAGTTATTGTGCAGCCATTTCTGAGACTTTGAGGGAGCTCCTTCTGAGGTATTGTAGAAGTAGTTTCTGAGGTATTGAGGGAGCACTATCTGCGGTATTGAGGGTGCACTATCTGAGTTACTGCGGGAGCACTTCCTGAGGTATTTAGGAAGCACTGTCTGAGTTACTAATGAAGCACTATCTGAGGTATTGAGGCATCATGTTCTGAGGTACTGAGGAAGCACTATCTGAGGTACTGAGGAAGCACTATATGAGGTATTGTGGAAGCACTTTCTGAGGTATTGAGGGCGCATGTTCTGAGCTGCTTAGGAAGCACTATCCTAGTTAATGAGGGTGCACTATATGAAGTATTGAGGGAGCACTTTCTGAGGTATTCAGGGAGTACTATCTGGGGTATTGATGGATCACTTTCTGAGGTACTGAGGAAGCAGTTTCTGAGGTATTGAGGGAGCACTTTCTGACGTATTGATGATGCATTAACCTGAGATACTGTGGAAGCACCATCTGACATATTCAGGGAGCACTTTCTGAGGTATTGTGGAATCACTATCTGATGTACTGACAAAGCACTATCTGATGTACTGAGGGACCACTATCTGAGGTATTGAGGGAGCACTTTTTGAGGTACTGAGGGAGCACTTTCTGAGGAACTGAGGATGCACTATCTGAGGTATGGAGGGAGATCTATCTGCGGTATTGAGGAAGCACTATCTGAGTTATTGTGGGAACAATTTCTGGGCACTGACAGTGCACTTTCTGAGATATTAAGGGATCACTTTCTCATGTATTGAGAGAGCAGTTTCTGAGGTATAGAGGGAGCACTTTCTGAGGTACTGAGGAAGCACTATCTGATGTACTGAGGGAGGACTTTCTGAGGTATTGAGGGAGCACTTTCTGAGGTATTGAGGAAGCACTATCTGAGTTATTAGGGAGCACTTTCTGAGGTATAGAGGGAGCACAGTCTAAGGTATTGAGGGAGCATTATCTGAGGTATTGAGGGAGCACTTTCTGAGGTATTAAGGAAGCATTATCTGATGTCCTGAGGAAGCACTATTTGAGGTACAGAGGGAGAACTTTCTGAGGTATTGAGGAAGCACGATTTGAGGTACTGAGGAAGCACTCTCTGAGGTATGGAGGCAGATCTGTCTGAGTTATAGAGGGTGCCCTATCTGACGTACTGAGGAAACACTATCTGTGGTATTGAGGGAACAATGTCTGACATATAAAGTGTGCATTTTCTAAGGTATTGAGTGAGCACTATTTGAGGTATTGAGGGAGCACTTTCTGTGGTATTGTGGGAGCAGTATCGAAAGTATTGAGGGAGCACTTTCTGAGCTATTGAGGGAGCACCTTCTGAGGTATTGGGTGTGCACTATCTGAGGGACAGAGGAGGCATTTTCTGAGTTATCGAGGGAGCAATTTCTGAGGTACTGAGGGTGCACTATCTGAGGTATTGAGGGAGCCCATTCTGAGGTATTGAAGGATCTCCGTCTGAGGTATTGAGCAAGTAGTTTTTGAGGTATTGAGGGAGCACTATCTGAGGTACTGAGGGAGCACTTTCTGAGGTATGGAGGGAGCACTATCTGTGGTACTGAGGAAGTACTATCTGAGGTACTGAGGGAGCACTTTCTGAGGTATTGAGGAAGCACTATCTGAGGTACTGAGGAAGCATTATCTGAGGTATTGAGGGATCATGGCTGAGGTATTGAGGAAGCACTATCTGAGGTACTGAGGGAGCACTATCTGAGGTACTGAGGAAGCACTATCTGACTTATTATGGCAGCACTTTCTGAGATACTGACAGATCACTTTTTGAGGTATTGAGGGATCATTTCTGATGTATTGAGGGAGCACTTTCTGAGGTATTGAGGGAGCGCCTTCTGAGGTATTGGGTGTGCACCATCTGAGGGACAGAGGAGGCATTATCTGAGGTATCAAGGGAGCACTTTCTGAGGTATTGAGGGAGCACTTTCTGAGGTACTGAGGAAGCACTATCGGAGGTACAGAGTAAGCACTATTTGAGGAATTTGGGGAGTACTTTCTGAGGTAATGAGGGAGCACTTTCTGAAGTACTGAGGCAGCACATTCTGAGGTATTGAGGGAGCGCTTTCTGAGGTATTGAGGTAGTACTATCTGAGGTATTGATGGAGCACTACCTGAGGTACTGAGGAAGCACTTTCTGTGGTATTGAGGGAGCATTATCTGAGGTATTGAGGGAGCATTATCTGAGGAATTTGGGGAACACTTTCTGAGGTAATGAGGGAGCACTTTCTGAGGTATTGAGGCAGCACATTCTGAGGTATTGAGTGAGCACTTCTTGAGATATTGAGGTAGTACTTTCTGAGGCACTGAGGCAGCACATTCTGAGGTATTGAGGAAGCACTGTCTGAGGTACTGAGGAAGCATTATCTGAGGTATTGAGGGATCATGGCTGAGGTATTGAGGAAGCACTATCTGAGGTATGGAGGGAGCACTATCTGAGGTACTGAGGGAGCACTATCTGAGGTACTGTGGAAGCACTATCTGAGGTACTGAGGAAACACCACCTGAAGTACTGAAATACAGAAGTATTGTGGCAACACTTTCTGAGGTACTGTCAGAGCACTTTGTGAGGTATTGAAGGATCACTTTCTAATGTATTCAGGGAGCAGTTCCAGAGGTACTGAGGGAGCAATCTCTGAGGTATTGTGGGAACACTTTCTGAGGTATTGAGGGAGCACTATCTGAGGTATTGAGGGAGCACTTTCTGAGGCATTGAGGGAGCACTTCCTGAGGTATTGAGGATGCACTATCTGAGGTATTGAGGGAGCACTTTCTAAGGTATTGAGGGAACACTATCTGAGGCACTAAGTGAGCACTTTCTGAGGTATTGATGGAGCACGATCTGAGGAATTGAGGGAACACAGTGTGGTATTGAGGTAGCACATTTTGAGGTATTGCGGGAGCACTTTCTGTAGTATTGAGGCAGAATTATCTGAGGTATTGAGGGAGCACTGTCTGAGGTAGTGTGGCAGAGCTTCCTAAGGTATTGGAGAAACACTGTGTGAGGTATTGACGGAGCAGTTTCTGAAGTACAGAGAGAGCACTTTCTGATTTCTGAGGGAGCACTTTCTGAGAAATTGTGTTTGCACATCTGAGGTATTGAGGAAGCACTATCTGAGTTATTATGGCAGCACTTTCTGAGATACTGACAGATCACTTTTTGAGGTATTGAGGGATCATTTCTGATGTATTGAGGGAGCACTTTCTGAGGTATTGAGGGAGCGCCTTCTGAGGTATTGGGTGTGCACCATCTGAGGGACAGAGGAGGCATTATCTGAGGTATCGAGGGAGCACTTTCTGAGGTATTGAGGGAGCACTTTCTGAGGTACTGAGGGAGCACTTTCTGAGGCACTGAGGAAGCACTATCGTAGGTACTGAATAAGCACGATTTGAGGAATTTGGGGAGTACTTTCTGAGGTAATGAGGGAGCACTTTCTGAAGTACTGAGGCAGCACATTCTGAGGTATTGAGGGAGCGCTTTCTGAGGTATTGAGGTAGTACTATCTGAGGTATTGATGGAGCACTACCTGAGGTACTGAGGAAGCACTTTCTGTGGTATTGAGGGAGCATTTTCTGAGGTATTGAGGGAGCATTATCTGAGGAATTTGGGGAGCACTTTCTGAGGTAATGAGGGAGCACTTTCTGAGGTATTGAGGCAGCACATTCTGAGGTATTGAGTGAGCACTTCTTGAGATATTGAGGTAGTACTTTCTGAGGCACTGAGGCAGCACATTCTGAGGTATTGAGGAAGCACTTTCTGAGGTATTGAGGTAGTACTATGTGAGGTATTGATGGAGCACTATCTGAGGTACTGAGGAAGCACTTTCTGTGGTATTGGGGGAGCATTATCAGAGGTATTGCGGGAGCACTTTCATCAGTACTGTGGGAGCACCTTCTGAGGTATTTAGGATGCCCTTTCTGATGTGTTGAGGAAGCACTATCTGAGAAATTTGGAGAGCAATTTCTGAGGTAATGAGGGACCAGTTTCTGTGGTACTGAGGCAGCCCATTCTGAAGTATTTAGGGAGCACTTTCTGAGGAACTGAGGAAGCACTATCTGAGGTATTGAGGGGGTGCTTTCAGAGGAATTGAGGAAGGACTATCTGAGTACTGAGGGAGCACTATCTAAGGTATTGAGGAAGCACTATCTGAGTACTGAGGGAGCACTATCTGAGGTATTGAGGGAGCCCTTTCTGAGGTACTGAGGGTGCACTATCTGAGCTATTGAGGAAGCACTATCTGAGGTACTGAGGCAGCACTATCTGAAGTATTGAGGGAGCACTTTCTGACGTATTGAGGGAGCATTTTATGAGGTATTAAGGGATGGACTAACTCAGGATTGAGGGAGCACTTTCTGAGGTATTGAGGGAGCATTTTCCTAGGTATTGAGCAAGCACCATCTGAGGTACTGAGGGAGCAATTTCTGACTTATAGAGTGTGCATTTTCTAAGGTATTAAATCAGCACTATCTGAGGTATTGAGGGAGCACTTTATGTGTTATTGTGCGAGCATTATCTAAAGTATTGAGGGAGTACTTTCTGAGGTATTGAGGGAGCACCTTCTGAGGTATTGGGTGTGCACTATCTGAGGGACAGAGGAGGCATTATCTGAGGTATTGAAGGAGCACTTTCTGAGGTATTGGGTGTGCACTATCTGACAGATGGAGGAAGCACAATCTGAGGTACTGAGGGAGTACTTTCTGAGGTATAGAGGGAGCTACTTATCAGGTATTGAGAGAGTACTTTCTGAGGTATTGAGGGTGCACTATCTGTAGTGCTGAGGAAGCACTATGTGAGGTATTGAGGAAGCACTAACTGAGGTATTGAGGGAGCATTTTCTAAGGTAGTGAGGGACCGCTATCTGTGGCATTGAGTGACCACTTTCTGAGGTATTGAGGGAGCACGTTCTGACATATTGAGGGTGCACTATCTGAGGTATTCAGGGCGCACTTTCTGAGGTATTGAGGATACACTATCTAATATACTGACGAAGTACAATCTGAGGTATTGAGGGAGCACTTTCTGAGGTATTGAGAGTGCACTATCTGAGGTATTGAGGGAGTACTATCTGAGGTATTGAGGGAGCAGTTTCTGAGGGACTGAGAGAGCACTTTCTGAGATACTGAGGGAGCACTTTCTGAGGCATTGAGGTAGCAAATCTGAGGTACTGTGGAAGCACTATCTGAGGTATTAAAGAAACACTATCTGATGTACTGATGAAGTACTATCTGAGGTACTGAGGGAGCACTATCTGAGGTATTGAGGAAGCAATTTCTGAGGAATTGAGGGTGCACTATCTGAGGTATTGAGAGAGCACTTTCTGAGGTATTGAGGGAGCTCCTTCTGAGGTATTGGGCAAGTAGTTTCTGAGGTACTGAGGGAGCACTTTCTGAGGCATTGAAGGAGCACTTCCTGAGGTATTGAGGAAGCGCTATCTGGGGTATTGAAGGATTACGTCTGAGGTTTTGAGGAAGCACTAATTGAGGTACCGAGGAAACACTATCTGATGTACTTAGGCAGCACTATGTGATGTATGGGGGGACATCTATCTGCGGTATGGAAGAAGCACTATCTGAGGTCCTGAGGAAGCACTATCTGGTGTACTGAGGGACACTTTCTGAGGTATTGTGGTGGCATATCTGAGGTATTTGAGGAAGCACTATTTGTGTTATTGTGGGAGCACTTTATGAGGTACTGAGAGCAATTTCTGAGGAATTGAGGGAGCACTTTCTGAGGTATTGAGGAAGCACTATCTGATGTACTGAGGAAGCACTTTCTGAGGTATTGAGGGAGCACTTTCTGAGGTATTGAGGAAGCACTATCTGATGTACTGAGGAAGCACTTTCTGAGTTACTGAGGCAGCACATTCTGAAGTATTGAGGGAACACTTTTTGAGGTATTGAGGGAAGGACTATCTGAGGTATTGAGGGAGCACTTTATGAGGTATAGAGGGTGCACTATCTGAGGTACTGAGGAAGCACTACATGAGGTACTGAGGGAGTAATTTCTGACATATAGAGTGTGCACTTTCTAAGATATTGAGGGAGCACTTTCTGAGGTATTGAGGGAGCACTTTTTGGGTATTGAGGGAGCACGTTTTGAGGTATTGAGGGAAGGACTATCTGAGGTATTGAGGGAGCACTTTCTGAGGTCTCTCTTGTCATCCCCGGTGTCTCTCGCCCCTGGTCTCTCCTCAAACCCGGTCTCTCTCTCTCTCCCCCGTGCTCTCTAGTCCCCGGTCTCTCACCCCCGCTCTCTCGCCCCCCTCCGGTCTCTCTCACCCCCGCTCTCTCTCTCTCCCCCGGTCTCTCTTGCCCCTGTTCTCTCATTGCCCCCGGTCTCTCTCTCGCTCCCGGTATCACTTGCCCCCGGCTTCTCCCGTTGCCCCTGGTCTCTCTCCTAGCTCCCGGTCTCTCTCTCTCGCCCCCGGTCTCTCTTATCTCTCCCGGTCTCTCTTTCCCCCAGTCTCTCTTGCCCCTGACCTCTCTCACCCCCCAGTCTCTCTCGTCGCCGTCACTCTCCACCCCGGTCTCTCTCTCCCCCGGTCTCTCTTGTTGCCCCGGTCTCTCTCGTCAACCCCCTCTCTCTCATCAGGCCCAGTCTCTCGTTGCCCCCGATCTCTTGCCCCCGGTCTCTCTTGTACCCGATCTCTCGCAACCTCCCTGGTCTCGCCCCCGGTCTCTCTCCCCCACCCCCGTCTCTCTCGCCCCGCTCTCTCTCTTCGCCCCTGGTCTCTCTTGCCCCTGTTTTCTCTTCGCCCCCGGTCTCTCTTGCCCCTGTTTTCTCTCCCCCCCGGTCTCTCACCCCCCTGGTCTCTTTTGCCCCCAGTCTCTCGTGCACCCAGTCTCTCTCGTCAAGCCCTCTCTCTCATCCCCAGTCTCTCTCGCTCCCGGTCTCGCTCTCTCTCCCCCGTTCTCTCTCACCCCCGGTCTCTCTCTCTCTCCCCCGGTCTTTCTCACCCCCCCTCTCTCTCACCCCCGGTCTCTCTCTCTCACCCCCGGTCTCTCTCACCCCCGGTCTCTCTCTCTCACCCCCGGTCTCTCTCACCCCCGGTCTCTCTCTCTCATCCCCGGTCTCTCTCTCTCTCCCCCGGTCTCTCTCACGCCCCCGGTCTCTCTCACCCCCGGTCTCTCACACCCCCGGTCTCTCTCTCTCTCTCCCCCGGTCTGTCTCTCCCCCGGTCTCTCTCACCCCCGGTCTCTCTCTCACCCCCGGTCTCTCTCTCTCTCCCCTGGTCTCTCTCACCCCCGGTCTCTCTCTCTCACCCCCGGTCTCTCTCTCTCTCCCCCCCGGTCTCTCTCACCCCCGGTCTCTCTCTCACCCCCGGTCTCTCTCTCTCTCCCCCGGTCTCTCTCACCCCCGGTCACTCTCTCTCTCCCCTGGTCTCTCTCACCCCCCCTCTCTCTCACCCCCGGTCTCTCTCTCTCTCATCCCCCCTCTCTCTCACCCCCGGTCTCTCTCTCTCTCCCCCGGTCTCTCACCCCCCCCTCTCTCTCACCTCCGGTCTCTCTCGCTCCCAGTCTCTCTCACCCCCGGTCTCTCTCACCCCCTGTCTCTCTCGCACCCCCCCCCCCCCCCCCGGGGCTCTCTCGCCCCTGGTCTCTCTCATCATCCCCTCCCTCTTGACCCCAGTCTCTCTCTCACCCCCTTTCCCTCTCGCCCACCCCCGGTCTCTCTTGTCGCCCCCAGTGTCTCTCGCCCCTGGTCTCTCTCGCCCCACCAGGTCTTTCTCGACCCCAGACTCTCTTGTCCCGGTCTCTCTCGTTGCCCCTGGTCTCGTGTCCCCCCGGTCTCTCTCGCCCACCCCGTCTCTCTCTTGCTCCTGGTCTCTCTATCGCCCCCGGTCTGTCTCATCACCCCCAGTCGCTCTTGCCCGTAGTCTCTCTTGTCACCCCTGGCCTCTCGTCGTCCCCGGTCTCTCTCTCGACCCTGGTCTCTCTCTCGCCCCGGTCGCTCTTGCCCGCAGTCTCTCTTGTCACCCCTGGTCTCTCATCGCCCCCGGGCTCTCTCGCCCCTCCCTCTCTCTCATCGTCCCCGGTCTCTCATTGCCCCTGGCCTCTCGTCGTCCCCGGTCTCTCTCTCGTCCCCGGTCTCTCTCTCGCCCCCGGTCTCTCTCATCGCCCCTGGTCTCTCTCTCGCCCCCGGTCTCTCTCATCGCCCCTGGTCTCTCTCTCACCCCTGGTTACGCTCACCCCCGGTCTCTCTCATCGCCCCTGGTCTCTCTCTCACCCCCGGTCTCTCTCATCGCCCCTGGTCTCTCTCTCACCCCCGGTCTCTCTCATCGCCCCTGGTCTCTATCTCGCCCCCGGTCTCTCTCATCACCCCCGGTCTCTCTCTCGCCCCCGGTTATGCTCACCCCCGGTCTCTCTCTCCTAGCTCCCAGTCTCTCGTGCCCTCTATCTCTCTCGCCCCTCGCTCTCTCTGGTCCTCCGGTCTCCCTCTCACCTGGTCTCTCTCGCCTCCCCCGGTTGCTGGTCACCCACTCTCTCTCTCGCCCCTGGTTTCTCTTGCCCCAGTATCTCTTTTCACCCCAGTCTCTCTCTCACACCCGGACTCTCTCCCACCCCCGGCCTCTGATGTCGCCCCCGATCTCTCTTATCTCTCCCAGTCTCTCTTGCCCCCGGTCACTCTCGTCGCCGGTCACTCTTGCCTCCCCAGCCCCCCCACCACCCCCCCCCCGGTCTCCCTCGTCTCCCCCGGTCACTCTCGCCCCCGGTCTCCCTCGTCACCCCGGTCTCCCTTGTTGCCCCGACTCTCTCATCCCCAGTCTCTCTCGTTGCCCCCGGTCTGTCTCATCCCTGGTCTGTCTCTCCCCCGGTCACCCTCGTCACCCCTTCTCTCTTGCCCCCGGTCTCTCTCACCTCCGGTCTCTCTCGCCCCTGGTTTCTCTCGTCGTCCCCAGTCTGTCTCACCCCCGGTCTCCCTCATCACCCCCGGTCTCTCTCACCTCCGGTCTCTCTCAACCCCCTGTCTCTCTCGCCCCCCCCCCCGGTCTCTCTCTCTCGTCCCCCCCACCCTGGTCTGTCTCACCCCCATTCTCTCTCGCTGCCCCTGGTGTCTCTCGCTGCCGGTCTTTTGTCGCCCCCGGTCTCTCTCTCGCCCCCAGACTCTCTCGTCGATCCTGGTCTCTCTCGACCACCCTGTCTCTTGTCACCCCCAGTCTCTCTCACCCTCGGTCTCTCATCACCCCAGTCTCTCTCACCCGCGGTCTCTCTTGCCCCCCGATCTCTCATTTGCGCCCAGTCTCTCTCACCCTCCGGTCTCTCTCGCCCCCGGATTCTGTCATCGCCCCCAGCCTCTCTCGCCCCCGATCTCTCTCGCCCCCTCCCTGGTCTCTCTCACTCCCAATCTCTCTTGCCTCCGGTGTCTTTCAGCCCTCCCCGGTCTCTTTTGCTCTCCCCCCCCACCACCCACGATCTCTCTCGCCCCCGGTCTCTCTCAGCCCCTGGTCTCTCTCACCCACAGTCTCTCTTGCCCCCGGTCTGTCTCGTCGCTTCCTGTCTCTCTCGCACCCGACTTCTCTCGCTTATCGGCCTCTCTCGTCCCCGGTCACTCTCACCCCCGGTCACTCTCACCCCCGGTCTTTCTCGCCCACAGTCTCTCTCGTCCCCGGTCTCTCTCACCCCCTGGTCTCTCTCTAGTCCCTGGTCTCTTTCGCTGCCCCCGGTCTCTCTCGCCCCCTGTCTCTCTTTGCCCCCGGTCTCTCTCACCCCCCCGGTCTTTCTTGTCACCCCCTCTCTCTCGCCCCAGGACTGTCTCTCGCCCCCAGTCTCTCTCGCCTCCTGTCTCTCTCTCTCTCTCTCTTGCCCACGGTCTCTCTGACCCCTGGTCTCTCTTGCCCCCGGTCTGTCTCATCGCTCACTGTCTCTCTCGCATCCGGCCTCTCTCGCCCCCTGTCTCTCTTTGTCCCCTCTCTCTCTCTCTCTCTCTCTTGCCCCCATTCTCTCTAGCCCCCCAGTCTCTCTCTAAACCCGTCTCTTGCTCCCCAGTTTCTCTCTCACCCCCTGGTTACTCTCACCCCCCGCTCTTTCTCACTCCCGGTCTCTCATCACCCCCGGAGTCTCGCCCCTGGTCTCTCTCACCCCCAGTCTCTCTCGCCCCCCAGTCAGTCTCTAGCTCCCGGTCTCTCTCGCCCTCGTCTCTCTTTGCCCCCAGTCTCTCTCTCTTGTCCACGGTTTCTCTCACCCCGAGTCTCTCTCACCCCCCGGTCTCTCTCGTTACCCCCTCTCTCATCCCCGGTCTCTCTCGTTACCCCCTCTCTCACCCCCGGTCTCTCTCGTTACCCCCTCTCTCATCCCCGGTCTCTCTCGTTACCCCCTCTCTCACCCCCGGTCTCTCTCGTTACCCCCTCTCTCACCCCAGAACTCTCTCTCACCCCTGGTCCCTCTCACACTCGGTCTCTCTCGCCCACAGTCTCTCTCGCCCCCGGCCCCTCTCGCCCCCGGCCTCTCTCGCACCCGGCCTCTCTCGCACCCGGCCTCTCTCGCACCCGGCCTCTCTCGATCCCGGGCCTCTCTCGCACCCGGCCTCTCTCGATCCCCGGCCTCTCTCGCACCCGGCCTCTCTCGATCCCCGGCCTCTCTCGCACCCGGCCTCTCTCGCACCCGGCCTCTCTCGATCCCCGGCCTCTCTCGCACCCGGCCTCTCTCGCACCCGGCCTCTCTCGATCCCGGGCCTCTCTCGCACCCGGCCTCTCTCGATCCCCGGCCTCTCTCGCACCCGGCCTCTCTCGATCCCCGGCCTCTCTCGCACCCGGCCTCTCTCGATCCCCGGCCTCTCTCGCACCCGGCCTCTCTCACACCCGGCCTCTCTCGCACCCAGCCTCTCTCGCACCCAGCCTCTCTCGCACCCAGCCTCTCTCGCCCCCGGCCTCTCTCGCCCCCGGCCTCTCTCGCCCCCGGTCTCTCTTGGCCCCGGACTCTCTCTCGCCCCTGGTGTCTCTCACTCCCGGTCTCTCTCTCGCCCCTGTTCTCTCTCACCCCCAGTGTCTCTCGCCCCCGGTCTCTCTCAAGCCCGGTCTCTCTCGCCCCCGGTCTCTCTTGGCCCCGGACTCTCTCTCGTCCCCGGTCTCACTTCACCCCTGATCTCTCTTTCTCGCCCCCGGTGTCTTTCTCGCCCCCGGTCTCACTCTCGTCCCCTGTCTCACTTCACCCCCGATCTCTCTTTCTCGCCCCCGGTGTCTTTCTCGCCCCCGGTCTCACTCTCGTCCCCTGTCTCTCTCGCCCCCGGTCTCTCTTGTTGCCCCCCAGTCTCTCTTGCCCACAGTCTCTCTCACCCCCCGTCTGTCTCATTGCTCCCTGCCTCTCTCGCTCCCCGGTCTCTCTCGCCCCCGGTCTCTCTCTCTCGCTCCTGGTCTCTCTCTCACCCCTGTTCTCTCTCACCCCCGGTGTCTCTCGCCCCTGTTCTCTCTCACCCCCGGTCTCTCTCTCTCGCCCCTGTTCTCTCTCACCCCCGGTGTCTCTCGTCCCCGTTCTCTCTCACTCCTGGTCTCTCTCTCGCCCCTGTTACCTCTCGCTCCCGGTCTCTGTCGTCACCCCGTCTCTCTTGGCCCCGGACTCTCTCTCACCCCCGGTCTCTCTCGCCCCTGTTCTCACTCACCCCCGGTGTCTCTCGCTCCCGGTCTCTCTCTCGCCCCTGTTACCTCTCACCCCCGCTGTCTCTCGCCCACGGTCTCTCTCGTCACCCCGTCTCTCTTGGCCCCGGACTCTCTCTCACCCCCGGTCTCTCTCGCCCCTGTTCTCTCTCACCCCCGGTGTCTCTCGCTCCCGGTCTCTCTCACCCCCGGTCTCTCTCACCCCCGGTCTCTCTTGGCCCCGGACTCTCTCTCGCCCCCGGTCTCTCTCGCCCCTGTTCTCTCTCACCCCCGGTGTCTCTCGCTCCCGGTCTCTCTCACCCACGGTCTCTCTCGCCCCCGGTCTCTCTTGGCCCCGGGCTCTCTCTCGCCCCCGGTCTCTCTCGCCCCTGTTCTCTCTCTCCCCCGGTGTCTCTCGCTCCCGGTCTCTCTCACCCACGGTCTCTCTCGCCCCCGGTCTCTCTTGGCCCCGGACTCTCTCTCGCCCCCGGTCTCTCTCGCCCCTGTTCTCTCTCTCCCCCGGTGTCTCTCACTCCCGGTCTCTCTCACCCCCGGTCTCTCTCGCCCCTGGTCTCTCTTGGCCCCGGACTCTCTCTCGCCCCCGGTCTCACTTCACCCCTGATCTCTCTTTCTCGCCCCCGGTCTCACTCTCGTCCCCTGTCTCTCTCGCCCCCGGTCTCTCTCGTTGTCCCTGGTCTCTCGTCACCCCCGGGTCTCTCTCCACCCCAATCTCTCTTGCCCCCAGTATCTTTTACCCCCCCCACCCCCGGTCTCTCTCGCCTCCCCTGGTCTTTCTTGCCTGCCCCAGTCTCTCGCCCCTGGTCTCTCTCTCCCGCCCCCGGTTTCTCTCTCTCGCCCCCGGTCTCTCTCACCCCCGGTCTCTTGTCACCCCCGGGTCTCTCTCACCCCCCAGTCTCTCTCGCCCCCGGTCTCTCTCGCTTCACCGGTCTCGCTCGGCCCCCCCCAGTCTCTCTCACCCCCCCTGGTCTCTCTTGTCGCCCCCCGGTCTCTCGTCACCCACAGTGTCTTGCCCCCGGTCTCTCTCGCCCACAGTCTCTCTCGCCCCCGGTCTGTCTTGTCTCTCACTGTCTCTCTCACACCTGGCCTCTCTCTCTCCCCGGCCTCTCTCGGTCCCGGTCTCTCTCTCGCCCTTGGTCTCTCTTGACCCCACTTTCTCTCGCCCCCGGTCTCTACTGTCGCCCCCAGTCTCTCGTTGCCCCCGATCGCTCGTCATCCCCGGTCTCTCACCCCGGTCACCATCTCGCCACGGTCTCACTCACGCTCCCAGTCTGTCTCGTCGCCCCAGTCTCTCTTGTCAACCCCTCTCTTTCGCCCCCTCGGTTTCTCGTCATTGCCGGTCTCACGCCCGCGGTCTCTCTCGCCCCCGGTCTCTCATCACCCCCGTTCTCTTGCGCCCCGGTTGCTCTCAGCACCCCCTTGTCTCTCGTCACTCCTGGTCTATCTCGCCTCCGGTCTCTCACACCCCCGCTCTCTCAGGCACCCCCCTGTCTCTCTCGTCCCCAGTTTCTCTCACACCCCCGGTCTCCGTTATCACTCCCAGCCTCTCTCATCGCCCTCGGACTCTCTCGCCCCCATTCTCTCACACCCTCCGGTCTCTCACACCCCCGCTCTCTCAGGCACCCCCCTGTCTCTCTCGTCCCCAGTTTCTCTCACACCCCCGGTCTCCCTTATCACTCCCAGCCTCTCTCATCGCCCTCGGACTCTCTCGCCCCCATTCTCTCTACCCCCCGGACTCTCATCGCCCCTGATCTCTCGTCAACCCCGGTCTCTCACTCCTGATCTTTCTCGTGCCTGTTCTCTCTCACCGCCCCCGGTGTCTCTCTCGCCCCCGTCTCTCTTTTGCCACGGTCTCTCTCGTCGCCCCCGGTCTCTCTCGTCGCCCCCGATCTGTCTCGTCGCCCCCCGTCTCTCTCTTCACCCCCTGTCTCTCTCTTCACCCCATGTCTCTCTCGCTCCCTTTCTCTCTCTCTCTCGCCCCCGGTCGCTCTCATTGCTCCCGGTCTCTCTCGTCCCTGATTTCTCTCGCTCCCCGGACTCTCACATCACCCCTGGTCTCTGTCTCTCTCTCTCTCGCACCCCCGGTCTCTCTCGCCCCAAGTCTCTCTCTTCACCCCCGGGTCTTTCGTCACCTCCAGTCTCTCGTCAGCCCCGGTCTCTCTTGGCACCCCCGGGTCTCTTGTCACCCCTGGGCTCTCTCGCCTCTGGTCTCACTCACTCCTGGTCTCTCAGGCGGCCCCCGTCTCCCTCGTCCCCCGGTCTCTCTTGCCCCCGTCTCTTGTCAACCCCCCCCGGTCTCTCTCACCCCCGGTGTCATTTACCACCACCACCCCCCCCCCCCACCACCTGGTCTCTAAACGGCCCCGGTCTCTCTCACCCCCGGTCTCTTGCTCTGGGTCTCTCTCGACCCCGTTCTCTCTCATTTCCTCGAACTCTTGTCACCCCCTGTTTCTCTCCTCACTGGTCTCCCTCGTTGCCCCCGGTCTCTCTCGCCCCAGTTCTCTCTCTTTGCCTATGGTCTCTTGTCGCTCCGGTCTCTCTCACACCCCCATCCCCCTACCCCGGTCCCTCTTGCCCCCGGTCTCTCTCACTCCCGGTCTCTCTTGCCCCAAGTCTCTCTTTTTGCCCCCGGTCTCTTGTCACCCCCGATGTCTTGCCCCCTGTCTCCCTTCTCCCTTGATCTCTCTCGTCCCCCGCTCTCTGTCACCCTCTCTCTCGCCCCCGCTCTCTGTCCCCCTCAGTCTCTCTCACCGCCGGTCTCTCTCATCCTTGGTCTCTGTCACCTCTCACCCCCTGGTGTCTCATCGCCCTCAGTCTCTCATCGACCCGCTCTCTCGTCACACACAGTCTCTCAGCCCGGTCTTTCTTGCCCCCGGTCTCTCTCGCCGCCCCTGGTCTTTCTCTTACCCCCGGTCTCTCTCTTGCCCCTCTGTCTCTCTCTCGCATCTCTCCCCGTCTCTCTCTCTCGCCGCCACCCCCGTCTCTCTCTCTCGCCCCCCGTCTCTCTCGTCAAGCCCTCTCTCTCACCCCCAGTCTCTCTCTCGCCCCCTCGTCTCTCTCGCCCCCGGTCTCTTTAGTCCTGGTCTCTCTCGCCCCCGGTCTCTCTCGCCCCCGGTCTCTCTCGCCCCCCTGTCTCTCTCTCACCCCCGGTCTCTCTCGCCCCCGGTCTCTCTCGCCCCCCTGTCTCTCTCTCACCCCCGGTCTCTCACACCACCGGTCTCTCTCGCCCCCTGTCTCTCTCGCCCCCAGTCTCTCTCACCCCCGGTCTCTCTCACCCCCGGTCTCTCTCGCCCCCCTGTCTCTCTCTCACCCCCGGTCTCTCACACCACCGGTCTCTCTCGCCCCCTGTCTCTCTCGCCCCCAATGTCTCTCACCCCCAGTCTCTCGCCCCACGGCCTCTCGCCCCTCTGGTCTCTCTCCCCCCGGTCTCTCTCTCTCGCCCCCAATGTCTCTCACCCCCAGTCTCTCGCCCCACGGCCTCTCGCCCCTCAGGTCCCTCTCCCCCCTGGTCTCTCTCATCGCCCCAGGTTCTCTCGTCGCCGGTCTCTCTGCCCCACTGGTCTCTCGTTGGCCCCGGTCTCTCTCTGCCCCACTGGTCTCTCTTGCCCCCGGTCTCTCTCGCCCCCGGTCTCTCATCAGTCCTGGTCTCTCGCGCCCCAGTCTCTCTTGGCACCTCCGGGTCTTTCATCACCCCTGGGCTCTCTCGCCTCTGATCTCTCTCGTCCCTCGGTCTCTCTCGCCCCCTGGTCTCTCTCGCTCCAGTCTCTCTCTCAGGCGCCCCTGGTGTCTCTCGCCCCCGGTCTCTTGTCAACCCCCCCCCCCACCCCGGTCTCTCTCACCCTAGCCTCTCTCCCCCCCCCACCCCGGTCTCTAATCGGCCCCGGTTTCTCATCATCCCCAGTCCCTTGCTCCGGGTCTCTCGCCCACGGTATCTCCCGTCACCCCCGTCTCTCGTCACCCCCGGTCTCTCTCGACCCCGTTCTCTCTCTCGTTGCCCCCGATCTCTTGTCACCCCCTGTTTCTCTCCTCACTGGTCTCCCTCGTTGCCCCCGGTCTCTCTCGCCCCAGTTCTCTCTCTTTGCCTATGGTCTCTTGTCGCTCCGGTCTGTCTCACACCCCCATCCCCCTACCCCGGTCCCTCTCGCCCCCGGTCCCTCTCGCCCCCGGTCTCTCTCACTCCCGGTCTCTCTTGCCCCAAGTCTCTCTTTTTGCCCCCGGTCTCTTGTCACCCCCGATGTCTTGCCTCCTGTCTCCCTTCTCCCTTGATCTCTCTCGTCCCCCGCTCTCTGTCACCCTCTCTCTCGCCCCCGCTCTCTGTCCCCCTCAGTCTCTCTCACCGCCGGTCTCTCTCATCCTTGGTCCCTGTCACCTCTCACCCCCTGGTGTCTCATCGCCCTCAGTCTCTCATCGACCCGCTCTCTCGTCACACACAGTCTCTCAACCCGGTCTTTCTTGCCCCCGGTCTCTCTCGCCGCCCCTGGTCTTTCTCTTACCCCCGGTCTCTCTCTTGCCCCTCTGTCTCTCTCTCGCACCTCTCCCCGTCTCTCTCTCTCTCGCCGCCACCCCCGTCTCTCTCTCTCACCCCCAGTCTGTCTTGTCGTCCCGGTCTCTCTTGACAACCCCTCTCTCTCGCCCCCGGTCTCACTTCACCCCCGATCTCTCTTTCTCGCCCCCGGTGTCTTTCTCGCCCCCGGTCTCACTCTCGTCCCCTGTCTCTCTCGCCCCCGGTCTCTCTCGTTGTCCCTGGTCTCTCGTCACCCCCGGGTCTCTCTCCACCCCAATCTCTCTTGCCCCCAGTATCTTTTGCCCCCCCCCACCCCCGGTCTCTCTCGCCTCCCCTGGTCTCTCTTGCCTGCCCCAGTCTCTCGCCCCTGGTCTCTCTCTCTCGCCCCCGGTTTCTCTCTCTCGCCCCCGGTCTCTCTCACCCCCGGTCTCTTGTCACCCCCGGGTCTCTCTCACCCCCCCAGTCTCTCTCGCCCCCGGTCTCTCTCGCTTCCCCGGTCTCGCTCGGCCCCCCCCAGTCTCTCTCACCCCCCCAGTCTCTCTTGTCGCCCCCTGGTCTCTCGTCACCCCCGGTCTCTCTAATCTCCCCCGGTCCCTCTCTTGCTTCCCCTCCCCTTCTCTCTCTCTCTCTCTCGCCCCCCTGTCTCTCTCTCTCTCTCACCCCCCCCCCTCTGTCTCTCTCTCTCTCGCCCCCGGTCTCTCGCATCACCCCCGTCACTCTTATCTGCCCCAGTCTCTCTCTCGCACCCCACCCCCCCCCACCGCCGGTCTCTCTCTTGCCACTGGTCTCTATCGCCCCCCGGTCTCTCTCTCTCTCGCCACGGTCTCTCCCTTGTCCCCTGTCTGTCTTGTTGCCCCAGTCTCTCTTGTGGACCCCTCTCTCTCGCCCCCGCTCTCTCTCACCCGCGGTCTCTCTCTCGCCCCCCGGTCTGTCTTATCTCCGGTCTGTCTTGCCCCCGGTCTCTCTCGCTGCCCCCGGTCTTTCTTTGCCCTGTCTCTGTCTCTCGCCCCTGGTCTCTCTCGTCAACCCCCCTCTCTCTCGCCCCCAGTCTCTCTCATCATCCCCGGTTTCTCTTATCTCCCCGGGTCTCTCTCGTCCCTGATCTTGATCGTCCCTGGTCTCTCTCTTGCCTCCCCAGTCTCTCACTCCCGCACCCGGTCTGACTTGTCACCGCGGTCTCTCTTGTGAACCCCTCTCTCTCACCCGCGGTCCCCTTTGCCCCCGGTTTCTCTCTCACCCTCAGTCTCTTTCTCGCCCCCGGTCTCTATCGCCCCCAGTCTACCTCGCACTCCCTGTTCTCTCTCTCACGCCCTTGGTCTCTCTCTCACCCTCCTGGTCTCTCTCTCGCCCCCGGTTTCTCTCTGGCCCCCGGTCTCTCTTCGCCCCCAGTCTCTCTCATTAACCCCTCTCTCTCGACCCAGTCTCTCTCTTCATCCCTGGTCTCTCTTATCTCCCCCGGTCTCTGTCTCACCCCTGGTCTCTCTCACTCCCTGTCTCTCATTGCCACTGGTCTCTCAACCCCGTCTCTCATCGCTCTCGGTCTGTCATTGCACCCGGGCTCTGGTCACACCTGATCTCTCTCGCCCCGGTTCCTCTTGCCCCCGGTCTCTCTCTTGGCACGGGTCTCTATCGCCCCCAGTCTCTCTCTCTCTCTCGCTACGGTCTCTCTCTTGCCCCCGTTCTGTCTTGTTGCCCCAGTCTCTCTCGTGAACCCCTCTCTCTCGCCCTTGGTCTCTTCCCCCACCCCACCACCCCCCCCGCCCCCGGTCGCTCTCTCACCCCCGGTCTCTATCATTCCTGGTCTTTATCGCCCCGGTCTCTCTCTCTCTTGCTACAGTCTCTCTCTCGCACCCGGTTTATCTCATCGCCCCGGTCTCTCTTGTGAACCCCTCTCTCGCCCCAGTCACTCTCACCCCTTGACTCTCTCTCTCTCGTGCCCCCGGTCTCTCTCTCATCCCACCCCACCGGTCTCACTCTTGCCCCTGGTCTCTCTCGCACCCGGTCTCTCTTGCTGCCCTGGGACTCTCTCTTTCTCGCCCCTGGTCTCTCTCTCGTCCCCCAGTCTCTGTCTCGCTCCCTGTCTCTCATCGTCCCCGCTCTCTCATTTCCCCCGGTCTCTCTTGCCCCCCGGTCTTTTTTGTTGCCCCCGGTCTCTCATCGCCCCAGTCTCTCTTGCCCCTGATCTCTCTCGTTGCCCCCGGTCTCTCGTTGCCCCCAGTCTCTCTTCAACCCCAGTCTCTCTTGTACCCGGTCTGTCTTGTCACCCCCTCTCTCTCGCCCCCAGTCTCCTTCTCACCACGGTCTCACTCTCACTCTCGCTCCCGGTCTATCTTGTCACCAACAGTCTCTCTTGTCAACCCTTCTCTCATCACCCCTGGTCTCTCTCTTGTCCCCGGTCTCTCAGGCACCCAGATCTCGTCAACCCCGGTCTCTCTCCCCCGGTATCTCTCGACCCGGTCTTTCTCTCCACCCCCAGCCTCTCTCATCACCCCCAGTCTGTCTTGTCACCCCCAGTCTCTCCCACCCCCAATCTCTCTCATCCCCACCACCCCGATCTCTCACACCCCCGGTCTCTCACACCCCCGGTCTCTCTCGCCCCGGTCTCTCACACCCCCGGTCTCTCACACCCCCGGTCTCTCTCGCCCCCGGTCTCTCTCGCCCCCGGTCTCGCACACCCCCGGTCTCTCACACCCCCGGTCTCTCACACCCCCGGTCTCTCTCACCCCAGGTCTCTCTCACCCCCGGTCTCTCACACCCCCGGTCTCTCTCGCCCCCGGTCTCTCACACCCCCGGTCTCTCTCACCCACGGTCTCTCTCACCCCCGGTCTCTCACACCCCCTGTCTCTCACACCCCCTGTCTCTCACACCCCCGGTCTCTCACACCCCCTGTCTCTCTCACAACCGGTCTCTCACACCCCCTGTCTCTCACACCCCCGGTCTCTCTCGCCCCCGGTCTCTCACACCCCCTGTCTCTCTCACAACCGGTCTCTCTCACCCCCTGTCTCTCACACCCCCAGTCTCTCACACCCCCGGTCTCTCACACCCCCTGTCTCTCACACCCCCGGTCTCTCACGCCCCCGGTCTCTCACGCCCCCGGTCTCTCACACCCCCTGTCTCTCTCACCCCCGGTCTCTCTCGCCCCCGGTCTCTCTCGCCCCCGGTCTCTCACACCCCCTGTCTCTCTCACCCCCGGTCTCTCTCGCCCCCGGTCTCTCTCGCCCCGGTCTCTCACACCCCCTGTCTCTCTCACCCCCGGTCTCTCTCGCCCCCGGTCTCTCACACCCCCGGTCTCTCACACCCCCGGTCTCTCACACCCCCTGTCTCTCTCACACCCCCTGTCTCTCTCACACCCCCGGTCTCTCACACCCCCGGTCTCTCACACCCCCGGTCTCTCTCGCCCCCGGTCTCTCACGCCCCCGGTCTCTCACGCCCCCGGTCTCTCACACCCCCGGTCTCTCACACCACCGGTCTCTCTCGCCCCCTGTCTCTCACGCCCTTGGTCTCTCTCACCCCCGATCTCTCACGCCCCCGGTCTCTCACGCCCCCGGTCGCTCTCGCCCCCGGTCTCTCTCGCCCCCGGTCTCTCTCGCCCCCGGTCTCTCACACCCCCGGTCTCTCACACCCCCGGTCTCTCACACCCCCGGTCTCTCACACCCCCGGTCTCTCTCACCCCCCCTCTCTCACACCCCCGGTCTCTCACGCCCTTGGTCTCTCACGTCCCCGGTCTCTCTCTCGCCCCCGGTCTCTCACACCCCCGGTCTCTCTCACCCCCCCTCTCTCACACCCCCGGTCTCTCTCACCCCCGGTCTCTCTCTCACACCACCGGTCTCTCACACACCCGGTCTCTCACACCCCCGGTCTCTCACACCCCCGGTCTCTCTCTCGCCCCCGGTCTCTCACACCCCCGGTCTCTCTCTCGCCCCCGGTCTCTCACACACCCGGTCTCTCACACCCCCGGTCTCTCACACCCCCGGTCTCTCTCTCGCCCCCGGTCTCTCACACCAACGGTCTCTCACGCCCCCGGTCTCTCTCTCGCCCCCGGTCTCTCACACCCCCGGTCTCTCACACCCCCGGTCTCTCACACCCCCGGTCTCTCTCTCGCCCCCGGTCTCTCACACCAACGGTCTCTCACGCCCCCGGTCTCTCTCACACCAACGGTCTCTCACGCCCCCGGTCTCTCTCACACCCCCGGTCTCTCACACCCCCGGTCTCTCTCTCGCCCCCGGTCTCTCACGCCCCCGGTCTCTCACACCCCCGGTCTCTCACACCCCCGGTCTCTCACGCCCCCGGTCTCTCACACCCCCTGTCTCTAACTCTCCCCGGTCTCTCTCACCCCCCGGTCTCTGACTCTCCCCGGTCTCTCTCACCCCCTGGTCTCTAACTCTCCCCGGTCTCTCTCACCCCCGGTCTCTGACTCTCCCCGGTGTCTCTCACCCCCGGTCTCTGACTCTCCCCGGTCTCTCTCACCCCACGGTCTCTGACTCTCCCCAGTCTCTCTCACCCCCTGGTCTCTAACTCTCCCCGGTCTCTCTCGCCCCCGGTCTCTAACTCTCCCCGGTCTCTCTCACCCCACGGTCTCTAACTCTCCGCAGTCTCTCTCACCCCCTGGTCTCTAACTCTCCCCGGTCTCTCTCACCCCCTGGTCTCTGACTCTCCCCAATCTCTCTCACCCCTCGGTCTCTAACTCTCCCCGGTCTCTCTCACCCCTTGGTCTCTAACTCTCCGCAGTCTCTCTCGCCCTCAGTCTCTGACTCTCCCCAGTCTCTCTCACCCCTTGGTCTCTAACTCTCCGCAGTCTCTCTCGCCCTCAGTCTCTGACTCTCCCCAGTCTCTCTCACCCCCTGGTCTCTAACTCTCCGCAGTCTCTCTCGCCCTCAGTCTCTAACTCTCCCCGGTCTCTCTCTCCCCTCCGGTCTCTAACTCTCCCCAGTCTCTCACACCACCCCGTCTCTAACTCTCCCCAGTCTCTCTCGCCCTCAGTCTCTAACTCTCCGCAGTCTCTCTCACCCTGCGGTCTCTAACTCTCCCCGGTCTCTCTCACCCCCTGGTCTCTAACTCTCCCCGGTCTCTCTCTCACCCTCCGGTCTCTAACTCTCCCCGGTCTCTCTCGCCCTCAGTCTCTAACTCTCCCCGGTCTCTCTCACCCCCTGGTCTCTAACTCTCCCCGGTCTCTCTCTCACCCTCCGGTCTCTAACTCTCCCCGGTCTCTCTCGCCCTCAGTCTCTAACTCTCCCCGGTCTCTCTCACCCCCCGGTCTCTAACTCTCCCCGGTCTCTCTCTCCCCTCGTCTCTAACTCTCCCCGGTCTCTCTCACCCCCCGGTCTCTAACTCTCCCCGGTCTCTCTCTCCCCCGGTCTCTAACTCTCCCCAATCTCTCTCACCCCCCTGTCTCTAACTCTCCCCAGTCTCTCTCGCCCCCTGTCTCTAACTCTCCCCGGTCTCTCTCGCCCCCGGTCTCTAACTCTCCCCGGTCTCTCTCACCCCCCGGTCTCTAACTCTCCCCAATCTCTCTCACCCCTCGGTCTCTAACTCTCCCCGGTCTCTCTCACCCCCCGGTCTCTAACTCTCCCCGGTCTCTCTCACCCCTCGGTCTCTACCTCTCCCCAGTCTCTCTCACCCCCTGGTCTCTAACTCTCCCCGGTCTCTCTCACCCCCCGGTCTCTAACTCTCCCCGGTCTCTCTCACCCCCCGGTCTCTAACTCTCCCCAGTCTCTCTCACCCCCTGGTCTCTAACTCTCCCCGGTCTCTCTTGTCCCCGGTCTCTAACTCTCCCCAATCTCTCTCACCCCCTGGTCTCTAACTCTCCCCGGTCTCTCACACCCCCTGGTCTCTAACTCTCCCCAATCTCTCTCACCCCTCGGTCTCTAACTCTCCCCGGTCTCTCTCACCCCCTGGTCTCTAACTCTCCCCAGTCTCTCTCACCCCCTGGTCTCTAACTCTCCCCGGTCTCTCTCACCCCCCGGTCTCTAACTCTCCCCAATCTCTCTCACCCCTCGGTCTCTAACTCTCCCCGGTCTCTCACACCCCCTGTCTCTAACTCTCCCCGGTCTTTCTCACCCCCCGGTCTCTAACTCTCCCCGGTCTTTCTCACCCCCTGGTCACTAACTCTCCCCAGTCTCTCTCACCCCCTGGTCTCTAACTCTCCCCAGTCTCTCTCACCCCCTGGTCTCTAACTCTCCCCGGTCTCTGTCGCCCCCGGTCTCTAACTCTCCCCAGTCTCTCTCGCCCCCGGTCTCTAACTCTCCCCAGTCTCTCTCGCCCCCGGTCTCTAACTCTCCCCAGTCTCTCTCACCCCTTGGTCTCTACCTCTCCCCAGTCTCTCTCACCCCCTGGTCTCTAACTCTCCCCAGTCTCTCTCACCCCCCGGTCTCTAACTCTCCCCAATCTCTCTCACCCCCTGGTCTCTAACTCTCCCCAGTCTCTCTCACCCCCCGGTCTCTAACTCTCCCCAATCTCTCTCACCCCCTGGTCTCTAACTCTTCCCGGTCTCTCTCGCCCCCCGTCTCTAATTCTCCCCAGTCTCTCTCGCCCCTCGTCTCTAACTCTCCCCAGTCTCTCTCACCCCCCCGGTCTCTAACTCTCCCCGGTCTCTCTCGCCCCTCGTCTCTAACTCTCCCCAGTCTCTCTCGCCCCTCGTCTCTAACTCTCCCCGGTCTCTCTCGCCCCCTGGTCTCTATCTCTCCCC
Organism: Chiloscyllium punctatum; assembly: GCF_047496795.1. Taxonomy (NCBI): domain Eukaryota; kingdom Metazoa; phylum Chordata; class Chondrichthyes; order Orectolobiformes; family Hemiscylliidae; genus Chiloscyllium; species Chiloscyllium punctatum. Next base: position 41,837,086 of record NC_092788.1, read on the forward strand.
AGTCTCTCTCTCGCCCCCTGGTCTCTAACTCTCCCCGGTCTCTCATCACCCCGGTCTCTAACTCTCCCCAGTCTCTCTCTCGCCCCCGGTCTCTAACTCTCCCCAGTCTCTCTCGCCCCCGGTCTCTAACTCTCCCCAGTCTCTCTCGCCCCTCGTCTCTAACTCTCCCCAGTCTCTCTCACCCCCTGGTCTCTAACTCTCCCCAGTCTCTCTCACCCACTGGTCTCTAACTCTCCCCGATCTCTCTCACCCCCTGGTCTCTAACTCTCCCCAGTCTCTCTCACCCCCCGGTCTCTAACTCTCCCCGGTCTCTCTCACCCCCCGGTCTCTAACTCTCCCCGATCTCTCTCACCCCCTGGTCTCTAACTCTCCCCAGTCTCTCTCACCCCCCGGTCTCTAACTCTCCCCGGTCTCTCTCGCCCCCGGTCTCTAACTCTCCCCAGTCTCTCTCGCCCCTCGTCTCTAACTCTCCCCAGTCTCTCTCACCCCCTGGTCTCTAACTCTCCCCAGTCTCTCTCACCCACTGGTCTCTAACTCTCCCCGATCTCTCTCACCCTCTGGTCTCTAACTCTCCCCAGTCTCTCATCGCCCCGGTCTCTCTCACATCTGGTTTCTCATCTCTCCGGATCTCTCTCTCCCCTCGATCTCTCTCACCCCCTGGGTCTCTCTTGTCCCTGTTCTCTCTCGACCCTGGTCTCACTTGACCCCGGACTCTCTCACCCTCCCCCCTACTGTCTCTATCACCCCCCTCCACCCCGGTCTCTCTCGCCCCTGTTCTCTCTCGCCCCCGGACTCTCTCACCCTCCCCCCACCACCATCTCTCTCACCGCACCCCCCCCCCCACCCCCAGTCTCTCTTGCCTCTGTTCTCTCTTGCACCCGGTCTCTCTCTCACCCTTCGGTTCCTCTCACCTCAGTCTCTCTCATTGCCCCGTGGTCTCTCTCGCCCCCCTGCGTCACTCACCCCTGATCTCTCTCACCCTCCCTGGCCTCTCGTTGCACCCCCCCCCCATCTCTCTCTTGCCTCTGTTCTCGCTCGCCTCCCCCCGGTCTCTCTCGACGCCCGGTCTCTCTCGCCCTCGGTCACTCATCCCCCCTCGTCTCTCTCTCCCCTCGGTCTATCGCCCCGGTCTCTCTCACCCCCCGGTCTCTCTCGCCCCCCTCAGTCTCTCTCACCCCCCGATCTCTCTCGTCAACCCCGGTATCCCTCATCACCCCCGGTCTCTCTCTCCACCAGTCTCTCGTCATTCCTGGTCTCATTCACGCCCAGTCTCACTTGCCTCCAGTCTCTCTTGCCCCCGGTCTCTCACGTCAACCCCTCTCTCTCGCCCTCCCCCGGTCTCTCTCTCACCCCCGGTCTCTCTCTCGCCCCCGGTCTCTCTCTCGCCCCCGGTCTCTCTCTTGCCCCCTGGTCTCTCTTGCCCCCTGGTCTCTCTTGTTTCCCCCGGTCTCTCTCTCTCTGCCCCGTTCTCTCTCGTCCCCGGTCTCTCTCGCCCCGGTCTGTCTTGCCCCTGGTCTGTCTCGTCGGCTCCTGTCTCACTTGCCCCCGGTCTCTATCACACCCTGTCTCTCTCTCGCCCCCGGTCTCTCTCTCGCCCCCGTCTCTCTCACCTCCCCCCCCCCCCGCGTCTGTCTCACCCCACCCCCCTCGCGCTCTCGCCCCCCCCCCCCCCCACTGCGTCTCTCGCCAGCCCCGGTCTCTCTCACCCCCTTCTCTCTCTCATCACCCCTGGTCTCTCTCGTCACCTCCAGTCTCTCATCACCCCCTCCGTCTCACCCCTGGTTGCTCTCACCCCCCTAGTCTCTCATGTTCCTGGTTTCTCTCGTCACCCCCGGTCTGTCTCGCCCCCGGTCTCACATGTCCCCGGTTTCTCTCGTCGCCCCCAATCTCTCTCTCGTCCCCCTCTGTCTCGCCCCCCCTCACTCAGTCGGCCCCCTCTCTCTCTCGCACCCCCTCCCTCTCTTGCCCCCCTCTCTCGGCCCCTTTTCTTTCGCACCCCCCCTTGCCCCCCTCTCTCTCTCACCGCCTCTCTCTCTCTCACTGCCTCTCTCTCTCGTCACCCCCTCTCTCTCACCCTCGGTCTCTCTCGCCCCCACCCCCACCCCCGGTCTCTCACGGCCCTGGTTTCTCTTGTCGCCCCGGTCTCTCTCTTGTCCCCAGTCTCTTTCATCACCTCCAGTCTCTCATCGCCCCCCTCTCTCTCTCACCCCTCTGTCTCTCTCGCCCCCCTCTCTCTCGCCCCCCTCTCTCTCGCCCCCCCTCCTCGAACCCCTGTCTCTCTTGCCTCCTCTCTCTCACCCCCCCCTCTCTCGGCCTCCCCTCTATCGGCTCTCCTCTCTCTCGCACCCCCCGTTTCTCCCACCCCTTTAGTCCGTCCCCCTCTCTCTCTCGCCCACCTCCTCTCTCTCTCTTGCCCCTCTCTCTCACCCCCCTGTCTCTCGTCCCCCCCACCCTGTGTCTCCCTGCTCTTTCACATTCTCTCGAATCACTGTCGCCTCATCTCCCTTTCTCTCCTCCCTCTCTCTCTCATTCTCGCCTCTGTCTCTCTCTCTTTCTCTTGCTGCCATCTCCCTCCCTGTCTTGCCCCCTCTGTTTGCCCCTCTCTCGTTCCCTCTCTTAACTCCATCCCTATCTCCTCTCTCTCTCTCTCTCTCTCTCTCAGGGAGGGAGAGAGGGAAGAGGGGAGGCAGGTGGAGAAACCGGGGTTGGGGGTGTGGTGTGATAGAGACGGGGGAATGAGTGAGAGTGAAAAGGAGAGGTGATGAGAAGGAAAGAGTATGCAGAGATAGAGAGGGAGAGCAATGAGGAGAAAGGGTAGGGGAGAGGAAATGGGGAGTCCAGGTTGGAGTGGGGGGACAGAGGGAGTTAAACCCAGCTCCTGGGCTCAGGGCGCGGTGCCCTCCCCTTCCCTGAGAACCAGGACTTGGGGCTGAGCCTGTCTCTCTCCAGCTCAGCTTCTCCAACACAAAGACACACAACAACATCGGTCACTCTGCTGCTCGGCACGATTTAATCAACATTTTTATTGGTTACAAATGGAAGTGATGGATACAGTCAGTGGGATGGTGCCTTTTCTCACTGGCCCCTGAGTTGTGAGAAACATTGAAATGTTTCCCTGTAACCCCCCTGGGGGATAAGGATGGACAAACCAGCGCTACCCTCAGTCTGTTACCATAGCGACAGGCTGCTCCATCACTGAAACACTGAACTGAAATGAGAAAATCCCGGATGGATTGATTAATGAGGGAATTTGATGGATGGATGGATTTGGGTGAAGGGATATTTCAGCACATTCTTCAGCTGCTGCCTGAACTTAGTCTGGGTCACGGCATAAATCGCGGTGTTTGTGCAGCAACTGAGGAGCTGCAGCATGAAGCCCAATTCCCGCACAAAGGGATCGAGATACACAGACTGATACCCAATCGACAACATCCGGTTCCATATAGAATACATCATGAACATTGACCATAACAGGATGAAATTGGCCGAGATCACAAACAGTAAAATGATGGATTTTTTTCGGTTTCTCATTTCAGTGTCAGACTGAGCGTCCCCATTGGTGTGAGCGCGGAGTCTCCTGCGGGCTCTGCTGGTCACTAAAATGTGTCTGACGGTGAGAACATTGAGCAGCAGAATCAGGAGAAATGGGACACACGGGGTTAGAATGTGGTGGAGGAACTCGATTGTGACCCAGACACGGGAGGATCGAACAGCGAGTGTTACATCACAAAACCAGGGGCGGTTCATCAGCCAATACCGAGCCTCGAGCATAAAATACCAGGGAATGTTCTTTAAGCAGCTCAGCACAGTCACTGCTCCCAGAACCACAGCCGCCGTTTTCTCACTGCAATATTTACTTTTCAGCTTCCGGCAACAAATGGCCACAAACCGATCAAAGGTGAAAGTGACGGTGAACCAGACAGAGCAGTCAGTGGCTGCATAAAGCAGGACGGCGTGGATATTACACACGGGGACGGAGGACACCAGGAAATAAAACTGTTCCCAATAAACAATGGGAATGTGTCTCAGGATCAGGTCGAGGATAATGACCAGGAGATCCGCCGCTGCCATGGCCCCCAGGTAACGTCTGACACATGGAGACAATCCACAATCTTTATAAAGCAGGACGTAGATGGTCACTACGTTAACTGTGAGGAAGGAAAACAAACCCATTATCCATCAGCCTGGAGGCAAAGGGACCCGTTTGATCGGGGACCCAGTGAGATTTTCAAATGTGTCCCTGTATTCAGGGATTTATTAAAATAATTGGAGCTGGAATAACAAATGGGAAGGTCGGAATTACTGACAAAAATATGACAAAAAACACAAGAAACCTTCCCTCCCCAAACACACAGAGACACATCCATAAGGACAGATAGTTTCTAGAACATTCCCACACACTCGATCGCTCGAGAGCAGACACAGGTCACTCCTTCCCAGTTCCTAATACGGAGGGTGGAAACGTTGCTGTCCTGAAGGATTCTCTCCCAGTTTCCTGAAGACAAACGGAGTTTGGGAATTTCTGTATTTTGGTCTAAATTGTGGTCGATCCTGCGTCGTGGAGAAATGTAAACGCAGGGAAAACGTATTCACCCCTTTAACTGCCTGAGGGGCCTTCGGAACAGTGTCTCCTTCTCCCTGGAACGGGATCTCTTCCCTCGGGATCTTATCGTTTGTTCAATTCACTGACGTCCGGCCGTTCACAAACAATGTCAGGGTCAGAACGTTCCGGGGAATGTCAGTTATAGAATGTCGGGGACAGACCATTCCGGGGAACCCCATGACCTGTCCATGACCTTTCCCCCCTATCCACCCCACCAACATGATGTACTGTGCCTGGACACTATGTAACATTAATGGGGTGAGAGACGGAGGGTCCAATCACAGGAATGGGAACTAAAGGCATTGCCAGAAAAGCTGAGATATTTCGATATACCACATTCTCAATCCACCTCCCAGAACCAGCCCGGACACCATCAACCCCGGGGAGATATCTGTTCACCGTGGAACACTGTACAGACCAGGCCAGTTTACTGCTCAGTACAACACAGCAATCTGTCCAGATTCATCCATTGCACTGCTCAATACAATCCAGCAATATGGCCAGGGTGAAGCAATGTGCAGATTCAGCCATTACACTGGGACAATACAATCCAGCAATCTGTCCAGTGTGGGACACTGCACAGACCACAGTAGTGCATTGATCTATAAACCCAGACCATATATCTGTTCCGCACTGGGAGCTGTGCAGACCACAGCAATGCATTGATCTATAACCCCGGACTAGATATCTGTGCAGCACAGGGAGCTGTGCAGACCACAGCAGGGCACTAATGTGTGAACCTGAAACAAATATCCATCCAGCAGAAGGAGCTACCGAATCCATATAATTGCATTATCTATAAACCTCAACTAGATAGCGATCTGTGCAGTGATCACCCGGGAATTAATCTGTCACCCAGGAGCAGTTACCCTCCCAGCATGGAGGGCTGTGTAGCCCACCCCAGTGCATTGATCTGTAATTCAGGAGCAGTTACCCACCCAGCATGTCGGACTGTGTACACCACCCCAGTGCATCGATCTGTAAACCAGGAGCAGTTACCCTCCCAGCATGCAGGACTATGTACCCCACCCCAGTACATTGATCTGTAACCCAGGAGCAGTTACCCTCCCAGCATATAGGACTGTGTATCCCAACCCAGTGCATTGATCTGTAAACCAGGAGCAGTTACCCTCCCAGCATGTAGGACTGTGTACCCCACCCCAGTACATTCATCTGTAAACCAGAAGCAGTTACCCTCCCAGTATGTAGGACTGTGTAAACCACCCCAGTGCATCGATTTGTAACCCAGGAGCAGTTATCCTCCCAGCATATAGGACTGTGTACCCCACCCCAGTGCATTGATCTGTCAACCAGGAGCATTTACCCTCCCAGCATGTAGGACTGTGTACCCCACCCCAGTGCATTGATCTGTAACCCAGGAGCAGTTACCCTCCCAGCATGTAGGACTGTGTACACCACCCCAGTACATTGATCTGTAACCCAGGAGCAGTTACCCTCCCAGCATGTAGGACTGTGTACACCACCCAGGTCCATTGATCTGTAACCCAGGAGCAGTTACCCTCCCAGCATGTAGGACTGTGTACACCACCCAGGTCCATTGATCTGTAACCCAGGAGCAGTTACCCCCCCAGCATGTAGGTCTGTGTACACCACCCCAGTGCATTGATCTGTAACCCAGGAGCATTTACCTTCCCATTATGTAGGACTGTGTACCCCACCCCTGCGCGTTGCTCAGTAACACTGTGTTAGACCCCTGCCCAGTGTGGGGAAACTTGCAGCCCGGGATGGAAGTGACAGGATGTGCCGCTCCCACCCATTTACAGCTCCATAATCTCCTTTGTGCCGTGATAAGGGGTTGCTATGGGTGCGAACATCACTGCCAGAGAGAGATGGCGGGGGAATCAGTTTAAATATCACCACATGGGGGTGGGTTGGGAAGTAGACAGAGAAGGGGAGATTGAGAGACAGTGTCATGGAAGGATGTGTTCCCAGGTTTCAGAATGCTGAAATGTAGACACTTCGATAGCATCCTGTAACATGAGCCTGTCTTCCCAGGAAAGATGGGAAAAAGGGATATTGGTGTGAGGTGAAATGATGGAGAGTTTTGTATGAACATTTGTTCTCCAGCTTTGTAAATGGGACTGGTTTCAACAGAGTCCAATATTCATTGGACAGATTCTGACAATAATTTCTCTCAGTGCCATTTTAATTGACTGGGACAGAGGGATCAACCGCAACAGACCGAGCTAGTTTTCTTATGCTATCTTATCAGACTCACCTCATTAACTACCCACACCACCCCATAGTGTCCCTCTCATTCAATACCAACCAGATGATCTCACCCATCATGACTGGAGGTGCACACCATCGTCCGGATGCCCCTGGATATTCCATGATCTCTGGCACTAGTGCCATGTTTAAAAGCCCAAATGGGCACACGGTTGAGCTTTCTCAGTTTGGAGCTGCCCTATACAGTTTACCCCGAGTATGGCAGATAAGTGATTTACACTAGGGTTTGTTGACAGGGGCACGGAGGGCCTGGTGCATGGGCTAGTACAGACGGGAACCATTTTCTTCCCAGAGGGGGCCACAACACCAGAACCACCGGGCATGGTCTGAGCTCCCCACCCAGCTCAGTGCAGTATCTGCGGTCTGAAGAAATGTCCAGCAATACAGGACAAGCATCAATAACCTTCCCCACTCTGTCAGGATAAGGGTCACTGTATTCTCTCTGCTCCCTCACATTCACTATATATCTGTTATAGCATCTTCCCCACTGCCGCGCGCTTTCTCTCTCTCCCTCTCTCCTGCTGTCTGTCTGTCTGTCTGTCTCTCTCTCTCTCTCTCTCCCTCTCTCCTGCTCTCTCTCTCTCTCTCCCTCTCCTTCTCCCTCTTCATCTCTCTCACTTCCTCCCTCCACTTTACCCCTCACGTTAATAACACTGCATGGGAACAACACTGTGGTCTGATTCTATCATACCCCTCCCCATGTCCCCCACCTATACCAGCACTAACAGCAGGGTCACATACTCCCACCCTCCCTCCCTTTCTCCCATTGCAGGAGAAACAGCCTGGAATAGGACAGAAAGGGCCAAGCCGGGTGGTGGGGTGTCCGATATCCGTTCCCTCCCCCCCTCCTCCCCCCGCCATGTGGGGAGGACCCTGGTAGGAGCCGGAGAGGACCGGGACACCTCGTGTGGAGATTCTGAAACATCCACGTCCCACCGACCGAGTAAGGAGCAATGTTCAGTGAAGGGCAATTCTCACTTTAAACCCACTGGCAGCTCCGTTTCCCCCCGGCACAACTTAGAAGCTGTGGCCCTGATGCCATCTCCCTTTTGTCTCGAGCTGATACAAATGGAATCCCCACGGTCTCGGTGGGCAGGAGGGTGGGCTCACATCACATCGTCACCACCACCTCCCAGGAAGGGAGCACAGAGACTCCCTCATACACCTCCCCCTGTAAACAGCTCAGATACTGAAACTAATCTGTGATCGTTACTGCTCTCCCCACTTGTCCTGATATCTTCAACAATCTGTGCTCATATACACCCAGCGCCCTCTGCTCCTGCACCCCCTTTATAACGGTACGGCCTGTTTTAAACTGTCTTTCATTGTCCTTCCTACCAAAGTGTATCACCTCAAACTGCTCTGCATTGATCCCCACCTGCCTTACACCTGAAAACTACACCAACGTGTCACTGTCATGTTAGAGTTCCACAATGACCTCCATAGACTTCAGAGTTCTTCCAGGTTCGGTGCCATCTACAAACATTGAGATTGTTATAGTGTCACAGTCCCCATGAAAAAACTGAAATCCTGCCCCACATACATGAGTCTGAGCAAGTGAAATACTGATATATTCCCACGGACAGAGTCGAATAATGACATGCTGTCAATGGAACAACAACAGTCCTGACACACGCCAGACGGAGCGAATGAAATATTGACAAACCACAGAGCAAGAGAAATCCGGATAGGTCCCACTTATCGATATTCATCAGGGTATAATGTGGTGAAGTTGAAAGGGTGTACTATAACTGTAAGAGAGAGGGAATGCTGTTCTGAACTGAGAGCTTACAAGCACCTGTGATACGAGAGGATGGCAGACCCAGAAACAGTATATTGCTATAGAGCTGGAGTCGGGTAATAAGCAGTTTAGAGAAAGGGGGTCCCAGAGTTGTGAATAGTTGATGTCAAATGTTCACTTTCAGAGTGAAAAAATAAATTGATGTTTTTATTTAAACAGTGGAATTTGGGAGTTCTCTGTCACTCATATTTTAACAGTTTACGAGGCGAATTGAGCATTTCTTTATGTTTCATTTAAGTTACCAGATGAGCTTCACGCCGTGTCCTAACCATCCCCGTGTGTGTATCTGTGTGTATCTGTGTGGGGCAGGTCTGGCAGTCTCTGTGGTGCTTAAAGTGATGCAATGCCACCATCTGCTGGCCTCCCCACGCCACTGCACAGGCATTGGCAGAGGGTGAAAACCAACAGGGATTCACTCGGAGAAGGGGAGGGAGAAGGCAGCTGCTCACAGCACCATCCAAACTGATGTCTTATCCATGGACTGATCTAAATGTCCTTTAAACGTTGTAACTGTCCCTACTTTCACCACTTCCTCTGGAAGTTCATTCCACACACAAGCCAGAGTCTGTCTAACATAATTACCTCTCATGACTTTCGTAAATCTTTTTTCCTCACACCTTAAAAATCCCTCAGTTTTGAATCCCCAACTCTCGAGAAAAGACATCAGTCCTTCAGCTTCTCTGTACCCCTCATTATTTTATAAACCTCTGTAAAGTTACTGCTTAATCTCATATTCTTCAGTGAAAAAAGTCCCAGCCGATCCAGCCTCTCCTTATAGCTCACACCCTCCTTTCCCAGCAACATCCAGGTTAATCTCTTCTCAATCCTCTCCAGTTTAATAATATCAATGTCAGTAATATCAAAGTGAATAGTCAAGGTATTTTCTAAGGGTACGGGGAGTCCAAAACTAGAGGACATAGGCTAAAGGTGAGAGGGGAAACATTTATTAGTGACATAAGGGGCAGCTGTTTCACCCAGAGGGTGGTGTGCCTATGGAATGAGCAGGCAGGGTGACCAGACTGGACACAGTATTCCAGAAGAGGTCTCACAAATGTCCTGTACAATCACAACATGACATCCCAATTCCGATACTCAAAGGTCTGTCCTATGAAGACATGTGTGTTAAACACCTTCTTAACCACACTATCTATATGAGATGCAAATTTTAAAGAATTAAACCTGACGGCCTAGGTTTCTGTACTACAGCACTGCCAAAGGCTCTACTTTTAATTGTATAGGTCCTGCTGTTGTTTGATTGACCAAACCCAATACCTCGCATTAATCCAAACTAAACTCCATCCGCCACCCCCCAGCCCAGTGTGTGATATTACTGTCACCTCACCCTCCCCCTTCAATTTTAAAATGCCCATCCATCTCCAGGAGGCTGACACACTCCGGCCTTGATTTTCACAAAGAACCTGAGCTTGGTTTGCCTTGTGTGGTTAGGGGGAGGTGGGACAGATTGCAGACACAGTCACTGGGGAGGAGAGGCTGGACAGTAATCAGCGGCCTGGAGTCATTTCATGGTTTTAGGAAAAGGGGAGTCACATGTGAGAGTTGGGTAAGAGTGATCGGTGTTTTGGGGTCAGAAATTAAGCTCTCCCTTCGTCTCTGGTGATCAGTAATAAATATCTATTTGAGACCCTTCATTGGGCAGAGTGTGTCTGCAGGATTTCTTTCCTTAATATTGCAGACTACAGATAATAGCAATTAAAGATGCTCATAGTTAATTTCGATAGCGCAGCACGTACACTCAATATCCTACAGTTGAGACAAATATCTTGCATTTGTTTAACAATACAAAGTGTTTTGTGTAGTTCAGTAATGGCAACCTGATTATAATAAATCCACACTGAGCTAAAAGTGGGCACTAAAATATGACCCAAAATCTGGGTATGGTAGTGTGGTGGGTAGTGTCCCTGCCTCTGAGCCAGAGCTCTGGATTTGATTCCAATTCCTGAACTTGTGTGGTAGTGTTCCTAGCTCTGGGCTAGAAGGCCTGGACCCAAGTCCTGCCTGTTGCAGAGGTATGTCCCAGCATGTCAGGACAGTCTGATGAACAAACACACAGGAGAATACTGTTACAGCTTTATGGGTATTGCTGAGTGATGCTCGTGTCCCTGCCTCCGGGCACAAAGGTCTAGGTGTAAATCCCACAGAAGTGTTTCAGGATACATCTGAACAAACTGATTAAAATGGATTTAGAATTGTGACTTGATGGAGAAGGAAGAGGTGTCAGTATTGCATTTCAGAATTTAGGCCCAGGATGACTGAAAGTACAGCTATTCGTGTTGATTGGAGTCACATTTCGCAGCAAAGGTTTATAAAATCAAAATGGCCATGGATAGGGTGAGTCGTTAGGGGTTTTCCAGCAGGTTAGGGACATCCCAAACTAGAGGGCTTTGGTGGAAAGTGAGAGAGGAAAGGTTTTGAGGAGGCCTAAAGGGCACCATTTCACACAGAGGGTGGTGTGTGTATGGAATGAGCTGCCAGAGAAAGTGGTGGGGGCTGGTACAACTACAGCATCTGGGTACTGACAGACCTGGTGAGCTTCTCCAGCAATTTCTGTATTTCTTTAAAAAATGCATTCAGTTTAACGCAGGTATACTGAATAAATTTAACTTTTTATTTTTTAATGATGTAGGGACATGTAAACATATATCAAATTGACCGAGACCATTTTCTGCTCAGGGTATGGCTCTGTGTATGACAGCAGCAAAGATGCACCTACATGGAACAGGGAATGTGATGGAGACATAGTTTGGATAATGTACAAGGAGACCTCACATGGTCCAGTTTGGGAGAGGATGACATTACTATGTGATTCAACTCAGAGAGGGAGAAAATGTAATCTGCCTAAGAAGGAGTGGCTTATTGCACTCTCTCTCCTTCATTGTTCCTCATCACAGCAATGTGTTCGAGCTAAAAAAAAACTCTACAGTCATCGTTGCCGTTCTTATTTTTATGGAATCCCTACAGTGTTGAAACAGGCCCTTCGACCCAACAAGTCCATACCAACCTTCCCAACCCATTTCCATATATTTACCCCTGACTATTGCACATAACCTAGAAATCCCTGAACACTACGGACAATTTAGCATGACCAATCCACCGAACCTACACAGTTTGTTGTAGGAAACTGGATCACCCATTAGGAGCTCACACAGACAAGGGGAGAATGTGCAAACTCCACACAGACAGTCACCCAAGGCTGGAATCGACCCCAAGTCCCTGGTGCTGTAAGGCAGCAGTGCTAACCACCGTGCTACCCTTTGGATGATCCCGAACCAGAATTCACTGGAATCTACTCACTGCATAAAGCAAAGGGAATTCAGTCAAATCCAAACTCTCCCAGGATGAAATCCCATTGCTAGCAGCTTGTGTGAGTACAATATCTTCAGAAGCAGAATAATGTTTTGGACAATCTCACAATTTTTCCTTTGTCATGAGTTCCAATAATATTTGGACAAAGTTCTTTCAAGTTAAAATTGCAGAGATTGTGTGTGTGTGTGTGTGTGTGTCTGTGTGTGTATATGTGTGTGTGTGTGTCGGTGCGTGTGTGTGTCAGTGTGTGTGTGTGTCTGTGTGTGTCTGTGTGTGTGTGTCTGTGTGTGTGTGTATGTGTGTGTGTGTCTGTGTGTGTCTGTGTGTATGTGTGTGTGTGTCTGTGTGTGTGTCTGTGTGTGTGTCTGTGTGTGTGTATATGTGTGTGTGTGTCAGTGTGTGTGTGTGTCTTGTGTGTGTCTGTGTGTCTGTGTGTGTGTATATGTGTGTGTGTGTCAGTGTGTGTGTGTGTCTTGTGTGTGTCAGTGTGTCAGTGTGTGTGTGTATGTGTGTGTTTTTAGAAAGGGAAATATTGATTATATTATTTCAATACCCAAACAGTTTGCCATTCATCTTTCCATCATAGTTTGAGTAACATTGCTCTGGATCATAAACGTGTTGTTTTAGCAGATTAAAGAAACTAGCCTAACTTGTTCCTAAAACTAACCCTGACTCAGTCTGAGACCGATATCATTGGCCATATCACCAACCTGGTCACATTTAACATTTGTTGTGAGCAGTGGAGGAGTGGGACTAGAAAAGGAAACAGTGACCCCAAAAAGCCGGGGATCGATAGACCAGTGAGCCTGATGTCAGTGGTGGGTAAGTTGTTGGGGGGATTCTGAGGAATACCATTTACATACATTTGGGAAGCCAAGGGCTGATCGGGGTAGACAACGTAGTTTTCTGCATGGGAAATCATGTCTCATTAATTTGGTTGAGTTTTTTGAAGAGATGACAAAGAAGATTGATGAAGGCAATTTGGTAGACATTGTCTAAATGGACTTCAGCAAGGTGTTCATTTAAAGAACAAAGAACAAAGAAAATTTACAGCCCAGGAACAGGCCCTTCACCCTCCAAGCCTGAGCCGATCCAAATGTACTGTCTAAATCAGTCGTTCCATTCCTAAGCATCTGTCTTCCTCTGCTTCCCACCTCCTCATGCATCTGTCCAGTCGCATCTTAAATGAATCTACCGTGCCTGCCTCTACCACCTCTGCTCGCAACGCGTTCCAAATGCCCACTACCCGCTGTGTGAAGTACTTAACGCGTGTATCCCCCTTAAACTTTCCTCTTCTCACTTTGAAAGCACGACCTCTCGTTATTGAATCCTTCAACGTGGGAAAAAGGTTGTCTCTATTCACCCTGGCTACACCCTTCATGATTTTGCAAATCTTAATCAGGTCCCCCTTCAATCTCCTTTTATCTAGTGAAAATAAACCTAACCTACTCAGCCTGTCTTCATAGCTAGTATTTCATTCTGATTGGTAGACAGATTAGTAAATTTCAGTGACATAAGATACAGAAGGATCTAGTCACAAATGGCTTGAAGGAAGAGGGAAATTTTTCAGACTGGCGGCTTGTGAGCAGTAGTGTGCTGTAAGAATCAGGACTGAGTTCACTGTATTTTATCATTTATGTAAAGGATTTAGATGTGAATATAGGGGCAATAGTTAGTAAGTATACAGATGACATCAGAATGGTGATGTAGTAGATTATCTCAGAGTACAACAAGACCGCAATTAGATGGGACAAAGATGCAAGTAGTAACAGATGAAGTTTTATTTCGAGAAAAATGAAGCTTTGCATTTTGGGAAGGCAAATCAGGGCAGACATTATATACTTCATGGTCAGGTCCTGGGGAGTGTTGTGAAACAAAGGGGCATAGGGCTGCAGGTGCATTGTTCCTTGAAAGTGGAAACGCGGTAGAGAGTGTGGTGCAGAACACATTTGGCACATTTGCCTTAATCAATCAGAGTATTGAGTATCGGAGTTGTGGTGGTATGTTGTATCTGTACAGGACGTTGGTGAGGCCACTTTAAGAATACTGCGTACAACTCGGTTTTCTGCAGAAATGACTTACACAGATGTCCCAGGACTGGAGGTTTGAGCTTTAGGGAGAGGTTGATTAGGTTGAGGTGTTTCCCCTTGGAGTGTCAGAGGCTGGGGGGTGACATTAAAGAGGTTGATAAAACCATCAGGGGTATGGATATTCTGAACAGCCACGTACTGCTCTCCAGGATAGGGGGGTCCAGAACAAGAGAGCATAGTTTGAAGGCGAGGGGGATTGATTTAGAAGGGATCTATAGGTAAATGATTCACACAGAGAGTGGTGTGTGTACAGAAAGTGCTGTCAGAGGAAGTGCTGAAGGCGGTTACAATCGCACATTTAAAAAAGTAGGGATATTTACCAAATGCTGGCAAATGGGACTGATATCTGATCGGAGTGAACAGATTGGACTAAAAGGTCTGCTTTCATTCTGCATGACTCTCTGATTCTATAAGAGGGATGATGAAAAATTCTGTAAGGTCCTTTCAAGTCGGACTTCTCTTCTCTGGAAGTATATCATGCCTCTGTGTCACATTGATTGAAAGCTGCATTAGTGAAATATTTGACAAAGTTGTGAGTCACGGATAATGGGATACAGACAGGAAAGTGGGGCTGAGACCCCAACCTGATCAGCCACAATCTTACTGCCTGGTGGAGAAGGCTCAAAGTATCTAATGACCCACTCCTGCTCCTCAGTCCCATGTTCCTGTGTGCCATTCAGCCCCTCATACCTGCTAGACAGAAACAGTTGGAGGACGCTTACTCCTATAACCTGGTGCACAGAAACAGAGGAGACCATTCAGTCCCTCAAGATGGTCACCAGAAATGCAACCCCAAGAACTTGAAACATACTCATGGGAGGACAAGGCAGCCATGAGTGATAATGCATCAAACCAAAAGAGGAAACATACAATGTGGTGAAGATGATTGGGAATCCAGAGAATTCATTGGCTCTGAGACTGCATAACGCTGGCATTACTGACACTACAGAGCTCTTAATCATGGTCAGGTAAAGAAACAGAGGAAACACATTCACTTTAAGCACAGAAGATTGGTATTTCTCAAGGAAAAAGATTTAGGTGAATTAAACATTTGAATTAAGATCAGTTAAATGCTTTTGCGGAATCTGTCAGATTGGAAGCAAGACGCGGGAAGACAGATCCTCAGCAGAATGAGAGTATGAAAATAAAGTATTTCCACATCAGAAACCAGGTTAGGTCACTGAGTGCAGGGCTGATGGGTGAATGGGTCTCAGTGAGAATTGGGGAACAGACAGCAAAAGTGCATTGCAGATATTGCAGCTCGAAACTGCGTATTCAGGTAGTGCTG
The DNA here is from genome assembly GCF_047496795.1 of Chiloscyllium punctatum. Taxonomy (NCBI): domain Eukaryota; kingdom Metazoa; phylum Chordata; class Chondrichthyes; order Orectolobiformes; family Hemiscylliidae; genus Chiloscyllium; species Chiloscyllium punctatum. The sequence continues at coordinate 41,852,442 of NC_092788.1, forward strand.
TAGACCACAGAAGCAGGAGAAGCAGATCTGCATTCAACCACAACCTGTAACTTTTTGCCAGGGTAACACCTCAGTCTGTCATTGCCATTAACACCATCTATGGCTCAGTGACGAGTGTGGGCGAAGATGTCAGGGTCAGAATCACGTGAACTTCACCTCATGCTAACTCATTAAAGCTACCAGACTTGACCAACAGATCTGTTCGAAGCAAACTACTTCGAGGTCTGAAAGGATGAAACCGGACAGAACACCCGGCCTCAGCATCAATGTCAGAAAAGGGAATGGGAACACAGTCCTGTCGACCCTGCAGAAACCTCCTTCCTAACACCTGAGAGCTTGTGACAGCATTTACAGAGCTTTCCCACAGACTGCACAGAAACATCGGGAATGGAAAACACATTTAGCCTCCTCATTCTAGTTCATAGAAAAAATCTCCTCAATGCACTTACCCCACACGATATACATATCCGTTAATGTGAGTAACCTTGGGAAGCTATAAAATAGGCGGTGCAGTAGTACGTTTGGTCCATCAAGTTTGCTAACCAATTCAATATAATGATGGTTGGCCCTTCATTTCCACACCGTACTCCTGCTCTCCCACCATCCCTTTACTGTCTCTAAATCCTTATTTATAATCAGTGTCTCGGTTTCCAGGTGCGAGAGAATTCCCCAGGTTCCCGAGTCAGTGAGAGCAGACATTTATTATCATCTCAATGCAGAGTGACTGCCTGTACCTAATACTGAGGTCCCTTGTTTTAGAAGTCCCAGCCAGGGGAATTATCATCCCTGCTTCCAATCTGACTAACCCTGTCAGAGTTTTGTATAGTTCACTGAGATCTCCACTCATTTTCCTAAACCCCATGGAATACTGGCCCAGTCACCCCAAACTCTGCTCCCACCGCAAGCCTCTCATCCCAGAGATCAGTCTGGTCATCCTTCACTGCTCTCCATCAATGTCAGGGTTGTCCTTTATTAGGTAAGGAGACAAAAACCGTCCACAATAATGCACAATGTTCAAGATGATATCTCACCAAGGCCGTATACAGTTGCAGTAAGACACCCTTTCTCCTGGACTCGCACCCCCCTGAAATTAAGGTCCACACACCATTTATGTTCCTCACTGCTTTCTGTTTCTGCAATATTACTTTCAACGACTGGTGTACAGGGAGATGCAGATCCTTTTCAGTGTTGCAGCTCCCCACTTGGTGGGTCTGTGTACACTGGGCAGCATGCCAATGCCATGCCCAGTATTGACTTCTGGTTACAGAACCCACTGCGCTGCAGGGACCTCAGAGGTTTATGCAGAAGGAAACAACAAAAAGGAGCATACGCACCTTTGTAGATCAACATGTTTCAACCAATCCCTTTCAAATGGTAGGCTGCCAATTTATCGTTTCCACCAAAGAGCACACCGTCACCTCTATACACATTGTTTCCCATCTGTCACGTATTTACCCATTCACTCCACTTGTCTTAGTCTTCTCGGTGCTTTTTTATAACCTCCTCACCCGCTCACAATCCCACACCCGTTAGTGCTGTCAGCAGGCTGGGATATATTGTATCTGATTCCAGCAACCAAATGTTTAAAGGGCATTGTGGACAGCTGGGCCCCAAGCACTGATCCCTGCGACACCTCAGCAACCTTCCTCTGTTAATTTCTATTCATTTATTTCATGAATCTGGGTGTCACTGGCTGGGCCAGCATTTATTGCTTGACCCTAATTGCCCTTGCGAAGGTGGTGGTGAGCTGCCTTGTTGTACGCTGCAGTCCACCTGCTGTGGTTGACCTCCAATGCCATTAGGGAGGGAATCCCAGGATTCTGATCCAGTGACTGTGAAGGAGCGGTGATATATTTCCAAGTCAGGATGGTGAATGGCTTGGAGAGAACCTGACGATGATGGTAATCCCATCCATCTGCAGCCTTTGTCCTTCTAGATAGATGTGGTCGTGAGTTGGGAAGATGGTCTCTGAGGATCTTTGATGAACCGTTTCATTGCAGCATGTAGATAGTAAAACACTGCTGCTGCTGCTGCTGAGCGTCAATGGTGGAGCATTGTGGGTGAAGGGACAGTCAAACTGGCTGCTTTGTCCTGGATGGTATCAAGCTTCTTGAGTTTTGTTGGGGCTGCACTCTTCCAGGCAAATTGGGAGTCTCCTATTACACTTCTGATTTATGCATTGTAGATGATGGACAGACGTTTGGACGTCAGGATGTGAGTTACTCGCCGCAGTATTCTTAGCTTCTAATCTGCTGTTATAGTTCCTGTGTTCATGTGGCGAGACCAGTGAGTTTCTGAGACATGATTACCCACCAGGACTTTGATACTGGGGATTCAGTGATAGTAACACCATTGAATGTAAAGGGGCAGGTTAGATTGTATTTTATTGGTGATGGTCACGGTCTGGCATTCGTGTGGCCTGAATATTACTTGACACTTGTCAGCCTGGATACTCTCCAGATCTTGTCGCGTTTGAACATGGACTGCTTCAGTATCTGAGGAGCCACAAATGTTGTAGAACATTGTACAATCATTGGCGAACATCCCCACTGCTGACCTTAAAATGGAGGGAAGGTCATTGATGAAGCAGCCCTGAAGAAGTTTTCGGTCACTGCTCGAGGGATTCCTACAGATTTGGAGCTGAGTTGATTGACCTTCATCAACCATGACCACCTTCCTACGTGTCAGGTATGATTCTAACCAGCAGGGATTTGGCCTCTGATACCCATTGGTTCCAGTGTTGCTAAAGCCCCTTGATACCACACAGGGTCGAATGAAGCCTTGACTTAAAGGGCTGTAACTCTCACCCCACCTCTGGAATTCAGCTCTTTTGTCCATGTTTGAACCACGGTAATGAGGTCAGGAGCTGAGTGGCCATGGTGGAGCCCAAACAGGGCGTCATTGACCAGGGTATTGCTGAGCAGATGCTGCTTAAAAGCACTGAGATCTTCCACCACTTTACTGATGATCGAGAGGAGACTGATGGGGTGGTATTTGGCCAGATTGGATTTGTTCTGCTTTTTACATACAGGAGCAATGATTACTTGGGGTAATTTTCCACGTAATCAGGAAAAGCCATTGTTGTAACTGTATTGAAATAGTTTGGCTCGGGGAGTGGCAAGTTATGGAGCACAAGTTGTCAGTAGTATTGACATAATGGTGTCAGATTATGCACCTTTTGGAGTATCCAGTATCTGCACTCGTTTCTGGATATCGAGTGGACTCAATCGAATTGGTTGATGACTGGTAACTGAATTGCTGAGGACCACTGGAGGGGGCTGAAATGGATCATCCACTCCGCATTTCTGACTGAAGATTGTTGCGAATGCATCAGCCTTATCTTATACACTGAAGTGCTGGGCTCTTCCATCATGGAGGAAGGGGTTATTTGTGGAATCGCTTCCTCCAGTGAATTGTTCAATTGTCCCCAACGTTTCTCGGCTAGATGTGGAACAACTGCAGAGCTTAGATCTGTTCCTTTGCTTGTGGGATCACTTATTTGTGTCTATTACTTACTGCTTATGCTGTTTGGCGCACAAGTAGTCCTGATTGGTGGCTTCACCAGGCTGACACCCCATTATCAGGTATGCCTGGTGCAGCTCCTGCCATCCTGCAAACTCCACTGAACCAATGTTGATCCTCTAGATTGATGGCAATTGTTGTGAGGGGGGTATGCGGGAGGCCATGAGGTTATGCGGGAGTACAACTTGGCTGCTATTGATGACTCATGACACCTTATGGACATGCAGATTTGAGCTGCTAGATCTGTTCAAAGTCTGCCCTGTTTAGCAACGTGATAGTACCACCCAAAATGGTGGAGGTTATTCTCAATGTGCAGGTGTGATTTTGTCTCCACAATGACTATGCGGTGGTCTCTCTTACTGATAATGTCATGGACAGATACTTCTGTAACTGGCAGATTAGTAAGGCTGTGTTCAAGTATGTATTTTCCTCTTGTTGGTCCCTTTCCCACCTGCTGCAGAACCAGTCGAGCAGTTCTATCCTTTGGTGCCTGGCCAGCTCGATCAGTAATGTTGTCGCTGAGATACTCTTGGTGGCGAACATTGAAATCCCCCACCCAGAGTAGATCTTGCGTCCGTGCTACCCTCAGTGCTTCCTCCAAGTGTTGGTCAGCATGGAGGAGTACTGATTCATCAGTTCAGAGAGGCTTGTGCATGGTAATCAGCAGGAGGTTTCCTTTCCCATGTGCAAAGTAATGCCATGAGACTTCATGGGATACGGAGTCACTGTTGAGGACTCCAAGAGCAATTCCCTTCCAACTGTATCCCACTGTGCCGCCACTTCTGCTGTGTCCGTCCTGCTGATGAGACAGGAGATATTCGGGGTAGGTAATGGGTTGTCTGCGATATAGTCATACTCACAGAATCATACCTTACAGACAATGTCAGGCTGTTGCTTGACGAGTCTGTTTATTTCTATTCACCGTTTCCTGCCAGCTATCCCATTCTGGAAACATAGCCATATATTAGCCCCCAATCCACTCAAATTTGATTTTGCAAATTGGGCTTGGAGCTTTACCAAAAGTCCACATGTTTTACATCCATTGTTTCTCTTTCATTTGTCTCCCAGTCTGTTTCGCAAACATCATTCCCATTTCATAAATCTACGTCAGTGTTGTCTATGACCAATACTTTCAGCCCCAATAATTTCTCCTCAACCATTTACTTACGATGATCTATGTTCAATGTACTCTATCATTTTCCTACAACAGACTTGGTTTTCCTTGTATTGTTTGAAAGTTCTGTGAAGACAGAACTGAAGTAGTGGCTTCATAGTTCTGCCATTTCCCTGTTTCCCAATCTCTATTCTCTGGTTTCAAACTGTCGGGAAACTGCACTTGTTTTCTCATATTTCTCACATTGACAGAATTTAACAAGCTATTACAGTTCACTCCTTTAACCCTTGTGAATGTACTCTTCAGAAAGCCATCAATTCCTGCCTTAGACTGCTCAATAATTGACCTTCCACATCATACACTCACAGGAGCATAGACTCTGTGCTAACAGAAATACTGCACAATCTATATCAGTCCCACTTTCCTACACCAGGCCCATAGCCTGGAATGTTATGACACTTCCAATTGCTCGCCAAGTACTTTTTAATGATTGTGAGGTTACCCGTGATAATCCCCCTTCTCAGGAAGTAATCCCAGAACCCCACATCCTCGAGGTGAAAAAATATTTAAATCCTCTCTGAACCTCAAACTTTTCACTTTAAAAGTGTGCTCATTTGTTCTTGATCCTCTGACTAAAAGGAACAGCGGCTCTCTATCCACCCTGTCCATGTCCCTCATAATCTATTTTCTCCTGAATCACGGACCCCTCAGCTTTCTCTGCTCCAAAGTAAACAACCTGAGCTTATCCAGCCTCTCTCCATAGCTGATATGCTCCATCCCAGGGAACATCCTGGTCAATATCCTCTGCACCCTCTCCAGTACAATCACATCCTTCCTGGAATGTTGCTCCCAGAGCTACATACAGTATTCCATTTTGTCCGAACCAAAGCCCTGTATTGCTCTTATAATCTACATCCTGATTAGGAAATGCTACACCCAAGGTCCAATTCTTAACTAGTCCATTAACCTGTCCAGTCACATTCAGGGATGTGTGGAGAAACACACCCTGAGTTTCCCAGTGTGCTGCCATTCATTGAGTCCTCCCCTGTCTGGTTCCTTCTCCCAAAGTGCATCACCTCATATTTATCAGGGTTACATTCCATCTGCCATTGATCTGCCCATCTGACCAATCATCTGCATCTTCCTGTAACTTAAGGCCTTCCTCCTCACTGCGAACCAACCGGTCAATCTTTATGTCAAACATACACTTACTTATCACACCTCCCCCACTCTAAACCTAGCCCCCTCCACATTCACATCTGTTTTTATGAATAACACAAACAATTAGGGACACAGCACTGATCCCTGTGGTACACCAGGGGACACTTGTCTCCAGTCGCTCAAAGAGCCTTCTCCCACCACCCTCTGCCTGCTGCCACTAAGACAATTCTCCTTGTAACCTGTCAAGGTATCCTTCATATTGTGAGATTTTACATTATTTCTCAGTATCCCAGCTGGAAATTTGTCAAAGGCCATCCTACAAAACTAAACAATCGACCTCCTCAAACTAATTCAATCAAATCCATTAGATGCGACTCCCTTCTGATAAAGTCATGATGATTATCCCTGATCAAACCTTGTGACTCTGATTGGAGTTCGATTTTCTCCTTCCCTATTTTATCCAGTAGTTTCCTTAACAGTGATCTAATATTCACTCGTCTATAGTTCCCTGGTCTATCTCTCCCACCCTTACTGTGAAGTGGAATCGTATTAGCAGTCCTCCAGTTCTCTGGCACCTCCCCTATGGTCAGATTCCATTTAAAATATTCAATCAGGGTCACTCCTCCCTTGACCCCAACAGCCGCCTGTGATACAACTCTTTCAGACATGGAGATTGGTCCAAATTTATACAGAACAAAGCCTCAAATCCCTACTCGTATTTCACATCAATCTGTTCAAGAGTTGTCCAGTCCATCTTCTTGAATTCTGTACCTGCATCCTCCTTCTCCCAAGTGAAATAGATGTGAAGGTCTCCTGTTACAATCCGTCAATGTTCTCCAGCTTGACACACAGATTGCCCCTTTGGTTTCTAATGGACACTAACTGTTTGCTGATTATTCTGTTCGACTTGTCCGTGTAGAATATCGTTGGATTCTCCCAGATCTCGCCTACTTGTACTTCCTCATGTCCCTCTGTTATTCAGTCCTTTCGATATTTCTAAGATTCACGACAATCACCTCTCATGTTTCGAAACTCGAGATTACAGGCTGAGTTACCCCGTCAGATAACCTTGCCAACTTAGGGGTTAATTTGGATAATACCTTTTGCAGTTCCTCTGTAGTCAGTATATTCTTTCTTAGATTGGGACTCCGAACGATACACAATATTCTACGTTTAGTCTCACCAACGCTCGATGCAACTGGAGCACGACATCCTCTAACTTCCAAATACATTCACATGAATGTAAACCTAATTTTTACTTTCCCATTTGCATATGTTCTTCCTAATACCTCTCGGTTTAACTTTTCTTATGAGCTCAGTGTATGAGTTCTTTAAAAAAAGCTCATGAATATCCAACTATACATTATCCATTGGTTCTTCATTGCCTATGTCCACAAGAATCATCTTCAAACCATTCCAAAAAAATGTTTGCCACTTCTGGTTTTCCGTTCATCGGTGCATTCTCACACTCCCCAGTTATGTTTTTACCTTCTAAATATCTAGTAGCATGTTCTTTGTAATCGAGTCCAAGAGATACCTGACTGCGGATGACAGGTTAACTGGTCTGTAGTTTACCATTCTCCAAATTCCTCCTTTCTTAAACTGTTGGATATTATTTCTAACCTTTACCTTATCCAGATTGGATAAATGCCTTTCGGGAATGTGTCGGAAAATAAAGTGAAAATCCACGATGCAATCAACATGTCTATTGCTGCTTCCTCTGAAATGCTTGTATGAAATACATCTAGTCTGTCAGATTTATAAATACTCAATCCAGCTTTCTTTTCAAAGATGACCTCATCACTGATAAGAATGATCTTAGACGTTACTTACACAAGTCCCATGGTCACTTGATATTTCTGGGAGAATTTATGGACATTCTTCCATGGAGATAGACACAAAGACACTGTTCCTTTTACCTGCGATCTCTCTGTAATCTGCAATAAATTATCGTGAACGCTCCCCAATTGTTCCACATTTGGCCTTGTTTTTATTATTTTTTCCATACATTGATAGACGCTTTTTAGCTGTCTTCATGTTTTTCTTCCGTTTGCATGCTTTTTCTCTTTCTGATTTTGGTCATTCTTTGCTGGGTCCTTCATTTCTCTGAATCCACTGGCTTATTGCAACATTTGGCATTTTTCTAAGCTGCCTCCTTTCATCTAATAGGTGGATGAAGGTGGGGTTGAAAGTGATAGTCGGAGAGGAGGGTGGACCAGATTGATAGGAAGGAAGGTGGACACATAGGAACATTCAAAAGGGCGGTGTTGACTTGGAAGGCTGGAGTAGGATAAGGTGGGATTAGGGGAAATAGGGAAATGGCGAAATCAACCCTGTGGTTGGAGGGTCCCAAGGCAGAAGAGGAGGCTTTCTTATTCCAGGCTTCTGGTGGCTCGGGTTTGGCGATGGAGCAGGCCCAGGACTCTCATGTCCTTGGCAGAGTGGGAAGGGGAGTTAAAGTGCTCAGCCACTAGGCGATGGTGTCGTTCAATGTGGTTGTCCCAGAGATGTTCCCTGAAATGGTCTACAAGTTGACCTCCTGCCTCGCCAATGAAGAGAAGACCACATTGTCTTTAATGGATGCAGTAGATGAGGCGTTCTGTCTCCCTTCATCACCTATCACTTTCAACCCCACCTTCATCTACCTATCGTAATCCCAGCTACCTCCCCCCTGCCACACCCCCTTCTCATTTATCTCTCAGCCCCTAGGCCCAAAAGCTTCTTTCCTGATGAAAGGTTTATGCCCGAAACATCATTTTATCTGCTCTTAGTATGCTGCCTGACTATGCTTTTCCAGCACCACACTCTTCAACTCTGATCTCCAGCATCTGTAGTCCCCACTTTCTCCTCACACCTTCATGGTCTGCATGACTCAGATTTCAAATGGTTACTTCAAATACAACAAAAACTGTCGTGTACTCAAACAGCATAAAACAAAACCAATACATTGTGGTCACTGTTCCCAAAATGCCCTTTCCAGCAAAATTTTCAATTAGGTCTTCTGATCACTCAACACCAATTCCTAAATAACCTGATCTCGAGCTCAGTGCTCAACATAATGTTCATGTAAACCATCTCATGAAATCCATTTTCCCAGCATTAGCATTCAATTGGGTTAACACAGTTTAGATATAATGTAAGCAGTATATTATTACTGCAGTACCCACAAATGTGTATATCTCATTTCCTGTTTTATAACATGTCCAGCATTTGTATTGCAGCTTTCACTTTGAGATATAACTCCCATCAATGTTTGCTCCATCTTACTAGATTCTGTGGAATCTGAGCGATGTGGGCTCTGGAGAGATTAATGGTAGAGATCATCTCGCCACATCATTTATGATCTTCTCCAACTTTAATTTCTCCAGAGCTCCTGTTATGCTGATTGAGTGGAGAAGGACAATGATTTTCCAACAATGCTCTATATTTGCCCAGAGAGCTGAGACAGCTCTAACCTGGGTGGGAACCTTACAGCAGGCCGATAAAGCATTGCTGCTGCTGTACAGGGTCTTAGTGAAATCACATCTGGAGTAGTGTGTACAGATTTAATCTCTTCAGTGAAGAAATGATGTTGTTATATTGGAAGCAGCTCACAGATGGTTCCCTCAACTGATTCCTGCAATGAAGGTGCTAGCTTATAACGAAAGGATGATCAGGTTGACCCAGTAGCCATTGGAGTTTACAAAAAATAAGGATGACCTTATTTCAACATGGATGACAGATGTAGTCAACGAGTGAAGCGAATTACACAGATAGTGGAGGAATCCATTCCGTTCTCCAACCTGTTACACAGGAACAACAGGAGGATATTCAAGCCTTCAACCCTGTTACACCAAAACAGGATGAAGCTATTCAGCCCCTGGAGCCTGATATACATTTACAGAAGGAGGCCAATCAGCCATTCAACCCTGTAACATGAGGCCATGCTGCACCAGTATCCTGTTAAACAGCAACAGGATCAGTCCATTCAGCCTCCTCAAGTCTGTAACATAGGAACTGGAAGAGGTCACACAACGACTGGAGATTGTTACACTGGGATAACAGGAGGCCATTCAGACCCACCGAGCCTATTGCAAGGGAATTGGATAAGGATAAAAACTATCTGAGGCTTCTTTAATGAGAAAGCAAGAAGTAATTTCGACACGTGTCTGTTGTATGGGAACAAGAGAAGACCAATCAATCTCTCGGAACCATCTCCCGGATACATGAGGAGACCGTTCAATATTTCCATGGAGAAGTATGAGAAGACCCATCAGCCCATCAAAATATTAGGGAGCAACAGTAAGATTTCATAATCTCCCAATCCTCTAAAGGATCAACAGGTGCAGATCATTCTGGCCTTGGAGACGACAACATAGGAACACCAGAAAGACATCAGCCCATCAAGTTTGTACACCAGCAGGATGGTGAGTCCATTCAGCCACACATGACTCTTACACAGCAACTGGAGCAGATCTCTTAAAAACGTTTGCCCATCAAACAGGAATTCAAAGAAAACGTAAAGGCTTTCGAAAGGGAAGAACTTATAATAATGGTATACATTAGGGACTAAAGTGTAACAATAAACTATTGTAATTTAAGGCTAATTGTTAGAGTCCATTGTTCAGGACATTTGCAAATTTAAACCACAATCTATCAGATTCAACATGGTTTTACAAAGGACAATCAAGTTTGAAGTGTTTGCTTGAGTTATTTGAAGATGTCACAAAAAAGGTGGATCGTGGGAGGTGGAACATATCTGGTCTTCCTGAAGGCATTGGATGTGTCGCTTCTCCAAAGAGTAAGTGGTAATATCAGACAACATGGGTTTAGGAGTAATTTATTAGCTTGGATGGAGGATTGGTTATCCAACAAAATGGAGTCAGATGGAATAAATGTGTCATTTTATTTTGGCAAATGCAATGTGTGGGGTGCCATTGATTTCAGCACTCATGCCTCAACCATTTGCATTGATTGGATTACTGTACTCGGTTGACGGGAGAGAACATACAATGCCACATTTTCAGTTGACTCTCACATCGGGGGGAAATTACTTTGGAATGATGATGCAAGAGATTTTACAACTATATGGATAGGTTGCGTGAATCGGCCAATATTTAGCAAGGAAAATTAATGGGAATAAATATGGGGCTATTCAAGTTGGCCAGGATAATAGAAAGACAAATTATTATCTAAATGGAGAGAAAGTTCAAAGTGTTTATGTGCAGAGGGATCTGGGTGTCTGCTTGCATATCACAGAAAACCTGCCTGTGGGTACTGCAAGTAATGAGAAATGCAAGCATAATTTCAGTGTTTATTTATAAAAGGATAGAGTAGAAAGGTAGGGAGTGTTGCTGTAGCTATGCAAGGCATTAGTGAGGCTGCATCTGGAGTATAGTTTGGGTTTCCTGCAGAATGAGGTATGTCCATTGGAGGCAATTCAGAAGAGCTTCATTAGATTGATTCCGTATTTGAAGTGTTTGCCTTATGAAGAGAAATTGAGCAGGTTAGGCCTATACTCTAGAGCTTATAAGAATGAAAGGAGATCTCATTGAGGTCTGTAATATTCTAAAAGTAATTGAATGTGTAGATATGGAGTGGATTTTTTTTTCATCTGGCGCAATCTACAACAAGAGACTAGAGTTTTAGGATGGAGAGATGGCAGGAAAGTGGAACAGAGGCCGTGTTGACATCAGTGTCATCGAGGGGTTGGATTCCTCACAGATACTCCTTGTTATTTTTCAACCCTTCGACAGTGTTTCACAGGAATGGGGGAGGACTGGGTATCATACAGGAAGCAGGCACTCAGGATAAATCAGTCTCAATCAGTTAGACTGAACGTAAACAGTAGGGTCACACATTGACCAGCGCTGGGTTCTCAACTATTTACAATCTATATTAATGATCAGGTGGACGGAACAGATATACAGATGCTGAGTTTGGTGATGTCGCTGTGGTAAGCAAGAAAATAAATTATCAAGAGAGGGTGGAGAGTCTGCAAATAGATTCAGAAATGTAAAGGCAATAGACAATAGTTTAGCAGGTGGAATTTAACATGATATAACCTGTCATTTCATTTACAGGAATAATAGAAAGCAATATGTTACTGAAATGGAGAGGGATTACAGGACTTAATGAAACTGTGTACTGGGGGGTTCACTCAGATCCGTTCAGATAGGGGAGGTTTTGCTCCATCCCTGATCGTCTACTCCCAGACACCCCAAGTGACCCCATTGCTCTCCGTACACATGGAATACTTTGATCTGGTTGATTGATGGTGGGGATGGTGTTTTGAAACGTGCATCAAGGTGACGGCCTTTATCCAAGATATATTCATTCCTTTCTACGTGGAGACCCGATGACGATGGGAATGGCTGACTGCTTCTGAATGAAGAGACCATGACTGCTGCCAGGACAGTGGGTATTCACCACATGATGTACTGATTTGGGCACGCTGTGACATTAATGGAATGAGAGAGAGCTCCTTCAGTTCCTCTACCTCTCCCCATTGACATGGGTACTTTGCAGATGCCATAGACACCATCGGGAATCCCACTATCCAGTATAGATACACCCGGCAGCTCCCTGCTGTGGGAGAAACAATCTATTTACCTCATCCACCATATATATCCTCCATCACCGAATGGTAACATTGATGTTGAGATACTGGGAGATGATGGATATGTCACCTAGTCCTGCGGGGAAAGTTCTGGATCATAAAAGCTGAATGAAACAGTGACCCTCACAGCCACTGACAGCACCATCCTTCCCCTGGTGTGAAGCTGCAGGTCGTGTTGAAGGAGGTGACACCGCTCTGTGACCAGCCCCTTGTTCAGTCAGGGTCCCTCATACTTTGATCCTGGGTTAAGTGGAGTTTTGGAAATTATTCCTGGAAAACCCGGGGTGGATACAGCAGATCCCTTTCCCCACACACACGCACTCCGTGGTTTCAGAGCTTCCCCTGTCTGCAGCCTCTGCTCCATTTGTTGTTCATGTTGCAGGCTCAGATGCTGTAGCTGCAGTCCCCATGCTCCATCCAGAGTTGGGTCACCAAATCCTCAGGTCTCCCTGAATGTCTGAGGCAGCTCACAGCACATCCTCCAGCAAAACATCCCCTGCCCCTCCACTAAATTTTCAATTGCAGAAGCCAGTCAGAAGCCCCTCGCTACGAGTGTTTTCGACCAGACCAGATTCCCTCAAAATATTTTAAGAAGGCTGTTTAAACCCAAACCTTTCCTTATTTTGAATATCGATGTGAAGTGTGTGTTCCAGTTATGTTGTGACTAGTCAAACCACTCAACATTGAGCAAAATATAATCTATTCAAATGCTTTAGTTAAAATGCAATCAAAGAAAATAACGTTTTGGGATAGCTTATATGTTGGAACCCTTCACAAACAATAGATACCGTACCTTCTTGGTTTACACCGCTTGGCACAAAGATATATTCAAATACAGATCCTTACCGCAGTTTTCCAATCCAGGGGGAAACAATATCAACAGAGATCTCAGAGAGAAAAGCAGCTGGGGTTCATGTATTGAAACTTCCAACCCTTCTGGGATCCCCAGCAGCTTCTGAATGCTGCAGCTAAAAGTAAAATGAGGAAATCTGGTCTGGGAGAGCTGGCCACTGCCCTTCCATTGTTACGACCGTTTTAATGAAACCTAAAATCTCAGTTATTTATTTAAACTGTTTTCAGACAGCAGTTCTGCACCTCTGCCCTTAACACCTGTCTTCAAAAAAAAACCAAGAGAAATAATCTTTTTACAGTGATAGCATCCTCACAACTCCATCTTTAATAAAATAATCCATCGATACACAAAGGTGGATTCATTTTAGATCTCCTAATCTTCCTCTATTAGTAGACTGAAATGCATATATATTACATTGACTCTGAGCATACAAATATTCACATCTATTTCGATTTCAGTCATTTTACTCCTGCCACAGAATGCCTTTGTCTTTCTTCATCCAAGTCTCCACCCTTAGGTTTTATCACCCTGTCGCCTGAATAGTTTCAAACTGAATGGCAGCAATAATAAGCTCAATCGAAACAGACTGGTATTTTTCTCCCTAAACTTCTCCAAAAACTTTAAGGGGTTATGATCAGTGATAAAGATTTGTCTCAGGTATGTTATTAGCAATGTAAATGTGAAATGTTGTAATGCCAACACCAAGCTCAAAGCCTCCTTCCCCATTGTGGAATAAATCTGTTGATGTTTCCATTAGAGACTCCAATCACACGTTACATAATGGAGCATTCTCATCTCTCCAATAGTCCCTCTGAATGGCATAGCTCCTCATGTCTCAGCATAAAATAATTACATGCTTCTGTACCTCTTAATGCTCTAACCTCTTTACCTGCTACTCCTGGCCTATGCCAGTAAACCTTAACAAGACCTCGCACATTCTTCTCCATCTCTCACAGAAACCAAACTTTGATTTCTGAACTCAATCATCATCAGCAGCCATTTCAGCTTCTAATCTTGCCGTTTTAACTCTGCTCTTCCACACGAGTTTTCACGACTGCAGGAAGTGAATTGCTGAACTTCTTCAAAATAAGAATCTTTCTAAGAGTGTCATAGGTTTGCTCTGTTTTTAATACCCTTACCACCTTTCAAAATTACTTTGTTTGATCCTTTCAAACTCAATGTGCGTTTAACCAGGGACCCTCTTTGAGATTCCTGTAACGCTGTCTGTCAGTGTCTGGCCCAAGCTCATATGCACTTCAGATGGCTTTCTTCACCACTCCATACTGGCCAGATACCTCCTCCGATAGGGATGCAAATACCTATCAGCTTTGGATCAAATAAATCCACATGGTCACTGGTGTCTGCTTTTGTTTAGCCACTTTCTCAAATGAAATTCAAAAGGCTTCCCCATCCTTCTCATCAAATTTAGAGAATGCCTGGATGCATTTAAACAGAACCTCGTTAGGCCATTGGTTACAATAGGGTTGCTCAACCGCACTATCCTCCTCATCCCACCGACATTCTACCTTCATCTCCGCCTTCTATATCAACTTTCCTCTCTAATTGCTAACGTTTTAAGTTGAAACTCTCTGCTTTTCTTCTGTCCTTTTCTCTCTTTCCTCTTCGTTTCCCTTTCTTTTATTTCTACTTTTCATCATAATTCAAACTCTTTCAATTCCTTCTCAGGTTCAAAGACCATCAGTTCAAATTGAATTCCAACCATTTCCGAAGAGTTTGATGGTGGTTCCACTGCACGTAATTGCCGATCTATAGCTGTAATTATCTCTTATTTTCTCACAGACAATCGCAACCCCAACTCCAGGTTGTCTGTCAATTCCTAAAGCTTTACCATCATTACCATTTGTAAAACCGCCAACTTCACTTTTACACACCCAGAGAACTCTTAATGACTGAATCTTTATGCACAAAATACTGTTTAAAACAACCGAATTCAACATCCAGAAAAAAGACACTATCAACTACCATACACGACCTTTGAACCCAATAGCCTCCTGGTGCATACTCTCCAATGTCTGCATGAGCTTATTCTGGATGACTTGGTTTCCTCCCATAATCCAAAGATGTGCATGTCAGGTGTATTGGCCATGATAAATTGTTCATAGTTTTCAGGGATGTGTGAGTTAGTTGCCTTCGTTGGGGTAAATGTGTAATAATAGGGAAAGGGAATAGGTCTGGGTAGGTTACTCCTCGGAGGGTCAGTGTGGACTTGTTGGGGAGAATGGCCTGTTTGCAAATTCTAAACCCAATTTTGTATTATCGATTTAGAACCAGACAAGAGTCCATATTTTGCTATCGTCGAACCAGACCGCCTCAAACTAGTTTAAGAAGGTAGGTTGGATGCCAACCTTTCCTTATTTTAAAGGTAGACGTGAGTTGGGTGTTCCAGATGTCAAACTATTCAAACCACTCACCATTAAGCAAAATACAATATATTTAAACACTCTAATGAAAATCCAATTAGAAATGAAGATGAATTTAGAATAATTTTTCTATTGGCAATCTTAACCGAATAATGGATACAGTACTTTCTACTAATGAACTGTTCCAATATATCAACATCCCATAAACACACCCCTTGGCAAAAAGGAACATTCAGACATGCATTCTTGCATACAGTTCTCCAATCCAGGAGGAAACACCATCAAGTGAGGTTCCAGAGAGAATAGCAGCTGTGGATAATTTACTGAAACTTACAACCCTTCTGGGACCCCAAGCACCTGGTGATTGTTATAGCTACAATATAAAAAAAACTAGAAATCCTGGTCTGTGCCAGCTGGCCATTGTATCTGCTATTTATTTAAAAAACCCTAAAAGCCCCAAAAGTTATTTACTTGAGCCGTTTTCAGTAGGAAGTTTTGCCTTTAAGGTCTCTTACTAAAAAAAGGGAGAAAATAACCTCTCATTTAAAAAGTGACAGCACTGTCAGGAAATTTATATGCGTGGTCCTTTACTCAGTGGGCTTCCTTTTGTTACTAATCGCATGGTCACCTGAGAGCGACAGCCACAGGTACAGACCAAGTTACAAGGATGTTTCTCATAACTTCTGAAACACGTCTGTCCATGGACCATCACATGGGACATACCAGGAAGTGAACAACAGCTTGACACACCCCATTTCATTATTTCTGAGCTACACAATGCCAGCACTCGATACACCAGGGAGGCCAAAACCCAAGACTAGGGAAAGAAAGAAAGGGACAAGAGATTCACATTAAAGACAGAAACAGACAGTTAATTAACTGAAAAGATGTTGTGGAAATATGTGGAAAACGTCAGGGCAGTGGGACTAACTGGCGAAGTGAGATCTTCGAGAGTAAAATTCCAGGAATGAGAACATTGAATAAAGACATTGTCAGATCAGCTGAAATGGTTTGTTACATCAAGTTCTCAATCTGCTTCACAGAACACCACAAACAACATAAACTGGGACAAGATGACAGCCCAGCATGGAGAGCTGTGCAAACCATGCTAGTGTGTTCCTCAGTAAACTGCACTATCTGCTCAGCATGAGAGTATTGCAAATTTTACTATCATATGCTAACTATACTATACTCGCAACAGATTTACTGCTTACAGTGGGAAGGTTTGCTCTCTCTGCGTTTGTGTGTGTGTGTGTGTTCATCAGAGACTGAGAGAGTGTGTGTGTGTGTGCGCGCGCAATTGGCGTGGTTGAATGCAAAACTCATTCTTTGAGAAAGAACGCACATGGAGGAAATTATTTTAAAAACGAACAACAGGCAAGCTTTTTGTTAATCAGTAGAGAGAACGAGGGAAGTTTCATGGACAGATGAGCTAAAGTGTTTGAGAATGTTAAAATAAAGGCATTGCCAAACACAATAGCAATATACATCGGCGTGCACATGAATGACAGATGGATGGGAGTTTGGCGTGAGGTTGAATCAGATTTGCTTCAGCAGGTTTGAAGCCTGGAGTGTCAGCAGGAGATTATTGGCTTCATTAAGACTGTATTTCATAGCTCAAGATTCAAACAACAGATCGAAAAAACCAGTGAGATATATAATGGAGTGGTGAGTATTTCAAGTTAAAAATGTTCAGGGTATGGTGTCAAGAATCAGCTCATAGTCAAAGGGATCTCCCACAGTTGTGACTTGTCTGCTTCAGCTGCAGATATTGGCCAGGAATGGGATGGAACCAGTGGAAGGAAGTGGAGTTTGTAACCAGAGCAGTAGAAAGTGACCTCCATGCTCTTAACAGTAAAGGCAATGAGACAATGCATTGTGGTTATCCCCTGAAACTGAATAGTTCAACATAGAGACCCGTGAGTAACACTGCCAGAGCAGAGAGGGAGACAGTAATTGAACACGTTCATTAATGTAGTTAGTAGTGGTCTGTAGAGTGAATATCTGGATTGAGAGATTCAACAGGAACAATAACAGTGGCAAGATGTGTAGACTGTATGAAAGAACAATAATACAGTCATAACTGGTTTATAGAAAACAAAATCTGGATAGTGATACTCACCAGGAACACCAACGATAGCCAGGAAGGGATAATAAAAGTATTGAATAATGAGAAGAGTGTAATAGATCTGCGATGATAATGACAACCAATCAAATTCAGAAAGATACCAAACATAATCGGATAAGCTCCTGTATATTGTTGGAATATTCCAGTCTAATGTTCTCAGATTCTGATCCATTGTTGGAATATTTCAGTCTAATGTTCTCTGATTCTGATCCAATGTTGGAATATTCCAGTCTAATGTTCTCAGATTCTGATCTCTCCTCCCCCTTTCTCTGGATCTGCTGATCCCTGTCAGTGCTGTCAGTGATGCTCCCGCTCATGTTATGGGTTGACACATTGAACGGAGCCCATTTATCATTAAAAGGTAGAAACCCTCCACTGGGATAATTAGAATCCATGGAGATTGGCATTAATCGCAGTCATTGAACAAATAGACTCAGTTAACTAATTCAATACATCACTTTTCATTTACTGGTTTTGGACGGAATGGATAAGGTTGCTGAGGGATGGACGATAAATCTTTCAATATTTTTAATCTTTTTTTCCCTTGTATATGAGAGTATTAACAGAACTATGCAGGGGTCTATGTAGGTTCCATTCTGTTTATGAAAATAGGCAGTTATAAAATAACAGATCTGCTGCGTAAAAAAAACGTCGGGTGGGCAAGTTTCTAGATACCTGAAACAAAGTACGGTACTTCTTGACCAGTGTGAGGCTACTCCTGGTTTTAATACCCTGTTTTCAAATCCTTTCATAACCTTGAGACAGAGCATTGAGACTGCTGCTCAGTTACAGGCCAAAGCAATTCTGTCCCTATGGGCCCCTTACAGAGGGATAGGAGAAGGCCATTCAGCCCACATTAACCTGTTGCTACTTGAAAAGGTGGAAAGTTGGAATATTGGCACAGTTTGTCAACAGAATCATTCAAAACAAAGAGATTTGTCGCTGCAGCTGTATGAGGTGTCACTGAGAGGGCACCTGGAGTACATTGTATTGTTTGTATTTCTGTAACTGAGAAGGAATGGGTCTCTATTAGATACAGTTTACCGGCTGCTCGTAATCCACGGGTTGCTGTGTCTCGGATCTGTTACACAAGGACAGGAGGAGGCCATGCAGCTCTCGAGTGTGTTATAGAAGAACTGGAGGAGGCCATTAAGCCTCTTGAGTCTATTACAGAGGGATAGCATTTCCAGTGTATTACAGAGGGACAGGAGGAGCCTATTCAGTCTCTCGAGCCCGTTATAGAGGCACAGAAAGTGTTTATTTAACTTTCAAGTCTGTTGCGCATAAATATTAGTTTTAAATTTGTTGTGGAATAGGAAAGACCTGATGTAAACATTAAAGTTCTAACTTTGAACAAGGCCAATTTTGAAAGTGTTAGGTGAGCCCTGTGAAAGGCTGATTGGAATACCCTATTCACAGGTAAAGGGATGGTTGGGAAATGCAAGGCCATCAAAATGTGGTTTCAGAGAGTCCAGAGCCAACGTGTTCCTATTAGTGAGAGGGGCAAGGCTGGTGAGTGCAGGGAGTGCTGGATGGCTAGATATATTGATGCTCTTTTCAAGGTAAGGAAGGAGGCATATGTCAGGTAAACAGAGCTGAGATCAAGTGAATCCTGAGAGGTGTATAAGGGCAGCAAGTGTATCGTCAATCGGGAAATCGGGCCAGAAAAATGTGGACAAGAGATGGCTTTAGAAATTGGGTTAAAGAGGCATTGAAGAAATTCTACAAATCCGTTAATGGCAAAAGATTAACTAGGCAGAGAATAGGGTCCCTTAAAGATCAGTAAGGCTACCTATTTATGGAACCACAACAAATTTGAGGGATACTAAACAAGTATTTCTCCTCAGTATTTAATGTGGAGGAGGTTACAAGAGCGAGAGAATGAAGAAATATGCAATGATACCTTGAAAAGTGTCTATAATACAAGGAGGTGTTGGACATTTTAAAACACCTAAAGGTGAACTAATCCCTGGGACCTGATCAGTTGTATCCCAGATGTTTGTGGGAAGCTGGGAAATAGATTGCTTATGCATTTTGCTGATATATCTGTAACATTGATTTTCACAGATGAGGTGTCAAAAGACTGGAGGGCTGCTAACATAGTGCAATTATTTAAGAAAGTAAAGAAAAAACAGGTAACTATAGATCGGTGAGCATGACGTCAATGGTGATTAAATTGTTGGAGGGGATTTCGAGGAAAAAGATCGATATGTATTTGGAAAGACAAGGACTGAAGAGGGCTTTGTACAATTGAGATTACGTCTCACTGACTCGGTGGATTTTTTTGAGGATGTGATGATGATGATTGATGAAGGCAGGACAGTGGATGTTGTCTTCATGGAATTCAGTAAGAAAACCAAACTGTTCTACATGGTAGAGTGGTTAGCAAGGTTAGACTGCCTGGAATCCAGGGAGAACTCGCCATTTAGGTCCAAACTTTTCTTGAATATTGGAGACAGGACGTGACAGTGACATTTGTTCATTAAACTTGGAGACCTGTGACCAGTGGCGTGCCGCAAAGATCAATAGTGGATCCACTGCCTTTTGTCACTGATACAAATCATTTACATTTGAGTATATGAAGTATGGTCAGTAAGGTTGTAGATAATAACAAATTTGTTGGTGTCGTCGACAGTGATGAATGGTCTCTCAGACCACAATGGGACTTTGTTTAGGTGAACCGAGGAGTGGCAGATGGAGTTTATTTTAGTTAAATGTGAGGTGTAGCATTTTGGCAAAACATATCAAGGCAAGACATATAGGTAGGGTCCTGTCGAAAGCTGCCAATCAAGGAGAATTCCATAGACGTTATCGAATCCCTCAGTGAGGAAATAGGCTTTTCGGCCCATCGAGTCCACACCGACCCTCTAAACACTATCCCACTAGACAAACCCCTACCTTATTCCTCTGAGCCTGCATTTCCCATGGCTAATCCACCTCGCCTGCACATCCCTGGGTACTTTACTCAATTTAGCATGGCCGATCTACCCTTATCTGTATATCTTTATACTGTCGGAGGAAAACATAACATCCGGAGGAAACTCGTACAGACACGGGGAGAATGTGCAAACTCCACACAGGCATTCATTCAAGGATGGAGTTAAACCCAGATTGCTGCGCTCTGAAGCAGCAATGCCAGTCACTGAGCTACTGTGTCACCTTGTGGGGCAGGTTCTCCGTTCCTTGGAATTGCCGTCACAGGTAGAGAGCGCACTTGGCGCTGAAGGCACTTGGTGATCTTCCCTTTATTGGTGTGTGCTTTGTGTCTAAACATTTTCACGACACGTTGCATCTGTCCAGGACATTGGTTTGGCCACTTTTGTAATATTGCCTTTAACTCCAGTTTCCCTGCTGTCGGAAAGATGTTGTCAAACTTGAAAGGGTACAGAAGAGATTGAAAAGAATGTTGCAGATGTTGGAGGGTTAGTGCCACAGGGAGAGTTTGAATAGGCTGGGGCTATTTTCAAGTGTTGAGGCTGAGGGGCGACCTTAAAGAGGTTTATAAAACCATGAGGGGAATAGATAAGGTAAACAGTCAATGTCTTTTCCCAGGATAGGCGAGTCCAAAATTAGAAGACAAAGGTTTAAGGTTAGAGGGGAAAGATTAAAAAGGGACATGAGGGACAACATTTTCACACAGAGACTGCTGTGTGTATGGATTGAACAGACAAAAGAGGTGGTGGAGGCAGGTACACTTACACCATTTAAAAGGCATTTGGATGGATACATGCATGGGAGGTATTTAGAAGGAGATGGGCCAAGTGCTGGCAAGGGGGACGAGATTTATTTAGGATATTTGGTTGGCATAGACGACCGGACTGAAGGATCGTTTTCTGTACTGTACATCTCTGAGACTCTATT
The DNA here is from genome assembly GCF_047496795.1 of Chiloscyllium punctatum. NCBI lineage: Eukaryota > Metazoa > Chordata > Chondrichthyes > Orectolobiformes > Hemiscylliidae > Chiloscyllium > Chiloscyllium punctatum. Next base: position 41,874,060 of record NC_092788.1, read on the forward strand.
GCCTTTTGAGTGTATAATACAGGAACAGGAGGAGGCTACTCAGCTTCTGAATTCTGTCAGTCAGATTGTTTGCTCAATTACTGAGAGCAAAATACAAAAATACATCATTCAGATTTTGATGGTGATTTCCAGAATCAGGAGAATTGCTTTTAGTCAACAGAAGCTGTAAGGAATGTGAAGAGGCTATTCAGTCCCTCAGTTCCATTCCACAGGAGCAGGAGGTGAGCACAGAGCTATTGGAGCCTGTTACACAGGAACAGGAGGAGGACATCCATTTTCACAGACTTGGGATCAGGAAGCAGTCATTCAACTGCTTGAGACTGGGACACAGGAACAGGAGGGAGTCATTCAACTGCTCGAGGCTGGGACACAGGAACAGGAGGGAGTCACTCAACTGCTTGAGACTGGGACATAAGAACAGGAAAAGAAACAGGAGGCCGTCACTCAACTGTTCGAAACTGGGCCACAGGGAAATCTGGAGGCTAGTGAGGCCCCAGGATCCTGTTACGCAGGAACAGGAGGAGGGGCCTCCCTTCCCACCAGTATGGAACATTGGGAGAGAAGAGGAGTTTGCTTGGAACAAACATAAATACATGAACAAGTTACATTAGTGGTCCATTCAATCCTGCCCCACCATTCACTAAGACCACGGCTGATCAGACTGTGATTTCCTCATTCCATTTTACGGAGACTGTACTCACTGCAGCCTCTGCTCCATTTGTTGGTCATGTTGCAGACCCAGATGCTTTAACAATAGTCACCATCACTCATCCAGATGGTCGGGTCTAATCGGATGAGTCAGGATTTGAAGGGTCCAATAACAAGAATGAAAACATAAAATAAATGTATAGCCAGATGTTTAGTTCTCTCACATTCGCAATCCAACTCACCTAAACAGCCCATCCATAATGCATTCGGGATGGAGCACTGTGTAGATATGGCTAGTGTACTGCTGAATGCAACCCAACAATATCCAGAACGGAACTCTGTGCAGCCCACACCAATACTTGATCTATATTCCTGGGATAAATGTCCAGCGTGGGGAGATGTGCAGACCTCACTGGTTTATTCATATATAAACACAGGTTGTTCCAGTTTTCGGTAACACTGTGTTAGATCACTGCCCAGTGTGGGGAAACTTGCTGGAAGTGACAGGATGTGCAGCCCCCATCCAGTTACAGCGCTATATCTCCACTGTACCTTGACAATTTTTGCTGCAGATGTGAAAATCATTGCATGGGAGAGATGTAAACGGAAACAGTTGAAACACCAATAGTTCTGATTAAGGCGAGTATCCCACAAGTATTTAAAGATGAAATAACTGAGATATTATCCGATGAGGTTCTGTGACTGGTACAAGGAAGTAAGAGGGGGTTAGTTGCCTCCAAATCATCAATGGGAATTAGAGGAACAAATATGCAGGGAAACTGGTGAGAGTAGCAGGAGCATTAGGATTGTCATAATAGGTGATTTAAATTTTCCTAACATAGACTGGGACATCCAGATGGTTAAGAACTTCGATGGAACGTAATTTCTTAAGTTTGTTCAAGAAAGTTTCCCAAGCGGTATATAAAGGGTCCTACATGGGAAGGGACAAACTCGACCTACTTTTGTGAAATAGGTGACAGTGGTAAAGTGGGGGAGTATTTTGGGAAAAGTGACTGGCGTTGTATTAATTTTAAAATAGTTGTGGGAGGGACAAAATTGGTCCACATATTCAAGTTCTAAATTGGGGCAAGGCATATTTTGTTGGAATTAGACAGAGGATTGCAGGGGTTAATTGGAGTAGTTTGTTTTCAGGTAAAAGGATATTGGGCACGAGGGAGGGCTGTAAAAGTGAGATAGCGCGAGTTCAAGGTTTACATGTTCTTATGAGGGTGAAGAGAAAGTGAGGGTGGAAGAGAAAACCCTGGATGACAAGAGATATTGAGGCTCTTACCAGCTAAAAGGAGGCGTGGCTCAGGTACAGGCAGCTGGAATTAAGGGAATCCCTGGAGGTACACTGGGGATACAGGAGTTTACTGAAGAAGGAAATCAGGAAGGCGAAAAAGGAGTATGAGATAGCCTTGGCTGAGACGATTAAAGTGAACCCAAATTCATTATAGTAAAGAAAAAGAACAACTAGAGAGAGAATAGGACGCCTTAAAAACCAAAATAGGCACGCATGTGTAAAACTACAAGAGATGGTTGAGGTCCTCAATTTCCCCTCTGTGTTTACCATGAAGAAAGACATGAAGTCCTGTGACCTTTGGGAGGTTAATTGTCATATCTTGGTACTGTCGAAATCACAGTAGGGGTGCTGCTGGACATATTAGAATGCACAAAGTCAGATAAATCTCTTGGTCCTGACCAGATATATCCAAGAGCACTGCAAGAGGTGAGAGAAGACAGGGGCCAAGGTCCTGGAAGACTGGGCGGTAACAAATATAGTGCCCTTCTTCAAGAAGGGCTGCAAATATTGTCTGGGAAATACAGAACAGTAAGCTTCACATCTGTTTGCAGTAAACTACTTGAGAAGGTTCTGAGGTACAAGATATGCATGCATTTGGAAAGACAGAGTTTGACTTGGAGCAGTCAGCGTGGCAGATCATGCCTTACAAATTTTATTAGGGTTTTTTGAGGAAGTGACCAGAAAAGTTGTCGAGGGCAGGGTGGTCAACGTAATCTATATGGATTTCAGCAAGGCCTTTAGTAAGATTCCACATGAAAGGCCGCTCTAGAAGGTTAGATCACACAGACTCTAAGGTAAGCTGGCAATTTGGTGACGCAGTTGGTTTGACATTATAAAGCAAATGGCTATGGTGGAGGTAATGCTTGTCGGACTGGAGGCCTTTGACTCGTGGAGTGCCTCAGGGGTCGGTACTGTCCCCATTGCTGTGTGTTATCTAGATCAATGATTTAGACGAGAGTGCACAATGCAGGTTAGTAAGTTTGCAGATGGCACTAAAATAGGAGGTATCGCTTACAGTGAGGAACATTATCAGAAATTGCAGCACTACCTTGATCAGCTGGGGAAGTGGGCTGAGAAATAGCAAATGGAGTTTAATATAGATAAATGCAACATCTTTCATTTTGGAAAGTCAAATTCAGGTGGGAGTTTAATGGTGAATGAGAGGGCCTTAAGGAGTGTAGTGGAACAAAAGGATGTTGGAAATCAGGTGCATGGTTATCTGAATTTGAGTCGCAGATACACAGGACAGTGAAGAAGGCTGTTGGCACACTGGCCTACATCAGGGCATTGGCGTCCTCCATCGCAGGACCGTAGCAACACGACGCCTGGAGGAAGAGCGCCTCATCTTCCACCTAGGAACTTTCCAACCACAAGGGATGAATGCAGATTCCTCCAGCTTCTTCATTTCCCCTCCCCCCAACTTTTCTCAGTCGCTCAGACTCAGCACCGCCTTCTTGAGCTGCAATCTTCTTCCCGACCTCTCCGCCCCACCCCCATCCGGCCTATCACCTTCACTTTAACCTCCTTCCACCTATGGTATTCCCAACGCCCCTCCCCTAAGTCCCTTCTCCCTACCTTTTATCTTAGCCTGCTTGGCACACCCTCCTCATTGCTGAAGAAGGGCATATGCCCGAAACGTCGATTCTCCTGCTCCTTTGATGCTGCCTGACCTGCGGCGCTTTTCCAGCAATACATTTTTAAGCTAAATTTTAAATTTGTTGGGAGCAGTGGAAGAGTTGGATAAAAATGAAACAGTGACACCCTCCAACCTCAGTCAGAGCAGGAATTTGGAGAAATTCACCAAGTGGGAATTTATTCCAGTGGGAATTCTCTTTCCCGGAAGTTTGGGATGGCTGAATCTTTATATTATATCGAGGCTGGCTTCGATATAATATAAAATGATTTTCCACAAACAGATGAATCAGGGATAATAGTGCATCGGGAGCAAAGTGCAGCTGGGAACACAATGAAATGAACCACAACCTTATTTACTGGTGGAGTAGTGTCAATGGGCAGAATGGCCCACTCATGTCCCTCAGCGCCATGTTCTGATGTTACGTTCAACCCTTCAGACTTGCTCACAAAGGCACATCGAGGCCACTCCGATGGTGAGGTGTAGTTTCGGAAAACTACTTGGAAAATCCAGGCTGGGTCAGGAACCGACTCCAACCCCCAAGCTCTCTTTCCAGGCTTCCCCTCTCTGTAACATCTGCTCCCGATGTGGGTCATGTTACAGACCTAGATACGCTGGGTATACAGCCCCCATACCCCACCTACGGTTAACCTAAACAAATCATCTGCTGTCCCTGAATGCAACATTGTGCAATACGACTTCCAGGAAAATAACCTGTTAGTTTCCAATAGCGTAACATGTGAAATTAATAAATAGGAACGGAAGTAGGTCATTCGCCCCCTCAAGCTAGCCCTGTCATAAAATAAGAACATGGCTGATCTACTCCAGGGCTCAACTCCAAATTCATGCTGACTCCTGTATCTCTCCACATTTCTCTGGGTTAGGGAATTCCAGATATTCACTACCTTCTGAGAGAAGACATCACTTTGTATCTCAGATTGAAATCGATGTTCCTTATTCGGTATCTTTATCCTCGAGTTCGGCACTCTGCCCAGGAATGGGAGCAACTTCTCAACATCTACCTTCTCAAGCCCGCTCTGTATCTTATATATTTCAGCAGTATCCCTCTTCATTCATTTGAACTCCAATGAATAATCACGTCACCATTATAGAGATTCTGAATAACTCAAGCCTTTCATCTCTGGAAGCCGGTTAATGATCCAACCGCATTACTTGCTGCATCAGCATGCTGACGTTATGTTTCATACTCAGGAAGACTCCAATCACTTTGTACTCCTTTTTTGGAAGTCCTCTCCATTAAATAACAGCCAGCCTTTTGGTTCTCAGTGTCTTCCACAAACTTGGATGTATATTGCACTCAGCACCCTCCTTCAGGCTGTCAGTATAGATTGTAAATAACTGATGCCATCGGACTGATATGTGTGGTGATCCAGCAAATACACCTTTATCATAAAGATCCATTAATCCTGACTCACTGATTTCTATGCGTTAACCAGTCATCATTGCATGTTAATACATTATCCGTCATCCTACGAGCTTCCGGCTTGAGTAAGATCTTTTATTTTGTAATACCCTGCGGAAAATCTCTGAAAAGCCTCTTGTCTACCAGATCCCCTTTATCAAGTCCGCTTGTTATATTTCCAGGCATCTGCATAAATCCTTGCATGATCTTACAGGGCAAAATATAATTTCCCTTTTACAAACCCTCACTGACACTGCGTGAGGCTTTTCTTAATGTCCATGCTGGCCAGGTTTTCCAAACGAAACTAGCTCCATCTGCTTTCATTTGGCCCATAGGCCTCCAAATGTTTCCCATTCGTATGTTTGTCCAAATGAGTTTTAAATGTTGTAGCTATATTGGCATCTACCACTCTTCCTCTGAAAGCTCATTCTATACCCGTACCACTCTGTATAAAAACACTGCCACTGCGTCCCTTTTAAATCTTCCCCCTTTCACCTTAAACCTATGCCTCCTATGGTTGAACTCTCCCCTCCTGTGGATAAGCCCTTGGCTATTCACCCGATCCATACCTCTCATGATTTCATAAACTTCTATAATGCCAGCCCACAACCTTCTACACTCCATCTGATACTAACTTCAAGAACAAACATTTAAAGACAAGTGCTGCAAATTTGAAACTATATTAAACATGACAGTAAAACAATACACAACCAAAACTTCATACTATTATTTGTTTTTCTCCATATTACAATACTGAGGCAGCATGAAACGCTTATTTAGTGCCAATAACAAGTCACGCACCTGAATTTATTTGTCGAATGGGGGTGATGATCTCGACAATGAAAACGTAACTATGGTCAGATCTATATAATACCATATAGTCAACATTCCCCCTCCTGGCCTATTAATGATCTTCTGTGCTTGTGCCTTCATTATCTTGCACTCAATAGAGAGAACCCCTTTCCCCATCGCATCTTAATTTAAACCCGTTTCACAGAATCTTCTTTGATCTTTTGCCACACCCTCTTTCCCCTGTCACCCATTCCCCAACTCTGGCTAGGGATCTAAAGCACATTTTCCAATCATTTTGAGTTCTGAAGAAGTGTCATACTAGACTTGAAACACTAATTCTGTTTCCCTGTCTCTGCAGATGCTGACAGACCTGCTGAGCTTCTCCAGAAATGAATAGGAGTACAGAACAAATTTTCAATTAAAAAATAACGATCGATACTGGAAATAAAAATACCAAAAATTGCTGGAGAAACAGAGAGCTTTGTAGAAGGTTCAATGGACCTGTAAGTTTATATCTGCATTCACTCCAGAAGATGCTGCAACATCTTCAGCAATTTCTGTTTTTGAACAATTTCCAACGACGAACGTCAAAGATGCTCAAACATCCTGTCAAACATGGAGCACTGTACACTGGGAACGGAACGATAACACATGGTGACAAGTTCCTTAACTCTGGAACTGCATAAGGCTGGCATCACTGACACTGCAGTGCTCTGAATCATGGTCCGGGAGAAAAACAGAAGGAAACACATTCACTTCAAATACAGAAGATGGCATTACTGAAAGGAAAAGATTTAGATTCGTACTTTAAATTGATTGAGTTAAAGTAACAAATTGGAGGCGTGACACCAAGCAAAGAATTTCAGCAGAATGAGAATATGAAAATGGAAGTGTTACCGCATCAGAAAACAGAGTAGCTCACTGAATACAGGGCTGTTGGGTGAATTGGTCTTGGTGTGAACTGGGGGACAGTCAGTAGAATTGAATTGTAGATATTGCATATTAAACTGGGTTATAATTTGATGCTGTAGGTCACAGCAGCAACAGCAGAAGCAGAATTGTATTCAATGACAATCTGTAACCATTCCCTCAGGATAATCCCTCAGTCCACCATTACCCTCAAGCCGATGTATAGTTCAGTGACGAGTGTGGGTGAACATGCCAGGGTCAGTACCATGTGTACTTTTACCTGATGACAACCCATTAAAGCTACCGCAATTGGCTGGTTACTCTCGAAACAGCAGAACTAGCATCTTGTACAGATGCAGAAATTACACCACGAGTAACAAATCAGATCGAAGCACTGTCATCCTGCCAAATCCAAGCATAAATGTCGATGGACCATTAAACAACGTACTGGAGGAGAGGACTCCACAAATATGCCCATCCTAAATAATGGAACAGTCCTGTACATCAGTGTAAAAGTCAAGTATGTGGTGTCTGCACTATCCTCAGCCAGACGTGTTGAGTGGATGTTCCAACTTACCCTATCATGATGCCCACAGAATCACAGATGGCAGTCTTCAACCATTTCGATCCGCTGCACGTGACATGAAGAAACCGCTGAACACAGTAGATACGACAAAGGCAATGGGCCCTGACCCCATTCCTGCAATGGGACTGAAGACTTGTGCTGCACAATAAGCCGTGTCACTGGGGAAGCTGTTTCATTCCAGCTCCAACTCTGACATCTCCCTGGCAATGTGGAAAATTACTCAGCTATGTCCAGTTTCCTAAGAAGGGAATAAATACAATCTGACCAATTACCACCCCATCAGTCCCATCACGACAGTCAAATTGGTGGGAGTTCTATATGACAGAGCTGTCAAGTAGCACAGAAATAACCTGCTCAGTGTGGTTTCGGATAGGTCTCCATGTGGAGATGCTGCTGTTGTGGAATTGTCATTGGATTACTAATACAGACCAGGCTCATGCTCGGTCAGCTGGTGGAAGATAAAAACAATAATTAACATATCAAGATCTAAAATCTGGTGTCAGTAATAGTGATCTTGTGTCCAATGTTGATTGTAAACATCGATTTCCTTCCCCAATGTACTTTCAGGAAGTGAATCTTCCGTGTTTTCCTGGTCTGGCCTAAAAGTGACTCCAGACGCACAGACATGTGATAAACTCTTCAATAGTCCATGAAACGGCCAAGCAAGGCACTCAATTGTATCAACTGCTCCGAACTCTTAAAGGATATTCCCGGAGAGAACACCTGGCTCCAACTTTGGTGTCGGAAAAGGGAACGGGAAACATCGTCCTGTTGACCCTCCAGAGATCTCCTTCCTAACGTCTGACGGTTTGTGACAACATTTACTGAGCTTTCCACAAACTGTACAGGAACTTCGGGAAATGAGTACGTCACACAACACATCGAGCTTTCTCTGTGCAAGTTAATGGTCGAACATCTCCTTAATGCAGTTTTACCCATACAATATTCATATGCCTTAATATGTTTAAATATTGTGAAATATAAAGTGAGAACTGCTGTAGTCCCTTCAGCCCATCAATTTTGCTCCTCCATTTAATATACAGGCAGTTCTCAGATAACGCGTGTTGATTAAATACAATTTGGCTGCAATGTGATTCATGAACCTTTTTCCATAAAGTGAATTCCCGTTCATTGTGACGCAATTCCTTGGCGGGAACCAACTGAACAGCAAAACCCAGCCTTAGGATCCTCTGTCTGCAAAATGTACAACAATGTGTTCAGCTAAAACAGGAATGTAATCCGCTCGGGAAGCCTTGAAACTGAGCCTGAGACGGGGAGTTGAAGTATCCACTTAGAAAGTACTTTATTTCAAACTGTGGGAGAATCTTGAGGAGAACTGGAGTTTCCCCATCGGCATCACGTGCTCAGTCAGCCTCACGCGCTTTCTGGTGAAGAGTGTGGTGAAAGGTACACTGCTGTAGTCAGTGAACTGTATGTTGAAAGTGTTACATTTACAGCACTGTTTTATTACAATATGGGACTTAAAGATTTATTTAGACTGTGCTAGTATGTGTGTTAGACTAAATTAAATTTTTGGCTTTACTAATATTTTTGGGGGTTCGCCCCTTACCCTCTTTTTCCCATAGACCCCATTATTAATATTGCACGATTTTACACAATACGGTGTTGCACAGGAACACAGCTACTGAGTTATTGGAGAACAACCTGAATTGATAGCTGATCTTCTAACTTCACACGATACTCCGCTCTCTCCCAATCCTTTTAATTTCCAGAAATCCTTATTTATATTCAGTGCCTAGGTTTCCACAGCCCAAGCTGGGAGAGAGTACTCCTGGTTCGCCAGTCACTGAGTGAAGACATTTATTCTCATCTCAATGCAAAGTGGCCTGTCTGTACTTAATGCTGTGGCCCCTTGTTTCAGGCGTCCAAGCCAACTTCCAATCTGTCTCGCCCTGTCAGAGTTTTATATATTTCACCCTGATCACCACTCATTTTCCTAAATCCCATGGAATACAGGTCCAGATGCCTAAAACTCTGCTCCCATAAGCCTGTCATCCCAGAGATCAGTCTGGTCATCCTTCACTGCTCTCCCTCAATGTCAGGTTTGTCCTTTATTGGGTAAGGAGACCAAAACTGCACACAAGACTGTACAATGTTCGAGATGGGGTCTCACTAAGGCCCTGTACAGCTGCAGTAGGGTACTCTTACTCCTGCACTCACTTCCCCTGAAATGAAGGTGAATACATCATTTATCTGTCTAAATGTTTACTGCTCCTACAATATTGCTTTAGTGACTGGTGTACAAGGTGATCATGATTCTTTTCAATGTTACAGCTCCCCACTTGCTGGGTCTATATACACTGGTCAGCGTGTCAATGCCATTCCCAGTATTGACTTCTGGCTTCAGATTCACTGTCACATGTACTCAGAGGGCTGCACAGAAATAAACGAAAATGCAGCTTAAGTTCCTTTATAGAACAACATGTTTCAAACATTCCCTTTTCAAATTATAGGCTGCCAAATTAATTGTTCCCATCAAAGTACACAACATCTCATCTCTGCCATTACTCTCCATCTGCCACGTATTTACCCAGGAATTTCACTTGTCTCAGTCACTTTGGAGTTTTTTTATATCTTCCTCACAACTCACATGCTGACATCATTTAGTGCTGTCAGCAGACTTGGGAATATTGCATTTGAGCCCGTCAACCAAATATATGATATGTATTGGGAATAGCTGGGGCCCAAGACACGATCCTTGCTATATCCTCCTAGACTTCCATTTTTAAAAAAATGTTGTTATATTCCTGTGCACTGTTTCCTGCCAGCTCTCCCATTCTAAAACCATGACCATACGTTAGACCGAGTCCCTCAGGATTCGAATTCGCACAATAGGCTTGGGGCTTTATCAAAAATCTTTCTGAGATTCCCCTCGTATTACATTGCTACCTTCTCCATAATGTTGCTAAAAGCCACTTTAACAAATATGATTCCCATTTCATAAATCTCTGTTGACTTTGTCTATGGCCATTAATTTCATTCCGATACTTTCTCTAAACTGTTTAGTTGCTAATTTCATTCTATTCCCTTTTTCTAACCAGACTAAAGATCCCTAGTATTGCTAGGAAGTTTTCTTTTTTATTTTGTTTTCCTCTGTGAAGGCATAACTGAAACTTTTGTTCCATAGTTCTACCATTACCTAGTCCTCAATTATCTGACATCAAACTGTAAGAAAGCTGCACATTTCTTTCTCTTAATTTTGCCATTAACATATTTTCCGAAAATATCACAAGTTCTGTCTTATAAACTTTGTTAAGACATTCTTCAGAAATCTATCAAATCCCATTTTAAGGTACTCACTGATTGGCCTTCTACAGCCATACAATCACAGAAGCAAAGACTCTGTACTATCAGAAATACAGCATGGTCTACATAAGGCCCACTTTCCGACACAATACGCCTAGCTGTGAATCTTAAGGCATTTCAAGTGCACAACGGCGTATCTTTTAATAGTTTTGACTTTGCCATGATATCTCCCCTCTCAAGAAGTGTACTTCAGACCCCAATACACACTGGCTGAAAAGCAATCCTCAAATCCTCACTAAACCGCAAACCCTTCACTTTAAAAGTGTGCCCCCTTGACTAAAAGGAACAACTGCTGCCCATCCACCCTGTCCTTGCTCCTCGTAATCCTATCCTTCAGAATCACGTCCCCCTCAGCCTCCTCTCCTCCAAACTAAACAACTCAAGCTTATCCAGCCTCTCTCCATAGCTGATATGCTCCATTCCAGGGAACATTCTGGTGAATCCCCTCTGCAAACCCTCCCATGCAGTCACATCCTTCCTGTAATATGTTCCCCGGAACTATACACAGTATTCCATCTTGGCCTCACCAAAGTTCCGCATAGCTCTTATAATCTGCGCCTCAATGTTTACAGTCCCTTATACTTTCCCAAATTGTGTATGGCCCTGTCCATTCACATTCAGGAATATGTGGAGAAGCACCCTCTGATCTTCCTAGTGTGCTGCCATTCATTGAGTCCTCCCCCGTCTGGTTCCTTCTCCCAAAGTGTATCACCTCCTATTTATCAGGGTTACATTCCATCTGCCGTTGATCTTTCCAGATGACCATTCCATCTGTATCTTCCCCTAACTGAAGGCCTTCCTCCTCAATGCCAGCCAACAGCCAATCTGCGTATCTAACACAATCAGGTGATTGTGCGCTTTGATGAAGAAGCAGCACTTCGAAAGCTATTGCCGCTGAATAAACCTGTTGGATTTTAACCTGATGTTATGAGATTTACAGCATTGTCCACCTAGTCCAACATCAGCACCTCCGAATCACAAACGATAAGAGATACAGCACTGATCCCTGTGGTATACCATTGGACACTGGCCTCCAATCACACAAGCAGTCAGCCACCACCTTGTGTCTCCTACCACTAAACTTCATTTGGATGCAATTTGGCAAGTCACTAATGAGACCTACCTGTTCCCTGGTTATTGTGTTCCGCTGGACACACTTGGAGAATATCTGGGAATTCTCCCTAATCTTGCCCTGCCAGCAGGTTTCCATGCCCCTGTGTTAGTTTGTCCCCTATGCGTGCAGAACTTCCTCCTTATTGCAGTCTTAAATGGTCTGTCATTTATCCTGCCATTATTTCCCTTCAATGTGGATTAGGCAGCCGGAGAAACATCCTGCTAATTTCCAACTTGTCACATGTTTTGTGAATTTTATGCATTTCACAGTGACCCATCTCTAATTCTTTGAAACTCTAGAGAACACAGGCCCAGTTTCATTATCACGCAATCTCGCCAACTGAGGGATTAATCTGGGGAATGTCCATTGAACTTTCTCTGTGGTCGGCATATTCTTTCTCAGATTTGGTGACCAAAACTGTACTCAAAATTCCAGGTACAGTACTCACCAACACGCTGTTAAACTGCTTCAAAATGTCTTTACATCTATATTCTGACTCCCTTAAAGCAAGGTAATCCAAACTTTAACTTACCACTTGCATATATTCCTCCAAATGCCTTTCACATTCATTGCATTTATGAACTCTTTGTGTGAGTTCTTATAGAAAGCCTTCTGACAATCTAAAATATGCCAATTGCAATGGTTCCCCATTATCTATGCTGTAAGAATCAACTTCAAACAATTCCACAGTTTGTCAAGTATGATTGCCCTTTCAGAAATGCACACTGATTCTCTCCAATGTTGCTGTTAATTTCTAAATAACGAATATCACATCCTATATGATAGAGTCCAACAGTTCCCCACAAATGTCAAGTTAATTGGTCTGTAGTTCTCCATACTATCTCTTCTTCCCTTTGTAGATGCTTGGGTCACTACCGTACATCTATAGTGCTTGGATTACGTTTACTAATGTCCATTTATCTACAATGGCTTCCAGACGATGCAGAATGCATTGGGTAATAGAACACAGTCATCGACAGTGCAACTAATACTTCTATTAGTGGTTTATTTCTGAAGATTTTGGTCTGAACTACATCTGGTTTGTCATGGTTAACAATGCTCAATCCAGCTGCATGTTCAAGTAGAGCCTTGTTACTGATATAAATTGTCTTTATGTCTTTTAATCCATAAGTCCTATATAAAGACTTCGAATTTCTGGGTGATTTTCTGGATCTTCCTCACGAAGACAGATGCAAAGTAACTGGTTATTTGCTTGGCCATTTGCCTGTTATCCATAATAAGCTCGTCTCTCCTGATTGCAGATTTCCACATTTGACTATGCTTTTCTCTTTCCTTTGAAATATAGAACATAGATTTATGCAGTCTTTGTGTTCCTGGTTGTTTGTATGCATGTTCCCTTTTTGATTTCCTTACCCGTTTCATGGCCCTCCTTTACTGGATCGTAAATTTCTGAGAATTCTCAGGATTCCACAATGTCTGGAATTCTTCTGAAATCACTTCCAGTGATTCATGTAATCTTTAATTTATTATGCTAATCATTGTTATCTCACTTTCTCACGCTTGGGTGTTTTACCTGAAATAAATAAAGATATTTTTCAGACTTTGCAGTATTTCTATAAATCTCCTGGTACTGACCAGATATATTCAGGAACACTGCAGGAGGACAGGAAAGAAATAGCGGGGGCCCTGGTTGGTACTTTTGCATCAGCGGTAGCCAACGGGTGAAGTCCTGGAGGACTGGAAGGTAGTGAATGCTGTGCCATTATTCACGAAGGGCTACACATAAAAACCAGGGAACTATAGACCAGTAAACCTAAAATCTGTAGCAGGTAAGTTACTTGAGAAGATTCTGAGGGAGAAGATATACATGCATTTGGAAAGACAGGGCCTTGTGAATGGGGGATTATGACTCACACATTTGTTAGACTGCTTTGATGAAGTGACCAGTAACTTTGGCAAGGGCATGGTTGTATATATAGTCTATATAGAAGACAGTAAGGCCTTCAATAAGGTTCCCCATGGTACGCTGCTCTGGAAGGTTAGATCATATGGAATTGAGGGGGAGCTGGCAAATTAGGTCGAAAATTGGATTGATGCTAGGAGGAAGAGTGTAATCGTGGAAGGATGCTTGTCGGACTGGAGGCCTGTGATGAGTGGAATGCCTCAGGGGTCGGTGCTGCGACAATATATTCATATATTACATATATCTATGATTTAGATGAGAATGTACAGGCATGATTTGTAAGTTTGAAGGTGACACTAAAACAGGTGGTATCGTGGACAGTGAGGAAGGTTATCAGAAATCTCAGAAATTACAGCAGTACCTTGATCAGGTGGGGAAGTGGGCCAAGAAATGGCAAATGGAAATTAATTCCGATAAGTGCAAGTTCTTGCATTTTAGAAAATCAAATCAAGGCAGGAGTTTCATGGTGACTGGCAGGGCCTTAAGGATTGCAGTGGAACAGAGTGACCTTGGAATTCAGGTGCACGGTTTTCAGTAAGTGGAGTCCTAGGTAGACAAGGCACTGAAGAAGGCTTTTGACTCACTGGCCTTCATCAGATAAAGCACTGAGTATCGAAATTAGGGAGTTATGTTGCAGTTATACAAGATGTTGGCGAGTCCATACTTGTAGCGTCATGTTCAGTTTTCTTCACTTTGCTCGAGGAAGGATGTTATTAAACTGGAAAGAGTGCAGAAGAAATTTACAAGGATGTTGCCAAGACTCAATCGTCTGAGTTCTAGTGAGAGGTTGGGCAAGCTCGGAGTTTGTCCTTTAGACTGTATGAGACTGAGGGTGATCTGATAGTAGTGTGTAAGATCATGGGAGGCATGGATAGAGTCAATGCACTCAGTCGTTTATTCCCCAGGATTGGGCAATCACGGACTAGAGGGCATTAATTTCAGGTCAGAGGGGAAAGAGTAAAAGGGAACCTGAGGGGAAATTTCTTTTACACACAGGGTGGTATGCATATGGGATGAGCTGACAGCAGAAGTGGTTGAGGCGTGTACGTTAAAAAATTATAAAATACATTTGGACAAATACACAGGTCAGAAAGGATTAGAAGGATACAGGGAAATGGCAGGGAAATGGGGTTAGTGGGAATGGACATTTTGTTCAGAATGGACCAGTTTGGGCCGAATGGCCTGTCTCCATGCTGTAAGAGTATATGGGTCTAACAACCATTGTTCTCTTACTGAATGTTATATTGTACTTTCCCAATTCACTGGAGCGAACTTGACACTCTAACCTCTGGGCTTCCATGATGTTTGACAAGAATGTTCAAACATTCCACATTGAATGCAGACGCCATGTAAAATATAACATATTAATGTCACAATTCCTCCAAAGCTGCTTCAGAGCAAGGTTAGTAATTAGTCCTTCTGACCACACAATAGACAATAGACAATAGGTGCAGGAGTAGGCCATTCTGCCCTTCGAGCCTGCACCACCATTCAAGATGATCATGGCTGATCATCCTTAATCAGTATCACACACACCAAATCCGAAATAATCTGCTCCCTAGTTTGGTTCACAACTTACTTTTCAACCTACCTGATATGCATTATAGGAATTTATTTTTCACAACATTAGCAGTCACTTTGTTAACTCAGTTTCAATGCAACTTGACACCATCCATTATTACTGCAGAACCCACGAGTATTTGTTACTCATTCACAGAATGAGGGCTTAGCTGGATAACCAGCATTTCCTGGCCATGCCAGACGGCAGTTAAGAGTCAACAGCGTTGCCTTGGATCTGGAGTGACATGCAGGCCAGACCAGATAAGAACAGCCGTTTCCTTCCCTAAAGGACATTTGTGAACCAGATGAGTTTTTCCAACAATCAGGAATGGATTCCCGATCATCATCAACCCTTGATTCCAGATATTTATTGAATTCAAATTCCACAATCTGCCATGGCAGGATTTGAGACCATGTCCCCAGAACATTACCTGGGTCTCAGAGTTAAGAGCCCAGCGATAATATCAGTATGTCATAGCTTCCCTTTGAGTATAGTTGCATATATAATTTCCAGAGCATATGATGCAAAATATTTGCGCGACAGTTTTGGTTCAGATATATTACACACGTTTGTTTCTCCTTGCTATTTGTAAGACCCACCCAAACTCATTCTGTGGAATCTGAGGGACAGAGCCTGTGTCGTTATTAGTGATAGACTTGGATAAGACATTCGGGGAGGCTCACCTCGATGCTGAGATGATCTGAAGACAGGTCAAGCAATATAGGACAAGCATCAATATCCACCCCACTCTGTCAGGATAAGTTTCACCGTTTATTCTCACTGCTCCCTCACACTCACTGTATGTCTCTTATAGCACCTCCCCTCGACCAAGACTCACACTCCAACTAAGGCTCAAGCACAACCACTCTCACTGTTGAATTCAGCACCTTCCCTCCCCGACATTTTCTGTCCCTGATGCAATAGCCCTGCACACTAATGGCACTATATGGATACAACCCTATGGACAGACTCCCTCCGCCCACCTCACCATGTCACACCTCACCTAGTCCAGCACTAACAGCAGGTCCATCCACTCCCACCCTCACTCATTCCCTCCCTTTCTCCCATTCCAGGAGAAACAGCCTGGAATAGGACAGAACGGGCCACGCCGAGTGATGGAGTGCCAGATATCCGTTCCCTCATACCCCTACCCTGATATGTGGGGAGGATCCTGGAGAGAGCCGGAGAGGGCCAAGAGGCCTTGGGTGGAGATTCTGAAACATCCACGTCCCACCAACCTAATAAGGAGCGTGTTTAGTAAAGAGCAATTCTCAAATCAAACCGACTGTTAGTTCCAACCTCATCTCTCTCACTCGGAGAAGAACAGAGATGCAGGCATTGAAATACACAGACTATTGGTAAATACCCCAATATACTAACATACACAATTCATGCAAGGAGATAAGCATGCACACACGGAGAAGCACACAAAGACATAAACAGTCACACACAAATGGACACAAACACAGATAGAAACACACAGGCTGATACAAAGACAGACAGACTTAGTCACACAAATAGAAAAATAGCAAGTACATGGGCACACACACTTAAATACACATTAAGACACCGACACGAGTGCCATTAAGATAAATAAATATTTTTTTTGATTTATAAGGAGATGAAGGATTCTGGGAGAAGGTAGAAGAATGATGTTGAGGAACATATTAGAAATGACTGAATGGTATATCAGACTCGATGGACCAAATGGTCTAATTCTGCTCCTTTTTGTAATGCTCGTCTGGTGTTATGCTATCACGTATTCTCTTCCTGAGACACCAACAGCAACATATTTGATTGGAAACAGTCAGTGGTATGTGGGAAAAGATTGGAGGGCAGAATGGTTAATGTCTATTCTTAGTTATTGTACCACTATATCCGAAAAGGGGCAGTGGTTTGATATGAGGTTAACACAGTTTTTAAAAAAATGTGTCCCACAATGAAAGAAGGATGTCCCTTTCCCTTTACTGTTGTGCTATCTGTGGTGTCCTCATCCTCAGGGAGCAGTGAAGACTCGGTTAATTTAGGTATTTTAGTTTGAGCTTGACTGATCTTTGCTGGACAGGAGAGTCAATGTTTATTGGGTACAGACAGGAAACGGATGGTCAGACACACTCGGATCCGCCATGAGCATTCTGAATGGTGCCACCAAATGGCCAACTGCTGCCACTTTCCAATGTGTTGTGCCGTCTATCCACCCTCCCGGCCGTTACAGGAATATACTGCTGCCCCTATCCCATGTGTTGTTCCCTCAATCCACGCTCCCGGCCGTTACAGAGAGAGACTGCTGTCCCTGCCTCATGAGTTGTTCCCTCAATCCACCCCTCAAAGCAGTTACAGAGATATACTGCTGACCCAACCCCAATCCACCCCTCAGTGCGATTACACGGTAGAGGACCATCCCATTCAGCCAGACTGGATCGTTACAATGAGATGGGAGAAGACCATTCTGCCCCTCTAAGGAATTACACAGGAATATATGATGAAGTAATTCAGCTCGTTGAGTACATTACACAGCCCAGGATGAGGCCATTCAGCCCGCCTGAACTGCTGCACAGGAACAGGGATGTTGTCACTAACAGGAAATAGACAGTAGTGACATATGATTTTTAAAAATAAAACTGTAAGTAGTTTTGTCTCAGAGATCACTGTAGGGTCATCACTGATCAATAATCTATGTAAAATATCTGGATGAAGGGACTGAATGGATCAAAGCTGAACTACCTCGTACACCAAAATGATCATTCAATAGATCTTCAAATGGAGGGAGTGAATCTGCATTATGATGTAGACAGGGAAGGTTAGTGAGCGTACCCTCAGCAGAAATAATATAATGTGAGTTGTCTATTGCAGTCGGGAACAATTTAAATGGAGAGAGATTGCAGAACTCTGTGATGCAGATGTTTTTCATATTCTTGGTACATGAATCATATGAAGATTGTCTGCAGATGCAGCAAGTGATTCAGAAGGTAAGTGGTATTGGGTTTAATTAGGAATATTTCACTGTATCTGTGCAAGGATTGTTGAGACCACATCAGATACACTGGGTGCAGTTCTGATCCTCTAAACTAAAAAAAAGGATTCAATTCCTTTCAAAGATGTTCAAAGATGCTTCCCTTTACTCATTCCTGAAATGAAGGCCTTTTGTTATCGGGGATTATCTGTTTAGATCTTAGATGAGAAATCTTACTGAACCACGATTTTCAGAGAAGTCTTTCAGCTGGATACATATTTTATCTTGTTAAGAAGACTAAAGCTAGATAATTTTTTTTGAATGAGATGCATTGGTATTAACACAAATATTATGAAGATATCAACCCATTTTTAAAAATTATGCAGATGCATATAAGCATCTAATCAAATCATAAAACGGGCACATTATTTTCATTTGCTAATGCAAGGCACTGTGCACAACAACAGCAATGATGCTGCATACAGCATACAGTCTGTTATCATCCATTCCAGAGAATGTACATGGAGAGTGCATATGGTCCACTTTGGGGTTCAGTTGACATTCTTGTATTTTTCCAAACAGAGCTGGAGAAAAATATTACCGGCTTCAGAAGCAGCAGCCAATTGGTTTCTCTCTCTCTGACTTTGTTCTGCCCGAAAACAAGGTGTGAGAGCAGAAAAATCCTGAGTCATTTTTACCACTCGTGGAGGATTCCTGATGAGGAATCATAGGAATTTCTGGACAGCTCGAAGCAAAGGGAATTCAGACAAATCCAAATCCAACTGTTCCGGGAAGAAATCCGCATTCCCAGACATTAGGGTGAGCAGAATAAATTCAAAGCCAGAAACATATTTGAGACACTCTATCATTTTATCATTTGTTCACAGTTCAACTTCCTGTGTCTCAGATTTTTCTAGAAAATTA
Source organism: Chiloscyllium punctatum (assembly GCF_047496795.1). Taxonomy (NCBI): domain Eukaryota; kingdom Metazoa; phylum Chordata; class Chondrichthyes; order Orectolobiformes; family Hemiscylliidae; genus Chiloscyllium; species Chiloscyllium punctatum. Next base: position 41,893,157 of record NC_092788.1, read on the forward strand.
CCCAGTCTGAGACCTATATCATTGGGCACAGCACTCAACTGGTTACATTTAAAATTTGCTTTCACCAATAGAGGAGTGGGAAAAGACATGAGTGACCCTCCAACATTGGTCAGAACACGAACAAGAGATTCTCAAAAGGTTTTTTAGGTGTGAATTCCCTTCCACAGAAAATTGTGATGCCTGAATATTTCCATTTGTTCAAAATTGTCTGTGTAAGACATTTGAAAGACAAATGAATGTAAGGAAATGGTACACTGACAGAAAAGTGCTGCTGAGACCTTCATCAGATCATAGTGCAAGGTAGAGCCGTGACAAAGTGTCTGATGACCCACTCTTGCTCCACAGTCCCGTGTTACTATGGTGCATTCAACCTCTCACAGCTCCTGCAAGGTGCAGATGGGGGCCAATGCTCCACAGGAACACAGGATTTCATTTAACCCTCACAAATGTCACACTCAGTTTGGTATGGATTGGAAAATATTATTTGGAAATCCAGGCCGGTTTTGAAAGACGCCTCTGGTCTGTTTACAGAGTGCCCCGTCTCTACAACTTGTGCTTCATTTGTTGGTCTGGTCTAGACCAGGATTCGTTATGCATAAAGCTTCATACCTCAATCAGAGATGACTCAAAAATGTTTTGCTCTCTCTAATTACAACATACAAATACAGTACATCCAGGAAAATTACAGCCGTTTACTTTGAAATTACTGGAAAAGAAAACATAAGGAATTCGGACGGTCAAGCCATTGTATACGATCATGGCTGATCTACTGTTCCTATTAACTCCTCCATAATGCCCAATTCTTCACACTCCTCAGCTCTCTGACAGGTCAAAGATTCATGTACCACCTCTTTAAATACTTTCAGTGATGTAGCTCCCCGAACTCTCTAGTCCAGATAATCCCTGACATTGATTACCCTCTGTGAGAGGAAAATACTCTCTACACATACACCGTTACCTAATGATTTGAACAAGAGGTGAACACAGGGGCTCAGGAAAGAATGAATGGCCTTGATATCAAGGCAGTAGTTGACTGAGGATGTCATCGGGACCACCTAATTTTTTGAGCTTAATGGGAATCAGGTCTAACCTCCTCACTGTTTGGGGTCTTTCAGAGCACAAAGGAAGGTGTTTGTGGTCGGTGGCCGACAATCCTCTCAGTCCCGGGACATCTCTTCAGGAGATCCTCAGATTAACTTCCTCAGGACAAACATCTTCAGCTCCTTCGTCAACGTCTATGTGCCTCCATTCCCGTCACCCCTTATCTATCACAAGATCAGAAGTGGAGTGATCACTGAAGATCACACAATATTCAGAACATTTTGTCCCCACTCAGCTCCTGAACGGGTCTGTGTCCATATTCAGCAAGACCCAAACAACATTCACGTTTGTGCTGTTAAAGTGTCGGTAACATTCATGTAACACAACGGCCAGGCACTGCACATTTCCACAGTTAAAAGAGGAGCTCATTCAGCATCTCAAGCTGGTTACACCCGGATAGTGGAAACTATTCAGCCCATCGAAATGACTGATCAAGAAGAGGGACAACCCATTCAATCCTTCTGCCTGTTTCACAGGAAGAGGAGGCGTTTGGTCAGTAAATTGAACTGTTAAACAGGAACAGGCAGAGTCCACTAAGACCCCTCAGCATGTTCTATGGAACCAGGAGGAGACCATTCACCCCTCGAGACGCTTTTACAGGAATAAGAGGGTGTCATTGATGCTCCAACCTGGAAAACGAATAGAGCAGAGACCGCACTCATAGACTGCTCACAATGTTCTTTGTGGCTCCATTGCCTGTGGAACAAATGATACTTTAACGTGTTTTGCCGGCAGTGAGGGAGGAAACCAAATGTTTTGTGCCAAGCCTCAAGGAGGCATCTTCCATCTCCAAGAAGACAGACCCATGTTCTCCGTTGGGGTCAGAAGCTGGTGGGGGTGGTTAACTGTTTTAGAATGAAGGTATTTTGGCTCCTGTTGCGTTGGTGAATAACGTGAAGTTCTATGTATGATCACCCAACAAATGCACTGTATTAATGTTGGAAGAGTTTAGTGAAAGACTGACTCTCTCTCTCTCAATCGAAATGGGGAGTGGCGTGGAGTGAGAGGAACGTTCTCAGAGTCTTTTAAGCCATCGAGAATCATGTAAACCAAGTTAAAAAAACATGGAATTTATCACCGTATTAGTTCTGTTTGGAAAATAATGAATGACTATCCATCACCTTACGTTTCAATGCAATCACCTCTTATTCTTCAAAGCGCTACAGATTAATCCTCATGCACGCCCGATGGTACAATCATCCCAACAATTAGTCAGGCGAAACTCCTTTATACTCTTTTTGCCAAGAGGATTATTCCTTATAAAGGAGAGAAAATCTGTGCACAATACCCCAAAAACTATCTCAACAACACTCTCGGTTTGATCACAATAATTCTGTTCCCTCACTTAGCTGTCTCAGCTTCTTTCCGGTGGTATAAAAAGCCATTCCTTCTCTCTGCACTGCGAATGATGTGCAATTTTGAAGTTTCTTGCATCTGTGCATCGGTCATTACCAGAGGTGTCGATGGAGATGCATATCGCTTTCAGAGGGAGACTCAATCAGAAAGAATTCATTTGAAACAGGGAATGGTCACCTACCTGAAAGAAAATGCCTTACAGGAGAATGGAAATCAGGCAGAGAAAGGGAGCTATCTTTCCTTTTGTTCTTCCCTCATGGGATGTGTGCAGCCCTGGTCAGGCCAGCATGTTATGCTGATCTTGAACTGAGTGGCTGATTCAGCTGATGCACAGGATAATAAAGAGTAAACCCCATTGCTGTGGGTTTGCAGTCACACAGAGTCCTCAACATGGAAGGATAACCCATTGCCTTCTCGAAAGCAAATAGATATGCTTCTGTTGAAAACTAGTGGTGATGACTTCATTTGCATTCCATCAACTTCCTTCATGAGCTACCAACAGATTATGAATCTGTGCCGTTTGATTATGAGTCAATGACTTGACCACCATGCACTGTCTGTCCATCTGACAGAGTCTGTGGAAAGGACAAATTAACCAGCTCAAGTGCAAATATTTTGTGACGTAAGCATAGTTAGAAGGGATGTGAAACGGTTATATCTGGATCTACCAAAGGCACAAACGATGGATTATTCAGCAGTTGCATTGAGGCTGAGAAGGTGACTGAAATATCCTGATAGTGGCCTTGGGCAGGATTAGTGAGTGGGGAGAATATGTAGAAATGTAAATATGAATGAAGAAAAAAGATCATGGAGATTAGGAACAGTCTGGTTTCTCCTTGCGTATTGTTGAGTAAGTTGTGAATAGTAATTTGCTAGTTATAATCAGTAAGGAATAAAATATTTGACTGGATCTGAAAATTATGACTTCCAAATTTTAAAATTTGAATATGAACAGCAATTCAGTTCAATTCAGTTTAATGGTCAGATGGAATGACTTACCAGGAACACCAACTATAGCAAGGATGGGACAATAACCACCTTGAATAATCCAAAGGATATCTTCGACCCACGATGCTAATGACATCCAAGGCTGAGAAAGGTAGAAACGACCCCAGGATAAACTCATGTCTGTTATTGTAATATTCCACTATAATGTTCTCAGATTCTGATCCATTAATGGAACATCCCAGTCTAATGTCCTCAGATTCTGATCTCTCCTCCCCCTGTCTCTCGAGCTGCTGATCCCTGTTAGTCCAGTCATTGATGCTCCCGCCCAGACTGGGATAACACATTGAACCGAGTCCTTAATTAATAGAAGAGGCAAACCCTCCAGTGACACATCTCGGATCCACGGAGACTGACATCAATCTCAGTCACTGAATAAATAGCTCCAGCCAACGACTTTCAATTCAATATTGTTTTATTCAAATTTAAAACAATGTCATTTTCTGGATGGGCTCTGTGAGGGTGACTGATGGAACAAATCTTGAGGCCGGTAGATCAATTGAGTGTAACCATTCAATCTGCCTTGGATGCAGGAGTAATGCCATAAGTTTATCAGAACGTCTCTGATGACAAATGGAAACATACATCCTGGAACTATTGATCAAGCATCATAATTTCAATAAAACATTGATACAATTTTCATAGTTCATGATCTGAGGCGACTGTGCGTCTGAGAAGCGTGGGGTTGTCACAGACAAGTAGCATGGATATGTTAACAGAGAATTGAACGTGACAAATGCAATTCAGATTGTTATTCCAGGTTTAGGGAGAGGCAGATGAGGCCTGTGCTATTGATGTTATCGATGTTAGTGAACTGTGATGAAATGTCATTTACTGGACTTCAATTACAGTGTGATTATGGCATTGTGGAGGAGACAGGAAACAGAGAATTGTGAGACATGGCAGTTCAGACTGGAGGGAGGGACAATAATATTCCTCAGTCATCAGTATTGGAATGTTATTCTTTATACCTCATATGAAGAACAGATTCAAGGATATATCTAAAGTGAGGAATGAGGAGTAAAATCTGTTTATTGAACACAAAATACGGGGACAAAATGATTTTCTATTCGTACTAAACTATGGGAAGTACAAAGAAATAAGATACACTCATGATATTGAGCTACATAAATTGAAATGTGTATTATAAAACCATGGAAGTGATGTCCAATCTTTATCAATCATTATTTGGCTCACAGATGAGATGCTGATTTCCCCTCTGTCAGTGATCCACCTCAGTGAGATTCTCTGGCGCAGTATCTCAGTATCGAGCACGATTCTCAGTTCCTCCTGCTGTTCATCCAGTCTATTTAAATTAAATCACCTTCTCACTGTAGAGAGAAAAAAAATCACTCGGCCTTTTGAACTCTGTTTAACTGTCAGCAACTCAGCTCTGTGATATTATTAGTGATAAATGCTCTGGGACGTCAGCCAGTATCCGCACAATGCTCAAACGGTATGGCAATAGATAAAGGCCTTGCAGTCAGTGAGAATTTCTCAATAAAACTTCCATTTTCTGTCCGTTCCTTTCTATCTCCCCTCATGCTGTCTTCTGATCTATCCAACCCACACTCTTTTAACATCCCTCCAATCACTCCCTGTTTCCAAATTGTGCAGTTGTACAGCTTGATGTTTTGGCCGTTTTGGAGAAATGGATAGAGCAGGGACAGGACTGATCGTTGTAGGGTCCGGGGTTTAGATGCTTCAATAAGAACAAGGAAGGTACTAACAGTGGGGCGGGGGTGGGGTTTGGGGTGGGGGAGGGTGGGGTGGCATTGAAAATCAAAGACAGAATTACGTTGGTAGAAAGGATGCTTGATAAGGACTCGTCTAGTGAGGACGTATGGGAAGAGGTTAGATACAAACACGGAGAGGTCACTCTGCTGAAAGTTCTCTATTGCCCTCTGAAAAGTTCCAGAGATGTAGAGGAAAGGATTACAAAGATGATACTGGATAGGAGCGAAAATAACAGAGTAGTTGTTATGGAAGAATTTAACTTTCCAAATATTGACTGGAAGTGCTGCAGTTCACTTACTTTATATGGGTCAGCTTTTGTCCAATGTGTGCAGAATGGTTTCCTGACACAGTGTGTAGATAGGCCAACAAGGGCCGAGGCCAAATTGGCTTTGGTACTGAGTAATGAACCAGACCAGGTGTTAGATTAGGAGGTAGGTGAACACTTTGCTGATAGTGACCACAATTCAATTATGTTGACCTTAGCGATGGAAAAGGTCAGGTGTATACCGCAGGACAAGAGTTATAGCTGGGGGAAAGGCAATTATGATGCGATTAGGAAAGGTTTTAGGATGCATAGGATGGGGAAGGAAATTGCAGAGGATGGGTACAATTTAAGTGTGGAGGTTTTTCAAACAACAGCTACTGTGTGTCCTTGATAAGTTTATACATGTCAAGAAAGGAGCAAGTGGTCGAGTGAGGCTGCTGTGGTTTACTGAAGCAGTTGAATTGCTTTTCAAGAGGAAGAGGGAGGCTTATGTAAAGATGAAACGTGAAGGCTCAGTTCGGATACTTGACAGTTACAAGTCAGCCTGGAAGGACTTTAAAAAAGAGCTAAGAATAGCCAGGAGAGAGCATGAGAAGTCTTTGACAAGTAGGATCGTGGAAAACCCTCAAGCTTTCTATCAGTGTGTCATGAATAATAGAATGAACAAATGAAGATTAATGGCAATCAAGGACAGTAGTGTTAAGTTGCGTGTGGAGTCTGAGGAGAGAGGACAGGCTGTAAATTAATATTTGAATCAGTATTCACAATGGAAAAAGAAAATGCTGTCGAGGCCAATACTGAGATACAGGCTAATAGACTAGACAGGATTGAAGTTCGTAACGTGGAGATGTTAGCAGTTCTGGAGAGTGTGAAAATAGATACGTCCCCTGGGCCAGATGGGATTTATCCTAGGACTCTCTGAGAAGCTAGGGAGGAGTTTACACAACTATCTGTTTGGATTTTTACATCGCCATTGTCAACAGGAATAGTGCCAGAAGACTGGAGGACAGCAAATGTGGCCCTTTGTTCAAGAAATGGAGAAGATACAACCCTGGTAATTATATACCTGTCTTACTTTGGTTGTGGGTAAAGTGTTGGAAAGGATTATAAGAGATAGGATTTACCATCATCTAGAAAGGAATCATTTGATTAGGAATAGTCAACAAGGTTTTGTGAAAGGTATGTCATGCCTCACAAATCTTACCGAGTTCATTAAGAAGGTGACCAAACAGGTGGATGAGGGTAAATTGAGGTATGTGGATTTCAGTGAAGCGTTTGATTATGTCCCTCATGGTAGGCTATTGAAGAAAATATGGAGAGCGTGGTGTTGGAAAAGCCGAACAGATGAGGCAGCGTCCAAGATGCATGCAAGTTGATGTTTCTGTTTTTAGCCTTTCATCAGGAATCAGTTTTCTGGTCTGCAGCATCTGCAGTCTTCATTTTCTCCTCGATCCTCGGATGTTGCCTGACTTGCTGTGCTTTTCCAGCGCCAAAATCTCGACTCTGATCTCAAACATCTGCAGTCCTTACTTTCTCCCAGAAAATATGGAGATCTGGATTTGTGGGCGATTTAACATTTGGATCACAAATTGGCTAGCTGAAAGTAGACAGAAGGTGGTAGTTGATGGGGAATGTTCATCCTGAATTTCAGTCGCTCGTGATATACTGCAAGGATCTGCTTTAGAGTGACTGTTGTTTGTCTTTTTGAATGACCTTAATGAGTGTATAGAAGGATGAGTTAGTAAATTTATGTTTGACAGTAAGGTCGGTGGATCTGTCGGCAGTGCTGAAGGATGTTGTGGGTACTGAGCTGTAATGTTCTATGTGCATAGACCTACAATGCGCTAAATAGCTTCCTTCTGTGATGTAACGATTCTGAAGTACTCTGACCCACAATAAAAGCTTTAGGTGCCTGGAGAGACAAGCTGGTCCAGTAAAGGACACACAATGCACAGTCATCCATCATCTCTTCCTGTTCTCTGATATACAGCGGCATCAAAATATCTGCCCAAACAAAATAGATTGATTCAAATTCACGCAGTCAGGAGGACGTTCACCCGAGGGGATTACCGTCAGAGGACTCAATGAATAATAAGATTTCAGAATAACACAAAAAATAAAGCAATATCACAGCAGCATAATAATTGGCAGCAGAGTAAAACTTACAGTTCCAGATATTTCCAAGTTCAGCATTGTGTTCAGTTTTGGTCACCTCGCTGTAGGAAGGATGGTATTAAACTGGAACTTCACAAGGATGTTGCCAGGCCTCTCGGGTCTGAGTCATAGGGAGAGGTTGGATAAGCTGGGACATTTCTCTTGAAAGCGCAGGAGACTGAAGGGAGTGAAGTGCTTTGAGAAGCTCGTCATGGTCCACATCAGTTCCAGTCTCCCAGCCTACCTCGATCCCCTACAATTTTCCTACCCGTGGAATGGGTCCATAGCGGGTGCCATATCCCTGGAGCATCTGGACAACAAGGGCACCCACGTCAGATTCCTGCTCATTGACTATAGGTTCACCTTCAACACCATTATTCCCTTCAGAGTAATCACAAAACTTCCTGACCTTAGTCTTGGCTCCGCCCTCTGAAGTTGGATCCTCAGCTTTCTGACCTGCAGTACACAATCAGTGAAAATAACTAAGGGTGTCTCTTCCATAACATTCAACACTGAAATCCCAAAGGATGTGTCCTCAGCCCCATACTATACTCCTGTACACCCACAACTGTATTGCCAAATTTTAAACGAATGCCAGCTACATGTTCTCTGAAGACACCATCATAGTAGGACAGGTATGTAATGATGGCAAGTCAAAATACAGAACGGAAATAGAGGACTTTGTGATGTGCTGCACTGAGACCATCCTCTAATTCAATGTCGGCAGAACTAACCAATTGATCAATGACTTCAGAAAGAAATGAGGAGAACATGCCCCCATCTGCATCAATGGAACTGAAGTTGAAAGAGTGGAAAGCATTAAGTTGCTTGGAGTGACGATAACCGACCTCTCATGTAGATATGACAGCCGAGATGGCACAAGAACACCTCTTCTTTCTTTGGCAGCTCAGGACATTTGACATGTCCACAAGGACCCTCACCAAGTTCTACAAATGAACCACTGATAGCAAAGTATCTGGGTGCATAATGACCTGGTGTGGCCACAGACCTACCCAGGACAGTAAGAGAAATGACAGAAGGTTGTGTGCACAGCCCATGCCATCACGGAAACCAACGTCCTATCCATTGTCTCCATTTACACAGCTCACTGCCGCGGAAAGGCTGACAACATGATCAAAGTCCCATAGCACCCTGGATCTCCTACAATCTCTTCCATCATGTAGACAATACAGAATCTTGAACACACAAACCAGCGGCTCATGAACAGCATCTTCCCAGCCCATCATTAAACTGAGGAATGGACTCTCTAACTTCAAATAATGCTGATCTTGCTCACATTGATGTTGCCTATTGCATGCCCTTTCTGGTGTTTGTTTTATGCCTCAGTATTGAATCCTTCAACCTGGGAAAAAGCTTGTCTCTATCCACCCTGGCTACACCCTTCATGATTTTGCAAACTTCAATCAGGTCCCCCCTCAATCTCCTTTTATCTAGTGAAAGTAAACCTAACCTACTCAGCCTCTCTTCATAGCTAGTATTTCATTCTGATTGGTAGACACAGATTAGTAAGTTTCAGTCACATAAGATACAGAAGAAGCTAGTCACAATTGGCTTGAAGGAAGAGGGATATTTTTCAGACTGGAGGCTTGTGAGCAGCAGTGTGCTGCAAGAATTAGCACTGAGTTCACTGCATTTCATCATTTATGTAAAGAATTTAGATGTGAATATAGGGGCAATAGTTAGTAAGTTTACAGATGACATATCTCAGAGTACAACAAGACCGCAATTAGATGAGACAAAGAGGCAAGGAGTAACAGATAAAGTTTAATTTCGATAAATATGAAGCTTTGCATTTTGGGAAGGAAAATCAGGGCAGACATTATATACTTCATGGTTAGGTCCTGGGGCATGTTGTGAAACAAAGGGTCATAGGGCTGCAGGTGCATTGTTCCTTGAAAGTGGTGTCGCAGGTAGATAGTGTGGTGCAGAACACATTCGGCACATTTGCCTTAATCAGTCAGAGCATTGAGTATAGGAGTTGTGATGGCATGTTACATCTGTACAGGATGTTGGTGAGGCCACTTTAAGAATACTGCGTACAATTCGGTTTTCTGCAGAAATAACTTACACGGATGTTCCAGGACTGGAGGTTTGAGCTTTGGGGAGAGGCTGGTTAGATTGTGGTGTTTCCCCCTGGAGTGTCAGAGGCTGAAGGGTGACATTATAGAGGTTTACAAAACTATCAGGGGTATGGATATTCTGAACAGCCACGTTCTGCTCTCCAGGGTAGGGGGTCCAGAACAAGAGAGCATAGGTTGAAGGCGAGGGGGATTGATTTAGAATGGACTTGAAGATATATGTTTCACACAGAGAGTGGCGCGTACAGAAAGTACTGTCAGAGGAAGTGGTGAAGGCGGTTACAATCGCACATTTAAAAAGATACTTAAAGAAGAGGGATATTGGTCAAATGCTGGCAAATGGGACGAGATCAGATTTGATGTCTGATCGGAGTGAAAAGATCGGACTAACGGGTCTGTTTCCGTTCTGCGTGACTCTCTGATTCTATAAGAGGGATGACGAATAAATCTGAAAGGCCCTTTCAAGTGGGAATTCGCTTCAGTGGAAGTTTATTGTGCCTCTATGTTCACATTGATTGAAAGCTGCATTAGTTACATATTTGACAGAGAAGTGAGTCATGCATAATGGGATATAGACAGGGAAGTGGGGCTGAGACCACAACCTGATCAGCCACAATCTTAATGCCAGGTGGAGAAGGCTCAAAGTATCTAATGACCCACTCCTGCTCCTCAGTCCCATGTTCCTGAGTTCCATTCAGCCGCTCATACCTGCTAGACAGGAACAGTTGGATGCTACTGACTGCTATAAACTGGTGCACAGAAACAGAGACCATTCGGCCCTTCAAGAATGTCACACACGCTTTGAGGTGATTTGGGAAATGTAATTGGAAAACCCAGGCACGGGTATGAAAGAGGCCCCTCATCTCTCTTTACAGAGCTTCCCCTATCTGCAACTTGTGCTCCATTTGTTGGTCATGTTTAGACCCAAGTTCTCTGAGAATACAACCCCCATACCTCACCCAGAAATGGCGCACAGAATCCTCTGGTCTCCTTGACTGCAATATGCAACAACAGAGCATTCATGAAAATAACATCCACTAACTTTCCAACAACAGAATGCGAGAAAATCAGAAACAGGGGCAGGTCGTTCACTCCCCAAGCCTGCCTTGCCCTTCACTAAGATCATGACTGATCTGCTCTTGGCCTCAAATCTTCTTTCATACCCAATTCCTCATAGCCCTCACCTCTCTGACAGGTCAATATCCATCTACCTCCTCTTCAAATACTTTCAGTCATCTCACTCCCCAACACTTTTGAGAAGAGAAATCCTGACATTCAATACCACCTGTTTGAAGAAAACACTTGCTGCTCCTATATCATGGTTTATTGATATGAACAAAAGAGGTTGACACAAGAGTTCAGATAAAAATGACTGGCCCCAATATTAAGGCTGTGGTTGACTTCTGTTGACATCAAGGAGCTTAACAAAACTGAACTTATTGGGAATCAGATTAAACTCTCCAGTGTTTGGAGTCAAACGTGGCACAAAGGAAGATGTTCATCATCTCTGTCCTGGGTCACCTCTGTGAGAGATCCTCAGGGTAGCTTCCTCTTCACAAACAGCTTCAGCTGCTTCATCAATGTCTCCCCTCCCCCACCTTCCCCACCATAAGATCAGAAGTGGGGATGGTCACTGAAGATTCCACAATGTTCAGAACATTTTGCCCCCGTCAGCTCCTGAACTGGTCTCTTTTCCATGTGCAGCAAGACCCAGACACAACTCAGGCTTGTGCTGTTAAAGTGTCAGTAACATTCATGTAACAACACTGCCTGACACTGCACATTGCCACAGTAAAACAAGAGTTCATTCAGCACCTCACGCTGGTTTCACAGGAATGTGAGGAAGCTATTCAGTCCATTGATATTATTGGAGTAGAACAGGGACAGCCCACTCAGTACCTCCGGCCTATTACTAAGGAAGGGAAGGAGTCGAGTGTGATGGACCACACCAGAGCCCCTCGAAAATATTTGAAGGCAATAGCCTAGACTCTAATTTTTTCTTATTTTAAAGGGAATGTAAAATGTCTGTTCCAGATGCAATGTGACAGCAACAAGAGAAAATTCAGAGAGAGTAGCAGCCAGGAAACATTCCCTGAAGCTTACAATTCTGTTGAGACCCCAATAGTTTCTGATGTTACTGAGAAACCAAAACCGAGAGATCCTAATCTGCGAAAGCTGGCCACACCCATTCAGGCTGCATTAAAATTAACCTAAGGCCTCCCTCGCTGTTTACTCAAGAGTCTTAACTAGCCAGCTTGGTAACGATCGTTCAATCACTCTCTTAAAAGAAACCAGGACAAAATAACCTCGAAAAGCTACAGCATCATCACACTTGTCAGTACATCGAGCTGTCAAACAGGAACCAGGAGTAACCCAGTCAGGCCCTTGGCCCTGTCCAATTGGACGAGGAAGAAGCCAGTCAGTCCCTTGAGTCACTTACACAGGAACAGTAGGAGGTCATTCCCACCTCAATGCAGTTACACAGAGGTAGAATGAGATAATTGATGCTGATTCCTGATGAATGTCCTATTCCCGAAACGTCGATTCTCCTGCTTCTCGGATGCTGCCTGACCCGCTGTGCTTTTCCAGCAATTGATGCTCTACTCTGATCTCCAGCATCGGCAGTCTTAAGTGTCTCCAGATTGATGCGCTAACATGATGACCAAGTGGAGCAGAGCTGCACAGACAGACTGCTCCACGTTGTTCCTCCTGGCTCTGTTGCTCATCATACACATGCGGGACTTTAACATGGTTTTCTAGAGGTGGGCAGGGAAGCCATATGTCTTGTGTGAAGTCTCAAGAAGGCACCTTCCATCTCCGAAAAGACAGCTTGGTGTTCTCTATGTAGGGCGGAGTGCTGGTGGGAATGGCTACCTGTTTCAGAGGGAAGGTATTGTGGCTGCTGTTGGGGATTGTGAACAACCTGACGTTGATTTGAGTTCCCAAAATGTAAGACATCATGCATCGATATTAAATTCCATTTGCCATTCACAAATACAAGCTCCTCTTTTCTTAGCTACTTACTATCTGACTCCAACTCTGTAAAAATATTCTGTTCCAACAGCCCACATATTAAACATTACAATCTTAAGACCACACAGTCTCTAGCTTCCCCGCTGTGTTCACTCTTTCAGCTGCTGATCTCCCTGGGTCATGTTTTTATTGCAAGTAGGTTTACATGAACATGTATCTTTGATAGAGAGTGTTTGAGATGGCCAGTTAGCACTCCTGCTCTACAGCAGTTACTCTGCTGTTGGATGGCAGTGGCTCTCCCTCTAGTGTTCAAATCCTGGGTTTATCCAATCCCCATGACACAACAATTCTCATAACTTGATTGCTTTCCAGGTGTCCACACAGTAATATTCAAGTTCCGTTGGCTTCTGGTATCCGGACCATTATTTAAACTCTTTGGTTGTATTTGAATTATTGTCAAAACAGCAACCAAAACTCAGGTATCCATTTCCCAGCTAATTGTGACATATGGAACAGCCTGACATTTAGCTGGCATCTGTGGGGTACTTTCTATTCAACAAAACCCGTTCTGTCTTAAAGTGACCTGACATGCTTTCGGCTTCTTAAGACCTCCCTCCTTCAGAAAAAAAAGAGCCATCAGAATGAAAAGATGGCTTCGTTTCTTTTCCTCTAATTCTTAATCCCATTATTATGAAATACAAAAGTATTAATCTCAGTTATGTCATTCATATTAATTTTGTACACCTATTTAAACTGGAATAAGTCAAATCTTATCTAAAGGTTTTCCTTTAAATCCGCGATAACACATCTGCTATCACATTTTAGGACCCACAGCATGTACATTTTGTAAATTTAAAGTTGGTGTGATACGACCCCAATGAAATCCTCTCATATTCTGGTCTTTAAATATTCCAAAAAACGTGAGAGGTTTGTCGTTGTCCACAGCCATCTCCGACAATTTATTTGTCACATAAACATTAAAATATTGTCAGGTCAGCGCAAAACTTAATCATTCTTTTTCAATAATGGAGAATGTTGTATTTTTATTTCTGGTGGATATTGCGCTTTTTTCAACAAGTAGCCAATTAGCCATTCAAATCCATCATAACCTTTCTGTATCAATACATCTCCAACCCCTAAATCCCGAGAAGCAAATTTAATTTTCAAAGGTTTTCAAAATATTTGGTGTAGCTAAAACTGGTGCAGTGATTAATCCTGCTTTAAAATTCTCAAGTGCCTCCTGGCATTGTTCTGTCCACCATAACTCTGTGTTCTCCTTTAATACATCCATCAGTGGTGCCCATACGCTGCTGAAGTTTGGAACAAACTTCCAATAGAATCCACTCCGTTCCAAAAATCGAAGCATCTATTTCTTCGAGGATGGTTGTGGAAATTCCTCAAAGCCCTTTGTCTTTGTGTTCCATGGGGTTAATCTTCCATTTCCAATATAATGTCCCAAGAATGTCATCTCTGCCTTCGCGAATTCTGTTTTCTTTAAGTTTATTACCAAGATTGCTTCTTGTAATCGTTCAACATGCTCTTTCAAATGTAACGTGTGAGCTTTCAATCACTTGCTAAAGGTCACTACATCATACAGATAAGCTGCACAATTTGTTCATCTGACCATAACTCTGTTCCTGAGTCACTAAACCTGGCTGTGAAGGGAATTCCTATCACTGGTGGCAATACTAATACGTCATCCCCACAGGAAATCGTCAAAATTTCCGAGTTTTTATCTGCCACGTGCTTCATTCTATGCTGTGCCCTTCAGGTGCTGTTTAGCGAACTCACCTACTCCATCTAATCTCTCCCTCACCTCACATACATAATCCGAGTATGAGATCTCTGACTTCGGTCCTGTCAATTTATATTCAATTGATTCCAAAGGGCCTTTCATTTCAAATATTAACTCAATGGAAGTAAACTGAGTAGATTTATTTGGGGTAAATAATTTTTGTCCAATGGCAAACAATTCAATGAGACACCTTCATTCCAATCATTCCGGTAATCCTGACAGTACGCTGTTAATATGGTCTTCAGCGTCTGATGCTAACTTTCCAAGGCTCCCTGGGATTCAGGATGGAACGCCCTTGATTTAAACTGTTGTATGCCTAAGCTATCCATGACTTCCTTAAACAGCTGAGCGGTAAAATGAGACCTTGGTCTGACTGAATCTCTCTGTGGAACCCACAGTTAGTAAAGAAAGATACCAACTCCTCCACCTCCCTTTTTACCTTAACACTCCATAATAGAATTGCCTTTGGAAATCTGGTAGACACATCCATTATGGCTAGCATTTCCACTTTTATTTTAGATAGGGGAGCTACACATCTCATCATAACCTACACGAAATGTTCTTCGAATGCAGGAATTCGTAACAAAGGTGCTGGCTTTAGTACTGCCTGTGACTTACCTACCATTTAGAATGTTTGACATGTACATCAAAAAATAACCACGTTAGTGTGTATTCCAGGCCACTAGAAATGCCTCTGTACCTTAACCTGAGTCTTCTGTCCACCGAGGTGACCCCCTGCAGTTAGTTTATGTGTTACCCGTAACACTGTACGCTACCTCTAACACAATCTAGTGCACCTAGGCCCATTTCCCTTCTGCACTAACCTATCGGGGTCTCCATTTTAATTTTATGATTCTATCTTTAAGTTAATAACGTTTGACAATATATTCTGATTCCTTTTCTGTGTGTGTGCATGTGTATGTGTGTGTGAATGTGTGTGTATATATCTGTTGTAAGTCCATTAGCCTTTCTGGACTAAACCCCTCTGCCTGATCCTCTACCTGTTCAGGTTTTTCCTGCACCGTTACATCAAACAGGGAGTCAGTTAACTGCACATCAACTCCTTTGGCTTTTTAATTCGGTTTTCCTTCCTGCTCTAACTTATGACAGTGGAATCTTGTCACTATACAGTCTGGAAAAATCCTGGGTATTTTTCTTTTAACTCCCCAATTCCCTAGTTTTCCTTTTGCCTTCTCCAACACATGGCGTGCCACTCCCACCTTGGATCCTGTTAAATCGTTCACAAGAACAAACTGTATTCCTGGAACTGACACTCTGTTATTCACTGTCACTGTTACTTCCCCAACCTTGATTTGGCATTCCATCCTGATGTTACACTAGGGAATACTTAATTTCTAACCCCATTCCACAAATTGTTACGATCTTGATTAATATGTCAGAAAGAGTATCAATACTTTCATCTCTCACTATTAGAGGCCGAGAGAAAGTGAGGGCTGCAGATGCTGGAGATGAGAGTTGAAAAGTGTGGGGCCGGAAAAGCATAGCCAACCAGGCAGCATCCGAGGGGCAGAAGAGTTGACGTTTCAGGCATAATTCCTTCAGCAGGAAAGTGGGGGGTGGGGTAAGGGAGGGGGAAGGGGGCCGAGAAATAAATAGGAAGGTGGGGGTGGAGGTGGGTGGAATATAGTTTGGAAGGCGATAGGTAGGTGCAGGTGGGGTGTGATGGTGATAGGTCGGAGAGGAGGGTGTTGTGGATAGGTGGTAGGACAACTAGAACCCTCAAACTAGAACCATCATCAACGCTGACTTCACCAAATTCCAAATCTCCTCTCCACCAACCTCTCCCAGATCCAACCGTTCAACCTAGCACTGCCCTCTTGAACCGCCCTAACTGGCCATCTTCCTTCCCACCTACCGACTCCACCCTCCCCTCTGACATATCACTATTACTCCAACCTACATCTTATTATCGCCTTCCCAGTGACCCTCCCACCAGCTCCGCTACTACCCTCAAATTTATCTTTCAGCCCCATTGTCCCCCCCACCACATTCCTGACGATGGGTTTCTGCCTGATATTCAATTGTCCTGCTGTTTGGATGCTGCCTGATCTGTTGTGCTTTTCTGGCGCCTCACTTATCAACTATTAGAGACTGAGCAGGTCCCGTATCTCACAAAATTATAACTTCTTGTTCTTCTCCCCCCGTTCTTTTTTGAGTAAACTTTATCTACAGAGGTGAATTCTTTCAGAGATCAGGTACTGACTCCATACCCAGCCCCTGCCTAGGCTGAGCACTCTCTTGCAGCTCCTCGGCTCCACTTGGGGTCCCCTTTACCAGTTTCACTAATGCCACTGGGCTTAGCCTCTTCTGCCACATCTTTCCCAAAGTTCCTTCCTTCAACGACCATCACAGTGTGTCCCAGCTTACTTCAATGAAAACACCTTTTCCTAGTGCTCTTCTTAAACCATCAGCCCTGTCATTTTATGTGTTCCACGCACTTATACTGAGAACACCTGAGACCTTTCACCTCCTTTCAACCCCTTTGGGCTTCTTTTTTCACTTGTGGCAAGCTATTGTGCGCTACTGTTCGCTTTGTAATGTGTGAACTTCCCTTCTCCCAATTTCTATCCCTCATAACATGTAAATTCTCCCAAGCTAAATTTCATCTCATGCACCAATGCATATTTACCTGCCATTTCTGCCGCGCTTCTCGCTTCTTGAACTTTCTGTTCGTGCACATGAATTCTTACCATCTCTGGAAGTGAGTCTTTAAACATCTCCAGCATAATAATCTCCCTTCGAGCCTCACAGGTCTTATCTATTTTTAAGTCCAGCACCCATCTATCAAAATGACTGTAGTTAATTCTTTCAAACTTAACATAAGTCTGACCTGGTTCCGTCTCTATTTTTATGAACCTTTGTCTATATGCTTCTGATACCAATTCATAGCCAATCAAAATAGCCAATGTGACATCTGCATAATCTCTTGACCCCTCATCTGACAGCGCTGCACATGCCTCACCAGCTGTGCCCACCAGCTTAGTCTGATCGAGCATTATCCACAAGTTCACTGGACACGTCATCTGCCGAGTCATTTTTTTCAAATGAAATAAAAAAGGTTTTGACATTTTTCTCATCGAAATATGGCAAGGCACTAACATAGTTGTATACATCCCGACGTTCTCCCTTCATCTCCATCCTGTTAATTTAACTTTCTTGTCTAATTCCCAACTTCTGAATTTCAAATTCTCTCTCTCTTTCTTTTTCCTCTCCTTCTCTTTTTTGTCTCTCTGTTTCTGTCTCTTTCTTTATCTTTTAACTTCAGTTGCCATATCTGCAATTAAAGTTTTTCTAACTCGACTGCACTTATCTGTTTCTTTGATACATCAATGTGCTTGACCATCTCCATTACAATTTCAGCTTCCCTTTTCTCCCTGGTTAAACCAAATTCTAATCTATTTGCTAATTCTAAAAAATGTCCTGCTTCTGTCTTTCTAAACTTTCTTGGCAAATTTGGGAACCTCTTTAGTAATGTTAAAAGCCATTTCCCTCACTTTTAATTTAAACAACCACGAGTAAACAAAATTAAACAGACTTTCCGACCTGTTTTATTTGAAGATCTAGGTCACTAATTGCAACGTGTTGGAATTTGCTGGGACATTTTGTACCAGAAATCTGTTCAAATCTGTCCAAGTCCCTTACGGCGGGGCCCCAAACTGTGAAGACATCTATGTTGAGGACTTCTGTTAATTAAAACCACAAACCCCAAAAAGTTCACCTCACCTCGTAATCAGTTAATACATGAGTGACAAAGAACTCCCAAATTCCACTAACAAAAGAAAAATAACACTTTGTATGTATGCAAGTTAGCTCGCTGTGCTTGAAGGTTTGTTTTCTGACAATTCGACACTATGACGAGGTAACATCATCAGTGAGAGTCTCTGCTGAAGTGCTGGTGGTATGTCGCGCCTCTCTATTTATAGGTCTTGGGTTCTTAAGATGGGTGATGTCATTTCCAGTTCTTTTGTTTTGCAAGAGAAGGTAGATGGATCTAAATTGCTGTGTTTATTGATGGACTTCTGGTCAGAATGCCATTCCTCTAAGAACGTCCTTGCGTGTCTTAATATGTGTGTGCGTTTTCCCAATCAAAGTGGTGCCCTTCTTTGTCTGTATGTATGGAACATAGTGATAGTGGGTCATGTCTTTTAGTGGCCAGTTGGTGTTCATGTATCTTGGTAACACGACAACAGGACCATTTCAATGGCGGAAAAAATGATTTTATATACAGTGTTTAATTAATGTACGTGTGCAGATATGTGACATTTTTCATATGTGCACAACACATTCCAAATGAACAACGGAGACACAGTTAACTAAAAGTGATGCATATGATGTATAAAGTTTATCAAACGTTCAAACATCATTTGATTCTCATCTAAAATGATATGTTCCCCTTCTCTCATCGTTCCGTCCTTTTCTGGAATTCTCCACTCCAATCTCTCATTCTTACCAAGATGTGTATTATAAATTCTTGCTTCTGGTGTCCCAACTTATTTCAGTTAATCCCCTTTCTACCAGAATTCAATATAATGGCCTGTTGGGTACTTTCCAAAGTTAGTGTCTGTCATATTATTGGAGATAAAAATTCTGGCATCAGAGCCAGCATTTGAACACATTGTTCTGTTGTACATGCACTACACAAAGAACCACAGCACACAGGAATTGCCAAAACATTGAGGGATGTACATCTACTTCTTTCGATGATCTAGTTTTCTCATTTTTCACATTTCCTCATCTATGTTGTCTCGCTCTTTGTCTCTTTGTATCTAGTTAAGAAATTTACCAATTATTCTTTGCATCTCTTCTCTCAAAGCTTCTCCTTTCGGTTTATATCTATTGCTCTCTTTTTGATGTAATGTGATTATAATTGAGCAATGTAACTACAAAGACATTCGGGAGGAGCTGGCCAGAGTTAATTGGAAAGGGACCCGAGCAGGGCAGATCATGGAACAGCAAAAGCAAGAATTTCTGGTGATATTTCGGAGGATATCAGAAATTCTCCCAAAGGAGATGAAACATACTCATGGGAGGACAAGGCAGCCATGAATAATAAGGCATCAAACCAAAAGAGGAAACATACAATGTGGTGAAGATGATTGGGAATCCAGAGAATTCATTGGCTCTGAAACTACATAAGGCTGGCATTACTGTCACTGCAGAGCTCTTAATCATGGTCAGGGAGAGAAACAGAGGAAACACATTCACTTTAAACACAGAAAATGGTATTTCTCAAGGAAAAATATTCAGATTAATTAAACAATTGAATTAAAATAAGTTAATTGGTTTTGCAGAATGTATCAGATTGAAAGCATGACCCGGGGGGAGACCCTCAGCAGAATGAGAGTGTGAAAATAGTAGTGTTACCACATCAGAAACCAGAGTAGGTCACTGAGTACATGACTGATGGGTGAATGGGTATCGATGTGAACTAAGGGACAGACAGCAGAATTGCATTGTAGATATTGCAGCTCAAAACTGCGTATTTATGTAGTGCTGTAGACTACAGCAGCAGGAGAAGCAGAACAGCATTAAACCACAACCTGTAACTTTTAGCCTCGAATAATTTCCTCAGTCTGCCATTACCATCAATACAATCTATGTTTCAGGAATGACTGTGGGTGAACATGACTGGGTCAAAACCACGTGAACCTAAACCTGATGCTAACCCATTAAAGCTACCACACTTGACCAACAGATCTGATCGAAGCTCCGCAATCCTGTCACATTCTGTCATAAATGGTAATGGATGATTAAACAAATGACGGAGGAAAGGGCTCCACAAATATCCCCATCCTCAGTAATCGAACAGCTCTGCACATCAGTGTAAAAGACCAGGATGTGGTATCTGCACCAACCTCAGCCAGAAGGGTGGAGTTGATGATCCACCTCACCCTCGCCATGATACCCACAGAATCACAGATGCCAGTCTTCAACCAATTCATTTTGCTGTACGTGACATGAAGAAATAGCTGAACACAGTACGTACGAAAAAGGCAATGGTCCCTGACACCATTCTTGTAATAGGACTGAAGACTTATGCTGCACAACAAGCTGTCTCCCTGGGGAAACTGTTTCATTCCAGCTCCAACTCTGACATCTCCCTGGTAATGTGGAAAATTACTCAACTATGTCCAGTTCCTAAGAGGATTATAATTACAATCTGACCAGTTACCTCCCCCTCAGACCCACCACGACAGTCAAATTGGTGGGAGTTCTTTTTGACAGAGTTATCAAGCAGCACAGAAATAATCTGCTCAGTATGATTTAAGATAGGTCCCCATGTAGAGATGGTGCTGCTGTGGAAAGGTCACTGGATTACTAATCCAGACCAGGCTAAAGCTCTGGCAGCTGGTGTAAGTGAAACACAATTGACAAAATATTAAGATGCAAAATCTGGTGTCCGTAAATAGTGACCTTCAAGCCAATGTCGATTGTACACACCAATTTGCTTCACAAATGTACTTTCCGGAAGTGAATCTCCTGTGCTTTCCTGGTCTGGCCTAAACGTGACTGCAGACACAGAGACATGTGATAAACTTTGCAATGGTCTCTGAATCCGCCAAACAAGACATTCTATTGTATCAAAACCAGTCAGAACACCCGGCCCCAGCCTCAGTATCGGGAAAGGGAATGAGAAACACAGTCCTGTTGACCCTGCAGTGACCTCCTTCCTAACATCTGAGAGCTTGTGACAACATTTACAGTCTACATAGAAACATCAGGAATGGAGTAGGCCATACAACACATTAAGCCTTCCCCGTTCCAGTTCATATTCAAACATCTCCGCAATGCACTTTTCCCACACACTGTACACATCCCTTAATGTGATTAACCGTGGAAGCTATAAAGTAGGAAGTGCAGTAGTCCATTTGGTCTGTCGAGTTTGCTATCCAATTCAATATAATGATACCTGACCCTTTATTTCCGTATCGTTCTCCTTCTCTCGGACCATTCCTTTACTGTCTCTACCTCCGTGTTTATATTCAGTGTCTTGGCTTCCAGGTTCGAGTGTATTCCCCAGGTTCACCAGTCTCTGAGTGCAGACATTTATTGTCATCTCATTGCAGAATGGTCTGTCTGTACCTAATACTGTGACCCCTTGTTTTAGACAACACAGCCAGGCGAATTATTATCCCTGCTTCCAATCTGTCTCACCCTGTCAGAGCTTAATATATCTCACTGAGATCTCCACCCATTTTCCTAAACCCCATGGAATACAGACCCAGTCGCCCCAAACTCTGCTCCCACAACAAGCCTGTCATCGCAAAGATTGGTCTGGTCATCCTTCACTGCTCTCCATCAATGTCAGGTTTGTCCTTTATTAGGCACGGAGACCAAACCTGCACACAATACTGGACAGTGTTTGAGATGGGGTCTCACCAACGCTCTGTATAGCTGCAGTAAGACACCCTTGCTCCTGGATTCAAATCCCCCTGAAATGAAGGTCAGCACATCATTGATCTTCCTAACTGCTTTCTGCTCCTGCAATATTGCTTTCAGTGACTGGTTTACAGGGAGATCCAGATCCTGTGCAATGTTACAGCTCCCCACTTGGTAAGTCTATGTACACTGGGCAGCGTGTGAATGTCATTCCCAGTACTGACTTCTGGGTTCAGACCTCGCTGTGCTGCAGGGACCTTGGAGGGCTACGCAGAAGGAAACAACAAAAAGGCCCATACGTCACTTTTTAGATCAACATGTTTCAAACAATCCCTTTTCAAATGAAAAGCTGCCAATCTCTTGTTCCCACCAAAGGGCACACTGTCACCTCAACCACCTTGCTCTCCATCTGCCACGTATTTGCCCATTCACTCCACTTGCCTTAGTCACCTTGAAGCTTTTTTACAACCTCCTCACCCACTCACAATCCAACAGCCTTTAGTTCTGTCAGCAGGTTGGGATATATCGTATTTGATTCCCGCAACCAAATGTTTAATAGTTATTGTGAACAGCTGGGACCCGAACACCGATCCCCGTCATACCTCAGCAACCTTCCTCTGTTAAATAAAATCTGTTTTTTCAATTTATTTATTTCGTGAATCTTGGTGTGACTGGCTGGGCCAACATTTATTTCCTGTCCCTGGTTGCCCCTTGAGAAGGTGGTGGTGAGCTGCCTTGTTGAACCGCTGCAGCCCACTGTGGATTCAGTGACAGTAACACCATTGAATACCAAGGGGCCGTGTTAGATTGCATTTTAGTGGTGATGGTCACGGTCTGGCAAGGGTGAGACGTGAATATTACTTGCCACTTGTCAGCCTGGATACTGTCCAGGTCTTGTCACATTTGGACATGGACTGCTGCAGTATCTGAGGAGTCACAAATGTTGCTGAATATTGTGCAATCATTGGCAAATATCCTCACTTATGTCCTTAGAATAGAGGTAAGGGCATTGATCTCGCAGCCCTGAAGATGTTTGGGCCTAGGCCACTGCCCAAGGGACTCCTACAGACTTGTCCTGGAGCTGAGTTGACTGACCTTTATCAACCATGACCATCTTCCTACGTGTCAGGTATGATTCTAACCAGTGGGGAGTTTGCCCCTGATACCCATTGATTTCAGTTTTGTTTACGCCCCTTGATGCCAAACTTGGGAGAAGACAGCCTTGTCTTAAAGGACTGTCACTCTCACAGCACCTCTGTAATTCAGCTCATTTGTCCATGTTTAGCCAAGGTAATGAGGTCAGGAGCTGAATGGTCATGATGGAGCCCAAACTGGGTGCCATTGACCAGGACATTGCTGAGCAGGTGTTGCTTGAAAGCACTGAGACATTCCACCACTTTGCTGATGATCGAGAGTAGACTGATGGGTTGGTAATTGACCGGATTGGATTTGTTCTGCTTTTTATATGCAGGAGATACTTGGGGTAATTTTCCACGTAATCGGGGAAATGTAATTGGTGTAAAGGTATTGGAACAGCTTAGTGAGGGCAGTGACAAGGTCTGGAGAGCAACTTTTCAGTACTATTAACAGAATGTTGTCAGAGTATGTACCCTCTGGGGTATGCAGTGTCTCCAACTGAATCTGGACATCGCGTGGAGTGAATCAAATTGGCTGATGACTGGTAACTGAATTGCTGAGGATGACTAAAGGAGGCTGAGATGGATCATCCACTCAGCACTTCTGACTGAAGATTATTGCGAATTCATCAGCCTTATCTTATACACTGAAGAGCTGGGCTTTTCCATCATTAAGAATGAGGATACTCATGGAATCTCCTCCTACAATGACTTGTTTAATTGTCCATAACTATTCTCAACTAGAAGTAGAAGGACTGCATAGCTTAGATCTGATCCGTTGCTTGTGGGATCACTTAGCTCTGTCTATCACTTACTGCTTATGCTGTCTGGCGCACAAGTAGTCCTGTTTGGTAACTTCATCAGGCTGACATCTCATTTTCAGGTTTGCCTGGTGCTGCTCCTGCCATCCTGCACACTCCATTCAACCAAGGTTGATCCTCTGGTTTGATGGTAATTGTTGTGAGGAGGATATGCCAGACCATGAGGTTGTGCTGGAGTACAATTCTGCTGCTATTGATGACCCGCAACACGTTATGGAAACCCAGATAGATCTGTTCAAAGTCTGTCCCAGTTAGCACGGCGATAGTGCCACCTAAAATGGTGGAGGTTATTCTCAATGTGCAAGTGTGACTTTATCTCCACAATGACTGTGCAGTGGTCACTTACCGATACTGTCACGGACAGATACTTCTGCAACTGGCAGATTAGTAAGGCTGTGGTCAAATATGGCTTTTCCCTCTTGTGGGTTCCTTCACCACCTACTGTAGACCCAGTCTATCAGTTATATCCTTTAGGACACGGCCAGCTCAATCAGTAATGCTGCTGCTGAACCACTCTTTTTGTGGATATTGACATCCCCAACCCAGAGTACATTTTGTGCCTTTGCCACCCTCAGTGCTTTCTCCAAGTGTTGGTCAGCTTGGAGGAGTACTGATTCATTAGTTGGGAGAGGCTGGTACATGGTAATCAGCAGGAGGTTTCCTTTCCCATGTGTAAACTAATGCCATGAGACTTCATGGGATATAGGTCACTGTTGAGGACTCCCAGAGCAATTCCCTTCCAACTGTATCCCACTGTACCACTACTTCTGCTTTGTCTGTCCTGCTGGTGAGAGAGGAGATATCCGGGGAAGGTGATGGGTTGTCTGGGATATAGTCATACTCACAGAACCATACCTTAAATACAAGGTCAGGCTGTTGCTTCACGTGTCTGTTTATTTCTATTCACTGTTTCGTGCCAGCTGTCCCATTCTAGAAACATGTCCATATATTCGACCCAATCCACTAAGATTTGATTTTGCAAACTAGGCTGCGAGCTTTATCAACATTTTTCTGAAAATCCACGTGTTTTACATCTATTGCTTCTCTTTCATTTGTCTCCCAGTCAGTTTCTCAAACATAATTCCCATTTCATAAATCTATGTTCGTGTTGTCTATGACCATCATTTTCAGTCCCAATAATTTCTCCCAAACCATTTACTTACAATGTTCTATGTTCCATATACTATTTCGTTTTCCATACCGGACTTGGTTTTCCTGGTATTGTCAGAAAGTTCTGCGAAGACAGAACTGAAGTAGTGGATTCATAGTTTTGCCATTTCTCTGTTTCCCATTCTCCATTCTCTGGTTTCAAACTGGAAAAAACCTGCACTGTTTATTCATACTTCTCATAATGATATAATTTGACAAGCTATAACAGTTCACTCTTATAAACTTTGTGAACATTATCTTCAGAAACCCAACAATTCATGTCTTAAGCTGCTCAGCTCCACATCATACACTCACAGGAGCATACTTTCTGTACCAACAGAAATACAGCATGATCTATATTAGTCCCACTTTCCAACACCAGGCCCATAGCCTGGAATGTTATGAAACTTCCAAGTGCTCATCCAAGTACTTTTAACGGTTGAGAGGTTAGCTGTGATAACTCCCCTCTCAGGAAGTACATTCAAGACCTCAACACCCTCTGGGTGAAAAAAAAGTAATCTTTAAATCCTCTCTGAATCGCAAACCCTTCACTTTAAAAGTGTGCTCCTTTGTTCTTGACCCTCTGTCTAAAAGGAACAGCTACTGTCTATCCACCCTGTCCATGCCCCTCGTTACCTTATCCTTCTGAATCACATCCCCCTCAGCCTTCTCTGCTCCAAAGTAAACAACCCGAGCTTATCCAGCCTCTCTCCATAGCTGATATGCTCCATCCCAGGGAACATCCTGGTGAATCTCCTCTGCAACCCCCTCCAGTGCAATCACATCCTTCCTGTAATGAGGCTCCCAGAACAACATACAGTACTCCATCATGGACTCAACCAAGCCCTGTATAGCACTTATAATCTACTCCCTGATTAATAAACGCTCCACCCACGGTTTAATTCTTAACTCGTCCATTACCCTGTTCAGTCACATTCAGGGATGTGTGGAGAAACACCCTCTGAGCTCCCTAGTGTGCTGCCAATCATTGTGTGCACCCTATGTCTGGTTCCTCCTTCCAAAGTACATCACCTCATATTTATCAGGATCACATTCCATCTGCCATTGACCTGCCCATCTGATCATTCCACTTGTACTTTCCTGTAAAATCAGAACTTTCTCCTCACTGCCAACCACCCGGTCAATCTTTGTGTCAAACATAAACTTGCTTAGCACAACTCCCACCCCTCCACCCCCCCCCCCTCCAGATTCACACCTGTACCATTTATGAATGCTGCAAACAATAAGGGACACAGCACTGATCCCTGTGGTACACCAGGGGACACTGGTCTCCAGTCACACAAACAGCCTTCTCCAACCATCCTCTGCCTCCTGACACTAAGACAATTTTCGTTGTAACTTTTCAAGTTATCCTCGATACTGTGAGATTTTACTTTATGTTTTTCAGTTTCCCATGTGGAACTTTGTCAAAGGCCTTGCTGCAAAAAGAAATAAGCGACCTCCTCAAACTAATTCAATCAAATTCATTAGGTGTGACTTCACTCTGATAAAGCCATGATAATTATCCCTGATCAAACCTTGCGACTCTGATTGGAGTTCGATTTTCTCCTTCCCTATATTCTCCAGTAGTTTCCCGAACAGTGATCTAATACTCGCTCGTCCATAGTACCTTGACAAATCTCTACCACCCTTACTGTGAAGTAGAATCATACTAGCTGTTCTCAAGTCCTCTGGCACCTCCCCTGTGGTCAGATTCCAATTAAAATTTCCTCCCTTGACTCCAACAGTATCCAGACCTGCGGAATGGTCCAATTTTATACCAGACAAAGCCTCAAACCCCTGCTCGTATTTTACATCAATCTCTTTCGAAGACCTTTCCAGTCCATCTTCTGGAATTCTGTACCTGCATCCTCCTTCTCCCAAGTAAAACAGCTGTGATGGTCTCATGTAACAATCTATCAATGTTCTCCGGGTTGACACACTGGTTGCCCCTTTGGTTTCTAATGGACACGAACTGTTGCTGATTATTCTGTTCTATTTGTCCGTGTAGAATACCGTGGGATTCTCCCTAATCTCGCCTGCTTGCACTTCTCCATGTCCCTCTGTTATTCAGTCCCCTCCATGTTTCTAAGTTTCTGAGTTTCACTACAATCTCCTCTCATCTTTTGAAACTCGATTTCGCAGGCTGAGTTTCCCCATCAGACAATCTTGCCATTTTATGGATTAGTCGGAAAATACCTTTTGCAGTTCCTCTGTAGTCAGTATATTCTATCTTAGATTGGGACTCCAAACGGTACACAATACTCTAAGTTTAGTCTCAGCAACACTACATGCAGCTGGTGCACGACATCTTCTTTATTGCAATTGCATACACATGAATGTAAACCTAATTTTTCGTTTCCTATTTGCATGCGTCCTTCCCAATTCCTTTCACTTTAACTTTTCTTATGATGTTAGTGGGAGAGTTCTTAAAAAAGATCCTCCTGAATATCCAACGATACATTATCCATTAGCTCCTCGTTGTCTACGTCCACAAGAATCATCTTCAAACCATTCCAAAAAATGTTTGCCACTTATGGTTTTCATTTTATTGATGCATTATCATCCTCCCCAGTTTTCCCATTACCTTCTATATATCCAGAAACACGTTCTTTGTAATTCAGCCCAAGAGACACCCGACCGCGGATTACACGTTAACTGATCTGTAGTTCACCACTCTCCATCGTCATCCTTTC
The DNA here is from genome assembly GCF_047496795.1 of Chiloscyllium punctatum. Lineage (NCBI taxonomy): Eukaryota > Metazoa > Chordata > Chondrichthyes > Orectolobiformes > Hemiscylliidae > Chiloscyllium > Chiloscyllium punctatum. The sequence goes on from NC_092788.1 coordinate 41,920,845, forward strand.
TTAAACTATTGGATAATATTTATAACTTTTGCCATATCCAGACTGGCTAAATATATTTCGGGAATTACTGGAAAATAAGATTAAACTCAATATGTCTATTGCTGCTTCCTCTGAAATTCTTGTATGAAGTCCATCTGATCTGTCAGATTTACAAATACTCAATCCAGCTTCCTTTTCAAAGATGACCTCATCACTGATAAGAATGATCTTAGATTTTACTTACACAAGTCCCATGGTCACTTGGTATTTCTGGGAGAATATCTGGACATTCTTCCATGAAGATAGACCAAAAGAAACTGTTTCTTTCCCCTGTGATTTCTCTGTTCTCTTCAATAAATTACCCTGTCCGCATACCTACTGTTCCACCTTTGATCTTGTTTTTAGTTTTGTTTCATACACTGATGCGCGTTTTTTTTAGCAGTCTTTATGCTTTTCTTTTGTTTGAATTCTGTTTCTCTGTTTGATTTCCTTCTCAGTTTCTTGGTCATCCATTGCTGGGTCCTACATTTCTCCGAATCCACTGGCTTACTACAACACTTGGCATTTTTCTAAGCTGCTTCCATTGACCTAATAGGTAGTTAAAGGTGAGGCTGAAAGGGTTAGGTCGGAGAGGAGGGTGGACCAGATTGATGGGAAGGAAGATGAACACAAACGAACGTTCAAAAGGGAGAAATGTGCTGAGTTGGAATATTGGACTGGGATAAGTTGGAGTTAGGGAAAATGGGGAAACTGGTGAAATCTACAGTAATCCCCTGTGGTTGGAGGGTCCCAAGGTAGAAGAGGAACCTTTCTTTATCCATGATTCTGGTGGTTAGGGTTTGGCGATGGAGGAGGCCCAGGGCTCTCATGTCCTTTCCAGAGTGGAAAGGAGAGTTAAAGTGTTTAGCCAAAAGGTGGTGGAGTTGGTCAATGTGGCTGTTCCTGCGATGTTCTCTGAAATGATCCACGTATGTCTCGCCAATGTAGAGAAGACCACACTGAGTTTAAAGGTTGCAGTAGATGAGGTGTTCTATCTCCCTTCATCACCTATCACTTTCAACACCACCTTCATCTACCTATCGCATTCCTAGCTACCTGCCTCCTGCCACACCGCCTTCTCATGTATCCCTCAGTCCCCTTGACCCAGAAGCCTCATTCCTGATAAAGGGTTGTGCCCGAAACAACAATGCTCCTGCTCCGAGTGCTGCCTGACTGTGCTTTTCCAGCGCCACTGATCTCCAGCAGCTGAAGTGCCCACTTTCTCCTCACACCTTCAGGGCTTGCATGATTCAGATTTATGACAGTTACTTCAAATAAACCAAAAGCTACCGTGTACTCAAACGGTATAAAAGAAAACCAATGCATTGTGGTCACTGATCCCAAAATGTCCTCTACAGCAAGGTTTTCAATTAGCTTTTCTGATCATCCAACACCAATTTCTGAATAACCTGATCTCTAGCTCAGTGCTCGACAAAATGTTAATGCCAGCTATCTAACACATGCCCATGAAATCCATTTTTCCCAGCATTAGCATCCAGTTTGGTTAACACAATTTAGATATAATGTAAACAGGACATTATTACTGCAGTAGCCACAAATGTGTATATCTCATTTTCCTGTTTTATAACATGCCCTACATTTGTATTACAGCTTTCACTTTGATATATAACTCCCATCAATGTTTCCTTCTCCTTGCTGTTTTTACGTTCCACATTACAAGATTCCGTAGAATCTGAGCGACGTGGGCTTTGGGGAGATTAATGGTAGAGATCATCTCGCCACATCATTTATGTTCTTCTTAAGCATCATTGTGACATTTTCTCCAGATCTCCCGTTATGCTAGTGGAGTAGAGAAGGACAATGATCGTTCAACAATGCTCTGTACTTCCCCCAGAGAGCTGAGACAGCTCCAACCTGGGTAGGAACCTTACAGCAGGGTGGTAAAGCATTGCTGCTGCTGTACAGGATCTTAGTGAGATCACACCTGGAGTAGTGTGTACAGATTTAGTCTCTTCAATGAAGAAAGGATGTTGTTATATTGGAAGCAGCTCAGAGGTGGTTCCCTCAGCTGATTCCTGCAATGAAGGTGCTTGCTTATAACGAAAGGATGATCAGGTTAATCCAATCGCCATTGGAGTTTACAAAAATAAAGGATGATCGTATTTCAACATAGATGACAGGAAGGAGTCAACAACTGAAGAGAATAACACAGATAGTGGGGGAATCCATTCCGTTCTCCAGCCTGTTACACAGGAACAACAGGAGGATATTCAGGCCTTCGAGCCTGTTACACCAGAATAGGACGACACTGTTCAGCCCCTGAAGCCTGATGTATATTTACAGGAGGAGGCCAATCAGCCCCTCGAATCTATAACACTGGACCCAGGGTAGGCCATGCTGCACCAGTATCCTGTTACACAGCAACAGGATCAGTCCATTCAGCCTCCTCAAGTCCGTAACATAGGAACTGGAAGTGGTCACACAGTGACTGGAGATTGTTACACTGGGATAACAGGAGGCCATTCAGACCCACCGAGTCTGTTGCAAGGGAAATGTGTTAGGATAAAAACTATCTGAGACTTTTTTCATGAGAAAGGAGGAGGTAATTCAGACACGTGTCTGTTGTATGGGAACAAGAGAAGACCAATCACTCCCTTCATCCCATCTCTGGGATACATGAGGAGACCGTTCAGTATCTCCACCGATTATGGAGAAATATGAGAAGACCCATCAGACTCTCAAAATGTTACACAGCAACGGGAAGATTCCATAATCCCCCACCCCTCTAACGCATCAACAGGAGGTGGTCATTCTGGCCTTGGAGATGACAACATGGGAATGCCAGAAAGACTTCATCCCATCGATTTTGTACACCAGCAGGATGATGAGTCCAGTCACCCACACAAACCGCTTATGCAGCAATTGGGGCACATCTCTTAAAACCTTTTGCCAATCAAACAGGAATTCAAAGAAAACGTAAAGGTTTACAAAAGGGAAGAACTGATAATAACTGAATACATTAGGGAGTAAAATGTAACAATAAAGTATTGTAATTTAAGGCAAATTATTAGAATCCATTGTTGAGGAAATTTGCAAACATAAACCACAAACCATCGGACTCAACATGGTTTTACAAAAGATAAACCATGATTGAAGTGTTTTCTTGAGTTATTTAAAGATGTGACAAACAAGGTGGATAGTGGGAAGCCTGGAGATGGAATCTATCTGGTCTTCGTGAAGGCATCGGATATGCCGCTTCTCCAAAGAGTGAGTGGTAAGATCAGACAGCATCAGTTTAGGAATAATTTATTAGCTTGGATGGAGGCTTGGTTAACTAACAAAATGCAGTCAGATGAATTAAATGTATCATTTTATATTAGAAAATGCAATTTGTTGGGTGTCATAGATTTCAGTTCTCATGCCTCAACCATTTGGGATCGATATTATTACTCGGTTGACGGGATTGAAAATACTATAGCTACATTTTCAGATGACACCAACGTTGGTGGGAAATTACTTCGGAATGATGATGCAAGAGAATTAAAAACTCTATGAATAGGTTGGGTGAATGGGCAAACATTTGGCAATGAAAATTAAAGTGGATAAATATGGGGTTATTCAAGTTGGCCAGCCTAATAAAAAGGCAGATGATTATCTAAATGGAGAGAAACTTCAAAGTGCTGAAGTGCAGAGGGATCTGGGTGCCTGCTTGCATGTCACAGAAAACTTGCTTGCGCGTACTTCAAATACTGAGAAATGCAAGCATAACTTCATCGTTTATTTGTAAAAGGATAGAGTAGAAAGGGAGGGAGTGTTGCTGTAGCTATGCAAGGCATTAGTGAGGCTGCAACTGGAGTACAGTTTGGGTGTCCTGCAGAATGAGGTATTTCCATTGGAGGCAATTCAGAAGAGCTTCATTAGAACGATTCCATATTTGAAGTGTTTGTCTTATGAAGAGAAATTGAGCAGTTCAGGCCTATACTCTCGATTTTATAAGAATGAAAGGAGAGCTCATTGAGGTCTGTAAGATGCGAAATATAATTGAAAGTGTAGATGTGGAGTGGATATTTTTTTCATCAGCCGCAATCTCCAACAAGAGACGATTGAGAGATAGCAGGGATGTGGAACAGAGGCCGCGATGACATCAGCCATGATTGTATTCCATGGCGGAGCAGATTCGAGGGGTTGGATTCCTAACTGATTCTCCACATTCATATTCAGCTTTTCCACTGTGTTACACATTAATGGGAGAGGACTGTGTATCAAACAGGAAGCAGGCGCTCCGGATAAATCAGTCTTAATCAGTTTGACAGAACGTCACCAGTGGAGTCACACAGTGACCAGTGCTGGGCCGTCAACTATTTACAATCTATATCAATGATCAGGAGGATGGAACAGATATAGAAATACTGAGTTTGGTCATGTTGCTGTGATAAGCAAGAGATTAAATTATCAAGAGAGGGTGGAGGATCTACAGGTAGATACAGAGAAATAAAGGCAATGGAGAATAATTTGGCAGGTGCAATATAACATGATATAATCTGTCATTTCATTTACAGGAATAATGGAAGGCATTATGTTACTGAAATGGAGAGGGATTACAGGGATCAATGATACTGTGTACTGGGGGGTTCTCTCAGACCCGTTCAAACATGGGAGGTTTTGCTCCATCCCTGATCGTCAGCTCCTTCACATTCCAAGTGACCCCATTGCTCTCCGTACACATGGAATGTTTTGAAGTGTTTGGTTGGTGATGGGGATGCTGTTTTGAAACATGTATTAAGGGGTCGGCCTTTATCCAAGATACATTCATTCATTTCTCCATGGAGACCCGAAGACGATGGGAATGCTGTCTGCTTGTGAATGAAGGAACTGTGGCTGCTGTCAGGACAGACTTATTCACCAAACTAGTGTACTGTGCATGGACACACGGTAACATTAACAGAGAGAGAGCTCCTTCAGTTCCTCTACCTCTCCCCATTGGCATGGGTCCTCTGCAGATGCCATGTACACCATCGGGAATCCCATTATACTGGATACACCTGGCAGCTCCCTGCTGAGGGTGAAACAATGTATTTACCTCATCCACCATATATATCCTCCATCACCGAATGGTTACATTGATGGCAACATACTGGGAGATGATGGCTATGTCACCCAGTCCTGTTTGGAAAGTTCCAGAACATAGAAGCTGAAAGAAACTGTGACCCGAACAGCCACTGGCAGCACCTTCCTCTCCCCTGGGGTGAAGCTGCAGGACGCGTTAAAGGAGGTGACACCGCTCTGTGACCAGCTCCTTGTTCAATCAGTGTCCCCTCAAACTCTGCTCCTGGATTAAGTGTAGCTTGCGAGGCTGTTAATGGAAAACTCGGGTGGGTCCAACAGATCCCTTTCCACACATACACTAACTCTGTGTTTTCAGAGTTTCCCCACTCTGTAACCTTTGCTCCATTCGTTGCTCATGTTACTGACCCAGATGCTGTAACTACAGTCCCCAGGCTCCACCCAAAGATGGGTCAGCAAATCCTCATGTCTCCCTGAATGTCTCAGGCAGCTCACAGCACAAACCTCCAGCAAACCATCCCCAACCCCTCCACTAAATTTTCAATAAGAGGAGTCAGTCAGAAACTCCTCATCTATAAGTGTTGTGGACAGACCAGATCCCTGCAAAATATTTTAAGAAGGTCGCTTAGACCCAAACCTTTCCTTATTTTAAAAATAGATGTGAAGTTTGCATTCCAGATATGTTGTGACTGGTCAAACCACTCGACATTAAGCAAAATATAATCTATTCAAATGCTTTAGTTAAAATACAATTAAAGAAAAGAACATTTTGAAATAGCTTATATGTTTGAACACTTACACAAACAATAGATACCGTACCTTCTTGGTATACACTGCTTGGCACAAAGATATATTCAAATACAGATCCTGACATGCAGTTTTCCGATCGAAGCGATATCAACATCAACAGAGATCTCAGAGAGAAAAGCAGCTGGGGATCATGTATTGAAACTTCCAACCCTTTCCGGGATCCCCAACAGCTTCTGAATGCTGCAGCTAAAAGCAAACCGAGTAAAACCTGGTCTGGGAGAGCTGGCCGCTGCCCTTCCATTGTTACCAATGTTTTAATAAAACCTAAAGGCTTTCTCAATTATTTACTTAAACTGTTTTCAGACAGCAGTTCTGCACCTCTGCCTTTATAACCTCTCTTCAAAAAAAAATCCCAAGATGAAATCACCTTTTTATAGTGATAGTATACTCACAACTCCACCTTTAATAAAATGATCCATCAATATACAAAAGGATTCATTTTAGACCTCCTAATCTTCCTCTATGAGTAGACTGGCGGGAATGGCGGGATTACCTTACACTGAAAGACTGAAGTGACTGGGCTTGTATACCCTTGAGTTTAGAAGACTAAGAGGGGATTTGATTGAAACATATAAGATTATGAAAGGATTGGACACTCTGGCAGCAGGAAACATGTTTCTGCTGATGGGTGAGTGCTGAATCAGAGGACACAGCTTACAAATACGGGGTAGACCATTTAGGACAGAGATGAGGAGAAACTTCTTCACCCAGAGAGTGGTGGCTGTGTGGAATGCTCTGCCCCAGAGGGCAGTGGAGGCCCAGTCTCTGGATTCATTTAAGAAAGAGTTGGATAGAGCTCTCAAGGATATTGGAATCAAGGGTTATGGAGATAAGGCAGGAACAGGATGCTGATTAAGGATGATCAGCCATGATCATATTGAATGGTGGTGCAGGCTCGAAGGGCAGAATGTCCTACTCTTGCACCTATTGTCTATAGTCTATTGACTGCAATGCATATATATTACATTGACTCTGAACATACAAATGTTCACAACGAGATTCGATTTCAGTCATTTTACTCCTGCCACAGAATGCCTTTGTCTTTCTTCACTCAAGTTTCCACAACGTGTCAAAACTTAGGTTTTCTAACCCTGTCACATGTATAATTTCATACTGAATGGCGGAAATAATAAGCTCAGTCGACACAGACTGGTATTTTTCTCCCAAAACTTCTCCAAAAACTTTAAGGGGTCACGATCAGTGAAAACTATTTGTCTCAGATACGTTATTTGTAATTTAAATGCTGAAATGTTGTAACGCCAACACCAAGCTCAAGGCCTCCTTCCCCATTGTGAAATAAAACTGTTGATGTTTCCACTGGACACTCCAACCACACGTTACATAATGGAGCACTTCTCATCTCTCCAATAGTCCTTCTGAATGACATAGCTCCTCATGTCTCAGCATAAAAGAATTACATCCTTCTTTACCTCTTAATGCTGTAACCTCTTTACCTGCTTCTCCTGGCCTATGCCAGTAAACCTTACTCTCACAGGGATATGTTCTAAGAAAATCTCACACATTCTTCTCAATCTCTCACAGAAACCAAGCTTTGATTTCTGAACTCAATCATCATCATCAGCCATTTTAGCTTCTAACCTTCCCATTGTTGCTCTCTGCTCTTCCACATGAGTTCTCATGAATGCAGGAAGTAAATTGTTGAACTTCTCGAAAATAAGAATCTCTCTAAGGTTCATAGGTTTGCTCTGTTTTAATACCCTTCCCCACCTTTCAAAATTTATTTGATCCTTTCAAACACAACGTGCGTTTAACCAGGCATGCTATTTTAGATTCCTGAAACAGTGTCTGTCAGCTTCTGGCACAAGCTCCTGTGCACTTCAAATGGCTTTCTTTACCTCCTCATACTCAGCAGATACCTCCTCTGATAGGGATGCAAATGCCTACCAGCTTTGTTTGAATCAACTAAATCCACATGTTCTCTGGCAACTGCATTTGTTTAGCCACTTTCTGAAATGATATTAAAAAGGCTCCCTCCATCATTCTCATCAAATTTAGATAATACCTGGATGTATTTAAACAGATCCCCGTCAGACCTTTGGCTACATAGGGTTGCTCATCCTCACTATCCTCCTTATTCAGCCGACTGTCCGCCTTCATCTCCACCTTCTATGTTAACTTTCCTCTCTAATTACTAACTTTTGAAGTTGAAACTCTCTGCTTTTCTTCTCTCTTTTTCTCTGTTTCGTCTTCATTTCCTTTTCTTTTATTTCTACTTTTCATCATAATTGAAACTGTTTCAATTCCTTCTCATGTTCAAGGTGCCTCATTTGAAATTGAATTCTGGCCATTTCCAAAGGTTCTGATGGCGGTTCCACCAAATGTAATTGCTGAGCTATAGCTGTAATTATCTCTCATTTTCGCACAGACAAACACAATTCCAACTCCAGCTTGTTTGCCAATTCCTACAGCTTCCCTTCTATATCTTTTGTAAAACCCCTAACTTTACTTCTTCCACACCCAGAGAACTCTTAGTGACTGAAATTGTCTTTATACTCAACGCACTGTTTAAACCAACCGAATTCAACATCCAGAACCAAAGACACTAACAACTACCATACGTAACCTTTGAACCCAATAGCCTCCCAGTGCATATTCTCCAGTGTTTGCATGAGCTTTTTCTGGATTCTCTAGTTTCCTTCCACAATCCAAAAGTGTGCATGTCAGGTGAATTGACCATGCTAAATTGTTTGTAGTTTTCAGGGATGTGTGGGTTAGGTGCCTTAGTCGGGGTAAATGTGTAATAATAGGGTAAAGGAATGGGTCTGGGGAGGTTACTCCTCGGAGGGTTGGTGTGGACTTGTTGGGTCGAATGGCCTGTTTGCGGACTGTAGGGTTTGTAATTCTAATTTGGTAAGAGGTCTAATTTGGTAAGAGGTCTTAACACCAATTTCGGCTAAGCTCCTGTCTATTGTTGGAATATTCCGGTCTAATGTTCTCAGATTCTGATCCATTGTTGGAACATTCCAGTCTCATGTTCACAGATTCTGATATCTCCTCCCCTTCTCTCTGGATCTGCTGATCCCTGTCAGTGCTGTCGGTGATGCTCCGCTCATGTTACATGTTGACACATTGAACGGAGCCCATTTATCATTAAAAGATTGAAACCCTCCACCAGGATAATTAGAATCTATGGAGATTGGCATTAATTGCAGTCACTGAACAAATAGGCTCAGTTAACCTATTCAATAAATCACTTTTCATATACTGGATGCAATGGATGAGGGTTGCTGAGGGATGGACCATAAATCTTTCAATATTTTATATCTTTTTTTCCTTGTATATGAGAGTATTAACAGAACACTGCAGGGGTCTATGTATGTTCCATTCTGTTTATGAAAGGAGGTCGTTATAAAATAACAGATTGGCTGCATTAAAAATGTTGGGGGGGGGGGGGGGGGTGTGGGTAAGTTTCTAGATACCTGAACCCAAAGTACGGTACTTCTTGACCAGTGTGCGGCCACTCCTGGTGTTGATGCCCTGTTGTCAAATCCTTTCATAACCTTTAGATAAAGCATTGGGACTGCTGCTCAGGAACAGGCCGAAGCAATTCTGTCCCTATGGGCCTCTTACAGAGGGATAAGAGAAGACCAATCAGCCCATATTAGCCTGTTGCTACTTGAAAAGGTGGAAAGCTGGAATATTGGCACATTTTGTCAACAGAATCATTCAGAACAAAGAGATGTGTTGCTGCAGCTGCATAAAGTGTAACTGAGAGGGCACCTGCAGTACATTGTGTTGTCTGTGTTTCTGTAACTGAGAAAGGATGGACCTCCATCAGATATAGTTTAACGGCTGCTCGTAATCCACAGGTTGTTGTGTCTCGGATTTGTTACACAGGGACAGGAGGAGGCCATGCAGCCTCTCGAGTGTGTTTAGAAGAACTGGAGGAGGCCATTAAGCCTCTTGAATCGATTACAGAGGGACATGAGGAGCCTAATCAGACTTTCGAGCCCATTATAGAGGGGCAGGAAGTGTTGATTTAACTTTCAAGTCTATTTCACATAAATATTAGTTTTAAATTAGTTGTGGAATAGGAAATACCTGATATCAACATTTAAGTTCTAACTTTGAACAAGGCCAATTTTGAAAGTGTTAGGCGAGCCCTGTGAAAGGCTGATTGGAATACCCTATTCACAGGTAAAGGGATGGTTGGGAAATGCAAGGCCAGCAAAACGTGGTTTCAGAGAGTCCAGAGCCAACGTGTTCCTATTAGTGAGAGGGGCAAGGCTGGTGGGTGCAGGGAGTGCTGGATGGCTAGATATATTGATGCTCTGGTCAAGGTAAGGAAGGAGGCATATGTCAGGTAAACAGAGCTGAGATCAAGTGAATCCCGAGAGGAGTATAAGGGCAATAAGTGTATAGTCAACAGGGAATTCGGGCCAGAAAAATGTGGACATGAGATGGCTTTAGAAATAGGGTTAACGAGGCATTGAAGAAATTCTTCAAATCCTTTAATGGTAAAAGATTAACTAGGGGGAGAACTGGGCCCCTTAAAGATCAGTAAGACTACCGATGTGTGGAACCACCCGAGATTGGAGGGATATGAAACAAAACTTTCTCCTCAGTATTTAATGAGGAGGAGGTTACAAGAGCGAGAGAATGAATAAATATACAGTGAAACATTGAAAAGTGTCTATTGTACAAGGAGGTGTTTGACATTTTAAAACGCATAAAGGTGAACAAATCCCTGGGACCTGATCAGTTGTGTCCCAAATGTTTGCGAGAAGCTAGGAAAGAAATTGGTCAGCAATATTTGTATCATTGATTTCCACAGGTGAGGTGTCAAAAGTTTGGAGGGCAGCTAACATAGTGTCATTATTTAAAAAGTAAGGGGAAGAAAACAGGTAACCATAGATCGGTGAGCCTGACGTCAATGGTGACTAAATCGTTGGAGGGGATTTTGTTGGAAAGGATGTAAATGCATTTGAAAAGACAAGGACTGAAGAGGGCTTTGTACATTGGCGATCACGTCTCACTGACTCGGTGTAATCTTTTGAGGAAGTGATGAAGATGATTGATGAAGACAGGACAGTGGATGTTGTCTTTATGGAATTAAGTAAGATTACCAAAATGTTCTACATGGTAGACTGGTTAGCAAGGTTAGACTTCCTCGGATCTAGGGAGACCTCGCCATTTAGATCCGAAAATTTCTACAATATTGGAGACAGGGCGTGACAATGGTCATTTGTTCATTAAACTTGGAGACCTGTGACCAGTAGCGTGCCGCAAAGATGAATCGTGGGTCCACTGCCTTTTGTCACTGATACAAATCATTTACATTTGAGTATATGAAGTATGGTCAGTAAGTTTGTAGATAATTCCAAATTTGGTGGTGTAGTCGACAGTGAAGAATGATCTCTCAGACGATAATGGGACCTTTTTAGGTGAACAGAGGAGTGGCAGATAGAGTATATTTTAGTTACATGTGAGGTGTTGCATTTTGGCAAGACAAATCAAGGTAAGACTTACAGGTAGTGCCCTGTCGAAAGCTGCCAGTGAAGGAGAACTCCATTGAAATTATTGAATCTCTACAGTGAGGAAACTGGCTTTTCGGCACATCGAGGCCACACCGAACCTCTAAACAGTATCCCACTGGACAAACACCTGCCCTATCCCTCTGAGCCTGCATTTCCCATGGCTAATCCACCTCCCCTACACATCCCTGGGTATGGTGCGCAATTTAGCATGGCCAATCTACCCTTATCTGTATATCTTTATACAGTTGGAGTAAAACATAGCACCTGGAGGAAGCTCACACAGACACGGGGAGAATGTACAAACTCCACACAGCGAGTCATTCAAGGATGGAATTAAACCCATTTCGCTGCCCTGTGAGGCAGCAAAGTTAGACTAGTGGTGCAGGTTCTCTGTTCCTTGAAAGTGCTGTCACAGGTAGACAGCGCAGTGATGAAGGCATTTGGTGATCTTCCCTTTATTGGTGCGTGCTTTGAGTCGAAGCATTTGCATGGCATGTTAAATCTGTGCAGGACATTGGTTTGGCCACTTTTCGGAAAGGCGTTGTCAAACTTGAAAGGGTGCAGAAGAGCTGTAAAAGAATGTTACAGGTGTTGGAGGGTTAGAGTTACAGGGAGAGTTTTAATAGGCTGGGGCTATTTTCAAGTGTTGAGGCTGAGGGGGGACCTTAAAGAGGTTTATAAAATCATGAAGGGAATAGATAAGGTAAAGAGTCAATGTCTTCCAAGGATAGACGAGTCCAAAATTAGAAGACAAAATTTTAAGGTGAGAGGAGAATGATTTAAAAAGGGAAATGAGGGACAACATTTTCACACAGAGACCGCTGTGTCTATGGATTGAACAGACAATAGAGGTGGTGGAGGCAGGTACAGTTACACCATTTAAAAGGCATTTGGATGGATACATGCATGGGAAGTGTTTAGAGGGAGATGGGCCAATTGCTGGCAAGGGGGACGAGATTAATTTAGGATATTTGGCGGTATGGATGACCAGACCGAACGATCTTTTTCCGTGCTGTACATCTCTGAGAGTCTATTGACCCTTCAGTGTATAACACGGGAACAGGAGGAGGCCATTCAGCATCTGAATTTTGCCAATCGGCTTGTTTGCTCAATCACAGAGAGTCAAATACAAAAATACATCATTCAGATTTTGATGGTGCTTTACAGAAACAGGGGAAAGGCCTTTAGTCAAGAAAAAGCTGTAAAGAATGTGAAGAGGCCATTCAGTCCCTCACCTCCATTCCACAGGAGCAGCAGGTGAGCACAGAGCTACTGGAGCCTGTTACTCAGGAGCAGGAGGAGGACATCTACTTTCACAAAACTTGGGATCAGGAGGGAGTCATTTAATTGCTTGAAACTGGGGCACAGGGACAGGAGACAGTCACTCAACTGATCGAGGCTGAGACACAGGAACAGGAGCCAGTTATTCAACTGCTCAAAACTGGGTCACAGGGAAATCTGGAGGCTAGTGAGGCCCGAGGATCCTGTTACGCAGGAACAGGAGGAGGTGACTCAGTCCCCATCAGTATGGGACACTGGGAGAGAAGGGGAGTTTGCTTGGAACAAACAGAAATATGTGATAAGTTGCATCAGTGGTCCATTCAATCCTGCCCCACCATTCACTAAGACCATGGCTGATCTGATTGTGATTCCCTCATTCCATTTCACAGAGATTCCCCTCTCTGCAGCCTCTGCTCCATTTGTTGGTCATGTTGCAGACCCAGATGCTGCAACAACAGTTACCATGACTCATCTAGAGGGTCGGGTCTAAGTGGATGAGTCAGGATTTGAAGAGTCCAATCACAAGAATTAAAACAAAAATAAAGGCATAGCCGGATGTTTAGTTCTCTCACATTCGCAATCTAACTCACATAACCATTACATATTCAGGATGGAGCACTGTGTAGATCCGGCTAGTGTACTGCTGAATGCAACCCAGCTATGTGCAGAGTGAAACTCTGTGCAGCCCACACCAATGCTTGATCTATAATCCTGGGCTAAATGTCCAGCATGGGGGAGCTGAGCAGTCCGCACTGGATCATTCATATATAAACCCAGATTGTTGCATTGTTCGGTACCACTGTGTTAGATCGCAGCTCAGTGTGGGGAAACTTGCGACCAATGTTGGAACTGACAGGATGTGCAGCTCCCATCCATTTACAGCTCCATATCTCCAATATGCATTGACAAGGGATGCTGCAAATGTGAAAGTCACTGTGAGGAAGAGATGTAAATGGAAACAATTTAAATACCAATAGTTCTGATTAAGGCGCGTATCATTCTAGTATTTAAAGATGAAATAACTGAGATAATATCCAATGAGATTTTGTAAATGATGCAAACAATAAGAGGGGTTGGTAACGTTCTAGTGGTTGCACTATAAGCCTTCAAATAATCAATGGGAATTAGAGGAACAAATATGCAGGAAGACTGGTGAGACTTGCAGGAACAATAGGGTTGTCATAATAGGTGATTTTAATTATCCTAACATAGACTGGGATTTCCAGAGGGTTAAGAACTTCGGTGGAACGTAATTTGTTAAGTGTGTTCAGGAAAGCTTCCACAAGCAGCATGTACAGGGTCCTAGTCGGGAAGGGACAAACTCGACCTATTGTTGGGAAACAGGGCAGGATAGGTGACGGAGGTAAAGTGGGGGAGCATATTGGGAAAAGTGACCAGAGATGTATTAATGTTAAAATAGTTATGGTAGGGAAAAGAATTGGCCCACAGATTCAAGTTCTAAACTGGGGCAAGGCGAATTTTGTTGAAATTAGACAGGGGATTGCAGGGCTTGATTGGAGTAGTGTGTATCCAGATAGAATGATTCAGGGCAAGTGGGAGGGCTTCAAAAGTGAGATAGCTCGAGTTCAAGGTCTGCATGTTCCGGTGAGGGTGAAGGGAAAGTGAGGCTGGAAGAGTGAACCCTGGAAGACAAGAAATATTGAGGCTCTGACCAGAAAGAAAGGAGGCGTCACTCAAGTACAGGCAGCTGGTTCCAAGGGAATGTCTGGAGGTACACAGGGGTTACAGTAGTTTACTGAAGAAGGAAATCAGCAGGGCTAAAATGGGGTATGAGATAGCCTTGGCTGAGCAGATTAAGATGAATCCAAATTCAGTATAGCAAATAAAAAGAACAACTAGAGAGAGATAGGACGCCTTAAAATCCAAAATGGGCATGCATGTGTAAAACCTCAAGAGATGGGTGAGGTCCTCAATTTCCCCTCTGTGTTTATCATGAAGAAAGACATGAAGACCTGTGAACTTTGGGAGGTTAGTTGCGATATCTTGGTACAGTCAATATCACAGTAGAGGTGTTGTTGGACATATTAGAATGCATAAAGTCAGATAAATTTCTTGGTCCTAACCAGATATATCTAAGAGCACTGCACAAGGCGAGAGACGGTAGTTCAGGGGCAAGGTCACGGAAGACTGGGCAGTAGCAAATGTAGTGCCCTTATTCAGAAGGGCTGCAAAGAAAAGTCTGGGAAAGATAGATCAGTAAGCTTCACATCTGTTTCGGAAACCACTAGAGAAGGTTCGGAGATATAAGATATGGATGCATTTGGGAAGACAGAGTTTGACTTGGAGCAGTCAGCATAGCTTTGTGCGTGGCAGATCATGCCTGACAAAGTTTGATAGAGATTTCTGAGGAAGTGACCTGAAAGGTTGATGAGGAAAGATGGTGGACATAGTCTATATGGATTTCAGTAAGGCCTTTAATAAAGTTCCACATGGTAGGCCGCTCTAGAAGGTTAGATCACATGGTCTCCAATGTAAACTGGCAAATTGGCGACACAATTGGCTTAATGTTCTGAAACAAATGGCTATGGTGGAGGTATGCTTGTCAGACTGGAGGCCTGTAACTAGTGGAGTGCCTTAGTGGTCGGTCCTGGGCCCATTGCTGTTTGTTATCTATATCAATGATTTGGACCAGAGTGCACAACGCAACGTTAGTAGGTTTGCAGATGACACTAAATTAGGAGAGATCATTTACAGTGAGGAACGTTATCAGAAATTGCAGCAGTACCTTGATCAGCTGGGGAAGTGGGCTGAGAAATAGCAAATGGAGTTTAATTTAGATAAGTGTGGCGTCTTGCATTTTGGAAAGTCAAATCCAGGTAGGAGTTTAACGACGAATGATAGCGCCTTAAGGCGTGTAGTGGAACAAAAGGTCGTTGGAGATCAGGTGCACGGTTGTCTGAAATTTGAGTCACAGATAGACAGGACAGTGAAGAAGGCTATTGGCACATTGGCCTTCATCAACGCATTGAGTATAGAAGGTGGGATGTTATGCTGCAATTGTACAGGATGTTGGTAAGGCTGCAGTTGGAGTATTGTGTTCAGTTTTGTTCATCTTGCTGGAGAAAGGATATTATTGAACTAGAAAGTCTGCAGACAAATTTCCAAAGATGTTTCCTGGGCAATAAGCTCTAAGTTATAGGCACAGGTTGGACAGGTTAGAACTTATTTCTTCACAGCTTAGGAAACTGAGGGGGTTCTTATAGAAGTGTAGCCCTTATAAAATCATGAGAGGCGTGCATGGGGTGAATACTTCAAACGTCTTTCTCAAGTTTGGTGAATCGAAGACTAGAGGACATCCATTAATGTTTGGAAGGGATAAAGTTATAAAAAGGAAACTGAGGCGCAACATTTTTACATAGAGTGTGGTACGCATATGGACTGAGCTGTCAGTGGAAGTGATTGAGGTTGGTACAATAACAACATTGAAAAGGCAATTGGACAAATACACAGATAGGAAAGGATTAGAGGGATACAGAACAAGGGCAGGGAAATGGGGTGAGTCTGGATGTACATTTTGGTTGCCATGGACCAGCTAGGCCAAATGACCAGTCATACTGGCAGTCTCGTTCAATATGACTGTAAATGAGTGTGTTTTGGGGAGAAGATAGGATGCGGGGGGGGGGGAGGGGGGGGGGAGACTGAGATAAAATGACATGGAGGGATATGTTCACAGGTACAGGTTTCAGAATGAAGACATTTCTATAGTATCATGCAACACGGGTCTGTATTTCGAAGAATTATGAGTGAAAGGGATATTGCTGTGAGTTCAGGCGATGGAGAGCTTTGGATGAGCATTTGTTCTGCAGCTTTGTACCTGCGAATGAGGACAGCAGAGTCTTCGCCTCACTGGGCTGAATCTAACAAAAAGCTGTCGCAGTGACATTTTAATTAAGTGTGACAGAGGGATTGTCTGCACGAGGCCGAGCTAGTTTCCTGGTGCTATCTTACCAAACTCATCTCATTAACTAGCCACCCCACTCCATAGTGTTCCTCTCATACAATGCCAGCCCGATTCTGCCACCCATCATGACTGGAGGTACTCACAATCGCCTGGATGCCCCTGGATATTCTGTGATCACTGACACTGGTGCCATCTTTAAAAGGCCGATCGGCACACGGTTGCGCTTTCTCAGTTTGGAGCTGCCCTGCACATTTTCCCCAAGCATGGCAGCGAAGGGGAAATTACACCACGGTTTGTCGACAGCAACATGGAGGTCCTGGTGGATGGGCAAGTACAAAAGGGGACCATTCTCTTCCCAGAGGGGGCCACACTACCAGACCCACCGAGCATGGTCTGCTCTCTCCACCCAGCTCAGTGCAGTATCTACGGTCTGAAGAAATGTCCAGCAATACAGTACAAGCATCAATAACCTTCCCCAGTCTGGAGGGTTAAGGGTCACCGCATTCTATCTGCTGCCTCACACTCACTGTATATCTGTTATAGCACCGACCCCTGAACAAGGCTCATGCTCCACCACTCTCACTACTGCATGCAGCACCTTCCCTCTCTTTCTCTCTTGCCTTTCTAATGCCCCCCACATAGTTATAGAATATTCTGGGGAATGCCAATTATGGAATGTTCCAGGTATTGTTCCAACTTATTCCCAGTTTCAGGTAAACGGCTGTGCCCCAGTGTGTAACACGTAAGAGGATGGAGTAGGGATGTACGTTTTTCAAATGACACACAATTAAAATAAATCATGAGGCCATTCAGTCCTTCAAATATGCTCCAACATTCAATACGTTTGGGGGTGATCTGATGGTTTTCTGAGCTCCATGTTACATGAACTTTCAGTCATTCAACCCCCAGGTTCCTGTTACCGAGCAGACGATTCTCAGACACTTCATACCCCGGGTTTCTTCTAGCATGTGTTCAGAAGGCATTTCTCATGGGGATGGACTCTCCTTTCAATATATTTCATCTGATTTATAAATTCATGCAACAGCCAGCAAGCTTTCCACAGACCAATCAAAAACATGGACTTATTTTATGGTCATCGATATCCAATCACAATTAGTCATTCTGGTTATTTCACTTGTCTCACCTTATTGTATTCAGCCAAAGGCAGCTTCCAAACACTTGTCTCATTGTAAAATACAATTTCTAGCAGAGAACATTTTTGTATCAAATACACCTTTTTCCTTGTCATTAAAATTTCTCTTGCCCTTTTTCTGCGGCTGATTCTGTGTGTAGCAGTTACACAGTCTCCCACTCAGTTGGTTGGATGGTTGGTTTGTGATGCAGAGGGAGGCCACCAGCGCAGGGTCAATTCCCCAGAGGTTATCATGAAGGGGATCCTCTCTCAACCTTACCATTTCACCCGTGTGGTGACCTTCAACATAAACCACCACGAGTGGTCTCTCTAATGAGAGATATTTGGGACTCTAATCTATCCATATTAGCATTTGAATTTTTAGCAAAGTTTTTTTACTGAAAAATATATTTTTATTATTATATTAAACGAATAACAAAACAACTCAAATAACTGAACAAAATTACACCCATGTGCATGTATATACAAAATAAGTTAAAGTCTCAAAACGGACAGAAGAAAACAAAAATAAACAATAAATAATAACAAAGTGATAGCTCTCGTTCTTCGAGAGCATCAACGGATACACATTCATACGTTCATAGTTCCTAAGATGTGATTCATTAGACAAAATCGTCATGGCTATATAAAAGACCGTTTTAGAGTGGCAAATAAGCCTGCATCGCGGTAATCCAGAAAGGGTTGCCATATCTTACATAAATCTCTGCTTTTCGGTGCACCATACTAATGAGAACGTCCAAAGGGATATTCTCCATGACGAGCTTACAACGACCCAATAGACCCAATAGGGTTTTCAGACATCCAACACAACAGAATATTCTTCCTAGCACATGAAGTATGGGGGAGATACTAAACGAGTATTGTGCATCAGTACTTACTGTGGAAAATGATATGGAAGATATAAATTGTAGTGAAATAGATGGTGACACCTTGCAAAATATCGATATTACAGACGAGGAAGTACTGGATGTCTTGAAGCGGGTAAAGGTGGATAAATCCCCAGGACCTGATCAGGTGACACCAGAACTCTGTGGGAAGCTAGAGAAGTGATTGCCGGGCGTCTTGCTGAGATATTTGTAATATGGATAGTCACAGGTGAGGTGCTGGAGACTGGAGGTTCGCTAACGCTGTGCTATTGTATAAGAAGGGTGTTAAGGACAAGCCAGGGAACTTTTGACCAGTGAGCCTGACGTTGGTGATGGGCAAGTTGTTGGAGGGAATCATGAGGGCCAGGATGTGCTTGTATTTGTTAAGGCAAGGACTGATTAGGGATAGTCAACATGGCTTTGTGCGTGAGAAATCATGTCTCACAAACTTGATTTAGTTTCTTGAGGAAGTAACAAAGAGGATTGAGGAGGGCAGAGGGGAAGATGTGATCTATATGGACTTCAGTAAGGGTTTTGATGAGGTTCCCCTTGGGAGACTGAATGGCATGATTAGATCTCATGGAATGCATGGAGAACTAGCCATTTGGATACAGGACTGGCTCAAAGGTAGAAAACATAGGGTGATGGTGAAGGGTTGTTTTTCAGACTGGAGGCCTGTGACAAATTCAGTGCCACAAGGATCGGTGCAGAATTCACTACATTTTGTCATTGACATAAATGATTTGGATGCAATCATAAGAGGTACAATTAGTAAGTTTGCAGATGACATCAAAATTGGAGGTGTAGTGGAGAGCGGAGAGGGTCACCTCTGATTGACCAAATGGCCAATGGGCTGAGAAGTGGCAGATGAAGTTTGATTCAGATAAATGCGAGGTGCTGCATTTTGGGAAAGAAAATCTTAGAAGGACTTGTACACTTAATGGTAAGGTCGCAGGGAGTGTTGCTGAAGGAAGAGACCTTGGAGTGCAGTTTCAGATCTCCTTGAAAGGGGAGTTGCAGGTAGATAGGATAGTGATGAAGGCGTTTCCTTTATTGGTCAGAGTATAGAGTACAGGAGTTGTAAGATCATGTTGCAGCTGTACAGAACATTAGTTTGGCCAGTGTTGGAATAGTGCGTGCAATTCTGGTCTCCTTCCTATCGGAAAGATGTTGTGAAACTTGAAAGGGTTCAGAAAAGATTTCAAGGATGTTGCCAGCGTTGGAGCATTTGTGCTATAGAGAGAGGCTGAACAGACTGGGGCTGTTTTTCCTGGAGCGTCGGAGGCTGAGTGCTGACATTATAGAGTTTTACAAAGTTATGAGGGGCATGGATAGGGTAAATAGGTAAAGTCTTTTCCCAGGGGTCGGGGCGTCAAAACGAGAGGGTATAAATTTAGGGTGAGAGGGGAAAGATATAATAGAGAACTACAGGGCAACTATTTCATACAGAGAATGGTACATGTATGGAATGAACTGCCAGGTGATGTCGGGGAGGCTGATACAAGTGTAACATTTAAGAGGCATTTGGGTGGGTAAATGAATAAGAAGGGTTTGGAGGGATATGGGCCGGGTGCTGGCAGGTGGGTTTAGATTGGTTTGGGATATCTGGCTGGCATAGACGGGTTGGACCAAAGGGTCTGTTTCCATGCTGTACATCTCTATGACTCTATGACTTATATTAATCTCTGTTTTTTTTTGTTGCACCATGCTGGTGTGAAAGTCCAAAGGGATATTCTCCATGATGAGTTTAAAAAGTCCCAACAGATCCGTGGAGTTTTCAGACATACAACACAACATAATATTTTCCCTAGCCCAGAAAGTAAGGATATATTTTTTTCCGATGTGCATCTGTGTAAGATACTCTTGGCAGGCCCAGGAAAAGACAAACTGGGTCCATCTCCAATTCGGTCCCCATGACCCACTCTAGCACAACTAACGCAGTGCTCCAATATATACGAAGCCTGCAGCAGGACCACATGCAATGAGTAAGAGTGCTTGTAGTCATTCTGCATTTAAGACATGCTGAAGATAATCCCACTTTGAATTTTGAGAGAAAATCTGGGGTCAGATAGACCCTTTGAAGAATTTTCAACTGCATGGAATGGGTCCTATTTCAGATCAAAATCCTTCGAGCATTTTCACAAATATTCTCCCATGTCTCCGAAGAGATCTAAACCCCGACTCTCTCGCACAGACGTCACGAAGCTGCACAGTCTTGTCTGAGCGGACACTATCCAACTAATGATAAAGGGTACTGTCAGAGAGTGTATTCTTAGCAGTAAGAACCCACTTCTCTATATCGGATCTATAAGTGTCTGTTAAAAGTAATTTTTTAATCAAATCTCTAATTTGGAAAAAAACAGAAGGAGTCTCTACTAGGTAGCCCATACTTACGAATTATTTGACCAAATGATATAATTGTTTCTCCCTCAAGTAACACGTGGTGGCTCAGTGGTTTGCACTGCTGACTCACAACACCAGGGTCATGGGTTTGGTTCCAGCCTTGGGTGACTGGCTGTCCGAAGTTAGTATATTCTCAACTGTGTCTGCGTAGGTTTCCTCCCACAGTCACGCGGATGTGCAGGTTAGATAAATTGGTCATTGCTAAATCGCTCATAGTGTTCCAGGATCTGTAAGTTGGGGCATTAACCAGGGTAAATATAGAATGGTAGGGGAATGGGTCTGAGTGTGTCACTCTTCAGAGGGTCGAAGTGGACTTGCTGGGCCCAAGGAGCTGATTTCAAACTGCAGGGCTTCTACTAATTCTAAATCACCCGAGCAAGGTATCCCCCTCGCTGCCCATAGTTGACACCTGGAATCCATTATCCCTGATTGACAACCTGGTATACCAATTATCCGGGTTAAGAAACATGGTTTTGGCTGTATTGCCCTCAATCTGACGGATTGTCCTTCATGCTTTAACAGTATTGATCATCATTAGTTTCTGACAATACTCCATAAACGTTGTCAATTTATCTAAGAACGACAGACTAAAAGGGTTCACTTTGTTTGAGAGGGCTCAATGTCTAGCCATATTGACGCCAAGACCGCAGCGGCCCAGGCACTCAAATACGTTGAAAAAAAACTTAATTGATTGCTATTAATCGGGGAGATCAACTCCACACAATTTTTGGGGCAGTTGCAATTTTGTTAGCTTGATAAAGAATCGCTTATGGTGCCAAATAAAAGAGCTAAACCAGCCATTTTTTTCAAAAAAAAACTGTGATTAGATTACTTACAGTGTGGAAGCAAGCTCTTCGGCCCAACAAGTCCACACCGACCCGCCGAAGCGCAGCCCACCCACACCCATTCCCCTACATTTACCCCTTCACCTAACACTATGGGCAATTTAGCGTGGCCAATTCACCTAACCTGCACATTTTTCTAATGTGGGAGGAAACCGGAGCACCCAGAGAAAACCCACGCAGACACGGGGAGAATGTGCAAACTCCACGCAGCCAGTCGCCTGAGGTGGGAAGTGAACCGGGTCACTGGCAGTATGAGGCAGCAGTGCTAACCACTGTGCCACAGTGCAGCCCATATGCCTCATTTGTCTGGGAAACATCAAAAAAAGCATTCACACGGGGTGTAGGAAATGAGGAAGGACATTCATTTTAATAACAGCTATCCGACCTAGCCAGGATTTTGGAAATTCCTCCCGTGTTTGAAGGTCTTGTTTAATTTTGTCCTACAAATCGACATAGTTTACGTTACATAAATGATCAAAGACAGATGTAATGAATATACTGAAATAGGGAAACCACCCCCGTGACCATTTAAAAGGAAACCAGGATTTAGCCTCAGTATCAGGTATTTTCTTAAGGCCTCCCATCGGCATGGCCTCCAACTTTTTAAAATTAATCTTATCGCCCGGAAAGGCAACAAGCGAATTAATGCATTGCATCACATGACCTACCGAAATTGCGGGATTTGACAAAAAACATAACACCCTCATCTGCATACAATGTAATCTTTCGTGACTTATATCCCACCTTTAGGGCAGATATGTTGACATCCCTACAGATGGCCTCCGCCAGTGGCTCAATCCCCAACGTAAACAACAATGGCGAAAGGTGTCAACCTTGTCGGCTGCCTGGAGAAATATTAATATTACTGGTTGGCACACCATTACTGAGAACTGCAGCCAGAGGATCATGGTAAATGACCCTCACCCACTTGATAACAACTTTGCGTAGACCAAACCGTTCTAATGTACAGAAGAGATCCGGCCACTCAACCCAATCACTGCTTTCTCTCATCTAAAGAGATCAATAATCCCTGGACAGATTGATGTTGACACTCTTGGATCATATTGAGTAACCACTTAACATTGTAGGAAAATCTGCCGCCCTTTATAAAGCCTGTTTGGTCCTCTTTGGTAATGGAAGGGAGCAAAGTTTCCAGCCTTAATGCACGGGTTTCAGACGGGATTTTGAGACCAACATTTAAAAGTGAGATTGGCGTGTAAGAAGCACAATCCTCCGGGGTCTTCATTTCTTCAGCATCAGAGAGATATGAGCCTCTCTTAAGGATGGAGGGAGGGGTTCGTGACTGTATGAGTGATGGAACATATTAAACATCAGCCCTGACAATAGGTTTATAAATTATTTATAAAACTCACTCAGAAATCCGTCAGGAACGTGCACCTTTACATTCTGAAGTTGCTTCACACCTTCCCGTGCTAACAATGGTGCATTAAGCCACAACACTTATTCAGGGGTTACTCCTGGAAGACCCAGGTTCTTGAAAAATGATTCCATCTTAATCCATCGTTCCTCAAAATGTTCAGGCTGAAATAATTTGGTGAAAAATCTCGGACAGGGGACATCAATCTTTTTGGAATTGAAGGTAAGAATCCCAGTACCTTCCATAATTGAGGTAATGGCTTAAGAGGGGCGTTCGTTTTCCTGGCAAGATAGAATAAATACCTGCCTGGCTTATCACCATGTTCAAACAGCCTTTGTTTTGCAAAAGTAAGTTCCTTCCTGGCTGTCTGTGTGAGCGTGGAATTCACTGTAGACTGAAGCATTGTGAGGGTCTATCACAGTATGCCCTCTTGGCTGGCCTCAGCTCTGCCTCAAACCAGCGTTCCTGCTCCCCCTTCTGCGACATCCTAAGGATTAATTATTCCCTCGGCAGAAGCCTTAGCAATTTCCCATCGAATGGATGGTTTTACTGGTTAGATCTGAATTAATGGTTAAGAAAGATCTGAATTCATTGCAGTGGGTGGCACGGTGGCACGGTGGTTAGCACTGCTGCCTCACAGCGCCAGAGACCCCAGTTCAATTCCTGCCTTAGGTGACAGTTTGTGTGGAGTTTACACATTACCCCTGTGTCTGCGTGGGTTTTCTCCAGGTGCTCCGGTTTCCTCCCACAGTCCAAACATGTGCAGGTCAGGTGAATTGGCCATGCTAAATTGCCTGTAGTGTTTGGTGAAGGGGTAAATGTCAGCGAATGGGTCTGTGTGGGTTGATCTTCATCGGGTCAGTGTGGACCTGTTGGACCGAAGGGCCTGTTTCTACACTGTAAGTAATCTAATCTAAATACTCAATTAACCAACTAGTCTTAATACTAAAAAGATTGATTCGCTCGTGTCTCGAAGTTGTTATATTGCCCTTAATCTTAATCAATAAGTATACTGCTTCATGGTCAGAAATGGTAATATTCCCAATTGTGCAGGATGCCACCGAATCTAAGATTGTTGCAGGAATGGGGAAGATATCAACCCTCGTGTGGCATTTATGCCGGTAAAAGAAGAAAATAAAATCCTTACTTGTGATGTGGATCTGCCTCCAGACATCCACCAGCTCTCTTTCTGCACACAAATCCACTAATTGCTTACATTATAACGAGGGTATTGGGGCACTTTAGGACATTCTTTCCACCGTGGGGTCCATAAGAAAGTTGAAATCTTCTACAATAATGTGCCACGATGCAAGATAACTGAATTTGGAAAATGCATCTACCAGGATTTTAAGAGGGTGGGCCGGGGGTATGGTGGGGTGGGGGGGGGGGGGGGGGATGGGGGGTGGGGAGGGGGTGCAATAAACATGCAAAATACTGTATTATTTACCATAGTTCAATGCTTTGGGGATTATGAGCCTCCCGTGAGTATCAAGTACAATCTAGTAGGTTAAATGGAAGATTCATTTTATCCATTATGGCTTCTCCCCAACTCGTAATATTAAAAGAGGAGAAATAAACCCGATCAAACGCGACCTGCTGGAAAGTCAAATGTTGCTTGTCATCAAGGTGCATTTCCTGCAATAGGGCAACATCCATCCTCTCTTTTTAAGACTAGAAAGTAAATTTTTCCTCTTTTCTGGCTAATGGCTCCCCTTAATGCTCCAGATACACCATTAAAGCACATCATTACCCAGAATACACTGTAGCAACATTTGAACTCGAGAGACGAAGAACTCGAATTACTGATCATTAATAAACAAAGTCTCATAGAGCTTAAAAACTATACAAACTAAAACTACTACAACTGCCAAATCTCAAATCTTTCAAAATCTAAGCATTTTAAGTAAATGGCTGTGATGGAGTGGGTTAGGGAAGCACTTTGCCCGTGCTGTGATGCAGAGCCCAACAAAGCAGACCTTCCAGATCGCCACCATCTTGGATTTCCCATTAACTTTTTATCGATATTATCATTTCATTTTGCATTATATTCTTGGATGTTCTGGAGCAATGTGATTTTTTAACACTGTCAGCATTTCCCCAATACTGCACATTCCTGCCATTCCTCGATAATCCTTGACTCCGTTATTCTTTATGAACCTTCTGTCTGTGCCTCAAACATATTCAATATCACTGCCTCCAATGCTTTGCAGGGAAGAGATTTCCAAATACTATCACCACTGAGAAAACTAAAATTAACTTCAGCTGTGTATGAGATTATTTTTGTCTCCTTACCTGAGAAAGGATATAATTAAATTGGAAGCAGTTCATAGATATTTCACTTCATGTATTCCAGAGATGAGGGTCTTATATTATGAAGGCTTTAACAGGTTACTCTTGGAATGAGAGGTGATGTTATTGAAACATAAAAAACCTAGATGAGAGTGATCAGATAGATACCCTCTGGGTGTTTGTATAGTAAAACTTCTTGTTTTTATAGAATCTCGACATTGTGGAAGCAGGACATTCCGTCCATCAGGTCCACATTGACCCTCGTAACAGTATCCCCCCACCCCACCCCGGACCTGCCCCCCTACTCTATCCATGTAACCCTGCATTTCCCATGACTAACCTATCTAACCAACACATTCCTGGGCGCTAGAGGCAATTTAGCATAGCCAATCCGCTCTAAGCTGGATACCTTTGGACAGTGGGAGGAAACTGGAACACTGGGAGGAAACCCACACAGACATGGGGAGAATGTTCAAAATCCACATCAAGGGTTGCCCGAGGTTGGAATTGAACGCAGCTACTTGGTGATGGGAGGTAGCAGTGCTAACCACAGATCCACCATGCACATTCGTTAGTTATATTAGTTACATGTGGCTGACTAAAGAAATCTTCCTGACTTGTTCCTGTCACTGAATCCGACTCAGTCTGAGAACTTTATCATCGGCCATATCACCAACCTGGTTACATTTAAAATTTGGTGTCAGCAGTGGAGGAATGGGACGAGAAA
Organism: Chiloscyllium punctatum; assembly: GCF_047496795.1. Taxonomy (NCBI): domain Eukaryota; kingdom Metazoa; phylum Chordata; class Chondrichthyes; order Orectolobiformes; family Hemiscylliidae; genus Chiloscyllium; species Chiloscyllium punctatum. The sequence continues at coordinate 41,947,060 of NC_092788.1, forward strand.
AGTAAACAGTGATACCCTCCAACCTCCATCAGAGCAGGAATTAGGAGAAATACACAAAGTAGGATTTCAGTCAAGTGGGAATTCTCTTACCCAGAAGTTTGGGATGGCTAGATCTTTAAATTATATCTAAGCTGGCTTTGTCTGATTTTCCATGGACAGGTTAATCAGAGTTAATGGTGCATGGAAAGAAACGTGCAGCTGGGATCACAATGAGATGAATCATGACCTTATTTACTAGTGGAGTAGTGTCAAAGGGCCGAATGACCCACTTGTGTCCCTCAGCCCTATCTTCTGATGTTCCATTCAGCCCTCGGACATGCTAAACAGAGGCAGATCGAGGCTACTCCGATGGTGAGGTGGAGTTTTGGAAATTTACTTGGAAAATCCAGACTGGAAAAGGAAGTGACCACCACCCCCACCCCCAATCCCTGTTTCCAGGCTTCTCCTCTTTGTAACTTCTGCTCCAGATGTGGGTCATGTAGCAGACACAGATACGCTGGGAATACAGCTACATACCCCACCTAGGGTTAAAACAACAAATCCTCTGCCCTCTCTGAATGCAACATTGTACAACACGATTTCCAGCAAAATAACCCGTTACTGTCCAAAAGCATAACATGTGAAATGAATAAATAGGAATAGGAGTAGGTCAATCGGCCCCTCAAGCTACCCTGTCATTTCATAAGAACATGGCTGATCTACTCCAGGGCTCAACTCCACTTTCTTGCCGACTCCTTGTATCCCTCCACACCTCTCTGGGTTAGGGAATTCCAGACATTCACTACCTTCGGAGAGAAGACATTACTCTGCATCTCAGATTGAAATCGATGTTCCTTATTCGGTATCTATGTCCTCGAGTTCAACACTTTGCCCAACAATGGAAACAACTTCTCAACATCTACCTTCTCCAACCCCTTCTGTGTCTTGTATATTTCAGCAGTATCACTCCTCATTCATTTAAACCCAAATGAATTATCGCCTCACCATCTTAGAGATTCTCAATAACACAACCCTTTCTTCCCTGGAAACCGCCGAATGTACCAACCAAGTTCCTTGCTGCATCATCATGCTGACTTTATGTTTCATACACAGGAAGACTCCAATACCTTTGTACTGTTCCTTTTCTGGAAGTCCTCTCCATTAAATAACAGCCTGCCTTTTGATTCTCAGTGTCATCCTCAAACTCGGATGTATAATGCACTCAACTCCCTCCTTCAGGCTGTCAGCATAGATTGCAAATAACTGATGCCATCGGACTGATATTTGTGGTACTCCAGCAGATACACCTTTCTCATAAAGATACATTAATCCTGAATCTCCGATTTCTGTGTTAAACAATCATCATCCCACGTTAATACAGTATCCGACATCCTGGAGCTTCTGTTTTGTGTAAGAACTTTTGTTTTGTAATACCTTGTGGAAAATCTCTGGAAAGCCTGGTGCCCACCAGATCCCCTTTATCAAGTCCACTTGTTACATTTACAGGCATCTCCAGAAATACTTTCCATGATTTTACAGGGCAAAATATCATTTCCCTTTCGCAAAACCACTCTGACTCTGCGAGAAGCTTTTCTAAATGTCCATGCTGGGCAGATCTTCCAAACTATACTAGTCCCATCTGCTTTCATTTGGTCCATATGCCTCTAAATGTTTCCCATTCATACGTTTGTCCAAATGCGTTTTACATGTTGTAGATGTCCTTGCATCTCCCACTCCTCCTCTGGAAGCGCATTCCATACCCACACCGCCCTCTGTGTAAAAACGCTGAACCTTCATCCCTTTTAAATCTACCCTCTTTCACCTTTAACCTATTCCCTCTATGTTTGAATTCGCCTATCCTGTGGAAAAGACCTTGGTTATTCACCCTATCCATACCTCTCATGATTTTATATGTTTCTTTAAGGTCACCCCTCAACATTCTACACTCCATCTGATACTAACTTCAAGAACAAGTGTTTAAAGATAAGCACTGCAAAATTAAATAATATTAAAAATGACAGGTAACCAACACTCAGCCCAAACGTCATACTGTGATTTGTTTTTCTCCATGTTACAATACTAAGGCAGCATGAAACGCTTACTAGTGCCAATAAGAAGTCAAGCACCTGAATTCCTTTGTCTAAAGGAGGTGACGATCACGACAGTGAAAACGTATCTGTGGCCAGATCTATATATTACCACATGGTCAACATTCTCCCTCCTGGTCTCCGTATGACTTTGTCTGGTTGTGTCTTCTTTATCTTGCATTCAATAAAGAGAACCCCTTTCCCCCAGTAACCCTTAATTTCGACCCGTTATACAGAATCTTCTCATTACCCACTGCTAAAAGTCCATTTATCTTTTGCCACACCCTCTTTTTCCTGCCACCCATCCTCCACTTCTGGCAAGGGATTAAAATACCATTTTGCAATTGTATTCAGTTTTGAAGAATTGTCACACTGGACTGGAAACGCTAACTCTGTTTCTCTTTCTCTGCAGATGTTGACAGACCTGCTGAGTTTCTCCAGAAATGAATAGGCGCAGAACAATTTTTCAATTAAACAAATGACTATGGATACTGGAAATAAAAATACAAAAAGCTTTATAGAAGGTTCACTGGAACTGGAAGTTTAGCACTGCATTCACTCCAGAAAATTCTGCAACATCTTTAGCCATTTCTTCAGCAATTTCTGTTTATGAACAATTTTCAACGACATATTGTCAAAGATGCCCAAACACCCTGTCCAACATGGAGCGTTGTACACTGGGAACTGAACAGCAACACATGGTGACAAGTTCCTTGACTCTGAAACTGCATAAGGCTGGCATCACTGATACTGCAGAGCTCTGAATCATGGTCAGGGAGAAAAACAGAAGGAAACACATTCACTTCAAATACAGAAGATGGCATTACTGCAAGGAAAAGATTCAGATTAGTACCTTAAATGGATATTGGTTATGTAACAAATTGGAGGCGTCACACAAGGAAAGACTTCCAGCAGAATGAGAATATGAAACTGGAAGTATTTCCGCATCAGAAACCAGAGTAGGTCACTGAATACAGGGCTGATGGGTGAATGGGTCTCGGTGTGAACTGGGGCCAGTCAGTAGTATTGAATTGTAGATATTGCAGCTAAAACTGGGTTATCATCTGATGCTGTAGATTTCAATGACAATCTGTAACCTTTCCCCCAGGATAGTCCATCCGTCTACCATTTCCATCATTTCGATCCATGGGTCAGTGACGAGTGTGGGTGAACATGGTTGGGTCGGAATCACGTGCACCTAAACCTGATGACAATCCATTAAAGCTACCGCACTTGACTGGTTACACTATGAACAGCAGGACTAACATCTGATACAGACAGAGAGATGAGCCCAAGACTAACATATCAGATCTAAGCTCTGTCGTCCTGTCAAATCCATGGATAAAAGTCGATGAACCATTAAACAACTTACTGGAGGAGAGGACTCCACAAATATCCCCATCCTAAATGATAGAACAGCCCTGTGCTTCCATGTAGACGATGCAGTATCTGCACCATCCTCAGCCAGACGTGTTGAGTCGATTACCCACCTCACCCTCACTATGATGCCCTCAGAATCACAGATGCCCGTCTTCAACCAATTCAATTCACTGCACGTGACATGAAGAAACAGCTGGACACTGTAGATACGACAAAGGCATTTGGCCCTGACACCATTCCTGCAATAGGACTGAGGACTTTTGCTACAAAACAAGCCGTGTACCTGAGGAAGCTGTTTCATTCCAGCTCCAACTCTAACATCTCCCTGGCAATGTGGGTAATTAGCAACTGCAGTCCTCACTTTCTCCTAATGTGGGTAATTACTCAACTATGTCCCATCCCCTAAGAAGGGAATAATTACAATCGGACCAATTACCACGCCCTCAGTCCCATCACGATAGTCAAATTGGTTGGGGCTATTTTTGACAGAGCTGTCAAACAGCACAGAAATAATCGGTTCACTGTGGTTTTACGATAGGCCCCCATGTGGAGATGGTGCTGTTGTGGAATTGTCATTGGATTGCTAATCCAGACGAGGATAATTCTCTGGCAACTGGTGCAAGTTAAAAACAATTAATAAAATATCGAGATCTAATACCTGGTGTCAGTAATAGTGATCATTTCTTCAATGTCAATTATAGACGATGATCTCCTTCCCCAGTATACGTTCAGGAAGTGAATCTCCCGTGCTTTCCTGGTCTGACGTAAAAGTGACTACAGACACACAGACATGTTATAAACTATTCAATGGTCTCTGAAACGGCCAAGCAAGGCACTCAATTGTATCAAACTGCTCCGAGGTCTTAAAGGATAAACTCAGAGAGATACCCGGCACCAGCCTCGTTATCAGAAAAGGGAACGGGAAGCACAATCCTGTTGACCCTGCAGAGACCTCCTTCCTAACAGCTGAGAGCTTGTGACAACATTTACAGAGCTTTCCCACACACTGCACAGAAGCATCGGGAAAGGAATACATCATACAACTCATTGAGCTTTCCCTATTCTAGTTAATGGCCGAACATCTCCTCAAAGCAGTTTTCCCCATACAATATTCATATCCCTTAATATGTTTAAACGTTGTGAAACATAAAATGAGAACTGGTGTCGTCCATTCAGCCCACCAGTTTTGCGCCTCCATTCTATGTAAAGGTGGTTCACCGATAACGCGTGATGATTAAATACAATTTGGCTGCAATGCAATTAATGAACCTTTTTCTATCAAGTGAACTCGTGTTCACTGTGATGCGATTCCTTGCCAGACACCAGCTGAACAGCAAACCTTGCCTCAAGATCCCTCTGTCTACAAAAGGTTCAATCATTGTGTTCAGCTAAAACAGGAATGCAATCCGCTCTGCAGGCCTTGAAACTGAGCCTGAAACTGGGAATTGTAGTTTATATTTAGAAACAACTTTATTTCAAACTGTGGCGAGAATCTTGGGGAGAACTGGAATTCCCCATCGGCATCACATGGTCACTCAGCCTCCGCGTGCTTTCTGGTGAAGATTGTGGTGAAAGGTACAGTGCACTAGTGAGTGACTGTCGTGTGAAAGCGTTACATTTACAGCACTGTTCCATTACAACATGCAATTTAAAGATTTATTTAGACTGTCCGAGTGTGTGTTAGACCAAATTTAATTTTTGGTTTTTACTGATATTTTTCGGGTATCGGCACTTACCCTCTTTTATCCATAGACCCCATTATTAATATTGCACAATTTTCTACAACACAGTGTTGCAAAGGAACACAGTTACTGCGTTATTAGAGAACAACTTGGAATGATAGCTGATTTTCTATCTTCACACCATACTCCTGCTCTCTCCCTATCCCTTTAGTTTCCAGAAAGCATTATTTATATTCAGGCCCTTGAGTTCCACAGCCTGATCTGGGAGAGAGTACCATTGGTTCGCCAGTCTCTGAGTGCAGGCATTTAGTCTCATCTCAATGCAAAGTGGCCTGTCTGTACCTAATATTGTGGCCCCTTGTTTTAGACGTCACAGCCGGGGGAATTACCATCGCTGCTTTTAATCTGTCTCGCCCTGTCAGAGTGTTATATATTTCACTGAGATTTCCACTCATTTTCCTAAACCCCATGGAATACAGGTCCAGTCGCTCCAAACTCTGCTCCCACAACAGGTCTGTCACCCAGCGACCAGTCTGGTCTTCCTTTACTGCTCTCCCTCAATGTCAGGTTTGTCCTCTGTTAGGAAAACAGACTAAAACTGCACACAATACTGCACAATGTTCGAGATGGGGTCTCACCAAGGCCCTGTACAGCTGCATAAGATACACTTACTCCTGTACTTAAATCCCCCTGAAATGTAAGTGAATACAGCATTTATCTTCCTACCCGCTTTCTGCTCCTGCGATATTGCTTTCAGTGATTGTTGTACAGGGAGATCCAGATTCCTTTCAAAGTTATAGTTCTCCACTTGCTGGGCCTATATACAATAGTCAGCGTGCCAATGCCATTCCCAGTATTGACTTCTGGCTTCAGAACTCACTGCCCTACATGGACTCGGAGGGCTATGCAGAAATGAACAAAAATGCAGCTTAAGTTCATTCATAGAGAAACATTTTTCAACCACTCCTTTTTCAAATGAGAGGCCGCCATTCTATTGTTCCCATCAACGTACACAACATTTCAGCTCCCTCATTACTCTCCATCTGCCACGTATTTGCCCAGTTACTCCACTTGTCTCAATCACCTTGGAACTTTTTTACATCCTCCTCATCCACTCGCAAGCTGACATCGTTTAGTGCTGTCAGCAGACTTGGGAATATTGCAGTTGCGCTGCACACCCACGATATGATGTGTATTGGGAATAGCTTGAGCCCAAGCCACGATCCTTCCTATATCCTCCCAGCCTTCCATTAAAAAAAAACATTGTTTAATTCCTACTCACTGTTTCCTGCCAGCTCTCCCATTCTAAATCTATGACCATATATTAGCCTGAGTTACACAGGATTCAAATTTGCAGAATAGTCTTGGGCTTTGAGATTCTATTCGTATGGCATTGATACCTTCTACATAATTCTACTAAAAGCCACTTTCTCAAATATGGTTTCCATTTCATAAATCTCTGTTGAATTTGTCTATGCCCATTAATTTCAGTCGAATACTTTCTCGAAACTGTTTAGCTGCTAATTTCATACTATCCCTTTTTCTCACCAGAATAAAGTTCCCTCGTATTACTAGGAAGTTTTCTTTTTTGTTTTATTTTCTTCTGTGAAGGCATAACTGAAGTATTTGCTCCATCGTTCTGCTATTTTCCTGTCCTCAATTATCTGGTATCAGATGGTAAGAAATCTGCACGTTTTTGCTCTTAATTTTGCCCTTGACATATTTTCAGAAAATATTTCAAGTTCTCTCTTATCAACTGTGTTAAGATATTCTTCAGAAACCCGTCAATTCCTACCTTAAGCTACTCAATGATTGACCTTCCACAGCCATACAATCACAGAAGCAAAGTCTCTGTACTACCAGAAATACAGCACGGTCTACATTAGGGCCACTTTCCGACACAAGACCGTAGCCGTGAATCTTAAAGTATTTGAAGTGCACAGCCGTGTCGTTTCTAATGGGTTGAGGTTACCATGACAACTGCACTCTCAAGAAGTGCATTCCAGACCTCAACACCCTCTGGTTGAAAAACAATTCTCACATCTTCACTAAACCGCAAACCCTTCACTTTAAAAGTGGGGCCCTTTGACTAAAAGCAGCAGCTGCTGTCTATCCACACTGTCCATGTACCTCGTAATCCTATTCTTCTGAATCACAGACCTTTCAGCCTTCTCTCCTCCAAACTAAACAACCTGAGCTTATCCAGTCTCTCTCCATAGCTGATATGCTTCATCCCAGGCAACATCCTGGTGAATATTCTCTGTACCCCCTCCAGTACAATCACATACTTCCTGTAATGTTGTTCCCAGAACTACACACAGAATTCCATCTTGCCCTCATCAAAGTTCTGCATAGTTCTTATAACCTATGCCTAGATGAATAAAGGCTATGTTTATATTCCCCTATCCATCCCCAAATTGTGTATTAACCTGTTCAATCACATTCAGCGATATGTGGAGAAGCACCCTCTGAGCTTCCTAGTGTGCTGCCATTCATTGAGTACTCCCCTGTCTGGTTCCTTCTCCCAAAGTGTATCATCTCATAGTTATTAGAGTTACATTTCATCTGCCATTGATCCACCCATCTGACCATTCCATCTGTATCACCCTGTAACATAAGGCCATCCTCCTCACTGCCAATCACCCGGCCAATCTTTGTATCAAACACAAACTTATTTATTACATACCCCACCCCTCATCCATTTTCACAGCTGCATCATTTATGAATGCCACAAATAATAAGGTTAAAAATCTCTCAACATCAGTTACATCACGTGGTTGTGCACATTGATGAAGAAGCAGTGTTTCGAAAGCTTGTGCTGCTGGATAGATCTGTTAGACTATAGTCTGGTGTTATGCTATTTTTACATTTGTCCACCCCAGCCCAACACTAGCACCGCCGAAACACAAATAATAAGGGACCCAGCACTGATGCCTGTGGTACACTGGCCTCCAGTCACACAAACAGCCTTCTACACTCCCCTCTTTCTCCTACTACTAAAGTTGATTTAGATGCAACTTGGCAAGTCACTAATGAGGCCTACCTATTTACTGGTTATTCTGTTCCGCTTGACACACTTATAGATTGTCTGTGGATTCTCCGTAATCTTGCCCTGCCTTGCCCCTGTGTTAGTCAGTCTCTTCCACGTGCAGAATTTCCTACTTATTTCAGTCTTCAATGGTCTGTCCTTATCCTGCCATTATTTGCCTTGAATGTGGATTAGACAGCCTGATAAACATCTGTTAATTTCCAACTTGTCGTATGTTTTGTGAGTTTTATGAAGTTGACAGTGACCCAACTCTCATTCTTTGAAACTCAAAGAACACAGGCGGAGTTTCCTAATCACGCAATCTCGCCATCTGAGGGATTTATCTGGATAATGTCCATTTCACTTCCTCTGTGGTCAGTATATTCTTTCTCAGATTTGATCACCAAAACTGTCCTCAATATTCCAGGTACAGTCTCACCAACACTCTGTGAAACTGCTTCAACATGGCTTTACATCTATATTCTGACTCCCTTAAAGGAAGGCAAACCAAACTTTAAGTTTCTATTTACATATATTCCTCCAAATACCCTTCACATCATTGCATTTTGGAACTCACTGTGTGAGTTCTTATAGAAAGCCTTCTGATAATCTAAAATATGCCAATTATACTGGATCCCCATTATCTATGCTGTAAGAATCAACTTCAAACAATTCCAAAGTTTGTCAAGTATGATGTCCCTTTCAGAAATGCATACTGAGTCTCTCCATTATTGCTGTTAATGTCTACGTATCCAATATCACATCCTATATAATAGATTCCAACAGTTTCCCGACAAATGTAAAGTTAATTTATCAGCAGTTCTCTACACTATCTCTTCTTCCCTTTGTAGATGCTAGGATCCCTACCATTCATCTATCGTGCTTGGATCATGTTTACTAATGTACATTTATCTACACCAGCTTCTAGACTCTGCAGAATGTACAGGAAAATAAAACGCCGTCATCGACAATGCAATCAATACTTCTATTTGTGATTTATTTCTGAAGATTTTGGTACGAAGTACATCTGGTTTGTCAAGATTAGTAATGCTCAATCCAGCTGCATGTTTAATATTGCCTTGTTACTGATATGAATTGACTTTATGTCTTTACTTCCACAAGTCTTATACTTTCCCTTCGTATTTCTGGGTGATTTTCTGGATCTTACTCCATTAAGACAGATATAAAGTTACTGGGCATTTGCTTTGTCATTTCCCTGTTATTCACCAGAAACTCGTCTGTCCCGATTGCAAATTTCCACATTTGACTATGTTTTTCATTCCTTTGAAATATAGATCGTAGATTTTTGCAGTCTTTGTGTTCCTGTTTGTTTGCATGCATATTCGCTTTTTGATTTCCTGATCAGTTTCATGACCCTCCTTTTCTGGATTGCAATTTTCTGAGAATTCTTAGGATTCCACAAAGTCTGGAATTCTTCTGAAGTCACTTCCTGTCATTAATATCTTCTTTAATTTGTTAATTTAATCATCATTAAGTCACTTACTCACTCTGGTGTTTTCACCTGAAATAAGTAGACATATCAGTATTTCTATAAACCTCCTGGTCCTGACCAGATATATTCAGGAACACTGCAGGAGGACAGAGAAGTAATAGCGGGGGCCTTGGTTGGTACTTTTGTATCATCGGTAGCCAACGGGTGAGGTCCAAGAGGACTGGAGTGTAGCGAATGTTCTGCCCTTATTCAAGAAGCGCTACAAAGAAAAACCTGGTACCTATAGACCAGTAAACCTGACATCTCTAGTAGGTAGGTTTCTTGATAAGGTTCTGAGAGAGAAGATATACATGGATTTGGAAAGGCAGGGTGTGATTATGAGCAGTCAGCATGGCTTTGTGCATGGGGAATCATGGCTCAAAAATTTGTTAGAGTGCTTTGGTGAAATGACAAGTAACTTGGTGGTATACCTGGTGTATATGGATTTCAGTAAGGCCTTCGCTAAGGTTCCGCATGGTATGCTGCTCTGGAAGTTTAGATCACATGGAATTGAGGGGGAGCTGGCAAATCAAATCCAAAATTTGCTTGATGGTAGGAAACATTGGGTAATAGTGGAAGCATGCTTGTCAGACTGAAGGCCTGTGATGAGTGGAATGCCTCATGGGTCAGTTCTGGGACTATTACTGTTTGTTTTATGCATGTATATTATATATATATTTACGTATTACACACATCTATGATTTAGATGAGAATGTACAGGCATGAATTATCAGTTTCAAGGTGACACTAAAATAGACGGTGTCGTGGACAGTGAGGAAGACTATCAGGAATTTCAGAAGTTACAGCAGTGCTTTGATCAGGTGAGGAAGTGGGCCGAGAAATGGCAAATGGAGTTTAATACAGATAAGTGTAAGTTCTTGCATTTTAGAAAGTCAAAGCAAGGTAGGAGTTTCAAGGTGAATAGCAGGCTCTTTAGGAGTGTATTGAAACAAAGGGACTTTGGAATTCAGGTTCAAGGTTCTCTGAAAGTGGAGTCACAGGTAGATAGGGCAGTGAAAAAGGCATTTGGCAGACTGGCCTTCATCAGTCAGAGCAATGAGTTTCGAAATTAGCGAGTTATGTTGCAGTTATACAGGATGCTGGTGATGCAATACTGGTAGTGTTATGTTCAGTGTTGTTCACTTTGCTATAGGAAGGATGTTATTAAACTGGAAATAGTGCAGAAGAAACTTACAAGGATGTTGCCCGGACTCAATGGTCTGAGTTATTGTGAGAGGTTGGGCAAGCTAGGAGTTTTTACTTTAGAGTGCGAGACTGACGGCGGATCTGATAGAAGTGTATAAGATCATGGGAAGCATGGATAGAGTGAATGCACTCTGTCTTTTTTCCCCAGGGTTGAGCAACCATGGACCAGAGGGCATTAATTTAAGTTCCGAGGGGAAAGAGTAAAAGGGAACCTGAGGGGCAATTTCTTTTACACACAGGGTGGTATGCACATGGAATGAGCTGCCAGCAGAAGTGTTTGAGGCGGGTACATTCACAAAATTTAAAATGCATTTGGACAAATACACGGATAGGAAAGAATAAGATGGATACGGGGCAAGTGCAGGGAAATGGGGTTAATGTGAATGGACATTTCGTTCGGAATGGACCAGTTCGGGCTGAAGGGCCTGTCTCCGTGCTGTCGGATTGTATGACTCTCACAATCATTGCTTGTCCCATTGAATGTTATATTGTACTTCCCCAATTCACTGGAGCGTAATTAACCCTCTAGCCTCCGGGCTTCCATGATGCGTGACCAGAATGTTCAAACATTCGATATTGTATTCAGACGCCGTGTAAAAATGCAACATATTGATGTCACTATTCCTCCAAAGCTGCTTCAGAGCAAGGTTATTAATTAGTCCTCCTGACCACACAACACCAAATCTGAAATAACCTGCTCTCCAGTTTGGTTCACAACATACTGTTCAACCGACCTGATACACACTTACGGAAGTTATTCTTCACAGTATTGGTAGTCACTTAGTTAATGCAGTTTCGGTGCAACTTGAGACAATCCAGTATTACTGCAGCACCCATGATTATTTGCTACTCATTGGCAGGATAAGGGCGTCACTGGATAACCAGCATTTAATACCCATGCCAGGGGGCAGTTAAGAGTCAGCTGCGTTTTCTTGAGTCTGGAGTCACATGCAGGCCCCACCAAATAACGACAGTAGTATCCTTCCCTCAAGAACATCAGTGAACCAGATGAGATATTCCAACAATCGACAATGGATTCCTCGTCATCATAAACCCTTGATTCCAGATACATATTGAATTCAAATTCCACCATCTGCCATGGCAGGATTTGAAATCATATCCCCAGAATATTACCTGGGTCTCTGGGTTAAGAGCCCAGCGATAATGTCACTATGTCATTGCTTTCCCTTGCATTAACTTACATACCTAATTTCCAGAACGTATGATGTAAAGTATTTGCGTGATAGATTTGGGTTTGATATATAACACACTAATATTTGCTTCACCTTGCTCTTTGTAAGATTCACCCAAACGGATTCTTTTGGATGTGATGGAAAAGGCCTGTGGCGTTATTAGCGATAGACTTGGACAAGACGTTCAGGGAGACTCACCTCAACGCTGAGATGATCTGAAGAATTGGTCAGCAATACAGGACAAGCATCAATATTCTTTCCCCCCACTTTGCCAGGATAAGTGTCACCATATTCTTCTGCTCCCTCACACTCATCGTATATCTGTTATAACACCTACCCCCGACCAAGGCTCACACTCTATCTCCAAATAAGGCTCAAGCACGACCACACTCACTGTTGAATTCGCACCTTCCCTCCCCGACTTTTTCTGTCACTGACACAATAGCCGCGCACACGAATACCACTGCATGGATACAACACTGTGGTCAGACTCCCTCCGGACATCTCACCCTTCCCCCTTCCACTGCACCAGCACTAATAGTAGGGGTACCCACTCCCACCCTCGCTCCATCCCTACTCTTCACCAATTCCAGGAGAAACAGCCTGGAATAGGACATAAAGGGCCAAGCCGGGTGTTAGAATGACCGATATCTGTTCCCTCACCCACTACCTCGACATGTGGGGAGGATCCTGGAAAGAGCCACAGAGGACCAGGACACCTTGTGTGGAGATTCTGAAACATCAACATCCCACCAACCAAGTAAGCAGCAATGTTCAGGAAAGAGCAATTCTCAACTTAAACTTGCTGGCAGTTCCAATCTCATCTCTCTCACTTTTCAGGATTAGGGGATTCTGTTAAAAGCATTAATGAAAGACTAAAAATAAAAATAATGTTTATTCTCTTCAGTAAAAATGTTAAAAAGAAAAAAAGTAAACGGAATAAGTTCATTAGGAAAAATCTAAAATATGACGTTCATTCAAAATTATCGGCATTCCCTCATAAATACTCGACATCATTTCTCTCACCAAAACTTCTTACGAGTGTTTGTATTCTTGTGCCTGCTTCTTTAATTTCAATGGAATATCGTGCCCTGCTATCAGATGCTCATAGTAAATGTCCCTTCCTCTCTGAACTTTTCGTAAACTGTCAATATGTTTCCAAATAACTGGATGTTTCACATCAAATTCGCATTGTCATCTCCTGTGGGCAGCTTCTGCATTATTGTTTGTTTTGTCCTCATTGTTTAAAGTCCTTTCATATAAATTCCACATTCCAACTGGAAAAAGCGGTGGACACCGACCATTTCCTCTGCTTAATCTTCTACCTCCAAAGTTATCCTCGAACCAGTCCAGCAGCGGTTGCGGTTCATCTGGAAGCGCATCAGACAAATGTTCAATAGGTTCATGAATGTTTTCAATCTGAATAAATGCAAGACCAACTATCATTTTAGCTCTGAAATAAAACTCTGAGTCAATGATACACTGACTCAAGTGTCTTTTTCACATTTTTACTAAATGGAATAAACATTATTTTTATTTTTATTGCTTAGATTAATGCTTTTTTCGAAGCCTGAAAAGGAATAAATATGAGCTGAGCTGGAATAGTGCTGCGTCTATAAGTGTCTGCGGCAAAATGGGCTGCACCAAACAGACCCCACCAAACAGAATTAAGTATTCAGTAAATTACACAGCACAGGGGGACGCCCTATAATCACCCCAGGCTGTTATGCAGAAGCAGGGGCGCCCTGGGTGGCTGTCAGGAAATGCAGAGTAGAGATCATTACTCATTTTGTGTTTGGAAAACTATAATGAGTGGAATTCTTCAGGGATCTGTGTGAGTTCATCAACAAATTACAATCTAGTCTAATGAACTGGATGAAGGAGATGGAGCTCAGTTTGATCATGCACCAGGATAATCATTCAATAAGATGTCAAATGGAGACAGAGCGTCTGCAATGGGATACAGACAGGGGAAGGCCAGAGCATCTGAAAGGGAGACAGACTGGGGAAGGGATGCACGCCTGCAATGGGATACAGGCAGGGGGAGGGAAGAGTGTCTGCAATGGGATACTGATGGGTGAGGGCAGAGTGTCTGCAATGGGATCCAGACAGGGGGAGGGCAAAGCTTCTGCAATGGGATACAGACAGGGGAAGGCAAAACATCTGCAATGGGATACTGATGGGTGAGGGCAGAATGTCTGCATTGGGATCCAAACAGGGGAAGGCAAAGCATCTACAATGGGATACAGACAGCGGAGGACAGAGCGAGGGCAATGCATCTACAATGGGATACAGACAGGGGAAAGGCAAAGCGTCTGCAATGGGGTCCTGATGGGTGAGGGCAGTGCATCTGCAATGGGATACAGATGGGGAGACAGAGCATCAGCAATGGGATACTGACGGCGGAGGGCAGATTGTCTGCAATGCGACACAGACAGTGGGAGTGCAGAACGTCTGCAATGGGACACAGATTGGGGAAGGGCACAGCAACAAGCAATGGCATACGGAGGATGGCTGTGAGCAAAGTTTCAGCAGGAAAAAAGCAGTTCAATATATATGATGGAACTTTTCTGATTTGGGGAAAGGAAGAAACAGCAGAAATTTATTTAAATACAAGGAGAATGCAGAACTCAGTGTTACAGAAGGATTTGTGTGTCTTAGTACATGAATCACATCAAGTTAACCTGAAGATGTAGCAAGTGATTTGGAAGGTAAATGTCGTGATTCTGTTTCATGCAAGGGGTGTTGGGTATGATCTTAGGGATGTTTTCTGCATCAGTACAGGGCATTGCTGAGATTACATCTGTTGTATTATGTGTAGTTATAACTGTATAAATTGAAAATAAAAAAAACAAAATTGTTTTCGAAATGTCTCAAATATATTTCTCATTACGCATTCTTGGGATGAAGACATTACGTTATGAAGAATTAACAGTTCGGCCTGAGAGTGAGGGATGTTTTATTGACCATATAAGATCTTGAGAAGAGTGCAGTTGGTGAATACTGGATGAATATTTCTTCTTGTGTAAGAGAATAAAACTGGGGAAATTCTTTAAGAATAAGTCAGTTTCAAAGGAAAGGTCACTGGAGAGAAAAACTGAACTGTGAATTCTCTTCCTACATGCCGACAGACAAGCTGAGCTTTTCCAGCAATTACTGTATAAGTTTAAGAATATTCATTTTAACACAGATATTGTGAAGACATGAAACGCTTATTTTTACATTATGCAAGCACATATTAACAGATCTTCAAAACAATTACGACCATTTATTGTGAATGAATTGATTCTGCAATAACGCACTGACCTGGAGTCAAAAATGTAATGGAGTCATATAGTTCAGACAATGTTCAAGAAGAGCTCACAGAGTCCAATGTGGGACTGATAACGTTACTGATTTAACTTACAGATGGAAAATATAGCCTATCTGTGGGGAAACATTCTATTGCTCCCTTTCTGTTTCCCTATCGCTCATCACAACAATGTGTGAAGTGAAAAAAAGCCCAGTCGTCTTTCCCACTAATGGAGGATTCCTGATGAGGTTTCATTAGAATCTCCCCATTACCTGAAGCAAAACAGTTCAGCCAAATTCAACTGTTTCATGAAGAAATCCCATTGTCAAAAGGCAGTGCAAGTAGAATAACTACAGAAGTAATTATCTGACTCGATAGTAAAGGGAACAGATTGGAGATTCGGTGGCTGCAAATGGGAATCCGGAATGGTGTGTAGCCTCCCACTTGCCAGGTCCAGGATGTCTCAGAGCGGCTGCAGAACGTTCTCACTGGGGGTGGCGGGGTGGGGGTTGGGGGGTGGGGTGGAGCGGGAAGCAGACAGAAGTCATTGTGCACATTGGTACAAAGGACAGAGTGACACAGGTAGAAATAGTGATGACATCGTGCAGAATGATTGTGGAGAGCTAGGGAAAAGGAGAAAAGACAGGACCATGACAGTGGTAATATCCAGTTTATTTCCAGTGCTCCATGCTAGTGAAGGTAAGAACAGGAGGATATGACAGATGAAGGAGTAGCTAAAGAATTGGTGCAGGGGGCAGAGATTTTTGGATTACTGGTATCTGTTGTGGGGCAAGGTGACGTGTTCAGGAAGGACGGGTTGTACCTGAACTGAAAGGGGACCAATATCCTGGCAGGCAGGTTTGCAACTGCTGCAAGGGAGGATTTCAACTAGATTGGCTGGGATTGGGTGGGGGGGGGTGTGTGGTGCGTGTGTGATCCTCAATAGTAGGGAGACAAGTGCGAGGCTGGAAGGAGATACAGTAATCAGAAACAGTAAAATGAAAAGACAGGTCAGGCTAAACATTGACAGAGAGCAAGGAATGCCTGTTGGATTAAATTGCAACTGTTTCAATGCAAGATGGCTGACAGGTAAGGCCGATGAACTCAGGGCATGGATCGGTGCGTGGGACTGGGATATTATAGCCATTACTGAAACATGGCTAATGGAGGGACAGCACTGGCAGCTTAAAGTACCAGGGTACAGGTGCTTTATGCGGGACAGAGATGGTGGAAGGAGAAGACAGGGAGTTTCATTGTTGATTAAGGCGAGTACCACAGTAGTTAACGGAGATAAAATAACTGATGGATCATCCTGTGAGTATTTGTCTGGGGAGCTAATAAATAAGAAGGGAATGGTGGTAGTATTGGGATTGTACTATAGGCCCCCAAATAATAAACAAGGAATTAGGGGAACAAAAATATGTAGACAGACTGGGGAGACTTGCAGGGCCAATAGGATTGCATTAGTAGGAGATTTTAATTTTCCTAAAATAGACTGGGAATGACATAGAAGTAAGGACTGAGATGGGGTGTATTTATTAAGTGTGTTCAGAATAGTTTCCTCAAGCAGTAAGTAGAGGGTGCAACTCGGGAAGGGACGAAGCGTGACCTACTCTAAGACCTGGGGCAGGACAGGTGACTGAGGTGACAGTGGGGGAGCACTCCGGGACCAGTGACCATAGTTCTATTAATTTTTAAATAGTAATGCAGAAGGACAAAACTGCTCCACATGTTCAAGTTCAAACCTGGGGCAAGGCGAATTTTGGTGGAATGAGACAGGAGCGTGTAGGGGTTGGTTGGAGGAGTTTGTTTGCAGGCGAAGGGACCTCCTGCAAGTGGGAGGACTTTAAAAGTGAAATGTCTACAGTTCAAGGTCTGTATGTTACTGTAAGGGTAAAAGGCAAGGTTGGTAGGTAGAGGGAACCTCGGATGTCAGGAGATATTGAAGCTTTGACCAGCAAAAAGGAGGCGTGGCTCAGGTCCAGGCAGCTGGAATCGAGGGAATACCTGGAGGTATACAAGGGATACAGTAGTTTACTGAAAAAGGAAATCAGGAGGGCGAAAAGGGGGCACAAGATAGCTTTGGCTGAGAAGAGTAGGGTGAATCCAAAGAGGTTCTTTAAGTATATTAAAGAAAAAGGAATAACGAAATGAGAATATGACCCCTCGAGTTCCAAAGTGGACATGCACGTCTAGAACCGTAGGAGATTTGCGAGATTCTCAATGAATATTTCTCCTCTGCCTTTACCGTGGAGAAAAACATGAAGACTAGGGAGGTTAACAAAGGTAGTAGTGTTATCTTGGGGTGAGTCAATATCACAGGAGAAGACGTGTTGGATGCATTAGAATGTATGAAGGTGGATAAATCTCCTGGTCCTAAACAGATGCATCCAAGAATACTGCAAGAGGCTACAAAAGAAACTACGGAGACCCTGGTTAATACTTTTGCATCATCGTTAGCTACAGTTTAGGCTCCAGAATATTGGAGATTAGCAAATGTTATGCCATTATTCAAGAAGGGAAGCAAAGAAAAATCTGGGATCTATAGACCAAGAAACCTAACAACTGTGGTAGGTACGTTAGTTGAGAAGACTCTGAGGGATGAGATATACATGCATTTTGAAAGATAAGGTTTGTTTAGAAATAGTTTTTTGACAGATTCCCTACAGTATGGGAACAGGCCATTTGGCCCAACAAGACCACACCGACCCTTAAAACAGTAACCCACCCAGTCCCATTCCCCTGCCCTATATTTACCCCTGACGAATGCACATAACACTACGGGTAACTTGGCATGGACAATTCACCTGACCTATGCATCTTTGGATTGTAGAAGCAAAATGGAGCACCCAGAGGAAACACACACAAATACAGTGAGAATGTGCAAACTCCACACAGAGAGTCACCCGAAGCTGGAACCAAACCTGATCCATAACACTATGAGGCAGCAGTACTAACTACGGAATCACCATGCCACCTTTACCTTTTTCAACACAGTTCAATGACACAGGTACAAAATCTATTCTGCCCTTCATCCATGATGCACGTTCCAATATTACATACCATGGATAATTTATCCTCCACTGAAAATGTCATCTTATTAATGTTTAATAATTTGTATGTTATTATTAATTTTAGTAATTATCATTAATAGATGTTTTTAGACTGGAAAGATTTGTGAGCGGGAGATCATGCCTCTCCAATTTGTTTGAGTTCATTGATGAAGTGACCAGAAATGTTGATGAGGGTCGGGCGGTGTACGGAGTCTGTATGGTTTCACTAAGGCCTTTGACAAGGTTACCATTGATAGGCTGTTCGGGAAGGTTGGAATCGCATGGGAGCTGCAAATTGTGCACACAATTGGCTTCATGGTAATAAGCAGAGGGTAATAGTGGAAGGATGCTCTCGGACTGGAGGCCTGTGACACATGAAGTGCCTCAGGGGTCTCTGCTGGGCCCGTTGCTGTTTGTTATCTGTATCAATGATATTCTTGAGAATGTACAAGGCATGATTAGCAAACTTGGAGATGACACTAAAATAGGTGGTATCGTGGACAGTGAGGACGTATATCAGAGATTGCGGCAGGACCTTGATCAAACTGGAGAAGTGGGCCGAGGAATATTTTGGCATCGTTAGATCAGGGTAGGAGTTTCATGGTGTTTGGTAGGACATTAAGGAGTGTAGTTGAGCAGAGGGACCATGGAGTTTAGGTCCACCGTTCTCTGAAAGTGGGGTCATAGTTAAACATGGTAGTGAAGAAGGTTTTTGCCACACTAAGCAAGCATCGGTCAGGAAATGGAGGAGAGCAGTTGGGAAGTTATGTTGCAGTTATACAGGATGTTGGTGAGGCTGCACTTGCAGTGTTGTGTTCAGTTTTACTCACATTGCGATCGGAAGGATGTTTTTAATTTGGAATATGTGCAGACGGAATTTACAAAAATGTTGCCAGGTCTCAACATATGAATTGTAGGGAGAGTATGGACAAGCGAGGACTTTTTTATTTAGAGAATAGGAGACTGAGAGGGATCTTATAGAAGTTTACATGGATAGGATAGATCCAGCCTTTTTTTCCGAGAGTTGGGGAATCGAGGAGGAGAGGGCATCAATTTAAGGTGAGAGGGGAAAGAATGAAAGGGAAACTGATGGAAACTGTTTTACGCAGAGACTGGTACACAAAAGGAATGAGCTGCCAACGGACGTGGTTGCAGCATTTATATTAACGATATTTAAACGGCATTTGGGCAGTATCATGGACAGGAAATGTCGAAAATGCTAAGGGCCAAGTGCTAGGAAATGAGGTTAGTGTGGTTGGATATTTGGGTCAGCATGGACGAGTTTGGGCCAAAGGGCCTCTCTGCCTCTCTCCATGCTGTAGGACGTGATGACTCTACAAATAGAACAGCATTTCGGTCAAACTCTCATTTTTCCTGTGGTCATGAGTTCGAATCATATTTGGACAATGTTCTTTCAAGTTAACTTTGCAGATATTTTGCTTTTCAGTTTATTATCGACAATCCGTGTGTGTGTATGTGTGCGTGCATGTGTGCGTGTTTGTGTGTTTGTTTTTGTGTGTGTCTGTGTGTGTTTCTCAGCAAAATATCAATGTACATATTTGCAATATCCTCTCGTCATTCCCCTTTCCATCATAGTTTGAGTACATTTCTTTTGGTCATAAACGTGTTGTTTCAGCAGATTAAAGAAATCTGCCTGACTTGTTCCTAACACTGACCCTGACGCACTCTGAGAACTATATCATTGGCCATATCACCAACTTAGTTATATATTTTTTTGTGGCCAGTGCAGGAGTGGGGCTAGAAAAGGGAGAAGTAAGCCAAAACAACACAGGGAGTTATCGACTCAATCAGCCAACGTTCGTGCCGAGGCGTTCGTTGGAGAGGATTCTGAGGGATAGGATTTACATCTATTTTGAAAGACAAGGACTGATTAGGGATAGTCAATATGGATTTGTGTGATGCAAATCATGCCTAATAAATGTGATTGCGTATTATGAAGAGGTGAAAAAGAAGATTGAAGAAGACACTGTGGTAGATATTGTTTACACAGACTTCAGCAAGGCATTTAATAAGGTACTTCATCGTAGACAGATTACTAAGATTTGGTTATGTGTAATCTAGGAAAAACTAACCAATTGGATATAAAATTGGATTGAAGGTAATGGATTGTTTTCCAGACTGAAGACCTGTGGCCAGCGGTGTGCTGAAAGAATCAGTGGTAAGATCACTGCTTTTCATCACGGATGTAAACAATTTTGATGTGATTATCGGAGGCATGGTTAGTAAACTTACAGATAACATCACCAACGTGGTGCAGTGGACAGTGAAGAACATTATCTCAGAATATAACGGGATCCTTGACGATGAATGAGCCAAGGACTGGCAGATGGAGTTTAATATAGATATTTGTGAGGTTTTGCATTTTGGTAAGCTAAAGCAGGGTAGTGCCCTTGGGATTGTTGCTGAACAAAGAGACTTACGGGTGAAGGTTCATAGTTCCTTGAAAGTGTAGTTTAGGTCGGTAGAGTGCTGAGGAATGTAGTTGGCATGCTTGCCTTAATCGGTCAGAACATTGAGTATAGGAGTAGGGGTAGCGTGTTGTGCTTGTACAAGATGTAGGAGAGGCCACTTTAAGAAAACTGCGTACATATCAGTTGACTCTGCTAAAGGCTGGATGTTGTTAAGCTTGAATGGGTGCAGAAAAGATTTACAAGGATTTTCTGGAACCTGAGGGTTTGAGCTACAGGGAGATGATGAACAGGTTGAGGCTTTTTTTTCCCCTGGACTGTCAGAGGCTGAATGGTGATATGACAGATGTTTTAAAAAGTCCTGAGGGGCATAGATAGTCTGAATGGACAGGGGCGTACAGAACGAGACCGCATAGTGTGAAGGTGAAATGGCAAAGATTTAGAAGGGACCTGATGTGAAACATTTTCATACAGAGGCTGGTGGGTGTACTGTCAGAGGAAGTGGTAAAAGCGGGTACAATTACACGTTTAAAATGTATCTGGAAAGGTACATAAATAGGAATGGTTCAGAGGGATGTGGGCCAAATGCTGACAAGTGGGACGAGATCCGATTAAGATGCCAGATTGGCGTGGATAATTTGGACAAAAGGATCTGTTTCCATGCTGTATGACTCTCTTATTCTCCCAACGCGATGAGGGAAAATTCTAAAAGGGCCATTCGAATGGGAATTCTCTTCCCCAGAAGTTTGGGGTGCCTCTCTGATTACAAGTATTCACAGCTGAGTTAGTTAAAGATTTGACAGATAAGTGAGTCACGGATAATGGGACACAGGCAGGAAAATGAGGCTGAGACCACAATCTGATCAGCCATAATCTTAATGCCTGGTGGAGAAGGCTCAAATTCTCTAATGACCCACTCTTCTTCCTCAGTCCCATGGTTCTGCGTTCCATTCAATCCCTCAAACCGGCTAGACAGGAGCTATTGGAGTCTACTAACTGTTATAGCATGGTGCACATAAACAGAGGAGACCATTTCGTCCCTCAAGACTGTCCCACATGGTTTCGGAGCTTTGGAAAATGTAACTGGAAGACACAGGCTAGATATAAAAGAGGTCCCTCATCTCTCTTTACATGGCTTCCCCTCTCTGTAACTTGTGCTTCATTTGTTGATCATGTTGTAGACCCAGATTCACTGTGAATACAGCCCCAAAGGCTCACCCAGCGATGGCTCACAAAATCCGTTGGTCTCCCTGATTGCAATATTCCATAAAAGACCTTCCAGGAAAATAACACCAACTAACTTTCCAATAACAGAATGGGAGAACATCAGAAGCAGGGGCAGGTCATTCACATCCTAAGCCTGCCTTGCCCTTCACTAAGATCGAGGCTGACCTGCTCCAAGTCTCAAATATTCCTCAATGTCCAAGTCTTCTTGAGCACTTCCATAGAATACAGAACAAAGAACAGTATTGATTTGGAGATGTCGGTGTTGGACTGGGGTGAACAAAGTTAAAAAGCACAAAGCACCAGGTTATAGTCCAACAGATTTAATTGCAAGCACACTAGCTTTCCTTCATCAGGTGATAGTGGAGGGCCCAATCCTAACACAGAATTTATGTCAGAAATTTGCAGTGAGATGTAACTGAAATTATACATTGGAAAATTGATTGCTAAGCCTTTCATCTGTTAGACTACCATGATAGTTTCACTTCCTTCATATGTAAGTCACAAAAACCTTTTTTTAAAGTTGCATTCTCAGGTTAGCTGCTATCAATGGTGATAGCTAGACAATATGGTGAAGGTGTTGCCCCCTGGGCTCTCTGTCTAGGCCATGATGTTTAGTTTGGTTCTAATATAAAAAGTGAGATAACGCAGTTTTACATGAATTCATGCAGTTTTTGAGCTCAGAGTTCGACATGAATGCATGCAGTTAGGATCTTCAGCCCTCGACGGTGTGCTGTTTATCCTACTCTAAGATCAGACTAACCTACATGCTTCCGTACACGTTGTTCCATGTGCCGATCCAAGAGTCTCTTAAGTTTCCCTCACGTATTTGACGCTACTACCACCGCTGGCAGTGCATTCGACACACACACCACTCTCTGTGTAAAAACCCTATCGCTGATATCTCCCCTAAACCTTCCTCCAATTGCATTAAAATTATGCCACTTAGTCACAGACACTTCTGCCCTGGGAGAATGCTTCTGGCTATTCACTTTCTATGCCTCTCATCATCTTATACACCTTTAGTGAGAAAAGCCCTCGCTCCCTCATGGTTTCTTCATAAGACCTGCCCTCGAGTCCAGGCAGCATCCTGATAAATCTCCTCCTGGTCAATCGCACTTAATGAGAATTAACTAAGAGCTCTACACTTTTTGGAGTTATTCACAGCACAAGGGAACATGATTATCATTGGTGGGCATCAATCATCTCAGCCGTGGGACACATCTGCAGGAGATCCTCAGCTCAGGCATCTCCAGTTTGTCATCATAGAATCCCTACAGTGTGGAAGGAGGCTATTCAGCCCAATGAGTCCAAACTGAGCAGATTAGATTCCCTACAGTGTGGAAACAGGCACTTCGGCCCAACCAGTCCATACCGACCCTCCTAAGAGTAACCCACCCAGACACATTTCCTTCTGACTAATGCACCTAACATATTGGACAACTTAGCATGGCAAATTCACCCGTCCTGAACATCC
The DNA here is from genome assembly GCF_047496795.1 of Chiloscyllium punctatum. Lineage (NCBI taxonomy): Eukaryota > Metazoa > Chordata > Chondrichthyes > Orectolobiformes > Hemiscylliidae > Chiloscyllium > Chiloscyllium punctatum. The sequence continues at coordinate 41,970,582 of NC_092788.1, forward strand.
TCGAACTGTGGGAGGAAACCGGAGTACCCGGAGGAAACTCATGCAGACAAGTGGGGAATGTGCAAACTCCACACAGACAGTTGCCCAAGGCCAGAATCGAACCTGGGACCCTGGCGCTGTGAATCAGCAATGTAAGCTACTGAGCCACCGTGCCAGCAGAAGAGGGGGCATTCACTGAAGTTTACAAAGTTTTCACGACAAGTTGTTCCTCTTCAGCTCTTGAAACAATCTGTGACCATGTGCAGCAAGACTTGGATAACATTCAAGATCGTGCTGTTAAAGTCTTGGTAACACTTATGTAACAGCACAGTACATTTACACAGTAAGAGGAGGAGTTTATTCAGTACCTCAATCTGGTTTCACAAGAATGTGAGGAAGCCATTCATCCCATCCCATCAAAACTACTGGACAAGAAGAAGGATAGACCACTCAGTCCCTCTTACCCGTTGCACAGGAAGTCAGGGAATCTACTCTCTCCCACATGTCACGTACATGGGAACAGACAGAACCATTTCACACCCGGAGTCAATTACAAAAGGATCAGGAAGAGGTTATTCAGCTTGTCAAGCCACTAACACAGGAACAGGAAAGTGTCATAGATGCTCCAACATCACAAACAAAGGGAGCAGGCACTGCACAGACAGACTGTTCCAATTTGATCCACATGGCTTAATTACTCATGGTACATATGTGTTACTTTAACATGGGTTTCTGGCAGTCGGAATGGAGCCAACATTTTTTAGCCATTCTCCAAGTTACCTTCCATCTCCAAGAAGGCAGACCCATGGTCTCCGTGGAGGTCAGAAACCATTAGGGAATAACTAACTGTTTCAGAATGAAAGTATTTTGGCTGCTGACAGGATTGTGTACAAAGTGACATTCAATGCAGTGTCACACAGTAACTGTGCATTAAAGTGTTCAGAGTTCATTCAGAGCCTGTACCTCGCTGTCAATCGACATGGCTGCTGTGCAGATGCACATAAACTGTCGTGAATAAAACATCTAATGAAAAGCATGAAATTTTCACCCTATTCAGCTGTTTGGGACATAATGAATTTCTGTCCATACCCATCAAGCTTCAACTTCTTATTCGCTCACAGCGCTACAGATTAAACACAGTTAATGCACCCTCTCCTCATGGTAACATCATGCCAGTGTTTAGTCTGGTCAAAATACTTTCCACTCTCTCAGTGAAAAAGGGATCATTGTTTATAAAGCATACCAAATCTTTACAAAATGCACCAAATACTCTCTCAAAAAACACGATCATTGGGAAAGATATTATAACTTTGGTACTTCGATCATTTTGCATGAAAAACCACATATCATTTACTTCCTGCCCCCGTATGAATTCTGTCAGTGACGTATGACCAAGGACATCCAGGTCCTTTTCAACAAAAGCACTCGCCCACCTCTCTACCATTTAATAAATATAAATGTACATGATGATATCTGTTGTTCACATCTGAATCATTTTTATACCTTGTGAACAGCTATTGCCCAAACACTGATCCTGCCGCACCCCATCAATCCTTCAGTCCAGAGAAAAACAGAATTCTTCTCGTATCTCTATTACCCAATTTTGAATCCATGTGGTATATATTCTTGCCTACCTACCCATGGACTCTAACATTCCCCACTCACCTGTACTCAAACATGTCAAGCATCTTCTAAAAATACAAATACTCCAATCCCATTGGTTCTCAACTGTCAATGTCACAACGGATAATGTCCACAAACAGGTTTATCAAAGACCATTTCCCTTTTCTGAATCTCGGCCGAATGAACCAAATCAAATCATTATTCTCCAAGTATTTGTTATCACTTTCCTTATAAAACGTTCCAATATTTCTTCTCACAGCTGACATCAAGCTATTTAGTTTTCTGTTTTCCCTCTCCATCCTGTTTTAACTATTTAAGTTTACAATAGTTGTTTTCCAGTCTGCGGCCTCCTTTCCAGAATCTAACTAGCTTTGAAGAATAATCAGCAATTCTTTCACTAGCTCTGTTCTGATCTCAATCACTCTGGGATGGAGATCATCAGATGCAGCAACTTATGAAACTTCAATTCAATTGGAATTTCAATAACATACTTTTCATTACTTCTGATTTCCTGCAATCTCCCATTTTTACCAATCACTCTGTTCCTTAATATTTCTGCAAGTTAGTTTCTGTACCATCCCCTGTGGAGATGGAGCCAATGCATTCCTCTCAACAGGCAGGTGGTTTCTGACTGCTTGTGAATACATTGGAGGACTGCACTTCGGAGATGAATATATTGCCCACTGCTGCCTGCAAAGTTCCAGAATCAATCCAGTTTAATTCATCATGAGAGTCAGCACAGTCCTGTCCCTGGTGTGAGACGACAGGTTATACTGAAGGACGGGATACAGCTCAATAACCACTTCAATTTTGAGACAAGCTGGTTTTATACTTTACACCTGAATAGGTGCAGCATAGACAAATTTTCCTGGAAATCCCAGAGACTATAGTACAGTGCCCTGCTCCTCCCTGTTTACACAGCTTCCCTTCTTTGTAGTCATAGCTCCATTTGTTTACCATGGACCCAGACACACTGTAAATGCAGTATTCAGAGTGGGGTCCCCAGACCCTCGGGGTTCCCTGAATGAACCCAGTAGCTGACATTACAATCCTGAGAACACCATCCATAGACCCAGCACTGACTTTCTAGATGACAGCAGCAAGTCAATTCCCCACACCCACAGTGCATTCACTCAGTGTTGAAAATGCCTCGGTCTCCTCAGTTTCTTTTCCTGGCTGAGAAAGCTGTTACATCTCCACACAGTCGCACAGTAACAGTTCCTCTCTCCAAAGAAACAGTTGACAATGGAACATTACGTTTCTGTCTATCACAGCGACTATAAGTATTGCTGATGGAGTTGATCACCACACCTCAGAGAGGAGAGATAGAGGAACATAACTCACGGTAAGCAGGGACATCCCATAATAAATATGATATTCAGGAATATGTGAAAAGGGGAATTGTTAGAATAACATCCCATTCTGTTTTCCTTCCAGTCCATCATCAGCAATCCTTTTGCTTGCTTTTCCTTTCTCTCTCTCTCTCTCTCTCTCTCTCTCTCTCTCTCTCTCTTGCTGGACATCATCCACTCAACACAAACCGCCCGCTCACCCTTCCAACCATCCCTGATATAATAATGTTATTTCTCAGTTGCATTCAGTGTTGATAGGTTCACTGAACTCGAAACACTATTTGTATTTCTTCCGACAGACTGCCATACCTGCTGAGATTCTCTAACATTCTTTCAGACGGTGGACAATTTTATTTCAGATCGCCAGCATCCACATTTCCTTGGTTAATTCACCTTTAATGTTGTTGTTTCGCGGGATGCCAGCATCACTGGCAAGGGCAGCATTTTTGTCCATCCTAACTGCCCTTGACCATGCGGCCATTTATCAAGACAACATGGAGACAAACAGATTGTTGTGAATCTGAGGTGACACTTAGTTCAGACAGGGCAAACATGTTATGTTTCTTTACCAAAGTTTATTAATAAAAAAAGAAAAGAAATCCTGATGGTTTATGGTTGCTATGAGTGGAATTAGGTTTCATTACAATTTTTGTCATTGGAATTTAAATTTAGTCATCGACTGTGGTAGGATTTCAGACAATGCTTTTAGAGTCATAACCCGTGCCTCTGAATGACACAGTCAGTGATATTATTACTCTGTTTAAGAGTCCCTGTTGTGAAGTAACTGTACAGACAAGAACAAGTTTGTGGTCAAACTATTTGTAACTGGAAGAGAGGTCAGAAGAGAACTGGAGCCATAAAATCTGTTGTTAACGAAGGGGTAGGTGATGGCGAAGTCAGCAACAGAACTCAGGCAGAGCTGGAGATTGGGGATATTATGAAGGGGGTGTCAGCGGGTTTGATGACAGAGAGAATATGGAGACATAAAACAGTTCACGGTAAAAAGGGACTCAACGTTCTGAACAGTCTTGTTCCTTCTCAGATGTTGATGAGTAATTACTTTGGAAATGCATGAGAAGGAAGTGGCGTTTGTGACGGAAAGTTTATGTATTTGTTAAATATAATCAACCAGAATAGCAATAACATTCATTATCATTTATAGAATTGACAGAGATAGACTTACCAGGAACACCAATAATAGTGAGGATGGGATAGTACCCAGCTTGAATAATCATTAGTATGGCTCGTATCCGCAACTGTAACCATGGCCAATCCTGAGAAAGCCAATAAAGACCCCAGGATAAACTCCTGTCCATTTTTGAAACATTCCAGTCTAATGTTCTCAGATTCTGATCCATTGTTGGAACATTCCAGCCTAATGATCTCAGATTAAAATCCATTGTTGGACCATTATAATGTTCTCAGATTCTGATTTTTCTCTCTTTGTCTGTAGCTGCTGATCCCAGTCTTGTTGAGGTTGACTCTGCCCCGAATACTATGGCATAACAAGTTGAAAGAAGTCCCTAATTATGGAAGAGGGAAATCTTCCAGCGACCCAGTTAGGTCCAGGAAGACTGATATTAATCGCAGTCACTGAACAAACAATTTCAATTAACCCATTTCTCGGCAACTCTGATATATCACAATAATACTTGGAGTGGATGGGATTTTGATATCACTGATTATTGGTCTAATAGCATATCTCCAGTTGTAAACATCGAGGTGAGGGAGAGAGATAATTCTTTCTCTTCACAAGCTCGATGATTCTGCTGTGTTTTGGCAGCGTAGGAATTGCTGGGCTCCCGAATCTGTGTGTATCTGATCACCAGGCCTGCTGCATCCTTTTGTTTTATTTATTTATATTTAACTTTGACTTTTGTCTGTCCAGCATTTAACGGCTTAGGTGGGTTTCAGCATTTTTGAGAGACACCTACGGAGTCATAGACGATGTATATACAGTCCATTCCTTGTGTTCTTTCAGCCACGGCTTGGTCCTGTGGAGTGATGGTCAAACTCTCACAGAACCAGGATTCTTAGTTTTACCTTTCGGTAGTTATTGCTGGGGTCTCAGCAGAGTTGGAAGGCAGGAAATCTCTCCCGGGTGCTACACACTCTCTCTGTGATTTCTCTCGGATGTTCTTTCCTCCTGGATTGGGGAACTTCATGTGAGACAATCTGTTTCCTGCATTTGTTTTTTGACATTTGTGTGCTTATTGGACGATACCATATTGGAGCAGTTACTGTATAGCTATTAAGTAAACTATTATTCTGCTATGTTTTCCAACAGAATTAAGTTATTGGAAGTTCCTCTTCCTTTTGTTGTCTTTTATCGACAGTATTCGAATAAATTGTGTTTTGCTTAATGTTGAATATTTTGATCAAGCAAATTTTATTTGAAACATATCACCTCACATTTACCATCGGAATGGGCCAAGCTGGAGGAGTGATAGTCATATCAGGAATTATATCAGATACTCAATCCATCTCTCAGATCCAGCTCGGACACGTATAAGCCCAGATGAGGTACCTGCTCAGCATGAAGCACTGCGTAGACCAGGCTGGTGTACTGCTCAGCAATCCGTCCAGGATCGAACACTGTTTAGAACTCACCAGTTCACTACTTATCAGTCCAACAGTGCACTGATCTATAAACTTGGACAGATTATCTTTTCAGCACAGGGCTTTGTGCAGAACAGACAAAGGCATTGTTCTATACACACGGACTGGATATCTGTGCAGTACGGGGAGCTGTGCAGTGAATAGCAGTGAATTTATCTATTAATCTGGAGCAGTTACCTTCCCAGCATTCACAGCTGTGTACACCAATCACTGCATTGCTCAGTAACACTGTGTTAAATCACGGCCCAGCGTGGGGAAACTTGCAGCTCAGAGATAGATGGCGGGGGAATCAGTTTTAATACCAACAAATGGGAGGAGTTTGTTTTAAAGCGAGGGGGAGATTGAGAGAGAATTTCACAGAAGGATCTGATGGTAGGTTTAAAAATTGTGAAATGAAAACATTTCGATAGCATCTTGCAATATAGATCACTGTTTCCAGGAATGATGGGTGAGCAGGATATTGGTGTAAGTTAAGATGATGGAGAGTTTTGGATAAGCATTTGTCCTGCAGCTTTGTAACTGGGAGTCGGTTCAGCAGAGTCTTCGACTCATTGGACTAAATCGAACAATAATTTGTCTCAGTACCATTTGCATTGAGTGCGACAGAAGGAATGTCTGCACAAGGCAGAGATAATTTCCTGGTGTTATCTTATCGAACTCACCTCATTAATTACCCACCGCACCCCATGGTGTCCCTCTTATTCAATACCAGCCCGACTTTTCCACCCATCATGGCTGTAGTTACACACCATCGCCTGGGTACCCTTGGATATTCAGTGATTCCTGGCACTGCTGCCATCGTTAAAAGGACAATGGGCACACGGTTGAACTCTCTCAGTTTGGAGCTGCCCTGTACAGTTTACCCCGAGAATGGCAGATTAGGGAAATTACACCACAGCTTGTCGACAGGGGCACGGAGGGCTGGGTGAATGGTCTGGTAAAAAGCGGGACCATTCTCTTCCCAGAGGGAGCCGCACCACCAGACTCATCGAGCATGATCTGAGCACACCACTCAGCTCAGTGCAGTATCTGCGGTCAGAATAAAAGTCCAGGAATACAGTAAAAGCATCAATAACCTTTCCCGCTCTGTCAGGATAAGGATCACCGTATTCTCTCGACTCTCTCACACTCACTGTATATCTGTTAGCACCTTCTACAGAATAAGGCTCCATCACTCTCAGCACTGCAATGCAGCAACTTCTCTCTCTCTCTCTCTCTCTCTCTCTCACCTCTGCAATACCCCCACATGGTTATAAAATGTTCTTATGAGTGCAGTTTCTAGAATTCTCTGGATTATGTCATTTGTACAATGTTCCAGATAATTTTCAAAATAATTCAACTTTAGCAAACTGTTCATCCCCCAGTATGTAACCCATCAGAGGAAGGAGCAGAGTTTACCTTTTTTTGAAATCATTCAGGATTAAAGTGCCTTATGAGGCCATTATGGCTCTGAAATATGCTCCGCTATTCAGACAAAGAGAGCACTTAGACACTTGAAGACTCACTCTCTTCTTGAAGACTGGAGTTTCGCCAGTTTCACTGGAACACTCCTGTAATCTTAAGAGTTATGGAATATTTCACACAGTGCCACCAGTCATTCTGTAACCACTTCTATTAAAGCAAGCTATGAATTGCTGGTGAGCTGTTTATCCTTGGTCTTTTCTGTTTGAGAAAAGCCTTGTTCGTTTTGTTGGAGACAATGCAAAACTTTCATCTGACTACAATTTTGTTTATAATGTTGAAACTATTTGTGCGGTCCCCTGTGAGGAGCGATGTAAAACACTGTTTTAAATTCTCTGCCTGTTCCCTGAAACCAGTTCCCCAGTCACAAGCTCCCGGTGTCCCACATATTCTCTCCTGCCTTTCTTCCAAGGGTCACACATACATCATAAAGGTTTTTTTATTTGATATGGGAAAACTCTTGCGGTTAGTTTCTTTTCATATTTCTTGCCAGTTTTGGAATATTTTTCTTTGTATTTTGTTTTATACAATCTGCTTCTGGTTCCAAAAGTAAACTTCCCAAATGTGGCCAACGACAGAGCACCCCAATCTGCATTCTTCTTTTTGATTGATTAGCATACTTCACAGTCTTTGTACATCATGGGTGGTTCATCTTCACACCTTCATATTATCTTCTTTTTGATAGGAGTCAATCGTTACTGAGCGTTATTAAGCAGTACCTGCTTAAATGTCCCCCCCACCACACACATACATACACACACACACATACACACACACACATACACACACACACACACACACACACACACACACACACACACACACACACATATCTGCTGACCTTCACCTATGTCTGTTTTCACACTCCGTGTTTGACCAGATATATGACATATATCTGCATTTGAAATGCCTGGCTCTTTTCAATCATTGATGGAGAACCTACTATGTGGCTGAACACATGATCAGCTGAGGGTGTCTCCATTCTCCCAGTTTCCATGCCTCTGTCATTTCTGCAGTATGATGCCGCATTCCTTTGGGAAGGTTCATACATGTCATCCTTTTCACTCAAACGAGAAATCCCTTCACACTGATGTGCTGAGCTTTCGGCTGTGTCTGTCCCGTATCCCTCACTTCTGCCCTCACTCCATCCCCTCCTTCGCAGAACAATGATAGATCTCCCTTGTCCTCACTTCCTACTGCACTAGAATCTACATTCACTGAATCAATGCCGCTTCCACCACCTCCAGCAGGACAGCACCATCAAACACATCTTCCCTCCCGTCCACTGTCTGTATTTCACAGGGACCACTCCTTCTGTGGCACCCTCCATCATCCCGAACACTTCCCCACACCCCCATGGCACCTTCCCATGTAAATGCAGCAGCTGCAACATTTGCCCATTCACCTCTTCCCTCCTCACTGTCCAAGGCCCTAAACACACCTTCCAGGTGAAGCAGCATTTCACGTGTACACTTCCAATCCAGTTTCCTGTCATTGCTGCTCACAATGCAGTCTCCTTTACACTAGTGAGCCAAAGAGAAACTGTTTTGAGGAACATCTCCTCTCTGTCTGTAGAAATGACCCTGGCCTTCTGATTGCACCCCATTTCAATAACCTACATTACTCTCATGATTATGAGAATTCTTTGAGAAGTTGATGATGGGTTGGACCAGAGCGAGATACCTATGTGAACTTCCAGAAGGCCTCTGATATGGTACCGCACAGGAGGCTGCAGAGTCAGCTAAGGACCCATGGCGTCAGAGGCCAGGTACTAGGATGGATAAACGTTTGGCTCTCTGGCAGGATGCTGAGTGAGGATAAAATTGTCCTTCTCAGGACGGCAGCCGGTACTACCAGTGTTCCACAAGAGCCAATGTTGGGACCACAACATTTCACTTTATAGGTGAATGATCTGAGTGGCGGGGCAGAAGGCATTCTGGCTACGTTTGTAGATGATGCAAAGATAGGTGGAGGGGCATGTAGTATTGAGGAGACAGGGAGCCTGCAGAAAGATTTCGACAGTTTAGGAGAGTGGGAAAAGGAGTAGCAGACGGAACACAATGTGGGCAAGTGTGAGGTAATGCACTTTGATATGAAGAATACAGGCATGGACTATTTACTAAATGGGAAAAAAAAATCAGAAATCTGAGTAACAAAGGGGCTTGAGATTCCAAGCGCAGGAGTCGCCTTAGATAAACTTGCAGTTTGAGTCAGTAGTTAAGAAGGCAGATACAATGTTGTCATTCATCTCGAGATGAGTAGGATATACTGGTGGGGATTCTGAGGCTTTCTAAGGCTCTGGTCAGACAACATTTCCAGTATTTTGTGCCTCATACCACAGGAAGGATGTATTAGCCTTGGTGTGTGTCAAGAGAAGGTTCATCAGAAATGAAAAGCTGAACACATGAGGAACGTTGGAGAACACTGGGTTTATACTCGATGGAGATTAGAAGGATGAGAGGGGATCCAATTGAAACTTACAGAATACTGAATGACCTGGATACAGACAAAATTGGGAGGCCGTTTGCACTGGCAGGAGGGCATTAGAACGGAGATAAGATGAAACGTCATGAGCCAGAGAGTGGTGAAATTGTGGAATTCCTTACCACAGAAGGCTGTGGAAACCAGATCATTTGACACCAACGATATAGCCAGGAAAGGCACTGAGGCTCTGAAAAGTGCCTACACAAAGTTAGTTTGGAAGCTCAAGAGCAGGACGAGTAGAGTAGTGATCTCAGGTTTGCTACCAGTGCCACGAGCTAGTGAGATGAGGAACACTCAGCGAATGCGGATTTACACGTGGCTGCAAGGCTGGTGCAGGAGGGAGGGCTTCAGATACCTAAACCATCGGGATACTTTCTGGGTAAGGTTGGACCTGTACATGAAGGACGAGTTGCACCTGAACTGGAGGGGCACAAATGGCCTGTTTGGGAGGTTTGCTCGTGTGATTCTGGCGGGTTTAAACTAGTTTGGCAGGGGGGTAGGAATAAGACCACATGTCTGAGAGGGGGTTAGTTGCAGATGGGACAGTGACAGAATATACTGAATCTATCAGTAAGGTTTCGCACGTGATGAAACAAAGGGATCAGTTAAAGTGCGTCTGCTTTAATGCAAGGAATGTCCGAAATAAGAGTGACGAACTTAAGCATGGATCAGAACTTGGGGCTACGATGTCGTGGCCATAACGGTGACGTAGGTTTCACAGGGACAGGGATGGTTGCTTGATTTTCCAGGGTTTAGAACTTATAGAAATGTTTCGGGGAAGTAGGGTGGCCCAATGGCGAGCACTGCTGCCTCACAGCGCCAGAGACCCGGGATCAATTCCCATGTCAGGGAACTGTCAGTGCGGATTTTGCAAACTTTCCCTGTGGATTTCCTCCGGGTGCTCCGGTTTCCTCCCATAATCCAAAAATGTGCAGATTAGGTGAATTGGACATGTTAAATTGCCCGTAGTGTTAGATGAAGGGGTAAATGTAGGGAAATGGTTTTGGGTGGGTTGCTTCGATGGAGGGTTGGTGTGGACTTGTTAGGCCGAAGGACCTGTTTCCACACTATAGGTAATCTAATCGAATCTAAAAAAGAATAGGGTGTGTGGAAAATGAGGAGGGTGTGTAGAATTGCTAATCAGAGAGTGCGTCACAGCTACAGAAATGAAGGTTGTTGAGGAAGGTTTGTCTACTGAGTCAGTATGGGTAGAAGTTAGGAACAGCAAGGGAACAGTCACCGCATTTGGGAGTTTTCTACAGACAACCAAATAACAGTAGAGAGACTGAAGATCCCATAGGCGGGCAGATTCTGAAAAAATGCAAAAGTAGCAGGATTATAGTTATGGGTGATTTCAACTTTTCCAATATCGACTGGAACCTCGTAAGTGCAGATGGTGTGGATGTAGCCGGTTTTGTCAGGTGTGTTCAAGATGGTTTCCTTGTTCAGTATGGAGACAGACCATCCAGCGGAGACGCTATTTTGGATTTGGTGCTCGGCAACGAGCTAGGACAGGTGTTAGAACTCACGGTGGGAGAGCACTTTGGTGAAAGTGATCACAAATGCCTCACATGCAGCATAGTCTGGGAGAGTGAAAGGAGCAATTTCTGAGGGAAGATATTTAATTGTGGAAATGGAAATTATGATGCTATCAGACAGGAGTTGGGAAGTACAGACTGGGAGCAATTGTTCCACAGAAAGGGCACAGCAGACATGTGGAGACTGTTTAAGGAGCAGTTGTTGCGAGTGATACACAAATTTCTTCCTCTGAGACAGGTCAGAAGGGGTAAGATTAAGGAACCTTGGATGACGAGAACAGAGGAACGTCTCGTAAAAAGGAAGCAGGCAGCTTACTTAAGATGGAGGAAGCAAGGATCTAGCACAGCTTTAGAAGATTACAGGCTTGCTAGAAAGGAGATCAGAAAAGGACTGAGGCGAGCCATGATGGGGCACGAACAAGGCTTGGCAAGAAGGATTAGGGAGAACCCAAAGGCATTTTACTTATACGTGAGGATTAAGTGAATAATTCGGGAGAAGGTAGAGTCGATCAGGGATAGTGTAGGGAACTTATGCATGAAGTCTGAGCAGATAGGAAAAGCCCTAAAAGTGTTTTTTGCTTCGATTTTCACCAAGGAAAATAAACTTGTAAATGAAACGTAGAGGAGCTGGGCCAGATCAGTCTTGACCAGATCAAGATTGATGAAGTTGATGTGCTCGCAATTTTGGAAAACACTAAGATGGATACGTCCCCAGGGCCAGACCAAATTTATCCTAGAGTGCTGCGGGAAGCGAGAAAGGAGGTTGCTAAGCCGCTGGTCAGGATATTTGCCTCCTCACTCTTCACAGGAGTCGTACAAGAGGATTGGAAGGAGGCGAATGTTGTTCCTTATTTCAAGAAGGGTAATAGGGAAATCCATGGCAATTAGAGACCAATCAGTCTTAAGTCTGTGGTCAGCAAAGTTTGGAAACAATTCTGAGGGATAGGGTTTATGACTATTTGGCAAAGCATTGTGTGATTAAAGGCAGTCAGCATGGCTTCAGGAGGGGCAGGTAATGCCTCACAAATCTTATTGATTTCTTTGAGGAGGTGTCAAGGCAGGTAAACGACGGTCGAGCAGTGGATGTGGTGCATGTGGACTTCAGCAAGGTATTTGATAGGGTTCCCCATGGAATGCTCATTCATAAAGTCAGGAAGTATGGGATACAGGGAGATTTGGTTATCTGGATTCAGAATTGGCTGGTTGGCAGACAGTGGTTGCAGATGGAAAGTATTCTGCTTGGAGGAGAGTGTTGAGAGGGATCTCACAGGGCTGTGTTCTTGGGCCTATGCTCTTTGTAGTTTTTATAAATGACTTGGATGAGGAGGTTATGGTGTGGGTTAGTAACTTTGCTGAAGACACAAAGGTTGGAGGTGACGTCGATAGTATAGAGGGCGACAGTCGGCTGCAGCGCAACATAGACAGAATGCAGAGCTGGGCTGAGAAATGGCTGTTGGAGTTCAACCTAGATAAATGCTAAGTAATGCATGTTGGAAGGTCAAATTCGAATCCTGAATATAGCATTAAATACTGGATTCTTGGCTGCGTGGAGGAACAGAGGGATCTGGGTGCGCAAGTGCATAGATCCCTCAAAGTTGCTACCCAAGTGGATAGGGTGTCAAGAAAGCATATGGTGTTTTGGCTTTCATTAATAGGGGGATCGAGTTTAAGAGCCGTGAGGTTTTGCTGGTGAGACCACACTTGGAGTATTGTGTCCAGTTGTGGACGCCCTACTATTGGAAAACTCAGAGGCTTTGGAGAGGGTGCAAAGAAGGTTTACCAGGATGCTGCCTGGATTGGAGGGCTTGCGTTATGAAGAAAGGTTGAACGAGCTTGGATCTTTCTCTCTGGAGACAAGGAGGACAGAGGAGAGCTGATCGAGGTGTCCAAAATAATGAGAGGAATAGATAGAGACAATACCGGGAGATTTTGCCCCAGGGCAGGATTGACTAGTACGAGAAGTCATAGTCTGAAGATATTAGGAGGAAGGTAAAAGGGAGACGTCAGAGGTAGGTTCTTTACGCAGAGAGTTGTGAATGCATGGAATGCATTGCCAGCTCTGATGGTGGAAGCAAAGTCATTGGGGACATTTAAGCGACTGATGAACATGCACGTGGATAGCAGTGAGTTGAGGGGTGCGTAGGTTAAATTACTACGTTTTACATGAGGATTAAATCTCGGGACAACATCGTGGTGCAAAGGGCCTGTTCTGTGCTGTACTGTTCTATGTTCTATTTGGTATATTTAAAACAGACTCAGATAAATTTTGATTGACAAGTGGATCAAAGGTTACTGAGAGGAAGCAGGAAAATGGGGTTGAAAATCTGTCAGTCGTGATCGAATGGCAGAGCAGACTTGATGGTCCTAATGTTCGTATAGAGTTGTGGCCTTATAATATTTCGGTCATGGATGGCACGGTGGCTCAGTGGTTTGCACTGCTGCCTCACAGCATCAGGGAACTGGGTTCGATTTCCTCTGGGTGTTCTAGTTTCCTGTCACAGTTTAAAAGTTGTGCAGGTTACGTGAACAGGTCATGCTGCATTGCCGATGTTGATGTTAGGTGCAATAGTCAAGGGTCTATGAACAGTATTAGGGTAGAGAATGGGATAGGTTCGCATACTCCTTGGAGGGTCAGTATAAACCTGTTGGGCAGAAGGGCCTGTTTTCACACTGCAGGGATTCTAACAAAATGCAGGTTGCTGCAATGTTCCAATGAAGCACAACCCAAGCTCGAGTAACACCTCACTTTACACTTTGGTACGTTACAGTCTGTAGGAGTTCATATTCAATTCCATAAATTCACAGCCTGAACCCATTATGGCTGTTCTCCACTTTCCGTACACTCTCCCTCCTGGGCTCAATAACTTCGTGTCGTGTTTATGTTGCATTCAACAGAGAAAATCGATTTCTAATATTTACACATTAATTTACACCCATTATATATCTGTGTTTCTTTCACCACAATTTTAAGCCCATTTGTCTTTCACACTGGGCCTCCAAACACTCTTTCCCACCTCTGCCAAGATACTAAAACGCTCACTTTCCAATCTTTTGCACTTCTGAAGAAGATTTACACTGGACTTGAACCATTAACATTGTTTCCCTGTCTCTGCAGATGTTGCCAGAACCCTGAGTTCCTTCAAAAATGAAAAGTTACAGAACACATCTTCAATATAGCAAAGATCATTGGATACAGGAAATCTGAAACAAAAACAAAAATTGTTGGAATAACTGGGTGCTTTGAGGAACAGTCACAGAACCCGGAAGATTAACTCTGCTTTCACTCCACAGATGCTGTCAGACCTGTCAGTGTCTTCAGTAATTTCTGTTTTTGAACAAGTTTCAAACATGTGTGTCAAAGCTGCTCACACGCCCTGACCAACATGGAGCGCCATACACCGGGCAGTGAATGATAACGCAAGGTATACAAATTCATTTGTTCTGAAACTACATAAGGGTGTCATTAACGACACAACAGAGCTCATAATCATGGTCATGGAGAGAAACAGAGCGAAACACATTCGCTTTAAAGAGATGTCATTACCGGTGGGGAAGAGATTCAGGTGAAAACATTAAATGCTTTTGAGGAATGCGACAAATTGGAGGCATGGCATTATGAAGATACCCAAACGGGACGAGAATTTTGAAAAATGGAAGCGTTCTCACATCAGGAACCGGGATAGGGCACTGTGTACAGGGGAGAGGTGTGACTGGGTGAGGCGGCAGAATTGTATTGCAGATATTGCAGCTCAAACTGGGCATTCGTGTGATTCGGCAAATCATAGCAGCTGTAGTAGCATCAGCAGCAGTAGAATTGTATTCAACCACAATATAATCTCTCAGTCTACCATTACCATAAAGCTGATCTCCGGTTCAGTGATGAGTGTGTGAACATGCCACGGTCAGAACCATGTGTATCCAAACCTGATGACAACCCATTCAAGCTACCACACTTAGTGCTTACATTAACAAACAGCAGAACTAACATCTGATAGAGAGGACACCATGATCCCAAGACTGTGACCATTTCTTACAAAAACAGCTATGAATTACTGCTGGCCTGTCTACTCTTAGTCTTATTTGATAGAAAAATCCTTGTTCCGTTTGTTCGAGACGTTTCAAGAACTTCCCTCCTATTACCATTTTGTTTACATCACTGAAATACTTACTGTACCTTCCCCTGTGCGGAAAGATGTAAAACATGGGTGTAAATTATCTGTCTGCTCCTTGTAGCCAATTCTTCAGTCACACCCTCCAATTATCCTCAATATACTTTCCTACTTAGCTTCACCTGAGGTCACACACTCATCTTAGACTTTTTTTATATGTTCGGAAAAGCTCATGCTGCTTGATTTTGTATTTCTTGCCAATTTACTACATCATGTCTTTTCTCCCCTTTTCCTCGCTTTCTCGATTAATACAGTCATATAGCGCACAAACAGACCCTTTGGTCCAACTTGTCCATGCTGACCAGGTTTTCCAAACGAAACTAGTACCATCTGATTGCATTTTGTCCATATGCCTCTAAGCTTTTCCCATTCTTATGTTTGTCCTAATGAGTTTTAAATGTTGTACCTGTACTTGCACCTCCCACTCTTCCTCTGACAGCTCATTCCATACACACACACATCAGCCTCTGTGTGAAAATATTGACCCTTCGTCCATTTTAAATCTTCCCTCTTTCACCTTAAACCTGTGCCTACTATGGTTGAACTCCCCCATTCCGTGGAAAAGATCTTGGCTATTCACTCTATTCAAACCTCTAATGATTGTATAAACTTCTACAATGTTATCCCTCAACCTCCTACTCGCTGTCTGACACTAACTTCACGAACAAGCATTTAAAGATAAGCACTGCAAATTTGAGACAGTATTCAAATGACAGGTAAATAGCACTCAGCCCAAGCTTCCTACTGTGATTTGTTTTTCTCCATGTTACAGCAACTAAGGCAGCAGGAAACTCTTACGAGTACCAATAAGAGGTCAAACACCTGAATTGCTTTGTCCAAATCGTGTGATGATCTCTACAGTGAAAGCGCATCTCTGGCCTGAACCATATAAGAAGGGGAATTCTTGTACCACACGGTCAGCGTCGACCTTTATCAGAGTGTGATGAAGGCTGAGTATACATTTTGAAATTTGGATCACAGTGTGAATTCAGTGCTAAGGGGGAGAGGTGTTTTCAATAATGTTTATTCCAAGAATGAAACTTTCCGGAGTGAGATGTGAGTGGGAGGGTGTAAAACAGCATGAATGGAGAGGCCGAGCCACACTGAGACCAGAGCAAAGTGGCAGCACAAAACGCAGCTTGATGCTAGAGCAGATTAGGTAGACTTGATTAAAGAGTTTCAGGTGAAGTGGTTCGGGATCATAATGTGAGAGAATGTACTCTGTAACTTGAGAGGAAGAACCTGGAATCAGGAAGGGGAGACGAGCAGGGAAGAGGATGGTGCAGCAATGGCAGTGTTTTCTGCGGGGTAAATCAGGAAGCACAGCTGAAATTCATGCCTAACATCAGCTTATGGTCCCTGAAATAAATATTATAAATCTGGCCCTCCACTGATGCTCATCAATAGTATCCTTGAGAGCTTTTGTCAACCATGGTTCATCTGCTTATCGAGTTCTTCGTTTTAAACAGAAACAATAATTACTGAGCAGTTTGGGATATCTGCTTGAATGTCTGCTCATGTATAGTCACTGACCTTCCTCTGGGTCTATTTTCACATTTCGCTTCAGACCAGATGTGAGTCAGAAATCCTCAATTTAGATGCCTGGTTCTTTTCAATCATTCAGGGGGATCTTCTGCCTGTGGCTGAACACAAGATCAGCGGAGGCTGACTCCATTCTCCAAGTTTCTCCATCTCTGTTATTTCTGTTTGACGATGCCACATTCCTGTGAGCTGCATCTAACGTGACCTCCTTTTCCTTCAAACCAGAAATCCCCTAAACCTGGTGGACAGGGCCTTCATCTGTCACTGTCCCAGCCCCCACGGTGTTGCGCTCAATCCATCCCCTTCATCCCAGAACAATGATAGATTCCTCCTTGTCCACACTTCCTCCTGCACTTGAATCCACATTCACATAATCATCTTATGCCATTTCCACTATCTCCAACAGGACAGTACCATCAAACACATCTTCCCCTCCCGTCCACTGTCAGTATTTCGCAGGAACCGTTCCCTCTCTGTCCTCTACGTCACCCAGAACACTTCCCCACTCTCCCATGCCACCTTCCCATGCAATTGAAGAAGCTGCAACTCTTGCTTGTTCACCTCTTGCCTCCTCACTGTCCAATGAACCAAACATACCTTCCAGGTGAAGCAGCATTTCACTTGTAAACTTTCAATCTGGTCTCCTATCATTGCTGCTCACAATGCAGTCTCTCTATATTGGCGAGACCAAACAGAGATAGCTTTGAGGAACACTCCCACTCTATCTATGGAAATAACCTTCACCATCTCATTGCTTCCCATTTCAGTAACCTACCTTGCTGTCATGCTAACATTTCTACCCTGGGCTGCTGCAATGTTCCAAGGAAGCACAACCCAAGCTCGAGTAACAACTCACTTTACACTTTCGTACGTTACATCCTGTCGGAGTTAATTAAAAATTTCACAACTTCACAGTCTGACCTCATTATAACTGTTCTGCAGTTTCCGTACATTCTCCTTCCTGGCCTCCCTTTGACCTTTTGTGCTTGTATCTTCTTTATCGTTCACTCAATAGAGAGAACCCCTTTTCCCATTCACATTTTAATTATTAGGCTATTTCACATGATCATATCGTGCTTAACTACTGAAAGCATGTTTGACTTTTTCCACACCCTCTTTTACCCGTCCATCCATTCCCTACATCTGTCAATGGATTATCAAGCTCATTTTCCAATCCTTCTCAGTTCTGAAGAAGTGTCATACTGGACTTGAAACGCTAACTCTGTTTCTCTGTCTCTGCAGCTGATACCAGACCTGTTGAGTATCTCGAGAAATGAATAGGCTCAGAAGAAGTTATCAATTATACAAATAACTATGGATCCTGGAAATGAAAATGCAAAAATTGCTGGAGAAAATGGGAGCTTTGTCGAAAGTTCACTGGCACTGAAAAATTAACTCTGATTTCACTGCACGAGATGCTGCCACATCTGCTGAGTTTCGTCAGCAATTTCTGTTTTTTAACAAGTTCCACAGAATGTGTTAAAGCTGCTCAAACGTCTTGCCTAACACGGAACACCGTGCAATGGGAAGTGACCAATAATGCAAGGTGCACAAATTTCTTGATCTGAAACTACATAAGGCTGGCATCGCTGACACTGCAGAGCTCTTAATCATGCTCAGGGAGAGAAACAGAGGGGAACACATTCACATAAAACACAGGAGATGGCATTGGGGGAATGGAAAAGATTCAGATGCGTATGTGAAGGGGTTTGAGTAAAATAACAACTTGGAGGTGTGACACCAGGGAGAGTAGAATGAGAATAGGAAAATGGAAGTGGTACCATATCAGAAACCAGTTTAAGTCACTGAGTACATGGCTGATGGATGCATGGGTTTTGGTGTGAACTGGGGGACAGTCAGCAGAATTGAATTGAACAACTTGGAGCTCAAAGTGGGCATTAATGTGGTGCGGTAGAATCACAGCAGCATCAGAATTGTATTCAACTACAATCCGTAACATTTTCCCCAGGATAATAACTCGGCCTACCATTACCATCAAGCTGATCTATGGTTCAGTGATGAGTGCGGGTGAACATGATAGGGTCGGAACCATGTGTACCTAAACCTGATGACAATCCATTAAAGCTACCGCACTTGACTGGTTACATTGAAAACAGCAGGACTAACATCTGATGCAGAGGGTGAAATGATCCCAAGACTAATAGATCAGATCGAAGTTATGCAGTGCTGTCACATCCAGACATAAATGTCGATGGACTATTAAACAACTCACTGGAGGAGAGGACTCCATAACTATCGCTATCCTATATCATGGGACAGCCCTGTACATCAATGTAAAAGACATGGTTGTATTATCTGCGTCGTCCTCAGCCAGAAGTGTTGAGTTGATAATCCAACTCACACTCACAATGCTGCCCGCAGAATCGCAGATGCCAGTCTTTAATCGATCTGATTTTCTGTATGTGATATGAAGAAACAGCTGAACACAGTAAATACGACAAAGGCAATGGGCCCTGATCCCATAACTGCAATGGGACTGAATACTTGTGCTGCACAACAAGCTATCTCCCTGGGGAAGCTGTTTCATTCCAGCTCCAACTCTGACATCACCCTGGGCAATGTGGAAATTTACTCAGCTATGTCCAATCCCATAACAAAGGAATAACTACAGTCTAACTTTTAACGACGCCCTGTGTCCCGTCGCGATAGTCACATTGGTGGGAGTTCTTTATGACAGAGCTGTCAAGCAGTACAGAAATAACCAGCTCAGTGTGGTTTCAGATAGGTCCCCATGTGGAGATGGTGCTGTTGTGGAAAAGTCACTGGATTACTGATCCAGATCAGGCTAATGTGGCAGCTTGTGGACGTTATAATTAATAAAATATCGAGATGTAAAACCTGGAGTCATTAACAACCAGTGTCGATTGTAAACACCAATTTCGTTCCTAAATGTACTTTCAGGAAGTGAATCTCCCGTGCTTTCCTGGTCTGGCCTAAACGTGACTCTATAGAACATAGAACATAGAACAATACAGCACAGAACAGGCCCTTCGGCCCACGATGTTGTGCCAAACATTTGTCCTAGCTTTAGCACCCACCCATGTACCTATCCACTTGCCGCTTAAAGGTCGCCAATGATTCTGACTCTGCCACTCCCACAGGCAGTGCATTCCATGCCCCCACCACTTTCTGGGTAAAGACACACAGACATGTGAAACACTCTTCAATGGTCTCGGAAACGGCCAAGCAAGACACTCTATTGTATCAAACTGTTCCGGGGTCTTAAAGGAAAAGAACTGTACAGATCACCCGGCACCAGCCTCAGTCCTGGAACGGGCAACACTACCGTGTTGACCCTGCAGAGATTTCCTTCCGAACATCTGAGATCAGGTGGCAGGATTTACAGAGCTTTCCCACCGACTGCACAGAAATATCGGGAGTGGAGTAGGTCATTCAACACACTGAGCCTCCTCCATTCTAGTTCATGGTGAAAAGCTCCTCAATTCAGTTTTCAACACACAGTGATCATATCCTTTAGTATGTTTAAACATCGAAACATATAAAATAGGAACTACTGCATTCGCTTTGCTCCATCAATTTTGATCCTCTATTTAATAAACAGGCAATTATCCAAAAAAAGTGTGTTTATTAAACGCAATTTCGCTGCAACACAATTCGTGAATTGTGCCCCTTTCTTTATAAAGCGAGCTCCCGTTCACTGTTATGGGAGTCCGTCTCTGGCACCAGCTGAACAGTAAATCCCAGCCTCAGGATCCCACTGTCTGCCAAATGTACCCTCAGTGTACTCAGCTAAAGCAGGAATGTAATCCGTTCTGCAAGCCTTACAACTGAGCTTGAATGTGGGATTTGTAGTCTACATTTAGAAGGTAATTAATTTCAAACCGGGAGGGGAATATCTTGGAGAGAACTGGAATTCCACATCAGCATCACGTGGTCAGTCAGTTCACCCACTTTCTGAAGAAGATCTTGGTGAAAGGCGCAGGGCTGTAGTCAGTGACTGTAGTGTTAAAGTGTGAAATTTACTCTACTAATTCATTACAATATACAGTTTAAAGATGTATGCAGCTCGGTTTGGATGGAATGGATGAGGGTTGCTGAGGGAGAGACTATAAATCTTTTAATCTTTTTAATCTGTCTTCCCTGTATGTGGGAGTATTCTCGGAACACTGCACTGTTGCATATGTTTCACCCTTTTTATAAAAGGAGGCAGGAATAAAATAACAGACGGGCTGCATAAAATGTTTGGTGAAGTTTCTAGATACCTTTGTCTAATGCTGCTCCAAGTTTGAAATTCCCTGTTATCAAGTCCTTTCTTAAGCTAGTGACATCATTCAGAGTATCCAAACTGCTGCTCAGGAACAGGGAGAAACAGGAGGTAATCACTCAACTGCTCGATTCTGGGACATAGGGACAGGAGACAGTCTTCCAACTGTTCGAGATTTGGACACAGGAAAACAGGAGGTAGTCACTCAACTGCTCAATACTGTGACAAAGGAACAGGAGGCAGTCACTCAACTGCTCGAGACTGGGATACAGCGAAACATGGAGGCTAGTGAGGCCCCAGATTTCTGTTGCCCAGGAACAGGAGGCGGTGACTCACTACCCACTCGTCTGGGGCACTGGGAGAAAAGGGAAATCGGCTTGTTACTAACAGAAAAATCTGAAAAAATTGCATGAGCGAGGCATTGAATCCTGCTCCAACATTCTTCAAACCCATGACTGATCTGATTGCAATTCCCTCATTCCATTTTACAGAGATTCCCCTCTCTCCAGCCTCTGCTCCATTTGTTGGTCATGTTGCAGATCCAGATACTGTAACTACAGTCACCATGTTTCATCTAGAGTTGGGTCACCAAAGTCTCTGGTCTTCCTGAATTTCCACAGCAGTTTAAAACATAGAGTCCCGGAAACTATCCCCAGCACTTCCACGAATATACAAAAATTAGAGTTAAGTCAAATGTCAGTGAAATGCAAGTGAGAAGCCTGGAAAAAATCACTAACAGTTGTGGGGATTCCTCATGTTACTGAGCACATGAGCAGCAGAGAATGATAAACACAGGCGTTCAATGATAGGCACAGAGCAAGTTACAAAGATGTGCCTCAAAACTGCTAAAACCCCACTCTCCAACATGGAGCACAGGGCAGGACACTGGGACACACACAGAGACAACACATGCACATAGACCCACACGGACACACAGACACATTAGCATCTTTAGGATATAACTAGATAAGTTATGCTTAATGATGGGATCAAGGCTTGTTGTGAGAAGGCAGGAGAATTGGCTTGGAAAGCATGTCAGCTATGATCAATAACTCAGTAGACTATATGGGCCAATGGGCTTTTATTTTACTCTAATTATTTATGGTCTACGGTACATGCATTTGTCTGTGTTTGTGCGCATACTTGTATGTGCATGTGTCTGTGTGGGTGACTGTGTTTTTCTGTGTTTGAGTGTGTCTGTATATGCATGTCTGTGTGTGTGTCTGAGTGTGCTTGTCTGTGTATGTATCTCTGTGTGTGTCTGTATATATTTGTGCTCCTCTGTATTTTCAGAAATGGAAATGTCAATGTACATTTTGTAAAAATTTCTATTCTGATTCACATTCACCTTGCCATCATAGTTTGAGGAACTTTGTTTTCGTCATGAATTTGTTGTTTTAACAAATGAAGGAAATCAACCTGACCTCTTCTGAGGATGACCCTGATCCAATGTGAGACCGATAACATTGGCCATATCATCAAAATGGTTACACTGATAATTTGCTGTGACCAATGGAGCAGTGGCAGTTGAAAATAAAACAGTTACCCAACAACCCAAGGAACTCTGGACCAGTGAGCCTGACATCAGTGGTGGGTGAGTTGTTGAAGGGGATTCTGAGGGATCGCCAATTGCATGCATTTTCAAAGGCAAGGATTGATTGGGGATAGACAGCATGGCTTTTTGCATGAGAAATCGCGTTGTACGAATTTGACTGAGTTTTTTAAAGAGCTGATAAAGTAGATTGATGAATGCAGTGTTGTAGATGTTTTCCATACAGATTGGAACAAGTTGTTTGACAAGATTCTGCATATTCGGCAAGTTAGTAAGATTAGGTCACATGAGAACCAGCGCACACAAGCCAATTGAATACAAAATTAGATTGAAGGGAGGAGACAGAGGTTGGTAGAGGATTGCTTTTCAGACTGGAGGCCTGTTTTAAGGTACGAGGGGAAATAATTTAGAGGGAGCTTGGATACAATGCTTTCATACAGAGGGAGGTGTCAATATGGAATTATCTCCCAGAGGATGTGGTGGAGACTGGCATCTTGATGGGTATCTGAACAAGGAGGTTTAGATGAATATGAGACAAATACTCTCAAATCAGACTCGATCATAATGGGACATCTGGTCAGCACTTACACATTATATGCTTTATGACTCTATAAGAGGGATGAGCAGAAATTCTAAACAGGCATTTCAAGTGGGAATTCTCTTCCCCACAAGTTTGAGATGTCTCTTTGTTTATATTTAGTCAATGCTGAGTTAGTTAAATATTGGACAGAGAAGTGATTCTTGGATAATAGCACACAGACAGGAAAGTGGAGCTGAGACCACAACTTGATCAGCCACAATCTCAGTCCCTGGTAGAGAAGGCTCAAAGTGTCCAATGACCCTCTCCTGCTCCTCAGTTTCTGTTTCTGCCGTGTTTCTGTGTTCCATTCAGCCCATCAAGCCTACTAGACAGGAGCAATTAGAGGCTATTTACTCCTTTCTCAGAAACAGAGGAGACCATTCAGCCCCTCAAAACTATCAAACCGAGTTTGGTCTGGTTTTAAAATGTAGTAGGAAAACCCAGGCAGGGCTATGAAAAAGGGTCCTCATCACTCCTAACTGAGCTTCCCCTTTCTGCAACCTGTGTTTCGTTTGTTGGTCAAGTTGTAGATCCAGTTTCACTGTGAATACAGCCCCCATTCCTCATCCATAGATGTTCCAGACCAATATCAGACCTTCCAGGAAAATAACAGCCTCTACTTTCCAATAATAGAACGTGAGAAGGCGACAAACAGGGATATGTCATTCATCCACGGGCCACCCACCCCCCTCGCCCACAAGCACAAGCACAAGCAGATCTTCTCCCAAAATAAGATCATAAGGTCTGATATCCTCTTTCGTGTCCAATTCGTGTCTGAGCCCTCAACTCTGACTGGTCGAAAAGCACTCCCTGCCCTCACACTGTGACCTATAGATATGAGCAAAATACGTGAACACAAAGGCTCAGGGAAGAGTGACCAGCCCTGACATCAAGGCATCATTTAACTAAGGACGGTCTCAAGGAACCTGAGCAGGATTGCACTTAATGGGAATGAGTTGCAAACTTCCCTGGTTAGAGTGATTGAAAGCATAACGCACAATGATTGTGGTTTGGGTACAAAAATCCATGCAGTCCTAGACAAATCTGCAAACGTTCCTCAAGGTAGCTTCCTCAGCACAAACATCTTCAGCTGCTTTATAACGTTCTTGCCCCCACCATAAGATTAGAAGTGGGGGTGTTCACAGAAGATCACAGGAAAAAAATGTTCCGCTTCAGCTCCTGAACTAGTCTGTGTCCATGTGCAGCAAGACCTGGACAACATTTAGGCGTGTGTTGTTGGAAGTATCGGTAACATTCATGCAACAGTACTGCTGGACACTGCACATTTCCACAGATAAAATGAGGAGATTATTCATCTCCTCACGCTAGCTTCACAGGAATATGAGAAAGTCATTCAACTCAATGAAATTATTGGAGAAGTGTAGAGATAGCCTACTTAGTGCCTCCGACCAATTATACAGGAAGTGAAGGAGTCACGTGTTATGGACGACAGCAGAGCTCCTCAAAAATATTTGAACGTGTTGGCCTCGACTCTATTAATAATTAAGTGTTCTGATACATGTACTTGGCAAAAAGGAAAGATCAGAAGCAGGTTCTCACATGCAGTTCTCCAATCGAGGAGGGAAAACAAATCAAGTGAAAATTTTGAGAAAGTTGCAGCCAGGAGACTTCCACTGAAGCGTCCAACTCCGTGGAGACCTCAATAGTTCCTGGTGTTACTGAGAAACCAAAACCCTTCCTGTAATGTGGCTGCCTGAAATGCACACAGTATTCTATCTATGGCCTAACCAATGGCATGTTTAACTCATATTTTGTCGCCTCGATGAATAAACACTATGCCTATAGTCCAGTGTGATTTCTTAACTGGCTATTATACTGTCCAGTCACGTTCACGGATGTGTGAAGAAACACCCTCTGACGTCCCTAGTGTTCTGCTATTCATTGAATTCTTTCCTGCCTGGTTACTTCTTACAAAGTGCATCACCTCATATTTATCAGGGTTCTATTCCATCTGCCATTGATCTGACCATCTGACCATTCTATCTGTGTCTTCATGTAACATAAGGCCTTCCTCCTCACTGCCAACCACCCCGTCCACATTCACATTTACGTCATTTATAAATACCACAAATTATTTAATACACTGCACTGCTCGCTGTTTTACACCACCAGACACTGGTCTATCTCTACCACCTTTCCAGTAACTTGGGACCACATAGCTGTTCTCCTGTCCTCTAGCACCTCCCTTGTGTGGTCAGATTCGACTAAAACATTGAGGTCAGGACATTTCCTCTCCTGTCTCCAACAGCATCCTGCGATACAACTCATCTGGACTTTACATTATCCAAAACCATCAATCCAAACTTGCATCTTTTTCAAACTGTTCGAGAGTTTTCCAGTCCATCTTCTTGAATTCTGTACCTCCATCTTCCTTATCCCAACTAAAACAGATGTGAAGCTCTCGTGTTACAGTCTATTAATGTCCCCCAGTTTCACATACGGATTACCCCCTTGGTTTCGAAATGGATCCGAATTTTACCCTGGTTATTCAGCAATGGAAGATATCTGACCCATGCTGGAATTGATCTCAGCCAAGCTGCAGAAGCATGACCAGGAGATCCAGCATCTCGGGCCACATGTCGTGGAGGTGGAAGAGTGGAATGCGGCTTTGGAAACCATGGCGGAATCCTCAGCTGTTCGGGTCCAAGCCCTAGAATGGCAGGTACAGGCCTTAGTACAGAAGGTCGAGGACCTCGAAAATTGGAGCTGTCAGAAGAACATGAACTTGCTCAGGCTACCGGAACGGAAACAAGAAAGCCAGCTCGTCAGCTTCTTCGAACAATGGCTCACGCAAGTTTTGAAACTGGAAGTCAGGGTAGACTGGGTGAGCGTCGAGCGGGCCCACCGGGTCGCAGTGTGCAGGCCCGGATCGGACCAGTATCCCTGTCCGGTCCTTCTGCAACTCCAGCACGATAGAGAACAACAGGTGCTCGAAGCTTCTTGAGCCGTGGGGCACGTCGTATAATTAAGGGGAGAATTTAACTGACGTATGGACCCCGAGGTTATAGGATGTCGAGGGGTATGGGAGGTTTATCCCCACCACCCAGGCAGCTGGTGGACCTGAACAGGTAGCTGGGTTGGTGGATGTGTGAGATGTGTTCACCCTGAAGATAGGAACTTCACCTTTTTTTCTAACCCACATAAATGATTCACTAGGATTGACATGTTGTTTGCCTCATTGGTCTTTTTAAATTCGATGCTGTCCTTTAGAATTGGGAACCATTTCTGATCATGTGGCAGTGTACATGGAGGTCAAGGATGGTGGCGATGGGACAGGCTCACGGCACTGGCACGGGGATCCTTTCCTCCTGAAAGATAGCAAATTCACTGAGTATTTTGGGGGGAATTTAATTTGTTTTGCAACATGAACTTGTGTACGGCCAGTAATCCGACGGTGCTCTGGGAGACTGCCAAAGCCTATAAAAGGGATTTGATTATTTCTTACTCGGTGACTCAGAAGCGGTAGGAGGGAAACAGCAGCGTATGCTTGAGTCTCGGCTGAAGAAAGCTGAGACACCATATTTTGTCAGACCGTCTGTAACTTAATCGCAGCAGATTACAGCCCTCCGGACTGCTCTGAATGCTGCACTCGCCCAGAGAGCAAAGAGAGAGATTTCCTTTGCGAAACAGTAGGTATTTCTGCATGGTGATAACCAGGTAGATATTAGGCATACTTGGCCAGAAAGAAGATTGCTGTTATTATCACCCACGATCCCAAAAAGATTAATGCAGCGTTCAGGAAGCTCTACTCTGGGTTGTTCCAGTCAGCGGGCTGGGAGGACAGATTGGCGACGATGGAGTCCTTTATTAAGACCTTGGACCTCCCAGGTGTAAGTTCAGAGCAGGTGTCTCTTTAGAATGTCCCTCTCATAATCAGAGAGATACAGGAGACAATGAGGCAATTCCAGAGTGGTAAAGTCCCCGGCCCAGATGGACTTTCAGAGTGAGATTTAGAAGGAGTTCATTGACATGCTGGCTGGGCCAGTGTTGGATATGTACAATTATTCGTACAGTCAGGACTGCCTCCCATCCTCTTTGTGAGAAGGAAATATTCATCTTATTCTCAAGAGAGGGAAAGACCCAGAGGATTGCACTTTGTATGTGCCTATTCATTATTAAACGTGGACTTCAAAATGTTGTCGAAAATGCTGGCTTTGAAGGTCCATTGTGAAAATGGACCATTTTAATTAGAAGCCATAGGTCCTCTGATAATATTAGAAGAGTGCTAAATATGGTTCCAGTCTGCCAGCAAGGTTCGATTCCAGGTTCAGTAGTCTCCCTGGATGCAGAGAAAGCACTTCACCGGATGGAGTAGATGTGCATCTTTTATGTCCTTGAATGGTTTGGTCTTGGAGGGGTCTTCGCCAGGTGGGTGGCAGTGTTATATAGTGATCTGAAAGCAGCGGATTTCCCTCATGGTATAAGATCTGACAATTTTAGTATTGACAGTGGCAGCCGACGACGTTGCCCCCTTTCACTGTTATCATTTACATTAATGATTGAGGCGGGGTGACGCCAATATCACTGGCAAGGAGTTAGGACCGGGAAGGAATAAGATCAAATGGCGTTCCTCTCTTTCTAACCAACCCAATGATATCTGTGTCCTGTTAAATACGAATGATTAATTTATTTGGATCTTTCTCAGGGTATAAAATCAATTTTATGAAATCGGAGGCCATCCCTGTTGGGGGTCTTATTGGAGTACCCGACCTTGGGGTGGAATCTGATTCCCTTCCAGATGGTCACAAGGAGGTTTAGGTGTTTTTATCATCCAAGCCTTCGATTAATTATATAAAGCTAACTTCGTGCAGTTGCTAGAGAACATAAGACAGAATCATCCAATATCGTGTTTGGGTTAGCTCTGGTTAAAATGAATGTCCTTCCTTGCTTATGATACCCCATGCCAATTCTCCCTTTGACGCTGCCTCGGCAGGCGCTACGGAGGAATAACAGTTGACTTTGATCTGTCATCTGGCGTCACAGAAGGCCTCCTGTTAACCTGGACAAATTGCAGCTTCCACAGTGAATGGGGGCGTGTAGATTTTCCATAGGTTAAGAAATACCAACCAAGTTCCTTGCTTTCCGATGTGGCTGATTGGACTTGTCAGGACCCATGGTCACTTTGGCTGGACATAGAGGCCTTCTAGGCAAATTGTCCCCTCATTAATCTGTTGTTCATGGACAAGATGAGGACTGTTATGGAGAATTGCAGAAACCGATTGTCCCTAACACAGTGAAAGCATGGAGAATGGTGGGACAATACTGGATTAGTGGTGCTGGAAGAGCACAGCACTTCAGGCAGCATCCAACGAGCAGCGAAATCGACGTTTTGGGCAAAAGCCCTTCATCAGGAAGTTGAGGGCACTTTACAAAACAAAAACTTTGGCTTTCACTCGCATTGTAGGATTGGTAGGATTCCAGCGGGATTTATGGATTCTGGCTTTAGGCTCTGGGAGTCCAGATGAGTTTCCTGTTTGGGAGAATTTTGTGACAGGGAGGTCATGATAAATTTTGAGCAGCTGAGCCAGGAATATGAGTTATCTGGGAGGGACCTCTTTTTTTTACTTTCAGTTTCAGGACTTGATACAGAAAAAAGTCTATATTAACAGTTCATCTCTGTAAGTCAGATATGGAGACGAGAGTGCTTCAGAGTACGGGCACTCTCTCGTTCAGAGTCTGCTGTCATTTATTAGGAAGTAGTGTCTCAAAGGACATTGACCCTGTTACAACAGCACAGGAAGAGGCTATTCAGACCCTGGAGCCTGATATACAGTTATGGGAGGAGGCCAGTCAGCTCATCGAGTCGATAAAACTGGGCCCAGAGTAGGCCATGCACACCAGTATCCTGTTATGCAGCAATAGGATCAGTCTATTCAGCCTCCTCAAGTCTGTAACATAGGAACTGGAAGAGGGACTGGAGATTGTTGCATTGGGATACCAGGAGGATATTGAATCCCATCGAGTCTGTTGCACAGGAATTGGAGAAGGATGCAACCTATAAGATTTCTTATGGGACAGGAGAAAGAAGTTCACCTCACGTGTCTCGTGTATGGGAACAGAAGAAGGCCAATGATTCCCTCAGTCCTATATCAGTGATGCAGGAGAGACCGTTCAGTATCTCCAGCCTGTGATGGAGGAATATGAGAAGGTACTTTCAGCCCCTCAAACTGTGACACAGCAACAGGAAGGTTGCATACGCCCTCATGACTCTTACGCATCGACAGGAGGAGGACAGGCAGACAATCGAGATGGTGATGTAGAACACCAGAAAGACATCAGCCCATCGACTTTGTGCACAAGGAATAGAATGAGTCCATTCAGCGACTCAGACCTCTTACAGAGCAATCAGAGCAGGTCATTTCACGCCATGTGCCAATTACACAGGATTGGAGCAAACGAAGAGATTAGAGAGCAGTAAGAATTTAGAATTATCACCTTCACGATGGAATATAGTAGTGAGAAAACTGTTCAAATTTAAGAAATATTGGTAAAGTCCATTATTCAGGAATTAATGATAAGAAATTTGCAAAGTCAAACCACAATCCATCAGAAGCAACATGATTTCGATCATGGGGATCCGAGAGATGAAATATTTGGACTTCCAGAAGGCATTGAATAGCTCTGCACAAATGATTAATCTGCAGAATAAGATCGTTTATGGGTAAAAAGTAATTTATCAACTTGGTACAGGCTTAGTGAAGCTACAAAATGCAAGATACAAAATGCAAAATACAAACTACAAGATGGAAAAATATGGGTAATTTTCTGTTGACAAAATTCAACTTTTAGGAAACTATATGTCTTGGTCCCCATGCCCCAATTACTTACAATCTATAGTCTTAAGTAGTTGAGAGGATAGAACATGTAATAACCAATTAACAGATGACACTAACTCAGGTGAGAAATTGCAATGAAGATGTAAGAAGTTAGAAAATGTATATGGATAGGTTGGGGCAACATTTGACAGAAGAAACTGAACAACGAAAAGTATGAGTTTATTCGTTTGGATTAGTGTAGCAGAAAGGCAAATTATTATCCAAATGGAGAGAGACATCAGAATGATTAGGTGCAGAGGGATCTGGCTGTCCGCGTCCATACTAAAGAATACTCCGATGTAGGTACAGCAGATAATGAGAAAGGCAAGTGCAACTTTGGCATTTATTTCTAAAACAATTGATTATAAAGGGAGGGAGGTGTGAGATCACAACTGAGTACTGTGTGCAGTCTTGGTGTCCTGACTGTAGGAGGGATGTATTTGCCATGGAGGCAGTTCAGAAGTGGTTTACTCGATTTACTCCAGAGATGTGGAGTTTATCCTCTGAAGAGAGATTGAGCAGTTCATGACAATACTGCCTGGAGTATAGAAAAATGAGAGGAGATGTCGGAGGTCTGGACGATGTTAAAGGTGATTGACAATGTAGATGTGAAGTGGATATTTCCTCATGTGGGACAATCTCGAACGATCCGAAAACCATAGTTTTATGATGAGGTGGGGGAGAAATGAAACAGGGGTGAGGAGAACATACTTCTGTCACAGGGTTGGGATTCAGTGTAATTCACTGCCCCAGAGTGCATTAGGTGGTGGGATATTGAGTAAGTGAAGGAATATGGAGAGCGGACAGGAACGTGGAACTGAGGCTGCAATGACATCAGCTATGATTGTATTCAATGTCGGAAGAGGCCTGAGGGGTTGGATTGCCGAACTGATGCTCCTCGTTCTTATTCAGCGCTTTGAATGTGTTAAATGGGGGAGGACTGGTTATCAGACAGGAAGCAAGCACTCCGGATAAATCAGCCTTAGTCAGTTTGACAGAACGTCACCAGTGAAATCACACAGTGACCAGTGCTAGGTCCACAGCTCTTTACAATCTGTATCAATGATCAGGAGGAGTGGAACAAATGTACTGCAACTAAATTTGCCATTTAAACTAAGATAAACAGGAAACTAAATTATCAAGGGAAGGTGGAGAGTCTGTAATTGGATATGGACAGGTGAGGTCAATGGATAAAAGTTTAGCTAATGGGATTAAAGATAATATATAGTCTGTCATTTTCTTTAGGAAGAATGACAGATAGCATATTACTGAAACGGAAAAATACCACAGGACTTAGTGATGCAGTGTGTACTGGAGGGTCCATTCTGACCCTATCAGACACGGGAAGTGTTGCTCCATCTTCCTGATGTTCCCAGGGACCCCATTGCTCTCAACCACCATATATATCCTCCGTCTCCAAATGATGTTGACGTCGGCATACTGGGAGATGATGGATCTGTCACCCACTCCTGCCTGGAAAGTTCGGGATCATAGAAACTGAGTGAAACAGTGACCCTAACAGACACTGGCAGCACCATCCTCCCCCTTGTGTGAAGATGCTCATTGTGTTGAAGGAGGTGACACCCCGCTCTGTGACCAGCTCCTTGTTCAATCAGATTCCCCTCACACTCTGCTCCTGAGTTAAATGTAACTTGGGAAGCTGTTCCTGGAAAACCCGGTGTGGATACAGCAGATCCCTTTCCCCAAGCACACTCACTCCATGGTTTCAGATCTTCCTCTCTGTGCAGCCTCTGCTCCATTTGTTGTTCATCTTACAGACACAGGTGTTGTAACTACAGTCCCGATGGTCCATCAAGAGTTGGGTCACCAAATCCTCATGTCTCCCTGAATGTCTGAGGCGGGTCACAGCACAACCTCTAGCAAACCATCCACTAACCTCCACTAACTTTTCTATAACAGGAGTCAGTCAGAAGCCCCTCAGCTACAAGTTAGATGCCTGCTCTTTTACAATAATACTCGAGAGGTTTACTCGTGTTACTGACTACACAATCAACTGAGAGGGATAAGCACAGGTGTTCAGTGGACACGCACAGAGCAAGGTTCAAAGACATGTCTAAAGCTGCTGGAACCGCTGTCCAACATGGGGCACCACATGGGGCACACCGGGAAGTGAGCAGCAGCCCAGCACACACACACCCCTGTCCAATGATCACCACATGGGGCACACCGGGAAGTGAACAGCAGCAAAACACACACCCCCCTGCCCATGGAGCAGTACATCAGACACACCGGGAAGTGAGCAACAGTCAAACACACACACCCCTGTCCATGGAGTACCACATGGGGCACACCAGGAAGTGAACAGCCCAGCACACACCTCCCCGTCTATGGAGTACGACATGGGACACACCCGGAAGTGAACAACAGCCCAGCACACACAGCCCTGTCTATGGAGCACCACATGGAACACACCGGGAAGCGAACAGCAGTCTGACACACAACATTTCATTGTTTCTGACCTTCACAATGCCAGGTCTCGATACACTAGGGATCCAAATGGGACCCACAGCCGGGACGTACAGGAGACCACGAGCCATACGTTTTGTACATTGTTTCTGAGCTTCATAATGATTTCCCCGGGATTCCAGAGATATGAGCACCAACGGCCAGGTTAAGGTACAGAAGGACGGATATTCATGTTATAATTGGATGATTACTTGATTGACAAGTTCAGTCATCGTGGCTCTTCTCAGACAAATGAGATAAACTGGATGAGTGGTACTTTCTTAGTTCCAATAACAAAAATAAGAATATAAAGTAAATGTGCTGACAAATCAGCTGAAATCCACGTCACAGAATCAGACACCATAATCCAGATGATATATCTGTGCAGCATGTAGTAGTGTTCAGACCAGGCTAGTGTACTGCTCAATACAACCCAGCAATCTGTGCAGACCACACCAGTCCATGAACTACCTCTCCAGCACTGGGAGCTATGCAGTGAACAGCAGTGAATTGTTATGTAATCCAGGAGCATTTACCCTCCCAGCATGTAGTGCAGTGTACGCCACCCCAGGGCATGGATCTGTAAACCAGGAGCTTTTACCCTCCCAGCATGTAGAGCAGTGTACGCCACCCCAGGGCATGGATCTATAAACCAGGAGCAGTTACCCTCCCGGCATGTAGAGCTGTGTAAACTGCCCCAATGCATTGTTCAGTAACACTGTGTTAGATCACTGCCCAGCGTGGGGAAACCTGCAGCCCATGCTGGAAGTGACAGGATGTGCAGCTCCAATCCATTTGCAGCTCCATATCTCCATTGTATCAATGGATGCAGAATATCTCAAGAGGAAGGAGGAAAATGACTTAGGGTTAATTAGGCTAGGATCAGACAAGGCTCTAGAGGGTTACAAGGTAGTCAGGAAGGAAGTGAAGAATAATCTCAGGAGAGCGAGAAGCGGGCATGAAAAAGACTTGGTGAGTAAGAATAAGGTAAAACTTAAGATGCTCTATACTTTTGTGAGGAACAAGATGATGGCTTTAGTGAGGGTAGGGCTCATCAGGATAGTGGAGGGAACTTGCGCCAGGAGTCGGAGGAGATAGGGGAACATAGAACATTACAGTGCAGTACAGGCCTTTCGGCCCTCGATGTTGCGCCGACCTGTTATACCAATCTGAAGCCTATCTAACTTACACTATTCCATGTACGTCCATATGCTTGTCCAATGACGACTTAAAATTACTTAAGGTTGGCGAATCTACTACTGTTGCAGGCAAAGCATTCCAAAGCTGTCTCTTTAAGTCTTTCCTGGCTACTTTGTAACCCTCAAGTGCCCTAACTGAGCCTTCACATCCCATCCTAACATAAGTCACTGTTTTCCTCTTGACCAGAGATTCCACTCCATTCCTTTACCACCGCTCCCGCACTCTACAGCTTCCTCCCTGCCTGACAGGTACATACATATCAAGGACACACAGTAGCTTTTCCTTGAATAAGTTCCACGTTTCTAATGTGCCCATCCCCTGCAGTTTCCTTCCCCATCATATGCTTCCTAAATCGTGCCTACTGGCACCGTAATTGCCTTTCCCCCAGCTGTAACTCTTACCCAGTGGTATACACCTATCCCTTTCTATCACTAAAGTAAACGTAACAGAATTGTGATTGCTATCACCAAAGTGCTCACCTACTTCCAAGTCTAACACGTGACCAGGCTCATTACCCAGTATCAAAACTAATTTGGCTTCATCCCTTGCTGGCCTATCTACGAACTGTCTACACCATAATCAAGATGGTATATCTGTGCAGCATGTAATAGCGTTCAGACCAGACTAGTGTACTGCACAATGCATCGTTGCTGGCCTATCTATATCAGTAAGCCCTCCTGCACACACTGAACAAAATCTGACCCCTCTATAGTACTCGTACTATAGTGTTCCCGTTTAATATATCAAAAGTTGAAGTTCCCCATTACATCTACCCTGTCTCTGTTACTCCTATCGAGAATCATCTTTGCTATTCTTTCCTCTACATCTCTGGAACTATTCAGAGGCCTGTAGAAAACTCCCAATGGAGTGACCTCTCCTTTTCTGTTTCTAACTTCAGCTCATACCACCTCAGTTGACGAGTCCTCAAACATCCTTTCTGCAACTGCAATACTGTCCTTGACCAACAATGTAACACCTCCCCCTCTTTTACCATCTTCTCTGTTCTTACTGAAACATCTAAATCCTGGAACCTGCAACAACTATTCCTGTACCTGCTCTAACCATGTCTCCAAAACGGCCACAACATTGAAGTCCCAGGTACCAACCCATGCTGCAAGTTCACCCACCTTATTCCGGGTGTCCTTGGCGTTGAAGTGGACACACTTCAAACTAACCTCTTGCTTGCCGGTGCCATCTTGCGTCCCTGAAACTTGATTTTGAACCTCCCTACTCTCAACCCTTTCTATACTCTAACAACAATTTTGGTTCTCATCCCGCTGCTGGGTTAGTTTAAACCCACCCCATTAGCCTTAGCGAATTCCACCCCCACCCCACCCCCCCCCCCCCCCAGGATATTGGTACCTCTCTGGTTCAGATGAAGCCCATCCTGCTTGTAGAGGTCTCACCTACCCCAGAAAGAGTCCCAATTATCCAACAATCCAAAACCCTCCCTCCTGGAACATCCCTGTAGCCACGTATTCACCTTCTCTCTCTCCCTATTCCTTGCCTCACTAGAACGTGGCACAGGCAAGAAACCAGAGCCAACAACTCTGTTCATCCTAGCTCTAAGCTTCCATTCTAGCTCCCTGAAATTCTGCCTTAAATCCCCATCTCTCTTCCTACCTATGTCGTTGGTGCCTCTGTGGACCATGACTTGGGGCTGCGTCCCCTCCCCCTTAAGGATCCCATAAACAGGATCAGACACATCACGAACTCTGGTACCTGGGAGGCAACACACCAACCGTGAGTCTCTCTCATCCCCACAGACCCTCCTATCTGTCCCCCTAATTATGGAGTCCCCAATGACTACTACTCTGCTCCTCTTCCCCTTTCTCTTCTGAACAGCAGGGACAGACGCTGTACCAGAGCCCTCTACCCCACTGCTTTCCCCTGGTAAGTCCCCCCCCCCCCATAGTATCCAAAACGGTATATTTATTGTTGAGGTGAATGGCCACCGGGGATCCCTGCACTGCCTGCCGGTTCCCTTTCCGTCCCATGACTGCAACGCTTTTTCTTGTACATTAGGAGTGATTACCTCCCTGTAACTCCTCTCAATAACCCCCTCTGTTTCCCGAATGATCCGAAGTTCTCGCAGCTCCAGCTCCAGTTCCCTAACGCGGTTTTCAAGGAGCTTGAGTCAGGCGCACTTACAGCAGATGTAGTCAGCAGGGACACTGCTGGTGACCCTCACCTCCCACATTGTACAGGAGGAACATTCAACTGCCCTAACCTCCATTCCGACTGGTCTAAATTCACAAAGAGACTGTTGAAAAAAAATAAGGAATAAAAAAACTCGTTAACTTTCCAAGCTGTGGCACAGGTACTTTGTTTTTGGTTAGAGGAGGAGGATGGGTGCTTTAACAGATTATAATGTAAGGTAAGCTTTTCTGGGTGTTTGGTTTAATTCACAAGCGGGTTCATTGCTGTGTCGTAACAGCACACTTAGAACATTGTATTCAGTTCTGGTCGCCTTGTTTTAGGAAAGATGTAGAAGCTATAGTGAGGGTGCAGAGGAATCCCTAGGGATCAACAGAAATATTGGCACACACCACACGATCGAGTGAAATATTGAGGAAGTCACCACGTGAAAAATAAATACTGGCAGATTCTGCATTTCTGTATAAAGTTCAGTGTGTCAGTGTTTGTGGTGTGTCTGTACTGATGCCTGTATATCTGTGTGTGCACGTGCATCAGTGTATTGGCATTTCTCTCTGTGTGCTTTAGTATCTGTGTGACTGCACCAGTCTCTATGTGTGCCTGTGTATCTATATGCATATCTGTGTGTATCTGCGTGTCTATGTACGTATCCGTGTGCACAGCGGATCTGCCAGCCTCTGTGGTGTTTAAAGTGATGCAATGCCCGCCTCTGCTGGCCTTCACACTCTACTGCATTGATGGCAGTGGAGGGAGAAAACCATAAGGGATTCAGTCTAGGAGGTGGGGAGAGGGAGGTAGATCATAGAACCATCCAAACTGACAGCAACATCACACACGCACACTTCGGTATAGGAAGGATCATAATTGTACTGAGGACACTCAAAGTCCTGAAACTGGCCCAGTGGTGGTGGTAATATATCTAGGTATCAGACAAACTCTTCTGTGCATCCAGAGGTATTTGCAAAACAAAACAGCCGTGCAATGTGAGATATTCACAGTATTTAATGTCCTCTGATAGAAAAAAAAAGTGACATTTGTGCAGTGGCATGGAGAGACCAGCAGAGGGTGGCATTGTATGATTATAATCTTAACAGGGATAGACTTAGAGGTGAAGGAGAGGAGTAAG
This sequence comes from Chiloscyllium punctatum, assembly GCF_047496795.1. NCBI lineage: Eukaryota > Metazoa > Chordata > Chondrichthyes > Orectolobiformes > Hemiscylliidae > Chiloscyllium > Chiloscyllium punctatum. The sequence continues at coordinate 42,007,512 of NC_092788.1, forward strand.
GGTTTATCTCAATTTCAATGGATTTACCCCCAAAATCACGGAGCCATTGTTTCACAGAGATTTACACAAACATACATAGACACATTAAACACACAACACACATACATACCGATATGGACACTTACACACAAACACATGCACACACCTGCACACACAGTGGTTTCTTTAAGATATAGATAAGTATGTTTTTCATGAATAAGGGAATCAATGGTCAGTTGGTGAAGGCAGGAGAATGTGCCTGAGAAACATTTTAGCTGTGACCAAACGGGAGCACAGCAGATCCAAGGGGCTAAATGGCCTAATTCTGTTCCAATTTCCTATTTTGTGAAGGGATTCATTTTGGAAGTCGAAGTTGAATGCAGATTACTTGGTAAAATGTAGGATTCATAGCAGTGTGGAGGAACAAACGGATCTTGGGGTCCATGTCTGCAGGTCTCTAATTTGCCACCTAAGTTGATAGAGCTGTTGAGAAGGCATATGGTGTGTTGGTTTTCATTTCAGGGGGACTGAGTTGAAGAGTCGCAAGATTATGCTGCAGGTCTATAAAGCTCTGTTGAGACCATATTTGAAATGTTCTGGTTGTCTCATTATAGAAAGGATATGGAAGCTTTAGAACGGGAGCAGAGGAGATTTACCAGAATGCTGCCTGGACTAGAGGGCTTGTCTTATAAAGAAAGGTTGAGGGAGCGATGGCTTTTCTCACTGGAGTAAAGAAGGATGAGAGGTAACTTGATAGAGCTGAACAAGATGGTGAGAGTTACAGACAGAGTAAATAGTCAGATTCTTCTTCAGAGGGTGGAAATGGTTGTCACGAGATGAGCATAATTTTAAGGTGTTTGGAGAAAGGTTTTGGAAGATGTCAAAGGCAGTGAGACACTAGCCCCCCTCCCCCTCCCCACAAACCGGGTCCCTGGTACTGTGAGACAGCCGTGCTAACCACTGAGACATCATGCCCCTCTCCCCCTCCCCCAAAACTGGGTCCCTGATACTGTGAGACAGCCGTGCTCACCACTGAGACACCATGCCCCCTCCCCTCCCCCCAAACCGGGTCCCTGGTACTTTGAGACAGCTGTGTTAACCACTGAGACACCAAGTCCCAATTCCCGACCCCCATCCCTCCAACCGGATCCGTGGTACTGTGAGACAGCGGTACTAAACACTGAGACATTATGCCCCCCCTCCCTCCCCCCAAACCGGGTCCCTGGTACTGAGAGACAGCCGTGCTAACCACTAAAACACCATGCACCCTCCTCTCCCCCATTCCCCAATCCATGTGTCTGGTACTGTGAAACAACCATGCTAACCACTGAGACACCATTCCGCCGTCCCCGCCCCCTCCCCCAAAACGGAGTCACTGTGTTCTGTATTACTGGGGAAAATGTAAATAAAAGTGATGAGCTTAGAGCTATGATGTTGTGGCATAAAAGAGACATGGGTTTCTCAGGGGCAGGAATGGTTGCTGGATGTTCCAGGGTTTAGAACAGTTAACAAGAATAGGGAGGGGGGAAAAGAGGAGGGGGTGTAGCACTGCTAATCAGAGAGGGTATCACAGCTACAGAAGTGAACATTATCGAGGAAGGTTTGCCTAATGAGTCATTATGGGTGGAAATTAGGAACAGTAAGGCAGCAATCACCTCAGTAGGGGTTAAATACAGGCCCCCCAATAGAAGCAGGGAGATTGAAGAAAGCATAGGTCGGCAGATTTTGGAAAAGTGTGAATGGAATAGGGTAGTTGTAATGGGTGACTAACTTTCCCAATATTGATTGGAACCTCCTTCCAGCAGATGATTTGGAAGGAGCTGTTTTTGTAAGGTGTGTTCAAGAGGGTTTCCTAACTCAGTACGTTGACAGGCCGACAAGGGAAGAGACCATTTTGGATTTGGTACTCAGCCATGAGCTGGGGCAGGTGTCAGATCTTGCGGTGGGAGAGCATTTTGGTGATCGTGACCACAACTGCCTCATCTTCTACATAGCTATGGAGAAGGAGAGAAGCAGGCACAATGGAAGGATATTTAGTTGGGGAAAAGGAAACTATGATACTATCATACTGTGTTACGAAGCATGGACTGGGAGCAATTGTTCCATGGAAAGGGCACTATAGATATGTGGAGACTGATTAAGGAACAGTTGTTGCGAGTGATGCATAAATGTGTTCCTCTGAGACAGGCAAGAATATAAAGGAACCTTGGATGACGAGAGCGGAGGAGCTTCTCGTCAAAAGAAATAAGGCAACATATGTAAGGTGTAAGAAGGAAGGGTCTTGCTCAGCTCTAAAGGATTAGAGGCAGGCGAGGAAAAAGCTCAAAAATAGTCTGAGGAGAGCCAGGAGGGAGCAGGAAAAAGGCTTGGCAGGAACGATTAGGGAGAATCTAAAGGCATTTTGCACATATGTGAAGAATAAGAGAATGATAAAAGAAAGAGTATGGACGATCAGGGATAGCATAGGGAACTTGTATATAGAGTCTGAGGAGGTAGGGGAAGCCCTAAATGAGTTTTTTGCTTCCGTCTTTACAAAAGAAAAGGACTTTGTAGTCAATGAAACCATTGAGGAGGAGGTAATCCTGCTGCAACAGAGAGATTGAGGAAGCTGATGTGTTGAAAATTTTGATAAACATTAATATTGACAAGTCACCAGGGCCAGACCAGATGTGGCCTCGGCTGCTTTGGGAAGCGAGAAATATGATTGCTTCGCCGCTTGCGAAGATCTTTGCATCCTCGCTCTCCACCGAATTCGTACCTGAGGACTGGAGGGAGGCAAATGTAATTCCTTTCTTCAAGAAAGGACATAGGGAAATCCCCGGAAATTACAGACCAGTAAGTCTCACGTCTGTCATCTGCAAGGTGTTAGAAAGGATTCTGCGGGATAGGATTTATGACCATCTGGAAGAGCATGGCTTGATTAAATGCAGTCAGCACGGCTTTTTGAGGGGCAGGTCATGCCTCACGAAACTTATTGAGTTCTTTGAGGATGTTACTAGAAAAGTTAATGAGGGTTGAGCGGTGAATGTTGTGTATCTGAACTTCAGCAAGGCATTTGATGAGGTTCCCCATGGTAGGCTCGTTCAGAATGTCAGGAGGAATGGGATACAGGGAGAATTAGCTGTCTGGATATAGAATTGGCTGGTCGACAGAAGTGGTTGTGGAAGGAAAATATTCTGCCTAGAAGTCAGTGGTGAGTGGTGTTCCACGGGGCTCTGTTCTTGGGCCTCTACTCTTTGTAATTTTTATTAGTGACTTGGATGATGAGATTGAAGGATGGGTTAGCAAGTTTGCAGAGGACACAAAGGTTGGAGGTATCATTGACAGTATACAGGATTATTGCAGGCTGCAGCACGACATTGCCAGGATGCAGAGATGGGCTGAGAGGTGGTAGATGGAATTCAATCTGGATAATTGCATGTTGATGCATTTTGGAAGGTCGAACTTGAAAGTTGAGTATAGGACTAAAGGCAGCATTATTGGCAGTGTGGAGGAACAGCGGGATATTGGTGTGCAGGTACATATATCCCTTAAAATTTTCACCAAGGTGGACAGGGTTGTTAAGAAGGCATATGGTGTTTTTGGCTTTCATTAACAGGGGGATTAAGTTTAAGAGCCGTGAGATCCTGTTGCAGCTCCATTTACTCATACCCCTCTACTTATTCTCCCATTTCCTCATACTCCGACACTGAATTCTCCTGCTTTTTCATATAACGATACTAATTCTGCCATTTCCTCATATCCCAGTATGATTCTCTCATTTTCTGATGCCCGAGTTTAAATCTCGCATTTAGGAGTGCCCTACTGTAATTCTACATTTTAATGGTGACTTGCACCAAATATCACTGAGCACCACTTCTTCCATTAACTATGTAGCTGCAATGATTCTCCCATGTCGTGGTCCACTGCTGTAATTCACCAATTTTGGCGTTCACTGCATCAAATTCTCAAATTGCCAATTCTGCACTAATCCACCCTTTTGTCATGAACTGAAGAAACTCTCCCACTGAGTATTGCCTTGCCCCAACTCTCCTGTTTTGCAATTTCCTGACAAACATCTTCCACATAATGGTTTACTGCTCAAAGTTTTTTCATTAATTTCGCCCTGCATCGAATGCCCACTTTCCTGCACTTTACAACATTTCTCCGACTGACTGATTCCTGCCCGTGTTCTCCCATTTAACTATGCTCTGTTCCAACTCTGCATGCTTTAAGCACCCCACACCAATTCTCGAATTCAATAATGCCCTGAAACAATTCTCATGTTCATTGATACCCAAACCAACCTCTCCCAGTGTTGGGAACGCCACTCTGACTCTCTGAGATAGTGGTGCCATACCCCAATTCGCTGTTAAAGTTCCACTGTGCAATTTTTCCATTTTGTGGTTCGTGCAACAATTGTCCCAAACACAGCTTCACTTCCGTGCACCATTCTCCCATTTTCGAATCCTGCACGAATCTTCTTTTCATCAGCAGCTTCACCTCCACCACATTTAAAATTATTCAGCACCAGTTCTCCCACGTCTTCCACCAATTCTCTACTTTCGTGACATCGCCACCAACTCTCCCATTATTGATGCCCTGCGTCAATTGTCCCATTGCGTTGTTTCCTGATACACTTCCTCCACGTATTGGCTTCCCTGCTCCAAATTTTTTTTTTCATTTCTTGGTGGGCGGACTCGAATCTCGACTTTACTGCTGCTTGCAAAATTGTTCCTTCTCAATGATTCCCTGCCCCTATTCTCCCATTGAGAGGTGTTCTGCTAAAATTCTTTAATGAATAGGCAATTTGTACTAATTTTCCAATGTAATGGCACTGTGCAGCAATTCTCCCATTTACTGATACCCAACAATTCTCCCACTGCCTGACACCCTGACACCTGTCGTGGAAATTTAATCGACTCGAATCAACTGCTTGCAAGAGCAAAGGAAAGGCTTTTTTTTCAACCTCTGCATGCAGAGCGGCCAATATACTTGGCAAAAGTGCCTTATGTAAGTGCTGTGAACAAACTTCACATATTCGTGATCCTTATCACATGCTCAAGGACAAGTGTTGGGAAAGATTCGAGCTCATATTTTCTCATTCCCATGCCTTGGACATAATTGTCTTTATGTTTTCCGAAGCTTTTTTTCTGAACTCGGCTGCTCGCAAGGCCAGGTGAAATGTTTGCAAAGTTCCACAAAGACAAACTGACTCCTCCACGCAGAATTTAGGAAAGTATTTGCATATTTCAGCGAAGCATTAAATTTTGCAAAACATTCTCTGACAGATTTCACAGTAAATGTTAATTTTGTTAATTTTCCTTTGCATTTTTCAATTTTTTGTCATTTTACAACAAGGACAACAACCAAAAAAAAAAGCCAGATTGCTATATATCAAAAATAATTTATGAACACCAGGCATTTCCTCAGACACCACCTAACTCTAACAAAGCTTTGTGGTGTTTTTTTCCATTTCCCTGGTTTGCCTGATACACAGCCCATCTTCACACGTCACATTCGTCAACGTCGCTGTAGGGTGCGGACAAGCAATCGGATTTTCCTTCTTTGGGGCCACTGATAGTTTAGCATTTCGTATCTTACTGCATTCATAAGCAAGTGGTGTAGGCAGGTACACAACTAAGGTCTTATTCAAAGCAATATGAGTAAGACCAGTCCTACAACTAGTAGAACGATAAGGGTCCATTACTCCCATCCTCCATAAGGGACGTGAGCCATCGGGAGGAGAAGTCATCTGCTCGTGGAGGCGGTCATTTAGCTGCCTTCATACCATTTATTAAACTAGTAATATCTTGGGACTCATCAGGAACATTAATACAGCACGAGGTACCTAACGTTTTGCAGACACCCCCTCTCTCGGCCGTCAGGATGTCTAGTACGAATCGATTTTGTGTCACTGCTTCCTAACCGCCATTAACTCAGTGTTAATGAGTGCTAGGCCTTCCTCCGTCTCATTTGCGAATACACCATATGCGAGGATGTTCTGCGAGTGTGTACCCATTCCAATGTAGAGGGATGCCCCTTCGAATTCTGCAATTGCTGCCTTTTAGGGCGAACACTGTTGTGTTTGGTGGACAGTATCGCGGTGTAGCAGCACCCCTTTCTCCGCGGGGGAGTGGTGGTACCCTTTCTCGCCACCTGCCCATATTAACCTGCCATCCTGATTAGATTAGATTACTTACAGTGTGGAAACAGGCTTTTCCGCCCAACAAGTCCACACACACCAGCCGAAGCGCAACTCACCCATACATTTACCTAACACCTAACACTACACGCAATTTAGCATGGCCCATTCACCCTACCTGCACATCCTGGTGACTGTGGGAGGAAACTCATGCAGACACAGGGAGAATGTGCAAACTGCACACTGTCAGTCGCCTGAGGCGGGAATTAAACCGGGGTCTCTGGCACTGTGAGGCAGCAATGCTAACTACTGTGCCACCATGCCGCTCATGGTCTGAACATTGATAAAGGAACAAGCAATGTTTATGGTCGTATCATTCGTGTATGTTGCTGTACAAGAGTCATTGTTCAAGTACAGCATCAAGGTACACTGTGAGATACCCAAAAGGAGTCTCCCCCGATTGGTGCAAATACAAGTTTCTCCCCTGCAATCCACTATCTGCAATGCTGTGGACGGTAGCGTGTCAGGCTTGGGGCTGTAGTTCGCCTGGAGTTCGGGTGGTGACACGAGATTTGCCCAAATTGCCACCCACTATCACGGTCAGGCTAGTGGAAGCAGACAGCTGGCATTTCTCGCCAGGCTCTCAGTAATTTGCTGGGCAATCTACCTTTGGGCTGTGTGCAAACATATCCAACAAGTGTAGCCAACGTCTAATCTCTCGTTTTGTCTTATGACCAAAGCACATGCTCTGTTCCCTTCACATCAAACAATGATCCTTCGCAGCTCCCAACCTACTGGCGTCGCATTTATGCCATTTATATCCAGCAGGCAAATCCCCCTCCTGCTTTAAATTCGCTTTCTCGTCACGGCCGTCTCCCTTCGGGTTCGCGTGTGTCAATAATGCCCTTTGCCCGGCTTGGGGTTAGGTCCATGATCTGGTTGCCATGCCCCACTGCTCCTATCGTCTGTAGTACATTCTGCACTGCATCTCGGAGGGCGGGGGTGGGGCGACTGCACCACTATATTCACCTGTCTATAGATGTCAGAGAAGGATCTATATATTCCACACCACGAGACTCCCTCATTGCTCTTCTGAGTCTTACTTTGATCATAGAATATTTATTTCCCATGTCAGGTGCCCCTTTTGCCATGGTGGCTACTACTAAATGCCAGTCACTGGCGCGGCATGGATCCCTGCATAAATCTTAATTATCCAATTTATAGTCGTCCTTGTTACTGAACGGCTATGGGTCGCATGTAAAGATCCACTTCGTCCTATCAGTTAAGAATACCGTCAGCTGCTGCATCCCAGACGCCCCTGCCCTTATGAATAGTCCTACCAGGGCGCTTGCTAGCAGTGTGAACTGGGGCAGCCCCACACTTGCTTAAGTCTTCTAATAAATACTTGCTCTAAATTTGTTTTGGTGTTGTGCAATGTCTCCTCAGTCCCAGCTGCAAGTTTGTAAGGGCTGGCGTGTATCCACCTGGATGTTCCGGCGACCTTAACAGCTATCTGTGCTGTAAGGCGTACTTGAAACGGTCCCAGCCACCTCTTCGCCTTCCTGTTTTCCCTCCTGAAGTCTTTCACCACCATTCAGGCTCCAGGTTATAGATCGTACATCTTCCCTTCTGCTGATTGGGGTAGTGCTGTCTTCACTTGAATCTGTATTTGGGACAGAAGTGCAGAGAGTTTCATGCAGTAACACAACGCCTCATCCACACAGTGGCCTGTTATCTGGCTTTCCTTACGTCTCGGGACAATTCCTGTGTTTGACGGCCTACCAAACAAAATTTCAAACGGGCTAAGGTTAGCGCTCCCTCTCCTCCTAGATCTCATACACATTAGCACAATTGGAAGTGCCTTTGTCCATGTCATCCCTATATCCTCACAGCATTTTCTCAATATATTTTTTAAGGTAGAATTTTCTCTTTCCGCTGCCCTACCGCTCGTTTGGTGGTAGGCACAGTGTTATCCCATGTTTATTCCCAAATACTCACTAATCTGCTGTAGGGCATTATGGACAAATGGTGTCCCACTGTCACTACTAAGCCTAGAGTGTAGGTTTGCTCGCTGAGCTGTAGGTTTGATATCTAGACGTTTCAGTACTTGGTTTATGGAGGTTAGTGGGCTAGTGTAGGATAAGTGGGCTTGGATCGGCGCAACATCGAGGGCCAAAGGGCCTGTACTGCCCTGTATTTTTCTATGTTCTATGTTCTAGGTAACATCATCAGTGACGAACGCCAAGTGAAGAGAAGCTGTTGTCTCCTGCTTTCTAGTTATATGTTTGTCCAAGGTGGGGTTGCTGGGGTTTGTGGTGATGCCATTTCCTGTTCGTTTTCTGAGGGGTTGATAGATGCTATCTAGATATATGTCTTTTTTTATGGCGTTGTGGTTGGAGTGCTAGGCCTCAAGGAATTCTCTGGCATGTCTTTGCTTAGCCTGTCCCAGGATAGATGTGTTGTCCCAGTCAAAATGGTGTTTAAATTTCATCCGCGTGAAGGGCTACGAGGGAGAGAGGGTCATGTCTTTTTGTGGCTAGGTGGTGTTCTGTATCCTGGTGGCTAACGTTCTTCCTGTTTGTCCTACGTATTGTTTGTGGCAGTCCTTGCATGGAATTTTGTATATGACGTTGGTTTTGTCCATGGGTTGTACTGGGTCTTTTAAATTTGTTTGTTTTGTTTGAGACTGTTCATGGGATTCAGAGAGGTCTTAATAGTCTGGCTGCCACTTCTGAGACGTCATTGATGTATGAAAAGGTCGATAGGGTTTCTGGCTGTGTTCGGTCTACTTGTCGTGGTTTGTTCCTGAGGAATCTGTGGACGGTATTTTTTAAGTGTCCGTTCTTCTTGAATACATTTTATAGGTGTTTCTCCTCTGTTTTCCAAAGTTCGTCTGTGCTGAAATGTGTGGTGGTTCGTTGGAATAGTGTTCTGATACAGCTTCCTTTTTGCGTGTTGGGATGGTTGCTGGTGTAGTTAAGTATTGGGTCAGTGTTTGTCGGTTTGCTGTATATGCAGACACACCAGATAATTCCGAGAGGCCTCTTAGTCCAATCACAACGCCATAAACAAACACATAGATCGATTTACCATCTGTCAACCCCTCAGAAAACGAATAGGAAATGATATCACCACAAACCCCAGGAATCCCATCCATTACAAACTTATAAATAGAAAGCAGGACACAACATCTTCACTTCACTTCACTTCACTTGGAGATCGCCACTGATGATGTTACCTAGCCAGGTAATGAAACGTCTGGATAACAAACCTACAGCTCAGCGAGCAAACCTACACCCTAAACCTCAACCGGAGCTATAAACCTTCACAAACCTTGGGACTACTAAGCCTCTCAGGCATGCTCCATCTCGCAATTATTTCAGTTAGGAAAGCTTTGGTTATGGCACTGGCATTTTGTTTTGCCGTGGGGGACGCTTGCACCCATTTGGAAAACATATCAACTATTACCAGACAATACCTTCTTCCTTCGCAGGGTGTTAGTTCTGTCAAATCCAGTTGTAAATGTTCAAATTGTTTTTGGGGTTTCGGAAGTGATACATGACTCATCTGTATTCCCCTCCCCACATTATTGTAGCAGAGATAACACATCGTTCACAATATTTCTGGAAGTAATGAGTAAATCCCTCAGTGTACCAATGTGCTGAAATGCTGTCATATCGCCCCTCTTTTGACACATGTTCCTTACCGTCTGTCAATTTGGCATAGAATGGAAATAATGTTCGTGGTAGAAAGGGTTTAACATTGGGGCCACACCATACCCGTTACCTCAAACTGAACTCTGCTTTATCCCACTCAAACGTGTCTTCAAGCCTGTACTTCGACTGTGACTCCCGTACGTCTGCTGTTGGGGTCAGGATTTTTGTCATTCCCATGTCAAACTGATCATTTACCGGCTGCTGGGCTGCCCTCCTTGCCGCTGAGTCTGCCCTTGCATTTCCTTGAGAAACGGAATCGTTATTTTTCGTGTAGGCTTCATATTTACACACAGCGATTGATTTAGGCAATAGGACCGCTTCCAAGAGGTCAGAAATCTGATCACGGTGTGTGATGGGCTTTCCGGTGAAGGCCAAGAAGTCCCTGTATTTCCATTGGGTTCTAACATCATGTGTAACTCCGAATGCGTATCTGCTATCGGTTAAACATTCACTGTCTTTCCCTTAGCCAATTTACATGCCTCAGTCAATGCCATCAGCTCCGCTGCTTGCGCTGACAGTTGAGAAGGGAGTGATCCCGCTTTGAATACCTCATGGGTAGTTACTACAGCATCCCCAATACAATTCTGGCCTATCTCCTTGCTCCTCAATGCTGAACCATCCACAAAAAAACCCCGCCATATTTGGATTCTGAAGTGGCGAATTATGCAAGTCTTGTCTAGGCAGCACATTTCATTAATTACAGCGATACAATCATGTGGGTCTCCGTCTCCTTCTCTAGTGAGAGGACTTGCAGCATTAAGGATGTTACATCGTTTTATTGCAATGTTAGGCTTCTCCAAGAACACAGTATTGTATCTGAGTTAACGTACTGCCGACGCATGTGCTGTCTTTTGCTCGGAAAACAGTAAGGATACTGCTTGTGCAATCAGTTTGGTTAAGTCGCCATAGCCGATTATATAGCAACCACAGCTCGCAGGCATTTACGCAATCCTGCCGCTACGAGGTCTAGCTTAGCCGAAAAATAAGCTGCCAGCCTGAATTTTTCCCCATGATCCTGCAACAACACAGATGTCATGCAGCCATGTTTTTCATCTACCATTTGACAGAAGGCTTGTTTGGATTCGGAATCCCCAGTGTAGGTGTACTTTGAAACGTCTTTTTCAATTCAACTCGGCCACTGGGATCCATTGCAACGGACCTTGGTTCTGCTACCCTTTTCCATGGGCAATGTCACTTCAGGGCGCCTCAAGATTTGTGTAATGTGGGATAAACGTTCTTCAGTAGGAGCGTATGCACAAAAAGGATATCAATTGTTTCCTCATGTGAGGCCTTGGAATTTGCTGAATTACTTGCACTCTGGCTTGACCAATGGCCTTCCCTTGTTCAGATATTAAGTGACTGAAGAACTTCTCTTGTTGTTGCATAAATTGAAGCTTTGCGAGACTGGCTTTGTGCCCTTTCCTCGTGCAATGCAAGGGAATCCTTCTCAAATTGCTCCTCTGTCGGTGCTACTATTAAGCAATCGTCTACAGATTGCAGAAGCGCAGACCCAGGGGTTAAAACAAGAGTCTCCAGACTCCTGCGTAGAGCCTCATTATATATGGTGGGTGACTCACAGTAACATTTACAAACTAGTGTGAACTCATAAGATTTCATTTTGAATGAATAAGTGAAGCAGAATTGACTATCTGGATGCACCATTCCACTAAAGAATGTATTTGCTAAATCCACAGCAGGGAACCATTTACTGTCCGGTGGAAATTGAACTAATACAGTATAGGGTTTGGAAACACTTGATGCGCCCAGGACAACACTGCTATTGACTGCCTGCCGGTCTTGAACAAACCTGCATTCCTCCGGTTCACTTGGAATTTTTGCCTTTTTGATCAGAAAAATGGGAGTTCTCACCGGTGAGTTTACACAGGGGATTATCACTCTAGCCTTTGGGAAGGACTGAAAGACTGGAGTAACTACATCCATGGCCTCGGGTTTTAATGGGTATTGTGCCCTGCAAGGACGATACTCCGACTTCGTGGTTACTCGTATTGGTTCACAACCTCGTATATGCCCCACATCATGTTTGCCTTTTACCCATAATTCAGTAGGGACCGTTATTAATCTTGTGTCTGAGAAGTTTATCTTAAGGAAACGCCAGGCCAGCCTTCAAGGCTCTTCAGGGCTAGAGGGGGTTACCTCGACTGTTCTATTGCCTGAGTTAGACAAATTAATTTCTTCCTATATGTCCACACATCTGCATTGAACCACATACCCACATCGTCCCAGAACATCCAACATTTCGTTCTTTATGCCTTTAGTACCCATGGCCCCAAATCCTGCCACCAGTCACTGCACACCTTCGCCAGTGACACGCGAGGAGCATAGCCTTCCACATCAAAAATATAGAGTTTACTTGCCGTCGCAGGTACTTTACATAAGTTCACACTGACTGCACATCTGTCATCTCTTCAAATAAAATTCGCACAATAACAACTGACCTGGCTTAACCAATCTCCTGAACCAATACTTCTCTTATGGTTCCTCAGGGATATCGTGGTGTATGTGTGCTGTGCAGTGCAGCATATTCCTGCAAAAAAAAAAATCGGTGTTAATAGGATTAACATGGTTACCTGCTTCCAGGGCGAGTGAATTGCTCACTGAACTCATTGCTCTCTGGCTTAATAGCCACCCATAGACATACACCAGGGGTGGTGGGTTGTATTTTACAGTTTACACTTGTGAATCTTCCCTTTGAATTACCTGTAAGCCTGTCGGTGTACTGAGCAAATACAACCCCAGTCTCACTATGAGATCCTAAGCCATCAAGTGTAAAGGACAGAATTCCGCTAGCAGAATTGAGAATTAGAATGGATACACATTACTGATTTCACACAATATGGGTGCGGTAAAACTCTCTCATATCAGGATGCCTGATTACTCCATTGAGTTCAGGAACATTCCACTCAGCTTTATTGGTGTCAACTCTCTGAACTGTCTTGATTTGAGGAGTGAATATGCTGGCCATGGATCTACCAACAAGGGAACAGGTATACCTTCCACATATAACATAGAGGTAGGCATCGACATATACGCATCATTGTTATATTGAACATATTGTCCACACTTCGCAATCTCAATGTCCAATATAGATTTGGGATACATCTCAGTGCCCGTTATGTTAGTAGAAGTGATTAGCATTAGGGATTCTTCGTTGCCAAGAATAAAGGAAAGAGGTTAACCTGTACCTTGTGGCCTGCCCACCTCAACCTCAGTCGTCCCCTGTCAGTCACCATGCTGTCCAGCCTCCAGGACCGATTGAGGCTGTCTGTGCGGGCACTGTCTGGACCAGTGGTCCATTGCTCCACAAAAAAAAGCACCAGCCAGATCTATCTCTGCAAGCACACTTTCGCGATCCCTTCCTCTTTTGCGAACTCCACCTGTGCCTCTCTCTTTTCCCGCAGCCCCTACCTCCAATGGCTGAACGACCATTTGCATTATAATAAGCTGAGGTTCATGTGATTGCTGTTCCCTCTTTAATTTCCGGTTGTGGTTCTCTTGAGCCAGTAGTTTTTCAGCATGTATCACGTATTGTTCTATCGAATTCAACTTTCCCGTGTCCCAGGTAATACACGTATATTATTTTTATTTTGTTGTTTCGTACTTCATTCCATTGATGAAGCTGCTCCTCAGGTGTGCCTCATACGATGTGATCTCAGCCGTCGTTATGTCCTTGGGTGGTATCAGTCCACAATAGACGTTATCGACTTTCGTGAGGCGCTAAAGATACTGGGACATTGTCTCGACTTCTTTAGGGATTCTTGCTTCAATTGATTGTGGGTACGATATGCTATTGGTGATTCAGCAGACCCTGAGGCAGCGACCGTTGACTTGGAATCTTCGTGAAGTGTATCTCGTAGGGGGGCTGTAGCTCTTCGAGGGAACCCATTAAGGTCAGGATCTAATCCAGTCTTAAGACACTGTCCAGCTTCATTAGATTGTTTTCCGTGTGTCTGTGCATGTGCACTGGTGTTTATACGTGTACTTGATCTATCTTTATTTCGAGATTTTCTTTCCCTGAAATCAGGCTAAGCTTTCAACATGTGATAAGCACTCCAATTCACAGGTTCTATTTTACCCTTCCATTTCTCCTTCTTTCTCTCCTCCAATGGTGACCTCAGCATTTGCAACTGAATATTACTAAAACTTCCTTCCTCCAGATAAACACATTCCATGATTTACATTTTTAACTGTTTTTCAGAAACTGGGCCATAATTATTCAGCATATATTCTATTTTTTCTTTACCATTCCGAGTTACCTGTCGACCCTCTTTTTGTTTGCGCTTGCTGGAGCCGATTTTCATGGATATTGGAAAAGTGTTCATCTCTCTCTGTCTGTCTCTCCGTCTGTCTATCTGTCTATCTCTCTCTCTCTCTCTCTCTCTCTCTCTCTCTCTCTCTCACGATACCATAATCTTCTCTTTGCCAATATAACTTGCTTTTACCTCCGGAGTTCCCGTCTCATTGGGCGCGACCGCCTCATTGCCTTGGTTTTCAAAAACCAAGAACCAACGTAACCGGTACAGCTTTGGTGACTCCAACGCTGCCCATGGTGGCTCCAAGTCTCAAACCACCGTTATTGTTGCAGTGTCATAAACTCTCTAGAGTTGAGTATTACTCGAATACCGCACGGGAGTTCACTGGTCCCTCTTCCTGGTTCGTCTATTCTCTTCAAACGAGTCTCTATGTCTGATTTAGCCACAACTCTTACCCTGACCCTATTCGATTCGGAACGCGACTCTGGGGCGATCCACTTATCCCCAGTCCTCTCACTCAAAGGGGCCAATTCAGCGCTCGAAACAAAGTGAAAAACCTTCACGGCAGTGGCGCATACACCTCCTGGGAATCTTCAAAATCTTACCCAGTTGCAGGGCCCCAGGCGAGCCCCCGAGTTTACTGACGTGGAATTTCAATCGACCCGACGCAAATGCTACCACGAGGAAAGAAAAAGTTTATTTTTGAAATTTGCAGAATGGACCCGACACATTTGCAAGACGCCTCATAAAATGGACGCCTGACGGTTTTCAAATATCCCCTTTATACTATATATCATCTTCCCTCATCACACCTCAAGGCAGGAACATGGATCAGTCGAGTTCCTTTCCACACATGGAGTTGCTTTTTCTAATTCATTGCTTTTTCTAATTCATTGACTGCTGATATAATAGATTATTGGCCTTGAGAATCAGCTGAAAATTAGTTTGAACTTTACATTTTTGCTGTCTTTTTGCAAAGTTAGGTCCATACTTCTTTGTTTCAACCATGCTTTCACAGATTTCACCAAAAATGATAATTTTCCATTACAGGGGATCAGGCTGACAGTGACTCAATAAGTGTGATGGAGTGAGGATGATAGTGACACAATGAGGGTGAGGTGTCAGTGTGGTAGTGATGCAGACTGTGTGAGTGGATCAGGCCGATAGTTACGCAGCGCGGGGGGTCAGAGTGATAGTGATGCAGTAAGTCTGAGGGATCAGATCAATAGTGACGCAGTAAGTGTGAGGTGGTCAGGGTGATAGTGAAGCACTTCATGTGAGGGGTCACTGTGACAGTGACGCAGTAAGAGTGAGTGGTCAGGCTGATAGTGACGTGGTAATTGGAAGGAGATCAGGCTGATAGTGATGCAGTAAGTGTTACTGTGTCAGGCGCATCCTGACGCATAAAGTGGGAGGGGACAGGGTGATAGTGACGTAGTAAGTGTGATGGGGTCGGGCAGCGACTGACGCAGTGAGTGTGAGACAGTCAGGGTGATAGTGAGGGAGGAAGTGTGTGCGTTCAGACTGGTAGTGACACAGTAAGTTGAGGGTGTCAGGCTGATAGTGGCCAATAAAAGTGAGATGTTAGGGGAATGGTGACGCAGTAAGTGTGAGGTGTCAGTCTGTTAGTGATGCGGTAAATGTGAGGAGTCAGTCTGATAGTGAAGCATTAAGTTTGAGCGGGTCAGGCTGATAGAGACACAGCAAGTGTGGTGGGGTCAGGCTGATAATGTCACAGTATGTATGAGGGGTCAGGCTGATACTGATGAAGTAAGTGTCGGTGAGTCAGAGTGATCCTAATGCAGGAAGTGAGAGGAGACAAAGTGATAGTGATGCAGTGAGTGTGAGGGGGTCAGCGTGATGGATCAGAGTAAGTGTGAGTGTTCAGGCTGATATTGATGCAGTATGTTCAGGGCGTCAGGCTAATACTGGCCAGTAAGTGTTAACTGACAGGGTGATAGTGATGCAGGAAATGTGAGGAGTCAGACTGATAGACATGGTGAAATTGTGAGGGGTCAGGCTGATAGTGATGCAGGAAGTGTGCGAGTGTCAGGCTGATAGTGACGCAGTAAGTGTGTTGGGACCAGAGTGATAGGAATGCAATAAGTGTGAGTGGCTTTGGATGATAGTGACAGGTCAGTATGAGGGGGAGGATGGTAGTGATCCAGTGAGTGTGAGGTGTCAGGATGACAGTGAAGCAGACTGTGTGAATGTGTCATTGTGATAGTGACATGGCAAGTGTAATGGGGTCAGGGTGACAGTGACGCAGATGCTTTCAGGGGGTCAGGTTGTAGTGATGCAGTAATTGTGAGAGGTCAGGGTGATAGTGACGCAGTGAGTGTGAGATGTCAGTGTGATAGTTAAGCAGAACATTTGAGGGGCTAGGCTTATAGTGACGCAGTATGGGCAAGGGGTCAGGGTGACATTGATGAAGATGCACTCACAGGGCCAGGTTGTAATAAAGCTGTAAGTGTGAGTGTCTCAGGCTGATAGTGATGAAGTAAATGCGAGGGGGTAAGGCGGTTAGGGATGTAGTAAGTGTGCAGGGGTAGTGCTAGAAGTGACGCAGTAAATGTGAGTGTTGAAGCTGATAGTGATGCATTAAGTTTGAGGGATCAGGCTGATCTTGACGCAGTAAATGTGACGTTGTCAGGATGATAGTTACGGTGTAAGTGTATGGCGGCACAATGATCTTGACGCAGTATGAGTGGGGAGTCAGGGTGATAGTGACGCAGTAAGCATGAGTGGGTAAGCCTGATCGTGATGCAGTATATGTGAGGGAGTCAGCCTGGTGGTGGCGCAGTATGTGTGAAATGGTCAGGCTGATATTGATGCAGTTAGTGTGTTGGGGTCAAAGTGATAGTGACACAATAGGTGTAAGCGGCTCAGGATGATAGTGACACAGTGGATGTGAGATACCAGAGTGACAGTGACGCAGTAAGTGTAAGGGGTCAGGATGACAGTGACACTAAGTGTACGGCCCTCAGTGTGATAGTGCCACAGCAAGTGTGGGGTGTTAGGGTGTAAATGACGTCGTAAGTGAGAGAGGGGCCTTGCGATAGTGAAGCAGTACGTGTGAGCGAGTCAGGCTGATAATGACACAGTCAATGTGACGGGGCAGTGTTTTAGTGACAAGATAAGTGTGAGGCGTCAGTCTGATACTGACACAATAAATGTGATGGAATCAGGCTGATAGTGACACAGTAACTGTGAGGGGTCAGCCTGATAGTGACACAATAAGTGAAAGGATTCAGGGTGATAGTAACATGGGAAGTGTGAGGGCATGACTGAAAGTGACGCAATAAGTGTGTTGCGGTTAGGCCGATGGGGACGCAATAAAAATAAGGCCAGCAAGGTGAAATGGCAAAGACTGTGTGAGTGGGTCAGGGTGATAGCGACGCAGTAAATGTGAGGAGGTCAGGGTGAGAGTGACGCAGTAAATGAGAGAGGATCCGAGTGAGAGTGACGCAGTAAGTCTGAGTGGTCAGACTGATATTGACGCAGTAAGTATGAAGCGGTCAGGCTGAGAGTGACACAGTCAGCGTGAGGGGGAGAGTTTTAGTCATATAGTAAGTGCGAGGCATCAGTCTGAAACTGATACAAAAAGTGTGAGTGGGTCAGGGTGATATTGACGTAGTACGTCTGAGGGGTCAGGCTGATAGTGACGGAATCAGTGTGATGGGGCAGAGTTTTAGTAACATGGTAAGCGTGAGGCGTCAGTCTGATACTGACACAAAATGTGTGATGGAATCAGGCTGATAGTGACGCAGTAGGTTTTAGGAGTGAGGGTGATATTAACATAGGAAGTGCGAGGGCGTCACTGATAGTGACGCAATATGTGTGTGGCAGTCAGGCTGATAGTCACGCAGTAAAAATGAAGATGTCAAGGTGAAATTAGTGCAGTAAGTGTGAGGATGGCAGATGGACAGTGATGCAGTAAGTGTGAGGGGTTCACGCTGATATTGAGGCATGCAAGTGTGAGGGGCCAGGTTGATAGTGACGCTGTGTGCCAGCGGGTCCGGCTGATAACGACGCAGAAAATGTGAGTGTCAGTGTGACAGTCATGCATTACGTGTGTGAGGGTCAGGGTGATAATGACAGAGAAAGTGTGAGGGGGTCAGGTTGATAGTGCTGCTATAATTGTGAGCTTGATCAGTGTGATAGTGAGGGGCTCAGGCTAATAGCGACACAGCAATTGTGAGGGGGTCAGGGTAGTAGTGACGCAAAACGTGTGAGCGGGTCAGGCTAATAGTGATGCATTACGTGTGAGGTGTCAGGCTGATAGTGACGCAGTAAAGGTGAGAGTGTTGGTGTGCTAGTGATGCAGTAAGTGTGAGCCGCTCAGGATGATAGTGACTGAGTAAGTGTAAGGAGTCAGGATAATAGTAACATAGGAAGTGTAAGGACGTGACTGATAGTGACAAAGTAAGTGTTTGGCAGTCAGGCTGATAGTGACGCAGTCAAAATGAGGGTCTCGAAGTGAAAGTGGCGCAGTAAATGTGAGGGCGCCAGATGGATAGTGATGCAGTAAGTTTGAGGGGTTCACGCTGAAATTAAGGTGGTAAGTGTGAGGGGTCAGGTCCATAGTGCTGCAGTTATTGTCGGCGGGTCAGGCTGATAGTGATGCATTCATAGACCAAATATTCAGGGCGCACTGTAGTGGTGAATAGCGAGACTTCTCAAGGCTAAGATAAAAATCAATAGTTCTCGTTCCTGGTCATAAATCACAATGCTTCATTTTAAAATTGTCCTCTCCTGCTTCGAGATTCACCAATGAGGGAACAAAATTTAATTGCTCCACCCTGTTTATCTCTTCAAATATTTTGCAACTCTCAATGAGATTACCTCTCTTGTGTTGAAACTGTTAAAAAAAGACCGGATTTGCCCAATTTCAATTCACAGGATTAACGTTCATCCATGATATCAAGGCTAATCACCATTCGTGGTATTCCTCATATGGCATTAGTATCTTTCCTAAATTGAGGATTATAATTCCTCATACTGTAGTCCAAGTGCGGTCGAACAGAGCCACAATACATTGGAAATAATACTTCGTTCTCATGACCTGATATCCTTCTGCAGCTTTCACAACAGACTTCTACAACTGCTACTAGACTTCAATGACTTATTAAAAACTTCTCCAAGATGCAATTCTAAAAATCTGTACATCAGACTTTCTTCTTCAAATCTTCGACAAATAATCTCCACACATTTCCCTCCTGACAAGTATGATAAAGTCAAATCGTTGCTATTTATCAAATCATGAGGAACATGGATAGGTTGACTCGTGTTTTTCTGCTGGTGAGGAAGTCAAAACTTAGAAAACATCGGTTTTAAATTAGTGGGTAAGGATTTAAAAGGGACGTCAGGGGCAACATTTTCAGTCGTGTTCAGAATTAGCTGACAGAGAAATTGTTGGAGACTGGTACAACTGTAACATTTAATGGCATCTGGATGGATATATGAGTAACAAGGTTCAGAGGGATGTAGGCCAAAAGTTGGCAAATGGGACCTACTAATTTAAGATAACTGTCCTCAATGGTCAAGTTGGAAAGAAGGGCCACTTTCCATGTTGTATTGTTCAAGGACTTGATGACTCTAGAACAACCGCAAAAATGTTGCAAATAATTCCGTCAAGACGATTTCAAGTTCCAAATCTTCGGTCAATCTTCCTCTCTTGTGCTCACAAGTTCATTACCTGATGTCAGAACTTACGGATTAGTTGTTGGATCCATTCCTGTAAATTGGTTCTGCATTCTTTCTAATTCCGATTTTTTTTAACGAATGTAGCTAGTGTTTATGGACTTAGCATCAACATTTCTAATACCATATTTCGATGAATATTGAAACACAACTTTAGCACCAGATAATGAGCAATTGAGTCAAAATCGATCGGACGCAGTGAGACAATGATCCTCTCTTCATGTGGTGCACATCCGTGACTCTATAATTCAACGAAGAATCATTCCCACAACTTCAGCTGTGTCAGGATCTAGTTTGCGGTGAAAGCCTGTCAATCTGCTAAGGTAACATTCGACTGGGTGTCTGCAAAGGATTTGGTGAAATCTTTGGGTCTTGACAATTTGCTCTTCAAACAAAGTACATATTTCATGAATTAAGTTCTTTTAATATGAAAATTAGCCACTTTCCTGCAGCTGTGATGGCCGAGAGGTTAAGGCGTTGGATTTGAAATCCAATGGGGTCTCCCTGCGCAGGTTCGAATCCTGCTCACAGCGTTGAATCTTTTAAAAGTCATTAATTCCTTTGCAGAATTTGGGTTTCGTGGAGCTTGAGCTTTGCATTCAATCGAAAGTAAATTTTCAACTGTGAAGAATCCGAAGTAATTTCAAGACGTCTAATTGAATAAATTATATGTCGAGACACAAAAAGTAATCAACTTCCAACACGAATCAGTTTCAAAACATTTGTTGAACTATCGTGAAATTTGGATGTTCGGAGGGGTGGAATTAAGCAAAACAAGAAGCAATGCAATTTACCTGCAGGTGATGAGTTTTTTTTAGGATCAGTTGAAAGTCAAGCTGAGAAAGTTCAACCTAATTTACAACTGACTCTCAAGGCCAATAATCTATTATATCAGCAGTCAATGAATTAGAAAAAGCAACTCCATGTGTGGAAAGGAACTCGACTGATCCAGGTTCCTGGCTTGAGGTGTGATAAGGCAAGGCGATATCAGCGGAGTAGAATTTTCTGGAAATATTAGAAATGGAATGTTAATGGGGTTCTGCTGTCCACATTCGTAAGAAACTGTGCATTAAGAACTGAATTTGAAAATTAACGATGAAAATCAGACTTAGCCCTCTGCTTGTGGGGTAGCATTGTTCAGAGCAATAGGTTGTTGTTGAGGCTAAAATTGACCAAAATAATCGATGGGGATCTTACCAAGACCTTCGTTGGAGCAGTTGGTGTGGAGAGCTCACATGAAGAACCAAATACCAATTATTCATCTTGGCTATCTGAATTGCTTAGTTCAACATACTACCAGTTTAATGTAAAAACCTTTGCTCTCAGAGCTAGATATTTTCATGTCAGCATGTTCCGATCTGAGAAGATACTCCATGAAGTAGATGTGACTTAAATTTTGACTATAACGTCAGAGATGTTGACACATTTCTGCCCCAAAACAGCACTACCATTGGTATCAAATCAAACTGAACAAAGAACTAGTTCACTTAGACATTTCCTGTCTGCAGACTCTGCCAATGGACCGTTCAGGCCCGATGTAGGAATAGGGCGTGGTGACATCTGTTGGCAAGTGGATCACTTCATTCTTGCTCACGATCCATAAACCGCAATTCATTTTGAACTTCTTAGCCATCAGCATGATAAGTGGTACATAATGCATAGGTTTGCTTCTCGAAAGAAAGAGCGAAATCTTATTCAATGCAGACGCAAATTCGAGTTGTCCCTGGTCGACCAGACAACAGATATCGCGAAACAAAGTGAATACAGAAAACAATCAATGTTTTCTGGGAGTCAAAAAGATGTACTTGGAGAACGGAAACATATATTTGGAACTAAAGTCACATACCACTTTCAGACTAAATTTTCTTGAACCGTTATCTTAATTTGACCTTCATGTCCACCGTTGCTGCAAAAATTATCTTAACAACTCAGAACTTTGTGTTCTTTGATATTGTCTCCTTCATGTTTCTATTGATTTTGAAACTAAAAACGGGCAATAGTAATGCACCCTATTTCACTTGCAAAGATCAGAAGAAGATCAATTTATAAGAGAACAGAAATAAAGCTACGTCTGTCTTTCGAGAGAAAACACAGTTACCATTTCGACTCCAAGAAGTCTTCTTCAGAAGTCAGCGCAATGAACTCGAAATAGTAGACCGAAAACGAAAAGAAGCCATAATGCCGCGAATACACCACCCGCAAGCGCATCAAGTCCTACACGAATATGCTGTATTACTACTCTCAACATCAGTGGAGAACGGAACAAAGCTCATTCTGCAGTTGCCAACCTAGTATGACGTAGTTTGTAAAGTCAGAAACATGATTCGGTAAAAAGCGGGATGAAAGCGGGATATCAGAATTCTGAAAAAAGCAAGTGCGTGCTTTGCTTTGAAGAAGGTTGGCAGTGATGAAAATGGAGATTAACTCCAGTGAGGGGGGGCTTCATTAATCCTCAGAATCGTTGCAACACACAGCAATTCTTTTTGCTGGGTTTCTGTTCTGCCATTTTATAATCACGACTGCTGTCGGGTTTGGTTTCCATTCCAGGCTTAGGTGACTGCCTGATGGAAGTTTGCACATTCGCCCAATTTCTGTGTGGTAGCTCTGGTTTGCTGCCACATTCTAAACATTTGCAGGTTATTTGGATTCGCCATTGAACGCACACGGTTACAGAGACAGGAATGTGGAGCGTGTCTGGATAGGACATACTTCAGAGGATTTTTGTGAACTTAAGTAGACAGAGTGGGGTTAGTCTGCTGTTTCCTGGGTGAGCTACATGGACAGAGAGGGGTCAGGGTATTCTTCCCTGAGGGAGAGACATTGACAGGGTTGGATTAGTTGCTCTTACCTGTGTCAGTCACGCAGATACAGTAGGGTCAGTCTGCCCTTCCCTGGGCGAATTTCTTTCACAGAGTGGTGACAGTCTGCTCTTCGCTGCCTGAGTGAAACAGAAAGAGCGGGGTCAGTATTCTCTTCCCTCGATAATTTATGTTGACAGTCTGGCTTCCGTCTGCTCTTCTCTGGCGAGTTACATTGGTAGAGTGGGGTTAGTGTTAATTCATTGGGTGAGTGCCATAGACAGAATGGGTTCAGTCTGCTCTTCCCTGAGTGAATTACATTTATAAAGTGGGGTCACACTGCTCTTCAGTGAATGACTTATATTGACCGTGTGGGATCCGTCTGCAGAGTTACACTGAGAGTATGGGGTCAGTCTGCCCTTCCTTCGGTGAGTAACACTGAATGAGTGGCGTCAGTTTGCTCTTCCCTCAGTGAGTTACATTGACAGAGTGGCATCAGTCTACTCTTTCCTGTGCGAGTTACATTGACAGAGTGGCGTCAGTCTGTTTTTCACGGAGTGAGTTATTTGGACAGTGTGGGATCAATCTGCTCTTTCCTGGGTGAGTTGCATTGACAGAATGCGGTCAGTTTGCAATTTCCGAGTTGTGTTAAAGTGATCGCGTGAGGTCAGAGTGCTCTTCTCTCGTTGAGTCTCATTGACAGATTGGGCTTCATCTGCTCTTCCCTGGGAGAGTCATATTAACAGAATGGGGTCAGTCTGCTCCTTTCTGAGTGAGTAATATCACAGAGTCCACTCAGTCTGTTCTTCCCTGGGTGAGCTACGTTAAGAGAGTGGTGTCAGTCTGCTCCTCCACGGGTGTGTTACTTTCTCAGAATCGTGAGAGTCTGCTATTCACTATCTGGGTTCAACAGCAACTAACGTTTCATTACTGTCTTCGCTGGATGATTCACACAGACAGAATGGAATAAGTCTTCTCTTCTCTGAGTGAGTTACTTTGACAGAGTGGGGTCAGGCTCGTCTCCCTGCTTGTGTTTCATTGACAGAATCAGATCAGCCTACTCTTTCCTGGATGAGTGACAGAGACAGAATGGGTACAGCCTGCTCTTCTCTGAGTGAGTTACGTTGACATAGTGGCATCAGTCTGCTCTTTCTTGTGTAAATTTTACTGACTGAGTGGTGTCAGTCTGCCATTTACTGGGTGAGTTACATATGAAGTGTTGGGTCAGTCTGCTCTTCCCTGGATGACTAACATTGACAGAGTGGCGCCAGTCTACTCTTCCCTGGGTGAGTTACATTAACAGAGTGCGGTAAGGCCATAATTTCCTCGTTGAGTTACATTGATCGTGTGATGTCAGACTTCTGTCCCCTGGTTGAGTTACATTGACAGAGTGGGATCCATCTGCTCTGCCCTGCGTGAGTTACGTTAGCAGTTTGGGGTCGGTCTGCTCTCCGCAATCCAGGAACTCCAGCTCTAGCGGTTTCTTGTCAGTACCTCCATACTAAGGATTTGAGGAGTTAGCAAAAGTAACTCGTCCCCTACATCTTTGGGATAATTAGGAATGGGCAGTGAATCTTATCTCATTGAAAGACAACTGTGTCCCAGAAATGCATTTCTAATACTTGCATGTTCTAATTCGACACTGCAAGCGGTCGGGAATAACTTGAGGAGAGGGGCAGGGTAGAATAATTAAAGTCAAATGTACTGATGCCTAGGAGACATAACACAGGATGTGAGTGTGGAGCTGATGGTGTAAGGCTCAGTGTCAGTGCTATTGGTTCAGCATTTAATGCTCACTGTTCACAATGACTCACACACCACTGCTGTCAATTCACAACAATGAGCCTGTTCATCTTGGTTTGAAAATCCCTGCGTGTGTACTAACGTGGTTAATGGGACGCGAGAGGAGATGAGCACATCCTCTTTATTCTGTCAGTTTAAACAGATGAAAATATCTGTTGGATGCCAATGCAAGAGGATACTGTCTTTTTCTGTGCCTTTTTAGTGGGGCATGCTCAGCATTGAAACGTCTGTTTTTGCACAAGCAGAGTTTGATTGCCATTCAGACTGAGCAACATTAATACAGAAAATGCGTATTCGAATTCCTGTGATCAAGTGGTTCAGGCATTGCACATATGGACGAGCAATCTGACTCTTAACGTGGCGCCATGGATTAGCTGGTGAAAGCAGCTCCCATCACACTGGTGCCTGCTCATTGTATTTAAAGCTCGTTATTTCTCTCAAGTATTGTGTTGCTGATCGAGAAACTCAGTGTCCTGTTTGAATTGCTGTACATTCTGATTTCGCGTTCCAGCTTCATTGTCCTGGTTTAAATCCAGTAGTGTAGGTTGCTCTTTTTAACTACGATATTAACCTGGAGATTCTTCCCGCAGTTCCACAAGCACTTCTGCTTCTCATCCTCTTATTCTCATTCCTTCATTCCCAGTTTCGTGGAAATTAAGTGGTGAGGCAGGAGACACTGCAGCATTCCTGGGAAATGTTGTTGTAATTGCACTGACACCACGACATGATCAACGTCATTCTCTGCTGTCACCATTCATTCGTTGGACATCAACAGTAAATGCATCGTTTTCCTTCTTCATCTATTATGTAATTACTTTCTTTTTCTGTTGGATAAGGAAATCATTTTTAACTTCGAAAGGGTCTTTAGATTTTGAGGAAGAAATGTCTCCTTGCCTCAGGTCGAAGTGACAGACGCATTATACAGAGAATGTGAGACTCCTTCGACCGACTCCAGCCAGGCGTCAGAAAGCCTCTCAGCAGTTCGAATCACAAACTGTCTCTGAATGTCAGACTTTTCAAGAGCAGAAATGGGAAATGAGGGATATGGACAGACAGAGAGTCGGAGAATGTGAAAAAGGCCCAGGAGGATACAGAGACAAATATTAAAAAAAACAAAGACCCATATTGAGGCAGACACTGAAAGAAACAATTCTCCATTCGGCGTGACTGCTAAATGACGGAAACTAAAAGGAAATGTAGCCATTACAACATGGCCTTCAACCAGCTCAGGAAAATGAAAGTAGCATGACAGCTGATTAAGTCCTTTTAAGATTGTAAATTCGATATTTGTAAGCTCAACAGTGATTTTGATAAATATCCTAATTCGACAGGTAAGATTATCATTTTCCCAACAGTATAATCTAAAAATCTATAACTAACCTGCTTCCTGTCCATCTTAAGAAAAAAATCCTGTTTCTCTCCACAGATGTTGCCAGGTGTAGCGGGTTTCTCTATCAATTCTCGTTTTTAGTTCATATTTCCAAAACCTGTATCTTTTTGATTTTTGATTAACCGGCACAAAACCAAGCATTACCAGGTTCGGACCAGTGGTAAGAAATACTGGTACCACGATATATTTGCACAATAAAACATGCATTCCCTGTCCGAGAATAGAACCAACACGATTGCGGTTAGAGTTCCAAATCCTAACTACGAGATTACACGAAATGAAGGCAGACGCTCTTGCACTTATTCTCAATGAAATGGATTTTCCATTTCATTTCTGATCAGTTTCACTGCAGATTGGATTCTACTCGTCTTCAAGTTTTGCAGAATGGAAAATCCCATTTGGCCCATGGTGCAGTCTGGTTTAAAGACATTCATCTATTCTATTCCCAGTTTCCAGCTTTGGTCCATAACCTTATGTGTTCTGATGTTTCCAGTGCAAATGGCAGTGAGGTTCTCGCTTTGATCTTAGATGACACAACAATGGGATTGAAGTTTGACATAGTCATACTGTGTTATTACCCACGTCGTCTCTCCCACAGAAAGAGACACACAGACGCATTCCCCGAGAGTGGCAGAGTTCTCAGGATTTGACCAGCTCCTTGTGCTTCACTTCAGATGTCCGCTCCAACATGCAAGTTCAACAGCCAAAAGGCAGATTTTGGTTAAACCAAAGCCAGTTCTACAGACAATGAGAGACGTTGTTCTAAGCTAGAATTTGAAGTGGTCGAAAGAAACAGTAAATTGGAAAACCCAAACCCTTCCGTTCCTGACAGACAACAGGAATGGACTAGCACGTGCATTCTCGTGATTTTAAATGCGAACCGACAATCCCCTAATTCGATGTCAGGCGTGTTACCAATTCCGTCACTGACCCAAAGACCAGGTCTGGCTGTGACAGTTTGTCGATAGGTAATGGAAACGTCCACATCAGAGAAACAGCATTCACAAGGTGAAAAATCAGCAAACATAATCACCGTCACTGTTTCACTTGGAATGCCCCACTCTGTGAAACATTTCCTTTCACTGTACTTTCATACTTGAAGTTTTTTACCTTCCAGAGCCTGAACTAATTCAGCGAGAACCCACTGGGCATTTCGGGCCCGTCATCCGGAATGAGGCGAGTTGAACGTTGCCTTTCTTGCTGCCAACACATCAGCGCAGCTCAAAACGAGCTCGGGTTAGCATCAGTCTTTACTCAACTTGCTGCAGTATATCTGCTGAACAACATCAGTTTATCACAGCATTGCCTTCTTCACATTGAATCCAATGGTGATAATATGAACCGACTTGGAAACTTGGAGAGAGAAACACTGCTGACGAAGACGATTATGACGTGAAGAGCAGGCACTAGAGTTTGTACAGGTCCCAAAGGCTACTGCAGTATCAGTGGATATCCCTGCATACGAGTCTGAGTTTGCATTGCCCAGAACAGGCTTTCATTCCCAGTCAGGAAATGAAGATTTAATTCTCTTCTTGTGAATTATCCGAATGAAAACTAAATCCTGGTTGCACCCAGAACACACACACGGATCCTGCCAGAACAATTCATTGATCGATCAGCATCTGTCTGGAAGGACAATGGCAGCAAATACAAGCGAAAGCTATCACCGCAATTACCCCTCCAAGGTTCTCGCGTTTCCCAGTTGAAAATATATCGCTGTTCCTTCAATGTCATTACGTCTAAATCCTTGCCTCATGGCATCATGCCTGTACCCCGCTACTGAGGGCATCCAGGGTTCTGCGGAGTAACTCAAAATCACAATCTCTCGGGTAATTAGGAATTGACGGTGCATCCTATCACATTGAGCAATGACTTTGTCCCAGTAATACGTTTCCAAAAGCTGCAGTTTCTAAGAGAACAATTGCAAGCTGTCGGGAATACGTTGCGATTTGGAGATGCCGGTGTTGGACTGGGGCGTACCAAGTCAAAAATCACACAACACCAGGTTATCGTCCAACAGGTTTAATTGGATGTACACTAGCTTTCGGAGCGATACTCCTTCATCAGGTGTTTGTGGAGGGTTCGAGCGTAACAGAATTTATAGCAAAAATTTGCTGAGTGATGTAACTGAAATTATACATTGAAGAATTGATTGCCTGTTAAGCCTTTCATCTGTTGAAAGAAGTGAAACTATCACTGTATTCTATGTGTAAATCACAAAACCCGTTTTTTAAAAAGTTGCATTCTCGGGTTAGCTGTTAACAATGGTAATAGCTAGACAATATGTTGAAGGTGTTAGCCCCCTCTGATCTCTGTCTATGACCTGACGTTTAGATTGATTCTAAACTAAAAAGTGAGATAACAGAGTTTTACGTAATTTCATGCAGTTTTTGAGCTCAGAGTTCTACATGAATGTATGTGGTTTCTGAGCAAAGTGCAATGTAACTCTGAAAGTACCAAAAAAATTCACCACACAAAATATATGTGTGCATGTGGGTCTTTGTCTGTGTGTGTGTCTCTAGCGAAACCAAAAACTGACAACTCATGAACAGAAGCAGAACTGACAAAGAGAACATATTTTCAGACACACGGACTCATGAATGCTGTCTGTGAGGCAGAGCGAGTCGTCTGGGTCATGAGCTGCTCACACAAAGTGCAGCGAGGCAATTCCAAATGGTGCTTTCAATGTACTGGCACCAGGACTTCCAGGAAAGTGCTCAAGTAACATGAATCAGAACTGACTAAAATGAACCATGAAAAGTGAAGATTACCAATTACAGTCTCGATTAGATGAGGTTAACAATTGGGCTGATGTCTCCACTGGATCGAGAGGACCAATCACCAGCCTCTCTCATCAGGACAGAAATTAAGGAAATTAGGGAAAAGTAACCAAGTTTCGAATCGCAATTTCCTTCCTTTTCGCAACAACAACAGAAAACTGCGAGCAGACTCAATGTAGAAACTAATTTCACATCAACAGGGAAATAAATATCTCCATTCACTTTCAGAGAAACTGTGAAAAATGCAAATTGTCTGGAATATGAAAGTTTGGCACAGCCTGTTTTTGAGTCGCATATTATGCTGGTGGCCTTTCGAGCTGGAGGGGAAAGTGACAACTACAGCAGAAGGGGAAGCCAGCGTGGGCACTGACATGTTGGTTGTTTTCTGCTGTGCCACATCACAGCCGGGTTAGAAGAAATGACTACTTTTTCTGTTCAACTTTAACAAAACTCTTCCCTGCAAAACGTTGCCAGCTTAATCCATTAGCACACGTGGCCGTGCATGGATGCAAACACACGCCTTCTTAAGAAGTGGAATCTGAAATCAGAGTCTCAGTTTGCTCAGCCACGCGAGCACACAGACCAAAACCAGAATCCCAAGAGCATATACCTGATGATACCCTGCAGCATACTCACAGCAACTGCACCAGTTCTGCAGAATAAGCGGTGGGGAGGAATTGCTCTATCTGAGCGGTCGTGCTTCTTGTTCTCATCAGAAAATATGGCTTTGAATTTGCTGGCCCATATCTGCTGCCATGCTGAAACGGAATGCAATTCCGATTACTCGCTGTGTGAAACTTTGCTCATTTTCTCCCCTCAGATAAAGTGATCACTGGAGATGATGAATTCTGCTCCTGCCAGAAACGCCGACTCTCCTGCTGCTCAGATGAACTGAAAAACTGGTTTACCACTGGAATCCGAGAATGGCAGAACACGTAGCAAGATTATTCATAATCCACAGCCAATAAGAGTTCCAACTTTCATGTTATTTCTCCATAATAGTGCATTATCCAGCAGAGCCATGAGCAACTGCCACCTGGCTGCAAGCTGAGTTGGAAACCTATGTGGGAATCAAGGACTTGTGACTCACTTGTTGTCGGTAAATCAAACAGTTCTCACTTTGAGATGTGCAAACATTAGTTCCTATACATATTCAGGGAAGGTCAAAGGCGATCTGAGATGTCAAAGAGGTGGTCACTGTTCGTGATTGCTCTTTGTTCGAGTTGTGAAAAGGTTTCCCGCTTTAGTCACATTCACGTTTCTTGTTGATGACTGAATCAGACAGAAGGTGTATCACCAGAGCTGCACTTGACTTGCATTCCTCTCCCTCGCTGTCATATTTTCCTGGAACTCTGTGAGAACAAGGAAACAAAGTACATACTGTCATTCGGCAGCCTGCCTGTGATTTCCTCATTTTCAGTCACAACATGGCTTAGACCTCAGGCCACACGGTAATATTACTAACAGTATGAGAATATGAGTCGATAGTTCATCTGTGCCTGTAAATCTTTTCATTCTGAATGAACTATATCCGTGTCTGCTGCTTCGAAACTCGAACATGTGAATTGCTCCAAACTATGATTGAGGATTTCTGGTTTTGATTGACACACGTTGAGAAACGCCAGACAGCGTTCAAATGAAGCTTTCAGAGCACATTTTCGGATGCATTTGACAGAGACTAACATCATGAATCCAGTGTTAGCTGTGACAGAAGGAAATGAATACTCTCCTTGTTACTGATCCAGGCCACCTTCGCATGTAAAGCAAATGCGGTCCTGTTGTTACAGAAAGGATCAGTGCCCGGTAACTGTGTCCTTACAGTGGACATGATCGTAAAAATAAAGAATACCATGTTGAAATGTCCAGGAAATATTGGCTGAAAAGGCTCAGCCAGTTTACCCTGCAGCGCCAAGACAGAGGAACATATGTAACTGCCCTCTTAAACAGGATGGCCAGCAGTGATATAAACATCGCCACATATGAAGGACCACTGCGAATAGAAATTTGAAAATGAAATTCACGCAGCAGGTATTCGGAATTATATTCTTTCCACCGCTACAGTAGTATTGGGCGAGTAAATTCAAAACAAGGCTTGTTGATGAGTATGCAATAACGCCCCATTGATCATGATATGAAAGACTGTCGTCCGTAAAGATAGAACAACAATGTTTCTTCGTAGCTTTGTACGGGGCCACTTTCGCGCAAATTGATATTGCTACTCTCCAGAAAATATCAGGGCTCGCGGCATGCACTCTTAGAAATGGTGACCATCAGTGCTGGAAACATCCCTGCATATTCAGAACAAGGAAGAAAACATATCGAATAAAAGCGTAGATGGCAATTAATTGGACTTGTATTCCCTTTCAGCACAGCAGATAGAATGTGTGGGGATATACAGAGTAAGGTTTACTGACCAGGTCAGAAAGCAATTACTGCCACATATCTTGACACACAAGCCTATCTTTCTTTCCGTCCGTATTTTTTTGAAGCACCGATCCTTTCCGTAGGAGTTGAACATAGAACATAGAACATAGAAGAATACAGCACAGAGCAGGCCCTTCGGCCCACGATGTTGTGCCGAACTTCTAATCTAGATTAAGCACCCATCCATGTACCTATCCAAATGCCGCTTAAAGGTCGCCAATGATTCTGACTCTACCACTCCCTCGGGCAGCGCATTCCATGCCCCCACCACTCTCTGGGTAAAGAACCCACCCCTGACATCACCCCTATACCTTGCACCCTTCACCTTAAATTTATGTCCCCTTGTAACACTCTGTTGTACCCGGGGAAAAAGTTTCTGACTGTCTACTCTATCTATTCCTCTGATCATCTTATAAACCTCTATCAAGTCACCCCTCATCCTTCGCCGTTCCAACGAGAAAAGGCCGAGAACTCTCAAACTATCCTCGTACGACCTACTCTCCATTCCAGGCAACATCCTGGTAAATCTTCTCTGCACCCTCTCCAAAGCTTCCACATCTTTCCTAAAGTGAGGCGACCAGAACTGCACACAGTACTCCAACTGTGGCCTAACCAAAGTCCTGTACAGCTGCAACATCACTTCACGACTCTTGAATTCAATCCCTCTGCTAATGAACGACAATACTCCATAGGCCTTCTTACAAACTCTATCCACCTGAGTGGCAACTTTCAAAGATCTATGTACATAGACCCCAAGATCCCTCTGTTCCTCCAACTGACTAAGAACCCTACCATTAACCCATTGTTATTTGTTCTTCCAAAATGGACAACCTCACACTTGGCAGGGTTGAACTCCATCTGCCACTCCTTAGCCCAGCTCTGCATCATATCTAAGTCCCACTGCAGCCGACAACAGCCCTCCTCACTGTCCACAACTCCACCTATCTTCGTATCATCTGCAAATTTACTGACCCACCCTTCGACTCCCTCATCTAAGTCATTAATAAACATTACAAACAGCAGAGGACCCAGAACTGATCCCTGCGGAACTCCACTTGTAACTGGGCTCCAGGCTGAATATTTACCATCTACCACCACTCTCTGCCTTCGACCGGTTAGCCAGTTTTCTATCCAATTGGCCAAATTTCCCTCTATCCCATGCCTCCTGACTTTCCGCTTAAGCCTACAATGGGGAACCTTATCAAATGCCTTACTAAAATCCATGTACACTACATCCACTGCTCTACCCTCATCCACATGCTTGGTCACCTCCTCGAAGAATTCAATAAGACTTGTAAGGCAAGACCTACCCTTCACAAATCCGTGCTGGCTGTCCCTAATCAAGCAGTGTCTTTCCAGATACTTGTAAATCCTATCCCTCAGTACCCTTTCCATTACTTTGCCTACCACAGAAGTAAGACTAACGGCCTGTAATTCCTGGGGTTATCCCTATTCCCTTTATTGAACAGGGGCACAACATTCGCTACTCTCCAGTCCCCTGGTACCACCCCCGTTGCCAGTGAAGACGAGAAGATCATTGCCAACGGTAGTGCAATTTCCTCTCTTGCTTCCCACATAATCCGAGGATATATCCCGTCAGACCCGGGGAACTTGTGTATCCTCAAGTTGTTCAAAATGTCCAACACATCTTCCTTCCTAACAGGTATCTCTTCTAGCTTAACAGTCCGTTTCACACTCTCCTCTTCAACAATACGGTCCCTCTCGTTCGTAAATACTGAAGAGAAGTACTTGTTCAAGACTTCTTGTAAGATGATGAAGATGATGACTGCTCCCCCGCAAGATCACAGTGGGGCCAGAGACCTGATCGAGTTGCTCAGAATATTTCGTGTTTGCTGAGAATCACAGAAACTGAGATTGATGACACGTAGACACGGTGTAACAGCTGCCAACACATGTGAAGGGTTTTGGGACGGATTAGGACCCACTCTGGGAAAAAAAAACTTGATCCTAAGACTTGGGAGTAAGTGTTCAGGGAGAGGACTGGAGAATGGGGTTAAGAACGATATTAGCCAAGATCGAATGGCGGAGCAGACTAGATATTCTGAAAGCGCTAACCGTCCTCTTATGTCTTCCAATCTCTGGCCATCTGGTATCTAAGGAAATAGAAACAGAGTTATTTGTTCAGTTGGAAGTCGTGGGCAAAGTGAGAGATAGAACAAGCATGATACAATTTTAGAGACTGGGAAAATGTTTGGAGAGGAAGCAATAAATGTGAAGCTGGATATAAAGTTAATCAGAGACTCTCTGATTAAAAACCTGACATTTCACCGAACTGAGATCCAGGCTTGGCACACGACGAATTAGTTTGCTATTTTCTTCTGAGAACAATTCACCGGGCACAGCAATTTGCAAAGATCCAGCTCATTCCTCCCAATCACAAAGAACATAATTCACATCTTTCAGTTTTGTTATTTCTTCAAAACATTACAATCTATTTAACACTTGTCCTGGCATTTAAGATTCAACTCGAATATTTTCATATGAAGTGATTTCCAGTCACTCTGGCAGACAGTAAATCAGTCGGAAAATTACCTTCAGAAACCCAATCATTTCCGTTTACAGTGTTGGTAATTTCCCATCTGCTGACGAGACAGAGTCCTCACAATCAACATTTTCTTTGTTCTTCCTGCCTAAAACGTTTACCAATTCTTATTTTCAAGACAGGAGTTTTGTTTATAACACGTTCCAAGAACAGGACAGCCTTCCAATCTCCTGAAGCCGTTTCCAATTTAAAATGGAAGTTTTGTTCCTTTCCCACGGGAAAAGCAGTTAATGAGAAAGGAGTTTCCACGAGCTGAGTCCCAGGGTTTGGCAGGAAGCCCTGATTGAAGCTGCAGTGGCCGCTTTCAGTTGGCATCGGGGGAATTGGTGAACATGCTGTCGTATTCTGCTGCGTGTAACCGTATTGCTCCCTGTGGACTCGGGGTGAATCATGGATGAGTTTTTGGAACCACACTGCCTTCCAGTCTCTGGCCATCTGCTATCTAAGGAAATAGAAACAGAGTTATTTGTTCAGTTCGAAGTCCTGGGCAATGTGAAAGATGGAACAGTTCTGATGCAAAATTGGAGACTGGGAAAATTGTTGGAGAGGAAGTAATAAAAGAGAAGCTGAATATAAAGTTGGAAGTCAGGAGACATTCAATAAAAAAGAAGAGTGTGCAAAAGCAGGTGAAGATGGACATGGAAAAGAAGTGTCACTTGTCCCGAAGTCTTAAATCGATTATCTCTTTCCAAGATGCTACCAGACCTGCTGAGATTTTCCAGCAATTTAGAAACAGAAGATGGCAGTGATCCTGGACCAAACAGCTCTCCCGTGCTCTGGGGATATTTGACTTACTGTGTCTATGTCCCACACTGAAACCTCACGATCCTGCCGCACCTCCACTCTCGTTACTGACAATATACTGTTCATTACGTTAAACACAAGAAGAGCAATTGCAAAACGTTGAGGGAGAGTGCCCTTCGGTTTCCATCAGAACAATTTGAATCACTGAAAATTGGTTCAGGACCCATGTGACATTGATTGGTCTCTGTCAGACCCCTCGCAAGTGGCCATTCGCTTTCCGTGCCTTTGAACACTTTGGGTTGTGCACGGTTGGTTTGGAACCTCATGTTTTCAAACGGACATCATTCATTGTATTTTCGGCTGCACTGATAAAGTTGACTCTGGCGCCTCCAGTAAAATGGAAACAGTGTTCACTCAGAAACCGACGTGTGATCAAAAGCAGGAGGACAGATGTGTCAATGAAAGCAGCAAGAACATTCCCCTGCGAAGGGATGCAATACTGCACGTGGAACGAAGAGCCGGAATTGTATTAAGCAGTGAAAGCGCCCATTGCGAGGCTTGCACCCACCACCCTCAGATTAACCATCTCACACTGCACCGACTGAGCTAACCAAGCACGGTGCACTGTGGATTAGTTTGCTATTACATTGCGAGCATAATTCATCAGCAATTTGTTAGGATCCAGTTCATTCCTCCTAATCACAAAAATATCATTCACACCTTTCACTTCAGTTATTCCTTCAAAGCATTACAATCTATTCTGCACTTGTCCCGGGATTTAAGGTTCAACCTTAATATCTTCATATTTTTACCCTCACCTTTATGTCGCTGATGTGATTTTCAATCTCTCTGGCAGACAGTAAATCAGTCGGGAAATTACCGAAGGAAACCCAATCATTTCCGTTTACAGTTTTGGGCATTTCCCATCTGCTGACGAGACAGAGTCGTCTCAATCAACACTTTCTTTGTTCTTTCTACCTAAAACCTTTACCACTTCTTATTTTCAAGTCAGGAATTTTATTTATAACACGTTCCAAGAACTGGAGCAACATTCCAATGTCGTGAAGCCCTTTCCAATTTAAAGTGAAAGTTTTGCTCCTTTCACACGGAAAGAGCTGTTACTAAGGAAGGAGTTTCCACGAGTTGGTTCCGCTGACCATTTGAGATACAGAAACTGGCAACGCAGATATCCAAAAGCAAAGTTATCGATGGGATATGAGGATCTGTCGGACAGCAGGAACTTGCGTTGTTTTCAGAGACGGTTGCTGATTTTCTCACCGAGAGGGTAAGCACACTGAGGAGCTGCAAACACTCAAAGTAAAAGGCATCCACACATGCGCAGTTCTCGCACATACATCCTCACTGACAATGCTGGTATTTGAAGCCACGATTCGATAGAAACTGAAGCTTAAAATCCAGCACATTAGACCGCACGACCACGCTACTACACAAAAGCCCACACTCAGATATGTTATGACTAGTGTTTCAGCATGGATTCACTTCAGGCACTTAGAACTCACAAATTTTATAATGAAAATGGCGTAATTTAAGAAGAAAGACCAAAAAAATGTACACACAAGGAACAGGCCCTTCATCCATTCAAGTCTGAACTGATCCAAATCTACTGTTTAAACCTGTCACCGAATTCCTCAGCATCTGTATCCCTCTGCTCCCCACCTACTCATGCATCTGTCCAGACGCCTCTTAAATGTATCTACCGTGATTATCTCTCCCGTCTCTGCTGGGAACGCGTTCCAGACACCCACCAGCCGCTGTGTCAAGTAGTTGCCGCTTGTATCCCTCTTAAACTTTTCACGTCTCACCTTGAAAGCGTGACCTGTCGGTATTTATTCCTTCAACCTCGGAAATAAAACTTTTCTCTATCTACCCTGTCTGTACCCTTCATGAGTTTGTAAACCTCAAAAAGGTCTCCCTAATATTTTCCTTTTTTCTAATGAAAACAAACCTAACCTACTCAACCTCTCTTCCAAGTTTGCACCATCCATATGAGGCAACATCCGCTTAAACATTTTACACGCCCTCTCCAAAGCGTCCACATCCTTTTGGTAATGTGGCATCCACAAAGTTACACAGTAATCTAAGTGTGGCCAGACCAATGTATTGTTCAATTTTAACATGACTTGCCAGCCATTTTATTCAATACCCCATCCAATGAAGCCAAGCATATTCTATGCCTGCTTGACCACTCTATCCACCTGTGTATAATGGACCTGCACTCACAGATCTCTCTGTCCATCATTTTTTTCCCCCAAAGCTCTTCCCTTCATTGTATAACGCCATCTAGAATTCGACTGACCGAAATGCGTCACCTCACATTTGTCTGTTTTGAACTCCAGCTGCCACTTTTCCGCCCAACTTTCCAGTATATCTATATCCTCCTGTATTCTTTAATAGTCACTTATAATTTCTGCTAGTCCAGAAATCTTCGTGTCATCTGCAAACTTTCTGATCTTTGCAACAGTGCTCTCTTCCAGATCATTTAAGTATATCACAAACAACAGTGACCACAACACTGACCCCTGTGGAGCACTACTGGTCATCTTTCTCCATTTCCAGAAACTCCATTCAACTGCCACTCTGTCTCCTATTGCTCAACTAATTCTTTATCCACCTGTCTAGAACACCCTGCACACTATGTTACTTTACGTTCTGTATTTGGTTACCATGGGGAACCTTATCTAACTCCTTACTGTAGTGCATGTATATGACATCAACAGCCTTTCCTTAATCTATCAACTTGGGCACTTCCCCGAAAAACTCTATGCCTCTCACTGATATGCACATTACTTTCTAAATATGAATAGATCCTATCCCTCAGTACCTTCTCCAGCAACTTTCCCAACACTGATGTTAGGCCCATTGTTCTGTAGTTATCCGGAATATCCCTACTATCCTTCTTTTACAGATGACAATATGAGCAACGTTCCAGTCGGCCAGAACCTCACCTGTGCTGAAGGATGCCACGAAGATATCTGTCAGGGCCCCAGCTATTTCCTCTCTCACATCACTGAGGAACCAGGAATAGATCCCATCCGTTCCTGGGGATTTCTCCACATTAATTACCCTTAGCCTGCACAACACAGCTTCCCTACGTATGTCAACATGATCCAGATGAATCAAATGTCTTCCTCTAGACTCAACATTCATCATGTTCCTCTCCTCAGTGAACACTGATGCAAAATAATCATTCAGAATCATACCCACTCTCTCAGATTTGACATACAGCCTTGCTTAATTTTCCTTTTGTGGACCAATCCTTTCTCTGGTTACCCGCTTGCTTCTTATATATGAATAATAGGCTTTAGGATTCTCCTTAATTGTGC
Organism: Chiloscyllium punctatum; assembly: GCF_047496795.1. Taxonomy (NCBI): domain Eukaryota; kingdom Metazoa; phylum Chordata; class Chondrichthyes; order Orectolobiformes; family Hemiscylliidae; genus Chiloscyllium; species Chiloscyllium punctatum. Next base: position 42,045,151 of record NC_092788.1, read on the forward strand.
TAGCGTGAAGTTGTTTCATGACCCCTTTTAACATCCTTGATTCCTTGTTTAAGACTTGTCCTACTCTTCTCATGTTCCTCCAGGGACCATTATGTTGTTATCTGCCGAGGCATTATGTATGCTTCCCTTTTCCTCTTGGCGAGTCGTCCAGTTGTCCTGTCATCAACAGTTCACGAATATTGCCTCTCAAATCCTTTGCCTTCAACGGGACATGCCTATCCTGCACTATATTTAACCTATCTTTGAAAGCCTGACAGATATGAACTGTGGACTTTCCTCCAAATAGCTGTGTCCAATCCACATTTCCGACCTCCTGCATAATTTTGATATAATTAGCTTTAGCCCAGTTTCGTACTCTTTCCTCAGGACCACTCTTATCGTTGTCAATGAGTATTCTAAAACTTACAGAATATTGGACACTTCCCAAAGAAATCACTCATGGCAACTGCTATCACCAGCCCTGGCTTATTCCCCAATATCAGTTCCAATATGGCCTATTCCCTAGTCGGACTATTGATATCCTGCTCCAGAAATCTCACCTGGAGGCTTCTTACAAATGGTATCCCATCCAGACGTCTGAAGCTAAGAGTATCCCGGTCAATGCTGGGAAAACAGAAATCTCCAATCAACACTAAATTATTGCCTCTGCGTCTTTCCATGATTTGTTTAACTATTTTTTCTTACACCTCACGCTCTCTTTAATACAGCCCCGAAAATCTAACCTCACCCTTCTTACTTCACTGCTCCATCCATAGTGTCTCACATGGTGTCCTCCTTTTGCACAGCCATGATATCATCCCTGACCGCAATGCAACTCCTTCCCATTTTACTTCCCTCCCAGTCCCGTCTGAAACGTCTTTATCCTAGAACATTTGGTTGCCAACCATGCCATTCCTTCAACTAAATCTCTGTGATCGCAATAACGTCATATTCCAGACACCAACCTCAGCCCTAAATTCATCTGTCTATACTCCATGCATTCAAGTAGATGCATTTCAGGCCACCAGTTCTTTTGCATTCATCTGCTCTCCGCCTACTCTTCCTCTTCCCATTATTAATGCTATCTTCCAGATTCTTAGCGTTTCCGGTTTCCACCTCACTGCCGACTTGTTTACTCTTGTGGTTCCCAGCCCCCTGCCACATTAGTATAAAACCTCCAAAACAGCAGTAGCAAAAACTCCCGAAAGGACATACGTTCCCGCCTGGTTCAGATGTAGATCGTCAATTTTCTTATAGTTCCACATTCCCCAGAACTGGTCACAAAATCCAACAAATCTGAAACCCGCCCTGCAGCACCATTCCTCAACTCACGTGTTCACCGTGCCATTTTTTAATTCATTTCTACGCTGGCAGTCACATGGCACCGGCAGTAATTCCGAGATTACTACCTTTGAGGTCCTCCACTTTAATTTCTCTCCTAGCTCCTTGAATTCTCCCTGCACGTCCTCATCTCGTTTTTTTTTTCGTTGGTGCCTGTATGCACCAACACAACTGGCTGTTCACGATCCCCTTTTCGAATGCTCTTCACCCATGGGCGACATCCCTAGCCTGAGCACCTGGGAGGCAACATAACTCTCCAGAATTGCTGACACTTCACAGTGAGTCTACCCACAGCTCCAGCGTGGCCACGCGGTCAAACAAGTGCTGCAGCTGGGCACACTTCTTGCAAGTGTAAGTTTAGAAAACCTTTACAAGGATTTGCAAGGTTTGCACTGCTTGGACATGAGAACGAAACTGAATAGGCTTCGTCAGATTCCCAGGAGCTTCAGTGCTTATATATGGCCTCACAGAAGCTTATAAAATCATGACGAAGACAGACAGAGTAAATAGTCAGGGAGCACTGCTTCACAAGACACGCGAGTTCAAATCTACATTGCAAACGTTTAATGTAAGAGACGAAAAATTTAAAAGGAATGTGAGGGACACATTTTTTTCACACAGATGTTTTGTGTGTGTGGAATGAATTGTCACATTTAGTGGCAGTCTGGTGCACTCACAACATTTCAAAGGCATCTGAATTGATGCATAGACAGGAAGACCTTGGAGAGATAAGGCACAAATATTAGCAGAAATGTATGGATTAATTTCGGTTATCTATTCAGCAAGGGCAAGTTGGATCGCGGGATTTGTTCCCATGCTCGACAAGTCTGAGATGCTCCAGCCACCGGCAACGGTTTGAATACACCATTTGCAAAAAAAACGCATGTTGTTTGTTCCTCAGCCAGCGAGTTTGGCTATTTTGTTTGGATGAGCCCAACCGATCCAGAGATGAAGGTTTTCCGGATATTTGCTGCCAATGACCATTCTTCTTGACACTTTCCCAAGTTTGCCATCAAAGATTTTGGCTGAAGAAAAATACCTCACATATCGCATTACCAAATTTGGTCTCCAGCGAATCCAAAAACTGACAGCTCTTATCGTGGACCAGAATCAAAACTGAAAAGGCAGAACCATGATCAGACACACCGAAGCTTAAGTGCTGTCTGTGAGGCACTGTGAGTCGTCTCTGACATGAACTGCTCGCACAAATAACAGCGAGGCAATTCCAAACCTCCTGGAGATTTAGTGTATTGCCATGCCCCAGAATGTGCTCAAGTATCATAAAACAAAACACAACAACGAACCATTAAAAGTGAACATTTCCAAATATATCCGTAACTAAATTAGGCCATCAATGCGCCGGTGCCCCATTCTGATCGAGAGAGCAAATCACCTTTCTCCCTCACCAAGACAGTAATGAAGGAAATGAAAGTATAGCAACGTTTCACATCGCGATTGCCCACCTTTTCGCCACAGCATCAAAGAACGGCGAACAGATTCAATGCAGGATCTTCTTTCGAAATAACGGTGAAATAACTCTGTCTATTCACTTTCACAGTAAACGGGGAACAACGCAAGTTGTCTGAAATATGAATAACCAACATAGACGACTTGGGTCCCAGATTCTACTGATGCTCAGACTTTCATATGAAAAGGTACCTTGGGCGATTGCCGTACACCCAGAAATCTTCTGGCTGCCTTCTGTTTGCCCTGTCAGATTAACCTTATGCTGCTCGAATCGAATTTGTAGTTCTTGCCATTTGTCCGTATTGCTATTAGGGATAGCAGGTCGTGGCAACTCGTGACTGCCACACAAATTCTTTGCCAAAGTTGGATAGTCCCGCAACGTGATTCGTAGTGCACGAACTTTGCAACGAGTATATGCCACGCGGCAAGTTAAAAAGCATGCTTCCACTTATTAAAGTAAGTTTCTGGGAACTGACAGCCAGATTCCTCCTTACACTCGGAATTATGACAACACATAAACCAACAGCCTCTCTCAGAGACAAGTGACCACTGCCCATCTTGTGCCGGACATACGTAGTTGACAAGATTACACGCAGGGACTGCACAGAAAACTACAGCGGAGAAGCAGATATACGACAATCGAGCTGCATTCGTGCAATTCAGTTACCCTGTAAACCCCATGCACAGCTGTTCCTTGTAGGTGCATACAGGGCACTGAGTGTCTCTGACTCCGGGACTTGGAACTCGGATTATATGACCGTCTGCGGCACTGATTACTTCCTTGTGTGAGGTAACTCCCGATGGAACATATGTAAAACACGATAGCTCATTGAGAAATACGTCCAAAATAGTACCCAAGAGATGTATTTCTGTTGTGTTTCTAGTCCTGTTCCTGACATGACATCCATCATTGTACTTATTGTGTGCTTCCTGACGGTTTGGTGCATGCTTCCGTGATCGCATTGTGTGCAGTAATCTGCGTTTTAGCTGCAATTACGTGTGTTTGAAACCTCGGACCACCGGCCTCTATTTTATTTTCATCTTCTCGTGCGCAATTGCAACACAGTAAACGATCAATTAATATTGGGAAATGACATACACAGGCGTGTGAAAAGCCCAGTTTCCGTGGCAATTATGCAATGGATAGAGATTACTTTGGTTCAGGAGATAAGGATGGAAAGTGTGTTTGGGTAGAGATGAGGAACATTGAGGAAAGAGGAAACCAGCCGCTGTGGCTTACAAGAACACTAACAGTAACCATAGTGTAAAAAAAAGTACAGGAAAAAATACCGCCTGTGAATGATAAAGGAAGGCAAGAATTATGGGAGACATTCATTTCCCTTCTTCCTCTCCCCTTTGAATTGGAAAGAAACTTTGAAGAAAAACAATCGAAAAGTTATATATGCCCCATCGAACAACGTGCGCCGTACCTTGGTCATTGTTTACTGTAGATTAGAATACTTACAATGTGCAAACAGGCCCTTCGGCCCAGCAACTCCACACCAACCCGCCCGAGCCCAAATGCATTCCTTTCCTTTAACCCCGTCAATTTATCGCGGCCATTTCAACTAACCGGTACATTTTTGGACTGTGGGAGAAAACCAGAGCAAGCGCACGCAGCCACGGGGAGAATGTGCAAACTCCACACATTCAGTTGCATGAGGCGGGATTGGACCCTGACACTGTGACATTGTGAAACAGCAGCGCTCACGATGGTGTCAGCGTGAAATGGGACTTATTTGCCTTCTTTAATTGGGAAAAATCTCTGTCATTGTGAGCATCTGGAAAGATCGGTTCCTTCGCCAGAAAAAGATATGAATATGTCATTAAACTTTGTTTGTTTCATGTCCAAGAATACTCAGATCAATAGCTCCCTTGATTACCTCTGCTGGTCATGTTCGCAAAGAGATCCAGCAAATTGCCAAGTGTGATTTTCCTTTGAATGAATAATTTTGACTCAATTTGGCTGCAAATGTCTTTTCCTAACTTTGTGCTTTTCTTCTTTTACATTGGTGTCTCGCACCTTACAAATGACAGCAAAGGTATGAATGGAGATGGAAAAATTTAACTCAAGTCAGCGGCAGCTTTCAATGAGATCACGGCTGATTTGGTCAGTGCTCAGGGCGCGGCGCTGTCTGTAGTCATGGCCGAGTGGTTAAGGCGATGGATTAGAAATTCATTGGGGTTTCCCCACGTAGGTTCGAATCCTACTGACGACGTTATGAATGCTTCCCTGCTGCAACATTTCAAAGTTCAAAACGCCTGTTTTGCAAACCATGCCTGTAATTTGATTAGACTTGAGAAACTCGAGTTCTTCATCAGAAATGCTCCACACTTAAAACATTATCTCTGTTTCTCTTTCCAGATACACTGCTCGACACATCGGGTTTCTGCAGTTGTTATTGAACTCCCTGAGCAGAAGTGCTGCTTTTCATTAGAATCCTTTAATCCCTTGTCCTCTGTTCTCTGACTCTGGTCATTGGCAACACTTCCTCCTGCTCGTCAGAGTGCTCATTCCCCACCGCTCCCTCTCCCATCATTACAAATAACTGCAGGAAATTGCCACTTAAACATCTTTGTTCCAAAGTGAAACTCACCAGCCTAGGAACTCTCTCCACCAAACGGGACTTCTCATCCCTGGACATGGTGCAAGCCAGAGGTTTGTGAAGAGATACTATGAAAATATTGTCAGTTGGCAGTTGGAAAAATGCTTAGGAAGCAAACCATATAATTTAGGCTCCAGCTTTGGAAATCTTGAGAAACTCTTTGGGAAATGGAATCATAGGAGATTGAAGAAGTGTAAACTGTCAGTCCGAGTAGAGGAAGGGACATTGACTCTGATGTTCTCGGCAGAGGAACTGATCTGAGACATTGAAAGAATTCTCGCTCCCGTACGTGAGGAATGCAAACTTCATCTGGACTGTGGGACAATGAAAAACTCTGGAACACTCAAGACAATATCCAAATATTGACTGAGATCACCACAGTACGAGTACAATAGATGGGTCAGTTTTTGTCCAGTGTGTGCGGGAGGTCTTCCTGACACAGTATGTAGACATGCCTTCAAGGGAAGAAGCCACTTTGGATTTAGTACTGGGTAACGAGCCTGGCCAGGTTTTAGATTTGGAAGTAGGTGAGCACTGTGGAGACAGCGATCACAACTCTCTCTCCGGTTTACTTTCCTGATGGAAAGGGATAGATGTACTCCACGGAGCAAGAGTTTCAGCTGGTGGAAGGGAAATCACGATGCAATTAGGTAAGATTTGGGAAACGTAGAATGGGTTAGGAAACTGCAGAGTGTGAGCACATTAAAATGTGGAGCTTATTCAAGGAAAAGCTCCTGTGTGTCCTAGATTTGTATGTGCCTGTCAGGCAGGGAGGAAGATATAGAACGCGTGAGCCATGGTTTACTAAGGAAGTGGAATGCCTGGTGAAGAAGGAACAAAGTCTTATGTTAGGACAAAACGTGAAAACTCAGTTAGAGCGCTCGAGAGTTCCACCGATATCAGGAAAGACCTAAAAAGAGAGCTTAGAAGAGCCAGGAGGAGACATGAGAAGTTGTTGGCAGATAGTATCAGGGTTTACCCGAAGGCTTTCCATAGGTATGTCAGCACTAAAAGAATGACGAGAGTTAGATTTGGGGCAATCAAGGATAATAGTGGGAAGTTTTGTGTGGAGTCAGAGGAGATAGGGGAAGTACTAAATAAATATTTTTTGACAGTGTTCGCGATGGAAAATGTAAATGTTGGCGACGAAAATACATAGATACTTGCGTCTAGTGTAGTAGATATTGAGGTTCACAAGGATTAGGTAATAGAAATACTGCAGAGTGTGAAAACAGACAAGTCCCCTGGGCCGGATGGTATCTGTCCTAGGATCTTCTGGGAAGCAAGGGAAGAGATTGATGTGCCTTTGGAATTGATTTTCAAATCATCGTTGTCTACAGGAATAGTGCCTGTGGAATGCAGCATAGCATATGTTGTTCCCTTGTTCAAAAAGTTTCGTAGAGACAACGCTGGTAATTGCAGACCAGTGAGTCTCACTGCAGTTGTTGGTAACGTGTTGGAAAAGGTTATTATAGATAGGATTTATGACCATCTCGAAAAGAATAATCTGATCAGGGACAGTCAGCACGGTTTTGTGAAGGGTAGGCCTTGCCTAACGAATATTGTTGACTTTTTTGACAAAGTGACCAAACAGGTAGATGACAGTAACCCAGTTGATGTGGTGTATATGGTTTCAGCAAGTTGTTCGATAAGTTACCCCATAATAGGCTATTATACAAAATGCGGAGGAATGGAACTGTGGGAGAGATTGCAGCTTTGATCAGTAATTGGCTTGCCAGTAGAAAACGGTGTTGTAGTTGTTGGAACATGTTCTTCTTGGTGTCCACGTCTTGGCGGCGTATTTCAAGGGTCGGTGTTACATCCACTGCTGTTACATGAGATCTAACCTTGCCAATCAGTCTCCTATGGGGAACATTATTTAACGCCTTACTGAAGTCCATATAGATCACATTTACTGCTCTGCCCTTATCAAACTTCTTTGTTACTTCTTCAAAAAACTCAATCAAGTTTGGTAGACATGATTTCCCACGCACAAAGCCATGTTAACAATCCCGAATCAGTCCTTGCCTTTCCAAATACATGTACATTCTGTTCCTCAGGATTCCCTCCAACAATTGGAGTATTCTTGGCAGATGCAGTTTCATGTAGGGAATGCGAGGTCATATACTTTGTTGGGAAGAATCAAAAGACACACTAGTGTTAAAATCGATAGAAACGCAAAAGAAGTGCGGTGCAGAGGAGTCTCAGTGTTCTTATACATGAAACGGACAAAGGTTAATCACATATTTATTTATTCCTGGTAAAATAAAAGGCTTTTCTGATGCTCACAATTAAAGAGATGGTTTCCAAGAAAATAGGAAAATTAAGTCACCAGTAGAATAATCAATTACCAAGATATCCCTCGTGGTGTTTTATGGGACATGTGGGATTTTTTTGATTTTGGTTCTCCAAACGTTTTTACAATGGAACCGAGAGTTTTAGATGGGAAGTTAAGATCACGCATGACTATTGCCATTTTTGTCACTCACACGCATTTCCCCCCTTGTACGATTTATTTCCCTTTGTGGTTACTGCGAGTGGGCTTGTAAACTACACATGCTTGTGAGTCCATTCCTCACAGTCCAAAGATGTGCAGGTCAGGTGAATTGGCCATTCTAAATTGCCTGTAATGTTAGGTTAGGGGTATGGGTGGGTTGCGCTTCGGCGGGTCGGTGTGGACTTGTTGGGCCGAAGAGCCTGTTTCCACACTGTAAGTAATCTAATCTAATCTAATCTAATCAACTCCAGCCAAACAGACTTTACATCCTTATTTCCTGAATCATGGTAAATTCTAACCATTGCATAAATGTCATTAAAGCTTCGGTATTTCACGCGCCTCTGTATATCATCTTTCAATATCAATTGATCCTTTACTGTATTGGAGTTGTGCATACGAAGAGAAAAATAGAATAGAGACTGGTGGACCTCCGCTTCACACACCCGTTATTGAAGTGAAAATGCAGATTTCTGCCTATAAAACGATCGTGGAAGCATGTGCTGAACACTCAGGAAACACAGAATAAGTGCAGTGCCACAGGGCATGTCACGGACAGCCCCAGAAGGACAACAGAAATGCTTCTCTAAGCTCCTATTTTGGATGTATTTCTCAATGAGCAATAGAGTGTGACATGTGTTCCATCAGGAGTTACCTCACACAAGGAAGTAACCAGTGCTGCAGACTGTCATATCATCCAAATTCCAAGCCCTGGAATCAGAGACATTCAATATTCTGTGCATAATTGCAAGGAACAGCTGTCCGAGGGATTTTTACAGTCCAGATGAAATGTTGAATGCAGCTCTCTAGTTGTCAGCCTCTTTCTCCTATATCGTGTTTCGTGCAGTCCCTCGTGGAATGTCGTCAACCACGTTTGACCTGAACATGGTGGATATTAGGCCTTGGTTTCTCGTGAGTTGCTGTCTGAGTGAGGCTCTCGGTTTCTGTGCTGTCATAAGTCCGAGCGTTCGGAGGAGTCTGGATATCGTTTTCCAGAATTTGCTTTTAACACAGGGAAGCATCATTTAAAAATTACCTCATAGCAAATCCTCGTTGCGAACTTTGTGTGCAATGCATTTGCGAATGAAGGTGGGTGGATATTGGTTCTTGGCAAAGAATTTGTGTGGGCGTCAGTCCAGCAGTCCCTAGTAGCAATACGTACAAACGGCAAGGGCCACACATTTGACTAGAATAGCACAACAATAATAGGATAGGTCAAGCAGAAGACAGCCAGATAATTCCTGGAAGCAGGGCACTCAACCACGGATTCCATCTGTTGGACCCAATCTGCAATCCCAACAAACGGAAGCAGCGGGAATGAAACCAAATGAATTTGTACCAAAACATGAGAGCAGCGCTTCACAGGAACCTCTGCAGCGCTGAGAATATCACCCAGAAAGGGAGTAAAAGTCTGTAAACCATCTTCCTAGCGTCACCGAACCTTTTAACAAGAACTCCAGAAGCATCCGAACATTACATCTTTCTGCTCCACAACAGAGAATTGCACACTCAACTACCGTGGTTAAGATGAGAATTGCAGCCCCGACACGACCAAGGGCGGCAGTAAGAGCGAGGGGAAACAGCTGCCTCTGTCATTCCACAGCTACAAACGCTCTCTTTGAAAGGTACATTATCGTATGAATGTCGGGGCAGCAGTAGAATATGGGAACTAAACAGCCTGCGCTGTGTATTCATATTCTGGACAATGTGAGTTGTTCACAGATTTCCCTGAAAGTGAGTGGACGTCGTTATTTCACCGCTGTTGTGAAGCCAGATCCTGCACTGAATCTGCTCCCTCGTTTTTTTGTTGGTGTGGCTAACAGGTGGGCAATCGCAACGTGAAACTTTGTTATATTTCTCTCATTTCCTTCATTACTGTCCTGGTGAGGGAGGCTGAAGATTGGCTCGCTCGATCAGATGGAGGCACCAGCGCATTGTTGACCTAATTTAATCGAGAATATAATTGGTAATATTCACTTTGCATGGTACATTTTTCTGTTTTGTTTCATGTTACTGGAGCACTTTCTGTTACTTGGCAATGCACTAAATCTCCAGAATGTCGGGAAGCTCCGTTTGGAATTGCTTCGGTGTTATTTGTGTGAGCAGTTCTTGACATACACGTCTCGCACTGCCCCACAGACAGAAGTAATGAGTTTGTGTGTCTGATAATGACTCTGCCTTTTGAGTTTTGCACCTGGTCCACGTTAAGAGCTGTTGGTTTTTTGATTCACTGGAGAGTTGAGGGGATAACACGATTTGTGAGGTTCTTTTTTAGTCAACGAAATTATTTGATGGAGAACTTGAGAATGTATCAAGGAGAATGGCCATTGTCTGTAAATGTCTGGAAAACATTCCTCTCTGTGTCATTTCAAAACATTATGCCTCATGAAAAAAAATAAAATTCAAACACGCTGACTTAGTAACAAACAGCATGCGTTTGTGTAAGTGGTCTATTCAAACTGTTGTCAGGTACTGGAGTGTCACAGAACCGCCGAGCACGGAAGCAAACGTTCCTATCCACCTTACACCTGTCGAACAGATGACCGTAACTAATCTAAACATATTTGCCAATATTTGTCCCTTATCTCTCCGAACAATTCCTGTCTGCATACCTATTTAGATGCCTTTGAAGTGTTGTGAGTGCACCAAACTCTGCCACTAAATGTGGCAATTTATTCCACACGCACAAAAATGTCTGTATTAAAAACAAGTGTCGCTCACATCCCTTTCAAATTGTACTGCTCTCACATTAAACCTGTGCTATCTCACTTTAAACTCACATGACTTCTGAAAAAGTGTTGATTGACTATGTTCTCTGCTCGTCTACCTCATGATCTTGTAAACTTTTCCAAGGACATCCCTCAGGCCTGAAGCTCCGGGGAAAACTGTCGAAGAATATTCAGCTTCTCAATAATTCCCACACATTGCAAACCTTTCAAATCGTTGTAAATATTTTTGTTTAACTATGCTGAGGTATTCATAGAAAGTGCCAGGGGAAATTGCCTGAAGTGAAGCGATGCTGAAACATTAGTCTTGACAGGTTTGGCGCTTAGTTATTGTCAGGGAGCTTCGCCGAGTGGTTTAATGTCGGTAAAAACAATGAATGCAGATGCTGGAGACCAGATTCAGGATTAGTGGTGCTGAAGAGCGCAGCAGTACAGGCAGCATCCGAGGAGCAGTAAAATCGACGTTTCGGGCGAAACCCTGTATGAAGGGCTTTTGCCTGAAACGTCGATTTTTACTGCTCCCCGGATGCTGCCTGAACTGCTGTGCTCATCCAACACCACTAATCCAGAGAGTTTTAATATGCTGGGTTTAGGATCCAGTCTCTATTGCGTCGTGGGTTTGAAACCCAACTTTGTAATAGAACAGCTGCAGGCAGCTTTTTATGACAGAACTACACAGGTCCTGATATTGCTTTATGGGTGTGTTTGTTAGTCCTCGGGTCTCTCACCCTCTCTGCGATAAACACGGGAACATGAGCAACTGATTCTTAAAATACTGAGAACTACTGCTGTCCACATCCTCTCGATCACTGTGCGTTTGGATGTGTACACGGACAATTTTGCTGCCAATTGCTGTGTCTCAAATGGTCAGAGCATTTGGCTGAAATGTTTTTTGTCCTAGCCCAAAAAGAGCACAGAGCCTCAAATATTTCACATCAAGTATTGAGATCGACCATGCACTGACAATGCAAACACGAACTCATCCATGATTGACCCTGAGTCCGCAATGAGTGAGACGGTCACGTGCAACAAAATGTGACCCCACTCTCTACAAGCCCCTGCTGCCAACAGAAAGAGGCCACTGCAGTTTCAATCAACGGCTTCCTTCCCAGCCCTGGGACACAGCTCTTGGAAACTTTTTCCTAAGGAACGGTTGTTACCGTATGAAAGGGTAAAAAATTCTAATTCAAATTGGAAATGTCTTCAGGAGATTGTTCATGTTTTTAAAATATTTTATAATCAGAACTCCTTTCTCGAATATTAGAAGTGGTAAACTTTGTAGGCAGGTAGAACAAAGAAAGTGTTGATTGTGAGGACTCAGTCTCTTCAGCAGATGGGATTCCCTACACTCTAATCAGAAATGATTTGGTTTCCTGAGGTATTTTCCCGATTGATTTGCAGTCTGACAGAGTGTCTGGGAATCACTTCGGAGACCTAAGGATCAGGGTCAAAATATGAAAATATTAACAGAGAATCGAAAATCCCGGGCAAGGCCTAAATGAATTGTCATGGTCTGAAGGAATAAATCTGAGAATTGAACGACTTGGATAATGTTATTTGCAATGGGGAGGAATGAACGAGATTTTTGAAAATTGCCGTGTCAGCTGAATTAAAGTCAGTATGAAATGATAAATTAAGCAACACCAATCCTGCCCTGGTACGCTCAGTCGGCAGAGCTTGAGACCTTTCATCTCAATGGTGTGGGGTCGAGACCCACGCAGGGTGCTGTTGTTTGTTAATAGGTTTGCCGCTCTCCATTAATGTTGCAAAAGCGAATTCACTCGCTGAGGCAGGTTTTGTTGACAAATCTTTTTCCTCCGTTTTTGATCATCTCTTGGTTTCTGAGTGAAAACTGTCTCCACTGTACTGCAGTTGCAAGAGACAAGGTTATCAGTTCAGCCGAATATGCTATAAACGATGTCCCTTCGAAAACGTGAGGTTCCATTCCAAACGTGCCCCAACCAAAATGTCCAGAGACGTCGAATGCGAATGGCCACATGACAGTGTCAGCTGCATGTCAAATGGTGCTGTAATAAAATTAACTGATTGAGAATGCTCTGATGGAAACCGAATGGAACTCTCCGTGCAATTTTACCAATTTACTCGGTAAATGATATTGTTGTGTACCCATCTGTGTTCACGTAATGAACAGCTTATTGTCAGTAAAAGGGGTGGGGCTGATGCCGGATAGTGAGGTTTCTGTGTGGGTCAGAAGTGATTTGTTCGAATAGAGAATTCAAACGTCCACAGAGCAGACATAGCTGATTGGTCCAGGATCAGATTTTTCCCTTCTGTTTCAGTACCAACAAAAGAAATTGCGGGAAAATCTCAGCAGGTCTGGTAGAATCTTGGAATGGAAAACCCAGTTAAGTCTTCAAGACCAGTGACACTTATTACTCCATGTCCATCTCCGCCTACCTTTTTATTGAATATCTCCTGACTCTCAACTTTATACTCAGTTTCTCTTTTATTACTCCGTCTCCAAACATTCTCCCAGTCTCAAAATTTAATAGCAGAACTGTTCCATCTATCACCTCGCCGAGTTATGAGAGGAGGACTTCGAAATGCACGATTAACTCTGTTTCTATTTCCTTAGATACTGGATGGTCAGAGACCAGAAGGCATTGGAGGACAGTTCGAGCTTTCAGCCCATCTGGTCTGCCCGCCATTTAGTCATGACTCATATCGTTCCAAAACCAATTTTCAGCCTTCTATCTGTGACACTTAGCTCCCCTGAATTTAGGATCCAGTCTTTTCCCAGAGTGCGAATGAAACTGTCCCAACCGTCTCCACATCTGCTGGCAGCTGTTACACCGTATCTGTGTGTGATCGAGCTCAATTTCAGTCCCACGCAGCAAACACGACTGTTCTAAGCAATGCAATCCCCGCTGCATGACAGATCGATCGGGTCTCTGACCCCACGGTTTTTCTGCGAGGCAGTAGTTAGCTCCTTCACCACCCACGGCAAGGACCGATGCTTCAAAATGTGGGGACAAAGAACGATAGGCACAAGAGTTTGTACAGGTTAGGTCGAAAGGGTTATTGTCAACTTCAGTGGAGTCCCTGCTTCAGAGTCTGGGTTTGAATCGCCGAGGCCTGGATAAAATTCCAAGTCAAGAAATGAAGATTTATTTCTCTTCTTGTGGCTACTCTGAATGAAAACCATTTTCTGCTTCCACAGAGAGCACAGACCCGGTTCTGCCAGAAGGAATCCAGTGATTGATTGCATCCAACAGGAATCATAGAGTCACAGAGATGTACTGCAGGGAAACAGACCCTTCGTTCAAACCTGTCCATGCTGATCGGAAATCCCAACCCAATTTGGTCCCTCTTGCCAGCACACGACCGATATCCCTGCAAACCCTTCCTACTCATATATAATTTCAAATGCCTCTTAAATGTTGCAATTGTACGAGCCTCCACCACATCCTCTGGCAGCCATGGCAGCACATACACCGAATAAATTGTCACTGCAAATCCCCTCTAAGGATCTCGCCTTTCTGAGCTGAAACTATCTCGCTGTTCATTCAATGTCGCTGTGTCGAATTCTTGGAACTGCCTCCCTATCGACATCATGGCTGTATCACTGTGTTGAGTACTTCGAGGACGAAGTAAAGTAACTTACCATCTCAATCTCTTGAGTAATTATGGTTGGGCAGTGAAGCCTATCCCAAAGAGTGACGTGCATTCTCCAGAATTTCGTTTGAAAAAACTGCAGTTTCCAAGTGGACATCCGAAAGTTGTCGGGAACAAAAGTAAAGTTTCGAAGGGAAAGTAGGATAAACTGATAGTCAATGATGACTGAGATGAATGAGGCAGAAAGTGAGTGAGGAGCTGTTGGTACAAGGATCAATGTCAGTGCTAATGGTTTAGCCCTTACTGCCCACTGTTAGCACCAACTCACACACCACTCCTGGTATTTTCACCACAATTACCCTGGTCTCGTGATATGAGTTTCCCTCTGTGCACATTCAGGTGGTAAATCGGCCCCCAGAGGGTGACCGCATACTGTTTATCCGGTCAGGTTAAAGAGGTGAAGGCATCCGTTTGAAATCAAAGCAAGAAGAGATTGCCTCTTCCTGTACATTTTCAGTGGACAGTCACCGGTTGTGAACTTCTTTCCTGCACAAACGGAGTTGATATAAATTCTCATCGAGCAGCTTTATTACAGAAAGGTAGTCCGATTAACTGTGATCAAATAGTTCATTAAATGCCCTTATTGATTTGAAGAACCGTGTCTGTGGTTTCGTCAGTTAAAGCATATGGTAGGACCCAGACGTTAATGGTGTCACATGCTGTCAAATGTTCTGTACATTGAAAGTTCATTGTTTAAACTTCTTGTAAAAGCCGTATTGTTTATCCAACATCCCGAAAGTGACGGCTCAGCATGCTTCTTGTGTTTGAGCTCAGACCGTTATTATTTCGTGCTACCAAGCCCTACCACCTGATGTGGACCCATTAGTCTATGTTCTATCCTGCTAATTCAACGCAGAGTTCTTTTTACTCTGTTCCACAAGGATTTGTCTATCTCTTCTACTATTATTGTCCATCCGTCTTTTCAAGTTTTTTGGGAATAATGAAGAGACGCAGGAGACACTGCAGACTTGCAGGACAATGTTGTAGTAATAACGCATCCAATGAGATAATGGCTCTCATTGTTTGCTGTCACCATTCATTGATTTTCGGCAAACGGCAATGGCATCATAGAAATCCGATAATTGGAGTGAAACTGCTTTTTTTCCTGGTCTATTATGAATACTGTTTAGAATTGTAAAAGTTCATAACGTTTTGAGTGAACAAATGTCACCTGATCTCAGACCTAAGTAACACAGACATTACTGAGAGATGGTGAGCCCAGTTCTACACACTCTGGCCGAGGTGGGGGGGGGGGGGGGGGTGCGGAGAAAGCCACGGAACAGCCTCCGATTTTAACTCTTTTCCAAGAGTAGAAATGAAAAATGAGGGATATTGACAGGCAGAGAGTGGGAGAATGTAGAAGAGAGTGAGATGGTACAGAGAGACAAAGGGACACAAACAGAAATTCTCCATTCACCATGGCTGCTCATCGACATAAAGGAGAAGAAAAAGGTAATGAAGGCCAGCCTTTCACCAACTCAGGGCAACAGCAACAGTATTATAGCCGATAAAGGAATTTTGCATTTTTACAGATGACGGCTGTCAGCTAATGAGAGATTCTGGTAAGTATGCCGTTTTGCGAAGTGAAATTGACAATTACCCAGGCAATAAAACAATAAAAATCATAAGTAACCTGAATCTGTGATATGAAACAATAAATCTCTTTGTCTCCACAGATGCTGTCAGGCCTGCAGAGTTTCTCTGTCAATTCCTGTTGTTGATTCAGATTTCCAGGATTCACACTTCTTTGTTTTATGCTAGTCAGAATCCTGTTTGTGACAATACTGGATTAATGGCCAGTTCCATACAAATTCCCTGCTTTGGGAAGGTTGTCAACAACATAAACGGTCAGAGGAAATCCCCCATTGCTACAGCAGTGAGACCACTGAGTCCTGAACAGGAGACTTCCACGGAAAGTGAAATATGGCGCTGTATGTTTTCTCAATGAATCCACTTTTACTTTTTTCATTTGTGATCATTTTAGCTGCACATTCAGTTTATTTCTTTCTTCCATTTCTGTCAGCTTGGAAAAGGCCTTTCCGCCCATCTGCAATGCAGGTCATTGGATATTCATCTTTTCAAGTCCAGGATCTACTATTTCTTGGACGACCTTCTGCACTGCATCTCGGGTGGGGTGGGTTAGAGGCTGTACCACTATATTCACCTGTCTATAGATATTGGAGAAGGGTCTATCTATTCCACACCACCAGGCTTCCTCATCGCTCTTCTGAATCTTGGTTATTATTACCCTTGCCATGGCACCTCCTTCTTTGATAACAGGAAACCGATATCCCGTGTCAGGTGTACCTGTAGCCGTGATGGATACTACTCAGTGCCAGTAACTGGGTACACAAGGATCTCTGCGTAAATATTTATTGCCTTATTTATAGTCGTCCTGGTTACCAAACCGGCATGGGTGGCATGTAAAGGTCAACTTAATATCCTTGGTTAAGATTACCGTCTACTGTTGTATCCCAGACACCCCTGCCTTCACGACTCGTCCTGCCATGCAGCCCCATATTTCTATGAGTCTTCTAATCACTACTTGCACTTATTTGGATCCGGTGTTGTCCGATGTCTCCCCAAGTTCAGCTACACGTTTGCAACGGCTGGCGTGTATCAACATGGCACTTTCGGCGATCTTAACAGCTGTCTGTGTTGTAGGGAGCCCTTGGAATGGTCCCAGCCAGCTCTTCGCCTTCATGCTTTTGCTCCTGAAGTCTTTCACCACTATCCAGTCTTCAGGTTCTAGATTGTGCATCTTCCCTTCTGCTGATTGGGGTCGTGCTGCCCTTCTTTTGATTCTGTATTTGAGACAGAATTGTGGAGAGTTTTATACCGTAACATAATAACCCGTCCTCACAGTGGTCTGTTATCTGTTTTACAATCGGTCTTGGCCAATTCCTGTATTGGGCCACTTTGCAAACAAACTCTCAAACGTCCTAGTATTTACTCTTCCTCTCCTTCATATACATTAGTACAATTGGAAATGCCTTTGTCCATGTCACCTCTAGTTCCTCACAACATTTTGCCAATTTATTTTTAAGGGTAGTTTTCTCTCTTTCCACTGCCCCACCGCTCACTGGGTGGTAGGCACAATGTTGCCTCACCTTTATTCCCAAGTAATCACTGATCTGCTGTAAGGCAATATATATAAATGGCTTTCCATTGTCGCTGCTTAGCCTTTCAGAGATGCCCCATCTCGGACTTATTTCAGTTAGCAAAGCCTTGGCTACTGCACTGGCATCCTGTTTAGACGTGGGATCACTTCCACCCCTTGGGAAAACATCAACTATCACTAGACAATGCCTTTTCTCTTCGCTGGGTGTTAGTTCAATAAAATCCATCTTAAATGTTCAAAGTGTCTTTGGGATTGGGGGTGTTCTGCCTGATTCATTTGTATTCCCCTCCCCACATTATTAGAAGCACAGATAACACATTATTCACATTATTTTTATGAGTAATAAGTAAATCCCTTTCTGTACCAGCGTGCTGAAATATTGTAGTACCTCCCCTTTTTTGACACATGGTCCTTACCGTGTGTTACTTTGGTATAGAAAGGGAATAAAGGTCGTGGTAGACAGGGCTTCCTACTGGGGCCACACCACACCCATTCCCTCATTCTGCACCCTGCCCTTGTCCATTCACGCTTCTCCTTCGATGTGGCCTGAGACTGTAACTCCCATAAGTCTGCTTTGGATTACAAATACTTGACATACACATGTCAAACCCATCACTTGGCGGCTGATTGGCTGCCGTCCTTGCCGCTCAGTCTACATTTTCATTGCCTAGAGAAATTGAATCATAATTTTTCCTGTGGGCTTCACATTTACATACAGTGATTGATTTAGAAAATCGGACTGCTTTCAGGGTGTCAGGGATCAGGCTATGGTATGTGATTGGCTTTCCAGTGGAGGTCAAGAAGCCCTTGTTTTTCCACAGGGATCCAAAATTATGTACAACCCCTAATGCATATCTGCTGTCGATGTAAATATTCACTGTTCTTCCTTTGGCCAATTTACATGCCTCAATCAAGGCAATCAGCTCTGCTGCTTGCGCTGACAGATGAGAAGGAAATGATCCCGCTTTGACTACCTCGTGGGTAGTTGCTTCAACATACCAGACACTGGCCTATCTCTTTGCTTCTGAATGCTGACCTATCCACAATAAAACCCCGTATACAGATTCTAAATTGGTGAATCCTACACGTCTGGTCTCGGGCTTCAAATGTCATTAATTACAGCCAAACAGTCATGTGGGTCTCCGTCTCCTTCTGTGGGAGAAAACAAGCAGCATGAAGGACGTTACATCGCTTTATTGTCACGTTAGGCTTCTCCAATAGCATAACATTGTATGTGAGCCAACGTGCAGCCGACATGTGTGTTGTGTTTTGCTCAGAAAGCAGTCAGGATACTGCATGTGGGACCAGTCGGTTTAATTCAACAAAGCCGACTATGTCCCTGGAAGCTATAACAGCCTTTTCAAATGCAGGCACGACACAGAGGCATTTTGCAATCCTGCCGTTATGGGATCTAAGTTGCGGTGAAAACTCAGCTACTGGCCTCAATTTTCCACACATAATTCTGCATCAGCACAAATGTCATGCAGGCACGCTTCTCATCCACTGTTTGTACAAAAGGCTTGTTTGGATTTGGAATCCCAGTGTCGGTGTAGTTTGGAGTGCCATTTCAATTCAACAAATGCACTCTAGGCCTCAGGGGTCACTGCAACAGACTCTAGCTCTGCAAACCTGAACCATAAACTATGTCACTTTTGGGCACCTAAAGGGTTGCGTAATGCAGGTTAAACATTCTAAGTAGGATCAAATGACCAAAAAGGATAACAATTGTTTCTTCATGTGATGTTTTGAATTTTGCTGGTTTGCTTGAACTCTGTCCTGACCAATGGACTTTCCTTGTTCAGATATTAAGTGACCTAAGAACTTCAACCGTTGTTCCACAAGTTGTAGTTGTGCGAGACTAGATGGCTGAGCTTCGCAAGCCTACATTTCTCACATTGTTTCTCTGTTGATGCTGCGATTAAGCATTCGTTTACATACTGCAGAAGCGCTGACCCCCCCCCCCCCGTTAAAACAAGAGTCTCCAGACTCCTGTGTAGAGCCTCGTTAATTATGGTGGGGACTCACAGCAATGTTGAAAATGTCACGTGAAAGTATACCATTTGCATTTGAATGGAAAAGTGAACCAGAATTGACTGTCGGCGTGTAACAGTAGACAAAACAAGGCATTTGCTAAATCCCCAATAGAGAACCATTTACATCCGGTTGAATTTGAGCCAATATAATATAGGGGTTGGGACCATTTGGGGTGTGCGGAACAACAGCGTTCTTGATAACCTGCAGGTCATGAACAAACCTCCATTCCCCCGATTCACCTGGAATGTTTGCCTTTTTGAACGAAAAGAATGGGTGTTCTCACCAGTGATTATTCACGGGGGATTATCACTCCAGCCGATAAGAGAGATTCAAAGACTGGGAGTAATTCCTTGCATAGCCTCGGGTTTTAACGGCTCTTTTGCTTTGCAAGGACGATACTCAGACTTCGGGGTAATTCTTAAGGATTCGTATGAGGCCCACATCGTGTTTGCCTTTTGCGCTGAAATCAGTTGGGACCCTTCTTAATCTTGGGCCCGACACATCTACCATAGGTAAACGCCAGACGACACTCCTGTCGGGGATTACCTGGACTGCCCTGTCTGCCTGAGTGAGCCAATTTAGTTTCTTCCTATACGTCCTTATAACTGCATTGAAGCAGATACCCACACCGACCCTGAAGATACAATGTTTCGTTTTTTGTGCCTGTCGTATCCATGGTCCCAAATTCTGACACCTGTCGCTAGATGCCTTTGCCAATGATCCGTGAGGAGAAGAGCCTTCCACATTAAAAAAAAGGGTCTATTTACCGTCACAGATACTTAAAAAAGTTTAAAGTGACAGCACATCTGTGATCATTCCAATAAAATTCGCACAATAACAACTGATCTGGTTTAACCAATCTCCTGAACCAATCCTTCTCTTATGATTTGTCAGGACCATCGCGGTGTATGTGTGCTGTGCAGTGCAGCATATCTCCAGCAAGAAAATCTGTGTTAATGGGATTAACATGGCTACTTGCTTCCTGGGTGAGTGAATCACTCACGGAACCTATCGTTCTCTGAAATGCATCAGGGGTCGTGATTCGTATTTTCCAGCCTGCACTGTTAAATCTTCTTTTTGCATTACCTGCAAGCCCGTCAGGGTACTGCGCAAATCGTACCGCAGTCTCACTATGAGATCCCGAGACATCAGATATAAAGTACAGAATTCCGATAACAGAAATGAGAATCGGAATGTTTCCCCATTACTGGTTTCGCACAATAGGGGTGCGGTAAACCTCTCTCGTGTCATGACTCCTGGTGAGCCCATTAAGTTCAGGAAGCTTCTGTTCATCTTCATTTGCATCGACTCTCTGAACTGCCTTGATTTATGCAGTGAATATGTTGCCCTTGTATCTTCCAAAAAAGTAAGAGGTGCACCTTCCACATATAACATAGATGTAAGCATTGACTTTTCTGATTCATCGTTGTACTGAAAATATAGTTCACGCTTCGCAAACTCAGTGCTCAGTAGAGAGGTGGGACATGTTTCAGTGCCCATAAGGTTAGTAGTAGAGATTAGCATAAGCGAGTATTCGTTGCCAAGCATAAAGCTAAAAGGCTTACCTGTAACATTGGGGCTGCCCACCTCCACCTCAGCCTTCCTCCATTAGTCACCCTCCTGCCCAGCCTCCAGGGCCGACTGAGGCTGTCTCGGCGTGCACTGCCTCACTCAGTGGTCCATTGCTCTGCAAACAAAGCACCCAACAGATTTACCTCTGCCAGCCCTTCTTTTCACGCAGCACCTCCTTCCAACGGCTGGGCGACCATTTGCATCATAGTTAGCTGAGCTTTAAGTGTTTGCTTTTCCATCTTTAATTTCCATTTTTCCTTCTCTTGGGCCAGAAAGTTTTCAGCATGTAGCGCGTGGAGTTCCATCAAATTCAGGTTTCCCGTGTCCCAGGTAATACATTGGCAAGACGCCTCATGTAATGGGCGCCTGATAGCTTTTACATATTCCCTTTAAAGTTCAATTCGCTTCTTCGTATCTACACTTCAAGGTCAGTGGCCTGAAACATTTGAGTTCCTTTCCAGATATGGAGTTGTTTTTTTCTGATTCCTTGGCTGTTGATATGGTAGTTTGCTGGCCTTGTAAGTCTGCTATTAGTTCGGTTTAAATATACATAGATTTTCTTTCTGTCTGCAACACTTGCCCTCTGCAAAGTCAGGCCCTTACTTTTTTTGTTTCCCTGTGCTTTTATTGGTTTAAAAAAATGTTAATTTTCCATTGCAATGAGCATCACATTATTTTCACAGGTCGGTGCAACATCGAGGGCCGAAGTGCCTGTACTGCACTGTAACGTTCTATGTTGTAAGATACATTTCCTGCTGGTTTCCGATGTCTCTCCTCACTGTGGAAACTTCCAGACACATCTTCCAGTGATTTGTCTGCACTTCATTCAATCCAGAAAACTGTAGTTCCTGCTGAGAATGTGATCTCTCTACAATGGAGAGAGGAAAACAGAGTCGATGACAAAGCTGAGATCACTTTAGTTCTGTCCAGAATCAACAAAAATTACCCCAGTCTTCCAGTGTCCTGCCACTTTAAGATTGCATTGTGTACCCAAGCCATCATACCAGTCTCTGGTCTGCTGCTGTTCTTCTTCAAGGCACAGCGCAAGCTGGAAGATCGGGCAACTCATTTTCTACTGAAAGACCATGTAGATTTCAGGACCCAACATCGAGTTCAATCATTTTGGATCCTGTCCGCCCTCTTCCCCATTTTTCATCCACCCATCCATCCCATCAGTTCGAACACGAATCATTGGACTCGAAACGTTCACTGTCCTTTCTCATCATAGATGGACAAGAGCTGCTGATTTTGTTCAGACATTTTGGCATTTCTTCAAAGTGCATTTCTTTTTCCGTTGTAATCGCAAGACTGCAGGAACCGTCTGATTGCAGGAGGAGAAGTTCACAGGAAATGAAAATAATGCCAAAGGCTGGACCATTCCCATTGTGAAGGAAGATGAGCTAAGCTGGGGCTGTGTAACTAAGCACAGAGAAGGCTGAGTGAGAAACTGATTAACATGCACATGTTATGAAGAGGCGAGATATGTATGACAGGAATAAGGCTTTTCGGGAAGGAATAATAACCAGTGACATAGATTAAAAGCAGGAGAATAGCGGTTTAGAGGAGATTTAGGAAGAACGCTTTCACCCATACAGTGTTGTTCATCTGGAATTTCTTATTTGAACGTGTGGTAATGCTAAGTGTTATGAGGACATTTCAGCAGTATGTAGCCGAACACTTAAAGATCCAGAGCACATGTGGATAAGGACCAGATACTGGAAAGTGTGACGAGGTCAGACAGACGTGAGATGGGTGTCCCGAACGAAATCGTTCTCAGGCAAACTTTTGTGCTGAAAACTGGGTGAGGCCATGACTCTGTGGTGCAATGGAAAGCGCCTTGTATTTCTACGCCTTTCTTAAGACTGCCATTCAAAAGTTGTGGATGCAAATCTCATCAGAGTCGAGTCTTAGTTTATGGTTTGAAATGTGTTCAGACCAGACTCGGCTGCTCACTGCAAAACCTATAACATTCATGCAGAAACCCAACTGTCTAGATATGCAACATTTTCCTCACAGCGATGAATAACTTCGATGTCTATTTATGGTAGAGATCGATAAATATGTGTTAGCCACTTGGCAACACGATGATATGGATACGTTGGAAAAAGACATAAAAGTGCTGTGTGAGCTATGATGGTACAGAATGGCGTGACGGGGCAGGAGCGGTGTTAAAAATGGTCTACTTCTGCTCCTTTCTGCTTGAGTCTTTTTTGGCCCAGATGTTTAAACAATCACAATGAGAACAATGTGAATCTCCACCAATTAATATATTCTGTCTCACCTCCACCTCGCTACCCTCCAAGCTGGAATAGTTAGCTCCTGTTTCAGCTTTAGGTCAGACAGTGGAGGATTCTCACAAGTTCTCTGTCAGGCTGAACATTCCTTCATATAGGTTTCCAAGTGGACACATGGAGCAAGCGATTACATGGATGCTGGGGATTGAAGGACAGATTTCCCTCTTGCTGGGCTAGAATGCTGGCCAAGGTAATGAACGTAAATTTCTGACATTTTGAAACTTACTCTGGATTCTTGCGACTTTACTAATTAAACTAAAATTCAATTTGCCCTTGCATAACGTGATTAATTTTTTACTATTTATAAAAAAAACTATGCCACGTGCCCTTGGATGTCGTAATGCAGAAGATTGTTGACGTTGTGTACAGTGTGGGTCATTGTGCCGTATGAACATTCCAAAGGATGCTGGTGAAGTACCAGTGAATCGAATTCTCTGACGAATTGATACCGATAGAAGGAAAATCCCAGTACAGTAGCGACATAAAATTGCCTGTGATCAACGCAGAAAACCACGGTAAACGAACAAAGAATTCAATTATGCCTATTTTCACCACATTTTACTATTCATTTTCCTGAACCTGATGCTCCATAATTGATGATCCATCATCAGTATAACCTCCTCTGCGCTGGGTTTCATTTCAGATCTTCAGCAAAAAAACGAGTAATTGGTTTGAGGGGCCCAGTGATAAGATCAGTAGCCATTGGTCATCAGTACATGGCAACTCCAGTGGTGCAATTCGTCAGTTTGATGTAATTGCACGACAGACTTGAAGTGCGTAAGGTGTCAAAGTTGCACATTCGATTCTCGCCAGGTGTTGGTTTTACTGATAGTGACCAGAGATGATTGCAACTTCAAGCTGAAGAACAGTTCGAACACCGAATATTACAGCGCAATAAAGTTCATTTTGGCCCTAACGTTGCAACGACCTGTGATACCATACTGACTAGTATTTTACCATCATAATCCGCAAGTTTATACAATGACCATTTCATTGCCCTGAAAGTTGTTGAGTCTACGAGTGTTGAAGGCAAGACGTTCAGCACCCTTACTACTCACTGATAAAGGAACATATTCGGTATGTATTACCCTCAATTTACATCAATGTGCCCTTGTGACAAAATTACCATTTGAAGAAAAATGCCTTCACTGTCCACCTTATGGCAACCTCTGATCATCTTCTATGTCTCTCTAAATTCACCCCTCAAACTTCTTGTCGCTATCAAAAACCGCCTTCAGTCCCTCAACCTTTCCTCGTAAGACCATCTCTCCATAGAAGGCAACATTCTAGAAAATGTCCTCTGCACCCTTTCCAATGCTTTCACATCCGTCGTATAATGTGGCGACCAGAAATGCATGCAACTCTATGAGTGCGGCCACGCCTGTCAACGTGGGTGGTAACTTTCCGAGTTTTATATGCATGGGCACCGGGATCGCTCTGCACATCTACACTTCCAAGAATATAGCTATTAGCCAAGAACACTTTACTCTTGTTGCTCCTTCCGAAGTAAATTATCTCACACTTTTCCACCTTAAAATCCATTTGCCACCTCTGAGGTCAGCTCTGCAGATTATCCATGCCCCTCTGTAACCGTCAGCAAATATTGGCACTATTGATAACATCGTCGATCTTAATGTCATCTGCAAACTTATGAATCCATCATTCCATGCCCTAATCCAGCTCATTGATAAAAATGACAAACAACAGCGGACACAAAAAGGAACCTTGTAGTACACCATTAGTTACTGAACTCCAGGATTATCATTTCCTATGAACTGTCACACTCTGTCTTCTTTCAGCGAGCCAATTTCTGATCCAAACCGCTAAACCTTCCTCAATCCCATGACTCTGTATTTCATGCGACAGCCGACAGTGCCTTACTGAAAACCATATCCACCACATCAACCACTTTACTGTCATCCACCTGTTTGCTCACCTTCTCAAAGACCTCAATAAGGTTTGTGAGGCACAACCTGCTATTTACAAAATCGTACTCACGATCCCGAATCAACTTCTTCCTTTTTCGATGATCATAAATCCTATCTCTCATAATCTGTTCTAAAAAGTTAGCTGCAAGAAAGCTAAGGTTCACTGTTCTATAATTACCAGCATTGTCTCTACTCCACTTCGTGAAGAAGGGGACAATATTTGCTCAACTCGGGTTTTCTAGCACTAATGACATAAACAATGACGAAGTAAAGCTTATCGTCAAAAGTTCTGCAATCTCCTCCCACGATTCGCAGAGAATCCTCGGATACATCCCATCAAGTCCAGGGGACAAACCTATTTTTAGACATTCATGAATTGTTCACAACTCCTCTTTATGAATGTCAATTTCGTTTATTCTAATAGGTTGCATCTCAATACTCTCTTCGACAACATTGTCATTTTCATTTTTGATATGATAAAAAAAAATACATTCAGCGTCTCTGCTATCCTTGGACTCCGCTGACATCTTCGTACTTCTGATCTTGACAGGCCATAATCATATTCTAGACATTCTTTTATTCTGGAATTATCAATTGAAAGCTTCAGGATTGTTCCTGCCAGACAAAGACTTCTCATGCCTCCTGTTCGCTCGAAGTAGCTTTCTCTTTAGGCCCTTCCTGGTTAGCTCTTAATTCCCAAGCGTCCTACCTCAGCCTTCAAATCTCATGTTTATATACGCCTCCTTCTCCTTCTTCTCAAGAGATTCAACTTCTTCAGCAAACTCAACTCCCTGTGTTGACCTCATATTTCCTGCATGACGCATACATACTTACCAAGGACATGCAGTAGCTTTTCCCTGAACAAGCTCCATATTTCAGGTGTGCACAACCCTTGAAGTTACTTTCCGCATGCAGTGCATCTTAACTCTTGTCTAATCGCATCGTAATGGCCTTTCTCCCCGCGATACCTCATGCTCTGCAATAAATACCAATGCCTATCCATCACTAAATAAACAGAACCGAATTGTGGTGACTATGAACAAAGTGCTCACTAACCTCCAAAGAGAACAGCTGGCTGAGTTCAGTACCCAGAAGCAAACCCTATGTGGCTTTGCGTCTTGTTGGCCTGTCTACATGCTGCGTCAGGAAACCCTCCTGCACACATTGGACAAAAACTGACTGATCCGAGGTGCTGAACCGATAACATTTCCAATCAATATTTGGAAAGTTAAAGCTCCCCATAACAATTACCCTGTCACTTTTGTTCCTATCCAGAATCATCTTTGCAATCTTTTCCTCCATAAATCTAGAACATATTTGTGGTGATCTCTCCATTCCTGATTCTAATCTCAGTGCATTCTGCCTCAGCAGATTCAGTTACGTCCTCACCAATATCCTTTTTGCTACCATGATGCTGTCCTTGACGAATAATGCCACAACTCCCCTCTGAAACGACCCTCCTGTTCTGACTGAAAAATCGAAACTGAGGTACCAGGAACAACCATTCTCTTCAGTCCACCGTTCATGTCCCTGAAATGTCCACAACATCGAAGTCCCAGGTAACAACCCATGACACCTACCTTATCCCAGATGCTTCTGGTGTTGAAGCAAACACACTTCAAGCCACCTTCATCCTTGCCAGTACACTCTTGTAAACCTGAAATGCTATTTATGGCAAAACCACTCACAACCACCTGCAAACTGGAGCTACAATTCAGCTTCCCATTCCGCGGCTGAACTCGTTCAAACCCTCATGAATAGCTTTGGCAAATTATCCCCTCAGGGTATTGGTACTCTTCTAGTTCAGGTGAAACCATCCTGTTTGTAAAGGTTCATCGACTCCAGTATGAGCCCCAACTATCCAGGTATCGGAATCTCTCCCTCCCTCACCATCCTTCCAACAACATTTTCAAGTGCTCTCTCCCTACTCTTCACCTCACTACGACGTAGAATGTGCAACAAATCAGAGAGAACAACTCTGTTTGTTCTAGATTTATGATGTCACCCTCGATCTCTGAAATTCTGCCATACATTCACATCACTTCTATTACCGATGTTGGTGCATATGTGGACAATGACTTGGGGTTGCCCACCCTCTCCCTTAAGGATCCTGAAAACACGATGCGAGATATCACAAACCCCGGTAGCTGGGAGACAACACACCAATCATGAGTCTGCCCGATATCCACAGAATCTCAATCTGTTCCCATCGATATGGAGTCCCATTAACAAATGCTCTCCTCCTCTCTCCCCCACCCTTCTGAGAAAAAGGGCAAACTCTGTGCCAAACACCTATATCCAATGGCTTTCCCCTCGGAAGTCATCCCACCCAAAATAACAAATATGGTATACATGTTACTGAGGGGCACGGCCACAGCAGATGCCTGCACTATCTTCCTGTTAGCGTTTCGGCTCGCGACAGTATCCCATCTATCTATTTCTTGTACCTGAAGTTTTACTACCACCCTATAACTTCGCTCAATTCCACTCAGACTCCAAATGATCTGACATCAAGCTACAGTTCCCGAACGCAGTTGCCGAGGAGAAGGAATGGGGTGCAATTCCCGCAGATGTGGATATCTGGGACATTATTGAAGACCCTTACCTCTCACATTCCACAGAAAGAAATTTCAAACGTCTGGCAATCCATTCCTAATATTGTCCACATACACACACTCATATATATATATATGCGAACACATATACATGTATATAAAAATGTGTGTGCACTTGCATGTATGCGTGTGCACATATATATTTAAAAGTTGAAAAAGGAAGTTGATTGAAACGGCATTTGTTTTTTTTTTAAAAATGATTTTGTGGAGTGTTCTGTCCTTGGGAAATACCTCAGTTACTTCCAACCAGCAGAAATACTCCCTGAGTGAATATCCATCTCTCAATAGAGATACAGAGGTGACGTTTGAAGATGTTGACGTTTCTAATATCGCTGATCCTGTGCTGTGTTAAATTCTGGAAAGGACTTTTGTTTGGTTCATGTTACTTATTTTGTTGCAACCTCGCACAGGGCATTAAACAATCCAAAAATTATTAGATTTATCTCCTTGGACAACGTTGTCGGCAAAACTGGAGCCGAAATGATAAAGATGTTTGAAGTACTGCTTTAAAGATTATAGGATTCAAACAGGAACATTTTTCGAGTCTTGTCACTGGAAAGTTTGGGGGAGATGGGTGAGCAGCAAAGGGTCTCACTCCCTTCTCTGTGATTGCAGCCAAATGTCCAAGGCAATAGATGAAAAAAAATAATGGTGCATTCCATCGACAGGTCAGTTCCCACTCACTATAGTATAATTTCGCTTTGATTATCGCCATCGTAAAAAGGGTTAGGTGAGGGGGGAGATCGGGATTCTGATGGTAAGATGAGACATTGCGATAATTAATCCCACACTGTTGGCATCACTTTATATCATAAACCAATTATGCAGCGGACTAAGCTTACCGACTTCCCTTTAATGCTGTGCTAACAGAAACAGCTCAGTTCTTTTACAATTCATGAAGTTCACGTAGAACAAGCTGCTAAACTTTTCTTCACAACCAGCACTTTCTACACTGAGTCGTACTCAGTTGGAGGTGATATGTGGTATATTTCGAATTAACGTTAACCAATTAGAAATTGTGCACCTAACGCTTACTCGACCCGGCCGACCAGACTCCATGTCTTGGTGAAATTCATTCATTATGTTTCTGCACGCACTTTTACATATACTTTAGAATCAGCTTCTGACACATTTTTCCTGAAAAATAATCACTTTCGATTGCAATTACTGTAGAATGAAAGAAAAGTGCTCCACACTTTTCCTTATCATTTATCGCTGGTTTTGAAGTTCCAAAGTCTAGATATAGATCCATCTGAATCAAAGATTTTCCCTCCTGTTTACTCTCAGCAAATTCACATCATCAGGGAAACTTACATATGAACGCAACTCAGTTTTACCTGGTTCCACGCCACATGATCTATTCATCTGTTCCACCATCCCATGGAACCCCGCCTTGCCTTTTCGAATGTCGTTATGCCCCAGTACTTCGTTGGCTTCCTTTCCATTCTTTTTTGTTTCTCAGTAGACGCTGTCCATTCTTCCTGACGTCTTTTGATTCCAGTCATCGGCATCCATGTCTTTTATCATGTCTTTTACATCCCAGGGAAGTCCATCTTGAGAAAGAATGCTGTTCTGATGCAACACATGAAAACCCGTTCATTTCCAGTATAGGGAAGATGGGAGCTAGTTCAGTCGCAGGTGAATCGGTTGGTTGTCATACAATGGATCAACCACTGACTGGTTAATGACTGTTTTTCTTCACTTTTCTCCCCTCTCTGAACATGTGCTAAAGCAACACAGTAAGGTATCATAGAATGCCGACAGTTAAGAAACTGGCCATTTGATGCAACAAATTCACACCGATCCTCCAGGGATTAACCCCCACAGAACAATTCCTTATCATATTACTCGTCATTAGTTCCTGAATAAGGCACCTTTCTGACAGTCGACCCATTTGGATTCATGCCATGTCCTCAGGCTCTGTGAGGCAGCAGTGCTAACCAGTGAGCCACCTTGCCGCCCTGCAGCAATATTTCAAGGCACATGCGGAAGCGTGTAAAATGCGTTTCCTGTCAAAGGTGCTACGCTTTTGTTGTTGTCCTTATCAGGAGCAATAATCCTGATTCCCTGACCAGGCAATGAAACCAAACCACAGCGGTGATAGTGCTGAATTGTAACCACTAGCTGACATTTGGGACGGTAGGTGCAATTGCATCTTCTCTTAACAGCATAGTTTTTTTTTTCCTGCGATGAGACGTTTCTTCCAAAATACTATTCGTGACAACGAGCTTTTACAGCACAGAATAATGCACTATATGTCAATGCCAGTCCATCAAACATCCATCCATTCTCATTTCCAGCTTCCAACAGCCCGCAGCCTAACTTCTGAAGTGTTCATCTTAAAGAGGCGTTCCCTGCAAAGGTTTAATCTCAAATGAAGAAGCAAATGAGACTGAAGTCAGATACCCTTAAATTTGATCATGAGCTGCGGGAGAACTGAACTGCATTTTCAACCAAAGAGGGAAATATACAGACACATCTTGTGAGAATGACAAAGGCCTTCGGAGAGGCCAACATTCAGAAAATGAGGAATTGAACTGTTTGCCTCTTCTTTCTTCACTTCGGGCTTTAAAACCCGATTCTATTTGCATATGCAAAGGGGTAAACAGGCAGGCGACTGTCCTTCGAGGACTGGCACAGTCGTGAATAATTGGGACATGCTAATCGTTGAATTCTCCACCTGTTGAGGTAGCCTGGCTGGCCGTGCTCTTCCAGCCTTCTACCTGTTTCATTTGGATTCCAGCAGATTCCTGCCTCTACGTAAGGAAAGGAAGCATTCAGCCACTTCGCTGTATGTTTTCCTTCCCCACTATTTCATCGTTACTTTACTGTTTCGACTGTATCACGTTGTTCTTCCGGCTAAACGAGAGCATTCGTGGCATCAGATGCTTGTCGTCCTTGTGTTCCTCGAAGTAGAAACACAGAGGGGGATTTCGAAACTCAAGCAGATGAGGCCTGGTCCGTGGCGAAAATCACTTCACGATGTTCCCTCAGAAATAATTCCAAGCAGCACGGAAAATGCTTGTGTGAATGTTTGTTGCAACAGTTGTAAACAAATTCAGCAAGGCCCAAGCGAGATTCGAATACTCGACCAATGGTTGATAAGACCTCTGAGCTATGGAGCCACCGGCATGGAAAGCGTTTTTTCTGATGAACAGAAAATGATGAACTCTAGCACAGCAAGTCCGTCGTCCGAGGTTTGTGATGCAAGCTTCGTTTTCTGTTTTAAAACACAACTTGAAACCCAGTTCTTTGATCACTTGTTTGATATAACACTTTGTCAGCTTCCCAATATCTCATAATGTGACTGGGATCAAAATTTGTTTAAACTCCCTCCAGAGGAACAGCTTTGCCGTTTCCATTATGTGAAAGGCACGAAGTAGTATTGATAGCAATTAATTGCCCTTCATTTCAACAGAAAATACAGCTTTTCCTCTTCCGTTGTTGATTAATTTGTTTCCTATAGCATTGTGCGATTTACGTCGTGAAGCGATTTCACAATTTATGACCTTGGTTGATGAAGTTGAGGTACCAAACGTGGAACAGTTCAAATCGAACATACTCTCGAGATTGGAATTCCAGGCTATGCAGGTATCTGCGAATGCGTTTTAAAACAAAATCTTGGGTGTCGTGTTCACAGGCTGGGTTGGCATTTATTGAACAACACTAATTGTTCTTGAGTGGGCTGGATGACATGACAGTGATAGACAGAGCGCAGACAGTCAAGAGATTTGCAGAAATGATAAAAACGTTGGTATTTAGCTGCCCTTGTTGTTAATACTCCCACGCATAGCAGAGTTGTTGAAAGATCTCAGGACTACATCTTTGGATGAATAACCCGCAATCCTTGCCCTTCCAGCATGTGGGAGCCCGTGTGGAAAGATAAAGCTGCGAAGGCCGCAGTGCACGTTTGGGAAAATGTGCAGTGGTAAAAATATCATTCAGGTAAGGAACAATGAAACACTGAACAGAACGCAAGTACACCCTTGAGTAGAGGCAGAGGAAGTTAGGCCAGAGCAGAGGAGGAATTTGAGAGGATGGATGGAGGTGTGTTACCAACGTTTAATCCGAATGAATGGATGAGAGTTTGAGCTGCAGAAGAGCGGAGACGTGGAAGAGTTAATGATGTTAATGAGGTGCAAGTAGGCTGACTTGGTGAGGATAGCAATATGTGGTTGAAAGCACAAAACACGGTGAAGGATGTCACTATGGTTATGACGTGACTTGTTCAGACTCAGACAGTTGCGAGGGAGAAGATGGAGTCAGTGGCGAGGCATTTTCTACTCGCACCTGGTCAATGATGCCTTCTAGCTCATCTCATCCATTTGCCGCAACTCCACTCTCAAAACCCATCCCTCCAACAAGGACAGAGCTCCCTTATTCATCACTTTAAATTCCAGCAACCTCCGCAGACATCATGTCATTCTCCGACATTTCCACCACCTGAAAATGAACCCCACCAGCTAAGATGTGTTTCCCTCCCCACCCCTATCCGCTTTCTAAAAAGATCATTCCCTCTACGACTCCCTTGTCAAGTGAACGCCCCTCACTAAACCACCCTCCCCTCCCGCCCCATTCTCATTCCAGCACGGGATTTGCAAAACCTCCACTCCCACCTCCACTCTGTCGCAGGCCCCAAAGGAGCATTCCACATCCATTAGAATTTTACCTGCACTTCCACACATGTCATTGAATGTATCCATTGCTCCTGATGCAGTCTACCTATATTGCGGAAACAGGATACCTAATAACAGTTCGCTTCAGAAAACACCCCCGGACACCCTTAACAAACAACATCCCTGACCCGTGGCCGAACACTTCAACTCTCCCTCCCAATCAGCCAAGTTCATGCAGGTCCTGGGCTTCCATCGCTCTCATGAACTGTCCTATGTATCAATCTTCCTTCCCACCTATCTACTCCGCACTGCTCTGCGACCAATCACCACTACACCCACCTCCAACCACCTATCACACTCTCAGCTACTTTGTCCCATCCCCATCCACTCCAATTTGTCTCTCTACCCTCTCGGTTTACAAGCTTATTTCCTGATGATGGCTCTTGTCCGAAACGTCGATTCTCCTACTCCTTGAATGCTGCCTGCCCTGCTGTGCTTTTCCAGCAGCACACTTTCGACTCAGGAGCGAGTCAGTGGATTTTGATTTCGGGACTGAAGATAGAGGCCTCAGATTTGCCATGATGCAATTCTAAGAAATGTCTGCTCCAACAGAGCTGCATGTCAGACAAGGCAGGACAGAGTTTGACCTGGAAGTAACGGAGGTGATCCTGCTTATATCCACCTGCAGATCTATTTGTTCTCTGTGGTGGATGCTGTGTGCATGAAAGATTCTGACGAAATTCTGGTCACATTCTAAGTATCGAAAATCCCTCACCCTCCGACCATATCTTAGAAAATATCCAGAGTCTTGTGAAAGTTGCTTTCCCACTCTCATTTTTGGATAACATCAATTTTGCAGGATATTAGAAGGGGAAGATTTACAAACCAATCTCTCCACCGTGATCTGATAAAGTTGCACATTTTATCACAAGTAGAACTTGATCAGAGAGAGAACATGAAAGGGAGAAAAACCCCTCTGGTTACAGCGAGAGAGAAATCGTTCTCTTATTGTGTGTGTGGACAATGGTTCTACCCATCATCAGAGCTCACAAACCACAAATGCAGTCATACTAAGGAAAGTCTATGGAAATGTGCGTATTCATTTCCTTGTCTGAGCTGAATACCCATGGAGGCAAACATTCCAGGAAGAAGCGATTCACCTGCTAAGAGTGTGGAAAGGGGTTCACTCTGTCTCTGACCTGCTGCAGCACCTGCTCGTTCAATATGAGGAGAAACCATTTCAAAGTCTGGACTGCCGAAAATGCTTTAAAACATCCAGCACAACGCTCACACTAATTAGAAACCTTTCATCTCGCCAGACTTTGGAAAATGTTATCAAACCTTTGTGTGCTTCATCTCTGAGAAATATGCTCACATGAATGAGAGACCTTTTAAGAATTCTGGAGACGTGCCGTCTGATCTACGTGCTCACCCGGGAGGAGAGACATCTTCGTTTCCAAATCGATGGGACCTGCTGTAAAAATCCGAGTGACCGGATGGCTCATCACCTTTCTCACAATATTAACGTGTCTTTCTAAATGCTCTGACTGCCGGAAGTGCTGCACAAGTTCCTGGAGACGAACATGTCATCAACGTGTTCACACTGTGGAAAGACATTATTCACTCTAAAAGTTCCAGGGGGCTGTTTATCATTAACGTCTTCACATTGAAGAGAGACCTATCAAATGTATAGTCAGTGGGATGTGCTTAACAGTCTCTGTAGAACTGATGTCCCTTGGACATGTTCACAATGTGGGAGACGTTTCAAGTTTAGTTATTCTAGGAATAGGTTCAAGCGTTCATCTCAAGTCCCAGTACACCAGCAAGTTTGCAGGGGGCAGAAAGCATTTAATTGCTCCATGTGAGAAACACAGTTAGCTCACTCATCGACCCTGCTGAGACAAAAGAGGGATCCCACTAAGGGAAAGATCTCACTCACTCATCGACCCCGCACAACAGCGATTTAACCTTGTTGTTCATCATATTCAGATCTGTAAGCAAAGTTTTGATATTCTGGATAAAAATCAAATAAATCAGCTTTGTATTAAATTCATTGTCAAATGTCATTGGAAGGATGGGTTTACTGAGTACTTGAAGCATCAAGGTTCTCAAGGGGAAGTAATTTCTGAAAAATATATCAGACATCTGTGAGGAGATAATGAGCAAGTAAGACGAAGTCGACCCTGCAGAGGTGACCAGCTGGAATTTCCAAAAGGCTTTTTGGCGAGGTGCAGTATGACAAACTGTTCAATAATGGCCAACTTCTACTTTAGACGACGGTGTGTTTGGAGTTTCCACATCCTCTCCGTTTCTGTCTGGATTTCCTCCCCAGACGAAAGATGTGTCGGTGACCTTCTTTGGCTATGGGGAATGCAGAGTTACAGGAATTGGGTAGAGGTGTGAGTTTGGGTGTGATGTTCATTGCAGGATTAAAGGAATCTTCCTGGGCGAAATGGCCTGTTTCCACATCGCAGGTATTTTATTAGGACAAGGTTTATCGCAGGGATTAAGGCTTTTGTTATATGAATTTCTTTTTTTTAAAAAAGTCACAATTTCCATATAAACATATGATTTCAATTGAATCTGTTGAATGATATAAGGAGGGGATGGGCATTCTTAAAGAGGAATCATAAAGGTCAAGCGAGAATGTCAGATCACCTTAGCACGAAAAGTTAAGGATATAATCTAAAGAGATTCCACAAGTACATTAAGAACTAGAGACGAAATAGGACCACTTTAAGTTGAAAGAGCTCACTTTTGTTTTTAACCTCAGCAGATGGAGAGATATATAATGTTCACTTCGTGGAGAACGAAATGAACCCTACAACTAAATATTGATGTTTATAAAGTCGTTTCCATTGTAAAGGGCAAGTGCTTGAGGACTTGGAAATATGAAGAAGGATAGTTCGCTGGGATTTGATCTCATGTATCCCAGAACTTTGTGGCAAGTTAGGGAATGAAACTGTTGGGTCTTTCGTAGAAATAATTGTGGAATCTATTACTATGAGTGAGGCGCCGAAAAAATGGGGAGTTGCTAATTTTGTGCTTTTTTTAAGAAAGGGTTACATGGAGAATCCTGGGAACTATAGACCTGTATTTCTGACGGTGGTCTTATGTAAGAATTTGGATGCAATTATAAACGATTGAATTTAAATGCATTTGGAGATACAAGGAATAAATAGGAATAACCAGAATGTTTTTGCGCGAGGGAAGTTGTATCTCACAAAGAGGACTAGGTTTCGAGGGCATAACTAATATGATTGATCCGGACAAAGTGGTAGATATTACTCACTTGAACTTTAATAAAACCTTTTTAAAGGTTCCACATGTTTGCCTGATTCAAAAAGTGAGATCACAGAGAGTTCGGTGAGATTTCCAATTCGATATAAAATTAGATTAACAGCAGGAAGCTGGGAATAGCCATGGAAAGTAGCTTTCAGAACAGAGGACTATTACCGATGGTGTCCCACAAGGATTGATGATTAGCCCACATTCATTTTTTTTCATTTAACTAAATGATTTATGTGAGAAGATAAAAAGCATGGTAAGTAATTTGCAAAATTTGTCGGAAAAGGAGCAATAAAAAGCTGATGGAAGATTGTGAAGAGGTTTTCTCGTCAGGTCAATTCCTCTCTCTGTCCTCGAGTTTTTAAAGCGTGGGGGAGTTGGGTTGGGGCGGGACAGTGAAGGGCCATCAGTCCATCGTACAGACCAGGTTATCAGATGTCCATCTATTCTCGTCCCAGTTTGCAGCATTTGCCACATAACTTTGAGTGTTCTGACTTTCCAGGGAAAATGTCAATGAGATTCGCTCTGTGAGCTTAAATGACACAACAATGGTACTGACGGTTGACTGGGTTGCAACACCTTTGAGGAACGTATTCTCATGTTCAAACACAGAGGCAGACACACCGGTACATTCCCCGACAGTGACAAAGTCCTCATCATTATACACAATCCATACGCTTTACGTCCTCAAGTTTCTCTGGTGAAAGGCGGTTTTAAGTGGAATGCAAGCCATTTCTCTAAAGAATGTGAACCATTGCTGTAAGCTGTGATATGAAGAGGATACTGAGCTGAAATAGTCCCACACACTTCGCATGTGCAACTTTCAGGAACACAAATCCCACCAAATCAAGGTATCTTGCTCCTGGGATCTGACAGGATAGCGCCCAGCAAACATTCCTCACTAAAACTACTGACACACGGCAAACACTAGACACTTTCACATCTCGTCTCGTCTCATTCTGTTTCTGTCCCTGACACACCTCCAGATTCCTCTTCATGTCCAGTCCCGAGATCATTGAGCTCTTTTATACAAATACAGACACATTGAGAAAGTGACCTTATTTCAAAAGCAGAATCAGGGAATGTAAGCTGCGAGGGCTTGCTCACGACAGGGCAATAAGGCACCACGGGTTCATGTCCCGATTATCGTATAGACTGATTCCACCAATGGGACCGTATCAGTTATTATCAATTAAAATCTTCCAATGACTACTGTGACTGACAGAAAGTAGCTTCGACCCCTTTCTCGCCGAGGGACATTTTGCAAACAATGTCCTGTTCCTTCACAAACTGAGTTTTTCTCAGCTGGCCATGGATGCGTCGAGCACAGAAAATGCCCTTTGGCCCACTAAGTCTGCACATTCCAATACAATCCCCTGAGCTGTTCTTACCTTATTTGGCAGCACATTGCTCAAAGGCTCAAACGAATTCAGCATTGTAAGTATTCGACTATATGGGTCTTTCATGCTTTGGAGGTTTCTGCCTTTTCAATCATGACAGGCGGTTGGTTGCAGTTTCCCAAGCTTCCTTATCTGGCTTATATGCATTTTACTTCATCCTGCGATTTGAATTTCAAACAAAAAAGCGGAGAACAAACACACTTCTAGTTCACTCTCGACTCTCAATTACAGTCAGCAAAATGCTTAACTGCATGAGGAACTCACAGTAGATTTAACGCCCATCGCCTCAATCACTTGTCTACACCTGCAGAAGTACGTTACTAAACTGGTTTCAAGTTCTCCCTTCCTGTGGAGCTGAGAAACAGGCAATAATTGTTAGGTTTGTTTGAATTGAACCACCACTGCTTCGACAGGGTAAAATATCAAGATATGTTTGGTCTGTGTAATCAATCTCGATATTTCAAATTATCATTCATTTAGAAGCAAAGACAGAGATTGCAAGGTAAACTAAGCATGTCTAGCAGCATCTGGAGATAGAGAAACAGAGACAACGAATCAGAGCTTCTTCAGGAGTTTCTCAGAACTCTGTTTTTCTCACAGCGTCTTCCATTCCTGCCGAGTTCCTTGACCAGTTTTTGTTTTTGTCAGAGATTCCCAGCATCCACAGCACTTTCCTAGCCATTAAACAATAAAGAAGCAGATTTGTCGTTCCTCACTGGATAGGTTTTCCAATTGGGAGCATATTCCAAAACCTACTAAAGGATTCGGATGGATAAAAACAGCGACCGCTCCATGTGTGGCAACACCCTATCGGTTAACAGCTGAACGAGAGAATTAATTGCTCCACAGAGACTGGGGAGTTCCTTGTCGCAAGCCCCTTGCAGGATCTCATAGAGAAGACTGTTAGCGAATTCAAGAATTCGCCTGACCTTCAGAGAATGACAATTGCCCTCGATTGGATTGACGTTTCCAAAATGAATCCTGGGGCATTCGTTGTGGAAAATGGGAACAGTCTGATCCCACGCCTTGCCGACACAGTCATGTCACCAGGAAGCAGCTCTCCTAAAACCGGACCTACTCCCTTCGTGCCTCATGACGAACATATTCCTGACCACGGTAAAACCCGGGAACTGTGCAGCTGAAGAAAAAAGGATGGTGTGATTGTCGCTCCCTTCCTGGGTCGTAGGAGAACAGCACCTGTTCGTGAAGAGCCGAAAGCACTGACTAACATCGCCACATAGACTGATGAGCCAACGGCGTCAATGATCTCCGAATGCAAGCTTTAGTCTGCTTGTCCCCCATTGAAAATACTCCTTAATTAGCTTTACCTTTTGAAAATAAATCTTTGGAAATTCATTCTGAAGACATGGGAATATTCTGCTCCCACCCTCTGAAGACATAAACATGACTCCAGGAACCAGTTCTCCTCCAACCGGGACCGTGACTCTTCCAGCCTTTCAGTGTCTTGTCTGTGACCGTGTTTTCTCATTGTCCCGGAACTGAAATGAGATTTGACATCCTGACGTGCAGGAACGAGAATCTTTTCAATGTCACAGATCAGTTCAAGTCCGGAGAGCATCAGCGTGAAAGCACTGGCCTCCGTAAGCACAGAAAGATGTCTAAACTGTCTCTGCACAGTCGAACAGTTCATTGTTCATTCGCCTCTGGATCCGCTTCCCAAGGAATATATAAAGATTAACAAATCTCGAGACTAGGATTTCTGCTTTGCTTCTTGACAGTTTCGCCACCTGCCAATTGGCAAAATTTATCAAGAATCCCTTCACAACCCTCTTCTTTGCACTATGTCCAGAGATAAATGAATCTCACTTTGTGGAGAGACTCCCGACTCTGGGAATGTTTTGTTTGGAGCAAAGAAGTTTAATGGGAGATTTGTTGGGAATGTTTACAATGATGTGGGCGGAAGTGGTGTGGATAGGCCGTTGATGGTCAGAGGGAACTGCTTCCCCTGACCAGGGCAACTGACCAAAGGACGAGGAGTGAAGACGTTTAAGGGAAAACAAAACTTGTATCAAATAAACTCAGTGAAACCTACATATACACCATGTGTTTGTTATTATATGTGGATAGAGGAACAGAGCAAACGTTTTGAGTCAGATCCGTTTCTCGTTCAGAACACAAGTTTCCTGCATGTCGACAATTGAGCAGACCTGAGAAAATGTCGAGTTGTTGAGACAGGTTTTCTGGAGTTGCAGGGATAACTCATCCAAAAGGAAATCATTTAAAATCAACAGTGAGGGAAACATGTTCTGTATTGATGAGAGATAGAGTGGATGGGAAAGATCCATCTCCATAAGCAGAGAGATTAACAATACGGCAATGGTCGAGTAACAAAGATGTTCTTGTATTTTTACAGCGCCTTTCAGCACCACTTCAGTCACAGACACTGAAGTAACTTTGAAGTAGATGTGTCATTGTCAAAACTAAAGTGCTAATCAGGGCAGTATGTTCAACCAGAGGTCAAAAAAGACCACTCAGAACTGGCCGTGGAGACGCAGGTGAGATTATGATTTACTTTAAGCCTTTGTTCCTCTCTGGTTTATATCCAGAATAGTGCAGGAACGGAGGTTCTCATCTCAGGGGAAGGTGTTACCCACAAAGACACAGATGAGGAGGATGTTCTCACTTTCAGAGGGTAGCAAGTATGTAGAAGTATTTACAGCAGATGTCTGGCAAGACTCAGTCTATTTAAGCCTTCAATTATCTCTCTATTAATAGAATGGAGCAAGTGGTAGAGTGAAATGTGCACAAATGTGCTGACAATTCACACTCGTGGGAGCGCATATTATGTTGAGAACGTGACATTTCGCACAGGCATATAGATAGGTTGAATGAATGGGGACTAACTTGTCAGATACAGTTTCATGTCGGCATTATGAGGTCATGCACTTTGGTCAGAGAAGTCAAAAGAAAGAACACGATTAAAATCGAGAGAAAGTAGAAGAAACGTGTGGGACAGAAGAATTTCATGCCTGACACAAACATGTTTAGTATCATCTTCTTTCCCTGACAAAAAGGATGGCTTCCTTTCCGAATGCTCACAATGAAAGAGATGGTTTCCAAGGAAAGTAAAAAACCCTGAAACAAATAGCCTAATCGAAAACAAAGGAATGAATTGAGTCGTTCCAATGGACAACTTTGATGCTTATGGCTCTCTAAAATTTGTTTTAAATGGAGCTGGAAGTGGGAATTGGGGGAGCTGGGGAGTGAAAGTCAGGTCGCCCATGTTTACTGTCATCCTTCGTCTGTGTTCCTCATTTTTTTGTATGTTTTATTTCGCATTGTGGTTACTGTGAGTGCGCTTGTAAACCACACCGCTGGTGACTTGTTTCCCAGACAGTTCTTCAACACGACTCGTAAGAATTCAACATTCTTTTCTCCTGAATCTAGGTAATCTCTAAACACTGTGCAAATATCACCAGAACCTCGACATTTTCCACGCCTGTCTGCCTTCTTGCAATATCAATTGATTCATCACTGTGCTACTGTTGCACAAATCAAGAACGAACCAAAGCGCATCAATTGCATCTAGGCTGTGAAGGCAGCTAACTGCAGCCGCTCCCCAGAGTACTGGCAACTGTGTGATCACAGAAGCACACATTGAACAGCCAGGAAACTCAAAATAATTACAGTGCCAGAGGCCGTGCCAGGAACGGCACCTGAGAAACAACAGAAACACGCTTTTGAGCGACGGACTTGGTTATATTTCTCAATCATCAATCGAAGTTTACATTGGTTATATCAATTGATCCCTCACTCAAGGAACCAGCAACTGCTGCAAACGGAGGAGAAAATGAGGACTTTACATACTGAACATCAGAGTCCAGAGTGCGGTGCTGGAAAACACAGCAGGTCAGGTAATATCTGAGGAGCAGGAGAATCGATGTTTTGGGCATGTGTCTGATGACTTGCTCATGCCAGAAACGTCTATTCTACTGCTTCTTGGATGCTGCCTGACCTGCTGTACTTTTCCAGCAACACCATCTCCATTGCTGCAGACTGTCATACAATCCAGGCTTCCAGCCGCAGAATCAGCAACACTCAGTGTAATGAGTCAACCTAATGTGGACACCTCGCAGTGGTGTTTAGTATCAAGTAGATCTTCATGAATGCGTGTCGTGAATTGTCTGGCCTGTATAATGTTCCCTGCTCTCACTACGTGCAACATTGTTTGAACATATTTGTGTTGTACATGATGCATACTGGGTCCATTTTTCTGGTGAGTTGTTGTCTAAATGTGGCTTTCGGTATATATTCTCTCATAGATCCGAGTAGTCAAAGGCTGTCCGTTCCGAGACATTTTTGCTTGATATGTTGGGTGCCCTCCTAACGTTGTTTATCTGCAAGGAATTTGCGGGAATATCTATTGTTGCAAAGTATTTATGGAGGATCCAGGAAACACAACAATTAGTTGTTCAGAGTGGCAATGCACAGACATGACGAGGTCAACAAATTCGACCAGAACAACACAACAATAATTGGACAATAGTGGGCAGCCAGAGATTTTTTAGAATGACGAGACAAATCCAATAACTCCATCAAAGAACATGTTGACCTGGACGTAACATACCGGGACCTGCAATGAACGACAAGAAGCAGCAACTAAAAGTAGTGGGAAGGAAATCACACCAATTCGAAACGCTACAGGACTGCACAGCTTCATAAGAGCCTCATCAGCCTTGAGGATGTTACTGAGAAAGGGCGGGAAACTGCTGCAAACCAACTTCCCAAGACTAACGAACATTCCCACACCATCATCAAACTTCACTGGAACTTCAAATCTTTACACAAATCTTGAAACCCTGAAACAGTCAGGGCCGCCCCAGCGGGAAAATGAACCCTTGCATCCCACATGACAGCTGAAGATACGAAACGCCATACTCCAGTGAACGTCAGAGCGAACTGCTCTTGCAAGCTACTTGTGCGTGCTCTTGACAAAATAACTGCTTGATTATCATCATCCAATTTCTCTTCGTTTGAGGTTGTGTGGTTTTAACATTACAAATTTACATCTGAATATCACTGAATTTTCTGAGCATTTCTGCCGTTCCAACACTTAGAGACAGAGAGTTCCAGATTCCAACCACTCGTTGTCTGACAACGTTTTTTTATGTGCAGCTACCCAAACCCTTTTACCCTTATCTTAAATCTATGGCTCTTGGTGATTGATCCCTCCATCAAATGTTTCGTTAACTGTACATAATCCATGCTGCTCATCATTTCGTACATCTCAATATTGTCTCATCTCAATTTCCCCTGCTTTCAGAAAAACAACGCCAGTCTGTCTCAACTCTTTAATAGTTGAAGTTATTCAATCCAGATAATATATTGGTAAATCACTTCTGCATCGTTTCCACAGTTGTCATAACACTGCTATGATGTGAATTGTAAAATTATACACAATTATCTAGCGAGAGACAAATGATGACTTGAAATAAATGTCGGGAGACCAGAGACATTGGTCTCTACCAATAAAGTCATTCCCTCGATACTGTTCTGTGTCATTTCCATGATCCCAATGCTCCAATGATCTCTGATCCATGCAAATAAAACACTATACGTGAGGATTCAAAACCCAACCGCATTGTCTGATAGCATTAAGTGGCTTAATGGTCCTGATGGCGATATTGGGTCACGTTCACCTAACAAGAGTGACAACTGCAGCACAGACTTAACGGTGTCAATGTGAAAATGAATGTTAATTTTTATAATGCCCCAGTCACATGGGAGGAGGGATGGAAAGGGGGAATAGTGATTGTTAAAGGGAGAAAAATCTCCGAGATTGGGTGCTAAGAGTGGCGGCTTGAAGCATTAAAACCAACACCAGAGTGAGTATTTTCATCTTAAAATTGATTGTTTCCTTTCTGCGTTTGTTTTGCACAGGTTATGTGGAGTAACATGGAACAAATGCTCATTACAGATACTCGGATTTGAATGGAGGTTGCATGACCACAACGCAGAGGACGAACCACTATTCGATTACATGAAAAAGCACAATACAAAAAGCCTTTAATGCAATGGCAGAGATAGTCGAGGAACCGCATCACATGCAAAACAGGAAAGCCCACTGAGACTGGATGGAATGGTCACCATTGGATATCCCCAGTTGCTGTGGAGATTCCATCATTGAAAATGTTGAACAATCAATTCGATAGATTTCAATAAAAGATTACAAGTACAGGCGAGAGTTCACAAATATTGTTGAAATATCGGTTTCAATAAACATGAAGTTTAACATCGTAACAAGGAAGAAACTATTATTGCACACTCACATCACACCGGTTCCCAGGTCTGGACTCAGTGAAACTGTGTACGGAGTGGCGAAGATCTGATTGGACATTGAGAGTGGAATGAACAAGTGGATATCTACTTTGCCTGCCAGTGACAAATTCCATGAGCATGCAGTCCTACTGTGAAGGTAGAGACTCATGAAACTCCGAGGCTGGGAGCTCCAAGCTCGCTCGGTGAAACTACTGCTGACGTGGCGCAGAGGGCATTGGGTCGTGGGAAAAGATCCTGAGCTATTTTAATCTGAATTGAAATTATTAGATTAGATTCCCTGCAGGATGAAAACAGGCCCTTCGGACCAACATGTTCACAACAACCCTCCGAAGATCAAACCATCCCAATCTTATGTTTACCCCTGCCTAATGCACCTAACATTATGGACAATTTAGCATGGCCAATTCACGTGGTGTGTATATCTTTTAGATTGTGGGGGGTACCGGAGTACACGGAGGAAACACATACAGACACAGGGAGAACGCGTAAACTCCACACAGACAGTGCCCCGAGGCTGGAATCGGAAGAGGGACCCGGGTGCTATGAGGCAGCCGTGTGAACCAATGAGCCACCGTGCCACACATTTGCTCATTGAATTGGGGCCCCGCAGCCCTCTACAGCAACTATCTCCAAAGAATCACCACTCTCTGACTGAAGATATTCCTCCACGTCTCATTTCCAAATTGTTATCTCTTCACTTTGTTTCTGTGCCCTCGGGTTCTAGTGTGTCATAGTGGGTGAAATATCTTTGCCACATTGGCTCTGCACAGGCCTCTCAGCACTCTGTAAATTTCAAATAAATTGAGTCATTGACTCAGACATCATTGAAACAGATCGCTGTTCCAAACAGTCCATGCTACCATTTACCGAAACTAACGTACGACCAACTACGTGTACTGGGCCCATATCTCTCTTAACATGTCCTATTCATACACTTATCTAAGTGTCTTTTTAATGTTGTAACTTTATCCACATTCCTACTTCCTCTAGAACTTTGCACAGGAAACATACTGTGTAAGATAAAACAAAGTAAACCTCATGTCTTTTTTTCACTTTTGTCCTCACACCTTAAAAGTACGCCCACTAGTCCTGAAATACCCCAAGGAAGGAAAGCACCGGGGGAGTTGAGCTAATCTGTACCCCTCAGGATTTTAAAAACCATTTATACGGTAAACGTCAACCTCCTATGCACCTTTGAAAGAAGTCCCAGCCTCTCCAGCCTTCCCTTACAGCTCAATCCCTTCATTCCTCGCAACGTAATGGTAAATCACTTCTTAACTCTGTCCAGCTTAATATTCTTCTTTGTCTGACTTGGAAACCAGAACATAGACACAATACTACAGAAGATGCCTCGCCAACATCCTGTACAACCTCAGGATAACGTCCCAACTTCATCACTGAGCAACGCATTTAAACGTTCTAACAGCATTTTAAGGAAGC
Organism: Chiloscyllium punctatum; assembly: GCF_047496795.1. Classification (NCBI taxonomy): domain Eukaryota; kingdom Metazoa; phylum Chordata; class Chondrichthyes; order Orectolobiformes; family Hemiscylliidae; genus Chiloscyllium; species Chiloscyllium punctatum. The sequence goes on from NC_092788.1 coordinate 42,090,008, forward strand.
TGACGATATGTGACACGACTTCCAAAGTCTATTCCGTGACCTATTCACGTGTCTATTGCGCAGGACTATTCAAAGCAGTAATTGTAATTGTACAAGTACTGCATGCCTTTATAACTCAAACTTGTTACATATGTTCAAGATAATTTCTCTTTACAATTCATTTATCATATACCCGAATGATCAATGTCTCTTTTAATCTTCTATAACCTCAGATAACCTTCTTCTCTGTCGACTGCACCACCATGGGGAGTTGGAGCGTCCCTCAGCACAGAAACAGGTCTTTTGGAGCACACTGGTACATACTGATCATAATGGCGGTCCACATTAACCACATTTCTCTTCACTTGGACCACATCATTCTAATTTTTTGCTATCCATGTATTTGTCCAAAAGCCTTTTTAAATGTTCTTCGTGTACACACAAAGACTTATGCTGTCATCTCATGGAAATGCATGTCGCTCATGTTGGTGTCAACCAAAAACTGATGATCCCTACCTTGCATATTGTCATCTAAAACATTTACATCAGTCACAAACAAAGGAGCCATCACTGATCCCTGTGGAACACTGCCGGTCACAAGCCTCCAGTCTGATAAACAACACACCAAAACCTCACCCTTTCTCTTGTTGTTAATTGAATTTTGTATCCAATTTGCAAATTTGTGAACCACATCTGATTTAACTTTACTCGTTAGTCTTCCATGTTGAATCTTGTTAAACCATTGCCTAAAGCCTAAGTAAGCAAAGATATTTGTTCTTGCCTCATCAATCCTCTTGCCTACTTGATCAAAACCTCAGAAATTTGTGAGACCCAGTTTTCACGTCACTAAACCATATTGATGATCCCCTATATTTCCTGGACTCTGAAAATGCTACCTTCCAAAACGACCTCAAAAAACCTGCGAACCACCAATTTCAAAGTCACAAGCCTGGAGATTCCAGTCTTTTCCCTGTATCCATTCTTCAACAAGGTTCGTCAATGTCGAGTCATTTTAAATCACACCGATATTTAGAGATGACACAATTATTTCAGCAAGGAGTGTTGCAATTTCCGTGCTTACCTCCCATAATGCTTTGGGATTCAGTTCAAAAACAGGGTAAACCTCGATGCTAATTGAAACCAGCAACACAGAAAAATATTTACCCCGTGCTGTAATCTGTGAAAATTCGATCGTCAAAACGTTTCGCATAGGTCACAATTTAAAGGGAAAATATCAGGTTTTTCTTTATGTCTAACAGAGTATGAAAACTAACAACTATTTACAGCGAGTTTCTCTTAAATCCATCTGTTACCTTCCAATCCCCAATAATATTCCGATTCTAAAAGATTCCCAATAATGATTTAAAAAGTAATCATGGTTCAAAACTTTTTCAAGTCTCATTTTGTGGATTTTTCTTGGAAGACTCTCTCCAGATTTTCCTCGATGTTCTGCCATGCAAACACATTTCCAGGAAGGTACATTTGTAGGATCTCTTGAGCTGGACGTCTCTGACGCAGTCCTAGCTGTTGAAAATGTCCTGATTTATACCCCAAAACATCGGATTATTTCATTGGCTTTAATATTATCAAAATGTGAAGTTCACACCTGATTTTGATTTTGGATCTTGATTCATAATTTAAGCTGATGGCAATCGAGCTCTGGTGGTTGTTTCAAACAGATATCACATTGTTCCCTTGGTCAGAACAGGTTGTTCTGTGTCCTTGCAAGCTTTTCAACTCTTTTTTTCACACAACGTTCATAACAATACACTAGTCCAGGGTCTGGAGTTTTATACGCCTTTTACATTTTCTGAGATATCCAGCACTTATATTCCTGTAATATGAATTGTTTATCGGTATGTATTTCCACGATTTCTGTAGCCTCCTTATGTCTAACATATCCTCGGCGAACAGACTTCGCAAACTGAGCTGTTCCACCTTGCTTGAATCCCTCTAAATACTTTCTCTTCATCTAATCGTCCAAATGTCTTATAAAATAATGTAACAGTACCTCTACATACCAGTTGCTTTAGCAGTGGATTCCATGTGCAAGCCATCCTCTGTGTGAAAAGGATGTCTTGTCATGCGATGTAAATCTTACGAGGTGTGGACTCCCGGATCCAAGGGAAAAAGAACTTTGCTGTTCGTCTTATCGAGAACACTCTTGATTTTATGAATCTCTATAAAGTCAAAATTCGACCTCCAAAGCTGCAGTCCGACAAGGCAAAGCCGACACAGTCTCTACTCGTTATATTAAAAATCCAGTCCTGAGTACATGTAGACTCTTTATTGCATGAGGCCAGACAGAGTCTAATGTTATCCAGCCGCTAGAAATATCACCGAATCTCAAATTCTTGATGCTTGTTCAAACAGTTTCGGAAAAGGTATCGTCATCTTCACATATGGAGAGTGAACATTTGGTCTCGCTGTCTCCACAATACAAAAATGACATGAAAAATTCGTTTAATGCCTCTTCCATCTGCTGATCTCAAAAGCAATGTCAACCTCCTTGATCTTTCAGGTAATATTTTTCGCGTTGTTCTCTTGCCAGATATGTACTTGGAGACCCTCTTTGGATTATCTTCAGCCCTGGCAGATTAAATTATTTCATATCCCCTCTTTCCTTCCTGGTCTGCACTTTATTGAAGTCGCTACAAGAAATTCACTTGAACTCTGTTGTCTGTCTAATATAGAATACTCTTTCGATTTGATTTGTTCCTCAACACCTTTTTTCAATAATGGTCACGTCTTATGAGTGACCAGCCTGACAAATTCAGCTCAGGTTGACAGCATATCTGCCACTGGGAAAATGTTCGTCTGTGATTAAAGTTGGAACAACAGAGCATTAAAAATGCATTACAGAATAAAATGGATTCCGCATGGCTTTGAGCAGATGAAATCAGACCTAACACGTTTCCAAGTATTTTCAGATCGTCACAAGCACAATACATAAAGGGGAATGCAGTAAATGGAATATATCTGAATTTCTAAAATATTCAGAAAGGTGTTTTATAGGATCGCACTTCACAAGCATAGAACCATGAACCAACACAGTTGGGGGTATGTATTAGTAGAGGATTGGGGAATGAATGGAGAGGCGAGGTAATGAGGGCATTTTCATGATAGTAAGTTGTAACTTGCAGATTCCCGGAGCCAACAATATTGGTGCCACAGCTGTTGACAACATGTACTAATCACTTGTACAACATAAGTTAATGGACTGTTGCTCAGTTTGGAGATGACACAAAATAGATATGGATGCAAGTAATGTGGGCGGCACAGCAACATTTTGGACGGACAGAATTAGGATAAACAAGTGGACAAAAACGTAGCAGCATATAACATGCAAAAAAAAGAGGTTTATGCGTTTTGGCAGGTATAAATATTAAGTGGGGAAATACACAGCACAAAGCATAAGCATACAGAGCACTTCGCTTCCTTGCACATGAAATATGAAAAGTTAGCATCCAGTTTCAGCAGGTAATCGGAAAGTTAAATAATTTTGTTTCACTTTATTTAAACGGAATGGAGACATATGTATTTTTTTTTTCCAAAATGCACATGGCATTAGTCAGATCAGAGGTGGATTAATTTGAACAAATTTAGTCCCCCTATTTTAGGAATAGCAGTTTCGGGGAAATTTAACAAAAATCATCCTAGATATGGGAGGATATTCTCGGGAGATGAAACTGAGAATGTTGCCCCTATACTCATTGGAGTGTAGAATAATGTAGCAAGACTTTACTGAGATACATTAGATTATGAGGGACATGATAGGATAACTTAGGAGAGAATGATTCGCCTTGTCTGAGAATCGAAGACCAGAGAACATAATCTCAGAGTAAGTACTCACCTATTTAAGACAGATGTTGAGGAATTTCTTTCTCTTCGAGCCGACTGAATATGTGAAAATATTTACTGCAGGCCGCTCTAGAAATTGGCAGCTCAGTGTATCCAAGATTACACTGAGATTAGGGAGGGAGGTAAAAAAGGAAGGAGTGTGGCGTTGCTAATTAGAAATGGTATAATGTCTTCAGAAAGGCAGTTCGAGGGGGATCTACCTTTGGAGGTAGTATGGGCTGAAGTCAGAAATAGGAAAGGAACAGTCACCTTGTTGGGTGTTTACTATAGGTCCGTCAATAGCAGCAGAGATGTGGAGAAACAGATTGGGAAACAGATTTTGGAAAAGTACAGAAGCCACAAGGTAGTAGTCATGGGCGATTTCAACTTCCCAAATATTGATTGGAATTTCTTTAGATCAAGTAGATTGGACGGGGCGGTGTTTGTGCAGTGCTTCCAGGAAGCTTCTCTAACTCAGTATATGTACACTTTACGACCAGAGGGGAAGCCATATTGGATTTGGTACTCGGTAACGAACCGGGACAAGTGATGGGCTTGTTAGTGGGTGAGCATTTTGGTGATGGTGACCACAATTCTGTGACTTTCACATTGGTTATGGAGAGAGATAGGTGCATGCAACAGGGTAGGTTTTTCAATTGGGGGAAGGGTAAATACGATGCTGCAAGATAGGATCTGAGGAGCATAAGTTGGGAGCATAGGATGTCAGGGAAGGATGTCATTGAAATGTGGAACTTTTTCAAGGAACAGATACGACGTGTCCTTGATATGTATGTACCTGTCAGGCAGGAAAGAGATGGTCGTGTGACGGAACCTTGGTTGATGAGGGAGTTTGAATATCTAGTAAAGAGGAAGAAGGAGGCTTAGATAAGGCTGAGGAAACAAGGTTCAGACAGAGCAGTGGAGGGATACAGGATAGCTAGGAGGGAGCTGACAAAAGGGATTAGGAGAGCTAAGAGAGGGCATCTTTGGCGGGTACGATCAAGGATAACCCCAAGGCCTTTTATGTGTATGGGAGAAACATGAGAATGATGAGAACAACGGTAGGTCCGATCAAGGACAGTAGTGGGAGACTGTATATTGAGTCGGAAGAGATAGGAGAGGTCTTGAATGAATACTTTTCTTCAGTATTTACAAATGAGAGGGACCATATTGTTGAAGAGGAGAGTGTGAAACGGCCTGTTAAGCGAGAGGAGATACTTGTTAGGAAGGAAGGTGTGTTGGGCATTTTGAAAAACTTGAGGAAAGACAAGTCCCGCGGGCCTGACGGGATATATTCTAGGATTATGTGGGAAGCAAGAGAGGAAATTGCAGAGCCGTTGCCAATTATCTTTTCGTCTTCACTGTCAACTGGGGTGGTACCAGGGGACTGGAGAGTGGCGAATGTTGTGGCCCTGTTCAAAAAAGGGAATAGGGATAACCCCGGGAATTACAGGCCAGTTAGTCTTACTTCAGTGGTAGGCAAAGTAATGGAAAGGGTACTGAGGGATAGGATTTATGAGTATCTGGAAAGACACTGCTCGATTAGGGACAGCCAGCACGGATTTGTGAGGGGTAGGTCTTGCTTTACGAGTCTTATTGAATTCTTTGAGGAGGTGACCAATCATGTGGATGAGTGTAGAGCAGTGGATGTAGTGTACATGGATTTTAGTAAGGTATTTGATAAGGTTCCCCATGGAAGGCTTATGCGGAAAGTCAGGAGGCATGGGATAGAGGGAAATTTGGCCAGTTGGATAGAGACTGGCTGACCGCTCGAAGTCAAAGAGTGGTGGTAGATGGTAAATATTCCACCTGGATCCCAGTTACAAGTGGAGCTCCGCAGGCATCAGTTCTGGGTCCTCTGCTGTTTGTAATTTTTATTAATGACGTGGAAGAGGGAGTCGAAGGGTGGGTCAGTAAATTTGCAGACGATACGAAGATAGGTGGAGTTGTGGATAGTGAGGAGGGCTGTTGTCGGCTGCAGAGGGACTTAGATATGATGCAGAGCTGGGCTGAGGAGTGGCAGATGGAGTTCAACCCTGCCAAGTGTGAGGTTGTCCTTTTTGGAAGGACAAATAAGAATGCAGTATAAAAGGTTAACGGTAGTGTTCTTAGTAAGGTGGAGGAGCAAAGGGATCTTGGGGTCTATGTTCATAGCTCTTTGAAAATTGCCACTCAGGTGGATAGAGCTTGTAAGAAGGCCTATGGTGTATTAGCGTTCATTAGCAGAGGGATTGACTTCAAGAGTCGTGAGGTGATGTTGCAGCTGTACAGGACCTTGGTAAGGCCACATTTGGAGTATTGTGTGCAGTTCTGGTCGCCTTACTTTAGGAAAGATGTGGAAGCTTTGGAGAGGGTGCAGAGGATATTTACCAGGATGTTGCCTGGAATGGAGAATAGGTCGTGCGAGGATAGGTTGAGAGTGCGAGATCATTTCTCATTGGAACGGCGAAGGATGAGGGGTGACTTGATAGAGGTTTATAAGATGATCAGAGGAATAGATAGAGTAGACAGTCAGAAACTTTTCCCCCGGGTACAACAGAGTGTTACAAGAGGATATCAATTTAAGGTGAAGGGTGGAAGGTATGGGGGGTATGTCAGGGGTAGGTTCTTTACCCAGAGAATGGTGGGGGCATGGAATGCGCTGCCTGTGGGAGTGGCAGAGTCAGAATCATTGGTGACCTTTATGCGGCATTTGGCTATATACATGGATAGGTGCTTAAGCTAGGACAAATGTTCGGCACAACATTGTGGGCCGAAGGGCCTGTTCTGTGCTGTATTGTTCTATGTTCTGTGTTCTAAGACTGTCAGAAACAGATTTTAATCAGCAAGGTATTCAAAGGTTAGGTGCTATTGCAGGAACTTGAATCTGAGGATTATCAGATCAGCTGCAGTCGCACTGAATGGTGAGAGCAGACTGCACAGGTTTAATTGACGACTTCTGCTCTTGCATCTTATTATCTTTCCTTTCTGGACTTTCAATTACTTCTGTTTTTCCTTTATCAATGAATTTACTGGGCATTAGAAGAAGAAGGTTTACAGTGCGAAGGCTAAAATCCAAATATCACTTCAGTATCTGATGGTGTTGTCCAGTTGATTGTTGCCTGACTATGATTCGCTTTTGAACATGAAAGGGAAAAGCATCATTCACCGTGTGGAGAAACTGTACACGTGTTGTACGTGTGGGCAGGGCTTCACCAGATCATCTGCCTAGTCAGAACATAAATACAGTCAGACGAGGGAAAGGCCATTCGTCTGTTTCGTGTGTGGGACAGAATTCACTTGATCCACTACGTTGTTATAACAACAGCAAGTCTGCCTAGCGGAAATGTCTTTTAAATGCCCTGAACGTGGGAAGCGGCTTAAAATCTCTGAGAATCTGTTGACCCATCAATATGTTGACACAGATGAGAAACTTCATTTGCTCCCAAACTGGGCCTGGATTAAAGTGGTTAATTGGACTCTCTGTGCACGCGCCATCTCACTGTGGGGAGAGGCTGTTCACCTGCACTGGTGTGGGAGGAGATTTTATGTGAAATCCAACCTACTGAAACAACAGCAAGTTCACAAGGGAACAAAGTGCCTGGTTGTTACTGTGCTTCATCGTGTGTCAAAGTCTCAACCAAAAGTTTTGGTTTGAATTCCAGCTTACTGTGGAGCTATTCCATAGAGTTTAATGTATAGGAAAGGATTAGAAGGTTACGGGGCAATGGCAGGAAGATGGGGTTAGTCTGAATGCACATTTTGGTTGGAATGGGCCAGTTTGGACCAAAGAGTCTGCCTCTGTGCTTTAGGACTCTATGACTCTCACAACCATTGCTTGTCTCCCACTGAATGTCATATTGTACTTTCCCAATTCACTGGAGCGAACTTGACCCTCCACCCTGCAGGCTTCCCTGATGTTTGACAATCATGTTCAACATTCGATATTATATGCAGATGCCGTGTAAAATGCAACCTATTAATTTCACATTTCCTGAGAACAAGATTATTAATTAGTCCTTCTGAGCACACATCAGCAAATCCAAACTAACCTTGTCTCTAGTTTGGATTACAACATACTCTTCCAGCTGCCTAATACACACTTCTGTAATTTATTTTTCACAGCATGAGCAGTCACTTAGTTTATGCAGTTTAGATGTAACGTGAGATAATTCAGTATTCCTGCAGCACCAACAATACCAATTTTCCACAGCATAAGATATACAAAATTTGCACGACAATTTTACACGGCAGAACACACCAATGCCTGTTTCTCATTGCTAAGATCCTCCAAAACCGATTCTGTGGGATCTGAGGGACAGGGTCAGTGGCATTATTAGTGACAGACTTAGAGAAGACGTTCATTGAGGCTCACCTCGACGCTGAGATGATCTGAAGAAATGTCCAGGACGTTCTGTATCCTCGTTCTACCAGGATAAGTATAACCGTATTCTCTCTGCTCCCTCACACTCACTGTATATCTGTTATCGCACCTACCCCCGAACAAGGCTTACGCTCTATCTCCAAATAAAGTTCATGCATTTCCAATCTCACTGTTGAATTCAGCACCTTTCTTCCATTATTTTGTCTGTCGCCCATGCAATACACCCGCACCAATAACACCTTATGGATTCTGCACTGTGGACTGACTCCGTCCAGACACCTCACCGTTCAGCAACCCTCCCACCCCCAAAAACCACCTAAAACAGTACGAACAGCTCATTCCCCATTTCCCTTTCTCCCATTCCAGGATAAACAGCCTTGAACAAGACAGAAAGGGCCAAGCCAGGTGGTGGAGTGTCCGATATCCGTTCCCTTTCCCCCCCTCCCCTCTCCTCGCCATGTTGGTAGGACCCTTGCACGAGCTGGAGAGGACCGAGTGAATCGTATGGAGATTCTGTAATATCCACATCCTACCAACTGAGTAAGAAGCAATGTTTTATGGATGGCAATTCTCACTTTAACCGCTCTGTCTTTTCCGCAACTTCTTTCTCTCCCAAAACAACAAATATCTCATTGCAGAAAAATGCAGACACAGAAATACTGAGAGACATATGTAAACACCACAATATACTAACACTCACAGCACATGCAATGAAATGGACCCGCACACATGTGGAGGCATACAGAGACATACACAGTCACAAACAGACTTAAACAGATAAAACGCAGAGGCAAATACATGGAAGAACAAATGTATACACACAAATACACAAACACATGAACAAACACACACGCACGCATGCAGATACACAGAAACGCAGGCACTTGTGTCTCTAAGCCAGAGATAGATAGGTTTTTGATGAATAAGGGTACAAAGGGTTACCGAGAGAAGTCACTAGAATGATGTTGAGAAACCTCGAAGCCAATATTAAATGACATTCAGCTTCGATGTACCCAATTGCCTAATTCTGCTCCCTTTTTTAATGCTCGTGTGGTGTTATGCTATCTGGTATTCTCTTCCTGGAACAGGAGCAGCGTATGAGTTTAATACACATTTGATTGGAAAGAGTCAGTGGTAATGTTGGACAGGTTTAGGGGGCTGTATAAGTCTATTCCTAATTATTCTGTCCTTATGTTTCAAAAAAGGTGACAATTTGATGTTAGTTTAACACAGTTTTAAAATGAGTCCTGCAATGGAATAAGGACGTTCCTTTCCCTTTCGTGTTATGCTATCTGTGGTGCCCTTTTCCTCAGGGAGCACTAAAGACGCATTTTTTTAAGCTATTCAAGGCTGACCTCGAATGATCTTTCCTGGACAGGAGAGTCAATGTTTATTGGGAACAGACCAGAGACAGGTGGTCAGAACATTCAGATCAGTCATGAGCATTCTCAATGGTGCAGCCGAATGACCAACTTCTGTTCCGATCCATGAAGTTAGTCTGCAGATGTAGCAAGTGGTATGAAATGGTGTTGTTTCTGGGAAAGGGTATCCGGTTTAATCGTAGAAATGTTTTACTGCATCTGGACAGCGAGACTGCAGATGCTGGAGGTCAGAGTCGAAAAGTGTTGCCCTGGAAAAGCACAGCAGGTCAGGCAGCATCCGAGGAACAGGACAGTCAATGTTTCGGGCATAAGCCCTTCATCAGGAATGTGCCCGAAACATGCCTCTCCTTCTCCCTGTACACACGTTCCTGGGAGGCCTTTTGATAAGAAGCATTACCAGTTTAGGTATTGGATGCGAAATCTTTTAGAACCATCCACGATTTTGTGAAAAAATTAACTGGATACATATTTTACCTTGTTAGACGTTTGAAACTACAGAATAAATGTTAAGAATAAAATGTGTTGATTGATAAAATTGCATAGGCGTGTACTGCACCTTTTAAAGAGAGTAAAAGTTGGCAAGGACTTAACAAACACAGAGCATGCTGAAATTTTTTTTTAAAAAGTAACATTTGACTCAAAGAAACAGTTGAGCTGAGTGCTATGGTATACAACAAATTCGATTTAGGCCGATCAGTTTAACTTACGCCCAAAGAAACCAAAATCCAAACGAATTTGAATTTTAATGCTATAAAACCAATGAGACATTCTGGTGTTTTGTGGTATAAAATCGGGCATTTTAAACAGTTAGCCAGGGCGGCAAAAAGCACTAATAAATGCAGACTGCCTGCAGAATCACTCTTTGAAAGGTACCTGTTTCTATGAAATCTGTGCAGTTGAAGACCGAAGAAAAGACCCGGGAAAACCTACAGATGAAGATTCACAGGAAAATCGACATAACTCACTTGGGGTTTTGAAGTTCGATTTTTTTTTGTAAATCTTAATCGGGTGGTTTTATTGGATCAGTATATTGCTGTCGAGTAGGAAGTAAATAAACTGATCAGACCAGGATGAGTACAGTGTAGAAAGTTGTTGTTTAATGTTCTCTTTTTTTTTCTTGGAGTGAAAGAATAAACTATTATTGCTTTCGATAGACAGTGAGATTTGGTCATTCTTTCTCACTCACACTTTTAAAGACTATGAGGCGAGGTGATTTTTTTTCTGTTTGGTTTAAATTAGCAGAAGGGCTTCACACTCTGTCGTAACATTTATTTTAAGCAGATATGATGAAGACATCAACCGATTTCTTAAAATTATGCAGACACATGTAAACATGCCATGAAATTATGCAGCTGGGATTTTGTTGTTTTTTTTTGCCCAGAAAAGGCACTGTGTCCAACAGCAGTAATGATGCATTTGTATACAGGATCTTATCATCCATTGCACAGAATTTTCAAGGAAATCACACGTGGTGCTTTTTGGTGTTCAGTTGGCATTATTGCATATTTTAACACAGGGAGGGATAAAAATGTTACCTGCCACAGAAGCAGCAGCCTCGTGCCCCCCTCCCTCATTTTCTTCCACCTGACGAGAAAAAAATCCTGCGTCATCTTTACCAATCGCGTAGGTTTCCTGATGAAAGATTCTTTGGCATCTTTCCACTATCTGATGTAAAGTGAATTGAACCAAATCCAACTGTTCCAGGGAGATAGCCCATTACAAGCAGCTTGTGTGAGTGGAAGAACTTCAGCGGACCGAACAACATTTGGGACATTCTGTCATCTTTCCATTTGTTAAGAGGTCAGCTATTAAAGAACTCTGGAAAGCTTTCTTTTTTGTTTTGTCTTAAAATGTGTGTGTTCATGTGTGCATGCAGCGGCACGTTTGTGTGTTTGTCACATTTCTCTAGAAGGTGATCCAGGCTGATACTTATATCATTGGCCTTATCAGTAAACTTTGAAATTTCTTGTAACCAGTGGATGAGTGTGACTGCAAAAGGAATCAGTGACCCTGTAACATTGTTTGGAACACGAATGAGAAATTCTGAAAGAGCTGTAAAAGTGGGAATTCCCTTTCCCAGAAGTATGTGATGTCTAGGTGTTTGTATTGAACAGAGAAATGAATGAATGGAAATGGTACATACAGAAAAGTGCTGCTAAGGTCACAACCAGATCAGCTACGAACTTAGTACCTGGTACAGCAGTGGCGAAGTGGTTAATGACCCACTCCTGCTCCTCACTCAAATGTTCCAATGTTCTATTCAGCCCCTCACAGGAACATATGGAGGCCACTTGCGCCAAATACCTGGTTCACAGTAACATAGGATATCATTCAGTTCCTCCAGACTGACACACACACAGTATGGTGTGGGTTGGAAAATGTTATTGGGTAATACAAGCTGGGTTTGAAAGAGGCCTCTGGTCTCTTTACAGAGCGTTTCCACTCTGCAACCTGTGGTTCATTTGTTGGTCATGTCGTGGACCCAGATTCACTGTGAATACAACCCACAGACATCACTCAGAGATGATACACAAGATAATTTGCGCTCGCTGACTGCAACATTCAGGAAAATTACAACCGTTAACTTTCCAGATACAGGATATGACAACATAAGGAACAGGATTAGTTAATTCGGCCAGACAATCCTGCTGTGCCATTGTATACCATGATGGCTGATCCACTGTTGGTAGCAATTCCATTCAATTCCCAATTCTTCACACCCTGCAACAAAATGAAAGTGGGCAAAATCCAATCTACCTCCACTGTAACTACTTTCAGTGATCTAGATCCCCGAACTCTATCATCCAGATAGTTCCTGACATGCATTACCATCAGTGAGAAGAAAACACACCCCACACAGACACAATGACCTATTGAGTTCAAAAGAGGTGAACACAGGAGCCCAGCTAAGAGTGGCAGACCCTGATATCAAGGCAGGAGTTGACTCAATGTGGTATCAAGGAACGCTGACTAAATTAAACTTAGTGGGCATCAGCCACAATATCTCTTCTGGTTGGGGTCATCCATAGCACAACGGAAGATATGTGTGATTTGTGGACATCAATCCTTTCAGTTCCAGGACATCACTTCAAGACATCCTCAGGGGAGCTTCCTTAGCACAAACAGCTCCAGCTGCTGCATCAATACTTTCCACCACCATAAGATCAGAAGATGTGATGGTCACTGAAGATCAGACAATATTCAGAATATTTTGTACACTGTCAGCTCCTGAACCAGTCTGCGTCCATATGCAGCAAGACCCGGACAACATTCAGGCTTGTGCTGTTAAAGTGTCGGTAACATTCATGATACAGCAAGGCCAGATACTGCACATTTCCACAGTTAAAATATGAGCTCATTCAGCATCTCAATGTGGTTGCACCCGGATATGAGGAAGTAATTCAGGCCATTGAAACGAATGAACAAGAAGAGGGACAAACCATTCAATCCTTCTGCCTGTTCCACAAGAAAAGAAGCAGCCTCGTCAGTGTATCTAACTGCTAAACAGGAACGTGAAAAGTCCAATCAGACCCTTGAGCGTGTTCCATGCGACATGGACGAGAACATTCATCCCCTCAAGGGCTTATGCAGAAAAAGGAGGATGTCATTGATGCTCCAACGCGACAAACAAAAGGAGCAGAGACTGCACTCAGAGACGGCTCCATGATGTTCCTCGTAGCCCCATTGCATGTGGAACGTGTGCCATTTTAACATAGTTTCTTGTCAGTGCGGAGAGAAGCCAAATATTTTGTGCAAAGTCTCAAGGACACATCTTCCCCCTCCGAGAAGACAGACCCATTTTCTCCATCCAGGACAGAAGCAGTTGGGAATAGTTAACTGTTTTAGTGTGAAGGTATTTTGGCTGCTCTCGGGATTGTGGGTAACATGACGTTCTGTGCAGAATCACACATACCGAATGCACTATATTAATGTCGGAGACTGTATGCAAAGCCTGAACATGTCTCTGTCAATCGACATGGAGAGTGGGGCTGAAGTAGGAGAAACGTTCTCAGAGGCACTTAAACTATCGAGAATTATAACCCGCATAAAAAAAACCAAACAATGGAATTTATTACTTTCTTAGTGTCTGTTTAGAACATAATGAGTGATTGTCCATTCCCCTCAAGTTTCAATGCAATCACCTCTTATTCTCTCACAGCGCTACAGATTAATCTTCACTCACTCCTCATGGTACCATGATCCCAGTGATTAGTCTGTTGACACTCTTTCACACTCTCTCTGTGACGAGAAGATCATTCCCGATAAAGGAGAGAAAATCTGCCCCAAAATACCCTAAATACTGCCTCAACAACACTCTCAGAGATGATCATAATAATTCCCTTACCTCACTTTGCCGTCTCTGTTTCTTTCCTGTGGTGTGAAAAAGCCATTCCTTCTCTATGCCCTGAGACTGACGTGAAATTTACAAGTTCCTTACGTCTGTACATCAACATCAATAAAGCCACCACCAGAGATGGAGATGAACATCACTCTTGTGAAGAACTTCAAAGATATAGAATACACCTAAAACAAGGAATGGTCACCTCCCCCAATGGAAATGGGCTGTGGGAATATGGTAAACAGGCAGAGGGAGGAGCTATCTTTCCTTTGTTCTTCCCTCACGGGATGTGTGCAGCCCTGGTCAGACCAGCATGTTATACCGATCTGAAACTGAGTGGCTGGTTCAACTGTTCCACAGGACAGTAAAGAGTAAACTACATTGCTGTGGGATTGCAGTCACACTGAGACCTGTCCAGGCAAGGATGACCCATTGTCTTCTCATAAGGACATGAGGCAAGCAGATGGACTTTTTCTCACAAATGATAATGGTTTCATTTTAATTATATCAATTTCTTTCATGAGATGTCAATGGATTATTATTCGATGGCAGTAGGTGAAGCGTCATGGACTTGAGCACTATACACTGTCTTACATCTGACAGATTCTGTGCAGAGAACAAGTTAAACATCTCAAATGCAATTATTTTGTAGTGGACACGTGGTTTGAAGAGATGTGAAGAAACAGCTGTATCGGATTTAACAAAAACACAAACGATGGTTCATTCAGGAATTGCACTGAGGCTGAGGAGGCGACTGGGATATCATAATGGTGGTATTAGACAGGAGTGGTGGGTAGGGAGGATATGGAAATGTAAATTTGTGCAGGACAGAAAGGATTATGGAGTTTGAGTTACTTCTCGCATATCTGTGAGTAATTTGTAAATAGTAATTTGCTTTATATATTTTATAAGGAAAGGAATTTTTGATTGGAACTGAAGACATTGATTGCCATTTCCTATTATTTACATATCATGAGCAGAATTTCAATTCAACCCAGTTTAACAGTCAAAGAAAATGATTTACTAGGAACACCAAATATATTGAGGATGGGATAGTAACCACCTTGAATAATCCAAAGGATATCCTGGATCCGCCATGCTAATGATATCCAAGGCTGAGAAAGATAGTAAAGACCCAAGGATAAACTCCTGTCCATTGTTGGAAAATTCCAGTCTAATATGCACAGATTCTGATCCATTGTTGGGACATTCGAGTGTAATTTTCTCAGATTCTAATCTCTCCTCCCTTCCCTTTGGAGCTGCTGATCCCTGTTAGTGCTGTCGGTGATACTCCCTCTCACACTATGTCATAATACATTGACAGAGCCCATTTATCGTTTAACGATGGAAACGCTCCACTGGGATAATTAGAATCCACAGAGATTGATAATAATCACAGTTGGTGAACAATTAGCTCCAGGTAAACCCTTTCAGTTCAATATTAATTTTATTAAAATTCAAAATAACGTTTCAAATTTTCACAGTCCGCATGGGATATGTTGGAGTGACTGAGGGAAGGGATGTTGGAGATGCAGATTGTTTGTGAGTAATCATTGAATCTGCCCTGGATATGAGAGCAATGACAGAGAATTATTGGAACATAAACGATTTTCTCCATTTATAAATGAAAATTATAGCCTGAAATTATTGATCAGTGATTATATTGATGAATTAACTTTTATAGTCCAAAATCTGATGGGAAAATGTGCTTAGGAAAACATGGATTATAACAGGAAAACTGCATGGATATGTTAACAGAGAATTGTACATGACAAATACAATTCAGATTGTTATTTGAGGATGAGAAGGGGCAAGTAAGGGTCATGCTGTTGATGTTATTGATGTCAATGAACTCTGATAAAGTATCATTTATTAGACTTCAATTACTGTGTGATTATGACATTGGGGAGGAGACAGAAATCAGAGAGAATCGGAGGAAATGGCTGCTGCGACTGGAGGGAGAGATTATGATATTGCCAGTCATCAGTATTGGAATGTGTCTCTTTATAAATCATTAGGTCAGAATCATGATGCAGCTATAGTAAGGGATGAGGACAGCCAACATTGACCATAAGACCAGAAGACATAGCAGCAAAAATGTAGCCTTTCTGCCCATTGAGTCTGCTCCGCCATTTGATCATATCTGTTAAGCTTCTCAACATCACTCTCCCGCTTTCTCCCCATGACCCTTGGTCTCCCTGACAATCAAGAACCTATCAAACTCAGTCTTAAATATAATGACCTTGTCTCTCCAGCTTCTGTGGCCGTGAATTCCAAAGATCCCCGACTCTCTGGCTGAAGAAGTTTCTCCTTATCTTGTTCTAAAACGTCTTCCCTTTATGTTGGGCTCTCGAGTCCTAGTCTCTCCTATCAATAGAAACATCTTTCCAATATCCTCTCTTTCCACGTCATTCAGTATTTGGTAAGTTTCAATTAGATGCCCCAGATAATTCGAAACTCCATCAGATACTGACCCAGAGTCCTCAAATGTTACACATATGTTAAGCTTTTCATTCGAAAACCATTCCTATGAATCTTCTCTGAACATCCTCCAGTGTCAGTGCATCCTTCCTGAGATAGGAGGCCCAAAACTGCACACAATGCTCCAAATGTAGTCTGACCAGAGCCTTATACAGCCTCAGAAGTATATCCCTGCTTTTATATTCAAACACTTTTGTAATGAATAGCATCATTGTATTCGCTTTCCTGACTAGTGACAACCTACAAGTCTACCTTGAGAGACTCCTGGACTAGAACTCCCAAGTCTCTGCACTTCAGACTTCTGATTTTACTCTTAATATTGAAAATAGTCCATGCCTCTTGTCTTTCTGGCAAAGAGCACGACCACGCACGTTTGCACACTGTACTCTATTGACTAGTTCTTTACCCAATCTCCCAAACTGCCCACATCCTTCTGCAGGCGAAGGTGAGGACTGCAGATGCAAGAGATCACAGCCCAAAAGTGTGGTGCTAGAAAAGCACAGCCGGTCAGGGAACATCCGAGGAGCAGGAGGTGCGACATTTCAGGCATGAGCTCTTTGTCAGGATTGAAAAGGGTGGGCGAAAGGGTGCTGAAAGATAAATAGGAGAGGGTGAGGCTGGGGGGATGGTAGCGTGAAATGCGATAGTTCGATGAAGGTGGATTGTGATCGTGAAGGACAGGGAAGATGGAGAGATTGGACAGTTCAAAGGGACAATGTGAAGTTGGAGTGCTCGATGTGAGATAAGGTGGGGAAAGTGAGATGAGGAAATTGGTGAAATTGACATTGTTACCGTGTGGTTGCACGGTCCCATGGTGGAAGATGAGATGTTGTTCCTCCAGGTGTTCGGTGACTTGGGTTTGGCAATGGAGCAGACCCAAGACTGGCATGTCTTTGGCGGATTGGGAGGGAGAGTTGAAGTTTTCGGCCATAGGATGGTAGGGTCATTGTGTGTGTGTGTGTGTGTGTGTGTGTGTGTGTGTGTGTGTGTGTGTGTGTGTGTGTGTGTGTATGTGTGTGTGTGTGTGTGTGTGTGTGTGTGTGTATGTGTGTGTGTTTGTGTGTGTGTGTGTGTGTGTGTGTGTGTGTGTGTGTGTGTGTATGTGTGTGTGTGTGTGTGTGTGTGTGCGTGTATGTTTGTGTGTGTGTGTGTGTGTGTGTGTGTGTGTGTGCGTGTATGTTTGTGTGTGTGTGTGTGTGTGTGTGTGTGTGTGTCCCAGCGATGCTCCCTGAAACGGTCCAAAAGTTGACATCGTGTCTCCTCAATGTAAAGGAGACAGGGAACAATGGACAAAGCACAATGTCTACGGGGTGTGGAAGGATCCTTTGGGGCCTTTGATGGAGTTGATGGGGAAGGTGTCGGCGTGCGTTTTACACAACTTGGGATGGCAAGGGAAGGTGCTGGGAGTGGATGATGGCTTGGTTGGGGGGTTGGGGCGTGGACCTAATGAGGGAGTTGTGGAGGGAATGGTCTCCGCAGAATGCTGATAGGGGTGGGGAGGGAAATATATCTCTGGTGGTAGGGTCTGCCTGGAGGTGGCAGAAATAGTGGAGGATAATGATTCTATCTGGAGGTTGGTGGGGTGGAAGTTAAGGACCATGGCAGTCTATCATTGTTGTTGTAGGAAGGGTGGGGTTCAAGTACAGAGGTTTGGGAAGCTGAGGAGAATCGGTGGAGCAACTTTCTGCAAGCTCACCACCTCTTCAATACTATCTGACCCTCTTCATATCTTTGTACTGTCTGAACATCAGGCTGTCGGTGGCACGGTGGCTTAGTGGTTAGTACAGTACCAGGGACACGGGCTCGATTACCACTTCGGGTCAATGCTAGTTTGGAGTTTGTGTATTCTCCCCATATCTGCCTGGGTTCCCTGCGGGTGTTCTGGTATCCTGCTGCAGTCCAAACATGTGCAGATTAGGTGAAATGGGTATGTTAAATTGCCCAGATATTACATTATTAGTCAGCAGAAAATGGGTCTGCTTTGATTACTCTTCGGAGGGTTGGTGTAGGACTTATTTTGCCAAAAGGCCTGTTTCCACACTCTAGTCATTCTAATACTAAAAATTAGCCAACGTGCCCTCTGTTCCTTCATCTAGATCGTTAGCTGTATAAGGTGAAATTTGGTGCTCCCAACACTGAGCATTGTGGCAATGCTTGTCACTGACTGCCATCGTGAGATGGCACATTTTACGCTTACTCTCTGCTGGCTTCAATCGATGCCAGCACGTTGCCTCTGACACCATGGGTGCCCCTTCTCTATAACCTCCAGTGTAGCAATTTGTCAAAGGACGTCTTGAGGTGTAGGTAGATAATATCCATTGGCTCTCCTAATCTACTCAGTACTTCCTCAAAACATTCTAGTATGTTTGTCAGACATGACCGCCCTTTGATGAAACCATGCTGACTCTGCCCTATTTTACAATCGACATCCAATGATACAGAAATCGCATCCTTCATGATGGATTTCAGAATCTTACCCACAACTGAGGTTAGGTTAATCAGTCTGTAATTTTCGGTCTTCTGCCTTATTCCCTTGTTAAACGGGGTGTCACGTTAGCGATTTTCCAGTCCACTTTGCCCTTTCCTGATTCTAGTCATTCCTGAAAGATCACAACTAATGCTTGCACTACACCTTCAGCTATCTCCCTTACAAGGCTTGGGTGTAGTCCATCTGCTCCAGATTATTTATCTGCATTCTGGTTATTCAGTTTTCTAACCCGTTGTCTTTGGTGATGACCACCATACTCTGTTCTTCCCCTCACTCTGTTGAGTTTTTTTGGGAAAGTAATCCTGTCTTCCACTGTGAAGACTGACGCAAAGTTCCTCAGCCAGTCCTTTGTTCCCCACCACGACCTCTCTGGCATCATTTCCAATATCTACGTTTGCCTCTCTTTTGCACTTTATATCTCTAAGTGGCTAGCTTACCTCCTTATTAAATTTTCTCCCTCCTGAAACATTTTTGTTGCCCCCTGTTGGTCTTTATAAGCTTCCCAAAACTTTGGTTTCACACTGCCCTTCACCACATTATATACTTCTCTGCTTTGCTTTGATGCTATCCCTAACTTCCCTCGTCAGCCATGGTTGCCTCATCCTCCCTGTACCATGCCTCTTTGTCTTGCAATGTATCTCTGCTGTGTCTCCTAAATTACTTTTAGAACCTCCCGCCATTGCTGTACTACTGTCTTTTCTGCAAGGCTACTCTCCCAGTCAATTCTACCCAACTTCTCCCTTATGCCTATGCAGTTGCCTTTATTCTGCTGAAGTACTGTTGCCTCTGATTCTATCTTCTGCCTCTCAAATTGTAGTATAAATGTTATGATCGCTGCTTCCAACGGCTTGCTTCAATTTAAGATCCCTTATCTAGTCTGCCTCTTCGCACAACAATAAATCCAGTATTGCCTGTTCCCTCATGGATTGCACCACAAGCTACTCAAAAAAAAATCTTGTAGACATTTCATGAATTTCTTTTCTTACAATCCACTATCAACCTGATTTTCCCAGTTCCCCTGAATATTGACATCACCCATGATCACTGCAACCTTGCTTTTCCTACACACCTTTTCTATCTCCTGATATATCTGATGGCCCACCGCCTCACTACTGTTTGGAGGCCTGTATAAGATTCCAACTGTCGTTGCTTTAACATTGTGCTTCCTCAATTTTACATATGCAGATGCTACACCATCTGACCCTATGTTATTTCTTGCTATTGATTTAATTTCATTTCTTACCGATAAGGCAACCCCACCTCATCAGCCCACCAGCGTATCTTTTGGATAGGGTGCATATCCTGGAATATTTAGCTCCCAATCCTGATGCCCTTGCAGCTATATCTCCGTGATGCCCATCACGCCATACCTGCCAATTTCGATCTGGGTCACAAATTCATTTACCCTATTCCTCATACTGCATGCATTCAGATATAACGCTGTCAGTCCTGTATTCACCATCTCTCCTCTCATTGTCATTCGTATTCCAGTGTGCTTGAAGTTTGTTTGTTAATCATTTCTCGATACTCTATCCTATTTATGTCTGTGATGGAGATGTTAATAATCTACCCTGAATTCTGCACTCTTACCTCCTCTTTTAATTCAGGTTTCTAATTACCCCTATAACTGATTCCCGTTCCCCCACTCCTATTCCATTTACATCTCTGTCTATCGCCCTAGTTAAGCGATTCATTTGGACTCTGGTACCAACATGGATCTGATAAAGGCTGTCCCATCAGAACAGGTCCTTTCTTCCCCAGAAATGATATGCGTTTATTCAACACAAAATACAGGGACAAAATGATTTTGTCGACAAACCAAAATATGAAATGTACAAAGAGATAAGATTGTTCAAATACCCTCATGATATCGAGCTGTATGAAGTGAAATGTGGATTACTAAACCATGGAAGTGGGGTGCAAACCTTTTCAGTCATTACTTGACCCATAGCTGAGATGCTGATTTCCCCTCTGACAGTGATCCCCCTCACTGAGATTCTCTGGCTCAGTCACTCGCACAGATTCTCAGGGGGTTATCAGTTCCTGCTACCATTGGCACAGTCTATTTAAATTAATCCACCTTCTCTCTGGAGCCAGTCAATTGGTCTATTGGTTTCTGTTTAGCTGTCAGCCACTCAACTCTGTGATATTATAGGAGATAAATGATCTGGGATCATAACCAGAATCAGCATGGTGCTCACAGGGCATGGCTCCCAAACAAAGAGCTTTTGGTTCAGGGGAAATGTTTAAATAAAGCTTCCATCTTCTGTCTATGTCTCCTCATGCTGTCTCCTGATCTACCGAATTTCATCCCCATTTCACACCCCTTCATTTCTCAATCACTCTGTCATTCCGTTTTCTCTCCTCTCTGTTCATCTCCCTTCACATTCTTTCTTTCTATTTCATTCTCTCTCTCTCTCTCTATCTATCTCCAATAACTCTCTCTGCTTTCTGATTGCATAGTTGGAGAGCTCGTGAATGTACGAAGGACTGAATGGCTTCCGTCTGTGCTCTATTAATTCTGTGGTGCTCTGACCCACAATAAAAATATTAGGTGCCTGTGGAGACAATCTGATTCAGTGAAGGACACAGGTCACAATCATCCATTATCTCTTTCTGTTCTCTGGTATACAGCGACTTCGAAATATCTGTTCAAATAAAATAGATTGAAATTCGAACAGTCAAGAGGACGTTCGCCAGATGATATTGCAATCAGGATTTAATAAACAGTTGCCACATACAAAATGTGGATTTGCCTGATAGTTACTCCTCCCAATTAACACTCCCTAGCTCCTGCCTGATACTGACATAACTTGCCTTACTCCAATTCCATAGCTTATCAAAAGATCCTGACTTATCCATGTTCCTAGCTATCTTAAAACTGAAGGAGTTTCCAAAATGATTCCACAATGCTGTCCCCCTGAAATGTCAGTCAACTGTCCAGGCTCATTAGCCAATACGAGGTCCAGTATGGCCCTTCCTGTAGTGGGCTACCCACATACCGATTCAATTAACCCGCTTGGATGCACCAAATTCTGCCCCGTCTAAGCCACTTGCTCTAAGGGAGTCCCAGTTAATATTGGGGATTTTGAAGTCACTCAAAATGACAACTCTGTTTTCATTACACCTTTCCATAACTGGTCCACACATTTGTTCTCAAAGTCTCGGTGGCTGTTGAACGGACTATAGTATAATCCGAACACAGCAATTGCATCAATCTTATTTTTGTGCTCTCCTCATATTGCCTCAGTGGATGCGCCCTCCAGTACTACCTCTCTGAGTGCAAATGCAACATGATCCCTGATTAGTAATACTTCTCCTCCACCTCTTTTACCTTCCTTTATATCTCACCTAAAACAACAATACCCGGAAATGTTGAACGCCCAGTCCTGTCCCTCTCCAAACTAAATGCCTGTAATAGCTGCAACATCATGGTCCCACGTATTGAATCAGGCTGGAAGCTCATCTGCCTTATCCATAATAATCATTGCGTTGACATAAACACACTTCAGCCCAATGTCATCAGATCCTGAGTCGATAGGATATACACAAGAAGGACGGGATGGACCTTAATTGGCAGCAATCTCCGATATGTGGATGATTGGGATTTGCAGGTCGGTAGGATGTTCGCAAGAAGGACGGGATGGACCTGAACTGGCAGCAATCTCCTGGCAGGCAGGTTTGCTGTTGTCAAACAGGAGGGTTTAAACTAGTGTGGTCGTTGGGGGAGGGGGGAACAGTGGGAACCAGAGCTGTCGGTCCACAAGTACACGACTGAGGCGGGGTTGGTGACTAATCCCAGTACAGCTAAGACCAACAACAAACAGACAGAGGTTACTGAACACAATGAGCCTGGCAGTCTGAAGTACACTGATTATAATGTGAGGAGTATGACAGGTAAGACGGGTGAAATTGGAGCTTGGGTGAGTATATATCACTGCTATGTCAATATTATAGATATTTGTTTGAGAGAGGGACTCGGGAATCCCAATGATACACATATCGGAAGTTCTGCCTCCTCTACCAGTTCTTTGCCCATGTATTTAACTCTACCTCCATCCTATTCCTCACCTCATTGGCGCATTGAATAATCTTGTCGCATGAAAATGTACATATCATTTCAGCACAACTCCGGCAATTACTTTTTCTTTAAAATGGACAGACTTGACAATAAATACTTAAGAGTGAGTTCATTAACTGGGAAAGAGGAGTCCTCTGAATTAGTCCAGTGATGACAGGATCTGATATCCATCACCTCCACCAAACCTGCTTGACAACGAACTCCATTTTTTCAGAGCGGCGGGGAGAGGAGGAAGAGTGAAGCGAGGGCTGCTGGGAAGGTTAGGGCTTAATTTATATCTGGGCTGTTGTTATACCGAGATACCACACGTATATCTCCCTAACGCCCCCCTCCACTAACCAGAAGAAAACGATCCTGTAAGGTAAGGCTTTTATATCTTATCCATCTTTTTCATTTATTTAAGTGCATTGTTTGGTTTTAGTTAGTTCATATAAAGGTAAGCTTACAATGGCAGGGGACCTCAGACGCGTGCCATGTGATTATTGCTTGATGTGGGAGCTTAGGAATGTGTCTGTCGTTCCTGACTCTTACACTTGCAGGAAATGTGTCCAGCTGCAGCTGTTGTTTAACCGCATGATGGCCCTGGAGCTGCGGATGGACTCACTGTGGAGCATCCGCGATGCTGAGGAGGGAGTGGATAGCACATTTCGTGAACTGGTCACACCGCAGGTTAGGATTGCTGAGCGAGACAGTGAATGTCTCCAGCTACCACATGATGCAGAAATAACACATCCCCCGACCCACCATCGTTATTGTATTTAGCTAGTGCTGAATTTGTTTTTTTAAATTTTTAAATGTTTTTATATCTCTACTTATGCAACTTGTAACCAATAGATGAACAAAATTCAATTTAAGACAGATTCATATTTCGCAGAGTCCCAATTAGCCAATCAAATCACATCCTTCCTTGTCAAACTTGCACATTCTCATCTGAAAGAATTCTGCCAGACTTGTCAGCGAGACCTCTCCTTGACGAAGTCATGCTGACTCAGCCCTATTTTACGATGCACCTGCAAGTCCTACATTACAATGGCCCTGTTCTGCAGCGAAATATCCCAGGCCAAGCCATCTCCAGCTGCTTCATCAATGTCCTTCCCTCCATCATAAGTTCAAAGGTGGGAATGTACAATGACAAATGTGCAATTAATACCACCCACAACTCCCCAGTTTAAGTTTAACTTAGCACAATCCATTAGAGATTGGGCAACTTTGGATTTAGTCATAGCAATGAGAAAGTCCAATTGCTAGGCCCTAAGGGATCCTTCCATATCTGCAACAAATTCACCTGAACCTCCACACATATCATTTACTGCATCCGCTGCACCTGATGTGGCCTTTTCTATATTGGGGAGACAGGCCGCCTACTTGAGGAACGTTTCAGAGAACACCTCTGTGACACCCGGACCAACCAACCCAACCACCCCGTAGCTCAACAGTTCAACTACCCCTCCCATTCCACCAAGGACATGCAGGTCCTTGGACCCCTCCATCGCCAGACCATAGCAACACAACGGCTGGAGGAAGAGCACCTCATCTTCCACCTACGAACCCTCCAACCACAAGGGATGAACTCAGATTTCTCCAGTTTCCTCATTTCCCTCACCCCACCTTGTTTCAGTCCCAACCCTCGAACTCAGCACCACCTTCCTAACCTGCAATCTTCTTCCTGATATCTCCGCCCCCACCCCCACTCTGGCCTATCACCCTCACCTTAACCTCCTTCCACCAATCGCATTTCCAACGCCCCTCCCCCAAGTCACTCCTCCCTACCTTTTATCTTAGCCTGCTTGACACACTTTGCTCATTCCTGAAGGACGTATGCCCGAAACATCGATTCTCCTGCTCCTTGGATGCTGCCTGACCTTCTGCGCTTTTTCAGCAACACATTTTCATCCTAAATTATTCACAAGGTTTATAAATAAAACATGCAAAACTGGCAGCGCGTACGTAAAAGGAGAGTGCAGCTCTGTGTTCAAAATGCTACTTCAGGCTCCCTCAGAAATGACCTTTCTACACCACTCTGTACATTCCCCAAAATAAGAACAACAAGAGATTGTCCCACTATTTCCATCGCTGTGAGCATCATGTGGGGAGGAATACAATCTCCAAGGTTACACAGCATCCTGGCTTGAATCAATATCATTGTCCCTTCACTGTCACTTGTTTAGAATTCTGTGGCTCTCTTTGAAACATATCAGTTAGTGTCCCTGCACCATGAGGATCACTGGGGTTCACCACCATATTCTGAATGGAAATTAAACATAGGAAATAAATGCTGGTCTTGTTAACGGAATTCACCTTACAAGAACAACTGACAGGAATCTGCTCAATTAACGGCATCCATTCTAAACTATCTGATTTCTAACGCCGTTTTAATGAGGCTTTTACTTTGACCTAAGCATCTGATCTTTCTGTAACTCCATGAAACTTCCACGAGCGCTTTTGCAATGCTGATTAAAAAACACATTTGCAAGTTGTGCTCATCATTCTGAAAGGGAGAGCCTTTTTGCACTTGAGAATGCTTTCATTATTTGTCAGTATCTAAAGGCAATAGCTACAAAGAAACTAAGATCAGGAGTAAGTGATTGGACAACTTGAACCAAGTCTGCCATGTAATAAGATCATGGATGATCTGATTGTGGCTATGCCCTATAACTTTAATTCATAATTCATAGCCGATAAACTGTCTGACTGTGTCTTAGAATATTCATTGTCTTACGTTTCATCACTCTCTGGGAGGGATGTTCCCACAGACGCAGAACCCTTTGAGATGGTTAAAACAATCACAAACTCCTTCACTGGGATATTCTCCAGTTTCCAGGAGTCCATCCATTTCTGGAAATCTCTCGCACAAATTGAAATATTGTTTCAGCATTCAACTTGAATAGACTACTCAGAATATTATGGGTTTAAAAGGGATCATGCGTCATTTGCCTATACCCTAACTGATCCAAAGCCAATCTGACAACGTTCTTTCAGAGATAAATGCTCCTCACAGGAATCAGTTGAGTGAATCTTCTCTGGACTGCTTTTCATGTCATTGGGCCCTCAGCTCTCCTAATGTGGTCTCACCGTACCCTACAAAAGTGTAGGATATCTTCCCTACTCCTGAATGTATTCTCTTTCAAAAGGTTTGAAAATTTATATCGCCTCCCTATGATGTGCACGCAACGTGTTTTTTTTTGTTATCCAGGTGTCTGATTCCTCTGTGCCTCAGCTTTGCAATCTCTCCATTGGATTAATGCACCGTTTTTCATTCAAATCACCAATCTATTCAAACACAGACACATATTTCCTGCTATGCCCCATATACCAATATATCATTCACTTGACCCACTTCGAACTCTCTATAATATAATGAAGTGGAGGTCAACATCCATCTGATAATTAAAAGCAATGCACCCAGCGAAGAGAGTGTGACAAGTGATGTAACCCACTTCCTTTTTGACAACCCAGTTTGTTATAAAGGAATGGTTCAATGAAATGGAATCCTTTCACGCATTTTGTAATTAACAAGTACTATTTGATTGTCTAAGGGTGACACCGTGGCTCAGGGGCTAGCACTGCTGCCTCATAGTGCCAAAGACCCAGGCTTGATTCCAACCTCGGGCAACTGTCTATGTGTAGTTATCACATTCTACTCGTGTCTGCGTGGGGTCAAACACGTGCTCCTGTTTCCTCTCACAATCAATGATGTGCAGGTTACTTGAATTGGGCATGCCAAATTGCCCATAGTATTCACGGATGTGGAGGTTAGGTGCGTTAGTCAGGGGTAAATATAGTCAATAGTGTAGAGGATTGCATCTGAGTGGTTTACTCTTTGGAGGGCCTGTTCGTCCGAAGGGCCTGTTTCCCTACTCTATGTATTCTATGATTCTAACTTGAACAGTGAACAAATCACTAACAAACTGAACGAGCAGTCTGTAACTAATTACGTTTTCCGGAAAAAAAACAAGATTTTCATGATATGCAGTTTCATTAATGCGGATTCCACTCATAAATCCAGTAGTACTAAGAGTAAAATTAAAACTTAGTTTCTCAAAGTTCATCCAGAATGGAATCTCTTGAAATTTCTGTATCTTATTCCGTCGTCTTTCTCTGCCTGAAATGCCTTCTCAGTTGTTTTCTGGTTTCAAGAATATTTGCTCAGCGTGTTGTGTACCTTTATTGATGGATAGAGGTTTTTAGGCAGGGCATGGAGATTTTTTGTGAGACCCCAATATTTCTTTCACAGATGACACTTCCCTGTCATCGTTTTTTTCAGCTAGCAGTGGACTCCCCCCCTCTGTCCAATTGCCTCTCTGTTATATATATCTCCTTGACACAATAAATTCTTAGTATATGATTAGTTTCATATTGTTAACGCAAAAATGGTTCCTAATCTCCAAGTGCCGTTTGAAGTTAATTGGCAGCATTCGAACTGTTGCCTGGATAAAAATGCTGCTTGGGCCTGCTAACTGAACGGGTTTGATCCATTCTTTCAATTTGGGCACCTGTAAACTGCTTACCACAGACATTTGTTCTTCTGTTGAATCACCAAAAAGCACCTTACCTTGTTAAAAGTCATCATGGTATTGCCAAAAATTTTGCAAGTTCGCCGCTTTCACTAACCAATAGACTGATATGCACACTGATACCTCCACCTCTATAATAATAGCCCGATCAAAAAATCCTGATGAAGATTTTTTTTAAAACTCTTATTTCAAAACCAGGCAGCTGTCGAATCTTCTCGATATTCCTTTCTTATTATTGGGGATTCTGCTTCCCAGGTCTTTGGTTGATAAAGGTCCCTGTCAGATTAGATTAGATTACTTACAGTATGGAAACAGGCCCTTCGGCCCAACAAGTCCACACCGCCCCGCCGAAGCGAAACTCACCCATACCCCTACATTTACCCCAGCACCTAACACCTGACCTGCACATCTTTGGACTATGGGAGGAAACCCACGCAGACACGGGGAGAATATGCAAACTCCACACAGTCAGTCGCCTGAGGCGGGAATTGAACCCAGGTCTCTGGCGCTGTGAGGCAGCAGTGCTAACCACTGTGCCACCGTGCCGCCCTTGAGAGCAGATCTTTCTGCTGCCAGGCTGGACTTGTTAGCGGTTTGCTGCTCTTTGCAGCTCTGGCCAACTGTTCAAAATGTTTGATATTTATACCTTCAAAAATTGGATTGTTTTATTGGTTTTATTATTGTACAAACACTAAATACAAACTTGATTAGCATTTGGCGTCTTGGCACATTATTTAAACTGATTGGCTGAATTTAAATTTGAATTTGTTTCATAGCAACCCAGATAATGCTAGCTGTTTGACCAAATATTACATTTTTAATTTTTCCACTACTCTGGCCAGCCTTTCAAATCTCTTGAAGGTATATACACTTAAAGATTCATAACACTATCCACCCTATCTAACCCTCTGATTATCTTTTCTAGATCAATTCAGACAGCTCTCATCCTTCTTCTCTCGAATGAAAACAGCGACAACTACCTCAGACTTTCCTTATAAGACCTTCTCTCAAAAACAGGCAACATCCTTGTAAATCTCTTTTGCACCCTTTCCAAACGTTCCACGTCCTTCCTGTAATGTAGCAAGCAGAAATATACAGTACTCCAAGTGCGGCCACATCGGAGTTTTGTGCCCCTGCAGTATGATCATGTGGCTCCAAAATTCTATCCCTCTTACAATAAAAGCTAACATACTCTACGCCTTCTTAACAAGCCTATTAGACAGATTGGCAACTTTCAGTGATCTACGTACATTGACACCGAGATCTCTCTGCTCGTGGACACTGCCAAGAATCTTACCATTGGCCCAGTACTCTTTATTCATTTTGCTACTTCCAAAATGAATCACCTCACACTCTTGCACATTAACCTGAAGTTGCCACCTCTCAGCCCAGCTCTGTAGCTTATCTATGTCCCTCTGTAACCTGCAACATCGTTCAGCACTATCCACACTTCACCAACCTTAGTATCATCATTAAATTTACTACCACATCATTTTATGCCCTCATCTAGGTAATTTATTAAAATGACAAACAGCAGTAATCCCAACAAGGTCCTCTGTAGGAACTATAGTTTTTAGTGTAGTCTGTGAAAACAGAAAACATTGCTTTTGTGCCTTTGCCATTTTTGAGTTTTTCATCGTTATTTTGTCAGTTTCATCCTGCAAAGAGCCATCACTTAGTTTCACTCTGCGATTCTTTTTTATGTACTAGTGAAAGCTACAGGTATCAGTATTTATATTTCCGTTCATTTCTTGTCATAGCTTCTTTTAATGTTGTGTGTTAACCCTTTGCTGATTTTTTTTTGTTTGTTTTCATCAATTCACAGGAAGTGGGCATTGCTGCGTAGGCCAGCATTTATTGCTCATCCTTGATTTCCCAGAGGGCAGTTAGGAGTTATCTACATTGATGTGGGTCCGGAGTCACATATCGGTCAGACCAGGTAAGGATGGCAGTTTCCTTCCACATAGGACATTAGTGAAACAGGTGAGCTTCTTCTGACAATCTACTCATGTTCACCATCAGTTTGGTAAAAACAATGACTGCAGATGCTGAAAAATACATACTGGATTAGTGGTGCTGGAAGAGCCCAGCAGTTCAGGCAGCATCCAACGAGCAGGGAAATCGACGTTTCGGGCAAAAGCCCTTCATCAGGAATAAAGGCAGCGAGCCTGAAGCATGGAGAGATAAGCTAGAGGAGGGTGGGGGTGGGGAGAGAGTAGCATAGAGTATAAAGGGTGAGTGGGGGAACGAGATGAAGGTGATAGGTCAAGGAGGAGAGGGTGGAGCGGATAGGTGGAAACGAAGATAGGCAGGTCGGACTAGTCAAGGAGACAGTAAGTGAGCTGGAAGTTTGAAATTAGGATGAGGTGGGGGAAGGGGAAATGAGGAAACTGTTGAAGTCCACATTGATGCCCTGGGGTTGAAGTGTTCCGAGGTGGAAGATGAGGCGTTCTTCCTCCAGGCGTCTGGTGGTGAAGGAGGCCCAGGACCTCCATGTCCTCGGCAGTGTGGGAGGGGGAGTTGAAATGTTGGGCCACGGGGCGGTTTGGTTGATTGGTGCGGGTGTCTCGGAGATGTTCCCTAAATCGCTCTGCTAGGAGGCGCCCAGTCTCCCCAATGTAGAGGAGACCACATCGGGAGCAACGGATACAATAAATGATATTAGTGGATGTGCAGGTGAAACTTTGATGGATCTGGAAGGCTCCTTTAGGGCCTTGGATAGAGGTGAGTGAGGAGGTGTGGGCACAGGTTTTACAGTTCCTGCGGTGGCAGGGGTAAGTGCCAGAATGGGAGGGTGGGTCGTAGGGGGGTGTGGACCTGACCAGGTAGTCACGGAGGGAACGGTCTTTGTGGAAGGTGGAAAGGAGTGGGGAAGGAAACATATCCCTGGTGGTGGGGTCTTTTGGAGGTGGCGGAAATGTCGGTGGATGATTTGGTTGCTGCGAAGGTTTGTAGGGTGGAAGGTGAGCACCAGGGGCGTTCTGTCCTTGTTACGGTTGGAGGGGTGGGGTCTGAGGGCGGAGGTGCGGGATGTGGACGAGATGCGTTGGAGGGCATCTTTAACCACGTGGGAAGGGAAATTGCGGTCTCTAAAGAAGGAGGCCATCTGGTGTGTCCTATGGTGGAACTGGTCCTCCTGGGAGCAGATACGGCGGAGGCGGAGAAATTGGGAATACGGGATGGCATTTTTGCAAGAGATAGGGTGGGAGGAGGTGTAATCCAGGTAGCTATGGGAGTCAGTGGGTTTGTAAAAAATGTCAGTGTCAAGTCGGTCGTCACTAATGGAGATGGAGAGGTCCAGGAAGGGGAGCGAGGTGTCAGAGATAGTCCAGGTAAATTTAAGGTCAGGGTGGAATGTGTTGGTGAAGTTGATGAATTGCTCAACCTCCTCCCGGGAGCACGAGGTGGCGCCAATGCAGTAATCAATGTAGCGGAGGAAGAGGTGGGGAGTGGTGCCGGTGTAATTACGGAAGATCAACTGTTCTACGTAGCCAACAAAGAGACAGGCATAGCTGGGGCCTGGACTATCTCTGACACCTCGCTCCCCTTCCTGGACCTCTCCATCTCCATTAGTGACGACCGACTTGACACTGACATTTTTTACAAACCCACTGACTCCCACAGCTACCTGGATTACACCTCCTCCCACCCTATCTCTTGCAAAAATGCCATCCCGTATTCCTAATTTCTCCGCCTCCGCCGTATCTGCTCCCAGGAGGACCAGTTCCACCATAGGACACACCAGATGGCCTCCTTCTTTAGAGATCGCCATTTCCCTTCCCACGTGGTTAAAGATGCCCTCCAACGCATCTCGTCCACATCCCGCACCTCCGCCCTCAGACCCCACCCCTCCAACCGTAACAAGGACAGAACGCCCCTGGTGCTCACCTTCCACCCTACAAACCTTCGCATCAACCAAATCATCCACCGACATTTCCGCCACCTCCAAAAGACCCCACCACCAGGGATATGTTTCCCTCCCCACCCCTTTCCGCCTTCCACAAAGACCGTTCCCTCCGTGACTACCTGGTCAAGTCCACACCACCCTACGACCCACCCTCCCATTCTGGCACTTACCCCTGCCACCGCAGGAACTGTAAAACCTGTGCCCACACCTCCTCACTCACCTCTATCCAAGGCCCTAAAGGAGCCTTCCACATCCATCAAAGTTTCACCTGCACATCCACTAATATCATTTATTGTATCCGTTGCTCCCGATGTGGTCTCCTCTACATTGGGGAGACTGGGCGCCTCCTAGCAGAGCGATTTAGGGAACATCTCCGGGACACCCGCACCAATCAACCAAACCGCCCCGTGGCCCAACATTTCAACTCCCCCTCCCACTCTGCCGAGGACATGGAGGTCCTGGGCCTCCTTCACCGCCGCTCCCTCACCACCAGACGCCTGGAGGAAGAACGCCTCATCTTCCGCCTCGGAACACTTCAACCCCAGGGCATCAATGTGGACTTCAACAGTTTCCTCATTTCCCCTTCCCCCACCTCATCCTAGTTTCAAACTTCCAGCTCACTTACTGTCTCCTTGACTTGTCCTACCTGACTATCTTCTTTTCCACCTATCCGCTCCACCCTCTCCTCCTTGACCTATCACCTTCATCTCCTCCCCCACTCACCCATTGTACTCTATGCTACTCTCTCCCCACCCCACCCTCCTCTAGCTTATCTCTCCATGCTTCGGGCTCAGTGCCTTTATTCCTGATGAAGGGCTTTTGCCCGAAACGTCGATTTCGCTGCTCGTTGGATGCTGCCTGAACGGCTGTGCTCTTCCAGCATCACTAATCCAGAACTCACCATCAGTTTGTTAATCCCAAATTTGAATTCAAATTCCACCATCTGCCATGGCTGGATTCGACCCCAGCTCACCAGAACATTGTCTGGGTCTCTCGATGAGCAGTTTAGCTGGAATGCACTAGGCCACCGCCTTACCCAATCTCCCGGAGCATGACTAACTTGTGCAGTATGATTTGCCCTAGTTTTTGCCCTCATGTTGTCGTTGAATTCCTTATCAAGTCATGGATAAATTTTCTCTGTCATGCAATTCCTCTTCTCTCACAAATATACTTTAATTGAGAGGCATTTAGTATCCCCTTAAGTATTTGCCAAATTTCTTCATCTGTCCTGCCTTTGACTGTTCCCCCACACCCCACCAACACCTTCCTTAGGCCACTGTAAGTATCATTACCCTACACTAAGGCTCTCGTATGTGACTCTGTCCTCACTCTTTCGATCTAAATTTGAAACTACAGCATGTTGTGGTCATTCTTTTCAAGAGGATCCTTTCCTGCAAGATCGTTTTTCATTCCTTGCTTATATCAAAACTAAAGTACCCTGCTCTCTGGTTGGTTCCATGACATGTGTTCTTAGAAACTATCCTTCATATAATCTACGATTTGTTCTTGGAGCCTACCCTTTGCCAAGTTGATTAATTGATTCAATATGCACGTGTATCCCACCGTTGTTATCTTGTCACGAACCTTCATCATTTCCGACCTCAGAAGTATTTTAGGGAGACGGTGGCTGAAAATTACTCTTCCAAAGAGGTTTCTTCAGTTGCTTTTTATTTGCACCTGGACTGATTTTAATTTTGCTCCCTAGTGCCAATATCATTTCTTAATATAGCCTTGATATCATCCTTAACCAACACACCAATTCCACCTCCTTTACCTTCATGTCTATCCTTTCGGAATACGGAGTACCCATGGGCAGTTCACTGTCCAGTCCTGATCTTCCTGTAACCATGTTACAATCATCCTTACCAGGCCATACCCATTTATGTCTGTATCTACTGCCAGCTCAGAAATTTTATTCGAAATACTGTGTGCTTTTAGGCCTAAGGATTTTAAATAAGATTGTTTCGATTTATTTTTCCCCTTTAATAGTTTCTTGAGTACGAGCTCCTTGATCTCACACACCGCACTCCTTCACGAACCCCATACATTCCATCTTCATTTATTAATCGTTGACATACATCTCGATCATTTATTCCAATCTCCAACTAACATTTTGGACTGATTTGATTCCTTCTCGCAGCATCGTCATGAGACTCACCTCTACATTCTGCTCCGTTGCTGACCTGCTGCTTTGTTTCCCAGCCTCCTGGTTTATTAGTTTAGATCCACCCAATTTGCACGAGAAAACCTCCCCACTAGGATGTTGGTGCTCTTCCAGTTAAGATACAATCTCTCCATTTCTTAAAGCCCCCACCTGTCGTGGAAGAGGGCCCAATGATCCAGAAATCTGAAATCATCGCCCCTGAAGTAGCTCTTTTACCATATGTTAATCGTTACCTAATCCTTACCTCTTTTACACCAGGCATTGGGTGTAATTCAGACATTACAGAGAATTGTTTTCTCTCTCTCTCTCTCTCTCTCTCTCTCTCTCACACACACACACACACACCCTTCATTACTTTGAAGAAGAATACCTGGAACCTTATAAATAATCAGAATGATAAGTGGAATGAAGAAATTAGTTAAAGGTAGGATGTGAGAAATTAGAGTAATGAACTTACTCCTGATTGATCAGAACAGACTAGGATGTGAACTTATTGCAGTGATCAAAATTATGGCAAAAAAACAGGGTAAAATAAGAATACTTCATTTCTCTTAGCTGGCATTACATCATCCCAGTTTCAAGATCATCGGCACAAGACGTTGGAGTGAGATAAGTCAAAAGCTCTTTATTGAGAGAGTGGTTAGGATTTGGAATGCCCTACCTGGGAGATTTGTGAATGAAGACTCAAGAGGGAAATGGATATATAATTTAACCTTCCCAAATTAAAGGGCAACAGTGATAGAGGTGGCAAATGGGAGGATTTGGGAGACACTTCCTCAGCTGATGCATACACACTGTTCCAATAGCCTCATTGTGTACATTAAAGTTCTGTTCTCTATCAGGTACAGATGCAAGTCAAAGCCAGTATCAGATTATTTCCAGCTGTAAATGTTGGCAAATATCTGATCATTTTGCTGTAGCATAACCATTTATAATGCAAGTATTGCAAGTTCAGCTTCCTGATGAAGTCTAATTAGTACTCAGCACACGAATATTTTAAATTTTGTATCCCAACAAATATTTCCTTTGCTTTGCCACAATACTCTTTCGAAAATGTCTGACTGTTTACTCACACGGATGTATGTTGTTCATTCTTTTTCACATTTCACATTAAATACCATTCATTCTGAAAATTGCAAGGTTTCAAATTGTTGTTCACTTCAATTTAATAACATAAATCATTTATTTAATCTAATATTCTCTGAATTATTGTCATTTTTCAATTGTTGGAAAATAACTGAAGCTCGCACATTTGGTGAGAAATTAAACTGATCGATTATGCATAAATATGTAAGAACGCAATTTCTATATTACTGTTCAATAGTTTTCTCACTCGAAAAATACAATCATTCAGAAGCCAACGACTTTCCAAATGTTGGAGCAACGATGTATTCATTTAAATACTGACAATGAGTGTGCAATTGCAGCGAGTTTTGAGAAGATTTTTAGCTCAGGTTGAAATTTTGGATGTAGGCTTCTTCGCTGAGCTGGGAGGTTCATTTCGAGATGTTTTACCATCTTCATCTTCAGTGGGCCTCAGGGGAACCAACGCTGAAACTTCCTGCTTTCTATTTATATGTTTAAGTTTCTTTGGGTTTGTGATGTCATTTCCTGTGGTGATGTTATTTCCTGCGGTGAAGTCACGTCCTGTTCTTTTTCTCAGGGGTGATGGCTGAGGTCTAACTCGGTGTGTTTGTTGATAGAGTTCAAGTTGAAATGCAATGCTTCTCGGAATCCTCGTGCGTGCCTCTATTTGGTTTGTCCTAGGAGGGATGTGTTGCCCCAGTTGAAGTGGTGTCCTTCCTCATCCGTATGTGAGAATACTAGTGAGAGAGGATGATGTATTTTTGTGGTTACATGATGTTCATGTATGCAAAAGCATGTAATTGTGATCACCACTATAGTCAGATAACATGTTCTTTGTTCGGTATTAAATAAAATATACAATCTTTATTTTTGTATCATAAAATGTTGGCAGGAAAGTATATTTTAGTTCCATAAATATAACATCAACCTAATTATTTTCAGAGGTGATGCAATTATTGTTTGGTTAAATAATGATATTTCACACTTTTGTGAATCACAGTTCACGATCATAGCAAATATCTGATTTTATCAGATCAGATTGCAATCATAACCTACATTGAAAAAAGACTTTAAAAGATTTGAATTCATGCACAGCTGCCTGTGATACTGGGTAAGACATTTGTCTGCTCTTAAATGAATCCAGAGAGCTTCCACCTGGGTCAGGGCAGTCATTCAAACATTATTTCACAACAAATTATTTCGACTCCATCTTCGGTCTGAGCCTTGACTGGGGGCAGATGAATGGACATGGAGTCTCAGAATCACATCGCACAAGTTACTTATGGTGATTATATCTGGCCTGCCTCCCAGACTCCAAGCATCTGCTATCTGGACCAGACACTGGGTAAAGACAAGTTGACAGTATTCTGCAGCACATTGTGTCTCGCAAAGAAAGCTCCAAACCCGTGTCCAATAAATGTCACCTTCACATTCACCAGTATACAAATAAAATTGTACATCTCTGTTGATGGACAAAAAAATAATACATGGGTCAACCAACAAAATCTATCTGAAGAAAACAGCAGCAAATGACAAGTCCAGAATCACCTTAATAACAGAACTTGACAGATTCTGTCTGGTGTAGGTCATCACACACATGTTGTACTGGTACTCAGGTGACTGTAAAAATGCACCCCAGAAGTGGACGCCTTGGCCCAAGGCCCCTACAGAGCTTCCTGATCTCACACACATCACTCCCTCACACATTCAACAATTGAAAAGAATCCACATGCTGAGTGAAACATAGAACAGTACAGTGTAGACCCTTTGGCCTTGACATCCTGCCGACTCTTTATCCTACTCTAACATCAGACTAACCTACATACCCTTCATTATACTATCATTCAATTGCCTATCCAATCGTCTCTTAATATATCCCCAATGCAGCTGACTCTACTACAGTTGCCAGCAGTACATTCCAACCATCCACCATTCTCTATGAAAGGAACCTACCTCTGACATCTCCATTCAACCTTCCTCCACTTACCTTTAGGTTTTTCGCCCTTGTGATAGATATTTGCATCATGGGAAAAAGTATCTCGCTATCCACTCTATCTTTGCCTCTCGTCATCTTATAAACCTCTATCAAGTCATCTCTCATACTTCTTTGTATTCATCAAATGCAACTTTCCAGAACTAAGTAATGGAGAAAGTGAGAACTGCAGATCCTGATGAACTGCTGATTCCCAAAGCTTTGACTCTCCTGTTCCTCAGATGCTGCCCCAATGGCTGTGCTTTGCCAGCACCACACGTTTCGACTCTGATCCCCAGTACCTGCAGTTCTCACTTTCTCCATTACTTCGAGCTCTCCCCTCTGCACACTGAACAGGGAATTAATCAGCAGAAACCCGTTGCATGTGGAGCTGACTGTTTAGTTCTGGAAAGCTGCATTTGATGAATACATTTATTAAAAGAGAAATTACAATTCAACAAATATTCATTCATTCCCAGAGGTATAGGATTGGTTCATGAATTGGGCAGCTTGAGAACAAACAATGAATGACGAACGAACTCCGCGTTATAGAGTATTCCAGGTGTTACATTCCAGGCTGGATTTTGTTTACCTTAATGCTGGGAATGTTATCGGATAAACAGATGTGATAACGGAATGAGGTGAAATGGAGAGTTGTGACATTTTTGCCATCACAGAGATGTGTTTGAGGGAGGTCAGGGCTGACAACTCAATGTCCTGTCGTACAAGATCTCGAAGCACGACAGGAGAGGTGGTAAAAGAGGAAAGGGGGTAGCATTACTAATTGTGGAGAAAGTTACTGCAGTAAGAAGGATCTAATGAGGCTTGGTGGTTAGGGCTCAGGATCAAAACCATGAAGACACACCGCTGGGGATATATTATAGACTCCCAAACAAAACAAAGTACAGGAGCTGATATAGAACCAATTTACTGAGGTGTGCTAATACAACAATGGGGTCATTATATTCAGGCATTTCGATTCCAAACATTCATTCGGGCAGTGATAACATTTTTAAGAGGGGACAGATGCCTTGAAATTTATTCCTGGGAGCTTGTTATGTCAACGTGTAGCAGATACAACAATGGGCGGGGCTGTGCTGGGCCTCACCGTGGGGAACGACGCCAGTCAGATGTTGCAGGCAGGATTGGGGTGAGCATGAAAGGACCAGTGACCGTGTCTCCTATGTCTTGAGTTTGCTAAGGAAAAGACCCAGAAATGTTTGAAAAATAAAAGCTTCTTGGATTTTGGAGACCGATTTTATGAAAAAAATATGACAGGATCTGGCCAAAGTGCAGATGCTTCTGGGTGCAACTGTAGCAGAACAGCGTGGGGCGCTAGTTAGGGGGTCACTTGAACAAAATGTAATTGATGACAGTATCGGCCCAGCATGTTACACCGAAGATAAATTTTAGGAACACAAGCCCAGAGAACCTCGGGTGTCGACACATTTCCGAACAGAATTAAAAAGGAAAAAGAAGCTTAAAGCAGTTACAAAGTGAGCAGGTCCACGGAGGTCCGAAAAGAATATAGAAAGTGTAGGGCAAAACTTAAAAAGTCAGTAGAAGAGCAGAAATGTTGGCGGGGAGTTAAAACATTCGAGGGTAGAGATGAGCAAGAATTCAAAGACATTCTTTCGAGTTATTAAGGGGAAGAGGATAACGCGGGAGAGAATGGGGAGTATTAAGGACCAAGGGGGCAGCCTGTGCACGGAGCCAGAGAATATGTTAAACACTGACTTTCTTTCGGTCTTCAGTTTGAAGAAGGAGTTCCTGGATTCAAGGAGAGTGACCGTGTGATCCTTGAGTGAATTGATACAGAAGCTGGCAATGAATTGGAAGTTTTTGTGGGATAGAGAGTAGTCAAATGCACAGACCAGAATGCGCTGTATCTTAGGCTGACGTGAGGAGAATACTGTCTCTTAACTTTTCATTTTTGTTTTGCCTCTGGCCACAGAGAAGGTGTGATAGGACAGGATAATATCTAATATTGATACAACTTTCAAACAGAGTGCTAGAAATACCGCATGGGGTTAAAGACCACCAAGTCTCACATCAGTGAGAGGGAAATCATGTTCGAAAATTCTTCGGGCTGTTGAGGCTGGCTCATTAAATATCTTTAGGATTGAGGCAGACATTCTAATACAAGGTTTATGGGGAAAATGCAGACAAGTGGAATGGGGGATTATCAAAATCGATCTCACCTAATTGAGTGGAAAAGCAGACTCAGTGAGCGGATAGACATATTGTTGGCCCTGTGTCGAATTGTATCATTTTTTCAATCGCCTTGTATTCTCTGGAACATCAACCTCTCTCGCTGTGGAGTGAGACACAGTTTGGAATGCAGTCGATAGATTCATGGAATTAATAAATGCAGTACTCTTAGACAGAAAGGACCAAGGGACTGTGACAACGCAGATTGGCTGCCGGGGTCAAGATTAGCATCAGCGCAGTTAGCACTACCAGAAGGAAAATCTCAGTAAGACATCTTCCAAGGCCAATCAGTGATCTTGGATGGAGAGCAGGTAGTTAGTGGCCAGGTGTCAAGGAGTGCTTAATGCCCAAGTGCTACATCACTGAGTGTCTCCCTCCTTCCCTAACCAAAACTAAATGTGAAGGGGTAGAGAGACATGCGGTTGGTAGCAGAGTCAGGAGTAATGTTTGGCTCAAGAGGTTTTGGACAACAGCAGCTCAGCGAAAACTACAGGCAAGCTCAAAAAAAAGTCCTTTAAACTTTAGTCTTGCAGCAATGGAGATGGCAGTTAGGACTGTTGATACGGGATGTGGGGAGCTCAGAGAAATTCCCACAGTCCTTGGTAACTACACGTGTGGAAAATGCACCCAGCTGCAACTCCTGGGAGACCGTGTTCGGGAGCTGGAGCTGGATGCACTCAGGATCATCTGAGATATTGAGAACTTCATCGATAAGAGCTTTCGTGTTGTGGTCACACCCAAGACTCGCCCCAATCATATTTCTGTAATGACTATAATATCCCAGTCCCGCATTAAGATCCATGTTGTGAGTACATTAGGTTTACCTATCTGACCTGTTGCATTTAAATAAGGGCAATTTAATCCAACATGAGTCCTTGCTCCCTGTTGTGTTCAAGACAGAGAGGAAGTTGGCGACCACCTGGAATGGGGAACGGAGTAGGCAGAGAATGCAGGAATACCCTATGGCAATTCTCCACAAAAACAAGTACACCGATTTGGAACCTGTTCAGGGTAAATACAATCCAGGGGAAAGCAGCAGTCGCCAAGGTTGGTGGCATTACCATTGACTCTGGGGCACAGTGGGAAAGGGTAACAGTTAACAGGACCTTAGAGATAGTAGAGTCGATTGTTAGAGGGACAGACCGGAGATTCTGTGGCTTCAAATGGGAATCCAGAATGTTGAGTTACCGCCCAGGTGCCAGGGTCCAGGATGTCTCCGAGCGGCTGCAGAACATTCTCAAGGGGGAGGGGGAGAAGCCAGAAATCATTATGCACGTTGGCACAAATGACACGGGTCGATGTCGGAATGAGGTCGGACACAGTGATTAGTGAGAGCTGGGAGAAAAGTTAAAAACCAGGACCTTGACCATGGTCATCTCCTGATTACTTCCATTGTAATGAGCTAGTGAAAGTAGGAACAGGAGGATATGGCAGATAAATAAGTAACTAAAGAATTGGTGCAGGGGTGGGGGGCAGGGAGATTCAGATTTTTACATTGTTGTCTTTTCTGTGACAGAGTTGACCTGATCAGGAGGGACAGGTGGTGCATGCACTGGGAATGGGACCAGGATCTTGTTGGCGAATTTTGTTCATGCTACAAGGGAGGATTTAAACTATATTGGCGAGGAGCAATATCGTCATGATCAGGGAGGCAAGAACGAGGCTGGTAGGAGATACAGTAATCAGAAACAATAAAGTGAAGAGACAGGACAGGCTGGAACATGATAAGGAGTAAGGAATGCCTGTTGGATTAAACTACTTTCATTTCTGTGCAAGAGGGTTGGCAGGTAAGACCAATAAACTAATGGCGTGGATAGGAACATGAGATTGGGATAATGTAGCCTTTATAGAAACATGGCTAAGCGAGGGTCAGGACTGGCAGCTTCACGCATCAGGTGCTGGTGCTTTAGGCGGGACACGGATGGTGGAAGGAGGGGAGGAGTTGAACTTTTGATTAAGGGGATTATCACAGCAGTAATCAGAGATAAAATAACTGACCAATCATCCAGTGAGGCTTCACGGGTGGAGCTAAGAAGTAGGAAGTGGATGATGATGTCACTGGGTTTGTACTATCGGCCTCCAAATAGTCAACGTGAATTTGAGTAACAAATATGCAGGGGGAAAGTAGACATGCAGGAGCAATATGGTTGTCAGAAGAGTGGATTTTAATTTGTAACAGACTGAGACTGCCAGAGTGTGAAGGGATTTGATGGAGTGGAATCCGATAAGTGAATTCAGGAAACTTTCCTCCAGCAGGATGGAGAGTGTCCTACTTGGGAAGGGGCAAAACTCAAACAACTCTTGGGAAACAGAGCGGGACAGGTGACTGAGGTGACAGTGGGGGAGCACTTTGGGACCAGTGACCATCATCCTATTAATTTTCAAATAGCTATGGAGAGGGACAAAGCTGGTCCACAGGTTCAAGTTCTAAATTGGGACAAGGGGAATGTTGATGGGATTGGACAGGATCTTGCAGGGGTCGACTGGAGTAATTTTTTTGCGGGTAAATGGCTCGCTGGCTAGTGGGAATCCTTTAAACGTGAGATAGCTAGAGTTCAAAGTCTATATGTTTCTGTGAGGGTGAAGGGCAAGGTTGGCAGGAATGGGGAAGCCAGGATGACAAGAGATATTTAGGCATTGACTGGAAAAAAGGGATGTGTGACTCAGGCACAGGCAACTGGGATCATGGGAGTCCCTGGCGCACAATAAGGAATATAGGAGTTAACCTTTGATGGAAATCAGGAGACAAAGTGGTTATGAAAGAACCTTGGCTGAGAAGATTAGGATGAATCCAAAGAGGCACTTTAAGAATATGTGAGAAGTCTGGTTGAATTTATAAAACAGATGTCAAGCTGGAAGATTAAGTCCAATCCCAAGATCCTGTGCTTAACCAAAGTAGACTACAACAGGATGAGACAGTAATTTTTCAAAGTGCACAACAAAATTATGTATATTTGTGAAAAGGAAGGACTGTAGGAAAAGGAGTAATCTGTCATTTGTATCTAAGGAAATTAGGGAGTCTATCAAATTGAAATAGAAGGCATACAAATTGGCAAAGACCAAGGAGAAACTAGGAGATTAGAAAAACTTTAAAGATCAACAAAAAGCTTGATGGGATTTTGACTGGGTATACAAATGAGTAGCTATCCCCAGGGCAAGAATAGCAGTTTACACTGCTCGAGGAAACCTATTGCGTGGGGAACATATGGCTTATTTAATTGTTGAAGTACTTATCTGAAGAAGTCTGTCAGCATAGAGATGAACCTGATAAAGTTAAAAATTACATCGTGCTTGGAAAGCTAGTGCTTCCTAATAAACCTGTTGGACTACAACCTAGTGTCATGTGATTTTTAACTTTGTCCACCCCATTCCAAGACCGGCTCCTCCACATGAGAATCCTGACAGACAACCCCACCGAAAATGAAGCACCTGTCAAGTACTTGACTGAGCCACGGAGGTGTTGGGGAGGGGTGTGTTGTTAAAAAAAAAATGCTGAATTGAACTAGTATTTTTAAACTGCCGTTGCCACGGAGATAATCCTGACAACCAGCTTCCATTCAAAGCCACAAAGCACGTTAACATGGACTTGCCTGTGTCTCAGTCCGTTTTCCAGTCACACTGAGATTTGAAATATTCGCCCACGGACAGAATACACACCTTTCCTTCCAGATGAAAAGGCCAATGATATTCAGATCGGCACGGATCAAGTAACTATCAGATCAGAACATGAAGTTCAATTTGAATTTCTCATCCGCAAATCCACCCTTTCAGTACCCTACAATAGGAAAAAACAAGTCAACATTGTTAATACAGGATGGAACTTTAAAAGACAATGATAGTATTAAATTGTAGTTTCCTTGTT
Organism: Chiloscyllium punctatum; assembly: GCF_047496795.1. Lineage (NCBI taxonomy): Eukaryota > Metazoa > Chordata > Chondrichthyes > Orectolobiformes > Hemiscylliidae > Chiloscyllium > Chiloscyllium punctatum. The sequence goes on from NC_092788.1 coordinate 42,132,677, forward strand.
CCCCCAAAACTTTAAATCTCAGTCTCACAATTTCTCTCTCTTGTTAACTGAAATCCAAACCAATCTCATCCCTCCTTTCCTCCACACTCAGTTCTCGCAATCTCTCTCCTCGTCTTGAATTCAGTTTCCGAGCTGCTGTCTGCAGACTAAGAACCAAATCAATGAGTTTGACTTGGAGCCTCCAGGGTGTTGGTGAATCCTCCCCCAATCTCCCAGAACACCCATTCTCTGATGAGAACCATTCTGCACACACTGGCCAAATCATATCTGGTTGAACTAAAATTAACCAAATTAGAACTCTAATTAGAGGCCCATCCTTGTCATTTTCCATAACAATCCTGACTATTCATAAGAGTTCTGACAACTTGCTGCAAAATGCTCCCCCAGTGATACTTTGACCAATCGTCAGGACACCAGGCAAAGGGCTATTCCCCTGGGTCGTGTCCTCAGAAGAAAGAAGGAAGGGAGCTGCTAATGACAGATTAATCCCACACATCCACAGCCTCCCTCCCTGGCACTGACCCGCCCTGCACATCCGCCAACAACTGGCCAGCACTGCGCCCGTGCACTGATCTCCCTTCCTACGGAACATGCTCTCGATCACACAGGAGCCTGGAGGATTGATATCAGCTGCTGCCCAATAGAGTGGAGGGGGCGGGGCTGGAGGACGGGAAATAATGGAATTGTAACCAATGAATGAATGTGGAGGACACTGGGGGATGGACAGGTCAGTGTGGGACAGGAGCAGTGCAGCAGCAGGAGGGGATCCTGGACAAACTGAGCAATAGGAGAGTCTGACAGGAGAGAAACTACAGGAAGGTTCTGTTTGGAGGCTCAGGCAGGGACAGTTGGGAGACAGTATGGCCTGGTGGCTTGGGCATGTTTTATAATCATCTTCTTCAAAGCCACTGTTACCAAACTCTGAACCCGATCCTCTTGGTCCAGAGGAAAGGACACTACCACCATTTCATAGTGGGGTTGTGGAAAGAAAGGAAGATTTGCTCAACCTCACTCACATGGAAACTCCGCGAGTTCCTTGTACTTACAGTCTACCGTGGAGATGGAGGAGACAGAGCAGGTGGGAGGGGGTAGGGGGTAGGGATATAGGGACTGCCTTTCAAAAGGAACTCACCTGTGTTGGTGTTATTAACAAGACTCAATACACAGTCACCAACACAAAGCTGGTGTACGTGAACGTTATCCAGAATATTAACTCCTATAACTGGGAGACGCAGACCCCAATGTACAGAGTTAAGTCCTGGCTATCAATAACAGCCTTGTGCGTGGGAAATCATGACTCATGGAGTGGACTGAGTTTACTGAAGAAGTAACAAAGCGGATTGATGAGGGCAGAGCGGTGAACATGATCTTCATGGACTTCAGTAAGGCGTTCAACAAGGTTCCTCATGGGAGATTGGTTCGCAAGGTTAGATCTCATGGAATACTGGGAGAGCTAACTATTTGAATATAGAACTGGTTCAAAGGTCGAAGACAGAGAGCGGTGGTGGAGTGATGATTTTCAGGCTGGAGCCCTGTGACCAATGGAATGTCACAAAGATCGGTGCTGAATCCACTACTGTTTGCCATTTATATTAATGTGAACATAAGAGGGATTGTTAGCATGTTTGCAGATGAGACCAAAATTGGCAGTGTAGTGGACAGTGAAAAAGATTACCTCAGAGTTAAACGGGATCTGGATCAGATGGGCGAATGGGCTGAGGCGCTCAGTTTACATAAATGTGAGATGCTGCATTTTAGGAAAGCAAACATTAGCAGGATTTTTGCAGTTAATAGTAAGTTCCTGGGGAGTGTTGCGAAACAAAGAGACCTTGGAGTGCAGGTTCAGAGTTCCTCGAAAGTAGAGTCACAGGTGGATAGGATAGTGAAGAAGGCAGTTGGTATGCTTTACTTTATTGGTCAGGGACTGTAGGAAAGGTGTCGGGATGTCGTATTGTGGCTGTACAGGACATTGATTAGGCAACTTTTGAAATATTCCAGCAATTCTGGTATCCTTCCTATCGGAAGGATGTTCTCAAACTTGAAAGGGGTCAGAAAAGAATTACAAGGATGTTGCAGCGTTGGATAGGGTGTTTTCCCTACAGCGTCGGAGGCTGAGGGGTGACCTGATAGAGATTTATAAAATCAGCCGGTCATGGGTAGGGCAAATAGACAAGGTCCTTTCCCTGTGGTTGGGGTATACAGAACTAGGGGAGAGGGAGGGGAGAGTAGGCAGAGAGGGTGGGCTGAGGGTGGGGGGAAAGAGAGGATGTGGGGATTGAGAGTGGTCGCACGGGTGAGGACAGAGATGGGGGCAGGGGAGGACAGACAGAGGCAGGTGAGAATCAGAGAACGGGGAGTGGAACAGAGGGGGAGGGAAACAGAGTGGGGGGGAACAGAGTTATTTTATGGATCTACAACTCAACCCTGTTCCTGTTTTCGCCTCCTCACTTTCAACCCCCCTGAAGAGCTCAGAACTGCATAGTTCCTGGAAAGTCGAGTTTCAGGGAAACTGGGTGCTGAAGACTGCATTTGGCATGCTGACCTTTATTGGTCTGTGCACTCATCAATAAAGGGACCTGGGTTCGATTCCACTTTGTGTCGTGTTGGCACATTCTCCCTCTGTGTGTTAGCACGGGCGTCCTCTGGGCGCTCTGGTTTCCTCAAACAATCCAAAGAGGTGCAGGTTAGGTGGATTAACTGTGGGTAATGCTGGGTTACATGGTTCTGGTGGGATGGTATTCCGATGGTTGGTAAGGTCTCATGGGCTGAATGGGCTGCTTCCACACTGTATGGATTCTGTCACTGAGTATAAGAGTTAGGAGGTCACGTTGTGGCTGTACAGGGCATTGGTGAGGCCAGTTTTAGAATACTACATTCAATTCTAGTCTCCCCGATTTCAGGAAGATAGGACTCAGCGCCATAATAACAAGTTCCTGGGAAGTGTTGACAAATAAATACACTGTGCAGAGTGGTTTGATCGTTCCTTGAAAGTAGGGCTGAAGGTAGACAGGTCGGTGAAGGTGGTGTTTGGTATGCTAGCTGTTATTTGGCAGTGCATTGAGTATAGGAGTTGGGAGATCATGGTTCGGTTGTACAGTTTATCGGCTCAGCCACTTTTGGAATGCCCAGACTGCTTTACATTCTAGTATCCCTGCTATCGGAAAGATGTTGGGAAACCTGAAAAAGTCCAGAAAAGATTTATAAGGGTGCTGCCAGTATTGAAACATGTGACCCATAAGGAGGGGCTGAGGACATTTTGCCTGGAGTAGTGGACGTTGTGGGATGGCATTATACAACGTCTTCAAGGCTGCAATGTTTCCTGCAACTATCACCATTTCAGATGCTGCCAGACCTGCTGAGGAGCTCCAGTAATTTTTTTTTTAAATTTCAGATTTCCACGATTTTGCTGAGGCACTTAGAGTCATAGACATTTAAAAGGCTTCATATTTTGTTGACTCTCACCCCTGGGATGGCAGGACTGATGGATGAAGAGGACTCAAACCTCGTTTAATTCTCCTTTCCTTTGTCTTTCTGAGCTGTTGCCTGCATCACGAATACTCTATCTCCCATTCCCTGACCTGAATCTGGCCCATCTAAGCCACTCTTTAGCTCCTAACCCCCTGCCAGACTAGTTACAGTCTCATCAATGGAACTGGCAATCACCCCACCAGGAGATTTCTCCCAGCCCTGCCCAGGGGTAACCAGTCAGGCTGGTACAAGTCTCACCTAGCCCAGAAACGGTCGCAGTGCCTGGAAAATCTAAACGCTTCTCTGGTACACCATTTCTCCAGCCACACATCCAGCTGATCTATCCTCTTGTTCCTGGTCTCACTAGCACATGGCACTGGGTGTAAATCTGACATTATTTCTTTTCATTTTAATATATCTCTGATTTTCCTTTATACATATTTCAGGCCCTCATCCCTTTGTTTCGCGATGTTGTTGGTATCTGTGTGTTCCACAAACATTAGTTATTAACCCTCCAGCTGCAGAACTCACTGTAGCCACTCCATGCTATGACGAATCCTAGCACCAGGGAGGTAACATGCCATCCTTGATTCATGTCTGTGGCCACAGAAGTACCTGCCCTTACTCTGACGACTGATCCCATGTCACGATAGCCCTGCAACTGTCTTTCCTCCTGTTCTGTGCAGCAGAGTTATCTGTGGTGTCATGACCCTGGCTGTTGCTGATTTCCCCGAGAGACCACCCCACCCATTCACCCCCAACAGAATTCCAATATCTGTTTGAGAAGGGGATGATGAATGGGGACTCCTGCACTCCCTTGCTGAGCCTTTAACTTGATGTGATGGTCACCTATTTGTGCCTGTGTAACCCTCACCTGCAGTGTGACGAACTCACTAAACGTGCTGTCCATAATATTCTCAGTATCGTAGATGGTCCACTCACAGCTCCAGGTCTGAAAAGCAGTTTCCCAGTAGCGCAGATGGACACACTTCCTACACACATAGCCGTCAGGGACACTGGAAGCGTCCCTTATTTCCCACATTGTACAAGAGGAGCCCGCCACAGGTCTGAAGATTCCTGTCTCAATGTCTCTCTAGATTCAGCTAGTTGCTCTCATTAAGAGAATTTAAAAGAGCTTTCAACCTTACTTCACTTCAAACAAGTCCATTATAATCAATAGCCCTAATCTTTACTTAAGGTGATATATTATACTTTAAAAACTGTTAACAAATACTCCACAGTGTCGCTTACAAATTAGCTGTTCCCATTGGGACCATGCGAAATTCTGAATAGCCTGAACTAAAACTGAGTTTCAGCATCACCTTCTCCCTGTCTCATCCCCCTCTGTTTTCACCCAACTCCAAAACATTCTCATTGAGCCAAGCAGCACTCAGCGTCAACATGGCCTTCAGCAATTTCTGGATGAACAGATAATTGTCAGAATCTGTAAAATTCCACCTGAAAAGTTACTGGAATTTGAGTCCATAAGAAATTGTAATGGGAAATTTACATGGAATTGAAAGTAAGGAGTTCACAGGTGAAAGTCATAGAGTGGTTGACTGGGTCTAAACATAACAGTTCCTGCAAAGAGTCGAGGTGTAGTTTGGATAAATCTATGTTCCCTCTCAGACCAATATCTCCTTCCCGGGCTGCACGGCCCAGAACAGAGCACGTACCCCAAGGGTGAACCAACCATGAATTTGTACATCTTTCTGCTATTTGCTTGACAAAAATATGAGAGTCTGGAATAGGGTGGTTCTGGAAAAGCACAGCAGTTCAGGCAGCATCTGAGGAGCAGTAAAATCGACGTTTCGGGCAAAAGACCTTCATCAGGAATAGAGACAGGGTGCCTGCAGGGTGCAGAGATAAATGAGAGGAAGAAAACGTAGGAAAGAGTACAATAGGTGAGTGGGGTGATGATGAAGGTCAGAGAGGAGGGTGGAGTGGATAGGTGGAAAGGAAGATAGGCAGGTAGGACAAGTCATGGGACAGTGCTGAGCTGGAAGTTTGGAACTGGGGTGAGGTGGGGGAAGGGGGAATGAGGAAACTGGTGAAGTCTACATTGATGCCCTGGGGTTGAAGTGTTGAAAGGCGGAAGATGAGGCGTTCTTCCTCCAGGCGTCGGGTGGTGAGGGAGCAGCGGTGAAGGAGGCCAAGGACCTCCATGTCCTCGGCTGAGTGGGAGGGGAGTTTAAGTGTTGGGCCACAGGACATTGTTTTTACCTAAAAATATGAGCTACTTTTCGACAGACAGAACAGACAAACCTTTCTCGTTCCACAGTGAAATGCCAATGATATCCAGATCCTGATGACTCCACTGACTGTAGAAACCTGCTTTTGAGATCCCGGTCTCAATTATTCTCAATTAATATCTGATAAAAAAAATCACAAGACAAAGGTCACAGTCAGTGCAAGATGAATATCAAAGACAAATATTTCCCTGGTATGTGTCTGATGTGTAAATGCTCCTCTTCAAATCGCCCCGCCCCCACCTAGGAAGAGGACATGTCCATGCGCCTCGCTGTACCTTGCCCCCAATAAAGATGGTGGCCATAACCCAGGACCGATCATTGCCTGAGGGCCACAGACATTTTCCCATTTGCTGCAAACGTGGGAGCAGGAGTTTCTAATTCAGGACTAGCGACCTGTACAGAGTGTAATTAAACCCCTCCCAGTCTAAACTGATACATTTCATTCGATTTCCGCCGACACTTCCCCTTTCCCGTTTCCACCTCCTTCACACACCAAGGGTCATTCTGGTACCTGTGACCCGTCCTTAGATCCGATTGTAGGAATTCTGAATTTTCCCAGCTCCCGTGTGGAAACAGGGCCATCAGCCCAACAAGCTCACACCCACCCTCCGATGATTATCCCACCCAAACCCATTCCACGACCCTATTACTCTACATTTCCCCTGACTAATGCACTTAAACTATGCATCCCAGAACACTCCGGGAAATGTAGCTGGGCCAATTTACCGAACCTGCATATCTTTGGACTGCAGGAGATAGGGGATAAAGAGTAAATAATAGGTTGAGATGGAGTGCAAAGAGAGACAGGAACATGTGGACAGACAAAAGAGTGGATAATGATCTTGCTGGAAGGGTGCACAGCTGTTAATGGAGGGGACAGGAACCTGTGTCTGGCAGCATCTCAGTGGAGGTGGTGGAAATGGTGGCTGATGATTTACGTTCTGCTGCAAAAACAGACCCTGAGCTTCCAGTTGCCTGCCACTTTAACACACGAGCCTGTTCCCTGGCCAACATCTCTATCTCAAGCTTACTGCAGTGTTCCAGTGAAACTTGATGCAAGCTGGCAGAACCCTCCAAAAACATACCAAATTGCCTCCTCTTTCAAGGATTCACAATTTCCCCTCCCATGTGGTCAACAATGCTCTCCAGTGTAGTTCCTCCACTTCCTGCACCTCTACTCTTGAACCCCACACCTCCAACGCAACAAGGATAGAACCCCCCAGTCCTCACCTTCCACCCAGATACAACACATCATCCTCTGACAGTTCCACCACCTTCGATCAGACCGCACCAGAGATATATTTCTCTTCCCACTCCTTTCAGCATTCCACAAAGGCCATTTCCTCTGCGACTCCCTCATTAGATCCATGCTCCCCACCAACCCACCCTCCACCCTCCACTCCCAGCACCTTTGCTTGCCAGTTCAAGAGGTGTAAAACCTGTGCCCACACCTTCACCTCAACGTCAATCCACGGCTCCAAAGGATTCTCCCACATCCAGCAGAGATTTCCCTGCACGTCCAGATACCTCACCTATTTTATCCTTTGCTCTCAATGTGGTCTCCTCTACATTGGGGAATCAGAACGCCAACTTGATTCAGAGAACATTTCTGGAACACATGCACCAAACAACTCCACCACCCTGTGGCCGACCACTTCAACGCCCTCTCCCACTCCACCAAGGACATGCAGGTTCTGGACTGCCTCCATCGCCAAATCCCAGCCACCCGACGTCTGGAGGAATAACACCTGATCTTCCACCTTGGGATCCTTCAACCACACGGCATCAAGGTTTGCTCACCTCCCCTCCCCCCACCTTATCTCCGATCCAACCCTCCAACTCGACACTGGCCTCTTGAACTGTCCCACCTGTCCATCTTCCTTCCCAATTATCCACCCCACCCTCTCATCATTACCTCCCATCTACATCGACCTATTGCCTTCCGAGTTCCCATCCCACCAACCCCACACACCCCTCTTATTTACCTCTCAGCCCTCTTACTTTTGGAGAGCTGATGAGTGAAGCAGCCTCCTTTCAGCATTTACAATTCTGTGAACATTTCATTCTGAGCCCTCGAAGGAAAATCAGGGCAGGGTTTGTAAAGAGGTCAGATTGAATGAGGGTCTCAGTGAACAAAAGTGAGACACAAATACAGAGAGGTTTTGGGATGGATTGAATCAAATGTTATCAATTTGCACGGCTGCCAACATTACAGAAGTTACAAATGGGACTGATCAAGAGAGTGGAATTAGAGCAGCAAATAAATCTTAAACATTTATGCAGCTAAAGGGGATACTGGGTAAAGATACCACAGTTAGTGCTGATTTCATTCCAGACACACCGGCCAGGGCACACTTCCGTGCTGTGTCTACCATATTGATCTCTTTAAGATTTTTGTTCATTTGAAGTGTTTCATGTTTAGATAGTCCAGAGAAGACAGCTTCATTCTCCTCAATGTCTTCTGCCAAGGCAATGCTGCTGTTAGAATTCAAGTCGCTATGGTGTGTTACTGGCTGCTTCAAGGACTGGAACTGGCAATTGAGACTGAAAGGTTACTGTATAAAATATCTTCAATTGTATTGCCAGCTTGCCAGACACATGAGGGGCTTTAGAAAAAGAACTTAAATGATGGGCACTGAGTGTCAGAGTGCCTACTGTTGTGGGGACATTCTGTTTGGATACAATCTATTGGTAATTGTTAGAATTGACTTATCCTGGCTCCAGAGAAGTGGTCAGAGCATTATAACGGTCATCAAAGATGGTAACAAACTTCCCAGAGGTTACAAATCGTAAATGACAGAGTAGGCATGAGTTCTGCTGGTAAAAGTGTATAAATTTATTCAAAATGGCTCCAATTTACTTTCAGAAACAAGTGAGAGAAAAGCACATTCCTGAGGTCTTTGCATTAGTCCAAATTTAGACATTCAGGAGAGCTGAAGGGAGAGCTGGTGTTGGGAGTTGGAGTAATGATAGGGAAAAACTTGTTTCACAGAGAGAGAGAGTTCACAGATGGAAAACTCAGCTTTAACATCACATCAACTGCAGAGTTGTCCAATTCTGCAGGTCCTGGTCCTTATCAGTAATATAAAAGGGAAAGCAGCATTCCGAGCTCAGAGAAATCATTCCCATGTTAGGCAGCTGGTCGAATATTTAACCGGTCATGTGATCTGGGAAGACACCAATGTAACGGGACCAGGGCGAAGCTGTGTAAATGTGGGGACTGTGGGAAGAAATTTACTTACCCTTCCCAGTGGGACACTCACTGACACAGTCACACTGGGGAGAGGCTGTTCACCTGCCTCACGTATGGGAAGGGATTTACTCGATCTTACAATCTGCTGAGGCACCAGAGCGGGCACAATGGATTTAGATCCTTCACCTGCTCCATGTGTGGGAAAGGATTCACTCAGTCCTCTGATCTGCTGAAACACCAGCGAGCTCACTCTGGAGAATGACCATTCACTTGCTCCCAATGTGGGGAGAGATTCACTCAAATGGACCACTTGCTGAGACCCCAGTGAGCCCACACAGGGGGAGAGGCCATTCAGATGGTCAGTGTGTGAGAGAGGATTCAGTGATTCATCCTGACCCCCTGAGACCCCAGTGAGCCCACACAGGGGAGAGACCATTCAGATGGTCAGTGTGTGAGACGGGATTCTGTGATTCATCCTGACTCCCTGAGACACCAGCAGGTTCACACTGGGTAGGAGCTGTTTCCCTCTCTGTGTGACAAGGGATTTGCTGAGACTCAACACGACTGAGGGCCCAGTGAGTGCTCACAGGGAAGTGGTCATCCCCCTGCTCCGTGTGGACTGCAGGACTCTGATTCTGATGTTACTGTCCATCAGAGTCAGGAGTGGACCTTGTACATGATGACACTGCTGGAGTATTGATGTTGTTGTTAACCACATTAACTGGGCTGGAGTTGACTGAATTTATATTGCCACTTTCTGAACCTCTGGGTGTCTCTCTGGGCAGTAGGTCACCACAAACAGCAATGTGACAAGGAGCAGGGTTCATCTGTATTGATTTAAATTGTGATCATAGCACTGCTGTCTCACAGCACCAGGTAAAAGGTTAGAGTCCAGCCTTGGTCAACGGCCTATGTGGGGTATCCACATTCTCCCCATAATAGTGTGGGTCCCCTCCATGTGCGCTGGTTTTCTCCCACAATTCAAAGATATGCAGGTTAGGTGGATCGGTCGTCATAAATTGTCCACAGTGTTCAGAATTTGCAGACTAAGTGGATCAGCCATGGGAAATACACTGTTACAGGGATGGAGTGCTCTGGGCGGGATGTTCTTCAGATGGTTGGTGGGATTTGATGGACCAATGCTCTCCTTCCACACTGTAGGGATTATATTCTATGATTGAGGATAAAGAATATTCTCAGGGTCTCCTTGGAGGAGGAGCATGTGGTGTGTATCAATGCTCTCTATGCCATTAGATAGAGGTGGGCACCGCAGGGGATACAGTGCTTTATCTCCACCACCACCCCCACCCCCTCACCCCCAACTCTACTTTGATTTAGTCCCTTCCCACTCTGTCACTTGTAATGGTTTGCTTTGCCCATAATGGGCTTTGTTTGTAAATATTCAACTGATGACACTGGTGTGCTACTGCTGGTGATTATACGTTAACAAAAAGCAAAATACTGGAATAATGATGTTGATGGTGGGAAGGTTGCTCAGCTGTGTGAGATAACACTTCTAGGTCAGAGAAATGGGAGAAAAATGCTTCACAGCTCACAGAACGAGAACTGAAAGTAGTTAAATCAAACCAGAGAGGAAGGAATATTTCCCTGGAGTTTGAGTAACTGAAAAGTGATGGGGTCCGGGAGTAGGCAGGATTTTGTTTAAAGGGCATTTGAAATTTTAAAAACTGTTATGTGCAGATAGTTTCGATTCTTTAAGTTTTATTTATTATGGAATAAACTTGTACTTTTAAAAAAAAACAAATTCACAAACCTGGCGTTAAAGACAAATGTTAAATAAAATCCATCAAACTATCCCTCACTGAAAACAGATGTGGAAGTGCAATCTCCTGCAGAATCCCTGCCCTGACTACTTCTTCCTACCTGGGGCCATTGGCTATATGCGTACCTGGGAGATAGCAGCAGGAGAAGGCCATTCGACCTTTGAATCTGGCTCCACCATTCAATGGGAAACAGCTGACCATCCAGATCAGTCTCCTGTTCCTGCTCTGTTCCAATCCCCTTTCATGACTTTACCACGAAGAACTATATTTCAGTCCTCCTTGGGCTTCACTGCCTTATATACCAGTGATGTTGCTGTGTTATTGCTGGGTGTAGGCAGGGGTAATGTGATGGTGCTGCTTCCTGGAGGACACACTCAGCGTCCCTCATCATCCTGCAGTAACATCAACTGGGTTTCAGCAACTAGAGATAGAACCCATTTCCAGGATATGGTCATCACTTGCTCAGCCAGCATTTATTCCCCATCTCTAGGTACCATTGAGAAGATGGTCGTGAGCTGCTGTCTTGAACCATTCGCAGTCCATTTGGCGCAGATAGACCGACAATGCTGGGAGGGAGAGTGTTGCAGGATATTGGTCCAGTGATTCTCCATCTTTGGTTCTTCAAATACTGGTCAACTTAATCACAATCTGCACATGATTTTGAGATTTCAGTCTGCAAATCTTCACCGTCTCGCACCCTGTGTAAAGGAATATGCACAGATTAGAAATTCAGAACAGACTATTCTAGTTTCTCTGGAATATCTTTTTCCCCTTTCTTCCCCCGAAGCTGTAACCCTCCAGTCCACTTACTCTCTCCTACCATTCTGACTCTGCTGCCCCTAATGAACACCCTCCCCATTCTCATGGAGTTACTGATAAACAGATCCATGCCATCACTTCCTGTCCCTGGTTAGACTCTGCACCCTTTCTGGGTTCACTTCCTTTCCCTTCAGTTGTTGCAAGACAATAATATAAGAACAGAATGAAACAGACAGAAACAGAAAGGGAGGTGGCACATCCTGGACAGAAGAGGAACCTTAAGTCTGGGAGAATGAGTCAGATTCTTCCTTGTTTCCCATTAGTTTATTCCCAGCATTACAATGAACTGGGGATGGAGAGTGGTCCCACGAGGGTGTAGTGACACTCTGACCCCCCAACTGATCAATACTACAAGCAGATACGTTCCTCCTCTAGCCAATCACAGTGTGAAATACTTTCCCCTAATTACCCCAAAACACGTGCTCCAAAACCTGCCAACATTCTGCACATGTACAGTGCCGGGTTTCCCCACACATGTATTGTCCCTGCCTCAGGGATTGTGGGAGTTTCAGTCCCCATGAAGTCACTGGAGGCCTGTCTCTGGAAAGTGAATGAAATGTGTGGGGTGGAAGGGTGTTATGTATAGGATCCCCATTCAGACAGACAAGGACATATGGCTTGTCACTGGGTTTTACTGAGACATCTGGTTAGACATCCCAATTTCTGACGTAAGGAATATAGATTCAGTCAATTGCAGGGTGGAGGGGTCAATACGGGGAAGCAGTTTTAGGCAGAGGTGGCTCAGTGACTCGCACCTCAGCCTCACAGCTTCAGAGATCCTGGTTTGATTCAACCCTTAGGTGACTGTGTAGAGTTTACACGTTCTCCCAGTGGCTGCATGGTTTTGTTCGGTGTTCCAGTTTCTTCCCAAAGTCCAAAGATGTGCAGGTTAGGTGGATTTGCCATGCTAAACCACAGTGTCCATGCATGTGCAGGTTAAGCCATTAACCATGGGAAATACTGGGAATGGGTGACTCTGAATGGGATGCTCATTATAGGATTGGTGTGGACTCGATGGATGAATACCCTGCTTCTGCACTGTAGGGATTCTATTCTATTTTCATGAAGAAGAATGTACCTATCTCGATGTGTTGTGAATCTGTGGAATTCCCTATTCAAAACGCAGTGGATGCCAAGACAATGAGCAAATTTAATGGACAGATACAGATTTTTAATTTGCAATGAGCTGAAGGGTGAGAGAGACAGAGAGAAGGCGGGAAAATCCAGCTGAGACCGAGGTGAGCTCAATCATCATGGTATTAAATGGTGGAGTTGATTCGAAGGGCTGCATTGCCTCTCCTGTGCCCAGGGCTTATCTTCTTACGGTAATAACTGGAAAGCGGAATCAAAACTCACCAACTTCACCAAAGGAGATTTTCGGAAAATGTTGGATAGTCAAGTGGAATAGTATTCAAAACTGAGATAGTGAGGAAGTGTGTAGAAGATAATGATTTTGCAATTTTAAACTGAGGGGTAACAGTGATTTATGGTTATAGACTGTGTGGTACATTCACACTGTCCAGAATACTGTTTTGTGAATATCTATTCTGCAATTTATTACAAAGCCAAGGTCACCGATAATGAAAACCAAAACACCCAGGAAACATCGCCTCACCTCGTAATCTAACAAAAGACGCGTGATATATCTGGTTGAATTTAGAACACAGATGGAAAGCGGGTAGATTAAATCCAGTACTAAGATCCTGTGCTTAAACAAAGAAGACTACAATAGGACGAGGCAGGAGTTGGTAATGTAGACTGGGATCAAAGACTTTACGGTGAGATAGTTTACAGATAGTGGAGGAATATCAAAGTAATTTTTCGAAGTGCTCAGCAAAAGTATATATCAGTGAAAAGGAAGGACTGTCGGAAAAGGAGTAATCTGCCGGGGGTGTCTAAGGAAATAAGGGAGTCTATCAAATTGAAATAGAAGGCATACAAATTGGCAAAACCAAGGAGAAATTAGGAGATTAGAAAAACTTCAAAGGTCAACTGAAAGCTTAATGGGATTGGGTATAAATAGTGATGAGTAGCAATGCCCAGGGCCAGAATAGCAGTTTACACTGCTAGAGGGAAACCTATTGTTTGGGGAACATATGGCCTCTGTAATTGTTGAAGCATTTAACAGTTACCAGAGAGATAATCCTGATCAAATTAAAAATCACAGTACACCCCAAAAACTTGTACTTCCAAATAAACCTGTCGGACTATAACCTGGTGTTGTGTGGTTTTTAACTTTGCCCACCCCACCCCAACTCCGGCTCCTCCACATCAGAATCCTGACAGACAGCCCCACTGAAACTGAAGCGCCTGTCAGGTACTTGAGGGAGCCACGGGGGGTGTGGGGGGATGGGGTGGAGTGGTGTGTGGTTTAACCACAGAGTTGAACTGAACTAGAATTTTTAACTGTTGTTGCCATGGAGATAATCCTGAGAGACAGTCTCTATGTAAAGTCACAAATCACAAAGGTAGAAGAATGGGAGCCGTACATCGGACCTGATGCTGCCTAAAGGCGTTTTGCACGTAAAATACCCAGGTAACGACCACGTCTCATCAATAAATACTCAAAGAAGACCTCTCAGAGTTCTGTGCCTTGTAATTCCTATCCAGCAGGGTTCAGGAAGATGAGTACACAGCAGTCAGTCTTCACAATGGAGGATACGAAGAACATGCCAGTAATTGATAAGGAGACTGAGGAAGGTGAGGACCTAGATAATAACCATTATCGTGAAAGAGTTAGAGCTGGGCAAGCTAATGGAGTTAAAGGTAGACAAGTCTCCTTCCCCTGATGGAATACATCCCAGGATACCAACAGAGTTAGGGGGACAAATAGCAAATGCACTTACTTACTGCATCCTACAGCAGAGACAGGCCCTTTGGCCCAAAATGGCCCATGCCGATCAGAATGCCCATCCATGCTAACCCCATTTCCCTGCACTTGGCCCACCTTCCTCTGAAACTTTGCTATCCATGTATTTGTCCATGTTTTTACATGTTGTTAGTGTACCCGCCTCAACCACTTCCACTGGCAGCTCATTCCATATGCGTACCACCCTCTGTATAAAACAGTTGCCCCTTAGCTTCCCTTTTATTCTTTCTCCTCTAACCTTAAACTGATGCCCTCCAGTCCTTGGTTCCTTGGGAAAAAGACTGAGTGCATTCACCTTACCCACGCCTCGCATGATCTTATACACTTCTATAAAATATTCCCCCTTGGTTTCCTCTGCTCTAAACAAAAAAGCCCTCACTTGTCCAACCTCTCCCTGTAACTCAGATCCCTGAGCCCTGGCATCACCCTTGTAAATTTCTTCTGCACCTTTTTCAGTTTAATAACTGAATAATAATAGTTTAATAACATTGCGTTCATCACTTTTCCAGTGTTTCCCCATGGCGCTGGAACAGACATGACAACGCCAATGGATTACAATCAATGATCAATAACTTACCCCGTTACTACAATCCCATTTTCATAGCTTTTTCCATGATGCAGGTATCCTTTTGTCTTTCTGGTTTCATGGTTAATTGCCCTCATACAAAACCAATCTATGGCTTACCTCTTCCAGGGAAATGTGCCATGATTTTTTAGACTTTCAAGAACCAATGAAATCTCTCTCCACAATCCCCACGCTAACATAGACTTCACTGTCTCAGTACTTTTTTCCCCAATCACACTGAGATTTGAAATATTCGCCCACGGACAGAATGCACCACCTTTCCATCCAGATGAAAAGGCCAATGATATTCAGATCAGCACGGATCAAGTAACTATCAAAACTGAACATGAAGTTCAATTTGAATTTCTCAACTGCAAATCCCCCCTTTCAGTACTCTACAGCAGTGAAAACAGAAAGTGCTGGAAATCCTTAGCAGGTCTGGCAGCATCTGAAACGCTGACAGATGCAGGAAACATTGCAGCCTTGAAGAAGTGGTTAGATTATCACACCAGGCATGTGCGCTTGGTGGCCAGTATGTAGAAGATGGGGACATTGTGTTCAACAGTTTTATACCAGAGACTCTGACCTCATTTGATTCCATGTTTCTCTGCGATTCCCTCTTTTTCGGAAGTAGGCAGGAGTGGGAAGCAGTGGAGAATGTAAATGATGGGTGACCTTCCCAGTGAGAGGATTCGTGTACAGGAGCAGGGATCCCTTTCTGGAAGGGCCTTGGTGAGACCACACCTGAAGTACAGTGTATACCTTTGTTCCCCTTTCGCAAGGAAGGCTCTCCTGGTTATTGAGACAGTAAAGTAGGGTCACCAGCCTGAGTCCTGGGATGTGGAGATAGTTATGGGCTGCAGATGCTGGAAGTCAGAGTTTATACAATGTGGATCTGGGGAAGTGCAGCAGGTCAGGCTGCATCACAGGAGCAGGATGGTTGATGTTTTGGGTCGGAACCCTTTGTCAGCCCTGATGAATAGTCTTGACCTGAAACGTCACCTTTCCAGCCCCATCTTATTCATGCTGGTCATCAAGCACCTATTAATTCTCGTCCCACGTTCTGGCACTCAGCGTGTAACCGATATTGTAGTGCCTGGTGTGATCATCTCAACACTTCTTCAAGGCTGCAATGTTTCCTGCATCTGTCACCATTTCGGATGCTGCCCGACCTGCTGAGGATCTCCAGCACTTTTTGTTTTTATTGTGGATTTCCCCCATTTTGCTCAAGCACTTCGAGTCAGAGAGCTGTACAGCTCCATATTTTGCTGACTATAATTCCTGGGATGTCAGGACTGATGGATGAAGAGGGACTCAATCTTCATTTCATCCTCCTTTCCTTTGGCTTTCTGAGCTGCTGACTACATCACTAATCTTCTACCTCCCATTCCCTGTCCTGAATCTGACCCATCTAAGCCTACACTTTA
The DNA here is from genome assembly GCF_047496795.1 of Chiloscyllium punctatum. NCBI lineage: Eukaryota > Metazoa > Chordata > Chondrichthyes > Orectolobiformes > Hemiscylliidae > Chiloscyllium > Chiloscyllium punctatum. Next base: position 42,149,054 of record NC_092788.1, read on the forward strand.
GTTCCCATCCCCCTGTTAGACTCGTTAAAACGACACCAATGGGACTGGCAAAACACTCCACCAGGAGATTTCTCCGAGCTTGCCCAGGGGTAACCGGTCAGGCTGGTACAGGACCCACCCAGAAACGGTCCCAGTGCCGGAAGAATCTAAACCCTTCTCTGGTCCAACATTTCGCCAGTCACACGTCCAACTGATCTGTCCTCTTATTCCTGCTCTCACGAGCACATGGCACTGTGAGTAAGTCTGACATTATTTTATTTCAGGAGCTACATTTTACTGTATCCCTGATCTCCCTATATCCAGCTTTCAGGATCTCATCCCTTTGTTAAGTGATGTCATTGGTATCGGTGTGTTCCACAACCACTGACTTTACCCTCCAGCTGCTCCATGATAATCGCGGATCCTGGCACCAGGGAGGTAACATACCATCCTGGATTCATGTCTGTGGCCACAGAAGTGCCAGCCTGTACCCCTGACCATTGAATCCCCTGTCACTATAGCCCTGCCACTGTCTTTCCTCCGGTTCTGTACAGCAGAGCTATCTGTGGTATCATGAACCTGGCTGTTGCTGATTTCCCGAGAAGCCACTCCACGCATTCACCCCCAACAGAATCCCAAGCAGGATTCAGTATCTTTTTGAGAAGTGGATGATCACTGGGGATTCCTGCACTGCCTTCCTGAGCCTTTTATTTGGTTTGATGGTCACCCATTCTCTTTCTGCCTGTGTAACCCTCACCTACAGTGTGACAAACTCACTAAACGTGCTGTCCATAATATTCTCAGATGACTCCACAATGAGTCCACTCATAACTCCAGGTCTGAAAAGCAGTTTCCCAGCAGCTGTAGGTGGGCCCACTTCCTGCACACATAGCCATCAGGGACACTGAAAGTATCCCTTATTTCCCACATTGTACAAGAGGAGCACACCACAGGTCTGAGGGCTCCTGTCGCAACGTCTCTCTAGATTCAGCTAATTACTCCCATTAAGAGAATTTAAAAGAACTTTCAACCTTCCTTCACTTCAAACATTTCCATTATACATCAAAAGCCCCGATCTTTATTTAAGCTCATACATCATATTTCAAAAACTTAACAAATACTCTGCAGATATCACTTACAAATTGGCTGTTCCCATTGGGACCATGTGAATTTCTCAATGGCCTGAACTAAACCAGAGTTTCAGCTTCAACTTCTCCCTGTCTCACCTCCCTCTGTTTACACCCAACTCCAAAACACACTCATTGAGTCAAGCAACACTCAGTGCAGCCCTGTCATTTTCATTGTCTGCTCACACCTACACTGCCCTCAGCCTCCTGTCCTGTCCCTATGCATCTCAATGGGAGCTCAGGGACTGCATCTCATCTTTCAGCTCAGCCCTTTGTAACCCCAGAGTCAACATGGACCTCAGCAATTTCTGGATGAACAGACAGTTGTCAGAACCTGGAACATTCCACCTGAAAATGTGCTGGAATTTGAGTTCACAAAGAATTTTAATGAGAATTTTGCAGGGAGTTGAAAATTAGGAGTTTACAGGTTAACATCATGAAGTGAGTGATTGGGACTAAATCTGACAGTTCCTGCAAAGAGACTAGGTATAATTTAGATAATTCTGTGCTCCCACTCAGGCCAAATCGCCCATGGGGGATTCAACCACAAATGTGAACATCATTCTGCATCTTGCTTTACAAAAGTATTGAAGATATTTTCCCAGAGACAGAACAGACAACCCTTTCTCCTTCCACAGTAAAATGCTCATGATATTCAGAGCCTGATGACTCCGCTGAGTACAGAAATCTGCTTTTTTGAAATCCTGTCCTCAATTATTCTCATTTAATATCCCATAAAGAGAATTCACAAAACAAATCTCAGCCAGTGCAGGATGAATTGGAAAGACAAATATTTCTCTGGTATGTGTCTGATGTGTAAATGCTCCTCTTCAAATCACCCCTCCCCCACCCAGGAAGAGGACATGTCCATGCACCTTGCTGTACCGTGCACCCAATAAAAATGGCGGCCATAACCCAGGACCTATCACTGACTGAGGCCCACAACCGTTTTCCCATTTGCTGTAAACATGGGACCAAGAGTTTCTAATTCAGGACTAACATCCTGTACAGACGTGTAAATAAAACCTCCCAGTCTAAACTGAATCATTTTCTCCCGGTTTCCGCTGCCCCTCCCCCTTCCCAGTTTCCGGCTCCTGCACACACCAAGGGCCATTCCGGGTCCAGTGACCCTTCCTCAGAACCGATGGCAGCTGGGAAAATTAGACTCCCTAGAGTGTGGAAACAGGCCATTCGGTCCAACAAATCCACACTGACCCTCCGAAGAGTATCCCACCCAGACCCATTCCACTACTCTGTTATTCTAAATTTCTCCTGAACAACACACCTCACCTTCACATCCCTGAACACGACGGGAAATATAGCTTGGCTAATTCACCTAACCTACACGTCTTTGGACTGCAGGAGATAGGGGTAAAAGAGTAAATAATAGGTGGGATGGAGCGACCCTTCAACAACATGGCAACATTTACTCATCTCCTCTCCCTGACCTTATCTCAGATCCAACCCTCCAACTCAGCACCGCCCTCAAACTGTCCCATCTGTCCATCTTCCTTCCCAAATATCCACTCCACCCTCTCACCATTACCTCCACCTGCATTTCCCTATTGCCTTCCCAACGACCTTCCCACCAGCCCTACACACCCATCCTATTATCTGTCCTCTTCCCCACCCTCACATTCCTGAAGTAGTGCTTAGGCCCAATATGTCAACTCGCCTGCTCCTTGCATACTGCCTGACCTGCTGTGCACATCCAGCGCCACACTTTAACACAAGCTGGAAGAACATCACCTCATCTTGTACCTGGGGACCCTTCAGCCCTCTGGCCTCAATATTGGATTCCATAATTTTAAGTCCTAAGCCTCCTACGTACTAGTGTCCTAGCCCCCATCCCATAGACCAGGCCCTGTTATTACATCGCCTGCAATTACACACTACCTATGGTTAGTCACTAACAGTCTCCATAAACAGCTATTCACCCTCCCCCAGCCAGATCGTTATGCACTCATTTGTCCAACTGCTCCCATCACGTTCTTTGGAATCTATCACCACCTATCATTTACACCTTAAACCCTACCTTCTGCATATAAACCAACATTGTTTCTCAGGAACATCAGTTCTGACAAAGGGTCATTGGATCAGAAATGTTAACTTTGACTTCTCTTCACAGATGCTGCCAGACCTGCTGAGCATTTTCAGGATCTTCTGGTTGTTGTTTCTGATTCACAGCATCCGCAATTCCTTTGGTTTTCATTTACTGGGAGTTTATAATTCAGGTCTAGCAGCCTGCATCGTGGGTTTATCAACCCACCTAGTACACAAACTCAATTTCTCTCCCAGTCTCTGCTGTCTCTCCCACTCTCTTCACACTCACTGGGTCCCCCCTCACAGTGACATTGCACCTGCACAGCTCATGGTCACGTGTTGGCCTGCTGGCCACACCCCTCATTCACTCCCATTGGCGGGAGGATTACACCAACTCCCCTATTGGTCTGAAGCTGCCATCAATCAGCCGGGTCCCTTTGTGACTTGAGTGGGAGGAGGCTGAGGGGTGACCTCAGAGGTTTATAAAATCATGAGGGGCGTGGATGGGATACAGAGACAAGGCCTTTTCCCTGGGGTTAGGAAGTCCAGAACGAGGGGGCATAGGTTTAAGGTGAGAGGAGAATGATATAAAAGAGACCCAAGGGGCAACTTTTTTCATGTGCGTGTATGGAATCTACTGTCAGGGAAGTGGTGACAGCTGGTATAGTTCCACCATTTGAAAGGCAGCTGGATGGGTATATGAATGGGAAGGGCGTAGAGTGATATGGGCTAACTGCTGTCACATAGGACTAGATTAGATTGGGATATCTGGTCGGTGTGGACGAGTTTGACTAAAGGGTCTGTTTCCTTGCTGTACATGACTGTGGCTCTGCCCTGGGATGAGCTTCATCATTCAGTGAATGGGGCAGTATCACAGAGCCCAGGGCCTGGGGGTTATTCAGCCCATTGGGGCTGTACTCTCTCCATCTGGAGATGCTGCCAATCTGCCCTTTCTCCACTCCCATTTACCAGTAGCCCTCCACATTTATCCTCAAATAGTTAAATTCCAAATCTTTTTTGAAAATAACAAAAGCTGCATCTAGCTGTGGTTCAAGCTTTTCCAGATGCTCAGAACCTACTGAGTAAAATAACCTTCACATTTTTAACCTGCATTATTTGCCAATTACCTGAAAGTAGTTACTAAAAATTGTGACAATAAATTCTCTCAGTGTTTCTGTAAATTAAATATCCTGGAAACAAATCTGTTTCTGGTTGAAATGACTGATTAAGCTTCTCAGCTCCAAGGAGAATTGTCAGGTCTTTTGCTAGCTCTCCATAAAAGAGAAATCTATCTTAATTTGAATTTATTAGTGTCATAGAGATGCACAGCACAGAAACAGACACTTGGGTCCAACTAGTCAATGCCGCCCAGATATCCTAAATTAATCTCGTCCCATTTGCCAACACTCGGCCCATATCCTTCTAAACGTTTCCGAAACACGTACCCAATCAGATGCCTTTTAAATGTAATCCTACCAGCCTCCACACTTCCTCTGGCAGCTCATTCCATACACGTACCATATTCAGCTTGAAAACATTGCTCTTTAGATCGCATTTAAATCTTTTCCCTCACACCTCACGTCTGTGCTCTCTGGTTTTGGACTCCCCTAACCTGGGAATAAGACCTTGGCTCTTCACCCTAACCATGTCCTTCACGATTTATCAACCTCGAAGGTCACCTCTCAGCATCCGATGCTCCAGTGAAAACAGCCCGAGCCTATTCAGCCTCTCTGTATGGGTCAAACCCTCAACCCTAGAAACATCTTTGCACACCTTTTCTGAATCCTTTCATGTTTTATTATATCATTCCGATAGCAGGGAGCCTAGGACTAAAATCAGAATTCCAGAAATGGCTGAATCAATGTCCTGTACAGCTGCAAAATAATGTCGCAACTCCTATACATAATGCACAGACCAATAAATGCAAGTTAACCAAATGCCTTCTTCACCACCCTGCCTATTGCACTTTCAAAGAACTATGAACCTGCACCTCAACATCTCTTTGTTCAGCAACACTCCCCAGGCCCTTCCCTGATTTGTTTTTCCAAAATGCAGCACCTCACATTTATCTGAATTACACTCCATCTGCCACTCCTCAGCCCAGTTGTTTGAAGTCTCATTGTTCTCTGAGGTTACTTTCTTCCCTGTCCACTGCATCTCCAATTTTGGTGTCTCTGTAAAGTCACTAATCATAGCTCCTATATTCACATAGAAATCATTTATATAAATGATGAAAAGCAGTGGACCCAACACCAATCCTTACACCATATTGCTCAGCACAGATCTCCAGTCCGAAAAGCAACCCTTCACCACTATCCTCTGTCTCCAATTTTCCAGCCAATTTTGTATAATTTGTTAACCAGTCTGTTATGTTGAACCTTGTTGAACGTCTTTCTGAACTCTAAGTTAGTGATTTCCATGCACAAAGCCATGCTGACTATCCCTAATTATTTCTTGCCTTTCCAATTACATCCAAATCCTGTCCCTGAGAACCCTTCCAGCAACTTGCCTGACTTCAGGCTCATCGGTGTATTGTTCCCTGGACTTTCCTCATCACCTTTCTCAAATAATGGCACCCGTCTTACAGCACATCACCTGTGGTTATTGGTGATACAAATATCTCAGCGAGGGGCCCGGCAATCACTTCCTTAACTTCCCACAAAGTTCTGGGACACACCTGATCAGGTCCCAGGGATTTATTCAGCTTTATGTATTATCAGATATCCAGTACCTCATTCTCTGTAATATGGACACTTGTCAAGTTATCACTATTTATTTTTCCAAACTGTCTCACTTCCACATCCTCGAAGTAAAAGCTGACATGAAATCCTCCCACCCCGGATGGTTCCACAGACAGCCTTGCTGATCTTTGAGGGTCCCTAATCTCTGCCTGGTTACTCTTTTGTCCGAGGTGTATTTGTCGAATCTCTTTGGGTTCTTCCTTAAACCTATTTCCCAAAGCTATCTCATGTCCCCTTTTAGCCCTCATGGTTTCCCCCGACTATACTCCTACTGCCCTTTTACTCCTGGAGGGATTCACGCAAACCCTGTACCTGCCATATCCCTCCTTCATTTTCTTGACCAGGCCCTCAATTTCTCTCGACAGGCAGCATTCCTTACACCTCCCAGCCTTGGCCTTAACAGGAACATACTGTCTGTGTACTCTCGTTGTTGCAGGCCTATGGATGCAATGGCAGATGAGGACATAGAAGCATTCTCAGTAAAGAGGTGGTGTTGGGAAGGATAACAGCCGAAAGGTAGATGGGTCGTCTGGCCGTGATGGAGTGCATCCCAGGAGACTATAACAGATGGCAGAGGCTAAATAGCAAACGCACTCGTGATAATTCACTAAAATGTGCTGGACTCTGGGACGGTTCTGACAGATTAGATAGCTGCAGATGTGATGCCAATATTTTTAAATGGACCTGTTAGCATAACATCTGTAGTGGGGGAAATGCTCGATCTCTCAAGGAAGAAATAGTGAGCTATCTGGATAGAAATTGTCTCAGAGCAGACACAGCATCGATTCATGAAAGGTAGACAACACTAAGCTGAGTGGTAGAGCAATGTGTGCAGAGGCCACTGTAAGTCTGCAGAGGGATACGGATAGGTTAAGTGAGTGGGTAAGGGTCGAACAGATGGAGGACAATGTTGGGAAATGTGAGGTCCTCCATTTTGGTCGGACTAACAGCTAACTGATGAAATGGTGAAAACTTGCAGCAGGCTGCTGTACAGAGGGAGCTGGGTTTTCTTGTGCATGATTCACAGGAAGTTGGTTTGCAGGTGCAGCAGGTAAATAAGACAGTGAAGGGAATATTGTCCTTCATTGCTAGAGGGATGGTTATGCTGCAGCTGTACAGGGTGCTGGAGAGGCCACACCTGGAGTACTGTGTACAGGTTTGGTATCCTTAGTTCAGGAAGGATGTACTGGCACTGGAGAGGGTGCAGTGGAGGATCACTAGTTTGAGTCAGGATTTCAGAGGGTTGGCGTATGCAGAGAGATTGAGAAAACTAGTTCTATACTCATTGGAATTTCGAAGTATCGGGGGGTTGGATAGGAAAAAAATTGAAATTATTAAGGGAGTAGATAAACTTGAAGCAGGGAGGTGATTTCCACTGGGGACAGAGCAAAATAGGGAGCAGAGAGTCAAAATAAGGGGATATCAGATTTAGGACTGAGATCAGGATGGACTTCTTCAGATAAATCTGTGAATCTGTGGAATTTGCTGCTGAGTGCAGCAGTTGACGTTATCAACTTGACTATCGTTAGGTCAAAAGGTAGATTTGTGAACAGGAAAGGAATTAAGGGTTATAGTGAGAGAACAGGAAAGTGGAGCTGAGGCCATGAAAAGATCAGCCCTGATCTTATTGAATGGCAGAGCAGGCTTGAGGGGCCAGGTAGCCTACTCCTGCTCCTCTTCCTTCTGTTCTTTTGTTCCCACTTTCCAGCCATCCCTTTACCTGGGAATAGCAAAGAAATATTGAAGGTTCTCGCCTTGTACCGTCAAAATTCGCCTTTGTCCAATTTAGAACACCGTTTAGATCTGGTTTATTATTTTCTGTAACTATTTTAAAACTAGTAGAATTATCAGAGAATCCTGAGTGTGGAAGCAGGCCATTCGGCCCATCACATCCACACTGACCCTCAAAGCCTCCTACCTTAAACCTGTAACGCTGCATTTCCCACGGCTAATCCACCTAGCCTGCACATCCCTGAACAATATGGCCAATTCAGCCTGGAATATCCACCCAACCTGTATATCTTTAGATAGTGGGAGGAAACCACAGCAAACAGACGAAACCCACGCAGGTAATAACAACAAGGTGATCATCCCTTTCTTATTTCCCAGGTCAACCTAAGTAACTTCGCTGGACGTAATCTCAGAATATCCTCCCTCAGCACAACTGTAATGCTACCCCTAATCAAAAAGGCCACTCCGCCCCCTCTCATGTCCCCCTTTCTATCCTTCCTCTTGCATCGATACCCTGGAACATTACGCTGCCAGTCCTACCCATCTCTGAGCAACGTTTCTGTAATACCCATGATATCCCAGTGCCACATTCAAAACCATACCCTGAGCCCATCTGCCTTCCCTGTCAGGCCTCTTGCATTGAAGTCAATGCAGTGTAACTTGTCAGTTCTACCTGGTTCTGTGCCTTGCCCTTGCCTGCCTTGACCGCCTGACTTCTGAACTGTACCAGCCTCAGACTTACCTCTTTTCTCACTATCTCTTTGAGTTTACCCACACTCCCTCACTGGTTTAATGACTCCTGAGTAGCACGAGCAAATCTCCCTGCTTGGATATCAGACACCTTCCAATTCAGGTACAATCCATCCTTCTTATGCACATCAACTCTACTCAAGAGGAGATTACAATGATCAAAAGATGTGAATCCTTCTGCCCTACACCAGCTCCTTAGCCAATCATTCATCTCCTCCATCCTGCTATTCCTAGTCTCACGAGCATGGAGCACCTGGAGTAATCCACATATTATGACCGAGGACCTGGTTTATTATACTCCAGGCTAATTTGCTATATTCTCTCATCAGGCCATTTATCTTTTCCCCTTCCTTTTTCATTGGTACCAATGTACAATGACCTCCCACTGGTCATTCTTTCCTTTGAGAATATTCTGCTACCTGTCCGAAACATCCTTGACCCTGGCACCAGGGAGGTATCACCCCATTCTGATGTCTCACTGTTAGCTGCAGAAACAGCAGTCTGTGCCCGACTAGAAAGTCCCTTATCATCCTTGAGCGTTTGGAATCTGATAGACCTCTCATTATAGTGGAGCCAATCTCAGTAACAGTAACTTGGCTGTCAGTGCAACATTCCCTGAAAGTCTATGACCACCTACATTATCCAAAACAGTAAACATGTTTGAGATGGGGAGAGCCACAGGAGACTCATGGCTGAAAAAAATGTGTTGCTGGAAAAGCGCAGCAGGTCAGGCAGCATTGAAGGAGCAGGAGAATCAACGTTTCTGGCACAAGCCCTTCTTATGCTCGAAACGTCGATTCTCCTGCTCTTAGTGCTCGAAACGTCAATTCTCCTGCTCCTTGATGCTGCCTGACCTGCTGCGCTTTTCCAACAAAACATTTTTCAGCTCTGTTCTCCAGCATCTGCAGTCCTCACTTTCTCCACAGGAGACTCCTGCTCTACCTACCTCCCTCTCCTACCTTTCCGAGAGGTAACCCATCTACCTGACTGTATCGGCAGTTTTCCGGCCTGAAACTGCCACCTATCACACATCCTGACTCTTGTAAATTCTTCATTACCATTAAGTACTGCTCCATCTGATCCATGTGATCCAAGAGGACTTGCATCACTTCCTGCAGGCTATCATCAGGATCATTCAAACTCCCCCTACTCTCCTCCAGGAAGTGCACATCACTGTACGAATGGCCATCTCTGCACCTTAATCTGTAGATCCAGAAAAAGGCAGAGTCTTACAGCTTTACAAAAGACTACTCTCGAATACATTGGTACCTGTATTTTATATTTAAAACATTCAACCAAAAGATCATAACAGAGGCATTTAAACTAGTAAACACTCACCCTACTGAATGTTTTACTTTTTACAATCCGCAACAGAGTAAGATTTACCTTTTAAGAGACTGAAACCCACTGAGCTGATCCCCGGCTGCGAGTCACAGACATACAGCACGGAAACAGACCCTTCAATCAAACTCGTCCATACCGACCAGATATCCGAACCTAATCTTTTCCTATTTGCCAGCACTTGGTCGATATCCCTCTAAACCCTTCCTATTCATATACCCATTCAGAAGCCTAATAAATGATGCAATTGTACCAGCCTTCACAACTCCCTCTGGCAGCTCATTCCATAAACGCACCACTGTCGCATGAAAAAGTTGCCCCTTAGGTCCCTTTTATATCTTTCCCCTCTCGCGCTAAATCTATGCCCCCTCGTTCTGGACTCCCCCACTCCAGTGAAAATACCTTGTCTATCTATCCGATCCATGCTCATGATTTTATAAATCTCGGAGATCACGCCTCAGCCTCTGACACTCCAGGGAAAACAGCCCCAGCCTGTACAGCCTCTCCCTATATCTCAAACCCTCCAACCCTGGCAATATCCTTATAAATCTTCTGTGAACCTTTCTAGTTACACAACATCCTTCTGACAGGTGGAGAACAGAATTGCGCAGAATATTGCAAGAGTGGCCAAACCAATGTCCTGAACAGCCGCAACATGACCTCCCAACTCTCTTACTCAATACTCTGGCCAATAAAAGAAATCATACCAAACACCTTCACGATCCTATCTACCTGCGCCTCTACTTTCAAGGAGCTATGAACCTGCACAACAAGGTCTCTTTGTTCAGCAACACTCCCCAGGACCTGACCATGATGTGTATCAGTCCTGCTAAGCTTTGCTTTCCAAAATAGAGCACCTCGCACTTATCTGAATTGAACTCCATCTGCCACTTCTCAGCCCATTTGCCCATCTGATCAAAATCCCATTGAAATCTGAGGTAACCTTCTTCACTGTCCACTACACCTCCAATTTTGATGCCATCTACAAACTTACTAACAATACCTCCTGTGTTCACATCCAAATCATTTATATAAATGATGAGAGGTAGTGGACCCAGCACCGATCCTTGTGGCACTCCACTAGTCACAGGCCTCCAATCTGAAAAATAATCATCCATCACCACCACCCTATGTCTTCTGCCTTTGAGCCAGATCTATATCCAAATGGCTACTTCCATGAGATCTAACCTTGCTAACCAGTCTCCCATGGGGAACCTTGTCGAATGCCTTACTGAAGTCCATATAGATCACATCTACTACTCTTCTCTCATCAATCCTCTTTGTTACTTCTTAAAAACCAGATCAAGTATGTGACACATGATTTCCCATGCAGAAAGTTATGCTGACTATCCCTAATCAGTCCGTGCTTTTCCAAATACACGCAAATCCTATCGCTCAGGGCTCCCTCCAACACCTAGTCTAGCACAGCGTCTGTAGTTCCCTGGCTTGTCCAAACCACCTTCGTTAAATAGTAGCACCATATTAACCAACCCGCAGTCTTCTGACACCTCAGCTGTGACTATCAATAATACAAAAATCTCAGCAAGAGGCCCAGAAATCACTTCCATCGCTTCCTACAGAATTTTTTGGATACACCTGATCAAAGCCTGGGGATAGATCCACCTTTATGCATTTCCAGACATCCAGAACTCTGCAGTATGGACATTTTTCAAGATGTAACCATTTATTTCCCCACATTTTACATCTCCCGTGTCCTTCTCCACAGTAAATACTGATGCAAAATATTGCATCTTGATAAAACAAACAAGGGCAGGACTTACACTAATTAAAAGTAAGGCTTTGAGTAGTGATATGGAACAAAGAGACCGAGGGGTTCAGGTTTTCTTAGTCTGTGTCACATGTAGACAGGGTGGTTAAGAAGGTGGTTAGCACACTTACCTTCATTGCTCAGACCTCTGAGTACCGGAGTTGGGAATTTAGGTTGAGGCTGTACAGGATGTTGGGGAGGCCTCTTCTGGAATACTGCGTCCAGTTCTGGTTGTGCTGTTATAGGAAGGATATTATTAAATCGGAGCGGATTCGGAAGAGACTAACCGGGATGTTGCTGTGAATGGAGGGATTGTGTCACAAGGAGAAGCTGGATAGGCTGGGATGCTTTTTCACTCAAGCGTAAGAGGTGGTGGGGGGGGGGGGGTGGAATTCAAGACCTGGGTGCATACAATTTGAAAATAGATGAGAAAGGTTTGAAAAACTAATTGGGGATTTGTTTTTACTTTTACATGTGTGAAGTGAACTCCCAGAAAAAGAGGCAGCTGTGAATACAATTACAATGTTTAAAAGACATTTAGACAAGTCCATAAATAGGAAATGTTTGGATGAATGTGGACCAAGCGGAGGCAGGTGCGATTAGATTAGTTGGGAATTATGGTCGACACGGACTGGTTTAACCACAGGGTCTGTTACTATGCTGTATCACTTTATGACTAATTCTCGCTATCTCTGTGAATTCCTCCATCCTCACAACTCCCCAGATCTCTGTCACCTCATCCAGACTTAACTCTTCCTTATCTCTAGAAGTCCTCTCTAGCCTCAGAACCATCACTATCTCTGGTATCACAAACATGTCAATCTCTATAACATCCTCCAATCTCCTCCTGTCTCATCACCCTCACGATCTCTAATCTTGACAACCTCCACAAATCTGTCCTTCTCCACAGTAAACACTGATGCCACTCGTTTAGTATCCCCCCAACAACCCCATCTCCTGCGTCTTCACACATAGGCTGCCTTGCTGATCTTTGAGGTGGCCTATTCTCTCTCTAGTGACCCATTTGCTCTTAATGTATTTGTAAAAACCCTTTCCCTATTCGCCAAAGCGGTCTCCTGTCCCCTTTTAGCCTTACTGATTTTACCCTTAAGTATACTCCTCTTGCCTTTATACTCGAAGGATGTTTGTGATTTGTTGGATTGGAATAAATGCAAAATATTACATCTTGGTAAAACAAACGAAGGCAGGACTTACACTGATTAAAAGTTGGGCCTCGGATAGTGATATGGAACAAAGAGACCGAGGGGTTCAGGTCTTTGAAGTATGTGTCACATGCAGACGGGGTGGTTCAGAAGGGCTTTAGCACATTTGCCTTCATTGCTCAGATCTTTGAATATAGGAGTTGGGACGTTATGTTGAGGTATTACAGGATGTTGGGGAGGCCTCTTCTGGAATACTGTGCCCAGTTCTGGTTGTGCTGTTATAGGAAGGATATTATTAAATTGGAGCAGGTTCAGAAGAGATTTACCAGAATGGTGATGGGAACAGAGGGATTGAATTATAAACAGAGTCCTGATAGGCTGGGTCCCTTTTCACTGGAGCACACAGGAGGCTGAGGGGTGACCTGATTAGAGGTTTATAAAATCCTGAAGAGTTTCGGTGATGTGAACAGCAGGTGCCCTTTCCAGGAGGGGACGCAATTCAAGACTGGGGACATACTTTTTAACGTGAGAAAAGGAAGGGTTTAAAAAGAAGTTCCGGATTTATATTTTGTTTTTGCACAGAGAGTGGTTCACATGTGGAACAAACTTGCAGAGGACGTGATAGATGTGAATACAATTACAATTTCAGGGTGGCACTGTGGCTCAATGGTTCGTGCTGCTACCTCTCAGCGCCAGGGACACAGGCTCAATTCCTGTATTGGGTGACTGTCCATGTGGAGTTTGCATATTCCTCCCCATGACAGCATGGGTTCCTCCAGGTGCTCCCGTTTCCTCCCACAATCCACAGATGTACAGGGTAGGTGAACTGGCCGTGCTCAATTGCCCATAGTGTTCAGGAATGATTGGGTTGAGTGAATTAGTCAGGGGTAAATGTAGAGCAAGAGGGTAGGGGAATGGGATTCTAATAGGAAAAAAAACATTTGGACCCGTATATCAATAGGGAGTGCTCGGATGGACTTGGACCAAGTGGAGGCAGGTGCGATTAGTTCAGTTCGAATTTATGGTCGACACGGACTGGTTAGACCACAGGGTCTGTGTCGATGCTGTGTAACTTTATGACTCGTTATCTCTGTAAATTCCTCTATGTTTGGAACTCTCCCTATCAGTGCCACCTCATCCAGCCTTACAAATCCTCCACATCTCTATAATTCCACTCCAGCCTCAAAATCCAAAAACCTCTATCACAAATATTTCTATCTCTGTAATATCCCCCATCCTCACAATCCTTTCCAACTTGCATCTCCTCCAGCTTCATTATCATCCCCATGTCTAATCCCCTCCAGTCTCTCAAAGCTCTGCTATATCTGCCTTTCGTTATTTCCAGCTTTCAGGATGCCCAATGTTTATTTCTCACTTGATGATGGCCCTTTCCAATTCCTGCGCTGAGCTTCTGAATTTCCTCTTAAAACTCTGCATCTCACGTTTCTCCCAAAAACATTGACCAATCACGTGCCATCTATTCTAGTATCACCTTTTCTGACCTGATGTCCAATGGAGCCTGTCATATTCCTATAATAAACATCTCAGCGGTCTACAAGACAGAAAAACGCTCTAGTGGTACATTGGGTCTGTGAGAAAGAAAACTTTCTTTCATACTGTTGAGGGCTGCACTGATGCAGGCAAGTGGAGAATGTTCCAACACGATCCTGATGCGTGCCTTATAGAGAGCAAACAGACACTGGGGAATCAGGGGTTTGGGAAAACTGAGATTGTTCTCCTTGTAGCAAAGGAAATTGAGGGGAGCTGAGAGACAAGTGCTTACAAAACATATACATCAGGATGTTAAACCTTACACTCATCAATTCATCATAAATGGATTACTGGACACATATTGAAGATTTCGGGGAGATCGATTGACAGGACGGTTTGATTCAAAGGAGAATTTTTATGCAGAAAATGGAATTGAGCTGGAACAAAATACTCACACACAGTGCAAATATCCAGGTCCTGATGAATGGAGTAATTCAATCAGAGTTTGGCGTTACAATTACTGAGATTGACATCTGAATATCCACCTGTAGTATCCTGTAATACAAGTTTATAAAATCTGTCACTGTCAGGTCAGGTTAGAAACTCACACCATCCCCTCCTCCTGGTCCAGGATGACTGTACACATCACCCCTTGTGGAGACCAGTAGTCAGCTCAGGGGGAAATCTGTGTGGGTTTCTATGAGTTTCCACCTTGGGACTTCATGTGACTGAACAGGGCAGATCTTTGACACATGGGAGAGAATGTTCCAAGAGTCAGTGAGATGCGGACAGCAGGATTTTCTTCCTTTTCTTTCCTTCCGTGCTGCCGCTGTGCCTCATCAATAAGACATGGAGGGTGAAAGTCTCATGCAGCTTGATGGGCAAGTTCTGACCAATGGGCAGCAAGATATTCCCAATCCTTCCAAAGAGTCTCTCTGAAAAGACAGCAACTCAGCATGCTTCACACTGCCCGGTGCTCCCTGGAAAGGTTGAGAAGAATGAGGGGGGAATCTCCGAGAAAATGCAGACCAGTATACTTCCAAAAGGATTATAAACTGTTTACAGAGAGGGATTCGTTGGAGAAGTGGACACCAAGTTGGCAAATGGCGCATAACTTGGGATAATGTGAAGTTGTTCATTTTGGAGGAGTTAATAAAAGAACAGAGGACTATTTAAATGGTAGAAATGTAGAAACCTGCAACACAAAAGAGACCAGGAGGTAATTGTGCAGGAAACACAGAAAGCCAGCACACAGTTACAACAGGTCATCAGGAAGGGAGATGAAACGTTGTTCCTTGTTTGAAGGGATTTGCAGTATAAGAGTTTGGAGTATATACCTGAGAGCAACTTTATAAAGTGCGAGTGAGACTACATATGGAGTAATGAGAGACATTTTGGACCCTTTATATAAGGAAAGACATCACTTCATCGGAGGCATTTAGAGAAGATTGACTGGGATGATCCCTGGTTTGCAGGGACTCCCTTTTAAGAAAAGGCTGAAGAAGTTGGGACTCGACTCACTGGATTTGGGGGAGAATGAGAGGGGATCTTATTGAAACACATTGGCTTATTAAGGGGTATAAAAGGGTAAATACTGAGAGGATGTGTCCCATCATGAGGGAACCTGGAACCAGACTCTGGGGCAGTTGCAGAATCAAGGGTTCTGTTTTAGATTTGTCAACTTTAATGCAACACAGACATGGGTAAGGGGTTTCAGTAGCAATGGAGCTGGGGTGAGGTGGAGAAAAATAACATTTTAGAGATTGGAGTTCCTGGTGTTTGCGATTGTGTAGATGTCTGATCAGAAGGTCACCTTGGGGTCAGAATATGAGAGCAATATTGTGAAGTCCTGCCTCAGGCATTTCCCAGTAAGAGGGATGGGCTCAGCAATAAGGGAAAGGAATTTGTAATAGCAACTGAAGGCAATGGGTTTAACCATTGCAGTGTTTCATTGGAGGAAATTGCAGCCAAACGTGTGGTAAGCAGTTTGATGAATGAGTAACAGTGGAGCAATGGAGAGGGATGATAGGGAGAGAGAGCTGGGCATTGTCAGTCTACATGGGAAACCAATACGATGTCACCTCCTGGCAGTATGTAGGTGAGATACAGGAGGGCACAAAGATAGATCCTGGATGGACACCACATATGAGGAATCCAGAAAGGAAAGGGAGAGTGGAGATGGAGCAGGACCTTGACGTCAAACATTAGTTCTTAGCAGAATTGGAGAGAAGGACATAACCAGAAAAGACAGACAGAACAACGAACAATATTTGTGAATGGGTGAGGGGGAGTGATGAGGAGGGGCCCGACTCAAAACTGCTATTCCTACATCAGTGACATCACCCAACTCCACCCTAGTCTCAGCTCATTTACTGAAATACTCGTGCATCCTTGTGTTATCTCCAGACTTCGTTCTCCAAACACACTCCTGGCCAGCCTCCCACATTCAAATTACATATAATCTCAAGAGTATCGAAAACCCTACTGCCCAAGTGCTCACTTGTACCAAAACTTGTTGATTCATCAAAAGGCTTCTATTTACAAGCAACAATTTAAAATTCTCTCACTTGATGTAATTCCTGGCTGTGAACATCCCTGTCTCCCTGCACCACACAACCTGTGAGACCTCGACAACTCATTTTCTTTCAGACTCCCAAAGATGCATTTATTCATTGCTTCACCGGTCTGGCTGTTTCGACAGTTGTCAAGGCAACACGGTCTGGAATTCACTTCCTGACCCTCTCAGACCTGCTTTTATTCTTTAAGGTATTCCTGAAAACCTGCTTATTTGGCAATACTTTTGATAACCTACCTAATATCCCCATCTGTGGCCTTATGTCAGAAATTCTCAATGTCTGTGAAATTATAAAAATGATAAAAATACAAACTGCTGTTGGTTTGCACACACATTGTCAACTCTTCACTGTCGCTGAATGAATAACCTATAACATCTCTTACCCAAGAACATTGTGGGAGCACCTTCACCACACGAACTGCAGCTGTACAAGGAAGTCAAACATCGTCCTCTCCACAGGCAATGGGGCTTTGGCATTAATCACTGGTGTCTGTGGAGAGAGAAGCATTGTTGATATTTCAGGGAGGGCTAAATGCATTACAGGAAATGAGAATGTTGCAGAATATGATGGTCAGAAATGGAAGGAAAATGCACTCTTTTGTTGAAAAAAAAAGAATTATTCACTGTCAAAGATACTGTGGAAAATTTAGTCCGTTTAGAGAGGAGCACATTGTCAGGGGTTGGGCAGCAGAGGAAAATTAACTAACAAAAGGTCTGTGAAAGTAACAGGAAAACACTAAACAAGTCAAACAGCCTGTGCCCAAAGACTTTAACTCCCCTTCCCGCTGCACCAAAGATATGCAGGTCCTGGGCCATCTCCACCGCCAAATCCCAGGCATCTGATGCCTGGACGAAGAACGCCTCATCTTCTGTGTTCAGATCCTCCAATCACATGGGATCAATGTGGATTTTACCAGTTTCCTCATTTCCACTCCACCCACCTTATCCCAGATCCAGCCTTCCAACTCGGCACTGCCCTTTTGACCTGTCCTACGTTTCCAACTTCCTTCCCACCAATCGGCTGCTGCCTGACCTGCTGTGCTTTTCTAGCATCACACTCTTTGACATTGAAAACATCCTGACTCTGACACTGTGTAAATCCTGCCCTATCACTCCCTGCCAAGGAAGGCTGCGCATGCGTCCCCCTACAGCTTGCCCCTCTCAAAGTTGGCAGCCACACACACGTGTCCCGTGGATCACTGCCCCCAATAAAGATGGCGGCGATCACTCACACCTTTCACCATTTGAAGCATTTTCCCGTTTGCCACAAACACGGGCCTGGGATTTTCAAATTTGTGTTTTCCCATGTGCACTAAGTTCTGTAAAACGTCTCAGCCCGTTCCATTAAAATTTCCTTCTCTTCCTGGTCAATATGTCTTTCCTTAACCATGTACTGCACCTTCACACATTTCCAATGCCTTGGTCACAACATCACAGTGCTGCCAGTGAAGGTTATCACGTGGTATCACTTCATTCCTGATGAAGGGCTTTTGCCCGAAACGTCGATTTCGCTGCTCCTTGGATGCTGCCGGAACTGCTGTGCTCTTTCAGCACCACTAATCCAGAAGCTTATCACATGGTTGAGTGTAGCCACGCCCCTCATTCACTCAGACCAACCGGCATTACCTTGTCTTCCAGCCCTGTCCCCATCCTCTTATTGGTCCTGCACTGAGATCAATCACCAGAGGCCCTTTGTGGCTGGAGCATGCTCAGTGCTTCCTGCTTTTGCTGCTGTTCATCAGGTACAAGAGAGAGTGTTCATTCCTGTTTCTCCTAATGTCAGACATTAACAACAACGAACTGCATTGTATGGAGCCTTTCACACTGACAAGTCTCCTGAAGTGCTTCACGAATGCTGGAAACATTGATTAAAGAGAACAACTTTAAGATACATCTTTGAGGAGTACTGAGGGGGTTGGGAAGGATATTGAAGAGGTTTTTAGATCAGACAAACCATCTAAAGAGCAACCCACCCAGACCCATTCCCCTACATCTAACACTACGGGCAATTTAGCGTGGCCATTTCACCTAACCTGTACATTTTTGGACTGTGGGAGGAAAGCGGAGCAGCCAGAGGAAACCCACGCAGACACTGGGAGAATGTGCAAACTCCACACAGACAGTTGCCGGAGGTGGGAATAGAACGCGGGTCTCTGGCACTGTGAGGCAGCAGTGTTAACCACTGTGCCACCGTGCCGCCAATCTGCAACTTTGTCCTCTGCAGCTCCAATCATGGAGTGATGTCTGTGGAGAACAGCTTACGACGGAGACAGTTAGTGGCTAACCGTAGTTTAGCAACCCCATGTCCTAGCCCCCCTACCCCACACACCAGGCCTCGTTCTCACAGCCTGTCATTACACACTACCTATGGTTAGCCACTAACAGTCTCCACTAACAGCGAGTCGCCCTCCCCAGCCAGATCGTTATCACTCCTTTATCCAACCCTTCTTCTCACTCTATTCCCACCTATCCTTTACTCCTTACATCCTCCCCTAAACCCTACCTGCTCATATAAACCAACATTTTTTCTCTCAGTATCAGTTCTGAGGAAGGGACACTGGGTCTGAAACTTTATCTGATTTCTCTTCACAGATGCTGCCAGACCTGCTGAGCTTTTCCAGAACCTCCTGGTTGTTGTTTCTGATTTACATCTTCCGCAGTTCTTTTGGTTTTAATTTACCAGGAGTTTGTAATTCAGGTCCCACAGCCTCTGTCCCAGTCTCTGCTGTCTCTCCCAACCCCAAACAGTGACACTGCACCTGCACAGCTCATGGACCTGTGTCATCTTGCTGGCCACACCCCTCATTCACTCCCATTGGCTGCAGGACCACACAGATTCTCCTCCCATTAGTCTGGAGCTGCTGTCAATCAGCCGGGCCCCATTTTGATGAGAGTGGAGGGCTAATCCCTCTCTCTGCCCTGGGATGAGCTTCATCATTCACAGTGAATGGGGCAGTATCACAGAGCACAGGGCCTGGGGGCTATTCAGCCCATCGGGGCTGTACTCACTCCCTCTGGAGATGCTGCAAATCTGTCCCAATTCCCCTCCTATTTGCCCACAGCCCCCCAAATCTTTCCTGAAAAATTAAAATTTCAAGTCTGTTTCAGAATACCTGCTAAATCTGTGTCGTTCAGACTGTTCCAGAGGCTCAGAACTTACTGAGTACAATAATGTTCACATTTTCACTTTATATTATTTGCCAATTACTTGAAAGTAGCTACTAAACGTTGTGACAGTGTTAATAATTCGTCTCTCTCTCTGCAAATTCAAGACCTTGGAACCAAATCTGCACCAGGTCAAAATCACTGCTTCACCTTCTCACCTCCAAGGACACCTATCTGTGCTTCAGCTTGCTCTCCACAAAAGAGGAACGGATCTTAGTTTATTAACGTCATAGACATGTCCAGCACAGAAACAGGACTTCGGTCCAATTCATCCATGCCAACGAGGAATCCTAAACTACTGGAGTCCCATTTGCCAGCTCTTGGTCTGTATCCATCAAAACCCTTCCTGTTCACCTACCCAATCGGATGCCTTTTAAATGTTGTGATTTTATCAGCCTCCACTACTTTACCTGGCAGCTCATTCCATACACACACCACACTCAGCTTGAAAACATTGCCCCTTAGATTCCTTTTAAATCTTTGCCCTCTCAACCATGTGCTCTAGTTTTGGACCCACCTAAGCTCAAGAAAAAGAACCCCGGCTGCACACCTTATCCATGCCCCTGGTGATTTTATAAATCTCCATGAAGTCACCTCTCAATCTTTGAATCTCCAGGGAAATTAACCCCAGCCTATTCAGCCTCTCCCTGTAGCCCAAATCCTTCAATCCTGGCAACATTTTTGTAACTCTTGCCCGAACCTTTTCACGTTTCACAACATCCTTCCCAGAACAGGGAAAATCAAACTGAAAACAGAATACGAGAAATGGCTTCATCAATGTCTTTTAAATGTTGTAATTGTACTAGCGTCCACCCCTTCCCTTGGCAGCTCACTCCAAACATGCACTGCCCTCAAACTGTCCAACTCTGGCAAAGTCCTTGCAAACATTTTCTGAAATGTTTCAAGTTTCACAATATCATTCCTGGAACAGGGAGATTGGAACTGAAAACAGAATTCCAGAAGAGCCTTAATCAATGTCCTGTACAGCAACAACATGACGGAGAGCATAACAAACGCTGCATTCACTCCCTTACCTACCTGTGACTCTACTTTCAAGGAACTATGAACCTGCACTCCAAGGTCTCTTTGTTCAGCAACACTCCCCAGGACCTTACCAGTAAGTGTATAAGTCCTGCCCCGATTTGCCTTTCCAAAATCCAACAGCTAACAGTTATCTAAATTGAACTCTATCTGTCATTCCTTGCTCCACTGCCATTCTGATCAATATCCTGTTGTATTCTGAACTAACCCTCTTCGCTGTCCATAACAACTCCAAGTTTTGATGTCTTGTGTAAAGCTACTAATAATACCTCATATATTCACATTCAAGTCATTTATTTAAGGACCCAATAATCGATCCTTGTAGCACACTGCTGCTCACAATCCTCCAGTCCACAAAACAAACCTCCATCATCACCCTCTGTCGCTTACCATCAAGCCAGTTTTGTACCCAGATGGCTTGTTCTCCCTTCATTCCATGTTATGTAACCCTGCTAACCAGTCTGCTTTGTGGAACCTTGTCGAATGTCCATATAAACAAAGTTCACAGCCTGGTTTAATCAATTTTCTTTGTCACTTCAAAACATTCAGTCAAGTTAGTGAGACACGATTGTGCACGTACCAAGCCACATTGACAATAGTCAATGATTATTCCTTACTTTTCCAAATAGATGGATATCCTGTCCCTCAGAATCCCTTCCAACAACTTGCCTGCCACTGACTTCAGGCTCACTGTTCTCTTGTTCCATGGCCTCTCCTTACCACCTTTTAAAATAATGGCACCTCATCTGTCGCTATCAATGATACAAATACCTCAGAAGAGGCCCAACAATCACTTCCCTAGATTTCCAGAAAGTTCTGGGATACATCTGATCAGGTCCCAGGGCTTTATCCACCTTGATGCGATTCAAGACATCCAGTAACACCTCCACTATAACATGGATACTTTCATGTTCTCTCTGTTTATTTCTCCAAACTCTCGAGCTTCCATATCTTTCTCCAGTAAAAAGGACGTGAAATATTTGCATATCTTCCCCACACCCCGGTGGTTCCATAGACAGCCTCGTTAATCTTTAAGGGGTCCTATTCCCTGGTCCAGTTCATCTTTTGTCTGTGATATATTTGTTTAATCTCTTTGGGTTCTACTTAAACCATTTCCTGAAGCTATTTCATGTCAAACAGCATCAGCAGCAACAGAGCTAAACAATCCCACAACCAATGGAATAGATCGGAGCTCTGCAGTTCAGCCACACCCAGTTGTGAACGGTGATGGACAATTAAACAACTCACTGCAGGAAGCATCACAGATATCCCCACCCTTACTGATGGAGGAGCCTCACACCCTGCAACAGATAAGATGACAGCATTTGCAGCAATCTGCAGCCAGAAGTGCAAAGTGGGATGATCCATCTCAGCCTTCTCCAGTGGTTTCTAACATCACAGATGTGAGTTTTAAGCCAGTTTGATTCAGTTTGAATAACATCAAGAAATGGTTAAGTAGTGCAAACGCTATGGGCCCTGCAAAATTCTGGCAATAATACTGATGGTTTGAGCTCCACAACTTGCCACCCACCAAGCCAAGTACCGCTCCAGCACTGGCATCTACCGACAATGTGGAACATTGCCCAGGAATGTTCAACACAAAAACACAGGGCAATCCAACCCAGCCAATTTCCCTCTATCAGTCCACACTCGATCAGCAGTAAAGTGATGGAAGATGTCATCAACAGGACTACCAAGCAGCAGCTGCTCAGCAACAGTAAGCTGAGTGACACTCATTTTAGGCTCCACCAGGGCCACTCAGCTCCCGATTGTGTTACCGCCCTGATTCACAACCTGACAACCAGCTGAATCCCAGAGGTGAGGTGAGGGTGACAGCCCAGTCCCACTCCAAGATCACTATTTCTAGCCGATTCTACCCTTGTCTCAGCTCATATACTCTCATCCACCTTGTGTTATCTCCAGACTTCAGTATCCAAACACACTCCTGGCCAGCTTCCCACAGTAAATCTCCCTGTAATCTTCAGAAAAACTAAATCTCTGCTGCCCAAGTGCTCCCTCCTACCAAAACTTGTTGATCCATCAAAAGGCTCCTATTCATAATCAACAACATAAAGCCACAGAGATGTACAGCATGGAAACAGACCCTTCAATCCAACCCATCCATGCTGACCAGATATTCCAACCCAATCTCGTATCACCTGCCAGCATCCGGCCCACATCCATCAATTTAAAATTCTCACCCTTGATTTAATTCCTGGTTGTGATCATCCCTAGCTCGCCGCATCACACATCATTGAAGACCTCGACAACCCATTCTGTTCGAGACTCCCAATGATCTGTTAATTCATTACTTCACCTGTATGGCTGCTTTTACAGTTGGCAAAGCAATATTTTCTGAAATTCGCAGCCAAAACCTCACAGCTCTGCTTTCCTCCTTTAAGACATTCCTCAAAACTTGCTAATTTGGCAATGCTTTTGGTCACCTGACCTAATATCATCCTTCTCTGGCCTTATGTCTAAAGTTCCCAATAATATTTTTGTGAAATTATAAGCACGATGATAAAACTACAAACTGTTCTTGATTTGGACATTACCTTCAAATCATCACTGTTGCTGAATGAATACTCTGTAATGTCTCTTAACCAACCACATTGTGGGAGTACCTCCACCACACAAACTGCATCTGTACAAGAAAGTCAAACATCACCCTCTCCACAGGCAACAGGGCTTTGGCATTAATCACTGGTTTCTGTGGAAGGAGAAACACAGTTGATGTTTCAGGGAGTGCAAAACAGATTACAGGGAATGAAAATGGTGCAGAATTTGATAGTCAGAAATGGAAGGAAAATACACTTGCTTATTGGAAAAAAGAATTCTTGACTGTCAAATATTTTCCAGAAAAAAAATTAATAAGCGGCACATGGTCAGGGGCTGGGCAGCAGTGAAAAATTAATTTACAAAAATGTCTGTAAAAGTAATCATAAAATACTAAACCGACCAAAAATACACCATTGTTCGATACTGAGCAAGCTAGATATTGACAAAGTGCTCATAAGGGATCCCAGAGATGAAGCACAGCTGTATAAGCTATTATGATCCCACAGTCATAGAGACGTATAGCACCGACACAGACCCTTCGGTTGAACTCATCCTTGCCAACCAGGTATCCGAACCTAATCTATTCCCATTTGCCAGCACTTGGCCCATATCCCTGTAAACACTTCCTAATCGTATCATGTGTCTAGTTAGATGCCTTCAACAAGTTTTAATTGGACTAGCCTCCACCACTTCCTCTGGCAGCTCATTCCACCCACTGCATGAAAGAGTTGTCCTTTAGGCCCCTTTGAATTTTTGCCCCGTTCAACCTAAAGCAATGTCCTCTACTTTTGGACACCACTGCTCGAGGGAAAACATCTTGTTCATTTACTCTGTTCATGCTCTTCATGATTGTATAAACCTCCATAACATCACTGCTCAGCCTATGGCACTCCAGGGAAAACAGCCCCAGCCTTTTATGCCTCATCCTGTCGCTCAAATCCTCCAAACCTCACAACATCCTTATAAGTCTTTTTTGAAACCTTTCAAGTTTCACAGCACCCTTCTGATAGGAGGCAGGCCAGAATTGCACACAATATTCCAAAAGTGGCCTACGAATGTCCTGTACAGCAAAATGACCTCCCACATCCTATACTCAATGCTCTAACCAATAAAGGAAAATACACTGAACACCTTCTTCATCATCCTATCCACCTGCAACTTGACTCGCAAGGTCTATGAATCTGCAGTCCAAGGTCTCTTTGTTCCGCAAGCGTCTCCAGGGCCTTGCCATTCAGTGTATAAGTCCTGGGCTGAAAAAGCACAGCAGGTCAGGCAGTATCAAAGGTCAGGAGAATCGACGTTTCGGACATGAGCCCTTGATGCAGCTTGACCTGCTGTGATTTTCCAGCAACACATTTTTCAGCTCTGATCTCCAGCATCTGCAGTCTTCACTTTCCCCTAGTGTATAAGTCCTGCCCTGACTTGCTTTTCCAAAATGCAGCACCTCACATTAATCTAAATTAATCCGTATCTGATCGATATCTCAATGTAACCGGAGGTAAACTTCTTCACTATGCACAATACCTCCAATTTTGAATGACCTGCAAACTCAGTTACAACAGCAAGTCATTTAAATGAATGACAAAACAAATCCAGAAATAAACATTCATTTGAATGTGCTCTGTGCAAATCCTGCCCAATGACTCTGTACCAGAGAAAGGCTGCACATGCGCCTGGCTGCACCTTGCCCCCTACAAAGATGGCGGCCGCGCACGTGTCCAGTGAATCGTTGCCCCGAATAAAGATGGCGGCGCTCACTCAGGCCTGCAGCCGCGCTGAGGCAATTCCTCGTTTACTCCAAACACGGGACTGGGACGTTCAAATTTGTGTTTTCCGACGTGCACAACTTATTTGTAAAAACTCTCCGCTCATAACAACACAGTTTTTCTCCCGTTTCCCTGTTTATTTATTTCCTTACCGTATCCTTTCGCTCCATAACTTCCTGAGCATCCATTACAGCGACTCTCCTCCGCGTGCGAGGGTGATCACGTGGTTTAGTCTAGTTCTGCCCCTAGTTCACTTTGATTGGTTGGAGGATCTCCAGTTCCGCCCACCGTCCTTTCATTGGTCCGGAGCTGACATCAATCACCCGGGGGTCCCTTTGTTGGCTAGAGCATGCGTAGTGCGTGCTGCTTTTGCTGATATATTGGGTAATGTGATGGGAGAGTTCACTGAGGGGAAGGATCCCTTTGTGTGAGCTCTGCAGTAGATTTCCTTTATTCATGGAGGGAATTGCCTTCCTACTCATGACTGTATAGCTGTGATTGATGAATCAATGCCATCTGAACCAGTACATAAACACACCATTTTCACAATATCTGAGATCTTCAGCACATTGTATCACACTCTTCTTTGGAGATAAAAAAAGCATGAAATGGAGCCTCAAGGAATCAGAACAGGAGTAGGGCATTCATCTCCTCCAGCTTGTTCCCCCATTCTATCAGATCATGGCTGGGCCAACCCAGACCTCAACACCTCTTTTATGCTTGATCCGCATAGCCCTCAACTGCTCAATATTTCAAAAATCTATTTGCCCTCTTTTAGAATAATTTGAGATAGAATCATAAATTCCCTACTGAGTGGAAACATGCCCTTCGGCCCAACAAGCCACACTGACCCTCTGAAGAGTAACCCAACCAGATCCATTCCCCTACCACATTTAACTTTCACAATTGTTTGGGCTAGAAAATTCTAGCCATTCACTGAGATAAAAAAATTCTTTACATTTTTTACAAAATGAATGTTCCCTTATGTAATGTTTGGTTTGAGACTTCATTGGTGCTAGAAGATCTAGTCAACATCTACCCTGTCAAGGTCCTCAGAATCTTGTTTCCATAAGATGACCCTTATATTAAGTGGGTGTCACAGTGGTTAGCACTGATGTCTCACAGCGCCAGAGACCTGGGTTTAATTCCTGCCTCAGGTGACTCTCTGTGTGGAGTTTGCATGTTGTCTGCGTGGGTTTCCTCCGGGTGCTCTGGTATCCTCCCACAATCCAAAAAAAATGCAAGTTAGGTGAATTGGCAATGCTAAATTGCCTGTAGTGTTAGGTGAAGGGGTAAATGCAGGGGAATGGGTCTGGGTGGGTTGTGCTTCGGCGGATCGGTGTGGACCTGTTGGGCCAAAGGGCCTGTTTACACACTGTAAGTAATCTGGCTGTCGAGATTCTATTGAATAATGACCTAACCTGTTTAGCTATTCTTGATAGAACCTTTTCGTTCTCAAAGCAGCTAGTTGAATCTTTTTTTGAATGGTCTCCAATACTGGTTTATCCCTTATTAAATATGGGAGCTAACATTGTATACAGTACTCCAAGTGAGGTCTCGGCAACAGCCAGTATGGTTAACCAATCCTCACTCCATGCAAATACCTTACCCCTGACACAGTGAGCTCCTGTATTATGCAATTAACTTTTCTGTAGCACCTTATCATTTGCATTTTTAAAATCCAAATACAGAACATCATTGGATTGCCCTTTATCAGCCCTGCTTGTTATCTCCTCAATGAACTATCGTAAATTTGTCATAGTGTCTCTTTCACAAAACCCAGTCTACCATGTTAACTGATGAGCTTTTCTAAATGTCCTGCTACTTATTACTTTAATATTCGACTCTGCCGTATTACAAAATCAGATATTAAACTAACTAGTCTATAGTTTCCTGATTTCTGTCTCCCTTCCCTTCATGAACAGGTACATCAATCCACTGGATTTTTCCTGTATCCCCTGATTCTGGAATGTTCCAATCGATGCCTTGAATATCTTTGCAGTCAGTTGCCCTAAAAGTGTTTGATCCAGGCCATTAGGTCCTGTCTGCCATTAGTCCTATTAGTTGGTCAATACTTTGTCCCTTGTGACAAAGACTGTTTTAACAATTTTCTACTCATGATTAACTTGCTTATTTGCTACCTTTAGGATGATAACGGTATCCTCCTTCATGAAGATCAATGTAAAATATCGGTTTAAATTATCTGCTGTTTCCTTGTACCCATTATCAATTCCACAGTCAGAACCTCCAAGGGTTCGATGCTGACGTTAGATACTCAATTTTTATATACCTGTACAACTCTTGCCATTCATTTTTGTTTCTTGTCAATTTAATTACATGATCAGTTTTCTCCCTTTTTAGTCATCCGCGGCTATGTCATTCTTTTCCTTGTGGGTACTACTCTTGACTGTCTTTATTACCCATGGGCAGTTCACCTTTCTCTCCGAGTTCTCCTTTTTGCTTCAAATTAACTTTTGCTTAGAATTATGTTAAACAAAACTCATCATATTACAGTGACTGAGAATGTGATTTTTTTAAACACTGGTTGCCTTCATGTTCTCATTGGGTTTTGCTGTTTCAAAGAAGAGCTGAGATCATCTGCAAAGGAGGTGGCAGCTGATTCACTGTTAATTTCCAAAATTAATTTGAATACTTGCAAAAAGAAATTATTTGCTTTACTGTGAGAGCAGGGATCTAGCCAAATAGCTATTTTAAAAAGGTGGCACTGTTGTGATGGGTTGAATAGGGGCCTCTGATTTCAAAAGCACAATGTGATCCAAGTTGTCTTCTTATCTGTGCTGTACTAATTCTTTCTGATAGAGATGACTGGGTTGGCATGTGCGCAGGTTGTAGCAGGATCTCTGACTGCCACAAACCGATCTGGGGGAACAGCTCCTGTGTCAGTGACAGTGCTGTTGGACTAATAGAGGCAACAACATTCAGACTTCACGAAGCAACTGCGAACCAGGGCTGCAAACCCACAATTCAAAGAACTGCAGGTTAGGTGAATTGGTTATGCTAAATTGCCATAGTGTCCAGCGATGCACAGTTTCAGCGCATTAATCAGGGGTAAACATTGAGGAATAGGTTTGGTTGGGATACTCTTTGCAGGGTTGGTGTGGATTTGTTGGGCTGAAGGGCGTGTTTCCACAACGTAGGGATTCCTTGCTATGAGTAATTTTGGGGATCTAACAGAATCCTGGAATTCAGAGGGTTCACTGTTAGTTAAAATAGTATTGTGCACTCAGCTTATGCTACCTTCTGAAGCAGTTTGAGGTCGACTGCTCCGTGCAATTCCACAGAACAGATGCTCTGGAACCAATCATGGAACAGCTATTTTAGACCTGATAATATGATTGATTAATGAGCTCAAAGTCAAAGACCCTTTTGGTAAGATGCAATGCAGCATGATAGAATCGAGCTTTAGGGTGAGGAATTTGGTTCTTCAACTAGTATCTAAACTTAAAGGCAGTGACAAGGGGATAAGGTAGTAGTTCGCTAAACTGGAATGGGACTCTAGTTAGAATGTCAAAGCAGAAGAATATATTCAGTTATTTTATTATTCTCAACAATATATATTAACTTGTAAAAGAAATGCACGATGAACAGCGGTGCATAGCTGAGGGAATTATGAGTGACATCAAATTGAAAGAAAAGATGTACAAAACTGCAAAGATGATGGTAGACAAGAAAGTTTAAAAATTTCAAACTATCGAAGGATGAACAAAACAACAGATGGAAGATATTTTGTCCCTTGTCAGAGAGACTGTTGTAACATCTTTGCTCCCCTTAATACCTTGCTTATTTCCCAGCATTAGGATGGTAACAGCATCTTCCGGATTAGTAAAATAATTGGGCAAATTAACCCACCAGTCACTCAGCCTAAAACACAGTGCTCTTGTGATTCTGTGGTAGTGTCTCCAACTTTGAGCCAGAAGGCCTGGAACTGTCCCACCTCCAGAGGTGTCATAATGCATTGAAATAGTTTGATTGGGAAAGCAATACTGAGACAAACTTCAGTAATTGAATGGACAATCTTGATGGTCTCTGAAAAATCCAAACTTGACTGATTTGTATCCTCACCTGAGGCCTGATCTCAATTAATCTGCCTCATTTAAATGGAATTGCCTTTTCTTGTGTTGAATATAATTGAAGTTTGCCCTGTCTGCATGCCCCCTTGTGCAAAACATGTTGCAATCTGTCAAAGAATAAGATTGAAAACTCAGATCAGCTGATAACCTGTTCAAGGGCTTAAACCAGTGGCCTTTTCCACTGGGACAGTAGGCGCTACAAAATTGATCCCATTTCCCATTAAACTGAGACAGGTGGTGGTGAGCTTCCTGGAATGTCTTTCACTGAAACATTTTTGAATTAAAATAAATTACTTTGGTTGCGGTGCAATTGAATTTAGAGATTTAGTGGGGAGTATCGACTGTCATTTCTTCATTTCATCGCAGAAGGAATGAGAGCAGCCCAACGCCAGCCGAAACTGCCAGATATTAAAATGCGTAACTCCACCTCATTAGCCAGTCTGACTGAGTCATCCAGACTCAAACATCATGACTGGAGGTGGGTTTTTGTGTTCACTGTGGATGCTTTTACAGAGTTCAAAATTAATGCAGAACATATTTCATGAGAACTGAAAACAACAAATAATGAATATCACAGGAGGGAGCTGATGGCCGAGTGGTATTACTGCGAGGTAAAAACATTGACTGCAGATGCTGAAAACCAAATACTAGATTAGTGGTGCTGGAAGAGCACAGCAGTTCAGGCAGCATCCAACGAGCAGCGAAATCGACATTTCGGACAAGTGCTCTTCATCGGGAATAAAGGCAGTGAACCTGAAGCGTGGAGAGATAAACTAGAGGAGGGTGGGGGTGGGGAGAGAGTAGCACAGAGTACAATGGGTGAGTGGGAGAGGAGATGAAGGTGATAGGTCAAGGAGGAGGGGATGGAGTGGTTAGGTGGAAAAGAAGATAGGCAGGTAGGACAAGTCCGGGCAAGTCAAGGGGACAGTTACTGAGCTAGAAGTTTAGAACTAAGGTGAGGTGGGGGAAGGGGAAATGAGGAAACTGTTGAAGTTCACATTGATGCCCTGGGGTTGAAGTGTTCCGAGGCGGAAGATGAGGCGTTCTTCCTCCAGGCGTCTGGTGGTGAGGGAGCGGCGGTGAAGGAGGCCCAGGACCTCAATGTCCTCAGCAGAGTGGGAGGGGGAGTTGAAATGTTGGGCCACGGGGCGGTTTGGTTGATTGGTGCGGGTGTCCTGGAGATGTTCCCTAAACTGCTCTGCTAGGAGGCGCCCAGTCTCCCCAATGTAGAGGAGACCGCATCGGGAGCAACGGATACAATAAATGATATTAGTGGATGTGCAAGTAAAACTTTCATGGATGTGGAAGGCTCCTTTAAGGCCTTGGATGGAGGTGAGGGAGGAGGTGTGGGCGCAGGTTTTACAGTTCCTGCGGTAGCAGGGGTAAGTGCCAGGATTGGAGGGTGGGTTGATTGGGGGCGTGGACCTGACGAGGTAGTTGCAGAGGGAACGGTTTTTGCGGAAAGGGGTGGAGAGGGAAATATATCCCTGGTAGTGGGGTCTGTTTGGAGGTGGCAGAAATGTCGGTGGCTGATTTGGTTTATGCGTAGGTTGTTAGGGTGGAAGGTGAGCACCAGGGGCGTTCTGTCCTTGTTACGGTTGGAGGGGTGGGGTCTGAGGGCAGAGGTGCGGGATGTGGATGCGATGCATTGGAGGGCATCTTTAACCACGTGGGAAGGGAAATTGCGGTCTCTAAAGAAGGAGGCCATCTGGTGTGTTCTGTGGTGGAACTGGTCCTCCTGGGAACAGATTCGGCGGAGGCGGAGGAATTGGGAATACGGGATGGCATTTTTGCAAGAGGTAGGGTGGGAAGAGGTGTAATCCAGGTAGCTGTGGGAGTCGGTGGGTTTGTAAAA
Organism: Chiloscyllium punctatum; assembly: GCF_047496795.1. Classification (NCBI taxonomy): domain Eukaryota; kingdom Metazoa; phylum Chordata; class Chondrichthyes; order Orectolobiformes; family Hemiscylliidae; genus Chiloscyllium; species Chiloscyllium punctatum. The sequence continues at coordinate 42,180,240 of NC_092788.1, forward strand.
AATGTCAGTGTCAAGTCGGTCATCATTAATGGAGATGGAGAGGTCCAGGAAGGGGAGAGAGGTGTCAGAGATGGTCCAGGTAACTTTAATTTCAGGGTGGAATGTGTTGGTGAAGTTGATGAATTGCTCAACCTCCTCGCGGGAGCACAAGGTGGCGCCAATGCAGTCATCAATGTAGCGGAGGAAGAGGTGGGGAGTGGTGCCGGTGTAATTACGGAAGATCAACTGCTCTACGTAGCCAACAAAGAGACAGGCATAGTTGGAACCCATACGTGTGCCCATGGCTACCTCTTTGGTCTGGAGGAAGTGGGAGGATTCAAAGGAGAAATTGTTAAGGATGAGGACCAATTCAGCCAAACGAATGAGAGTATCGGTTGAAGGTTACTGTTGGGGACGTCTGGAGAGGAACAAACAGAGGGCTTGGAGGCCCAAGTCATGGCGGATGGAGGTGCACAGGGATTGGATATCCATGGTTAAGATAAGGCGTTGGGGGCCAGGAAAACGGAAGTCTTTGAGATGGTGTAGGGCGTGGGTGGTGTCTCGAACGTATGTGAGGAGTTCCTGGACTGGAGGGATAGGATAGTGTCGAGGTAGGTAGAGATGAGTTCAGTGGGGCAGGAGCATGCTGAGACAATGAGTCGGCCAGGGTGGTCAGGCTTGTGGATCTTGGGAAGGAGGTAGAACCGGGCAGTGCAGAGTTCCCGGACTATGAAGTTGGAAGCTGTGGGTGTGATATGTCCTGAGGTGATGAGGTTCTGTATGGTCTGGGAGTGGGGACACTGCTGGGCAAGGAACAGCTATATTCGAGGCTTCAATCCCACTATCTTGTGAGGACATTTCTTTCCCCTCTGATGTATGGTCCTCACTGAGACAACCCAGGTGGTCCCAGGTATCAATCTTGACCCATGCTGTATTAGTGATCCCTGTAATATCCTCCATTCCCGATCATCTTTCCTCTGTTTGGAATCTCTTCTAGTCCCCACAATGCTCTCTATCTCTGTCAGGTTCTCCAATCCCTAACAACATAATCCCTATACATCTCCAGTAGAAACTAAATTCCTTCATCCTGGTTAACCCCGAGAGTCCTGTTTATCCCTGTAAGCCCCTCCTACCAATACTGCCCTCCATGTAAATGTATTTGCCTTTAACCTCTCCATCCTTTCCTATCTGGGTAAACGTCTCCAGCTCCTCCAAGTCTTCCTTGTCTGTGAAAAATTATTCACTCCATTGAGCTGTCCCGATCTGTGTAATCCCTTCCAGATCTAAATACCTCCCTGTCTTTGAAACTATGTCAGGCTCCTACCTTAGAATCTCACTATCCGTGTAATCTCCCAAGGAACCCCTGACTTCAGGAACCCCTCCACCTGATAATATTCTCCACGTCTGTAGAAATCTTCCAGTTCAACCGTCCCTATCATGGAACTTTGTCTCTATAATCCTAATGATGATGATAAACTCTTCCTCTCTAAAGCGCACTCAATCTCTGTAAATTCTGCTGGTCCCTGCTCCCCTCCTTGTGCATGTAATCTGCTTCAGTCACTACATATCTTTATATCTTTAACGTCCTCCCCATGTGACTACACTATTTATTTCCATTACCTTCATGAGCTTCCGTAATTCTCACCGACTCTCACCATGTCCCATCCCTATATCCCTCCGTTTTTCTGAAAAGTCCTCCTGATTCATAAAACCCTCCCTAAATTTGTCTCCTGTTCCAGCCTCCACATCTCTCCCTGGAGCAGTCAAAGCTGCTCCAATAACCTCAAAGCCTCCTGGTGTTTCTAACTCCCTTTAGTTGTGAAACTCTCCCCATGTCTGTAATATATCCTGCAGTGTCAAAAGTTCTCCCTATATTTGTATGGTCCTCCAATCCCTACAATTGCCCCTGTTTTTGTAACATTATCCTGCACCTTGAAACCTCCTGATTGCCGAACCTTCTTCAGGCTCTGCACTTTCTCTATTTCTGCTACTTTCTCCTGCTCTTAGAACACTCTCTCTCTGTATGATCCCCTGCAGTCTCTGTAGCCATCCGTATCTCAAACCACAAGCTGCCTCCACAACCTTCCCCACACCTTTTCCTGCTTCCAGTCCCTTCAGCACCTTCTATAACTGCAAACTGCCCGTTTGCCAAGGCTACTCCAGTTCCTACAATGTCTGTCAGAATCTGATGCCCACACTCTCTCTAATCTGCAAGTCTCTCTGTAATCTGTTAATATCTGCAGCCACCACTACTGTCCGTAACTTTCTTCGGTCTTCCAGTCCCATTAAGCTTCCCATTCTTGCATTAACTAAAGCCTGTGTATCTTAGTACTGCCTAAAAACGTGCATGTCTATGTAAACTGTTCCAACCCCTCACTATCTCCATAAACACCTGCTACCCCTAAATCCATCTCTATTTGTATTCCCTCTTCTCGTCCTGTCAAAACCCCCAATCTATGGAGCCCATTTGATCTTCCCTTGTTGGGTAATCTCTTGAAGTTCCAGGTGATTTCCCAATTTTAGCAGTTTCCCCAATCTTTATGACTCTCCAATTCGGATCAGACTCACTTTCAATGCCAGTTTATCTAGTATCAAAACCTACCTATAATCTGCTTATTCTTCTCCAATTCTTAGAAATTAATCTCTTTATATTTCACCCTAGTTCTCCCCCAACCCTCCCAACCACAGGAACCTCTTTCAGTTTGAGCAACCCTCCCCATCTGTGTCATTGTCTCTAACCCAGTAACCTGGCATTCTCCATTGCCTTCCTATCTATGAGCCTTCAGAACCTAGAAGCCTTCGAATATCTGTAAACATCTTCCGTCACTACAACCTTCCATACCTCTCTTAGGACTCTTCTCTTGGAAACACCCCCTGTCTGTCCCTCTCAGTCTGCCTGCCTCACCCTACACCCATCCCAATCCCTATCTCCAGAATTAAATCCAGCTCCCTCTATCTCTGTAAATTCCTCAAATCCCCAAACACCTTTGTCCCGCTGACATTCTTGATCAGATGTACTCTGTTTAACTCTAACATCCTTGTGTCCCTGTAAGCCTCCCTATCTCTGTAACCTTTATCCATCTGTTCAAACCCCCACTACTGAGGAATGACTCCCTGTATTCGCCATAAGGGAGAAGGAAAGACAGTGAACAAATATGATGGAACTGTCATTCTGGAGATGTAGCTGCAGAATCACCATCGCTGGAAAGGGAATATTGAAGGGTTGTTGGGATCTATACAAAAAGGCAACAAGTTGTGAAGAAAGGATGAGGTTAATGCATTAATGAGACAGTCATATGGATCTGAAGATCAAATGTTGGAGTCTGTTTGGGTGGAGCAAGCAGCAACAACCGTTAGCAGGAATTATTTTATGGGCACCAGAAAATGATGGTAATGTCAAGATGGTTATGATCAGGACACTGAATATACTTGGAGCAAGGGCAGTATAGTTACTGTGGGTGACGGTGGTCTCCATCCCGACTGGATAACTAATGAATATCAGGGCTATAATGGATGGAATCCTGGATTGATTACGAGATGGTTTTCTCTAACATCATATCAAGGAGCCATCAACAAAATTGTCTATTGTAGATCAAATACTGTGTAATAATAAATATCTAAAAATCCTAATCTAAAGGTGTTTTTTTGAGCAGAGACCCACAATGTTGAAATGTAGATGCTCAGTTTGAGCTAGGACCATGAGAAGTAGGAGTGAAATTAGACCATTTGGCCCATTGAGGATGCTCTGCCTTTCAATCTGATCATGGCTGACCTGATACTCTTCAACTCTACTTTCCTGCCTTTTCCCCAAGCCCTTGTTTCCCTGATTCATTAACATCTGACCATCTCTGCTGTAAATATTCTTAATGACCCAGCCTCGACAGCCCCCTCCAGTCAGGAATTCCCACAGAGTCACTACCCTCTGAGTGAAGACATTCCTCCTCATCTCCATCTTAAATAGGTAAGCCCTTGATGGGATTTTATGGTCTCTGGTTCCAGATTCTCACACAACTGAAACGAAGGGAAATGACAAAGATAATTATTGGAGGTGAAATGAAAATTGGTGGAGATGGGGTTAACGAACAAGAATGTCCAAGGTTGCAGAGCTTTACAGATCAGTTGGAAAGATGTGCAGAGAAATGGCAAATTGAGTTTAATCTGGACAAGTGTGAGGTGATGTCAGATTCAAGCGGAAATTAAGGACACTGAGGGAAGTTGATAAATAGAAAGATCTTGGTGCAAGACGTTAACTCCCTGAAAATGACAACAGAAGTGTTTCAGACAGGAAAGAAAACAAATAGAACACTGGCCTTCATCGGTCACAACATTGGGTATAGTGGTTGGCATCTGATGTTGTAATTGTATTAAACTTCTACTTGGCCACATTTGCAGTACTGTGTGCTGTTCTCATCTCCACACAATAGGAATTATGGGGAGACTTTGGAGAGGGTACAAAAGGTGTTTATCAGCACGTTGCCTGTGTTAGGGTTTTCATGGTGTGTTAGGTGTAAGAGGAAATTAAACAAAGTTGGATTGTTTTGCGAGAGTATCAGAGGCTGACAGGAGACCAGGTACAGAGGACGTTTAAACGAGATGTGTATGACAAGTTTTTTTTAATATAGAGAGTGGAGGTTACCGAGGGATGTCGTAGCAACAGAATGTGAATAAAGTTTCAAAGTGGCATTTAGACAGAAACATGAACAAGGATACGGGATATGGACCATGTGCAGGCAGATGGTATGTGTTAGAATAGCATCTTGCACAGCACAGCCATGGTAGGCCGAAGGGCCTGTTGCTGTGCTCTACTGTTCTATTTTCTAACTTCACAGCATCTGCCCGATCAGAGACCCTCAGAATCTTGGATGGTTCATTCCATTTCTCTCTCATTATCTAAACTTCAATGGGTTCAACCTCAATCTACTTCACCTATTCTCACTAGAAAATCCCTCCATTCCCAGGATCAGCCGAGTGACCCTTCTCTGACCTGCCTCCAATGCGACAGTATCTTTCCTTCGGGCACTCAAACTGTTCATAATATTCTAGGTATTGTCTGACTTGAACCATGCCTAATTTTAGCTAGATCTGCCTATTTTTAGACTCCATTCCCTTTGTAATAAATGCCAGCATTTGATTTGACTTCTCTATTACCTGCTGACCTTGGAAGCTAACCTTTTTAGATTGATGAACAAGAACTCCCATAACCCTTTCTCCTGCCAGTCTGAAACCAAATAGTGTTAGCCTGACATTAAGTCGGGAGCATATTAAAATTGTTCGAAAGGATATTTTAAAATAAAATAACTGGCCACTTAGAAACACATTTTATAAAAAAGACTTTGTTTTTGAGCCTGTTGGATTTAATTGGTTTGTGTGAATATAAATGGCTGAATTGAATGGGTATAGAAGGGGTGTAGTGGTACAGGGGAAATGGTGTCTTTGAATTATCAGAAGCCTTTACACAAATTTCAATAAGGGCTAATGAGTAACTTGGTAGAGAATAGGGCCTCTGAAATATGAATAAGTTCGCCTATGTGTGGAACCAGAGGAGGTGGGTGAGATATTAGACAAAATAGTGTTGTCAGTATTTACTGTGGCGAAAGACATGGAAGTTAGGGAAAATGGGGAAGTAAATAGTGATGTCTTAGAAAGAATCCTCAACAGAGAAGAGAAAGTGCTGGAATCTTAAAACAAATAAAGTTAGATCAATCCTCAGTAGCTCATTAGGTGCATCCTAGAATATTGTGGAAATCTAGGGAAGAAATTGCACTGCCCCTAATAGAAATATTTATATTATCAACAGATGCAGTGCGGTGCCGGAAGACTGGAGGGAGGATAATGCTGTTCCATCCACTTAAGAGCTGCAGGGAAAAGCCAGGAAATTACAGCCCAGTGAGCCCAGTGGTAGGGAAGTTGTTGGAGGAGATTATGAGAAAACGGTACCACATATATTAACAAAGGCAAGGGCTGATTAGAGATAGTCAGCATGGCTTTGTGAGTGGAAAACCGTGTTTCACAAATCGGATTCACTCTTTGAGGAGGTAGACAAGAGATCGATGAAGGCAGACCAGTGAACATTGTCCACATGGACAGCAAAGCATTTAACATTGTTCGAAGGGATTTCGAACATCTTGTCAAGAGGAAGAAGGAAGCTTATTTTAGGTTGAGGAAGCAAGGGTCAGAAAGCTTTTTCGAGGGTAACATAGAGCAGAACGATGGCTCAGTGGTTAGCACTGCTACCTCATAGCACCACGGACTCCATTTTGATTCCAGCCTCAGGCGACTGTCTGTGTGGAGTTTGCACATTCTTCACGTGTCTGCGTGGGTTTCCTCCAGGTGCTCCGGTTTCCCCCCACATCCCAAGGATGTGCATGTCAGGTGACTCAGCCAAGATAAATTACCCATAGTATTCAGGGATGTGTAGGTGTGGCGCATTAGTCAGGGCAATTGGGGAGTAATAGGGTGGGGGAATGAGTCTGGGTGGGATACTGTTTGCAGGGTTGATATGGAGGTGTTGGACCAAATGGCCTGTTTCTATACTGTAGGGATTCTCGAAAGTACCAGGAAGGAACTTAGGAGTGGACTTAGGACAGCTAGAAGGAGACATGAAAAATCATTGTTGGGAAGGATTAAGGAAAACCGTAAGGCAGTCTCCACTTAAGTGAGGAACAAGAGGATGGCCAGAGTGAGAGTAGGGCCTGTCAGGGATAATGGAGGGAACTAGTGCCTGAAGTCGGAGGAGGTTGGGAAGGACCTCAATGAATCCTATGCCTCAGTATTCACTGCTGAGAGGGACATTTGTGAGGACAGCCTGAAACAGGCTGATATACGTGAACAGATTGATGTTAAGAATGAGGATATGCTGAGAATTTTGTAAAAGATAAGGATAGATAAGTCCGCTGAACCAGATTGGATGTGCCCAAAGTTACTGCACGAAGCGAGGGAAGTGATTGTTGCACTTTGGCGATGACCTTTGCACCCTCACTGTTCACTAGAGTCGGACCAGATGATTAGAGAGTTGCAAATTTTATTCCCTTGTTGAGGAAATGGAATCCTGGGAATTACAGACCTGTCAGTCTTATGTCTGTGGTGTGCAGATTATTGGAGAGGACTCCGAGACAGGATTTATAATTCCTTGGCAAACCATAGTTTGATTACAGATAGTCAGCATGGCTTTGTAAGGGGCTGATCATGCCGTATAAATCTTATTGAAACTTTTGAGAATGTGACAAAATACCTTTTAGGCTCAATTCAGAAAGTACAGAGACATGGGTTGCCGGGAAACCTCTCTTTCTGGACATGGAATTAATGGCCCCCAGAAGACAGAGGGTGATTACAGATGAAAAGCATTCATTCTCGAGCTCAGTGACCAGTGTTGTTCTGCAGGGAGAGGTGCGAGGACCTCTGCTCTTTGTGAGTTTATGAATGACTTGGATGTGTGAGTGGAAGAGTGAGTTAGTAAGTTTGCCAATGACACAAGCGTTGTTGGAGTGGTGAATAGTGTGGAGGACTGTTGTTGTTTGCAACGGGGCAATGACAGGATGCAGAGCTGGGCTGACAAGTGGCAGATGGAAGTCAATCTGGAAAAGTGTGAAGTCATTCATTTTGAAAGATTGAATTTGAATACAGAATGCAATGTTAAAGGCAGGATCTTTGGCATTGTGGAGGAACAGAAGGATCTTGGGTAACAGGTCCAGAGATCCCTCAAAGTTTGCCACCCAAGATGATAGGCTTGTTAAGAAGGAATATATTGTGTTGGATTTCATTAGCTGGGGGATCGAGTTTTAAAGCTGCGAGGTTATGCTGTAGCTCTATAGAGCCCTGTCTGGACCCCACTGGTAATATTGTGTTCAGTTCTGGTCTCTTCATTACAGGATGGATGTGGAAGCTTTAGAGAGGGTAAAGAGGAGATTTACCAGGATGCTGCCTGTACTGGAGGGCATGTCTTATGAAGAAAGGTTGAGGGAGCTAAGGCTTTTCTCATTGGAGTGAAGACGTGTGAGGATGACTTGGCAGAAGTGAACCAGATGATGAGAGGCACAGAAAGAGTGAATAGTGAGAGACATTTTTTTTACCCTGACATAAATAGCTATTACAAGGGGGTGTAATTTTAAGGTGATTAGCGAGTATTTAAGGGGAGATTTCAGAGGTAGGTTCGTTACATACAGAGTGGTGGGCGAGTGGAATGCACTGCCAGAGGTGGCAGTAAAGTTAGACGCATTAGGGACATTAAATATATTTCTGGATAGGCACATGGATAATAAAATGAAGGGTGTGTAGGTTAGTTTGATCTTACGTTTGGATAAAATATTGGCATGGCATCATGACCGAAGGGTCTGGTGCTGCACTGTCCTGTGTTCTTTGCTCCATATGGTAAAGTGGGTAATGAGCTCAGATCAATGTAAAAGGATATGGCATTCAGGAGGAGTGAGGGAACTGGTTACAAAACTGGGCTTGATGGTAGGAGACAGAGGGTGATGAGAGACATATTGTTTTTCTGACTGGATGCATGTGACCAGCGATGCAGTGGGTGCCCTGTTGTTTGTCATTTGGACTAATGGTTTGGATGGGAATATTGGTATCCTGGAAAGTAAGATTTTGTTTTTGAGTTATACTGAAATTGGTGGTAAAGTGGACAGTGAAGAAGGTTATCTGTGATTCTACAGGATGAACAGTACTGCTGGGATAGTGGGCTGAAGAATAGCAGATGGAGTTTAATTAGATAAATGCGAAGTGTGCCATTTTGGTAAAACAAGTCAGGGTGGGACTTGTACAGTTAATGCTTGGGCCCTGGGTGGTGTGGTCAATCAGAGACCCAGGGATGTAGGTACACAGTTCTTTGAAAGTAGTGTCACAGGTAGACAGGCTGGTGAAGCAGGCGTTTGGGATGGTTACCCTCATTGGTTAGAGCATTGAGAGTCGGAGTTGGGATGTCATGTTGAATCTGTACAAAACATCGGTGAGGCCTCCATAAAACCATTGTTGATCAGTAGGAAGAACTCACCTGGTTCACTTACCTGCTTTAGGGAAGGCCACCTGACATTCTAACCTGGTCTGGCCTACATGTGACTCCAGAACAACAGCAATATGGCTGACTCTGAACTGCCCTCTGGGTAATTACCAGTGGGGGCAAAAAATGTAGTCCAGGCAGTGACACGCACATCCCATGAATAAATAACTAAAAATACCCATGGCGCTCCCTACCTCTGCAAACCCCTCCAGCTGCAGCAATCCGTACTGACTTTGTAACAACGTTCAGGCCCTGACCACTCTCTGTAACACTCTCACCACCTCCATCCCCTTCATCTCTCCCTATTCCTTTTGTGACAATAAACCCTGACAATGGTACCCCTTCCATCTGACCTCCTCCTGCTAGCATACACTTTGTAATTCCTTTAAAACGTACTCCTAAACACTCCCTTACTGCAGAATTTTAAGTAATATTTGGTGATCTTCTCAGCCTGATAATCTAATATGATCCATTCTGTCCTGAGTGAGGGACCAGTGGGAATTTCTTGCTGAGGTTTTGTCTGTTTCAATGGAATGTCCTTTTGTTGAGTATTTTACACTGTTCCTTCAAATATTTTCCACTGTTCATTTACAGACACATATTTCAGTTTGTTTAGCCTGTTTACCTTGGTCACTTGTCTGCTCAAACTCAAGTAATTGGCTATTTTCATTTCTAGTTGTAACTTGTCCTTTCTGCGAGTCTCTTTACAACATTATAATGCTTAAAACTGCACTTACCACAATTTCCTATAGGATCTCTTAAGGTGATATGACTCATTCACTAAGTTTCATCACACAACGGTCAATCTGAGATAGTTACGTTCCTAGCCAGTTGCCCAATGAGTTATTTAAAGCAACACTGAAAAAATATTCTTGGAACTCCTCTTCCAATATCACAGTTGTCCATCTGACTGTCCCAGGTTATGCGAAAATTGAAGTTTCCCAAAATTATCACAATGCCTTAGTTAAAAATTTCATTGAGTTCCTGTTCAATGCAGTGATGAGGAATGAAATACTGTTCGGTGGCGAAAAACTGTTCTGCTGCTTGAGTCCTTGACAAGTAGTAGCCAGAATTTACATTCAGACTGACTCTACTTCATGATCTGCAGCCAAATGCTTTCTCTGTAATGCCTTTGTTATCCATTATTGTTAGCGTTACTGATTTTGCCTGAGTTTCCACAAGATTGTGAACCATTGAATATTTATGTTTCACCTTTTGTTCGCCCTGTAACCACGTCTCCCTGGTGACTAAATCTCTTCTTATCACTGCATCACAAATCCATCTACCTTATTGATGAGAATTCGTCCATTGCAAAAACAAAGTCATATTTTACTCTTTCCCACAATTTCCTGTCACAAACCGATTCACTGATGTACAGTTTTAGTTAAACTTTGTCCCATCCTGTTCCTTTCTGCTTGTCTTCAGCCACATTCCCATGCTGTTCCGATGCTTCACCTTTTCTTTTTGGATTTGGAAAGCTCCTTTCACCTGAACCCTGTCCCTTAATCCTCTCTGTCAGTTTAAAGCCCTGTCCATAAACCTACCGACATGATTGGCCAGGATACTGCTCCCAGTACAGTTCCAGTGGGACCGTCCTAATGGACTATTTATTAAATCAGTTATGGGATGTGGGTGTATCTGGCTAACCAGCCTTTCTTGCCCAGCCCGAGCTGCCCTTGAGCTGAGTAACTTGCTCGGCCATTTCAAAGTGTAATTGAGAGGCAAACACTTTGCTGTGGATATGTCGTGCCGACCACGTGAGGATGGGCAGATGTCCTTATCTAAACAACAAGTGTTTGGGTTTTTTGTACATCAGCAATGGTTTCATACTTACTTATGGATTCTTACTTACTATTTTTGAAATTATTCATTTGAAATTCCACTATTTCTGTGGTGGGATTCAAATCTGTCTCCCCTGAACATTAGCTGTGGTTTGGGATACATGCTCTAGCAATAATACCACTAGGGCATCACTTCACCTGCTCACTGGTTGCTCATCCCTGAAACCAGTGCATCATGAAGCTAAACCCATGATTCTGTGATCCCAACACCTTCCAGCACTCTAGTGATATCACTCAGTATCTCTCCATGTGGTATCCCTCACTGTGTGGGTATAATTGCAGTCTCTGTCAGTGCTTCCCGCTCTTGCAGTTAGTCTAGATCCTGGGTCAACAGATTTCTACCTCCAGAAAGATACAGCAACACAGAGCAGGATGCATTTTCCAGATCTCCGTGGGACTTAGTACCATTCTTCTTGTGTAACCCTCACTGCATCAGTCTAATGTCCCATTCTGTGTAATGTCCCATTCTGTCTATTTCCCTGTCTCCTGTAGGTACTTGGGAAGTTCCTGGCTCAATAGACTTCCCAACTGCTTGTCTGTCACCACATTGAAGATGTTTGGTCAGCCAAAGAGACAAAGGGAAGAGAGATCTGGAGCCTTCAATAAATCCTGCAGTGAGGTGAGATCACTCACAGTGCACAGAGCAGGGAGCAATGAGTGGGCTCCAAACACCGGCAAACAAGACATGACACAGATGCAGTGCTGGAGGGGGAGCATTGTACAGACACACCCCAGGCTCAATCACCACATCTACTTTAACGTACGTTGTGAGACAGCATCGGGAGTTCAGAGAAATCATTCCAGGCCTCTGCTGTCTTAGTGAGCATCAGTACAAAATAGGTTAAAGCAGGCCTCCCACAAGACGTTTGGAATGCTGCATGGGATCTTTCTCTTCTGTGTTCTCCCTCCAACACTGCACTAAGACTCAGTACCTGTAACACTGTGTCTACGGCATGGCTTGTGCACCAGTGTCTTCAATAATTTGTAACTCCTAGAACAGTTCCTGTCCCTGTAACCACCTCCATTCCCTGTACTCCCTCCACATATTTGAAAGGTACTGCATTCTGGATTACCATCCCTATTGCTGTAAATTGCTTCAGTGTCTATAACATGCTTTATTTCGGTAATCTAATCCTCTTTAACTGGATACAGAGTCATACAGCACGGAAACAGAACCTGTGGTCCAACTTCTCAATGCTGCCCAGCTTTCCGATACCGAACGAGTCTCACTTGCCTGCATTTGGCTCTTTTCTATTCTAACCTTCTCCTCTCCATGTACCTCTCCATGTTCCTGCCCAAATGTCTTTTCCATGTTGTTATTATTCTTGTTTCTCCCATGTGCCTCTGGCAGTCCATTCCGTCTATGCACCATCCTGTGTGGATAATGTTGCCCCTCAGCTCCCTCTTTAAATCTTTGCTCTCTCACCTCCCGTTTATAGCGTCTAGTTTTAGACTCACTTCCCCTTGGCTATTCACCATTCTTAGGAACTGTATGGTTTTGTAAAACTTTATAAAGTCACTCCGTAGCCTCCTCTGCCCAAGAGAACTATTTAGGACAATGTTACAAATATCTCCAACGTATCTAACAAAGTGCTGGACAATGACGGCAAGTGTCCTAAATGCCACTTTCGCCACCCTGTCCATCTGTAACTGTACCCCTTGGTCTCTCACTGTTCGACAACACTGGCCAGGGCTCTCCCATTAACTGTGTCATTCATCCCTCGTTTGTCTTAACAAAATCCAAAACCTGAATTAAACTCCATCTTTCATTCCCTGGTCCACTGGCCCAGTTGGTCAGTGTATTCACTGTATACGATAACTGTACTCACTGCCCACTACACCATTAATTTGATCATCTACAAACTTACTAACAATGACTCCTATATTCTCAACCAAATTGTTTGTGTCGGTGATGTATATCAGTGGACCCAGCCCTGAACCTTCTGGCACACCGCTGGTCACAGGACTCCAGTCTGAACAACAACCCTTTCCCACCGCCCTCTGTCTCCTATTATCAAGCCAATTTTGTATCCAATTGGCTAGTTCCCCCTGATCCCATGTCAACTAATCTTACGAAACAGTATATCTTGATAAATCCTGTCAAAGACCCTGCTGACTTTAGTGTAGACAATGTATGGTCACCACTTCAACAAAAGTATCAAGTTAATGAGACCTGACTTTGTATGCACAAAGCCGTGCTGACTATCTTTAATCAATCCTTGCCTTTTCCAAATGAATGTGACTCCTGTCTGGCAGAGTCACTTCTACAACTTACCCACCATTAGGCTAATTGGTCTTTAGTTCCCTGGTTTTCTATTGCAGCCTTTCTTAAATAATAGAATTAACCCACATTCTTGTCATAGAGTCATAAAGAATGGAAACTGACCCTTCACTTGATACCCATCATAATCTCAAACTAAACTCATCCCAGCTGCCTGTTGCTGGCCCAAATCCCTCCAAAACATTCATGTTCATATACTCATGCAAATGTCTTTTAAACGTTGTAATTGTACCCACATGCACCCCTTCCTCAGGAAGTTTATTCCACACTCAAACCACCCTCTGTGTAACAATTTTCCGCCATGTCTTTTTTTTTAAATCTCTCTCTTCTAACTTTAAAAATGTGGTCTCTCCTCTTGAGAATCCCCCACCCTGAGGAAAAGGCACCGACCATTAAATTCGTCTATATATCTCATTTTTTTCATAAAAAGTGCTCAGCCTATCCAGACATTTTTCAATCTCAAGCCTTCCATACCCAGCAACATCCTGGTTAATCTCGTCTGAACCCGTGCAGCTTAATAATATCCTCCCTATAACTGGGCGGTCACAACTGGATGGAGTACTGCAGAAGAGACCTCACCAGTGTCCATACAATCTCAACATGTTGTCCCAAATCCTACACTCAATGGACTGAGCAATAGTCAAACATGCCAACACTGTCTTATCCATCCTGTGATACAAACTTCAAGAAATATGTAACTGAACCTGGAGGTCTCTCTGCATTAAAACACTAACTGAGGCCCCGAACATTAATTGTATAAGTTCTACCCTTGTTTGTTGTACGAAATGTATTCGTTGCATTTATTCAGACTGAATACCATCTACGGTTTTTCAGCCCATTCACCCATATTGTCAAGGTCCATTTGTAATCTGAGTAAACCTCCTTCACTGTCCACTATGCCACCCTCCAGCCTTCCAGCACCTCACACGTAGATGTCAATGGTATAAATACCTTTGCTAGGGGCTCCACCATTTCTTCCCTAGCATCCCACAATGTCCTGTGATACACTTAATGAGGTCCTAGGGCTTTCCATTCCTCTGTGTTTTAAAACCTCCAGCACTACCTCTTCCATAAATGCACTCTTTTCAAGTCACAGAGATGGATACCATGGAAACAGAGCCTTCGGTCCAACGTATTTATGCTGACCAGTAGATCTAACACATCCCTCCCATTTATCAGCATTTGGCCCATGTACCTCAAAACCCATGTTATTCATGTTCCCATCCAGATACCTTATAAATGTTGTCATAATATCAGTCTCTGTTACTTTCTCTCTCAGCTCATTCCATACACGCATCACCATATGCATGAAAAAGCTGTCACTTCAGTGCCGTTTAAACCTGTTCCCTCTAACCTTAAATCTATGCTCTCTAGTTTTGGACTCCCCAACCCCTGGGAAAAGACCTTGAATGTTTACCCAATCCATGTCCGTCATGTTTATATAAACCTCTGTCAGGTCACCCCTCAGTCTCCGATGCTCCACTGAAAATAACCCCATCTTATTCAGCAGCAACCCGGGCAACGTCTTGTAAATCTTTTATGAGCTCTTTTTAGTTTCACAACATCATTCCTATAGGAGGGAGACTGGAATTGCAGAGAACACCAATTGTGGTGTAACCTATTACTCTTGTTCCCTGAGTTCCCCAGTCTTTGTCCACAGTAAGTTCTGGAGTGAAAAATGTGTTTAGGGTCTTGGGAAATATCCTGCAGTTCCACACATGAATTGCCTCATTGATATTTAAGGGCCCCAATTTTGGCCTGAGATACTCGTTTACTTTTAATATTTTATACAATCACTTTTGGATTCTCCTTATTCTTCTCTGCCGAGGCATTTTCATGTATCTTTTCTGCATTACTGATTTCTACCCAAAGTGTATTCCTACAGTCCCTATGATTCTCAAGGATCCCCTTGATCCAGCTGGCTATACCTGACATTCGCCCCCTTTTCCATGACCAGACCCTCAATAGACAGCCAGCATTTCCAAATGCTGTCAGCATTGACCTACACAAAAAACAGGAACATGTTGGCGCTGAATGCTCAAATTATCTCACTTTTAAAATATTCTCACTTGCCAATCTTCCCTTTCCCTGCAAATACACTCCCCAGTCACCTTTTGAAAGTTCCTAGCTAATGCTATCAAGATTGGGCTGGCTCCGTTTTAAAAACTGAACTTGTGGACCAGGCCTGTCCTTTTCCAGAGCTATTTGTAAACTAGAAGAACTGTGGTCACTTTAGCAAAATGCCTTCCCACTAACACCTCAGTCCCTTTCCTGATCTTGTTTCCCAAGGAGTTGGTCAGGTTTTGTCCCTTTCTCTTTTTAGGCTGTTTACATATTGATTGGGAGTTTTCTGGAACGCAATTACCAAATTCCTCCCTTCCAAACGCTGAACACTGGCAGTCCCAGTCTAAGTTTGGAAAGTTTAAAAAAATCCCTAAAATTACAGACCTATTATTCTGATTGATATTTGAGATCTCCTGACATACTTGTTCCTCAATCTGCCACTGGTTATTCGGGGTTAGTAGGACAATTGTATCAAAGTGATGACACGTTCTTATTTCTGAGTTCCACATAGCTTCATTGGGCGATCCCACAGGAATATCCTCTCTAAGTACTGCTTTGATGATTCATGCAATCAAAACCCACCACCACGCGTCCTCCCTTGCCTCCCCTTCGATGCTTCCTGTAGCATCTCTACCTTGAAACAATGAACTGCCAGTCCTGCCCCTCCCTCAGCTGTGTTTCTGTAATAACTATAATATCCCAGTCCCATGTTCCAATCCATGTCCTGAGTTCATCTTCCTTAGCTGTCAGGCCCCTTGCAATGAAATAAATGCAGTTTAATCATCAGTTTCCCCCCATTCCCTGTTATGTTCTTGCCTGCCTTGTCTTTTGAAATCACTCTCTTTAACGTGTGCACCAGCCTCAATCTTCGTTGTGACCTTACAACTGTTTAAGGTCCAATACCCTGCCAGACTAGTTTATATCCTCTCAAGCAGCTCTAGTAATTTACCCCATCAAGATATGGGTCTCGCTCCCGCTACCAGTTCAGGTGTCTTCCCCACCCTGTCTACCTGTGCTGACCCATTCAGAGATCAATGGACTTATCCACCAAGGTCCCTGTGTTCCTCAGTACGCCGCAAGGACTGACCATTCATTGTGTTTGTCCGTTGCTTATCATACCTCCCACAAGTTATTACCTCACATTGATCAGAAATAAGTTCTGCTCAGCTTATCATCTGATTGACATCGGACTGCAGCCTGAGACCATCCCCCTCACTGTGGACAACACCCTCACCTTTCATGGCATCTGCAAACCGACTAATGACACCTTCCGCTTTCACATCCAAGTCATTAATGTACATCATAAACAACAGTGGTTCCTGCACAGATCCCTGTGGTACACCCGCTGGTACATCCGCTAATTTTACATCCAATTTGCCAACCTGCCTTGGATCCCAATGGCTCTTTACCTTTGGATCAGCCTTCCATGACGGACCTTGTCAAAGGCCTTATTCAAGTCCATGTAACCCACATCATCTACACTGCCCTCATCAATATTCTTAGACACCACTTCAAAATCTGAATTCCTCAGACAATATCTTCCTCTACTCAATCCGTGATCACTGCCTTTTCAAATGTTGATTCATCCTCAGAATTGTTTCCAATAATGTCCCTCCCCCTGCTGTCAGACTCCCTGTTCTGTAATTACCTGGCCTACCCCTGTTGCCCTTCCTGAATAAAGGTGAAAATGCATTGCTGGAAAAGCGCAGCAGGTCAGGCAGCATCAAAGGAGCAGGAGAATCGACATTTCGGGCATCAGCCCTTCTTCCAGCATCTGCTGTCCTCACTTTCTCCTCCTTCCTAAATAAAGGAACCACATTAGCGATCCTCCAGTCATTCGGCACTTCACGTGTGGCCAGCAAAGTATTAAATATATCCACTAGGGCCCCAGCAACCTCCTCCCTTACCTCCCATAGCAGCCTGGGAACACTTCATTGGGCACTGGGAATTATCTCCAACATTACGCCAAATAAAACATTTAATATCTCCTCGTTATTGATCATACCATGTTATAGAATCTCACCAACCGAAATGAAGTCCGCAGCTACAATGTCTTTCTCCTGTGTGAATACAGATGGGAAGTATTCATTGAAGACCTCAACTACTTCATCTGGCTCCATGCACAGATTGTCACTTTGGTTTCTAACAGGCCCCACTCTTTAGCTGGGAATCCTCTTCCTCTAACTACACTCATAAAATACCTTGTGACCTTTCCTTAACAGTATTTTAATGAGGATATTTCATGGCCATTCTTTGCTACTCATTTTTAAGGACCCCTTTGCACTCTTGATACTTCTGAAGAGCTTCGCCTGTTTCCATCGTACTGTACCTCATTTATCCAGCTGACAGTATCGCTTGACCAGTATTCGCTCTTCAGGGACCACACCGGCCCTGAATTCTCACTGTATCACTTTAACATTTTTCCTCTTTCCGAATGTGAACGTAACTGCAAATAGTTCCTCCGTGTCTGTGTTTGCCAGACCCTGTCTCCTGATAGTGAGAATGCCCAGTGACAGTCAGATTAGAACAATTAGGGGGCTTCCCCAAAATTGGCCTCTTCACTTCTGCATTATTCCTTTTCCAAAATGACATTGAAACCTAGTGTTATGACCACCATCGCCAAAACATTACAAAAATCCTTATGTTTGCCATCTTGTCCAGCACCTACAGCCGACTCTGTCTGTAACATCCAGCCCTTACTGACCTCCCCATCTGTGTACCTTCCTCCAGCACATGATGTCACTGTAACCTTCTCCAGTCCCCACAGCACTCCTCCATCCTGTCTTACAGCACCCCATTACCTCTAACCTTCCACCATCCATTTCACCTCCCTGTCTGTACAGAGTCCTTCAGTTCTGTAGCGTTTCCTGCCAAGCCTCCCTTTGTGTAACGTTCTGAAGCCACTTGAACTGTCCCAATATCTGTAACCTTGCCCTCTCTTTCCATACCTCTCTGTCTCTGTAACAAACTCCCTTCCTTACCTTTGACCACCTCCAGTCAGTACTAGCCTTTCTAGCTCTCGAACATCCTGCAGCCACTAAAACCATTCATGTGTCTGAAACCTCCTCTCAATTGTTGTAAAAACTTTCATTCACACAACTGCCTCTGTCTATAACCTCAGCCAGTCCATAGAATCCTTGCTAACTCTGGAACCTCACCCAGTGTGCACAACTCTGAGCAGTACTAACTTCATTCAGTCTCCCCAACCGTCCCTACCTCTTATTGCCTGGAGATTCCACAGCCCTCCCTATTGCGCTAACCTCCTCCAGTCCCTCTCATGGACACCATCTGTGAAACCTTGTCCTATCCCTGACTATATATTCTTCCTTTTCCAATAAACCCTTGTGAACTTTCGAACCTGGTCTAATGTATGCAGCGCTCTGTATAATCAGACACAGGGATGGCTCAGTGGTTAACAATGCAGCCTCACTGCGCCTGGGACCTGGCTTCGATTCCAGCCTTGGGCAACTGTCTGTGTGGACTTTGCATGTTCTCCCTCCGACTGTGTGGGTTTTCCCGGGCGCTCTGGTTTCATCCCACAATCCAAACGTTGCACGATCAGTGGATTAACTATCATTAAGTGTGGTTTAGGTGAGCTAACCATGAGAAATGCAGGGTTAAAGGGATAGGTAAAGGGGTGGGTCTGGGTCAGATGCTCTTCAGAGGTTTGGAATGGACTGGTTGGGTCGAATGGCCTGGTTCCAGACTGTGGAGATTCTATTCAGATTTTTGTCCAGTCCTGCCAACCATCCCGGTCTCTTGAACCTTGCGTCATTCCAGTATTCTCTTTAAAACTGTAATATCCTCCAGTCCCTAAGACACTCCTTTCCGATGTAACCTTCTCCAGTCCTTACAAAGATTGATATATAAACCTCTTCCTGTTTTTAGCACCCTCCCTACAACTACTGCCATTTGTTACACCACTCCCAATCACTGTTCCCTCCTGAAACTCCCATGAACATTCATATCTTTGAAACACATTGGACTGTCTCAACTTCCCTTTGACAGTTACGTGCTGAGACCTGCTCTATATCAGTGAAGTAATTAAGTCTTGGCAACACTCACTGTTATAATCTCCCTCCAGCCTTACAGCACCGAGGATCTGTAGAAGGTCTTTTCAACCCGACAGCCATCTCTGTGTCTGTAATCTCCTCCACTCCCCATAATACATTCTCTCTGAGCTCCTCTGTAGTCCACTAAACACTCCCTAACACTGTCTGTATCAGTGAAACCTTCACCAAAACACAACCTTCCCTATCTGTGTAAATCCCTACACCAGTCCCTATCCCTCTAGCTCCGTCTAACAAGATAACCCTCCATGTCTGTGTATTTACCTTCAGTCCTTACAACCCTCCCTATCTGTGTAACCTTCTCCATGCATATTTGCTTCACTCTCGTCAACTGTCCCTGTCAGTGTAATCTCTTCCAGACGCAAAAACTCTCCATCTCTTTAACTTTCTCAGGCCACACAACCCTCATATCTGTAACCTACTCTTGTTGGAGAACCCTCACTATGTGAACTGCTCCAACTCTTCCACTCTCCATAAGCTCCTGCAGCTCTTACATCCCTCCCTATCTACCAAATCTCTTCCAGTCACTAAACAACAACAGTCTGGGGAGACCCGACAACTATCCCTATCAGTGTAATCCTCTCAGGTCTCGGCAGCACTTCTGATCTGTAGAACTCACTTAAATGCCTGTGACTCTCCCAATCAAGTTTCTACAAAACTCACTATCTATTTAACACTTTCCTGTCACTATCATCCCCCGTCAATATTAGCTCCTCCACTGTCTCCACCATCTACCCACCTCCATAACCTTGTCCAGCTCTTATACCCCCATCTGTGTAAACACCACCCTCCTCTACAACCTCCTCCTGTTAGTGCTGTGCTCCCTTATCTGTGAAACTGTCTCCAACCAAACTTCCTGCACCAATCTCTGAAAAATATTCCAGATTCCACATCCTCCATGTCGAAACAACCTGCAGAACCTAAGCCTTCCTATATCTATAATCATCTTCAGTCATGACTACCCTGCATATCTCTGTTTGTTCGTCCAGTCGATACAAACATCTTTATCTCTGTAATCTGCTCAGCTCCCTAAAACACTCCCTGTCTGTGATCCAGCCCTGTCCTACAAACATCGTTATCCCTGTAAACGCCTCCATCCTTCCCAAATTTCCAAACTTCATGAACCACTGACATCCCTGTAGCCCTCCACATTTCTGTAACCTCCTGTGGGTCTATGGTCCTCCCACCCTCTGAAACCACTTCCGGTCCCCACGTCCCTCCCAGTCTGGGTCCTCTGCTCCATATCAGACCATTGATATCTCTGTAAACACCTCCACTACTGAAAACTCTTCCTATTTGTGTAACCTTGTTCAGATCCCATACTCTCCAGCTTCCTGAATCCTCTTCATGCATTGCAACCAAAATCACATCTTTCTGTAGTATCCACGAGTGCTTACACCCTCCCCAACTCAGTAACCACTTGCAGCCCTAACAAACACCCAAACTGTGAAACCTCTTAATTCCCTACAGTACTCCCTCCCTCCCTCCCTCCTCAAATGCCTTCATCACCATGAAACCTCATAATTACTGAAACCTCCTTTTGAAACTGCAAACCTACTAATGTCTGCAAAATCCTCCTGTCCTGATATTCGTCCTTATTTCTGTAACCCCCGCCACCCTCCAGTGCCCCTCTGGGGAACATGGCAGAGGAGAGAAGATTTGTAAAGTCCGAGCCATGTTACGGAGGTAGAATCCTGGGAATTACAGATATAGTCTTATGTCTGTGAAGTGCAGATTATTGGAGAGGACGCTAAAGACAGGATATATGACTACTTGGAAAACCATAGTTAATTTAGAGACAGTCAGCATGGGTTTGTGAGGGGCAGGTCATGCCTCAGAAACCTTATTGAATCCTTTGAGGATATGACAGAATACGTTGATGGCTCATTCAGAAAATGAGGAGGCATGGGAAACAGGGAAATCTATCTGTCTGGATGCAGGATTGGATGGCCTAGAGAAGACAGAGTATGGCAGCAGATGGACAGTATTGAGCCTGGAGCTCAGTGACCAGTGGTGTTCTGTAACAATCAGCTCTGGGACCCTGTTCTTTGTGATTTTTATAAATGACGTGCATGTGGAAGTTTGAGAGTGGGTTAGTAAGTTTGTCAATGAAGGTTGGTGAAGTGGTGGGTAATGTGGAGGGCTGTTGTAGGTTGCAACTGGATATTGACAGGACGCAGAGCTGGGCTAGAAGTGGCACATGGAGTTCAATCTGGAAAAGTGTGAAGTGATTCATTCTGGAAGATTGCATTTGAATGCAGAATACAGGGTAAAAGGCAGAATACTTGGTAGTGTGGAAGAACAGAGAGATCATGGGGTCCATGTTCATAGATCCTTCAAAGTTGCCACGCACATTGATAGAGTTGTTAAAAAGGCATATGTTGTGTTGGCTTTCCTGAGCAAGTGGATTGATTTTAAGAACCATGAGGTTTAACTGCATCTTCATAGCAGCCTGGTGAGACCACACTTGGAATATTGTGTTCAGTTCTGGTTCCTTCTTTACAGGAAGGATGTGCAAGTTTTAGTGAGCATACACAGGAGATTTACCAGGATGCTGCCTGGAATGGAGGGCATTTCTTATGGAGAACGTTTGAGGGAGCTAAGGCTTTTCTCATTGGAGTGAAGAAAGGGGCGAGGCGACTTGGTAGTGCTGAACAAGATGATGAGAGGCACAGAGAGAATGAACAATGAGAGATTTTTTTCTCCTATTGCTTAAATGGCTGTTACAAGGGGGTATAATTTTAAGGTCAATAGAGGATGGACAAAAGGATAGAGAATGGTATGTGGTTGGAATGCATAGACAACGGTGGTAGTAAAATTAGATACTTTTGGGACATTTAATAGTCTCTTTGGTAGGCACATGAATGATAGTAAAATGACTGGTATGTAGATTAGTTTGATCTTACAGTTGGTTGAAAGGTTGGCATGGCGTCATGGCCAAAGGGTCCTGTGCTGTACTGTTCTGTGTTCTATGTTCCGTGTGGTAAAGTGGGTAATAAGCTCAGATCAGTGTAAAAGGATATGGCATTCAGAAGGAGCTAGTGAACAGGATACAAAATTTGCTTGATGGTTGTAGACAGAGGGTGACGGGAGACATGTTGTTTTTCTGACTGGAGGCATGTGACCAGCGGTGAAGTGGGTCCACTGTTGTTGGTCATTTGGATAAATGGTTTGGATGGGACTATTGGTTTCCTGGTAAGTAAGCTTCTTGGGTGACACTGAAAATGGTGACAAAGTGGTTAGTGGAGAACGTTATCTATGATACAACAGGATGAACAGTACTGCTGGGATAGTGGGCTGAAGAATAGCAGGTGGAGTTTAATTATATATCTGTGAGGTGTTCCATTTTGGTGAAACAAACCAGGGTGGGGCTTGTACAGTTAATGTTCGGGCCCTGGGTAGTGTTGTCAATCAGTGACGTAGGGACGCAAGTACACAGTTCTTTGGAAGTTGCGTCACAAGCAAACAGGCTGGCGTTTGGGATGCTTACCTTCATTGGGCAGAGCATTGAGAGTAGGAGTTGGGATGTCATGTTGTATCTGTACAAGACATTGGTGAGGTCACAATAAAAGCATTGCTGATCAGTAGGAAGTACTCATATGGTTAACTTACCTGCTTTCGGCAAGGACATCAAATATTGTAACCTGGTATGGCCAACATTTGACTCCAAATCCACAGCAATATGGCTGGCTCTGAGGAGCCCTTTGGGTAATTAGCAGTGTGGTCAAAGAATGTTAGTCCAGGCAGTGACAACCACATCTCATGAATGAATTTATGCAAATACATATATCCCTCCCTACCTCTACACACCCCTCCAGCTGCAGCAGTCCGTACTGGCTTTGTAACACTGTTCAGGCCATGACCACTCTCTGTAACATTCTGACCACCTCCAGCACCTTCCCCTTCCCTGCTCCTAACGTGTCATTCAACCCTGACAATGATTCACTTTCCCACTGACCCCCTCCTGCTAGCAAACCCTTTGCAATCCCTTTAACTCTTACTCCAAAAACCCTCTCTCACTTCTGGATTTTAAATACTTTTTGGTGATCTTCTCAACCTCATACTCGATTTTGTTCTGAGTGAGGGACAGGTGTGGGTTTCTCATTGAGGTTGTGTCTGTTTCAATGGAATGTCCTTTTCTTGAGTGTTTTACAAAGTTCATTCAAATGTTTTCCACTGTTCATTTACACACACGTTTCAGTCTTTTTAGCCTATTTACCTTGGTCAGTTCTCCTCTTAAACTCATGTAATTGGCTGTTTTTGTTTTTAATTGTAGTTTGTCCTTTCTGTGATTCACTTTAACATTTTATATTGCTTTAAACTGCACTTTATCACAATTTCCCGGAGGATCTCTCCAGGTGACATTTCTCATTCACTAAGTTTCATCACACAACGGTCAATCTGATATTGTGCAACTGGCTAGGGCTGTAACTATTTGTTATTCAAAGAAACACTGAAAACAATTGTCCAAACTCCCCTTCCAATATCACTGTTTTCAGCGTGATTGACCCAGATTATACGAATTTTGAAGTTTCACTGAATTGTAATTATGCCTTTATTAAAAATTCCAATGAGTTCCTGTTTAATGCAGCGATATGCAATGAAATGCTGTTTGCTGGCCGAAAACTGTTCTGCTGCTTGTGACCTTGGCAAGTAATAGCCTGAGTTTACATTCAGACTGACTTTACTTCATGATCTGCAGCCAAATGCTTTCTCTGTAATGCCTTTGGTATCCATTATTGATAGCGATGTCCATTTTTGCCTGAATTTCTGCAAGGTTGCAAATCATTGAATATTTATGCCCACCTTTTGTTCATCCTGTAACCACGTCACCCTGGTGTCTAACTCTCTTTTATCTCTGTCACAAATCCATCTATCTTATTTAGAGACTTTGTCCATTCCAAAAAAAAAACATATTATATGTTTCCTACAATTTCCTGTCACAAATCTATTCCCTGATGTACAGTTTTAGTTAAACTCTGTCCCTTCCTGTTCCTTTCTGCTTATCTTCAGCCATATGACTGTGTTGTTCCGATGCTCACCTTTCTCTTTGGATTTGGAAAGCTCCTTTCACCTGAACCCTGTCCCTGCATCCGCTCTGTCAGTTTAAAGCCCTGTCCATAAGCTTATTAACATGATTGCCCAGGACACTGGTCCCAGCACGGTTCCAGTGGGACCATCCTAATGGATTATATTTTAAATCGGGTATGGGATGTGGGTGTCTCTGGCTGACCAGCCTTTCTTGCTCAGCCCTAGCTGCCCTTGAGTGGAGTAACTTGCTCGGCCATTTCAGAGGGCAATTGAGAGGCAAACACTTTGCTGTGAGTATGTCGTGCAGACCACATGAGGATGGGCAGATGTCCCCAAGTGTCTTTTTGATTAACCAACGTTATTTTGGACATCAGCAATAGTTTCGTACTTATTAATGGATTGTTAATTGCAATCTTAAAAAAGTATTGACTGCAAATTCCACCACTTCTGATGGTGGGATTCAAACCTGTTTCCAGTGAACATTGGGTGATGTTTTGGATACATGCTCTAGCAATAATACCACTCGGCCATTACTTCACGTGCTCAAAGGTTGCTCATTGCTGAGCACTGATACCAGTGCATCAGGAACCTAAACCTGTTCTTCCAACATAATTGTTTCATTATGAAATCTTCCTGCACTCTGCTAATATCACTCAGTCTCTCACTGAGAGGGTCTAATTGCTGCCTCTGTCAGTGTCTCTCGCTTTTGCAGCTACTCCAGATCCTGAGCGAACAGAATCCTCCAATCCAGAGAGCCGCAACAGCACAGGTCGGGGATGGAGACTGGGATTTTCCAGATCTCTCTGGGACTCGGTGCTATTCTCCCTGTGTAACCCTCACTGCATCAGTCTAATTTCCCATTCTGTCTATTTCTCTGCCTCCTGTCGGTACTCAGGAATTTCCTGACTCAATAGACTTGCCAACTACTGGATGTCTCGTCCATCACCACATTGAATATGGTTGGTCAGCCAGAGAGACAAAGGGCAGGGAGACCTGGAGTCTTCAATCAATCCTGCAGTGAGGTAAGATCACTCACAGTGAACAGAGAAGAGAGGAATGAGAGAGCTCCAAACATCGGCTAACAAAAGATGACATAGATACAGTGCTGGAGGGGGAATATAGTACAGGCACACCCCAGGCTCAATCACTGCCCCTACCGTCAATTCTGTTGTTCTGAGACTCACTAATCCGCAACATTGTATCTGTGGCAAGTCTTGTGGACCAGCGTCTTTAATAATTTTTAACTCCAATAACATTTCCTGTCCCTGTAACCTCCTCCTTTCCCAATAGTCCCTCCACATATTTGAAACGTACTGCATTCCAGAATAAAAACCCTATATCTGTAACTTTCACCAGTGTCTACAACATGCCAATAACTGGAGGTAGAGCCATGCTGCACAGAAACGGTTCTTTGGTCCAACTAGTCCACGCTGTCCAGAGTTCCTGAACGAGTCGCATTTCCCTGCATTTGATCCATATCCCTTCAAACCTTCTCCTCTCCATGTACCTGCCCAAATGTCTTTCCCAAGTTCTTATTGTGCTTTTCTCTACCACGTCCCCTGGAAGTTCATTCTCTACCTGCACCATCCTCTGTTTGGATTTTTTTCCTCCAAACCCTTTTAAGTTTTTTCTCTCCCATCTCATAATTATGCCCTCTAGAACACAGAACATAGAACATAGAACATAGCAACGTGGTACAGGCCCATCGGCCGTCAATGTTGCGCCAACCTGTGGAACCAATCTGAAGTCCATTATACTTCCCTAATCCATTCTCCACCACATGCCTATCCAACGACCGTTTAAATACCCTTAAGGTTGGTGAGTCTACTACTGTTGCAGGCAATGCATTCCATTCCGTGACTATTCTGAGTACCACTGGCATCTGTTCCATATCTATTAATTAATAATATTAATATCTAGCTCAACTTAAAGCTATCTCCCCTCGTGCTAGGCATCGCCTTCCGCCGGAAAAGGCTCTCACTGTCCAACCCATCTCACCCTCTGATTATCTTGTATGTCTCAATCAATTGGCCTCACATGTCTTCTCTCGAACAAAAACAGATTCAAGTCCCTCAGCCTTCCTCATAACTGGAGGTTATGAACTTCGTCCCTCCGTACCAGGTAACATCCTAGTAAATCTCCTTGGAACATTTTCCAAATCTTTCACATCCTTCATCTAATGCAGTGATCTGAACCAGAGGCAACTCTCCAGATGTGGCTGCACCAGAGTTCTGTACAACTGCAGCATTATCTCATGGTTCTGAAACTCCATCCCTGTACCAATAAAAGCTCACATGCTGAATGCCTTTTTAACAACCCTATCAAATTGGGTGGCAACTTTCAAGGATCTATGTACATGAACACAGGGATCTCTCTGCTCATCTGCACTACCAAGATCTGCTTTACCCACATCCACCTGTTTGGTCACCTCAAAGAAGTCAATAATGTTTGTGAGGCATGACCGACCCTTCACAAAACTGTGCTTACTATCCGTCATCAACTTATTTATCTCCAGATGGTTATAAATGCTAGCCTCTTTTACAAGCCTTCCCAACATTTTACCCTGAATGAAAGTAAGGCTCACAGGTCTATAATTACCAAGGTTGTCTCTATTCCCTTTTACGGACAAGGGGACAACATTTGTTGTCCTCCAGCCTTCTGGCACTATTCCCGTAGACAATAACGACATAAAGATCAAAGCCAAAGTCTCGGCAATCTTCTTCCTGGCTTCCCAGAGCAGCCAAGGATAAATCCCATCTGACCTAGTGGACTTACCGATTGTTACACTTTCCAGAATTCCTAACACCTTCTCTTTCTGCAGTTCAATCCCATCTAGTTATGGACTCCACTACCCTGGGGTAAAGACCTTGTCTAATCAACTTACCTGCAACCCTTATGGTTTTCTAAACCTCTATAAGGTCACCCCTCAGCCACCTCCACCAATGGAAATGCGAAAGACAATGATATAAATATTTCTGCTCCTGTCCCTGCC
Organism: Chiloscyllium punctatum; assembly: GCF_047496795.1. Classification (NCBI taxonomy): domain Eukaryota; kingdom Metazoa; phylum Chordata; class Chondrichthyes; order Orectolobiformes; family Hemiscylliidae; genus Chiloscyllium; species Chiloscyllium punctatum. Next base: position 42,207,502 of record NC_092788.1, read on the forward strand.
ACTACTTTGCCACAATGTTCTGGGATACATTTGTTCAGGATCTAGGGCTTTCTCTACATTTGTGTTCTGAGACCTCCAGCAACACCTCTTCTGAAACGGGGACTCTTTACAAGCCATCACTGTTTCTTCCCTTTGTTTCCTAGTCTTTGTCCGCAGTACGTTCTGACATGAAATGCTCATTTAGGCCCTTGCCTATCTCCTGTGTGTCTACAATTGGATGGCCTCACTGATTTTTGAGGAGTCCTAGTATCTGTCCAGTTGTTTTTGTGCAGTTGTATGCGGTAGAAAAATATTTGCATTTTCCTTAGCCTTATCTGCCAAATCTATCTCATCCCCCTACGTTGCTTTCCAGCATATCCAGCCTCTCCGATTCTGTCAAACCCTCCAGTATCAGTAACATCTTCTACAATATTTGTTCCATTTACAGTTTCAGGAAATACTTCTTCAATCCGGATGATCAGAATTCTATGCAGTACTCCAAAGCTGTGCTGACTGTCCGTAATCAATCATTGCCGTTGTAAATGCATGTAACTCATGTCCCGCAGGATCACTTCCAACAATGTACGCGCCACTGACATCAAGCTAATTGGTGTTTATCTCCATGGCTTTCCCTCGTAGCTTTTCCTAAACACTGGCACAACATTAGCCCCTCCAGGCTCCCTGGTCATCACCCGTGGCTGTCAGTGATAGAAAAATCTCTTTATGGGACACACAATGTCTTCCTGAGCTTCGCACAATATCCTGGGATGTGCTTGATTAGTTCCCATGGAATTGTCTCCCTTATATGCTTTTAAAAACCTCCAGTACCTCCTATTATGTGGGGTCTTGTGAAGACATCACTGTTTATTTCCCTGACATCCCCTTGTCTTTCTCCACAGCAATTTCAAACATGATATTTTTGGTTAGGATTTCACCCATCTCCTGTGGTTCCACACTTGGATGGCCCCATTCATCTTCAAGGAGCCATACTCTGCCCCTAGTTAATCTTCTATTGTTAATATACTTGTAGAATCTCTTTGGATTTTCCTCAGCCTGATCTGCCAACCCTTTTTGTTGTCCCCTTTGTGCCCTCCTAATTTCCCTTTAAGTGAATTACTCCACCCACAATGTTCTTCGATGGATTCCCTTAATCCAGCTGGCTATATGTGACATGTGTCCCCTTTTTGTTGAGCAGAACCTCAATACCCCCAGTCATCTAGAGTTTCCTACGTGTGTCAGCATTGTCATTGACACTAACAGGAATATGATGGCTCTGAACTCTCATTTTAACTCCCTTTTGAAAGCTTCCCACCTGCCTGACGTCCCTTTACCTGCACATAGCCTCCACAATCAATTGATAAAAGCTCTTGACTAATAACATCTGGATTGAGGAAAGGCCACTTTTGATCTTTAACTTGTGGACCAGGTTTTTCCTTTTCCATCGCTATTCTCCAACTAATACGACTGTGATCACTTTGCCAAAGTGTTGCCCCACTAACAACTCAGTCCCTTTCACTACTTTGTTTCCCAAGGCGAGGTCAGGTTTTACCTCTTCCTGCAGTCCGACCATTTACATTTGGACTGGGACAGCTTTCTTGTACATGCCGAACAAATTCCTCGCATCGAAGCTCTGAACACTCCAGCAGTCCGAGTCTAGGTTTGTAAAGTTAAAATCCCTGACCATTACAATCCTATCATTCTTACAGATCTCTGAGATCTCCCGTCATATTTGCTGCTCAAATTCTCGCTGACTGTTGGGGGCCTGTATTACAGTCATATCAAACTGATAACCCATTCTCATTTCTCCGTTGCACCATTATATCTTCACTGGGTGATCCCCAGGAATATCCTGTCTCATTAATGCCGTAATGTTTTCACTGATCAGAAACTCCAATACCCCTCCTCTCTCACCACCTGTTCTGGCCTCAACCTTCAGATTGTAGCCTGAGACCATCCCCCTCACGGTGGACAACAGCCTCACCTTTTATGTCATCTGCAAACTTACAAATGATACCTTGTGCTTTCACATCGAGTTATTAATGCACATAATACTGTTCAAAATAATTAGAGTAATAGATCGAGTCAATAGCCAGAGACTTTTCCCCAGGGCAGGATTGACTGGTACGAGAAGTCATCGTTTGAAGATATTAGGAGGAAGGTATAATGGAGACATCAGAGGTAGGTTCTTTACGCAGAGAGTTGTGAATGCATGGAATGTGTTGCCAGCTGAGGTGGTGGAAGAAGAGCCACTGGGGACACTTTCGCGACTGATGGACAAGCACATGGATAGGAAAGAGTTAGGGGTGCATAGGTTAAGTTACGATATTTTACATTAGGATTAAGACTCGGCACAACTTCGTGGGCCTAAGGCCCTGTTCTGTGCTATACCTTTCTATGTTCTATGTTCTATAATAACCAGCAATGGTTGCTGCCCAGATCCCTGTGGTACACCCGCTTTTGAAAGAATTTCAAACACAAAACTTACCCTCCACCGTTGTGCATCCAGGTTGCCAAATTGCCTTGGATCCCATTGGTCTGTTGGACCAGCGTTCCATGTGGGACCTTGTCAAATGCCTTAATGAATTCCATGTAACACACATCTTCTGCACTGCCCTCATCAAAATCCTCAATCATAATTTCAAACAAAAATCTCAGCTGAATTTGGGAGAGGATCTTGCTCTACCAAATCCGTGGTGAGTATCCATAATCGATTTCTACCTTTCCAAATGCTGATTCATTCTGTCCCTCAGAATTGTGTCCAATAAGTTCCCTCTCCCTGCTGTCAGATTATCTGCTCTGTAATTACCTGGCCTATCCCTGCTTCCCTTTCTGAATAAAGGAACCACGTTAGTTATCCTCCAGTCATTCTGCACTTCACCCGTAGCCAGCAAATTATTAAATATATCCACGAGGGTTCCAGCATTCTCCTCCTTTACCAGAACAAGGGGGGCGGGTTTGACTTGAACCGGAGGGACATCAGTATCCCTGGGGGAGATTTACTTGTTTTATCGCAGTGGGTTTAAACTAGTTTGGCAGGGTTTTGGACTCTGAGTAAGAGAATGCCCATTGACCAGCCAAGTGAAAAATGCATCAACCTTCAAGAGCAAGTTTTCTATCCAGGATATCGAGGGGCACAGTCAAGGGAGGGAAAAGACTTTTGATTTAACGCGCATTTATTTCAATGCACAAGGCCTGACTGGTAAGGCAGATGCGCTCAGAGCATGGATTGGCTACGGGTACTTGGATATTATAGACATAAAAGAAACATGGCTGAGCGAAGGGCAGGACTGGCAGCTCAGTGTTCCAGGATACAGAAGCTACAGGCGGGACAGAAGGACAAGTAAGTGAGGAGGGGAGTTGTCCTTTTGATAAGGGAGGACATAACAACAGTGCTTAGTGAGGATACTCTTTCGGGGTGATCAAATGAGGCCATATGTTAAGACATTACAAACTAAAAAAGGATGGTCAGTCTGCTGGGATATTGTTCTGGACCCCCAAATAGCCAACGGGTACTAGAGGAGCAGATGTGAAGAGAGATTGCAGGTACCAAAAGAAATAATAGGTCAGTATTGGTTGGAGATTTGAACTTCCCCTGTATTGACTGGACCACCCAGTGTGTAAAAGGCCCATATGGGGTGTGATTTGTCAAATGTGTCCAAGAAAGTTTCCCAGATCGATATGTGGAGGGCTGCACTCTACTCAGGCGGCTTCAAACGAGATCTCCCCTCAGAAAACGGGGTCGGGCAAGTGACTGAATTGGCAGTCGGAGAGCACTTTATGTCCAGTGACCACAGCTGTCTTAGTTTAACATAGTTATTGACAAAACTCAGACAGGTCCATATATTAAGGTCTTAAACTGGAATAGGGCCACATTTGGGGCCATTTGGCAGGATCGAGCAGATGTTTATTTGGTGACTTAAAAATCACACAACACCAGTTATAGTCCACCAGGTTTATTTTGAAGCACCAGCTTTTGAAGTGCAGGTAATCATTCTTAAAGATGAAAACTGAAACTAAATGTGTTTGGTATTACATTCCATGACCCTGCTATCCTGTTGTTATAAATCCTGTGCCTTATGATTGTGCTTCACCTGATGAAGCAGAGCTCTGACATCTAATGCTTCCAAATAAACTTTTTGGACTGTAAGCTGGTTTTGTGAGATTTTTAAGGTTGTTCATCCCAGTCCAACACCGGCTCCACCACATCATGCTCCCATCAACTGGGTGAGTCTGTGTGAAGGAAAAGGAATGACTGGCAAATGGGAGGCTTTCAAAAGTGTGATCTCAAGAATCCAATATGTCTCTGATTGAGTGAAGGGAAAAGCTGGCAGGTTTAGGGATCCCTGTCTGATGGGGGATATTGACGCTCTGTTCAATAAAAAGAAGAAGGCACATATTGTCTTCAATGTGTCTGTATCTACGTAATCTCTTCCAGTCCTAAATACACGATTACTCGGTGGAGACTTTACAATCCTCACAGGATTCACCACTCCCCATCTGGAGAATCCACTGAAAGCCTATGATTCTCTCGATACAGTTCTGACAAGACTCACTATCTGTGTAACGTCATCCCATCGCTAACACACAACCTATCAATGTGAACTCCTCCTGTATCTCCATCCAGTTACTCATCTCCATAACCTTCTCCAACTCTTACACCCCTACCTGTGTAAATGTCACCTTCCCACTTTGACCAAACTGGAGAAGGTTACAAATGCTCCCTTATCTGTGAAACTGTCTCCAACCAAGGTTACTGCCCTTCTGGAATATCTGTCAGTGTCCACACCCTTCATATCTAAATAATCTGCAGAAGGAATATACATCTTCAGTCACGACTACCCTCCATATCTCCATAGAACAGTACAGCATAGTACAGCATAGTACAGGCCCTTCAGCCCTCAATATTGTGTCCATCTTTTACCCGTCTCTAAGATCAATCTTACCTGCAAACCATTCAAGGAACAAAGAAAATCACAGCACAGCAACAGGCTCTTCAGTCCTCTAAGCCTTCACCAATCCAGATCCTCTGTCGAAACCTGTCGCCTATTTTGTGAGGATCTGTACCCCTTTGCTCCCTCCCCATTCATGCATCTGGCTGGATACATCTTAAGTGACATTATCGTTCCCGCCTGTACCACCTCTGCTGGCCACGCGTCCCCTGTCCCCATCACCCTCTGCATAAAGATCTTTCCAGCCTATCTGCCCTAAACCTTTCCCCTCTCGCTTTGAACTCATGACCCCTAGTAATTGAGTTCCGCACTCTGGGGAAAAAAGCTTCTTGCTATCCATCCTGTCTATACCTCCCATGATTTTGCAGACCTCAATCAGGCCCCCAGTAAACCTTCATCTTTCTAATGAAAATAATCCGAATATATTCAATCTCTCCTTATTGTTAGCGCCCTCTATACCAGGCAACTTTCTGGTGAACATCCTCTGCACCCTCTCCAAAGCATGCACCTCCTTTTGGTAATGTGGCGACCAGAACTGTATGTAATATTATAAATGTGACCAATCAAAGTCATATACAACTGTAACGTGACCTGCCAACTTTTGTACACGATACCCCTTCGAATAAAGGAAAGCATGCCATATGCCGCCGTGACCAATTTACTGTCCTGCGTTGCCACGTTTAAAGAGCAATGGGCCTGAATACCCAGATCTCAGTGTACATCAATTTCCCCCAGGACTTTTCCATTTACTGTATAGTTCACTTTCCAATTAGATCATCCGAAATGCATCACCTCGCATTTGTCTGGATTGAACTCCATCTGCCATTTCCCAGCCCGCCTCTCCAATCTATCTATATTCTGCTGTGTTCTCTGACAGTCCCCTTCTCTATCTGCTACTCCACCAATCTTAGTGTCATCTGCAACCTGCTAATCAAGGAACCAATATCTTCCACCAAACCGTTGATATGTATCACAAGCGACAGTGGTCCCAGCACGGATCCCTGTGGAACACCACTGGTCACAGCTCTCCATTTTGAGAAATTCATTTTGCTATCATTCATGTGTCTATCTAAAAATTACTTAAATGTCCCTAATGTATCTGACTCTACCACCCACACTGGCAATACATTCCACTCACCCAACACACTCTATGTAAAGAAGCTACCTCTGACATCTCCCCTCAACCTTCCTCCAATTACCTTACAATTCTGCCTCCTAGTTATAGCCATTTTCGCACTGGGAAAAATCTCAGGCCACCTTATGTCTGCCTCTCATAATCTCGTACCTCTATCAAGTCACTTCTCATCCTTTTTCATTCCAAAATTAAAAGCCCAGGATTCCTCAACCTTTCTTCGTTAGGCCTCCCCTCCAGACCAGGCAACATCCTGATAAATCTCCTCTGCAACCTCTCCAAAACTTCCACATTTTTCCTGTAATGAGGCAAACAGAACTGAACACGATATTCTAATTGTGGTCTAACAACAGGATGTATCGAGCTGCAACATAACCTCACAGCTCTTAAACTCAAGGCCCCTGCAAACGAAAGCTGACACATCATTGGCTTTCTTAACAACCCTAACAACGTGGTTCGCAACTGTGAAGGATCCCTGGACATTGACCCAAGATATTTCTGCTACTCCTCACTGTCAAGAATCCTGCAGTAACCCTGTAAAATATTTCTGCAGAATCCTTCAAACGTAAACCCTCCCTATTTTGGTATTTTCCTCCAGTCCCCACTGCACTCATAAACTGTGAAACCTCTTCCAGTCCCTACAATCCTCCTTAGCTCTGTAACCTCTGTAAGCATGTAGTTGTAGGCGTGTGGTTTAGACGGTGGGTTAGAAATCCATTGGGGCTTGCCCACACACGTTCGAACCCTGCCCAACAGGGTGGTGGGTTTGAGTGGTGCCAGTGTCCGGAGGTGTTCTCTAACCTGCTCTGTGAGAAGTTGTCCCATGTCCTCAATGTACGAGAGTCTCCACAAAAAGTCTCCAGGATACCTGAAAATCAACCCAACGACTTGTTGCCAAACATTTCAACTCCCCCACCCACTCTGCCGAAAACATGCAGGTCCTGGGCCTCCTCCAACCGCCATTCCCTCACCACCCGACGCCTGGAGGAAGAACGCCTTTTCTTTTGCCTTGGGACCCTTGAACCCCATGGCATCAATGTGGACTTCACCAGTTTCCTCATTTCCCCTTCCCCACTTACCGCAGTTCCAACCTTCCAGCTCAGCACCATCCTTATGACCTGTCCCACCTGTCAATCTTCCTTCCCACCAATCTGCTCCACCCTCCTCTCTGACCTTGAACTCTTACCCCATCTCCAAACACCTATTGCACTCTCAGCTACCTTCACCCAAATCTCACCCCCTTCCCATTTATCTCTCCACCCCCAAGTCTCCCAGCCTCATTCCTGATGCAGGGCTCCTGCCCGAAACGTTACTTCCCTGCTTCTCGGATGCTGCCTTACCTGCTGTGCTTTTCCAGCACTACACTCTCAACTCTAATCGCCAGAAGCTGCAGACCTCAATGTCTCCTGTTTATCAGATGGGTCAATGCAGTGAGGAATGGCAGATGGAGATTAATTTAGATAAATGTGAGGTGCTTCATTTTGGAAAAGCAAATCCTCACAGGATTTATGCACTTAATGGTAAGTTCCTAGGGAGTGTTGCTGAACAAAGAGACCTTGGAGTGCAGGTTCATAGTTCCTTGATAGTGGAGTCTCAGGTAGATAAGATAGTGAAGAAGGCGTTTGGTATGCTTTCCTTTATTGGTCAGAGTATCGAGTATAATCCCACCTAGTCTAGTTCCCTGGATCTCAGTTTCTCCTTGGCAAAATTATCGTTTTCTAGAGTGAATACCGTCGAAAAATATTAATTTAATGCTTCCCCTATCTCCTCTGACTCCACACACAATTTCCCATTAATATCCTTGATTGGACCTTATCTTGCTCTTGTCATTCTTTTATTCCTTAAATACCTATAGAAGTCCTTAGGGTTTACCCTGATCCTATCCGCCAACAGCTTCTCATGTCTCCTCCTGGCTCTGAGTTTCCACATCTCATCCTAACATAAGCCTCCCTCTTCCTCTTGACCAGAGATTCCACATCCTTCATAAACCACGGCTCCCGCGCTCTACAGGGAGAGCCTGTTGACAGGTACATACTTATCTCGGACACTCAGGAGGTTTCCCTTGAATAAGCTCCACATTCCTGATCTGCCCATCCCCTGCAGATTCCTTCCCCATCCTACGCTTCCTAAATCTTGCCGAATCGCATCGTAACTGCCGTTCCCCGAGCTGTAAATTTCGTGGAAGTGTATAACTGTTTGATGACAGGAGACAGGGTGGTCAAGAAGGTTTGAGTGAGTGTGTTTCTGTGTATATGTGGTTAATGAAACGAGACAGTTTGGTGTGTGTGTGTGTGTTTGTGTATATCTGACCAATGGCTGGAGGCAGGGTGTTCATGGAGTGTTGCGTGTGCTTGTGTGCGTTTGTCAGTTTCTGCGTATATCTGTTTCATGGCAGGGGGCAGGGTGGTCGTGGAGAGCATATTTGTTGAGTTTCTGTGTCTATGTGCTTACTGGTAGGAGACAGGGTGGTGGTGGAGGGTAGACTGTACTTGTTTCTATATCTATGTGCTTACTGGCAGGAGTCAGGGTGGGGGTGGAGGGTTGTGTATGTATGTGTGTTTCTGCGTATATCTGTTTAAGGTCAGGAGGCAGGGTGTTCGTGGAAGGTTGTATGTGTTTCTGTGTATATCTGTTTACTGGCTGGAGACAGGCTGGTGGTGGAGGTTTATGTGTGTGTTTCTGTGTATACCTGTTTAATAGCAGGATACAGGGTGGTGGTGGAGTATAGTATGTGTGTTTGTGTGAAAATCTGCTGAATGGCAGGAAATAAGGTGGTGGTGGAGGGTTGTGTGTGTGTGTGTGTTTCTGCATACATCGGTTTAATAGCGGGTGACAGGGTCGGAGTGGAGGGTTGTGTGTGTTTCTGGGTACATCTGATCGATGGTAGAAAACAACTTGGTGGTGTAATGCCGTGTGTGCGTGTTTCTGTGTATATCTGTTTAATTGCAGGAGACAGGATGGTAGTGGAAGGTTGTGTGTGTGTTTCTGTGTATAATTGATTTATGGAAGCAAACAGGGTGGTGGTGGAGGGTTCTCTATGTGTGTGTTTCTGTTTTTATCTGTTTAATTGCAGGAGACAGGCTGGTGGTGGAGGCTGGTATGTGTTTGTTTCTGAGTACATCTGTTTCATGGCAGGAGACGTGATGGCGGTTGATGGTTGTGCATGTTTACCTGCACATATCTGCTTAATGGAAGAAAACAATGTGCCTTCGTGCCGCTGTGTGTGTATTTCTATGTATATCTGTAATGGCAGGAGACAGGGTTGTGGTGGAGGGTGGTGTGTGTGTGTTTCTGCGTATATCTGTTTAATGATAGGCGAGAGAGTGGTCGTGGTGGTGTGTGTGTGTTTTTGTGTATATCTGTTCAATGACAGGAGACAGTGTGGTGGAGGATTGCTTGCATGTTTCTGTAAATATCTGTTTAATTGCAGGAGACAGGGTGGTTTTGGAGGTTGGTGAGTGTGTGTTTCTGTATATAACTGTGTAATGAATGTAGACAGGATTGTTGTGGAGGTTGTGTTTCTGCTTAATGACAGGAAACAAATTGGTGGTCAATGGTTGTGTGTGCGTGTGTGTGCGTGTGTGTTTCTATGTATGAATGTTTAATGGCAGGAGACAGGGTGGTGCTGAAGATATGCATTTATGTTTCTGTATATATCTGTTTAATTGCTGGAGACAGGGTGGTGGAGGAGGGTGGTGTGTCTGTGTGTTTGTGTGAATATATGTTTAAATGCAGGAGACAAGGTGGTGTTGGAGGAATTGGGTGCACGTGTTTTGGTGTATATCTGTTTAATGACAGGACACCGGGTGGTGCTGGAGGGTTGTCTATATGTTTCTGTAAATATCTGTTTAATTGCTTAATGACGGGAGACAGACTGGTGTTCGTGGAGGGTTGTGTGTGTGTTTCTGTGTATAGCTGATTAATGCAGGAAACTGAGTGGTTTTGGAGAGTTCTGTATGTGTCTGTGTTTCGGTGTATATCTGTTTAATGGCAGTAGACAGGGTAGAGGTCGAGGGTTTGTGTGCATGTATTTCTGTTTATATATACTCAACGGCAGGACAACAGGGTGGTGTTGGAGGGTTCTGTGTGTGTTTCTGTAAATAACTGATTAATGACTTGAGACAGGGTGGTGCTGAAAGTATGCGTGCATATTTCTGTCTATATCTGTTTATTTGCAGGGGACAGGGTGGTGGAGGAGGATGGTGTGTGCGTTTCTGTGTATCTATGTTTAATTGCAGGAGACAGGGTGGTGGTGGAGGGATTTGTGTCTGTGTTGTTGTGTGTATCTGTTTATGGGAAGAAGACAGGGTGGTCGTGGAGGTTTGTGTATGTGTGTGTGTATCTGGTAGATCTGTTTAAGAGCTGGAGACAGGGTAGTGGTGGAGGGTTGTGTGTATGTGTGTATTTCTGTATATCTCTGCTCAATGGCAGGAGAACAAGGTGGTGTTGGAGGATTGTGTGTGTGTTTCTGTGTATATCTGGATATTGGCAGGAGAAAGGGTGGTGGTCGAGGGTTGTGTGTGTGTGTATTTCTGCATATACCTGCTCAATGGCAAGAGAACAAGGTGGTGTTGGAGGTTTGTGCGTAGGTAGGATGTTCGTGGAAGGTTGTATGTGTGTTTCTATGTATATCTGTTTAATGGCAGGAGACAGGGAGGTGGTCGAGTGTAATGCATGTGTGCATTTCTGTGTATATCTGCTCAATGGCAGGAGACATGGTGGTCTTGGAGGGTTGTGTGAGTGTGTGTTTCTGTTAATATCTATTTAAGGGCTGGAGACAGATTGGTGGTGGTGTAGTGTCTTGAGTGTGTGTTCCTGTGTCTATCTGATTAAAGGCAGGAAACACGGTGATGGTGGAGGGATGTGTGTGTTTCAGTGCATTTCTGTTTAATGACAGGAGACAGGGTGGTGTTGGAGGAATGGGTGTGCGTGTTTCTGTGTATATCTGTTTAATGACAAGAGACCGGGTGGTGGTGGAGGGTTGTCTATATGTTTCTGTAAATATCTGTTTAATTGCTTAATGACAGGAAACAAATTGCTGTTGAAGAGGTGTGTGTGTGTGTGTGTGTGTGTGTGTACGTACGTGTGTGTGTGTGTGTCTGTGTGTGTGTACGTACGTGTGTGTGTCTGTGTATGTCTGTTTAATGGCAGAAATCAATGTGGTGGTGGAGGGTTGTGTGTGTGTTTCTGTGTATGTCTGTTTAATGGCAGGAGTCAGGGTGTTGCTGTCGAGATGTGTGGGTTCTGTTTAGATCTGTTTAATCACCGGAGAGTGTGTGATTGGGGAGGTGTGTGTGTGGTTATGTGTCTATCTGATTAATGGCAGCAAACAGGCTGGTGGTGGAGGGTTCTGCATGTGTGCGTGTTTCTGTGTATATCTGTTTAATGGCAGGAGAGAATGGTGATGGAGGATTGTGTGTGTATTTCTGTGTGTAGCTGTTTAGTAGCAGGAGGCAGGGTGGTGATGGAGGGTTGTGTGCGTATATCTGTGTATACCTGTTTAATAGCAGGAGACAGGGTTCTCATGGATTGTTGTGTGAGTGTGTTTCTGTATACATCTATTTAAGGGATGGAGACAGGTTGGTGGTGGAGGATAGTGTGTGTGCGTGTTTCTGTGTATAACTGTTTAATGACAGGAGATAGTGTGGTGGAGGAGGGATGTGTGTGTGTTTCTGTCTATATCTGTTTAATGACAGGAGACAGGGTGGTACTTGAAATATGTGTGTATGTTTCTGTATATATCGGTTTAATTGCAGGACACGGTGGTGGAGGAGGCTGATGTGTGAGTGTTTCGGCGTAAATCTATTTAATGGCAAGGGACAGTGTAGTGGAATGTAGTGTGTCTGTGTTTCTGTGTCTATGTGCTTACTGGCAGGAGACAGGATGTTCTTGGAAGGTTTGTGTGTTTCTGCGTATATCTGTTTAATGCCAGGAGACAGGGTGGTGCTCGAGGGATGTGTGTGTGCATTTCTGTGTATATCTGCTCTGTGGCAGGAGACAGGGTGGTGATGGAGGGTTGCATGTGTGTTTCTGTGTATGTCTGTATAAGTGCTGGGGACAGGGTGGTGGTGGAGAGATATGTGTGTGTTTCATTGCATATCTGTTTAATTACAGGAGACAAGGTAGTGGTAGAGCGATGTATGGATCTGTGTTTCTGTGTATATCAGTTTACTGACAGGAGACAGGGTGGTGGTGGAGGGTTGGGTATGTGGGTGTGTTTCAGTGCATATCTGTTTAATGATGGGGACAGGGTGGTGTGTGTATGTTCCTGTGTTTATCTGTTTAATGACAGGAGACAGGGTGGTGGTGAAGGGTTGTCTGCATGTTTCTGTAAATTTCTGTTTAATAGCAGGAGACAGTGTGGTGATGGAAGATGGTGAGTGAGTGTTTCTGCCAGAGACAGGGTGTTGCTAGAGTTTTGTGTGTGAATTTCTGTATGTATCTGTTTAATTGCAGGAGACAGGGTGGTCATGGAGGGTTGTGTGTTTGTTTCTGTGTATATCTGCTAAATGACGGGAAAGAAATTGGGTGTCAAGGGTTGTGCATGTGTGTGTGTGTTCCTGCGTATGTCTGTTTAATGGCAGGGGACAGGGTGGTGGTGTCGAGATGTGTGTGCGTTTCTAGTTATACCTGCTTAATCGCTGGAGAGAGAGTGTGCGTGTATGTGTGTGTGTTTGGTTCTGTGTATATCTGTGTAATGGCAGCAGACAGGATGATCGTGGAGGCTTGTGTGTGCGTGTTCCTGTGTATATCTGTTTAATGGAAGGAGACAGAGGTCGTTTAGTCTTGTGTGTATTTCTGTGTTTATCTGTTATTGACAGGTGGCAGGGTGTTAGTGGAGGATTGTGTTTGTGTGTTTCTGTGTATATCTGATTAATGGCAGGAAACCGGGTGTGGTGGAGGGTTTTGTGCATGTGTTTCTGCATATATTTGTTTTATGGCAGGAGACAGGGTGGTGGTGGGAGGTTGTGTGCTTGTGTTTCTGTCTATATCTGTTTAATAACAGGAGACAGATATTGGTGCAGGTTGGTGTGTATGTATTTCTGCATATCTCTGTTTAATGGTGGGAGGCAGGGCAGCGATGGAGGGGTGTGTGTGTGTGTTTATGTGTATATCTGTTTACTGGCAGAAAACAATGTTTTGGTGAAGGGTTTTGTGTGTGTGTGTTTCTGTGTAAATCTGTTTAATGGCAGGGAACAAATTGGGTGACAAGGGTTGTGTGTGCATGTGTGTGTTTTTCCATGCATATCTGTTTAATGGCAGAAAACACTGTGGTGGTGAAGGGTTGTGTGTGTGTTTCTGTGTATGTCAGGTTAATGGCATGAGACGGGGGTTGGTGTCGAGATGTGTGTATGTTTCTGCTTATTCCTGTTTAATTGCCGGAGAGTGTGTGATGGTGGACCATTGTGTGTGTGAGTGTGTGTGTTTCTGTGTAATGGCAGGAGAACGAATGGTCGTGGAGGGTTGTATGTATGTGTTTCTGTTTATATCTGTTTAATGGCAGGAGACAGTGTGGTCGTGGATGATTGTGTGTGTGTGTGTGTTCCTGTGTATTTCTGTTTAATCACAGAACACAAAGCAGACATGGAGTGTTTTGTGTGTGTGTTTCTGTTATATTTGTTTCATGGCAGGAGACAGGAAGGTGATTTAGAGTTTTGTGTGTTTTTCTGTGTGTATCTGTTTGTTGACTGTAGTTAGGGTGTTAGTGGAGGGTTATGTGTGTGTGTATGCGTGTGTGTGCTTCTCTGTCAAAACTGCTTAATAGCGGGAGACAACGTGGTGGTGGAGGGTTGTGTTGTGTGTTTCATTGGATATTTGATTAATGGCAGGAAACAGAGATTTGGTGGAGGGTTGTGTGTGTGTGTTTCCATGTATATCTAGTTAATTGAAGGAGACAGCGTGATGATGGAGGGTTGAGTGTGTTTTTCTGCATATATCTGTTTAATGGCAGGAGACCGGCTTGTGGTGAAGGTTGTGTGCTTGTGTTTCTGTCAATAACTGTTTAATAACAAGAGACAGATATTGTTGTGGGTTGGTGTGGATGTGTTTCTGTGTATCCCTGTTTAATAATTTGAGACAGGGTGGCGATGGATGGTTGTGTACATGTGTGTTTTATTTATATATCAGTTGAATTGCAGGAGACAGCGTGTTGTTAGACGGTTGTGTGTGTCCATTGCTGTATATTTCTGTTTAATGGCAGGAGACAGAGTTGTAGAGGGGGATTGTGTGTGTGTTTCTGTATATATCTGATCAATAGCAGGAACCAACTTGGTGGTGAAGGGTTGTGTGTGTGTGTTTCTGTGTACACCGGTTTACTGACAAAAGACTACGTGGTGGTGCAGGTTGGTTTGTCTGTGCTTCTGTGTATATCTGTTGTGGTCCTGTTCACCGAGCTGGGAATTTATGTTGCAGACGTTTCGTACCCTCTCTAGGTGACATCCTCAGTGCTTGGGTGCCTCCTGTAAAGCCCTTCTGTGATGTTTCCTCCAGCATTTATAGTGGTTTATCTCTGCCGCTTCTGGTTGTCAGTTCCAGCTGTCCGCTGCAGTGGCCGGTATATTGGGTCCAAGCTGATGTGTTTGTTGATAGAATCTGTGGATGAGTGCCATGCATTTAGGATTTCCCTGGCTGTTCTCTGTTTGGCTTGTCCTATAATAGTAGTGTTGTTCCAGTCGAACTCATGTTGCTTGTCATCTGTGTGTGTGGCTACTAAGGATAGCTGATCGTGTCGTTTCGTGGCTTGTTGGTGTTCATAGATGTGGATCGTTAGCTGTCTTCCTGTTTGTCTTATGTAGTGTTTTGTGCAGTCCTTGCATGGACTCCATCAAGTCACGTTTCAAAAATCATTTTAATCCACGTGCTCAGACATATAATGAAAAATCTCTGTGGGATGTGAACCTTTAGGTCAGAGGTCAGGACACTACCACCGCTCAACAATAGCCCCTAAAGCTGCAACATGATTCTCCTGTGTGTTTGTTCATCAGCTTTCTTTGAACATACTATGACACACCCCCACAACATAATCGAGACCATCTGTTCCAGAGAAAGTGACACTACCACAGTTCATGGAAGGGAGTCGAATCCAGAGCTCTGCCCCGGGGCAGGGGTGCTATCCACCACACAAGACTTTAACCATGCCCAGAATTTTAAGTGTCAGTTTTCAGCTTTATATGGATTTATTACATTCTGATTAACATTACTGAAAAAGACAGGCAACAGTTTTCATTGTTAAATAAATAAAAGGTGTTAGCCTCAACTATAAGATGATGAGTGTACGTGCTCTGCCAAGCAACTTCTTTAATTGCTTGGCTATGATTTCCAGCTTAAATGGCTATTATCTGTAATCTGCAATATTAGAGCAAGAAATCTTGCAGAAACACTCTGCAATGGGAGGGATCTCGAATAAATATCAAAACTGAACACCAGAGAATAGGAAAGAGCACAATTTCTGGCCAAAAACACTGGCCACTGTTTCCAACCTCTGACATGTGGCTTCCCTCTTCCTGAAATGATTAAGTGATACAAGGCATCGGTTTACTTCCCAGCCTCTCCTTACCCTCTCCTCCCTCTGCTTGCACAAAACAAATCAAGCTTTGATCTTTGGAAAACTCAAGGCCTGAGATATAGACCTTCTGGAGAGGGGAGGGTCTTTGAAACCTGAAGCAGGAGGGTGAGGGGGCAGTAATATCACTCACTGGGCTGAGGTGTGGCAGTTCAACTTTAATATGGATAAATGCGAGGTATTGCATTTTTGTCAAATAAAAAGCGGGGGCTCATGTAATTAATAGTAGTGCGTTGGTAGTGTTGTAGAAAAGAGGGACCCACAGGTGCCGATCGAATTCACAGAAGTTTGTGACACTTATAGACAAGCTGTTTCAGGCTACTTCATTGCTCAGACATTTGGGGTTAGAAATTGAGAAGTCATGCTGAGATAGTGCAGGACATTGATGAAGCCTCTTTTGCAGTACTGTGTTCAGTTCTGTTATTGGAAGGAGATTATTAAGCTGAAGAGTGTTCAGAAGGGATATACCAGGATGTCGCCAGGAACACCTCATCTTCTGCCTCGGGAGCCGACAAACACATGGCATGAACATTGAACTGACTAATTTGCAAATCGCCCCTCGACGACCCAGATCCCAGATCCGACCCTCCGACTCAGATCCACCCTCTCGTGGGAAACTACCTGTCCATCTTCCTTCCACCTATCCGCTCCAACTTCCCACCGACCTCTCACTATCACCTCCTAGCTTCGCCAACCTATCACCAACCTTTACCCCAGCCTCACCCCACCACCCATTTATCTCTCAGCCCATTGACTCCTTCGCAGTTCTGAAGAAGTGCCCTGCCTGAAACGTTTACTCTCTTGCTCCTCGGTTGCTGCCTGACCTTCTGTGCCTTCTCCACTATCATGCTTTATCTACACTGAATTCTCCATCATCTGGAGTCCCCATTGTCACTTAGGTACAATTCTCTGTTAACATATCTATGCTGTCTGTCTGTTGTAACCCCACACTGTCTTAGGTACATATTGTCTCCAGATCATGGCCTATAAAATTTCTCTCAATCTCTTACTGATATTGTCATGCCTCAACAGTAGTTACAGGGTCTATGTTTCCATTTATAAGCAGAGAAACATGTTGGTGTTCCGATAAACCTCTGGCATTACTTTCATATCCAATGCAGACTGAATGGTTACACACAATTAATCTACCAGACTCAACATTCATTCCCTCAGTTACCCTCGCATATCCAATCCAGACTGTGTAAATGTTAATCATTATTTTGAATTTTAATTCAACAATATTGAATTGAAAGGCGTTGGCTGCAGCTATTTGTTCTGTGACTGGAAA
This sequence comes from Chiloscyllium punctatum, assembly GCF_047496795.1. Classification (NCBI taxonomy): domain Eukaryota; kingdom Metazoa; phylum Chordata; class Chondrichthyes; order Orectolobiformes; family Hemiscylliidae; genus Chiloscyllium; species Chiloscyllium punctatum. Next base: position 42,224,412 of record NC_092788.1, read on the forward strand.
TAATGTCAGTCTCCGTGGATCCTAAATGTGTCACTGAAGGGCTTGCCTCTTTTATTAATTAAGGATTCAGTTCAATGTGTTATCCCATAGTATGAGTGGGAACATTGCCGACAGTACAGGGATCAGCAGCGCCAAAGAGACAGGGAGGAGATATCAGAATCTGAGAACATTAGACTGGAATGATCCAACATGGACAGGAGTTTTTCATCTAGTCTTTACTGGCTTTCCAAACCTTGGGTATCATTAGAATGGAGGATCTATGATGTACTGAGTGTTATTCAAGGTGGTTACTATCCCATCCTCGCTATAGTTGGTGTTCCTGGTAAGTCATTCTAACTGTCTATTAAAGCAGTTTAAACTGAACTGTTGTTCACGTTATTGAAATTGGGAAAGGTGGAAGTCATCATTTTCAGCTCCAATGAAAAAATCCCATTGCTTAGAAATTATAATGAGCAGATTACTACTTTCAAATGACTCACCAGTATGCGAGGAGAAACTCTAAAACTTCATAATCCTTCTAGCCCTGAACAGATCGATATCTCCATATCCCCCCCATTCGCTTATTCTGTCCAGTATCACCTTCGTGATATCCCCGTCTCCTCCTCAGCCACAGGGCACCTTCTGAGTAAACCATCATTTGGGCCTCTGTTAAATCCGGAATCACCTGTTTCAAGCCCCTTCTAACCACATGTCAATCACAACATAATTACACTTGAAATGTTTAACTTGTTCTCTTCATAGAAACTGTCTGACGGGAAGATAATTCATGGTGCTCAAGTCATTGACTCATGATCTAGAGCCACAGCATAATAATCTGTTAATATGAATGAAATTGGTGGCTTTGAAGTGAAACCATCATCATTAAGTATAAAAAGCCCATCTGCTTGCCTCATGTCCTTTCGTGAAGGCAATGGGTCATCCTTCCCTGATCAGGTCTCTGTGTGACTGCAAACCCACAGCAATGTGTTTTACTCTTTACTGTCCTGTGGAACAGCTGAACCAGCCTCTCATTTCAAGATAGGCATAACATGTTGGCCTGACCTGTGAGGGAAGAATAGTTTCCCATATTCCTACAGCGCATTTCCATTCAGGTGGGTGACCATTCCTTATTTCAAGTGTATTCTTTCTTAGCCTATTCCCTGAGTGTGATGTCCATCTCCCGTAGCACCTCTGGTGTTGGCTGTATTGATGCTCACATATAGATGTAAGGAACTTTTAAATTCCAGGTCAGAGGCAGTGTAGCTAGAAGGAAAGGCTTCTTACGCCACAAGAAAGTAAAGGAGATGTCTCAGTGAGGAAAAGGAATTATTGTGATAAAACCTGAGAGTGTTGTTGAGGCAGTATTGGGAAATTGTGGACAGATTTTCTTTCCCTTATAAGAAATAATCGTCCTGCCACAGATAGAGTGCAAAGGTTTTTCACCAGACTAATCCCTGGGATGGTGGTAAAATGAGGGGTGAATGACGATTAATCTTTAGCGCTGTGAGAGAATAAAAGATGATTGCATTGAAACTAAAGGATAATGGACAGTCTCTCATGATGTTCTAAACAGATATTGATACGGTGATAAAATCAATGGCTTGTTTTTACTCGGGTTACAAGAGCCTCTGAGGACGTTCCCCTCACCCCATCCCCACTCCCTATATCGATAGAGAGAGAGAGAGCGAGAGAGAGAGAGAGAGTCAGACTTTGAATATAGTGCATTTGGTGTGTGCTCCTACATTAAACATCACGTTATCCAAAATCCTGACAGCAGCCACAATGCCTTCACTCTAAAACAGTTAACTATTCCCATCATCTTCTGACCTCCATGGAGAATATAGATCTGTCTACTCAGAGATGGAAGATGCCTCTTTGAGACTTGATAGAATACATCTGGCTTCCCTCCTCACTGCTAGCAAACCACGTTAAAGTAGCAGATGTTCCACTGGCGATGGACCCACGAGGAACCTCGTACAGCCATTCATGAGTGCAGTCTCTGCTCCATTGGTTTGTTGTATTGGAGCATCAGTGACACCCTCCTGTTCATGTATAACAATCTCGTGGGTCTGAATGGCCTCCTCCAGGTCCCATGAAACAAATTCAAGGCTCTGATTGGACTCTACCTGATCCGGTTTAATAACTCCTTGTACTGACCAGACCCTTTCTCTTCCTGTGGAACAAGCAGGAGTATTGAATGGGCTTCCCCTCTTCTTGTTCAGTAGTTTCGATGAGCTGAATGGCTTCCACATTTCTGTATGTAACCAGCTTGAGATGTTGAATGAGCTCCTCTTTTAACTGTGTCTGACAGCACTGTTACATGAATGTTACCGACACTTTAACAGCACAAGCCTGAATGCTGTCCGGGTCTTCCTGAATACGGAGACAGGCTGCATCAGGAGCTGATGGGAGACAAAATGTTCTGAACATTGTGTAACCCTCAGTGACCATCCCCACCTCCGGTCTTATGTTGGCGAAAGACATTGATGAAGCAGCTGAAGATGTTTATGCTGAGGAAGCTACCCTGATGATCTCCTGAAGAGATGTCCTGGGACTGAGATTTTCGGGCGCCCAAACAGGCATCTTCCTTTGTGCTCTGAAAGACCCCAGCCAGTGGGGAGGGGACACCTGATTCCCATTCAGCTCAAATGACATTCTCAGTCAAATACTGCCTTGATATCAAGGCTCTTCACTATTTGCTGAGCCCCTGTGTTCCCCCCTTGTTCATATCAACAGGTGACAATGTCTGTGTGGGGAGTGTTTTCCTCTCACAGAGGGTAGTGAATGTCAGGAATTATCTTTTCTCGAGAGCTAGGGAAGCTACATCACTGAAAGTATTTTAAAAAGGAGGTGGATGAATTTTTGACCTGAACGAGAGCTGAGAGGATGTGAAGAATTGGACATTAAAGATGAGTTAATATGAACAACAGATCGGTCATGATCGTATACAATGGCTTGATTATCCGAACTACCTGATCCTGTTCCATATTCTGTAATTATAACGTTAATGGTTGCAATTTTCCTGCACGTTCTGTTATTGAACGTTGCAATCAGAGAGAGCTATGTACTTTATGAGTCATCTCTTAGTGAGGTCTTGGGGCTGAATTCACAGTGAATCTGGATCTATACCATGACAAACAAATGAAGCACAAGATGCAGAGAGGAGACACTCTGTAAAGAGACCAGAGTTGTCTTTCGAACCCAGCCTGGGTTTTGAAGTAACATTTTCCAATCCACACCAAACGATGTGTGACAGCCTGGAGGGAATGAATGAGATCCTGTGTTACGGTGGACCATGTATTTGGAGCAAGATGCCCCCGTCAGTACCAGTGCAGGAGTTTTGAGGGGCTGAATTGAACATAGGAACATAGGACTGAGGAGCAGGAGTGGGTCATTAGACACGTTGTCACTGTTCCACAAGACACTAAGATCATAGCTGCTCTGATTGTGGTTTCAGCAGCACTTTTCTGCCTGTATACAATTTTCCTGCATGAACTTGTCTGTCAAATGTTTGAATACAGCACAACGTTGACCAAATGCAATCATCCAGGCACTACAAATGTTTGATAAAGGGAATTCCCACATAAACAGTCCAATAAGAATTTCTAATTCGCGTTCCGATAAATGTTAGAGGGTCACTGTGTCCTTTTCCAGTCCCACTCCTCCACTGATTACAAAAACTTTGAAAGTAGCCAGTTTAGTGTTATGACCAATTGTATAGGACTCGGACTGGGTCATTTTTGAGAAAAATGTGAAATTCAGGAAGTTGAACTCACAACAAATAGTAAACGATAGTGTCCAAAATGTTCTTCTGCCTTTGAAATTATTCTGCTCACACAAGCTGCTGGTATTGGGATTTATTTGTGGAACAGTTGGATTTGGCTGAACTACCTTTGCTTCCAGCAGTGAAGAGATTCCAATGAGTCCTCACCAGGAATCCTTCACGAGTGGTGAAGATAACTCAGGGATTTTATTGTCTCACATTTTGCTATTGGGTGGACAAAGTAAGAGAGAGGGATCAATCAGCTCTGCTTCTCAGGCAGGGAACATTTTTCTCCCTCTCTGTGTTGAACAATAATGTCAACTGAACATCAAACTGGGCCATGTGTGCTCTCCTGGAGCATTCTCTGGAACGGATGATAATGGTCGATATGAAGGTGCATCATCCCTGTTGTTGTACACAGTGTCTTTCATTAGGAAAAAAGAGTCCCTGCTTTCACAGCTGATGACATGTTTATATGCGTCTGTGTAATTTGTAACTATCGGTCGATGTCTATATAATACGTGTGTTGATATCAATACATCTTATTCTTAAGTTTGTTCTCTAGCTTTAAACTCTATAACAAGAGGAAATATGCATCCAGCTGAAACACATTTCAGAAAGTCATCTATGGTTCAAGAAGATTTCTCATCTCAAATCAAAATTATAATCCCCCATAACAAAAGACCTTCCTTCCAGGAATGAGTGAAGGGAAACATCTATGAAAATCTTTTGAAAGGATTATATCGCTTTTCTTAAGTTTAGGCGATCAAAACTGCACACAGTGTATCTGATGTGGTCTCAGCAATGCCCCGTACAGATGTAGTAAAACATTTCTCATTAAACGTGATAACCTTTGCCAGAAACAGCATCATTCCACTTACCTTCCAAATCACTTGCTGCATCTGCAGACTGATTTCATATGATTCATGTCCCAGGAACATGGAAACGGCCAGTATCAGAGAGTTCTGCAATCTCTCTCCATTTAAATTGTTCACCATTGTTTTATCCTTCGTGACACAGTAGACAACTCACCTTATGTTCTTTCTGCTGAAGGTTTGCTCACTAACCTTCCCTGTCTGTATCACATTGCAGACTCAGTACCTCCATTTGACGACATCTTGAATGATCATCTTGGTGATGCGCTAATTGAGCTTTGCGCCATTCAGTTCCCTTCCACCAGATCTTTGATACAGATTATTTGTCATTGATGATCTCACAGTGATCTCTACAGCAGTGCATTAGTTACAGTTTTGCAACCTGAAAATAAATATTTACCTCTACTCTCTATTTCCTGTTAGTGACAGCTTCCCCGTTCCTGTGTAGCACCTAAGTTGGGTTGAATCGTCTCCTCCTGGGCTGTGTAACGTAACTCAACGAGCTGAATTACTTCATTCTCTATTCCTGTATAACTTCTTCGAGGGGCAGAATGGTCTCCTCCCGTCTCATTTTAATGAATCCTGCCTGACTGAAAGCGGTGGTCCCCTACCTTGTAACAGCATCGAGGGGTGGATTGAGCGAACACACATAGGGTAGGGGCAGCAGTATATCTCTGTAACAGCTGCGAGGGCTGTATTGAGGGAACACACAAGGGGTTAGGGAGAGCAGTATATCTCTGTGATAGCCTTGAGGGGGAGATAGAGGGAACAACACATGGAGTAGGTGCAGCAGTACATTCTGTAACAGACTCAAGTGTGGATTGAGGGCACAGTGCATGGGGTGGGGCAGCAATTGTTCTTTTGGCTGCACCATTCAGACTGCTCATAACTAATCCGATTGTGTCTAACTATCCGTATCTGGTCTGTTTCCAATAAACATTGACTCTCCTATCCAGCAAAGATCAGTCAAGCTCAGCGTTGAACATCTTCAATAACCGAGTATAGCAAAGTGAACAAAACTGAACATAACGCTACCAATACTGCCTCAGCAGCGTCCTGTATAACTGCAACATAACTCCCTAATTTTGATGAGGTAAAAACAATGACTGCAGATGCTGGAAACCAGATTCCAGATTAGTGGTGCTGGAAGACCACAGCAGTTCAGGCAGCATCCAAATAGCTTCGAAATCGACGTTTCTGGCAAAAGCCCTCCATCAGGAATAAAGGCAGTGAGCCTGAAGCGTGGAGAGATAAGCTAGAGGAGGGTGGGGGTGGGGAGAAAGCAGCATAGAGTACAATGGGTGTGTGGGGGAGGGGATGAAGGTGATTGGTCAAGGAGGAGAGGGTGGAGTGGATAGGTGGAAAAGAAGATAGGCAGGTAGGACAAGTCCGGGCAAGTCAAGCGGACAGTTACTGAGCTGGAAGTTTAGAACTAGGGTGAGGTGGGGGAAGGAGAAATGAGGAAACTGTTGAAGTCTACATTGATCCCCTGGGGTTGAAGTGTTCCGAGGCGGAAGATGAGGCGTTCTTCCTCCAGGCGTCTGGTGGTGAGGGAGCGGCGGTGAAGGAGACCCAGGACCTCCTTGTCCTCGGCAGAGTGGCAGGGGGAGTTGAAATGTTGGGCCACGGGACGGTTTGGTTGATTGGTGCGGGTTTCCCGGAGATGTTCCCTAAAGCGCTCTGCTAGGAGGCGCCCAGTCTCCCCAATGTCGAGGAGACCGCATCGGGAGCAACAGATACAATAAATGATATTAGTGGATGTACAAGTAAAACTTTGATGGATGTGGAAGGCTCCCCAACACATTCCACCCCGACCTTAAATTTACATGGACCATCTCTGACAGCTCCCTCCCCTTCCTGGACCTCTCCATCTCCATTAATGACGACCGACTTGACACTGACATTTTTTACAAACCCACCGACTCCCACAGCTACCTGGATTACAAGTCTTCCCACCCTACCTCTTGCAAAAATGCCATCCCGTATTCCCAATTCCTCCGCCTCCGCCGGATCTGTTCCCAGGAGGACCAGTTCCAGATTAGATTAGATTACTTACAGTGTGGAAACAGGCCCTTCAGCCCAACAAGTCCACACCGACTCGCCACCCACCCATACCCCTACATTTACCCCTTATCTAACACTATGGGCAATTTAGCATGGCCAATTCACCTAACCTGCACATCTTTGGACTGTGGGAGGAAACCAGAGCACCCGGAGGAAACCAACGCAGACACGGGGAGAACATGCAATCTCCACACAGTCAGTCGCCTGAGGCGGGAACTGAACCCGGGTCTCTGGCGCTGTGAGGCAGCAGTGCTAACCACTGTGCCACCATGTTCCACCACAGAACACACCAGATGGCCTCCTGCTTTAGAGACCGCAAATTCCCTTCCCACGTGGTTAAAGATGCCCTCCAACGCATCTCGTCCACATCCTGCACCTCCGCCCTCAGACCTCACCCCTCCAACCGTAACAAGGACAGAACGCCCCTGGTGCTCACCTTCCACCCTACAAACCTTCGCATAAACCAAATCATCCGCCGACATTTCTGACACCTCCAAACAGACCCCACTACCAGGGATATATTTCCCTCCCCACCCCTTTCCACCTTCCGCAAAGACCGTTCCCTCCATGACTACCTGGTCAGGTCCACGCCCCCAAACAACCCACCCTCCAATCCTGGCACTTTCCCCTGCCACCCCAGGAACTGTAAAACCTGCGCCCACGCCTCCTCCCTCACCTCTATCCAAGGCCCGAAAGGAGCCTTCCACATTCATGAAAGTTTTACTTGCACATCCACTAATATCATTTATTGTATCCGTTGCTCCCGATGCGGTCTCCTCGACATTGGGGAGACTGGGCGCCTCCTAGCAGAGCGCTTTAGGGAACATCTCTGGGACACCCGCACCAATCAACCACACCGCCCCGTGGCCCAACATTTCAACTCCCCCTCCCAATCTGCCGAGGACATGGAGGTCCTGGGCCTCCTTCACCACCGCTCCCTCACCACCAGACGCCTGGAGGAAGAACGCCTCATCTTCCACCTCGGAACACTTCAACCCCAGGGCATCAACGTAGACTTCAACATTTTCCTCATTTCCCCTTCCCCCACCTCACCCTAGTTCTAAACTTCCAGCTCAGCAACTGTCTGCTTGACTTGCCCGGACTTGTCCTACCTGCCTATCTTCTTTTCCACCTATCCACTCCACTATCTCCTCCTTGACCTATCACCTTCATCCCCTCCCCCACTCACCCATTGTACTCTATGCTGCTTTCTCCCCACCCCCACCATCCTCTAGCTTATCTCTCCACGCTTCGGGTTCACTGCCTTTATTCCTGATGAAGGGCTTTTGCCCGAAACGTCGATTTCGCAGCTATTTGGATGCTGCCTGAACTGCTGTGCTCTTCCAGCACCACTAATCCAGAATCCCTAATTTTGATACTCAGTGAAATACACTGATTAAGGCCAATGTACCAAAAGGTTTCTTCACTGCACTGTCTACTTCTGAATCAACTTCCAGAGAACCATACACCTGAATTCCAAGGTCCTTCTGTTCCACTACACTCCTAAAGACCCAACCATTCACCATGAAACTCCAACCTTGATTTGACTTTCTAAAATGCAAGAACTTACACTTTATTAAAATCCATTTGCCATTTCTCAACCCACTTCCCCAGCTGATCAAAATACTGCTGAAATTTCTGAAATTTATGATAACCTTCCTCACTCGCCATGAGACTGCTTATTTTCGTGTCGTCTTCAAACTTACAAATCATGCCTGTACATTATCATCTAAATCATAGACATCTGTGATATGCAGTGATCCCAGCACCATCCCCTGAGGCATTCCACTAGTCACAGGCCTCCAGTCTGACCAGCATTCTTCCTGTATCACCCTCTGCTTCCTACCACCAAGCCAATTTTGTACCTAATTTGCCACCTCCCCCTCAATTCCATGTGATCTCACCTTTCAGAGCAGCGGAACATGCGGACCCTTATTGAGGCCTTACTGGAATCCATATAGACTATGTATACCATCCTGCCCTCCTCAACGTTGCTGGTCACTTCATCAAAGAACTCCAACCAATTTACGAGTCATGATCTCCCATGCACAAAGACGTGCTGAATTTCATGAAGGGCTTTTGCCCGAAACATCCATTTTCCTGCTCCTCGGAAGCTGCCTGGTCTTCTCTGCTTTTCCAGCACCATTCTAATCATACTCCGAATCACATCCTGTCTTTCCAAATGCATGTATATCCAATCTCTCCGAATCTTCTCAAGTAACTTATCCACTAGATTTTAGGTTTGCTGGTCTTTCGTTCCCAGTTTTACCTTTGTAGCCTTCCTTGAATAAGGGCACAGCATTCGCTACCCTCCAGTCATCTGGGACCTGACCAGCGATAATGGAAAAGAACCAACCAGGGCTCCCGCAATTTCTTATCTATCCTCCTGCAGTGTTCCTGGATATATCTGGTCAGGATCAGGAGGTTTTAGAAATACTGCAAAGTCTGAAAAATACGTCTATTTATTTCCTGTACAAACACCAAAAAGTGAGAAAGTGACTCAATGATGGTTAACATCACTAATTAGAAAATTTATTAATCACAGGAAGTGACTTCAGAAGAATTCCAAATATTGTGAAAACCCGTGAATTCTCAGAAGTTTAGAATCCAGAAAAGGAAGGCCATGAAACTGATAAGGAAACCAAAAAGCGAGCATACCTGCTAATAAACAGGAACACAAAGACTGCATAAATCAACGATCTATATTTCAAAGGAAACAAAATAAAAGCAAGGTCAAGTGTGGAAATTTGTAATTGGGAGAGGAGAGTTCATTGTGGAGAACAGGGAAATGGCCAAGAAAATAACCAGTTACTTTGCATCTGTCTCCATGGAGTAATATCCAGGAAATCACCCAGTAATTCCAAGTGACCATATCGGCCTTCTGAAGCTTAAGACAAAAAGTCAATTCAAATCAGTAACAAGGTAGTACTTGAAGATGTAGCTGTATTGAGCATTGCTAAGTCTAACGAAACAGATGTACGTCTCATCAAAACGTCAGAAATGAATCCCCAACAGTAGTATTAATTGCACTGTCGATGTTTTCCTTTACATTCTGCAGAGGACAGAAACTATTGTGGATAAACATGATCCAAGCACTATCGACGAATGGAAGGGATCCAAACAGCTACAAAAGGAAGAAGACATAGTGTGGAGAACTGCAGACCAATTAATCGACATCTGTAGGGAAACTGTTGAAATCTATTACACAGGATGATATTTTTGATATTTAGAAATTAACATCAACAATGGAGAAAATCAGCATGCATTTCTGATAGAGAAATCGTACTTGATAAACTTCGGAATTGTTTGCAGTTGTTTCTTATAACATAGATAATGGGGAACCAGTAGAAGTTGCAGATATTTGATTTTCGCAAGAGTTTCTCAATGAGTCCGTAAATTGAATGAATTTGAAGGGAATTTGGAGGAAGATATGTAAGTGGAAAGTTAAAGTTTGGTTTGCCTTCATTTAAGAGAGTCAGAGCATTGATGTAAACACATGTTGAAGCAGTTTCACAGCGTGTTGATAGGACTATACCTGGAGTATTGTGCACAGTTTTGGTGAGCGAATCTCAAAAAAACATTCTCCAGATTAATCCCTCAGATGGTGAGATTGCCTGATGAGGAAACTCGGCCTGTGTTCTCTAGAGTTTCAAAGAATGAGAGCTGGGTCACAGTGAAATTTTGAAAATTCACAAAACATATGACAAGTTGGAAATGAACAGAACTCTCCCCTCGCTGTCTATTCCACATTAAAGGCAAATAATGGCAGGATCTGGGACAGGCCATTTAAATCTGCAATAAGGAAGAAATTCATCACTTGGAGGGGACTAATTAACACAGGTGCAGGGAAGCCTACTGGCACGCAAGATGAGTGAGAATCTCCAAATATTCGAGAGATTGTCCAGCGGAACAAAATAACCAGGGAACAGGTAGGACTCATTCGTGATTTGCCAAGTTGCAACCAAATCAACTTTAGTGGTAGGAGACAGAGGGTGGTGGTAGAAGGCTGTTTGTGTTTGGAGGCTAGTGTCCAGTGGTGTACCACAAGGATCAGTGCTGTGTTTCTTAATATTTGTGATTCGGAGGTGTTGGTGTTGGACGGGGGTGGACAAAGTTAAAAATTGCATAAAACCAGGTTATTCTCCAAAAGCTTTATTCGGTGGCACTAGCTTTCGAAGTGCTTCATCAAAGCGCACAACCACCTGATGAAGACACAGCACTTCGAAAGCTCGTGCCTCCGAATAAACCTTTTGGAGAATAACCTGGTGTTATGCAATTTTTAACTTTGTCCACCCCAGTCCAACACCAACAACTCTGAATCACAAATATTGAGGGACACAGAACTGATCCCCGTGGTACACCATTGGACACTAGCCTCTCAAATAAATAAGCTGATGTTTTGTGATTTTAAACATTATCATAAAGGTTTCAGCTGTGAATATGGACGAGGGGTGGGGGGGGGGGGGGGTGTCATAAGTAAGTTTGTGTTTGATACAAAGTTTGGCCGGTTAGTTGGCAGTGAGGAGGAAGGCCTTATGTTACAGGAAGATACAGATGGAATGGTGAGATGGTCACATCAATGGCAGGTGGACTGTAACCCTGATAAATATGAGGTCATGCACTTTGGAAGAAGGAACCAGGCAGGGGAGGACTCAATGAATGGCAGCACACTGGGAAGCTCAGAGGGTGCTTCTCCACACATCCCTGAATGTAGCTGGACAGGGTAGCACACAATTTGAGAAAGCGTACTGGAGCGTAAACACAGCCTTCACATATTGAAGCATAGATTATAAGAGCTATGTGGAACTTTCGTTAGCCAAGATGGAATACTGTGTGTAGTTCTGGGAGCTACATTACAGGAAGGATGTGATTGCACTGGAGGGGTTGCAGAGGAGATTCACCAGGATGTTCCCTGTGATGGAGCATATCAGCTATGGAGAGAGCTTGGATAAGCTCGGGTTGTTTAGTTTGGAGCAGAGAAGGCTAAGGGGGACGTGAATCAGGAGAATAAGATTACGAGGGACATGGACGGGGTGGGTAGACAGCAGCTGGTCCTTTTAGTCAAAGGGACACACTTTTAAAGTAAAGGTTTTGAGACTTAGTGAGGATTTGAGAACTGTTTTTTACCCAAAGTATGTTGGGTCTGGGATGCACTTCGTGAGAGGGGAATTGTCATGGTAACCTCAAAACCATTACAAAATACATGGTTGTGCACTTGAAATGCCATAAGATTTACAGCGACGGGTTTTGTGTTGGAAAATGGGGCTACTGTAGACCGTGCTGTATTTCTGATCGTACAGAGTCTGTGCTTCTGTGATTGTATGGCTGTGGAAGGTCAATCATTCAGTAGCTCAAGATAGGAATTGATGGGTTTCTGAAGAATATCTTATCACAGAGTATATGAGTGAACTTGTAGTATCTTCTGAAAATACATTAATGGCAAAATTAAGAGAAAAAGGTGCAGCTTCCTTACAGTCTGATACCAGATAATTGAGGACAGGTAAATAGCAGATCAATGGAGCAAATACTTCAGTTATGCATTCACAGAAAAAAACCAAAAATAAGATTTCCTCGCAATACTAGGGAACTTTAGTCTGGTGAGAAAAAGGGAATAGAATGAAATTAGCAACTAAAACGTTTTAGAGAAAATATTGTACTGAAATTAATGGGCATAGACAAAGTCACGAGAGGTTTATGAAATAGGAATCATATTTGAGAAAGTGGCTTTTAGCAAAATTATGGAGACGGTATCAACGCAATACGACTGGAATCAGAAAGATTTTTGATAAAGCCCCAAGCCTTTTGTGCAAATTCGAATCCAGTGGGACTGGGGCTAATATATGGTCATGGTTTTAGAATGGGAGAGCTGGCAGGAAACAGTGAGTAGGAATAAAACCATGTTTTTTGAATGGAAGGCTTGGAGGATATAAGAGGGATCGAGATTTGACATCCAGCTATTCCCAATACACATCATATCTTTGGTTGTGGGGCTCAATTGCAATATTCCCAAGTCTGCTGACAGTACTAAACGATGTCAGCTTCTGAGTGGATGAGGAGGTTGTAAGAAAGGCTCCAAGGTGATTGAGAAAAGTGGAGTGACTGGGCAAATACGTGGTAGATGGAGAGCAATGGGAGAGATGAGAGGTTGTGTACTTTGATGGGAACAATAGAATGGCAGGCTATCATTTGAAAAAGGATTGGTTGAAAATGATGATCTATAAATGAACTTTAGCTGCATTTTTGTTTATTTCTGCGAAGCTATCCGAGTCCATGTAGGTTAGTGAGTTCTGAACACGGAAGTCAATACTGGGAATGGCATTGGCATGCTGTATACAGTGTACATAGACCCAGCAAGTGGGGAGCTGTAACAGTGAAAAGAATCTGGATCTCCCTGTACACCAGTCACTGAAAGCAATATTGCAGGAGCAGAAAGCAGGTAGGAAGATAAGTGATTTATTCACCTTCATTTCAAGGGATTAGAATACAGGAGTAAGGGTCATTTACTGCAACTGAACAGGGTCTTGGTGGGACCCAATCTCGAACATTGTGCAGTGTTGTGTGCAGTTTTGGTGTCCTTACCTAATAAAGGGCAAACCTGACATTGAGGGAGTGCAGTGAAGGATGACCAGACTGATCTCTGGGATGACAGGTTAGTTGTGGGAGCAGAATTTGGGGTGACTGGGCCTGTATTCCATGGGCTTTAGGAAAATGAGTGGAGATCTCAGTGAGATATATAACACTCTGACAGGGTATGACAGATTGGAAGCAGGGATGATAGTTCACTTTGTAGAAAACAGTTCACGAATCGTATTGCACTCACATCGTACTTAATAAACAAGTGTTATCAAAGAACTCCCAATATATTGATGGGCCGAAGGCACTGTATTTCATAATGTTAAAACATATTTTGAGATATGAACATTGTGTGGGGAAAACTGCATTGAGGAGATGTTCGCCCATGAAATAGCATGGGGAAAGCTCAATGTGCTGAATGACCTCCTCCTCTCCCGATGTTTCTGTGCAGTCTGTGGGAAAGCTCTGTAAATGTTGTCACAAGATCTCAGATGTTAGGAAAGATGTCTATGCAGGGACAACAGGATAGTACTTCCCATTCCCTTTTCTGATAACGAGATTGATGCCAGATGTTCTGTCAGGTCTTATCCTTTAAGACCTCAGAGTCGTTCGATACAATTCAGTGTCTCACGTGGCCGATTCAGAGACCATATCTGTGTGTCTGGAGTCACTTTTAGGCCAGACCAAGAAAGCACGGGAGATTCACTTCCTGAAAGTACATTGGGGAAGGAGATTGATGTTTACAATCAACATTAGACACAAGATCACTATTAATGACACCAGATTTTAGGTCTCGATATTTTATTAATTATTTTTAACTTCCACCAGCTGCCAGAGCATTGGCCTGGTCTGGATTCATAATCCAATGATATGTTCATTACAGCACCATCTTCACATGGGGACCTATCGGAAACCACACTGACCTGATTATTTCGGTGCTACTTGACAGCTCTGTCAAAAAGTATTCTCACCAATGTGACTGTCGTCATGGGGCTGAGGGGGTGGTAATTGGTCAGATTGTAATTATTCTCCTCTTCGGGGACTGGACATAGTTGAGGAATTTTCCACGTTGTAAGGGAGATGTCAGAGTTGGAGCTGGAATGAAACACCTTCCCCAGGGACACGGCTTGTTGTGCAGCACAAGTCTTCAGGACTGTTGCAGGGATGGTGTCAGGGCCGATTGCCTTTGTCGTATCTACTGTGTTCAGCTGTTTCTTCATGACTGTACAGCAAATCGAATTGCTTGAAGACTGGTATCTGCGATTCTGTGGGAATCATGATGAGTGTGAGGTGGATCATCCATTCAACACGTCTGGCTGAGGATAGTGCAGACACCACATCCTTGACTTTTTTCACTGACGTACAGAGCTGTTCCGATATTTAGGATGAGGATATTTGTGGAGTCCTCTCCTCCAGCAAATTGTTTCATATTCCATCGACATCTATGTTTGGATTTGGCAGGACGACAGAGCTTAGACCTGATCTGTTAGTCTTGGGATCATTTCTCCTCTCCATCAGACATTAGTTCTGCTGGTCGGAATTTAACCAGTTAAGTGTGGTAGCTTTAATGGGTTGTCAACAGGTTTAGGTCCACGTGATTCCGACCCTGCAATGTTCACCCACACTCATCACTGAACCATGGATCGGTTTGATGGTAATGGTAGACTGATGAATTATCCTCGGGATAATGTTACAGATTGTCGTTGAATACAGTTCTGCTTCTGCTGCTGCTGTGGTCTACAGCATCAAATGATAACCCAGTTTGAGTTGCAATATCTACAATTCAATTCTACTGTCTGTCCCCCAGTTCACACCGAGACCCTTTCACCCATCAGCCCTGTATTCTGTACCTAACCTGGTTTCTGATGCGGTAACACTTGCATTTTAATATTCTCATTCTGCTGAGGGCCTCTCCCTCGTGTCACGCCTCTAATTTGTTACTTTAATTCAATCTATTTAAAGTAATGATCGAAATCATTTCTCTTCCACAATGTCAACTTCTGTATTTGAAGTGAATGTGTCTCCCTCTGTTTTTCTCCCTGACCGTGATTAAGAACTCTGTAGTGTCAGTGATGCCAGACTTATGTAGTTTCAGAGTCAAGGAACTTGTCACCATGCGTTATTGTTCAGTCCCCAGTGTATGGCTCTCCATGTTAGACAGGATGTTTGAACATCTTTGACATACTTCTTTGGAAATTGTTCAAAAACAGAAATTGCTGAAGAAATTGCTGAAGATGTTGCAGCATCTTCTGGAATGAATGCAGTGTTAAACTTTCAGGTCCAGTGACCCTCTACAAAGCTCTCAGTTTCTCAAGCAATTTTGTTATTTTTATTACAAGTATCCATAGTTATTTGTTTTGTGAAAATTTTTCTGTGCCTATTCATTTCTGGAGAAACTCAGCAGGTCTGTTAGCATCTGCAGAGACAGTGAAACAGCGTTAGCATTTCAAGCCCAGTGTGACACTTCTTCATAACTGAAAAGCATTGGAAACTTGGCTTTTTAATAGCTTTCCAGAGGTGGGAGATCGGTGACAGGGAAAAGAGGGCGTGGTAAAGATAAACCGGCTTTTAGCAGTGATGAATGATAAGATGATATAAAATGGGTTTAAATTAAGGTGTGAATCGGGAAAGGGGTTCTCTCTATTGAGTGTAAGATAAAGAAGACACAATCACGCAAGGTCATAGGGAGGCCAGGAGGGAGAATGTTGACTCTGTGGTATTATAAAGATCTGGCCATAAATATGTTTTCACTGTCGGGATCATCACCTCGTTTAGACAAAGGCTATCGAGTGCTTGGCTTCTTATTGGCACTAGTAAGAGTTTCATGCTGCCTTAATTTTGTAATAGGGAGGAAAAACAAATCACAGTGTGAAGTTTGATCGAAGTATTGTTTATCTCTCATGTTTACTATAGTTTCAAATTTGCAGTATTTATCTTTAAATGCTTGTTCTTAAAGTTAGTATTGGGTGGAGGGTTGAGGGATGACATTATAGAAGTTTCTAAAATCATGAGAGGTATGGATAGGGTGAGTAGCCAAGGTCTTTTCCACGGGATGGGGGAATTCAGCTGTAGAAGGCATAGGTTTAAGGTGAAAGAGGGAAAATTTACAAGGCACGCAGGAGCAGTGTTATTACACAGAGGGTTGTGTGGGTATGGAATGGGGCCAAAGGAAAGCAGCTGGGATGAGCATAATTTGGAAAACCTTGCCAGCATGGACATTAAAAAAAGCTTCACGCAGGTTCAGAGTGGTTTGGTGAAAGGGAAATTATACGTTGCCCTGTAAAATCATGCAAAGTATTTCTGGAGATGTCTGAGAATGCAACAAGCGGACTTGATAAAGGAGATCTGGTAGAAACCAGACTTTCTAGAGATTTTCCTCAAGGTATTACAGAACAAAAGTTATTACACAAGACAGAAGCTCGTAGGATGATGGAAAATGTATTAACATGTGATGATGATTGTTAGAAACGAAAATCGCTTCTCAATAATCGCTCTAGACAAATTCAGGAAAACAAAGTTTTATTAGCAAGTCTGCAGAGTTGGGCACCCTTCTGAGAAAAGGCGCCCTGAGGTTTACAAAGTTTCTCATTATATACAGCACAACTCCCTCCCCTCTTTGGCTCTAAAGAGTCACGAGGTTCACATTCTAAACCGTCAGTATTTTTTTCATTCTGCACCCTTGTCACAAAGTCTGCAGCGCGAGTTGTTTTTTTATTACCCTGTAGACTTATCGGTCAAGGACTTATTCTTTTCTGTCTGTGTTAGTGGTCTTATCAATCTGTAGCAGATGTCTCTTGAGTTGTTTTTCTATCCTGCAGTCTTATCAGTCAAGGACTTATTCTTCTCTGTCTGTGTTAGTGGTCTCATCAATCAAGGACTTGTTTTTTTACTCTGCTCACAAAATGTCAGCATTTGCACAATTTAAATTATCCCACTTTTGAGTATACAAAATGTTCTTACAAAAGAAGCATGTCTTGGCCTGTTTTACCCCAACCCCTATGGCTCTATTCCCCTTAGTTTTTAGGGTCATGCACATTTTAATTGTTTGAACCGAAATCGCCTCTCACAATGATTGGTTAGCACAAAGCAATCGGAGAGTCAGGATAAATGAATCTTCATGATAAAGGTGTATCTGCTGGAGGACCACAGCTATCAGTCCGATGGCATCAGTTATTTACACTCTATACTGATAGTCTGAAGGAGGGAGCTGAGTGCAATATACATCTGAGTTTGAGGATGACACTGAGAATCAAAAGGCAGGCTGTTATTTAATGGAGAGCGCTTCCAGAAAAAGAACAGTACAAAGGGATTGGAGTGTTCCTGTGTATGAAACATAAAGTCAGCATGCTGGTGCAGCAAGTAACCAGGTTGGTACATTAGCTGGCTTCCAGGGATGAAAGGGCTGTGATATTGAGAATCTCTAAAATGGTGAGGCGATTATTCATTGGGGTTTAAATGAATGAAGAGTGATACTGCTGAAAATTACAAGACACAGAAGGGATTTGAGAATGTAGATGTTGAGAAGTTGTTACCAGTCCTGAGTGGAGTCTCGAACTCGAGGACATAGATACCGAATATGAAATATCAATTTCTATCTGAGATACAAAATGATGTCTTCTCTCAGAAGGTAGTGAATGCCTGGAATTCCCTAACCCAGAGAGGTGTGGAGGGATACAAGGAGTCGGCAAGAAAATGGAGTTAGACCTGGAGTAAATCAGCCATGTTCGTATTAAATGACAGGGAAATCTTGAGGGGCCGAATAGCCTACTGTTGTTCCTTTTTATTGATTTCACATGATATGCTTTTGCAAAGTAACTGGTTATTTTCCCCGAAGTTGTGTTGTGTAATGCTACATTTGGGTGAGCAGAGGATTTGTTTGAGTTAACGCTGGGTGGGGTATGGGGTCTGTATTCACAGTAAATCTGGGTCTGTAACACGACCCACATCTGAAGCAGACGTTGCGGAGAGGGGAAGCCTGGGAACAGGGTATAGGGGTGTGTGTCTCTTCCTGACCCAGCCTGGATTTTCCAAGTACATTTCCAAAACTGCACCTAACCATCGGAGTGGCCTCGATCTGCCACTGTGTAGCAGTTCCAAAGGGCTGAATGGAACTTTAGAAGACAGTGGTGAGGGACAAGAGCGGGCCTTTCGGTCCTTTGACACTACTCCACCAGTAAATAAGGTCGTGGCTCATCTCATTGTGGTCGCAGCTACACGTTTCTCTCCATGCACCATTATCCCTGATTCACCTGTCTATGGAAAATCAGACGAAGCTAGCCTCGATATAATATAAAGATTCTGCCATCCCAAACTTCTGGGAAAGAGAATTCCCACTTGAATGAATCCCCACTTTGTGATTTTATTCTCACTCCAGATGTGACTGAGGATGGAGGGTGTCACTCTTTCCTTTTCCATTCCCACTCTTCCACTGCTCACAACAAATTTTAAATGTAACCAGGTTGGTGACGTCGCCGATGATAAAGGTCTCAGACTGGGTCAGGTTCAGTGATAAGAACAAGTCAGGCAGATTTCTTTAGTCCGCCACAAGTTACTAACAGAACTAACGGAGGAGTATGATGGATCTGTGGGTAGCACTGCTGCCTCACATCACCAAGGAGCTGGGTCCAATTCCAACCTCGGGTGAACCTCTATGTGGAGTTTGAACATTCTCCCCCTGCCTGTGTGGGTTTTCTCCCAGTGCTCCAGTTTCCTGCCACAGTCCAAAGATGTGCAGTTTATAGTGGAATTTCAATAGTGCCCAGGGATGCGTAGGTTAGGAGGGTTAGTTATGGTAAATGAAGGCTTACATGGATAAGATTGGGGGGCACGTCCAGGTGGGATGTCGCTTGGTGGGTCAGTGTGGACTTAATGGACGGAGTGTCCTGCCTCCACACTGTAGAGGTTCTATGACAATGACAGCAAATTTAGGCTATGCAAACATCCAGTGGGTATATACCTGATCCATTCTTCTCAAGGTCTTGTATGCAGTTTTCTCTCATTCCAAGAGTAACCTGTTAAAGCCTTCATAATATAAGCCTTTCACCCCAGAAACCGTGAAATGAAATATCTCTGAACTGCTTCCAATGTAATTATATCCTTTCTCAGATAAGGAGACACAAAAAACTAATCTCACACTCAGATCATAATGTTTATAATGTCTTTATAATGTCTTAGGAACACTCTTTCCCACGGAGCAATGGAGGCAGAAATGTTGAATATTTTTTTGAGGCACAGATGGAAGGTTCATGAATAACAGAGTCAAGGATTATCGAGGAATGGGCAGCAATGTGCAGAGTGGGGGAAAATGTAGACAATGGTATCTAATGACACAGCTTCAGAACCTCCAGGAATATCATGTAAAATGAAATGATAATATCGATAAAATTTTAAGGGTGAATACAAAATGGCAATGATCCAGTAGGTCTGCTTTGCTGTGCTCTGTATCAACACACGGGCAAAGTGTTTCTCTAACCCACCCCATCCCTGGCATTTAATTAAAATTCAACACTAAAAGAGCGATAGAATCTTTACCAATCCCGTTTTGTCGAATGGAAATGACAAAACACGGGAAAGGATCGAGTAAGTCCCAACAAGCGGTGAACCCGTCAGAAGCCTCCCGCCTCAGGCGACTGACTGTGTGGAGTTTGCACGTTCTCCCCGTGTCTGCGTGGGTTTCCTCCGGGTGCTCCGGTTTCCTCCCACAGTCCAAAGATGTGCAGGTGAGGTGAATTGGCCATGCTAAATTGCCCCTAGTGTTAGGTAAGGGGTAGATGTAGATGTAGGGGTATGGGTGGGTTACGCTTCGGCGGGGTGGTGTGGACTTGTTGGGCCGAAGGGCCTGTTTCCACACTGTAAGTAATCTAATCTAAGTAATCTAATCTAATCTAAAGCATCGAGCATACCTGAGGCTGTAGCTACAACCCACTCTGCTCGTTGAATAGACCCAGTTCCTCACCAGGCCTTGGTCACTGTGTTCATCAAGTTACGTGAAATGATTGAAGCCATGATTGAAGAACCGTTCAGCCGTGGCTACAGCCGCTCTCAGCCGTGCTCCAAAAACATGAGCAGCAACTTGCCAGCCTTGGAAACAGAACAGACGATGTCAAGGGCCGAACTGCAGTGACAGAGACCGTGATCGATTCCTCTCGGGAGAGGATCCACGCCCATGAAAACAGGTCTGCATCTTAACTGAAGAAGATGACGACCTCGAGAACAAGGGTAAGATGAAGAATATTCACATCGTCGGTTTGCTGGAGTGGACAGAAGGTGGTCAGCTGGTGAGTTTTTTCAAGAACTGGCTGCAGCGATTCCTTCACTTCAAAACTGAGGAGAGACGGGTGAAGAGTGAGAAAGTTCATCGGGTTGTGGCACGGAAGTCAGACTCAGACCAACGCCTTCATCCTGTCCTTGCACGATTGCACAGTTAGGGAGACAAACAAAGACTGATGGAATCTTTCAGAACCCAGGGGTTCTGAAATCCACTGGGGTTAATTGACAAGAGCTCCAGGATTATGTTCTTTCAGGACTTTTCAGCGGCGGTGATTCAGGAAAGAAAATCTTTTCATGATATCAAGAGAAGAGTAAGGGAACTTGAGATTCAGTATTCCTTACAGTTCTCCGCTGTGTTCCATATTGTTTTGAATGGATCCTTGAACCCGTCTGACTCTCCAGAGAAAGCGAAAACTTTTAAAGTAAGCTGGATATTTAGATAATCATGTTTCAATCTTAAGGAAATTTTGTTTGATTTTTCTGCTATTAACCAGTGTTAAATTATAGCTGGGAATGGGTTGAGTACCCATTTTTAACTTCCTCATTAGTATTACTTCTTTTTTTCTTTCTTTGCTTGTGTCTGGGTTGCAGCTCAAGCTGGAGGGTGTTACAAAGGTAGTTGTGATGACTAAGTGCCGACCGAAGGGCAGTTAAAGCCCGATTTTTGTTGTTAATTGCCATGGATTCCATATTGGTAGTGGGCACAAGATAAAGTTTTGAGATATGTAAGCATGCCCAGTGGGCGGTGGGGGGTAAATTCTCCAATCGAGTGTCATTAGCATTTTGGATTTTATTTCGTTTTTTGGTTTTTTATGTTTAGCTTTGGAAAGTTTTGAGAGCTTGTTAGTTGTAGTAGTTTTAGTTTGTACAGTTTTTAGGCTCAATGAGTCTTTTTTTCATTCATTCTCAGCGATGTGTAATTCGATGTGAAACTCAAGGGTTGAAATGTTGCTACAGTGTGTTATGGATAATGATGGGCTTAAATGTTGTACCTGGAACATTAAGGGGAGCCATCTGCCAGTCAAGAGGAAAAATGTACTTTCTAATCTTCAAAACGAGAGAGTGGATGTTGTCCTATTGCAGGAGATGCACCTTGATGACAAGGAACATTTGACGTTACAGCAGGGCGGGTTTGATCGGATTTATTTCTCGTATTTTAATGCTAGGAGTAGGGGAGAAGCCATACTAGTGAAGAAGAATATTCCATTTAAATTACTAGATTGTATTAGACACTCACGGAAGGATCATCATTCCCAAAGTCTTGAGCTATGGGAAATAATACAGTATTTTGAATGTTTATTGCCACCCGGCGCACCCTCTTAAAATCCTGGTAGATGCATTTTCCAAATTAAGTTATGTTGCATCGTGGCACATGATTGTAGAAGGAGATTTCAACTGTCTTATGGATGCACGGTGGACAGAATGTCCAAATGTCCCCCAATACCCTTGTTATAATGTAAGCAATTAATGGATTTGAGCGCAGAACTAGAGCTGGTGGATGTCTGGAGGCAGATCCCCATCACAAGTAGGGATTTTATTTTCTCCTTTAACCCGCACAAATGGCACATGAGGGTTGATCTCTTCCCCATCCCTGCAACAATCTTAGATTCGGTGGCATCCTACACAACTGGGAATATTACCCTAACATTCCTGCCCCAGAAGTAAGATAGAAGTCACATAAGATTATATTGTATGCAGATGAGGGTCTTATGTTTTTGTCAAATCCCACAGTTTCGGCAGCTCACGTGATGCAATGCATTAATTCGCTTATCACCTTTTCGGGCTATAAGATTAATTTTACACATTTGTGGCCTTCTCTGTGGGAGGTCTCAGGGAAATACCTTATGTTGAAGGCAAATTCTGGTTTCCTTTCAAATGGTCACGGGGGTGGATTCCCTATTTCATATATTCATTACATCCGTCTTTGATCATTTTTTTAACGTGAACTATGTCCATTTGTTTGACAAAATTAAACAAGACCGTCAAAGATGGGAGGCACTTCCAACATCCTGGCGAGGTCGGCGAGCTGTTCTGAAAATGAATGCCTCTCCTCATTTACTATACCCCGTGTGAATGCTTGAACTATGGGAAATAGTACAGTATTTTGAATGTTTATTGCCAACTTGTGCACCCTCTTAAAATCCTGGTAGATGCATTTTCCAAAGTAAGTTATCTTGCATCGTGGCAGATTATTGTAGAAGGAGATTTCAACTGTCTTATGGACCCACACAGATATTTCCCAGACAGATATTTTGGAGACTCAATGGCTGATTTATCTCTTTTATTTGACACTATAGGCGACTCTTTATCAAGCTAACCAAATTGAAACTACCCCACAGAGTATGGGGAGTAGATCTTCCAGATTAAAAGCTATCAATTAAGCACTTTATTATCCTATGTTAGTGTGTGGACCACTGAGGACTTGGTGTCAATACGGTTAGATATTGAACCCTCTCAGACAAAGTGAAACCTTACTAGTCTGTTGTTCTTAGACAAAATGACAACATTTATGGAGTATTATCATAACCCAATGATTATCAATAAAGTTAAAGCATGAATGCCAATGCGTCAGGTCAAGGGCAATATAGCCAAAATCATGTTTCTTACCCCTATAATTGGTATACCGAATTGTCAACCGGGGATAATGGATTCCATGTTTAAACTGTGGGAAGCCATGGGTGTAACTTGCTTGAGTGATTTAGAATTAGTAGAATCCCTACAGTGTGGAAACAAGCCCTTGGGACCAACAAGTCGACTTCGACCCATCCAGACCCATTCCCCTACCATCCTATATTTAGCCTGACTAATGCTCCAACCTACACATCCCTGAACACTATGTGTGATTAATCAATAGCCAATTCATCTAACCTGCACATCTTTGGACCCTGGTGCTGTGAGGACGCAGTGCTATCTACTGAACCACCACGTATTATTTTAAAGAGAAAGAATGACATCATTTGATCAAATAACTTGTAAGTATGGACGACCTAGTAGAGGCCTCTTCTGTTTTTTTGTCCAGATCCGAGATTTGATTTTTAAAAAACATACCTTTAACAGACTCTTACAGATCCGATAGAGAGAAGTGGGTGCTTATTGCTTAGAATACACTCTCTGTGAGTACCCTTTTTCATTAGTTGGAGTTTGTCCCCTCAGACAAGACTGTGCAGCTTTGGGATGGCTGCGAGAGAGAGTTGGGGATTCCGAACAACTCGGAGAGATTGAGAGGACATTTGTGAAAATGCTCGAATGATTTTGATCTGTAATAGGACCCATTCCATGCAGTTGAAAATTCTTCATTGGGTCTATCTGACCCCAGATTGTCTCTCAAAATGCACAGTGGGATTATCTTCAGCATGTGGTAAATGCAGAATGACTACAGGCACTCTTACCCTTGATTGTTGTCCTGCTGCAGTCTTCATATATATTGGAGCACTGTGTTATGTGTGATAGAGTAGGTATTGGGGACTGAATTGGAGATGGACCCGGTTTTTCTTTTCCTGGGCCTGCTCAGGGAACCTGACGCAGATGCACACGAGGAAAAGCATTATATCCTTACTTTCTGTGCTAGGAAACATGTTCTGTTGTGTTGGATGTCTAAAAACCCTGGGTCTGTTAGGTCGTCGTAAGTTCTTCATGGAGAATATCCCTTTGGACTTTCTCACTAGTATGGTACATCAAAAAAAAAACAGATTTTCATAAGACATGGCAGCCCTTTTTGGATTACCACGATGCAGGTTTATCTGTCACATTAAGAAGGGCTTTTATATATTGTCTTATGAATCTAATATCCAATGAGAAACAATTATGAACATAAAGATGCGTATCAGTTAATGCTCTTGAAGAACGAGAGCTATCGTTTTGTTATGCTGAGCTGTACTATGTATTCATTATTTATTTTTTATTTTTGTTTTTCTTCCGTCCATTTAACGTTTTTAACTTGTTTTGTATGTACATGCACATGAGTGTAATTCTGTTCAGTTATTTGAGTTGTGTTGTTATTGAGTTATTATAATATTAAAAATCTCTTTTCAATAAAATTATTTTTAAAAATTAAAATGCTAACATTGATAGAATAGAGTCCCAAAGAACTCTCATTAGAGAGACCACTTATGCTGGTTTACCCTGAGGGTCACCACATCTCGGGTGATGGGGTGAGGTTGAGGTTGAGACAGCTTCCCCTTCATGGTAACCTCTGTCAGTGTGAGGAAGTGAACCGGCGCTGCTGGCCTCCCTCTGCAACACAAACCGGCCGTCCAACGAACTGACAGAACTGTTACAGACAGAAACAGTCACATGCAAAGGGCAAGAGAAACTTTCATAAAAATGAAAATGGCAAATTCTGATAACGGTCAAGATAACGGCTGAGGGCAAGATCGTTCTCTGCTCGAAATTGTATTTTATAACAAGACATGTTTAGAAGCTGTCTTTGATTTAATATCATTAAGGTGAGTCAAGTGAAATAACCAGAATTACTAAGTGTGATTGGAATCTATAACCATAAAATAAGTGTAGATTTCTTGCTTGGTCTGTGTAAAGCATGCTGACCATCGTATGAAAGTATAAAGGAAATGGAATATATTGTTAGTGCGTTCCATGGGAAATGCCCTTGAACAGGTACTTGAAGAGAAATGGGGTAAAAGTGCCGGAGTGCCGTCTGGTCAATCATGATGGGTGGGAGAATCGGGCTGGTATTGAATGAGAGGGACACCATGGGGTGGGGTAGGTAGCTAATGAGGTGAGTTCGATAAGAGAGCACCAGGAAACCAGCTCAGCTTCGTCCAGACAGTCCCTCTGTCACAATCAACGAAAATGAAACTGAGACAAATTACTGTTTTATACAGCTCAATGTAATGAAGATTCTGCAGTCCTTCCTCCCTCCCAGTTACAAAGTTGCAGGACAAACGCTCATTCAAAACTCTCCATCGCCTGAACTCACACTAATATACCATTCACTGATAATTCTTCATAATACTGACCCGTGTTGCATGATACTGTCGAAATGTCTTCACTTCAGCATTCTGAAACTAGTGAACATATCTTTCCATGACATTTTTTCTCGCTCTCCCCCTCCCTGTCTCTTTCCCAAAACACACGGATTTACAGTCACACGGTTCTACAGACGGAAACAGGCCCCTTCGGCCCAGATGGTCCATGACGAACAAAATGTCCATCCACACTCATCCAATTTCTCTGCCCTTGCTCTGTATCCCGCTAATCCTTTCCTATCTGTGTATTTGTCCAAATGCCTTTTCAATGTTGTTATTGTACCCATCTCAACCACTTCCACTGGCAGCTCACCCCATTAGTATACCATACTCTGTGTAAAAAAGTTGCCCCTACGGGTTAATTTTCATTTTATTCCTCTCGAAACATTAACGGATGTCCTCTAGTCCTCGATTCCCCAACCTTGCGAAAAAAATTCAAGTGTTTAACCCTATGCACGTCTCTCATAATTTGATAAGATCTACACTTCTTGTTGTGGTTCTGTTCGCCGAGCTGGGAATTGTTGTTGCAGACGTTTCATCCCCTGTCTAGGTGACATCCTCAGTGCTTGGGGGCCTCCTGTGAAGCGCCTCTGTGATGCTTCCTCCGGCATTTATAGTGGTTTGTATCTGCTGCTTCCTGTTGTCAGTTCCAGCTGTCCGCTGAAAATTCTGCAACACAATTTCCCAGCTCGGCGAACAGGACTACAACAATGAACAGCCGAGCTACAAATCTTCTCACAGACTATCTACACTTCTTTAAGAACCCCCTTCAGTTTCCTAGGCTGTAAAGAAATAAGTTCTAACCTGTCCAACTTCTCCCTATAACTTAAACCCTTTAGCCCAGGAAACATCTCTGAAATTTCTTCTGCACTCTTTCTAATTCAATAATATATGTTCTATAGCAAGGTGAACAAAACTGAACCCAATACTCCAACTGCAGCCTTACCAACTTCCTGTATAATTGCAACATAACGTCCCAACTTCTATACTGAATGCCTGTGTGCCAACCGCCTTCTTCACTGTCCTGTGTATCTGTGACCCAAATTTCAGACAACCGTGCACCTAATCTCTAATGTCCTTTGTTCCACTACACTCCTTAAGGCACTCTCGTTCATCATTAAACACCTACCTGGATTTCACATTGCAAAATGCAAGACATCACCCTTGCCTATGTTAAACTTCACATGATATTTCCCAGCCACTTCCACTGCCGATTAAGGTACTGCTGCAATTTCTGGTAATGTTCCTCATTGGATCCCTTCTGTTTTAGTGTCATCTGCAAACTTACTAACCTTGCGTTGTGCACTCTCGTCCAAATCATTGATTTAGATAACAAACAGCAATGGGCCCAGGACCGACCCCTGAGACACTCCGCTAGTCACAGGCCTCCAGTCCGACAAGCATACCTCCACCATAGCCATTTGCTTCCTAACGCCAAGCCAATTGTGTTGCCAATTTGCCAGATCACCTTGGAGCCCATGCGATCTAACCTTCCGAGCTGCCTACCATGTGGAACCTTATCAAAGGCCTTACTGAAATCCATATACACTATGTCCATCACCCTGCCCTCGTCAACTTTCCCGGTCACTTCCTCAAAAAACTACGAACAAAATTTGTAGGGCATGATCTGCCATGCACAAAGCTATGCTGACTTCTCCAAATCAAACTCTTTTTTTCCAAATGCATACACATCTTATCTCTCAGAACCTTCTCAAGTGGATTACCGAAAACAGATGTGAAGCTTACTGGTGCATACTTCCCAGGCATTTTTTGCAGCCCTTCTTGAAGAAGGGCACTCCATTTGCTACTGCCCAGTCGTCCGGGACCTTGCCCCTGAACTGTCTTCTCTCGCCTCTTTCAGTGTTCTTGGATATACCTGGTCAGGACCAAGAGATTTATCTGACTTTATGCATTCTAATATGTCCAACAGCACTCTACTGTGATATTAACAGTACCAAGATATGACAACTAACCCCACCAAAGGTCACAGATCTTCACGAATTTCTTCATGGTAAACACAGAGGGGAAATTGAGGACCTTGCCCATCTGTTGTGGTTTTACACATGAATGCCCACTTTGCATTTTAAGGCATCCTATTTTCTCTCTAGTCGCTCTTTTTCTTTACTATACTGACAGCACATCTTTGGATTCCCTACTTTTCTCAGCCAAGGCAAGTCGTACCCCCTTTTCGCTTTGCTGATTTCCTTCTTCAGTAAACTCCTGCATCCCTTGGGACTCTCCAGAGATTCCATTGATCCCAGCTGCTGAACCTGAGCCACGCCTCCTTTTTGATGGTCAGAGCCTGATTATCTCTTGTCATCCAGGGTTCTCTCTTCCTACCTCACTTTCCCTTCACCCTCACAGGAACATATAGACTTTGAACTTGAAATATCTCACTTTTAAAAGCCTCCCACTTACCAGAGATCCTTTTGCCTGGAAACAAGCTACTCCAATCAACGTTTGCAAGTCCCTGTCTAATTCCAACAAAATTCGCCTTGCCCCAAATTAGAACTTGAATCTGTGGACCAATTCTGTCCCTGCCATAACTGTTTTAAAATTAATACAATCCAATCACCAATCCCAAAATGCTCCCCACTTTACCTCCGTCACCTATCCTGCCCTATGTCCCAACAGTAGGTCGAGTTTGTCCCTTCACGAGTAGGACCCTCCACATGCTGCTTGTGGAAGCTTTCCTGAACACACTTAACTAATTTCTTTCCATCTTAGTCCTTAAACCTCTGGAAGTCCCAGTCGATGTTAGTATAATTAAAATCACCTATTATGACAACCCTATTGCTCCTGCAAGTCTCGCCAGTCTCCTTGCATATTTGTTTCTCTAATTCCCATTAATTATTTGGAGGCTTATAGTGCAACCACCATAACATCACCAACCCCCTTTTACTTCTTTGCACCATCCACAAAACCTCACTGGACATTATCTCAGTTATTTCATCTTTAAATACTGGAGTGGTATGCGCCTGAGTTGGAACTATTGGTATTTAAACTGTTTCAATTTACATCTCTCCTTCCCAGTGATTTTCACACCCACAGCACCCTTGTCAAGGCGCAATGGAGATACAGAGCTGTAAATGGATGGGAGCTGCACATCCTGTCACTTCCAGCATCGACTGCAAGCTTCCCCACACTGGGCAGTGATCTAACACAGTGCTGAACAATGCAAAAACCTGGGGTTATATATGGATGAACCAGTGCAGACTGCACAGTTCCTCCCGCTGGACATTTAGCCCAGTATTATAGATCAATTATTGGTATGGGCTGAACAGAGTTCAACTCTGGATATTGCTGGGTTGCATTCAGCAGTTCGCTAGCTGGATCTACACTGTGCTCCATCCTGAATATATAATGGATGGGCCGGTTAGGTGAGTTGGATTGCGAATGTGAGAGAACTAAACTTCTGGCAATGCCTTTATTTTATGTTTTCATTCTTGTGATTGGACCCTTCAAATCCTGACTCCTCAGATTAGACCCGACCCTCTGGATGAGTGATGGTGACTGTTGTTGCAGCATCTGAGTCGGCAACATGGCCAACAAATGGAGCACAGGCTGCAGAGAAGGGGGTCTTCGTAAAATGGGATGAGGAAATCACCATCAGATCAGCCATGGTCTTAGTGAATGGTGGGGCAGGATTGTGTGGACTACGAATGCAATTTATTCATATATTTCTGTTTGTTAGAGGCAAACTCCCCTTCTCTTCCAGTGCCCAAAGCTGGTGGGGAGTGAGTCACCTCCTGCTTTCCCTGCATAATAGGATCCTGGGGCCTCACAAGCCTCTAGATTTCCCAGTGATGGTCTCGAGCAGTTGAGTGA
This sequence comes from Chiloscyllium punctatum, assembly GCF_047496795.1. Lineage (NCBI taxonomy): Eukaryota > Metazoa > Chordata > Chondrichthyes > Orectolobiformes > Hemiscylliidae > Chiloscyllium > Chiloscyllium punctatum. The sequence goes on from NC_092788.1 coordinate 42,253,748, forward strand.
CTGCCTCCTGTTCCTGTGTCCCAGTCTCGAGCAGTTGAATGACACCCTCCTGTTCCTCTGTCCCAGTCTCGAGCGGTTGAGTGACTCCCTCCTGTTCCTGTGTCCCAGTCTGGAGCAGATGAATGGCTGTCTCCCTTTCCTGTGTCCCAATCTCAAGCAGTTGAATGACACCCTCCTGTTCCTGTGTCCCAGTCTCGAGCGGTTGAGTGACTCCCTCCTGTTCCTAGGTCCCAATCTCAAGCAGTTGAGTGACTTCTTCCTGTTCCTATATCCCAGTCTATAGCAGTTGAGTGAGTGCCTCCTTTTTCTGTGTCTCAGTCTCGAGCAGTTGAGTGACTGCCTCCTGTTCCTATGTTCCAGTCTCGAGCAGTTGAGTGACTGCCTCCTGTCCCTGTGTCCCAGTCCGAGCAGTTGAGTGACTGCCTCCTGTCCCTGTGTCCCAATCTCGAGCAGTTGAGTGACTGCCTCCTGTTCCTATGTTCCAGTCTCGAGCAGTTGAAGGACTGACCAAACAAACTGACTGACAGAATTCAGAACCTGAATAGCCTCTTCCTGTTCCTGTGTTATACACTCAAGAGTCAACAGAGTCTCAGTGATGTACAGCACAGAAAAAGACCTTTCGATCCAGTCGTCCATTCTGACCAAATGTCCTAAATTAATCTCGTCCCCCTTGCCAGCACTCGGCCCATATCCCTCTAAACCCTTCCCATGCATGTACCTATTCAAATGCCTTTTAAATGGTGTAACTGGACCTGCCTCCACCCACCTCTTTTGGGTGCACAGTCCATAAACACAGCAGTCTCTCTTTGAAAGTGTTGTGTCTCCTTTCCCTTTATAAATCTTTCTCCTCTCACCTTAAACCTTTGTCCTCTAATTTTCGACTCGCCTATGCTGGGGTAAAGACGTTGACTGTTTACCTTATCTATGCCCCTCATGACTTTATAAACCGCTATAAGGTCACCCCTCAGCTTCAACACTTGAAAATCGTCCCAGCCGATTCAAACTCTCCCTGTAGCTCAAACACTGCAACACCTGCAACATTTAAAAAAATCTCTTCTGCACTCTTTCAAGTTTGACAACATCTTTCCGACAGCAGGGAGACCAGAATTAAAGGCAATATTACAAAAGTGGCCAAATCAATGTCCTGTACATATTTAACATGTCATGCAAATACTTCGACTCAAAGCATGCACCAATAAAGGGAAGATCACCAAGTGCCTTCTTCACTGCGCTGTCTACCTGTGATGGCACTTTCAAGGAACAGAGAACCTTCACCACAAGGTGACACAGTACCTCAGTGGCTAGCATTGCTACCTCACAGCACAGTGATCTGGGTTTAATTCTATCCTTGAATGAGTGCCTGTCTGGTGTTTGCACATTCTGTCCGTGTCTGCGTGAGTTTCTTCCGGGTGTTACATTTTCCCTCCACAGTACAAAGATACACAGGTAAGGGGTAGATTGGCCATGCTAAATTGCCCCAGGTACCCTGGGATGTGTAGGCTAGGTCAATTAGCCATGGGAAATGCAGGCTCGGGGGATAGGGTAGGGGTGTATCCAGTGGGATACGGTTCCGAGGGTCGATGTGGCCTCGATGGGCCGAATAGCCTCTTTCCTCCCTGTAGAGATTCGATAATTTCAATGGAGTTTTCTTTGATTGGCCACTTTTGACAGGACTTGACCTACGTGTCTTGCCCTGATTTATCTTGCAAAATGCAACACCTCACATTTATCAAATTAAACTCCATCTGCCACCGCTCGGTTCACCTAACCAAGTTTCCACTGTGTTCTGAGATATCATTCTTCACTGTCGACTACACCACCTAATTTGGTATTATCTACAACCTTACTGATCATACTTCATATACTCAAATGTAAATGATTTGTATCAGTGACAAAAGGCAGTGGACCCACTATTGATCTTTGCGGCACGCCACTGGTCACAGGTCTCCAAGTTTAATGAACAAATGTCCACTGTCACGCCCTGTCTCCAATATTCAAGAAAAAATTGGATCTAAATGGTGAGCTCTCCCGGGATCCCAGGCAGTCTAACCTTGTTAACCAGGCTACCATGTAGAACATTTGATGAGAAAGTGAGGACTGTAGATGCTGGAGATCAGAGCTGAAAATGTGTTGCTGGAAAAGCGCAGCATGTCAGGCAGCATCCAAGGAACAGGAGAATCAACGTTTCGGGCATAGCCCACAGTTTGGTTTTCTAACTGAATTCCATAAAGACAACATCCACTATCCTGCCTCATCAATCATCTTCATCACTTCCTCAAAAATTCCACCGAGTCAGTGTGACATGATCTCCAATGTACAAAGCCCTCTTCAGTCCTTATCGTTCCAAATGCATATACATCCTTTCCCTCAAAATCCCCTCCAACAATTTAGCCACCATTGACGTCAGGCTCACCAGTCTATAGTTACATGGTTTTTCCTTCCTTTCTTAAATGATGACACTACGTTAGGAGCCTTCCAGTATTTTGGCACCTCACCTGTGGAAATCAATGATACAAATATATCAGCAAAATGCAGAGCAATCTCTTTCGTAGCTTCCCACAAACTTGTGCGATATAACTGATCAGGTCCCAGGGATTTGTTCACCTTTATGTGTTTTAAAATAGAACATAGAACATAGAACATAGAACAATACAGCACAGAACTGGCCCTTCGGCCCACGATGTTGTGCCGAACTTCTAAAATAGATTAAGCACCCATCCATGTACCTATCCAAATGCCGCTTAAAGGTCACCAATGAATCTGACTCTACCACTCCCTCGGGCAGCGCATTCCATGCCCCCACCACTCTCTGGGTAAAGAACCCACCCCTGACATCTCCCCTATACCTTCCACCCTTCACCTTAAATTTATGTCCCCTTGTAACACTCTGTTGTACCCGGGGAAAAAGTTTCTGACTGTCTACCCTATCTATTCCTATGATCATCTTATAAACTTCTATCAAGTCACCCCTCATCCTTCGCCGTTCCAACGAGAAAAGGCCGAGAACTCTCAACCTATCCTCGTACGACCTACTCTCCATTCCAGGCAACATCCTGGTAAATCTTCTCTGCACCCTCTCCAAAGCTTCCACATCTTTCCTAAAGTGAGGCGACCAGAACTGCACACAGTACTCCAAATGTGGCCTAACCAAAGTCCTGTACAGCTGCAACATCACCTCACGACTCTTGAATTCATTCCCTCTGCTAATGAACGATAATACTCCATAGGCCTTCTTACAAACTCTATCCACCTGAGTGGCAACCTTCAAAGATCTATGTACATAGACCCCAAGATCCCTCTGTTCCTCCACCTGACCAAGAACCCTACCATTAACCCTACCAAATGACCAACACCTCCTTGTATACAGATGCTTTTCAAGCTATCACTATACATTTCTTCATTCTCTTGCTCTTGTAACTCCCTCCACATTAAATACTGAGGAGAAATACTCGTTTCATATCCCTCCCATCTCTTGTGGTTCCACACATAGGTAGCCTTCCTGATCTTTAAGGTGCCCTATTCTCTCCCTAGGTAATCTTTTGCCATGAAAAGATTTGTAGAATTTCTTCAATACCTCGTTAACCCTACTTCTAATTTTTGTGGCCCGATTTCCGAGTTGACGATATACTTACTGCCCTTATACTCCTCTGGGGATCCACTTGATCTCAGCTCTGTTTACCTGACATATGCCTCCTTCCTTACCTTGACCAGAGCATCAATATATCTAACCATCCAGCACTCCCTGCACCCACCAGCCTTGCCCCGCTCACTAATAGGAACACGTTGGTCCTGGACTCTCTGAAACCAGGTTTTGATGGCCTTGCATTTCCCAACCATCCCTTAACCTGTGAATAGGGTATTCCAATCAGCCTTTCACAGGGCTCACCTAACACTTTCAAAATTGGCCTTGTTCAAAGTTAGAACTTTAATGTTTACATCAGGTCTTTCCTATTCCATAACTAGTGTAAAAGTAATATTTATGTGTAACAGACTTGAATGTTAAATAAATACTTCCTGCCCCTCTGTAACAGGCTCGAGAGGCGGAATGGGATTCTCCTCTCCCTGTATAAAAGCCACGAGACTTTAAATGATACATCAACCCCTGGATTACGAGCAGCCAATAAACTTTATCTGATGGAGGTCCATCCCTTCTCAGTTACAGAAACAATGTACTCCAGGTGTCATCTCAGTGACACCTCATACAGCTGCAGCGACAAATCCTTTTATTTTGAATGATTTTGTTGGCAAAATGTACTAATATTCCAGCGTTCCACCTTTTCAAGTAGCAACAGGCTAATATGGACTGAATGGCCTTCTCCTATCCTTCTGTAAGAGGCCCATAGGGACAGAATTGCTTCGGCCTGTTCCTGAGCAGTAGTCTCAGTGCTCTGTCTCAAGGTTATGAAAGGATTTGAAAACAGGGCATTTAAAACCCGGAGTAGCCTCACACTGGTCAATAAGTACCATACTGAAGGTTGAGGCATCTAGAATCATGCCCATCCGTCGTTATTTTTTATGCAGCCGATCTGTTATTTTATTTCTGCCTCCTTTCATAAACAGAGTGAAACATATATAGAGCCCTGTAGTGTCCTGTTAATGCTCTCATATACAAGGCCAAAAAGATTTAAAAGATTTAAATGTTTATGGTCCATCCCTCAGCAACCCTCATCCATTCCATCCAAACACAATAAATGTTCCCTTTTATAGTGTTATGAAAAGTGATGTATTGAACTGGTGAACTGATCCTACTTGTTCAGTGACTGTGATGAATGCCAGTCTCCAAGGATTCTAATCATCCCAGTGGAGGGTTTCCCTCTTTCAATCATAAATGGGCGCCGTTCAATGTGTTACCCCATAACATGAGCAGAGCATCACCGACAGCACTGACAGGGATCAGCAGCTCCAGAGAAAAGGGGAGGAGAGATCAGAATCTAAGAACATTAGACTGGAATGTTCCAACAATGGATCAGAATCTGAGAACATTAGACTGGAACATTTCAACAATGGAACAGAATTTGAGAACATTAGACTGGAATGTTCCAACAATGGATCAGAATCTGAGAACATTAAACTGGAATATTCCAACAATAAAAAGGAGTTTGTGCGATTATGTTTGTTATCTTTCTGCATTTGATTGGTTGCCATTATCATTGCTGATCTATTACATTCTTCACATTATTCAATATTTTTATTATCCCTTCCTGGCTATCGTTCGTGTTCCTGGTAAGTGTCACTGTCCTTTTTTTTCTATAAACTTGTTATGACTGAATTTCTGTTCTTTCATATATTCTACACTTCTACCCACTATTATTGTTCCTGTTGAAATTCTGAATCCAGATATTCACCATCCAGACCACTACTAACTACATCAATGAAGGTGTTCAATTCCTGTCTCCCTCTGCTCTGGCAATGTTACTCATGGGTCTCTATGTTGAACTACTCAGTTTCAGCGGAGAACTACAATTTATTGTATCATGGCCTTCGTTATTTAAATATTACGAGCATGGAGGTCAATCTCCACTGTTCTGTTTACAAACTCCACTTCCTTCCACTGTTTCCATCCCATTCCTGGCCAATATCTGCTGCTGAAGCTGACGAGTCACAACTGTGGGTGATCCCTTTGACCATGAGCTGATTCCTGACACCATTCCCTGACCATTTCTAACTTGAAATACTCACCACTCCAGAATATATCTTAATGGTTTATTCCATCTGCTGTTTGAACCTTGAGCTATGAAATACAGTCTTAATGAAGCTAATAATCTGCTGCTGATGCTCCCGGCTTCAAACCTGCCAAAGCAAATCTGATTCGACCTCACACCAAAATCCCATCCATCTGTCATTCATGTGCACGCCGATATATATTGCTGTTTTTTCTGGCAATACCTTTATTTTGACATTTTCAAACACTTTATCTCATCTGTCGATGAAACTTCTCTCATTCTCTCTCTGTCGATTATCCAAAAGCCTGCCAGTTGTTCGTGTTTAAAATAGTTTCCTCCATGTGCGTTTCTTCTCAAACAATGAGTTTCGCATTCAACCACGCCAATCGCGCACACACACGGACTCTCTCTCTCACACTCTGATGACCACACACACACATACACACAAACATATACACACACACACACACGCAGAGAGAGCAAACCTTCCCGCTGGAGACGGTAATCTGATGCGAGTATAGTTAGCATGATAGTAAAGTTTGCAATACTCTCTATGCTGGGCAGATAGTGCCGTTTACTGAGCAACACACTAGCATGGTCTGCACAGCTCTCCATGTTGGGCTGTCATCTTGTCCCAGTTTATGTTGTTTGTGGTGTTCTGTGAAGCAGATTCAGAATTTGATATAACAAACCATTTCAGCCGATCTGACAATGCCTTTATTCAATGTTCTCATTCTCGTAATTATATTCTCGAAGATCTCACTTCTCCAGTTAGTCCCAATGCCCTGTCTTTTTCCGCATATTTCCACAACCTCCTCCCAGTTAATTAACTGTCTTTTTTCTGTCTTTAATGTGAATCTCTCTGTCCCTCTGTATCATTCCCGGGCCTTGGGTTTTGTCTCCCTAGTGTATCGAGAGCTGGCATTGTGTAGCTCAGAAATAATGAAATGGCGTGTGTCAGGCTGTTTTTCACTTCCCAGTATGTCCCATGTGATTGCCCATGGAGAGGCGAGTTTCAGAAGTTATGAGACACATCCTTGTAACTTGGATTTTGCCAACTCAGGTGACCTTGCGATCAGTAACACGGGGAAGCTCATTGAGTAAAGTACCAAGCATCTAAATTGTGTGACAATGCTGTCACTTTTTTTAAAAAAGGTTTTTTCCTCTTTTCTTAACAAGAGATCTTAAAGTCCAAACTGCCTACTGTAAACGGCTCAAGTAAATAACTTTTAGGGTTTTTAATAAATAGTAGTAACAATGGCCAGCTCGCACAGACCAGGCTTTCTCGTTCTTTTTCCTTACCAGGTGCTTGTGTCCCAGAAGGGTTGGAAGTTTTAGTAAATTATCCCTAGCTGCTACTCTCTCTAATGCCTCACTTGATGGTGTTTCCTCCTGGATTGGAGAACTGTATGTCTGAATGCTCCTTTTTACCATGGAGTGTGTTTAGGTGATGTTAGTATATTGGAACAGTTCATTTGTAGAAGGTATTGTATCCATTATTCAGTTAAGGTTTCCAATAGTTAAGTTATTCTAAAATCCTCTTCATTTTGTATGGATTATCATTAGAGTGTTTGAATTATTATGTTTTAATTAATGGTGGGTGGTTCGGCGAGTAGCATCATATCTGGAAATTCCACTTTGCATCTGCCTTTAAAATAAGAAAATGTTGGCATCCAAGCTACCTTCTTGAAATAGTTTGAGGCAGTCTGGTTGGTCTATAACAAACTGGGGACTCTTGTCTGGTTCTAAATCGATAATACCATATTGGGTGTAGAATTCCAATCCCTACAGTGTGCAAACAGGCCATTCGACCCAACAAGTCCACACCGACCCTCCGAGGAGTAACCTACCCAGACCCATTCCTCTACCCTATTATTACACATTTACCCCGACTAAGGTACCTAACCTACACATCCCTGAGAACTATGAACAATCTACCATGACCAATTCACCTGACATGCACATCTTTGGATTGTGGGAGGAAACCAGAGAATCCAGAATAAGCTCATGCAGACACTGGAGAGTATGCACTGGGAGACTATTGGGTTCAAAGGTCGCGTATGGTAATTGTTCCGGATGTTGAATTCGTTTGGTTTAAAATGTGTTTTGTGTATAAAGATTATTTCAGTCACTGAGAGTTCTCTGGGTGTGGAAAAGTGAAGTTGGGGGGTTTACAAAAGGTAATGAAGGCAAATATGTAGGAATTGGCAGACAAGCTGGAGTTGGGGTTGTGTTTGTCTGTGAGAAAATGAGAGATAATTACAGCTATAGCTCAGCAATTACATTTGGTGAAACTGCCATCAGACTCTTTGGAAATGGTTCGAATTCAATTTCAAATGAGGCACCTTGAACATGAGAAGGAATTGAAACCATTTAAATTAAAATGAGAAGTAGAAATAAAAGAAAAGAAAATGAAGAAGAAAGAGAGAAAAAAGAGAGAAGAAAAGAGAGTTTCAACTTCAATATTTAGCAATTAGAGAGGAAAGTTGACATAAAAGGCGGAGATGAAGGTAGACGGCAGGCTGGATGAGGAGGATAGTCAGGATGAGCAACCCTTTAGGAGCCAAAGGCTTGATGGGGATCTGTTTAAGTATGCCCCAGGCATTATCTAAATTTGATGAGAAGGATGGGGAAGCCTTTTTAATTTCATTTGAGAAAGTGGCTAAACAAATGCAGTGATCAGTTACAGTGTGGACTTAGTTGAACCACACAGAGCTGATAGGTATTTGCATCCCGAGCAGTAGAGGTATCTGGCCATTGTGGGGTGGTGAACAAAGCCATCTGAAATGCATATAAGCTTGGACCAGAAGCCTACAGACAGCGTTTCTGGAATGCAAATCAAGCTGCCTCATTAAACGCACATTGAGTTTGAAAGAATCAAACAAAGTAATTTTGAAAGGTGCGGAAGGGCATTAAAAACAGAGCAAAACTATGGCACACTTAGAGAGATTCTTCTTTTGGAGAAGTTCAACAATTCACTTCCTGCAGTCGTGAGAACTCGTGTGGAAGAGCAGAGAGTTACAATGGCAAGATTAGAAGCTGAAATGTCTGATGATAATAATTTGGTTCAGAAATCAAAGTTTGGTTTCTGTGAGAGATTGAGAAGAATGTGCGAGATCTTCTTAAAACATATCCCTGTGAGAGTAAGGCTTACTTGCCAAGGCCAGGAGTAGCAGGTAAAGGGTTTTCAGCATTAAGAGACACAGAAGCATATAATTCTTTAATGCTGAGAAATGAGGAGCTATGTCATTCAGAAGGACTATTGGAGAGATGAGAAGTGCTCCATTATGTAATCAGTGGTTGGAGTGTCCAGTAGAAACATCAACAAATTAATTCCACAATGGGGAAGGAGGCCTTGAGCTCAGTGTTGGCATTACAACATTTCAGCATTTAAATTGCCACTAACATACCTGAGACAAATCTTTATCACTGATCGTGACCCCTTAACATTTTTGGAGACGTTCAGGCCAAAAAATACCAGTCTGTTGCGATTAAAACATTTACCTGTGAAAGTAAGGTTTATGAGTATAGGCCAGGAGTAGCAGGTAAAGAGGTTAGAGCATTAAGAGGTACAGAAACATGTAATTCTTTTATGCTGAGAAATAAGGAGCTATGTCATTCAGAGGGAGTATTGGAGAGATGAGAAGTGCTCCATTATGTAACGTGTGGTTGGAGCGTCCAGTGGAAACATCAACAGATTTATTCCACAATGGGGAAGAAGGCATTGAGAAGGTGTTGGTGGTACAACATTTCAGCATTTAAATTGCGAATAACATACATGAGACAAAACTTTATCACTGATCGTGGAACCTTAACGTCTTTTGGAGAAGTTTAGGGAGAAGAATACCAGTCTGTTTCAATTGAGCTTATTATTGCTGCCATTCAATTTGAAATTATACAGGTGACAGGGCGAGAAAACCTAAGTTTTGACACATTCTGGAGACTTGGATGAAGAAAGACAAAGGCATTCTATGGCAGGAGTAAAATGTCTGAAATCTAATCTCGTTGAGGACATTTATATACTCAGAGTCAATATAATATATATGCATTGCAGTCATAGAATCACAGAGTCAGAGAGATGTACAGCATGGAAGCAGACACTTCAGTCCATCCCGTCCATGCAGACCAGATATCCCAACCCAATCTAGTCCCACCTGCCAGCACCCGGCCCATATCCCTCCAAACCCTTCCTATTCATATCCCCATCCAAATGCCTCTTAAATGTTGCAATTGTACCAGCCTCCACCACATCCTCTGGCAGCTCATTCCATACACGTACCACCCTCTGGGTGAAAAAGTTGCCCCTTAGGTCTCTTTTATATCTTTCCCCTCTCACCCTAAACCTATTCCCTCTAGTTTTGGACTTCCCGACCCCAGAGAAAAGACTTTGCCTATTTATCCTATCCACGCCCCGCATAATTTTGTGAATATCTATAAGGTCACCCATCAGCCTCCGACGCTCCAGGTAAAACAGCCCCAGCCTGTTCAGCCTCTCCCTATAGCTCAAATCCTCCAGCCCTTGCAACATCCTTGTAAATCTTTTCTGAACCTTTTCAAGTTTCACAACATATTTCCGATAGGAAGGAGACGAGAATTGCACGCCATATTCCAACAGTGGCCTAACCAATGTCCTGTCCAGCCGCAACATGACATCCCAACTCCTGTACTCAATACTATGACCAATAAGGGAAAGCATACCAAGCGCCTTCTTCACTATCCTATCTACCTGCTACTAATAAAGGAAGATTAGGAGGTCTAAAATGAATCCATCTTTGTATAATGATAGATCATTTTATTAAAGGTGGAGTTGCGAGGATGCTATCACTATAAAAAGGTTATTTTCTCTTGTTTTTTTAAGAGACATTTTAAAGGCGGAGGTGCCGAACTGCTGTCTGAACACAGTTTAAGGAAATAACTGAGGAGGCCTTTAGGTTTCATTAAATGGTGGTAACAATCGAAGGGCAGTGGGCAGCTCTCCCAGACCAGGTTTTCTCGTTTTGTTTTTAGCTGCAGCATTCAGAAGCTGCTGGAGATCCCAGCAGGGTTAGAAGTTCCCTAGCTGCTTTTCTCTCTGAGATGGTTGTTGATGTTGATTTCTCCTGGATCAAAAAACTGCATGTAAGAATCTGTATTTGAATATATCTTTGTGCCGAGTCGTGTATACCAAGAAGGTACGGTATCTACTGTTTGTGTAATTGTTCGACATATAAGCTATCCCAAAATGTTATTTTCTTTGATTGTATTTTTACTAAAGCATTTGAATAGATTATGTTCGGCTAAATGTCGAGTGCTTTGACCAGTCAGAACATATCTGGGAAGCACACTTCACATCTATATTCAAAATAAGGAAAGGTTTGGGTCTAAGTGGCCTTCTTAACATATTTTACGGGGATCTGGTCTGGTCCACAACACTTGTAGCCGAGGGGTTTCTGACTGACTCCTGTTATTGAAAAGTTAGTGGAAGTGCTGGGGATGGTGTGCTGGAGCTTGTGCTGTGAGCTGCCTCGGACATTCAGAGAAACCGGTGGATTTGGTGACCCAACTTTGGTTGGAGCCTGGGGACTATGGTAACACCATCTGGATGTGTAACATGAACACCAAATGGAACAGAGGCTGCAGACAGGGAAGCTCTGAAACCACGGAGTGAGTGTGTGTGGGGAAAGGGATCTGCTGTATCCACCCCGGATTTTCCAGGAACAGCTTCCCAAGCTCCACTTAACCCAGGAGCAGAGTGTGAGGGGACCCTGACTGAACAAGGACCTGGTCACAGAGCGGTGTCACCTCCTTAAACACGACCCACAGCTTCACGCCAGGGTGAAGACGGTGCTGCCAGTGGCTGTTAGGGTCACAGTTTCATTCAGCTTCTGTGATCCGAAACTTTCCAGGCAGGACGAGGTGACAGCTCCATCATCTCCCAATATCTCAACATCAATGTCACCATTCGGTGACAGAGGATGTATATGGTGGATGAGGTCAATACATTGCTTCTCCCTCAGCGGGAAGCTGCCAGGTGTATCCTTATTTTCCCAGTATAGTGGGATTCCCAAGATGTACATGGTATCCGCAGAGTAGCCATTACATGCGGAGAGGTAGAGGAACTGAAGGAGCTCTCACTCTATTAATGTTAAAGTGTGTACATGTACAATACATCATGTTGGTGAATACCCCTATCCTGAAAGCAGCCACTGTTCCTTCATTCAGAAGCAGGCAGCCATTCCCATCGTCTATGGGTTTCCATGTCGAAAGGAATAATTGTGTCTTGGATAAAAGCCGTCCCCTTGATACACGTTTCAAAACACCATCCCCACCACCAACCAACTACAACAAAATATTCCATGTGTACGGAGAGCAATGGGGTCACTTGCAGTGTCAAGGAGCAGACGATCAGGGATGGAGCAAAACCTCCCATGTCTGAACGGGTCTGAGTGAACCCCCCAGTATACAGTATCATTAAGTCCTGTAATCCCTCTCCATTTCAGTAACATACTGCCTTCTATTACTCCTGTAAATGAAATTACAGGTTATATTTTGTTGTATTGCACCTGCCAAATGATTATCCATTGCCTTTAACTTTCTGTATCTATTTGCAGACACTCCACCCTCTCTTGATAATTTAATCTCTTGCTTATCCAAGCGACATCACGAAACTCAGTATCTGTATATCTGTTCCAACCTCCTGATCATTGATATAGATTGTAAATAGTGGAGGACCCAGCACTGGTCACTGTGTGACTCCACTGGTGACGTTCTGTCAAACTGATTAAGACTGACTTATCCGGAGTGCCTCCTTCCTGTTTGATACACCGTCCTCCCCCTTTACAGTGTCACACGGTCGAAATGCTGAGTATGGACGAGGAGCATCAGTCAGGAATCCAACCCCTCGAATCTGCTCCGCCATTGAATATAATCATGGCTAATGTTATCGCGGCCTCTGTTCCACTTTCCTGCTATCTCCCCATCCTAAGATACCTTCTTTGCAGGAATCAGTTGAAGGAACCATCTCTGCACTCCGTCCAATGTAACAATACACCTTCTTCATTGAGTAGAAAAAATCTTTACACACTACTCCAATGTGATCTCACTATGATCCTGTACAAGAGGTAGCAAAATATTTACCAGGCTGCTGAAAGGTTCCCACCCAGTTTAGAGTAGTCTCAGCTCTCTAGGGTAATACACAGCATTGTTGAAAATCATTGTCCTTCTCTACTCCACATGCATAACGGGAGATCTGGAGAAAATCTCACAATGATGCTTGAGAAGAGCATAAATAAAGTGGCGAGATGACCTCTAACATTAATTTTAATTAGAATCTGACCTTCGGGGAGGTGTCAGAGTACTGGAGAACAATTAATACCATTCCACTTCACAGTAATCATGATTTGAAAATGCCGGTGTTGGACTGGAGTGTCCAAAGTTAAAAATCACGCAACACCAGGTTATAGTTCAACAGGTTTAATTGGAAGCACACTAGCTTTCGGAGAGCTGCAACTTCATCAGGTGATTGTGAAGGACAAAATTGCAAGGCACCGCATTTATAGCAAAAAATTACAGTATCATGTAACTGAAATTAGACATTGAAAAAGACCTTGATTATCTGTTGAGTATTTCATCTGTTCGAATACCATGATAGTTTAGCTTCTTCCGTGTGTAAATAAAAAAAAACATTTTAAAAAAGTTGCATTCTAAGGTTAACTGTAACAATTGGGTTAGCTAGACAATATGTCGAAGGTGTTAGCACCCTGTGTTCTCTGTCTACGCCATGATGTTAAGATCAATTCTAATCTAAAAAGTCAGATAACAGAGTTTTACTGTATTCATGCAGTTTTTGAGCAAAGTACAAAAGTAACTCTGCAAGTATAAATTCACCCCCCAAAATGTATGTGTGCCCCCCTGTGGGTCTTTGTGTCTGTCTGTGCGTATGTCTGTCTGGCTTGGGGGTTGTGAGTGTGAGGGAGTTTGTATATGTGTGTGTAGTGAGTGCAGTGTGCCTTAATTATGTGAGGGGGTGCACGTGTGAGTGTGAGAGTGTGTGTGTGTGTGTGGGGTGGGGATTTGAGAGTGTCTGTCAGAGAGGATATATGTGCCTGCATGAGTGTAGAGTGGTCTAAATCTCTGAGAGGATGCATGTATGAGTATGGGAGTATGTGTGTCTGTAAGGGTGTGTGCGAGTGTCTGTGTGCGTGTCTGTGTATATGTGAGTCCGTGTGTGTGTATGTGTGTATAGGAGTGCCTGTGTGTGTGTGTGTGTGTGTGTGTGTGTGTGTAGGTGTGCCTGTGTGTGTATATAGTGCAATGGTGATCACCTGTAATGTGACATGAACTCAAGGTCCAGGTTGAGGCCCTCCCTATGGGTACCGAACTTAGCTATCAGCCCCTGCTCGACCACTTTTCGCTGTTGCCTGTCCCGAAGTCCACCTTGGAGGATGGTCACCCGAAGGTCCGAGGCTGAATGTCCTGGACCACTGAAGTGTTCCCAACTGGGAGGCAACACTTCTGGTCTGTTGAGTGTTATGCGGTGCCCAATCATCCATTGCTGTAGTCTTTGCTTGGTTTTCCCAATGTATCATGCCTCAGGGCATCCTTGCCTGCAACGTATAAGATAGACAACGTTGGCTGAGTCACATGAGTACATGCCACGTACATGGTGGGAAGTGTCCTCACATATAATTTTGATACCCATGTCTACATTCTGACACGTCTTGCAGCGCCTACCGTGACAGGGTTGTATGGAGTTGTCCTGAAAGCTGAGCAGCTTGTTATGAACAATGATCTGTTGGAGGTTTGGCGGTTATTTAAAGGCAAGGAGGTGTGGGGTAGGTCTTGCCGAGGTGCTCATTCTCATTGATAATGTGTTGCAGGTCACGAAGAACATGGCGCAGTTTTTCAGCTCCTGGGAAATACTTAACAACGAAGGGTACCCTGTCGGTTGCCACAGCAAGGAACCATAATGACCTCCTCAGGAGACAGACACGTGCTGCAACCGACAGGGTACCCTTCATTGTTCAGTAATTCCCAGGAGTTGAAAAACTTCACCATGTACTTCTTGACCTGCAACACATTATCAATGAGAATGAGCACCTCACCACGACCTTCCCACACTTCCAAAGTTTTCCTTTAAACAACCGCCAAACCTCAAACAGATCATTATTCATAGCACATTGCGGGGCTTTCAGGACAACTCCACACAACCCTGTCACGGTAGGCGCTGCAAGACGTGTCCGATTGTGGACATGGATACCACCATTACACGTGGGGAAACCTCCCACCATGTACGTGGCAGGTACTCATGTAACTCAGCCAACGTTGTCTATCTTATACTTTGCAGGCAACGATGCCCTGAGTCATGGTACATTGGGGAAACCGAGCACAGGCTATGGCAATGGATGAATGGGCACCGCACAACAGTCAACAGACAGGAGGGTTCCCTCCCAGTTGGGGAACACTTCAGTGGTCCAGGACATTTGACCTCGGACCTTCGGGTGACCATCCTCCAAGGCGGAATTCGGGAGAGGCAACAGCGAAAAGTGGCCGAGCAGGGGCTGATAGCTAAGTTCCATACTCATAGCGAGGGCCTCAACCGAGACCTTAGGTTCATGTCACACTACAGGTGACTACCATTTCACTATACACACACACACTCACACCAACACAGAGCCACTCCTATACACACATATACACATGGAACACACACACTCCCACACTCAGACATGCATCCTCTCAGAGACTTAGACCACTTCACACTCATGCACACACATATATCCTCTCTCTCATAGACACTCACAACCCACACCCCAGACACACACACATGCCCACACTCACACATACACCCCCTCACAGATTTAAGACATTCTACACTCACGACACATATATATACACTTTCTCTCACACTCACAACCCCCAACCCAAATAGACACACACACACACAGACAGACACAAATATCCACACACACACCAATTGTTACATTTAACCTGAGAAAGCAACTTTTGATATTTTTTTTTATTCACAAATGAATGAATTGAAACTATCATGGTATTCGAACAGATGAAAGACTCAATAGACAATCAAGGTATTTTTCAATGTGTAATTTCAGTTACATCACACTGTAAATTTTTGATATAAATTCTGTGCCTTGCAATTGTGTCCTCCACAATCACCCGATGAAGAAGCGACGGTCCGAAAGCTAGTTTGCTTCCAGTTAAACCTGTTTGACGAGAACCTGGTGTTGTGTGATTTTTAACTTTACAGTATGGGTGGTAGAGATAGACCAGGGAACTATAGGGGAACGAGTATTAAATCACTGTTAAGGAAACTACTGGAGAAAATACAGAAGGAGAAAATTGAGCTCCAGTCAGAGTAGCAAGGTTTGATCAGGGATAATCATCATGATTTTATCAGAAGAAAGTCACATCTAATGAATTTGATTGAATTAGTTTGAGGAGGTCGTTTATTTAGTTTTGCAGCAAGGTCTTTGAGAAAGCCCAATATGGGAAAATTTAAAATAAAATAAAGTCTCATGCAATCAAGGCTAACGTGACAAGTAACAACGAAAAGTTTCTTAGTGTCAGGAGACAGAGGGTGGTGGGATAAGGCTGTTTGTGTGACTGGTGACCAGTGTCTCCTGGTGTACCACGGGGATCAGTGCTGTGTCCCTTATTATTTGTGGTATTTATAAATGGTGTAGATGTGAATGAAGGGGGTGGGTGAAGGGGGTGGGGTTTGTGATAAGTACGTTTGTGTTTGCCCGGTTGGTTGGCAGTGAGGAGAAAGGTCTTATGTTACAGGAAGATACAGATGGAATGGTCAGGTAGTCAGATCAAGGGCAGTTGGAACGTAACCCTGATAAATATGAGGTGATACACTGTGGAAGAAGGAACCAGACAGGGGAGTGCTCAATGAATGGCAGCATATTGGGAAACTCAGAGGGTGCTTCTTCACTCATCACTGAATGGGACTGAGCAGGACTAGTTAAGAACCGGACCTTAGGTGTAGCGTTTATCAATCGGGGCATAGATTATAAGAGCTATACAGGGCTTTGGTTAGGCCAAGATGTAGTACTGCATGTAGCTCTAGAAGCCACTTAAAAGGAAGAATATGGTTGTACTGGATGGTATGCAGAGGAGATTCACCAGGATGTTCCCTGTGATGGAGCATATCAGCTATGGAGAGAAGCTGGCTAAGCTCGGGTTGTTCACATTGGATCAGAGAAGGCTGAGGGGGATGTGATTCAGAAGGAAAAGATTATGAGAAGCATGGACATGGATGGATAGACAGCAGCTGTTCCTTTTAGTCAGAGAGTCGAGAACAAGTGGGCACACTTCTAAAGTGAAGTGTTTGAGAATTAGAAGGAATTTGAGGATTCTTGTTCGCCCAGAGGCTGTTGGGGTCTGGAATGCACTTCCTGAGAGCGGAGTTATCACAGGTAACCTCACAACCATCAAAAAGTCCTTGAACGTGCACGTGGACGTGTCATAACATTCCCTGCTATGGGCCTGGCGTTGGAAAGTGGGACTAATATAGATCGTGCTGTATTTCTGTTGGTCTATGCTCTTGTGAGTGTATGGTGTGGAAGGTCAATTATGGAGTAGCTAAAGGCAGAAATTGTTGGGTTTCTGAAGAGTATATTCACAAGGGTTATAAGAGTGAACTGTAATAGCTTGTCAAATCATATCAATGTGAGAAGAATGAGAAAACAAGTGCGGATTCCTTACAATCTGAAACCAGAGAATGGGCAAAGGAGAACAGGGAAATGGCAGAACTATGAAACAGTTACTTCAGTTCTGTCTTCACAGAACTTTCTAACAATACGAGAAAAACCAATTCGGGTGTGGAAAAGGGTTCTAGAACATGGAACATAGAACATAGTAAATAAAAGATTTAGGATAAATTATTGGGACTGAAAGTAATGGTCAGAAACAACAGTAACACGGATTTATGAAATGGGGATTATGTTTGAGAAACGGTCTGGGAGACAAGTATTTGGTTTTTCAGGAAAATTTTGGGAAAGCTAATTTGCAAAATAAAATCTGAGTGGATTGGGGCGAATATATGGCCATGTTTCTAGAATGGGACAGCTGGCAGGAAACAGTGAATCGAAATAAACAGACTCATCAAGCAACAGCCTGACATTGTCTGTAAGGTACGATTCAGTGAGTATGACTATATCCCTGACACCCCATCACCTTCCCCGGATATTTCCTGTCTCACCAGCAGAAGAGACAGAGAACAGCCAGGGAATTCCTAGAGGAATGGCACTCATCCTCAGATTCAAACATTAAGCACATCGACATGGACCCAATATACCAACCACTGCAGCGGACAGCTGGAACTGACAACCGGAAGCGGCAGATACAAATCACTATAAATGCCGGAGGAATGATCACAGAAGCGCATCACAGGAGGTCCCCAAGCACTGAGGATGTCACCTAGATAGGGGACGAAACATCTGCAACACAAATCCCCAGCTCGGCGAACAGAACCAAAACAACGAGCACCCGAGCTACAAATCTTCTCACAAACTTAGAACAGACACAGCAGAAGTGGCAGCGCAATCGGATACAATTGGAAAGGAATTGCTCTGGGAGTCCTCAACAGTGAATCTGTATCCCATGAAGTCTTATGGTGTTAGTTTACCTTTGGGAAAGAAAACCTCCTGCTGATTACGATGTACCAACCTCCCTTAACTGATGAATCAGTACTCCTCCATGCTGAACAACACTTGGAGGAAGCCCTGAGCGTAGCAAGGACACAAATTTGTACTCTAGGTGGGGGATTTCAATGTCCACGACAACGTGGGGCTCAGCTGCAGCATTACTGATCGAGCTGGTGGGGTTCTAAAGGATATAACTGCTAGACTGGGTCTGCCACAGTTGGTGAAGGAACTAACAAGAGGGAAGAGACATATTTGACCTCATCCGTACTAATCTGCCAGTTGCAGAAGTATCTCTCCATCACAGTATCTGTAAAAGTGACCACCGCATAGTCACAAAGTCACACCTTCACATTGAGAATAGCCTCCATCATATTGGGTGGCACTGTCACCGGACTACATAGGACAGACTTCGAAGAGATCTAGCAGTTCAATTCTGGGTTTCCATAAGGTGTTGTGAGTCATCAATTGTACAACCTCATATCTCCCTTGCAACAATTACCATCAAGCCAGAGGATCAACCCTGGTTCAATGGAGTGTGCAGGATGGCAGGAGCAGCACTGGGAATACCTGAAAATGAGGTGTCAGCCTGACGAAACCACCACACAGGACAACTTGTGCGCCAAACAGCATAAGCAATCAGTAATAGAGAGAGCTATGTGATCCCAAAAGCAACGGATCAGATCTAAGATCTGCAGTTCTTTCACATCTCGTCGAGGAATGGTAGGGACAATCAAACAAGTCATTGGAGGAGGAGATTCCACAAATATCCCCATCCTTAATGATGCAATAGCCCAGCACATCAGTGCAAAAGATAAGGTTGATGCATTCACAACAATCTTCAGTCAGAAATGCTGAGAGGATGATCCATCTTGGCCTCCTTCAGTGTTCCTCAGTAATTCAGTTACCAGTCATCAGCAATTCCATTTAGTCGACGCAATGTCCAGAAACGGTTGTCGACACTGGATACTTCAAAGGGTACATACGCTGACTACATTCTGGCTATAGTACTGAAAACCTGCGCTCGAGAACTTGCTACGTCCCTAGCCAAGCAGTTCCCATACACTTGCAACAACAACATTTACCTGATTGTGTGGAAAAGTACCCAAGAATCTCCTATACATAAAAAGCAGAACAAATCCAATCCAGCCAATTACCAACCCATCAGTCTACTCACAATCATTAGTAAAGTGATGGAAGGTGTCAGTCCTTTCAAGCAGCACCTGCTCAGCAATAACCTGGTCAATGACGGACAGTTTGGACTCTACCAGAGCCACTCAGCTCCTGACCTCATTACCTCAAACATGGACAAAAGAGCTGAATTCCAGAAGTGGGGTGAGAGACACAGGGCTTTAAATCAAGGCTGCCTTCGACCAAGTGTGGCATCAAGTGGCCTTAGCAAAACTGCAATCAATGCGTATCCGGGTCAAACTCCTCGCTAGTACGAATCATACCTGACACGTAGGAAGATGGTCATGGCTGATGAAGGTCAGTCAACTGATTTCCAGGACAAGTCTGTAGGAATCCCTTGGGCAGTGGCTTAGGCCCAAGCGTCTTCAGGTCTGCTTCATCAATGGCTTGCCTCGATTATAATGTCAGAAGCGGGGATGCTCGCCAATGATTGCACAATGTTCAGCAACATTTGTGGCTCCACAGATACTGAAATAATCCATGTCCAAATGCGACAAGATCTGGACAGTATCCAGGCTGACATGTGGCAAGTAATATTGAAACCACACAAATGCCAGACTCTGACCATCACCACTAAAATACAATCTAAAAACTGCCCCTTGGCATTCAATGGTGCTACTATCACTGAATCCCCCAGTATCAAAATCCTGGGGGGTAATCATTGCCCAGAAACTCACTGGACTCGCCCACAGTAACTACAAGAGCAGGTCAGAAGCTATGGATACTGCGGCGAATAACTCACATCCTGACTTCCAAAAGTCTGTCCATCATCTACAATGCATTAGTCAGAGGTGTTATAGAGTACTCCCCATTTTCCTGGATGATTGCAGCCCCAGCAAAATGAAGAAGCTTGATACCATCCAGGACAAAGCAACGAGTTTGAGTGTCGTTTCATCCACAATGCTCCACCATCAACGCCCAGCAGCAGCAGCAGTGTTTTACTAACTACAAGTTGCACTGAAATGATTCACCAAAGATCCTCAGACACCATCTTCCCAACTCATGACCACGTCTATCCAGAAGGACAAGGGCAGCAGCTGTATGGGAACACCACCATCTTCAAGTTCCCCTCCAAGCCAATCACCACCCTGACTTGGAAATCTATCAGCGTTCCTTCACTGTCCTCCTCCTTTACCGGTGTTTCTGTGTAGTCTGTGGGAAAATTGTCACAAACTCTCAGATGTTAGGAAGGAGGTCTCTGCAGGGGCGACAGGATTGTGTTTACCGTACCTTTTCCAATACCGAGGCTGCTGCCGGGTGTTCTGTCTAGTTTTATCCTTTAAGACCTCGGAGTAGTTTGATACAATAGAGTGTTTTGCTTGGCCGTTTCAGAGACCATTGAAGAGTTTATCACATCTCTGTGTGTCTGGAGTGACTTTTAGGCCAGATCAGGAAAGCACGGGAGATTCACTTCCTGAAAGTCCATGGGAGAAGCAAATTCGTGTTTACAATCGCCAATTGGCTTCAAGGTCACTGTTACTGACACCAGATTTTGCATCTTAATATTTTATTAATTATTTTTAATTTCCAGAATCTGCCAGAGCATTTGTCTGGTCTGGATTAGTAATCCAGCGATATCTCCACATTAGCACCATCTCCACATGGGGACCTATCGGAAACCACACTGAGCAGGTTATTTCTGTGCTGCTTGACTACTCTGTCAAAAATAACTCCCACCAATTTGTCTATCGTGACTACTGAGGCAGTAGTAATTTGTCAGATTGTAATTATTCTCCTCTTAGGGGACTGGACATAGCTGAGTAATTTTCCTCATTGCCAGTGAGATATTCGAGTTGGAGCTGGAATGAAACAGCTTCCCCAGGGACACGACTTATTGTGCAGCACAGGTCTTCAGTCCCATTGCAGGAATGGGGTCAGGGCCCATTACCTTTGTCGTATCTACTGTGTTCAGCTGTTTCTTCATCTCACGTGCATCGAATAGAATTGATTAAAGACTGGCATCTGTGATTCTGCGGGCATCATGGCGAGGGTGAAGTTGATCGTCGACTCAACACTTCTGGCTGAGGATCGGGCAGATATTACATTTTTGACTTTTACACTGATGCGTTGGTCTGTTCCATTATCTACAATGGGGATGTTTGTGGAGTCCTTTCCTCCAGTCATTTGTTTAATGACCCATTACCACTTATGACTGAATGTGGCAGGACTGCGAAGCTTCGATCAGATCTGTTGCTCAGGTGTGATAACATTAATGGGTTAGCATCAGGTTTAGGTTCACGTGGTTCTGACCCTGACATGTTCACCCACAGTCATTACTGAAACATAGATCGTGTTGATTGTAATGGCAGACTAAGGACATTATCCCTGGGCAAAATGTTACAGGTGGTGGTTGAATGGTGTTCTGCTTCTCCTGCTATTGTGGTTTACAGCATTCCGTGAATACGCAGTTTTGAGCTGCAATATCTGAAATGCAATTCTAATGTCTGTCCCCGAGTTCACATCGAGACTCTTTCACCCATCAACCCTCTACTCAGTGACCGACTCTGGTTTCTGATGTGGTAACACTTTCATTTTCATATTCTCACTCTGCTGAGGTCATGCTTCTAATCTGACACAATCCATCAAAAAAAAACTGATTTTAATTTAATTGTTTAATTCATCTGAATCTTTTTCCTTGAGTAATACCATCGTCTGTGTTTAAATTGAATGTGTTTCCATCTGTTTCTCTCCCTGACCATGATTAAGAGCTCTGTCGTGTCACTGATACCGGCCTTATGTATTTTCAGAGCCAAGGAACTCTTTGGATTCCCAATCATCTTCACCACATTGTATGTTTTTCTCATTTGTTTTGATGCCTTATCACTCATGGCTGGCTTGTCCTCCCATGAGTACATTTCACCCTTTTTGGGAGAGTTTCATATATCCTCTGAATTATCCAGCATAAATTCCTGCCATTGCTGCTCCATGGTCATCCCTACTCGGCTCCCCTTCGAATTTACTCTGGACAGTTCCTTCCTCATGTCTTTGTTGTGACATTGCTCAATTATAATCACATTACTTCAAAAAGAGAGCAATAGATATAAACTGAAAGAAGAATTTTTGAGAGATGGGACATAAAGAATAATTGGCAAATTTCTTAACTAGATACAAAGAGAGAACGAGAGAGAGGATATAGACGAGGAAATGTGAAAAATTAGAAAACTAGATTATTGAAAGAAGTAGATGTACATCCCTCAATGTTTTGGTAATTCCGGTGTGCTGTAGTCCTTTGTACAGTACATGTACAACATAGGAATCTGTTCAAATGCTGGGTCTGATGCCAGAATTTTAATCTCCAATAATACGACAGACACTAGCTTTGGAAAGAACCCAGCAGGCCAATATATTGAATTCCCTGTTGAAAATGGATTAACTGAAGTACGTTGCGATACCACAAGCAAGAATGTAAAACACACATCCTGATAAGAATGAGAGTATAGTGTAGAGAATTCCAGAAAAAGGAGGGAACATTGAGAGAAGGGGAACATATCACATTAGCTGAGCATGAAGTAATGTTTCATCAATTTTATACATCATGTGCATCATTTTTCGATAACTGTGTCTCTGTTATTCATTTAGAATGTGTTGTGCACACATGAAAAATATCTGCACACACATTGATTAAACAATGTATACAAAATCATTTTTTCGACATTGAAATGGTCCTGTTGTCATGCTACCAGGATGCATGAACACCAACTGGTCACCAAAAGACACGACCCACGATCACTATGTTCCATAATACAGAAAAGGAAGGGCACCATTTTGACTGTAACAACACACACATACGAAGACACGCCAGGACGTTCTTAGAGGAATGGCATTGTAACCAGAAGTCCATCAGTAAAAACATCAATTTATATCCTATCTACCTTATCTTGTAATAAAGAAAACTGGAAATAACATCATCCACCTTAAGAAACTAAGGCCTTTTAATAGAGAGGCGGGACATACCACCAGCATTTCAGCGGAGATGCTCACTGATGATGTCACCTAGTCATGGTGACGAAACGTCCGAAAGCAAACCTTCAAGTTCAGCGAGCTAACATGCATACATAAAAATTGTTATTTGTAATTAATTAGTGGAATTTAGGAGTTCTCTGTCACCCACGTTTCAAAAGATTATGATGTGAGATTAGCGTTTCTGGGTGTGTGGTTTTAATTAACAGAGGGGTTCGACATTGATGTCATAACAGTTTGGGGCCTTGCCATATGGGATTTGGACCGACTTGAACAGATTTGGGGTACAAAAGGTCCCAGCAGATTCCAACACGTGGCAATTATTGACCTAGATCTTCAAATAAAACCGGTGAGAAAATTCATTTAACTCTGTTAACTTGTGGTCGGTTCAATTAAAACTGAGAGAAATGGCTTTTAACATTACTAAAGAGGTTCCCAAGTTTGCCAAAGAAGTTTAGAAAGGCAGAAGACGGAATATATTTAGAATTAGCAAGTAGATTAGAATTGGGTTTAACCAGGGACAAAAGGAAAGCTTTAATTGTAATGGAGATGGTCAAGTACTTTGGTGTGTGAGAGAAACAGGCAACTGCAGTAGAGTTAGAAAAGACTTAAATTACAAATGCACGGTTTGTGAAAATTTGTAGCTCAGGTTGAGTTTTAGGGTGTAGGTTTGCTCGCTGAGCTGTAGGATTGATATCCAGACATTTCATTACCTGGCTAGGTAACATCATCAGTGGCGACCTCCAAGTGAAGCGAAGCTGTTGTCTCCTGCTTTCTATTTATATGTTTGTCCTGGATGGGGTTCCTGGGGTTTATGGTGATGTCATTTCCTGTTCGTTTTCTGAGAGGTTGATAGATGGTATCTAGATTTATGTGTTTGTTTAGGGCGTTGTGGTTGGATCTATCCTGGGACAGGCTAAGCAAAGACATGCCAGAGAATTCCTAGAGGCCTGGCACTCCAACTATTTGTATTTTCACTCTTTCTGACATGTTACTCAAGAGCGAGATAATTTGTGGAATTAGGACAGAAATTAAGGTTGGGGACAGAAACATCACGATTGGAGAACTAACAGTAAGAGTGAGTGACAGAGTGTCAGTCCCAGGAATACATTGTGTTCTTGTGAATGATTTAATAGGATCCAATGTGGGAGAGTCACCCCTTGTGGTGGAGAAGTCAAATAAAAACTAGGGAACTGAGGAGTTAAAGGAAATATACCCAGGAATTTTCCAGACTGTGTAGTAACAAGATCCCACTGTCATAAGCAGAATGGACAAACGAAAGAAAAAGACAAAAGAGTTGATGTTCAGTTAACTGACACCCTGTTTGATGTAACGGTGCAGGATAAACCTGAACGTGGAGAAAAACGGTAGGTTAGTGCAGAAGGGAAATGGGCCGAAGTGCACCAGATTGTGTTATTGGTCGCATACCGTGTTACGGGTAGCACATCAACTAACTGCAGGTGGTCACCTAAGTTTACGGGAGACCGAAGCTAAACTACATAAGCAATTCTAGAGGCCTGGAATGCACAAGGACGTGGTTATTTTTTGTTGTACATGTAACACATGCCAAATGGTAGATAAGTCACAGGCAGTAATAAAACCAGCACCTTTGTTGCAAATTCCTGCATTCGAAGAAGCTTTCACGTGGGTTGTGATTATATGTGTAGCTTCCCTTTCTAAAATAAAAATAAAAGAAGCCAATATTTGCTGAGCATAATGGATGTGTCTATCAGATTTAAAGAGGCAATTCCATTATGGAGTGTTAAGGCAAAAAGTGAAGTGCAGGAGTTGGTAGCTTCTTTTACTCGCTGTGGGCTCCGCAGAGAGATTCAGTCAGACCAAGGGTCTCATTTTACCGCTCAGCTGTTTTAGGAAGTCATGGATAGCTTAGACATACAGCACTTTAAATCAAGGGCGTCCCATCCTGAATCCCATGGAGTATTGGAAAGTTAGCATCATACGCTGAAGACCATGTTAACATCGTACTGTCAGTATTGGCCAAATGATTGGGACAAAGGTGTCACATTAAATTGCTTATCATCAAAGATACCCGAAATAAATCTACTCAGTTTACTTCCTTTGAGTTAATGTTCGTACATGAAGTGAAGTCTTTTGAATTGAATTAAATCTAAATTGACAGGACCAAAGTCGGAGATCTCACACTTGGACTATGTATGTGAGGTGAGGGAGAGATTAGATGGAGTAGGTGAGTTAGCGCAACAGCACCTGAAGAGGGCACAGCATTGAATAAAGCAGATAAAAAACTCTGAAACAGCGGAGAGTGAAGCAGGTAGGGATGACGTATTAGTAGTTTAAATAATGCTCAGGATACCAGAAGCCAACTGAATTTGAATATTATTGTTCCGACACCTGGAAAGCAATCAAATTATGAGAATTATTGTACCATGGGGAGGATATAAACCCAGCATTTTGAACACTAGGGGAAGAGCCACTGCCATCCAACAGCAGAGTAACTGCTGCAGAGCAGGAGTGCGAACTGTCCCTCTCAAAAGCACTCTCTATCAAAGATACATATTCATGTCAAACCTACTTGCAGTAAAACAAAACGTGATTTGGGGATCAGCGGCTGGAAGAATGAACACAACGGGGAAGATAGAGACTGTGTGGTCTTGAGATTGCAAGGTTTAATATGTGGGTTGGTAGAATAGCATATTTTTATGGAGTTGGAAACAGATAGTAAGTTGCTAAGAAAAGAGGGTCTTGTATTTTTGAACAGCTGTTGTTTAGTGTTCACTCTTGACGTTAACAAACTAATTTGTGAATGTTTGTTTAAATAGTGGAAGTAGGAGATATGTGTCGCTCATATTTTAACAGATTACGAGGTGAGGCGAGCTTTTCTGGGTGTTTGGTTTGAATTAACAGAGAGGTTCGATTCCACCTTGTAAATGTCCATCCAAGCTAACCCCATTTCCCTGCAGTTGGCCCATATCCTTCTCGTCCTTTCCCATCCACATATTTACCCAAATGCTTTTTAAATGTTGTTAATGTACCACCCTCAACCTCATCTGCTGGTAGCTCATCCACGTACCAGCCTTCTGTGTAAAGAAGTGGCTCCTCAGATTCCCTTTTATTCCTTCCCCTCTCAACGTAAACTGATCCCCTCTAATCCTCGATTCTCTAAAGTTTGGAAAAAGACTGAGAGCATTCGCCCTATCCATGCCCCTCATGATCCTATGCAGCTCTATAAGGTCCCCCCTCAGTCTGCTACACTCTATTGGAAAGGTCCTAGCTTGTCCAACGTCTCCCTATAACTCAGACCATGGGGTCCTGGCAACATCCATGTTAATTTCTTCTGCACGCTTTCTAATTTCATTAAATGCTCCCTAATACAAAGTGACAAAAACTGAACAGAATGCTCCACGTGCGGCCTTACCAAAGTTCTGTATAAATGCAGCATAACTTCCCTACTTCCATATTCAATGTACGGCCTGTTGAAAGTCAGTGTGTCAAATGCCTTCGTCACTGCCTTGTCTACCTGTGACTCCACTCTCAGAGAACCTTGCACCTGAACGCCAAGGTCTCTCTGCCCACTACACCCCTTAAGGTCGTCCCATTCACCATGAAACTGCTACCTTGAGTTCAGTTTCCAAAATACACGACATCATGCATCTATATTAAATTCCATTTGCCATTTCTCGGCCCACTTCCATACCTGATTAAATTCCTGCTGCAATTTCTGATAAACTTCCTCACTGATCACACTACCAATTATATTAGTGTCATCTGCAAACTGACTAATCATGCCTTGTACATTCTCAACCAATTCATAGATAATAAACAGCAATGGACCCAGCTCCGGTCTGACAAGCATTCTTCCATTAAACCCCCTGCTTCCTACCATCAAGCCAACTGTGTATTCAATTGGCCAGTTCCCCCAGAATTCCACGTGATAGAACCTTCCAGAACATGTGGAAACATATCAAATGTCTTACTGAAACCCATAGAGACTACGTTTACCGTTCGGCCCTCATCAACCTTCTTGGTCACTTCATCAACAAACTCTAACAAATTTGGGAAGCGTGATCTCCAACTCACAAGTCTATGCTGACTGCTCCAAATATAAGTAATGGGTGTAAGTAATGGGTGCAGTCAATGGTATGCTGTCCTTCATTGTAAGATGATTCAAGTTCGTAAGTAATGCCATCTTCCTGCTGTTGTAGAGCCTTGCTGAGAGAGTGGTTGGGACACTCTCTACAGATTTGATCTCCTTTGTACCGAATGATCTCCTTACCACAGACACGCGTGATGGTATCACGAGGATAGAGTGAAGAAGCTGAGTGTTTAATCAGTAGAGCTTTGAAAGAAGAAGAAATGGTGACGCTAAACACGAGGAGTGGCAGCGATCACTTATTTCCAAAAGTCACATTGATCGGGTGAGAAATTCCATACTTTACCCAGGATTGATTGGTTTGATTTATTGTCACATGTACCTCAGTACAGGGAAACACTTTATTTTTGAGCAGTGGAGGCAGGTCATAGTAAGCATGGCCAGACAGATCATAGGGTGGAAATAGACTTGGACAGAGTAAGGCATACAGGTTACACTGAATAGGACGTGCACTAGACAAGATCAACACGAACAAGATCAGCATTATTTGAACTTAGAGAGTCCATTCATCAGTCTAACGTGACTTTCCTAATAGTTTATATGCCTAAATTAACTCGCCCCACGTTATTGGGCAGTCGGCGTGTAAACCTGTACACAACGTCATGTTGCTCACAATCCCCAACAGCAGCCACAATACCTTCCATCTGAAACAGGTAGCCATTCCCACCAGCTTCCGCCCTACATAGAGGACACCAGGCTGTCTTGTCAGAGATTATTATTGCCTTCTTGTGACTTCAAACAAGATGTATGGCTTCCCTCCTCACCACTGGAAAACTACGTTAAAGTCCCACGTGTGTATCATGACTGACGGAGCTACGAGGAACAACGTGGAACAGTCTGTCTGTGCAGCCTCTGCCCCACTTGGTCATCATGTTGGAGCATGAATTAGGAGACAGCGAGGACTGCGGTTGCTGGAGATCAGAGTAGACAGTGGTTTGCTGGAAAAGCACAGCAGGTGAATCGACGTTTCCGGGATAAGGTATTCATCAGGAATCAGTATCAATTACCTCATTCTGCCCCTTTGTAAGTGCATTGAGGTGGGAATGTCCTCCTACCATTCCTGTGTAAGTGACTCAAGGGACTGAATGACTTCTTCCTAGTCTGATTGGACAGGGCCAAAGGCCTGACTGGGTTATCCCTGGTTCCTGTGTAACGGCTCGATGTGCCGACAAGTGTGATGATGCTGCAGCTTTAAGAGGTTATTTTGTTCTGGTTTCTTTTAAGCGAGACATTGAACGATCGTTACAAAGCTGGTTAGTTAAGACCACTTGAGTAACAGCTAGGGAGGCCTTGGGTTTATTTTAATGCAGCCTGAATGAATGTGATCAGCTCTCACATAATAGGATCTCCGGGTTTTGCTTTGTCAGTAACATCAGAAACTATTGGGGTCTCCACAGAGTTGGAAGCTTCAGTGACTATCTCCTGGCAGCTACCCTTGCTGACATTTCTCTTGATGCCGTTTTTAATTTCTGGACTGGAGAGATATTTGTGACATTCTGTGTCTGAATTTTCCTTTTTGCCAAGGGCTGTGTTTAAAGGATTTTCCTATATTGGAACAGTTCATTAGTAATAGTTGATGTGGTTCTTTTCGCCGAGCTGGGAACTTGTGTTGCAGACGTTTCGTCCCCTGTCTAGTTGACATCGTCAGATTCAATCAACAAACACATCGACCTGGACCCAATATACCGGCCAATGCAGCGGACAGCTGGAACTGACAACCGGAAGCAGAAGATACAAACCACTATATCTGCCGGAGGAAAAATCACAGAATTGCTTCACAGGAGTCCCCCAAGCCCTGAGGATGTCACCGAGACAGGGACGAAACGTCTGCAACACAAATTCCCAGTTCGGCAAACAGAACCGCAACAACGAGCACCCAATCTACAAATCTTCTCCCAAACTTGAATTAGTAATAGTTCCTACATCTGTTATTCTGTTAACTTGTCCAATAGAATTACGTTATTCTAAATTCCTCTTTCTTTGGTTTTATTTCATCTTTCGTGTTAAAGTAAATGGCATTTTGCATCACACCGAGTAGTTTGACCAGTCACACTCTATCTGGAACCGACAGTTTACATTTTCTTTAAAATAAGAAAACGTAAGAGCCTCGGCTACGCCTTCAAATATTGTTGAGGAGCTTTTGTGCGGTCAATCACACTAGACTCCTTCTCTTCATGAGTAATAGGCTGGAGGCACTGAATGGGCTGTCCCTGTCCTTCTCCAATAGTGTGAATGGGCCGAATGACTTACTCATATTCCTGTGAAACCAGCGTGAGGTGCGGAATGAACTCTTATTTTACTGGGGCAATGTGCAGTGACAGGCAATCTTTTTACATGAATGTTATTGACTCTTTAAAAGCACAAGCCTCAATAGAGTTTGGGTCCTGCTGCACATGGACACAGACCAGTTCAGGACCTGACGGGGGCGTCAGATTATTCTAAACATTGTGGAATCTTCAGTGACCATCCCCACTTCTATCTTATGGTGGGAAGGGTGAGGGTGGGGAGACATTGATGAAGCAGCTGAAGATGTTTTTGAAGAAGAAGCTACCCTGAGGATTTCCCACAGAGGTGACCCAGGACTGAGATGGTGAACATCTTCCTTTGTGTCATGTTTGACCCCAAACACTGGAGAGGTTACTCTGATTCCCATTATGTCCAGTTTTGTTAAGCTCCTTGATGTCAACAGAAGTCAACCACTGCCTTGATATCAAGGCCAGTCATTTATACCTGAACCCTTGTCTCAACCTCTTTTGTTCGTATCAATAGGCCATGATAAAGGAGCATGAAGTGTTTTCTTCAAACAGGTGGGATTGAATGTTAGGATTTCTCTCCTCAAGGGTGTTCGGGGAGTTAGATGACTAAACGTATTTGAAAAGGAGGTAGATGGATATTGACCTGTCAGAGAGTTGAGGGCTATGAAAAATTGAGTATGAAAGAGGATTTGCGAGCAAGAGCAGATCAACCACGATCTTAGTGAAGGACAAGACAGGCTTGGGGACTGAACGCCCTGCTCCTGTTTCTGATGTTCTCACGTTCTGTAATTGGAAAGTTAGTGGGTGTAATTTTCATGCATGTGCAATTACTGCATATTGCAGTCAGGAGGCCAGAGGATTCTATGATCCATCACTGGGTGAGGTATGGGGGCTGCATTCACAATGAATCTGGGTCTACAACATGATCAACAAATGAAACACAAGTTTCAGAGACGGGAAGCTCTGTAAAGAGAGATGACGGGCCTCTTTCATACCCAACCTGGGTTTTCCAATTACATTTCCAAAATCACTTCAAAGCGTGGTGACAGCCCTGAAGGGCTGAATGGTCTCCTCTGTTTCTATGCACCAGGTTATAGTTGTAAGTAGCCTCCAACTGCCCCTGCCTAGCAAGTTTGAGGGGCTGAATGGAACATAGGAACATGGGACTGAGGAGCAGGAGCGGGTCATTAGATACTTTGAGCCTTCTCCACCAGGCACTAAAATTGTGGTTGATCAAGTTATGGTCTCAGCATCACTTTCCTCTCTGTGTTCAATTATCTGTGCCTCACTTCCCTGTCAAATAATTAACTAACGCAGCTTTGAGTCCATGAGAACATAGAAGCACGATTAAAACTTCCAGTGAAGAGAATTCCGTCGTGAAAGGTCCTTTCAGAATTTTTCATCTTCCCTCTTATAGAATCAGAGAGTCATGCAGAACGGAAACAGACCCGTTAGTCCAATCTGTTCACTCCGATCAGTTATCAAATCTGATTTAGTCCCATTTGCCAGCATTTGGCCAATATTCCTCCTTTATCAGAGACTTTTTAAATGTGTGATTGAACCCCCTTTGACCACTTCCTCTAACAGCAATTTCTGTACACACAATACTCTCTGTTTGAAACGTTTATCTTCAGGTACCTTCTAAATCATTCGCCCTCTCGCCTTCAACCTATGCCCTCTTGTTCTGGACTCCCCTATCCTGGGATCGGAACATGGCTATTCAGAATATCCATACCCCTGATGATTTTATAATCCTCTATTATGTCACCCCTCAGCCTCTGAGGAGAAAGCACCTCAACCTAATCAACCTCTCCCTGAAGCTCAAACCTTCAGTTCTGGAACGTCTGTGTAAATCTTTTCTGCAGACAATCGAATTGTACACAGTATTCTTAAAATGGCCTCACCAACATCCGGTACAGATGCAACATGCCACCACAACCCCTAGAGTTAGTGCTCTGACTGATTAAGGCAAATGTGCCAAATGTGTTCTGCACCAGTTTGTCTACCTGCGACTCCACTTTCAAGGAACAATGTACCTGCAGCCCTATGTCCCTTTGTTTCACAACACTCCCTAGGACGTTACCATTAAGTGCATAACTTCTGCCCTGAAATGCCTTCCCAAAATGCAATTTATCTAAATTAAACTTCATCTGTCAGTCCTTGCCCCTTTGTCCCATCTAATTGTGGCCTCGTTGTACTCTGAGGTAATCTACTACACCACCTTTCTGATGTAATCTGTAAACTTACTAACTTTCGCCCCGATATTCACATCCAATGATGAAATGCAGTGAACTCAGTACTGATTCTTACAGCACACTGCTGCTCACAAGCCTCAAGTCTGAAAAATACCCCTCTTCCTTCAAGCCAATGTGACTAGCTTCCCCTGTATCCCATGTGACTGAAATTTACTAATCTGTCTGCCAATCGGAATGTTATGAACACCTTGCTGAGGTCCATATAGACAATGTCTACCAAACTGCCTTCATCAATCTTCTTTGTCATCTCTTCATAAAACTCAATCAAATTAATGAGACATGATTCCCCATGCAGGAAGCCACGTTGACTACGCTGATCAGCCCTTGCCTTCCCAAACGTATGTCAATCCCATTCCTCAGAATCCCTACCAACAACCTATCCACCACTGACATCGGGCTCAGTGGTCAATATTTCCCCAGCTTTTTGGGTCACTGTTTCCTTTTCTAGTCCCACTCCTCCACTGCTCGCAACAAATGTTAAATGTAACCAGGTTGGTGATATCAGTCTCAGACTGGGTCAGTGTCAGTTTTAGGGACACGTCAGGCTAGTTTCTTTAATCTGCTAAAATAGCACGTTTATGATCCAGAGCAATGTTAATCAAACTACGAGGGAAAGATGAATGGCAATCTGTTTGGATATTGTAAATAAAGAATCGATACCTCCCTTTCTAAAAACACTGGCGCACGTGCGCACGTACAAAATCTCTGCAAGTTCAAGTTGAAAGAACGTTGTCGACATATTAGTCTAACTCATGACGAAAGGAAAAATTGAGAGATTGTCCCAAATGTTATTCTGCTTCTGAAGATATTCTACTCACACAAACTGTGAATAATGGGATTTCATCCTGGAACAGTTGGATTTCGCAGAATTCCCTATGCATTAGGGAGTGATAAGATTCCAAGGAGTTCTGGTCAGGATTGTCCAGTGGCTCAGTGGTTAGCACTGATGCCTCACATCACCAGAGACCTAGGTTCGATTGCAGCGTCGGGTGACTCTCTGTGTGGGGTTTTCATATTATCCCCTTGTCTGTGTGAGCTTCTAATGAATGCTCCAGTTTCCTCCCACAGTCCAAAGCTGTGCAGGTTAGGTGGAGTGTTCATGCTAACTTGTCCATAGTGTTCAGGGTTTTCTAGGTTAGGTGCATTAGTCAGGGGTAAAAGTAAGGGAACGCGTCTGCGAAAGTTGCTCTTTGGAACGTTGTATGGACTTGTTGGGATGAAGGGCCTGTTTTCACACTTCAGGAATTCTACAAAAAGAAGAATGGTAACGATGACTGTGGAGCTTTTTATTACCGTTTGCACGCATTGCTGTGATGAGGAACAATGAAGGAGAGAGAATTCAATAGTCTGTTCGTTCTCGGGCAGATTACATTTTCTCCCTCTCTGAGCTGAATCACACAGTAATGTCATCCTCTCCCAAACTGGACCATGTGAGGTTTCCTTGTACATTGTCCAAACTATGTCTCCATCACATTCCCTGTTCCATGTAGGTGCATCATTGCCGTTATCATACACAGAGCCATACACTTAGCAGAAAATGGTCTCGGCCGATTTGAAGATATGTTTAGATATTTCTGCATCATTAAAAAATAAAATGTTTAATGTATTCAGAATACCTGTGTCAAAATGAATGCATTTTGTAACAAAGACAGAAATTGTTGGAAAAGCTCGGCAGGCCTGTCAGCATCCAGATGCCTTTTACATGCTGTAGTTTATTCCAGCCTCCGTCATTCCTGTGGCCGCTCATTTCATATGCACACCACCCTCTGCGTGAAAAGATGCCCCTTAGGCCTCTTCAAAATCTTTCCCCTCTCACTTTCAACCAATGCCCTCTGGTTTTGGACGCTCCTAACCTGGGGGAAAACTCTGACTACTCACCCTATCCATGAACGTTCCGATTTTATAAACATCTTATGCGACGAAATGTGACTCCAATCAACACGAATGGCTGTGTTTTCAGTCATCCTGGGCCTAAATTCTCAAATTCAATACTGACACCTCATCTGTCTCCATCAGGTCACAATTCTAAAACCATTTTAATCATTTTGTTCAGATGCATCCTGAGACACTTCTGTGGCTTT
Organism: Chiloscyllium punctatum; assembly: GCF_047496795.1. Lineage (NCBI taxonomy): Eukaryota > Metazoa > Chordata > Chondrichthyes > Orectolobiformes > Hemiscylliidae > Chiloscyllium > Chiloscyllium punctatum. The sequence continues at coordinate 42,287,929 of NC_092788.1, forward strand.
ACACCAAGGCCTTTGTGCCCGGAGGCAGGACACTAGCACCACTCGGCAATACCCATAAAGCTGTAACATTATTCTCCTGTGTGTTTGTTCATCAGTCTGTTCTGACACGCTGTGACATACGTCTGCAACAGGCAGAACTTGAATTCAGACCATTTAGTCGAGAGATAGGAACATTACCACACAAGTTCAGGAATTGGAATCAAATCGAGAGCTCTGGCTCAGAGGCAGGGACACTACGCACTAGACTACCATACCCAGATTTTGGGTCATATGTTAAGTGCCAGCTTTCAGCTCGGTATGGATTTATTATAATCAGGTTACCATTATGAACTACACAAAACGCTTCGTATTGTTAAACAAGTGCAAGACATTTGTCTCAACTGTAGGATGTTGAGTGCACGTGCTATGCTACCGAAATTAACCATGACACCTTTAATTGCTTTATCTGTAGTCTACAATATTAGGGAAAGAATTCCTGCAGACACACTCTGCACAATGAAGGGTCTCAAGTAGATATTTATTACTGAACACCAGAGACGGAGAAAGAGCATAATTTCTGGCCCCAAAGCACTGACCAGTATTTCCACCAAAAACGTGTGTGACTGCTCTCTTCCTAAAACCATAAAATGATACCAGGCCGCTGATTACTGTCCAGCCTCTCCTCCCCACTGACCTTTTCTGCAATCAATCCCTCACCCCCTAACCACACAAGGTAAACCAAGCTCAGGGTCTTTGTGAAAATCAAGGCCGGAGTGTGCAGGCCTCCTGGAGATGGGGAGGGAATTTTAAAATTAAACAGGGAAGGTGAGGAGGTAGTAATATCACACACTGGGCTGAGGAATGGCAGTTGGTGTTTAGATTTGATTCATTCGAGGAATTGGATTTGGTAAATCAAACAAGAGCGGCGCCGATACAATTAAAAGTAGGGTATTTGGCAGTGTTGTAGGACAGTGACCTAGGCCGTCAGGTACAATTCTTTAAAATTTGCATCTCATATAGATAGTGTGGTCAAAAGTATGTTCAGCACACTTGTCAGACCTTTGAGTATCGGAATTGGGATGTCATGTTGAGGTTATACAGGATATTGGTGAGACCTCATCTGGAATACTGTGTCCAGTCTGGTCACCCTGCCCGCTCATTCCATAGGCACACCATCCTCTGGGTGAAAAAGCTGCCCCTTAGGTCACTTTTAAATTTTTCCCCTCTAACCTTAAAAATATGTCCACTAGTTTTGGACTCCCGTACCCTTAGAAAATACCTCGACTATTCACTTTGATATTATAGTCCTTGATATTATTAAGCTGGAGAGGGTTCAGAAGAAATATTTCACAACTGGGAAGGAGGCCTTGAGATTGGTGTTGGCGTTACAACATTTCAGCATTTACATTGCCTATAACGTGTCTGAGACAAATCTCTGTACTGATCACAACGTCTGAACATTTTTAGAGGAATTTAGGGAAAAAATCTTCCAGTCTACAAAGCCTTCCAACTTACATTCAATTCCAACTTACACAGATGACAGGACAAGAAACCGTACTTGCTGCCAAGTTGTCGATAATAGGATGAAGAAAAACTGAGACGTTCTGTAGCAGAAGTAAACGGATTGAAATAGAATCGGGTTGTGAATGTTTGCATGCTTAGTGTCAATGCAACATATATGTATTGTAGTCTACAAAATCAGGAAGAATAAAGAGTTTAAAAGGAGGCCATCTTTGTATATCGGTGTTTTTTTTTCAAACGGAACGTTGTGACGGTGCTGTCACGTTAAAAAGGTTATTTTCTCTTTTTTTTTAGGAGACGTCTTAGAGACAGAGATGCCGAACTGCCATCTGAAAATAGCTTAAGTAAATAACTGAGAAGGCCTTTAGGCTGGACTAAAACGTTGGTAACTATGGTAGGGCAGTGGCCAACTCCCCAGACCAGGTCTTCTCGTTTTGTTTTTGCTGCAGCATTCAGAGGCTGCTTGGGTTTCCAGAAGGAGTGGAAGTTTCACTATATGATCCCAGTTGCTATTCTCTCTGAAAACTCTCTGAAAGTTGCATCTTCCTGGATTGGAGGACTGCACATAAGATTCTGTGTTTGAATTTATCTTTATGCCGGGGGTGTGTTTATGGGATGTTCCGTATTAGCGCAGTTAATTAGTAGAAGGCACTGTATCTATTGTTTGCATAGTTGTTCCAGTAGAGAAGCTCTCCCCAATTGTTCTTCTCTTTGATTGTGTTTTAATTGGAGCATTTGAATGGATTGCATTTTGCTTAACATTGAGTGGGTTGACCAGTTGCAACATCTGGAACAAACAGTTTGCATCTATGTCGTAAAAAAGGAAACATTAGTGTCCAGGCTGCCTTCTTAAAATATTTTGACGGAGTCAAAAGAGTCCCAGATATTGACTGGGAAAGCTATAGCTCGAGTTCATTAGATGGGTCGGTGTTTGTCCAATGTGTGCAGGAGGGTTTCCTGACACAATATGTAGACAGGCCAACAAGAGGTGAGGCTATACTTGATTTGGTTCTAGGTAATGAACCAGGCCAGGTGTTAGACTTGGAGGTAGGTGAGCACTTCGGGAACAGTGACCACAACTCGGTGACTTTTACTCTAGTGATGGAGAGGGATAAGTGTGCACTGCAGGGCAACAGTTATAGCTGGGGGCAGGGAAATTATGATGCGGTGAGGCATGACTGAGGATGCGTGGATTGGAAAAATAGGCTTCAAGGGAAGAACACAAATGATATGTGGAGATTGTTCAAGGAACAGCTAATGGGTGTCCTTGATAAGTATGTACCAGTCAGGCAGGGAGTAAAGGGTCTTGTGAGGGAGCCGTGATTTAATAAGGAATTGGAATTCCTTGTGAAAGGGAAGAGGGCGGCCTATGTAAAGATGAGGCGTGAAGATTCAGTTGGGGCGATTGAGAGTTATAAGGTAGCCAGGAAGGATCTAAAGAGAGAGCTAAGAGCAGCGAGAAGGGGACATGAAAAGTCCTTAGTTGGTAGTATTAGGGAAAACCCAAAGGCTTTCTATAGGTATGTCAGGAATAAAAGGATGACTAGGGTAGGTATCGGTCCAGTCAAGGATAGTAGTGGGAAGTTGTGTGTGGAGGCGGAGGAGATTGGTGAGACACTAAATCAATACTTTTCGTCAGTATTCATTCAGGAACAGGACACTGTTGCTGATGTGAATATTGAGTCACAAGTGATTAGAATGGATGGCCTTGAGGTACGTAGGGAAGAGGTCTGGGGAATACTGGAAAGGATGAAAATAGATAAGTCCCCTGGGCCTGATGGCATTTATCCTAGGATCCTCTGGGAAGGTAGGGAGGAGATAGCGGAGCCATTGGCCTTGATTTTTATGTCGTCGTTGTCTACGGGAATAGTGCCAGAAGACTGGAGGATAGCGAATGTGGTCCCCTTGTTCAAGAAGGGGAGCAGGGATAGCCCGAGTAACTATAGGCCAGTGAGTCTCACTTCTGTTGTGGGCAAAGTCTTAGAAAGAATTGTAAGGGATAGGATTTATGAACATCTGGATAGGAATAATGTGATCAAGGATAGTCAGCATGGTTTTGTGAAGGGCAGGTCGTGCCTCACAAAGCTTATTGATTCTTTGAGAATGTGACCAAGGAAGTGGACGAGGGTAAAGCAGTAGATGTGGTGTATATGGATTTTAGCAAGGCGTTCGATAAGATACCCCATGGCAAGCTAATGCAAAAACTACGGAGGTATGGCATTGTGGGTGCATTAGAGGTTTGGATTAGGAATTGGCTGGCTGGAAGGAGACAGAGGGTAGTAGTTGATGGTATAGGTTCATCTTGGAGCGCAGTTACTAGCGGTGTTCCACAAGGATCTGTTTTGGGACCACTGCTGTTTGTCATTTTTATAAATGACCTGGAGGAGGGGCTTGAAGGCTGGGTGAGCAAGTTTGCGGATGACACGAATCTCGGTGGAGTTGTGGACAGTGAAGAAGGATGTGGCAGGTTACAGCGGGATATAGATAAGTTGCAGAGCTGGGCAGTAAGGTGGCAAATGGAATTCAATGTAGCTAAGTGTGAAGTCATTCACTTTGGTAGAAGTAACAAAGAGATGGATTACTGGGCTAATGGTAGACTACTTGGTAGTGTGGATGAGCAGAGGGAACTAGGTGTCCATGTACACAGATCTTTGAAAGTTGCCACCCACGTAAATAGTGCTATGAAGAAGGCATATGGTGTACTGGCTCTTATTGGGAAAGGAATTGAGTTCCGGAGTCCTGAGGTCATGTTGCAGTTATATAAGACTCTGGTGCGGCCTCGTCTGGAGTATTGTGTGCAGTTTGGGTCGCCATATTATAGGAAGGATGTGGAGGCATTGGAACGGGTGCAGAGGAGGTTTACCAGGATGTTGCCTGGCATGGTAGGAAGATCGTATGAGGAAAGGCTGAGGCACTTGGGGCTGTTCTCATTGGAGAAAAGAAGGTTTAGGGGAGATTTGATAGAGGTGTACAAGATGATTAGGGGTTTAGATAGGGTTGACAGTGAGAACCGTTTTCCGCGTATGAAGTCAGCTGTTACTAGGGGACACAGCTTTAAATTAAGGGGTGGTACGTATAGGACAGATGTTAGGGGTAGATCTTTTACTCAGTGGGTTGTGAGTTCATGGAATGCCCTGCCAGTAGCAGTGGTGGACTCTCCCTCTTTGTGGTCATTTAAGCGGGCATTGGACAAGCATATGGAGGTTATTGAGCTAGTGTAGGTTAGGTAGGCTTCGGTCGGCTCAACATCGAGGATCTTTCCCTCGTAGTTTGAGTAACATTGCTCTGGATCATAAACGTGCTATTTTAGCAGATTAAAGAAACTAGCCTGACGTGTCCCTAAAACTGACACTGACCCAGTCTGAGACTGATATCACCAACCTGGTTACATTTAACATTTGTTGCGAGCAGTGGAGGAGTGGGACTAGAAAAGGAAACAGTGACCCAAAAAGCTGGGGAACTATTGACCACTGAGCCCGATGTCAGTGGTGGATAGGTTGTTGGTGGGGATTCTGAGGAATGGGATTGACATACGTTTGGGAAGGCAAGGGCTGATCAGGGTAGTCAACGTGGCTTCCTGCATGGGGAATCATGTCTCATTAATTTGATTGAGTTTTATGAAGAGATGACAAAGAAGATTGATGAAGGCAGTTTGGTAGACATTGTCTATATGGACCTCAGCAAGGTGTTCATAACATTCCGATTGGCAGACAGATTAGTAAGTTTCAGTTACATGGGATACAGGGGAAGCTAGTCACATTGGCTTGAAGGAAGAGGGGTATTTTTCAGACTTGAGGCTTGTGAGCAGCAGTGTGCTGTAAGAATCAGTACTGAGTTCACTGCATTTCATCATTGGATGTGAATATCGGGGCGAAAGTTAGTAAGTTTACAGATTACATCAGAAAGGTGGTGTCGTAGATTACCTCAGAGTACAACGAGGCCACAATTAGATGGGACAAAGGGGCAAGGACTGACAGATGAAATTTAATTTAGATAAATTGCATTTTGGGAAGGCATTTCAGGGCAGAAGTTATGCACTTAATGGTAACGTCCTGGGGAGTGTTGTGAAACAAAGGGACATAGGGCTGCAGGTACATTATTCCTTGAAAGTGGAGTCGCAGGTAGACAAACTGGTGCAGAACACATTTGGCACATTTGCCTTAATCAGTCAGAGCACTAACTCTAGGGGTTGTGGTGGCATGTTGCATCTGTACCGGATGTTGGTGAGGCCATTTTAAGAATACTGTGTACAATTCGATTGTCTGCAGAAAAGATTTACACAGACGTTCCAGAACTGAAGGTTTGAGCTTCAGGGAGAAGTCGATTAGGTTGAGGTGCTTTCTCCTCAGAGGCTGAGGGGTGACATAATAGAGGATTATAAAATCATCAGGGGTATGGATATTCTGAATAGCCATGTTCTGATCCCAGGATAGGGGAGTCCACAACAAGAGGGCATAGGTTGAAGGCGAGAGGGCGAATGATTTAGAAGGTACCTGAAGATAAACGTTTCAAACAGAGAGTATTGTGTGTACAGAAATTGCTGTCAGAGGAAGTGGTCAAAGGGGGTTCAATAACACATTTAAAAAGTCTCTGATAAAGGAGGAATATTGGCCAAATTCTGGCAAATGGGACTAAATCAGATTTGATAACTGATCGGAGTGAACAGATTGGACTAACGGGTCTGTTTCCGTTCTGCATGACTCTCTGATTCTATAAGAGGGAAGATGAAAAATTCTGAAAGGACCTTTCACGACGGAATTCTCTTCACTGGAAGTTTTAATCGTGCTTCTATGTTCTCATGGACTCAAAGCTGCGTTAGTTAATTATTTGACAGGGAAGTGAGGCACAGATAATTGAACACAGAGAGGAAAGTGATGCTGAGACCATAACTTGATCAACCACAATCTTAGTGTCTGGTGGAGAAGGCTCAAAGTATCTAATGACCCGCTCCTGCTCCTCAGTCCCATGTTCCTGTGTTCCATTCAGCCCCTCAAACTTGCTAGGCAGGGGCAGTTGGAGGTTACTTACAACTATAACCTGGTGCATAGAAACAGAGGAGACCATTCAGCCCTTCAGGGCTGTCACCACGCTTTGAAGTGATTTTGGAAATGTAATTGGAAAACCCAGGTTGGGTATGAAAGAGGCCCGTCATCTCTCTTTACAGAGCTTCCCGTCTCTGAAACTTGTGTTTCATTTGTTGATCATGTTGTAGACCCAGATTCATTGTGAATGCAGCCCCCATACCTCACCCAGTGATGGATCATAGAATCCTCTGGCCTCCTGACTGCAATATGCAGTAATTGCACATGCATGAAAATTACACCCACTAACTTTCCAATTACAGAACGTGAGAACATCAGAAACAGGAGCAGGGCGTTCAGTCCCCAAGCCTGTCTTGTCCTTCACTAAGATCGTGGTTGATCTGCTCTTGCTCGCAAATCCTCTTTCATACTCAATTTTTCATAGCCCTCAACTCTCTGACAGGTCAATATCCATCTACCTCCTCTTCAAATACGTTTAGTCATCTAACTCCCCGAACACCCTTGAGGAGAGAAATCCTAACATTCAATGTCACCTGTTTGAAGAAAACACTTCATGCTCCTTTATCATGGCCTATTGATACGAACAAAAGAGATTGACACAAGGGTTTCGGTAAAAATGACTGGCCCTGATATCAAGGCAGTGGTTGCCTTCTGTTGACATCAAGGAGCTTAACAAAACTGGACTTAATGGGAATCAGAGTAACCTCTCCAGTGTTTGGGGTCAAACATGGCACAAAGGAAGGTGTTCATCATCTCAGTCCTGGGTCACCTCTGTGGGAAATCCTCAGGGTAGCTTCCTCTTCAAAAACATCTTCAGCTGCTTCATCAATGTCTCCCCACCCTCACCCTTCCCACCATAAGATCAGAAGTGGGGATGGTCACTGAAGATTCCACAATGTTTAGAATAATCTGACGCCCCCGTCAGGTCCTGAACTGGTCTGTGTCCATGTGCAGCAGGACCCAAACTCTATTGAGGCTTGTGCTTTTAAAGAGTCAATAACATTCATGTAAAAAGATTGCCTGTCACTGCACATTGCCCCAGTAAAATAAGAGTTCATTCCGCACCTCACGCTGGTTTCACAGGAATATGAGTAAGTCATTCGGCCCATTCACACTATTGGAGAAGGACAGGGACAGCCCATTCAGTGCCTCCAGCCTATTACTCATGAAGAGAAGGAGTCTAGTGTGATTGACCGCACAAAAGCTCCTCAACAATATTTGAAGGCGTAGCCGAGGCTCTTACGTTTTCTTATTTTAAAGAAAATGTAAACTGTTGGTTCCAGATAGAGAGTGACTGGTCAAACTACTCGGTGTGATGCAAAATGCCATTTACTTTAACACGAAAGATGAAATAAAACCAAAGAAAGAGGAATTCAGAATAACGTAATTCTATTGGACAAGTTAACAGAATAACAGATCTAGGAACTATTACTAATTCAAGTTTGGGAGAAGATTTGTAGATTGGGTGCTCGTTGTTGCGGTTCTGTTTGCCGAACTGGGAATTTGTGTTGCAGACGTTTCGTCCCTGTCTCGGTGACATCCTCAGGGCTTGGGGGACTCCTGTGAAGCAATTCTGTGATCTTTCCTCCGGCAGATATAGTGGTTTGTATCTTCTGCTTCCGGTTGTCAGTTCCAGCTGTCCGCTGCACTGGCCGGTATATTGAGTCCAGATCGATGTGCTTATTGATTGAATGTGACGATGTCAACTAGACAGGGGACGAAACGTCTGCAACACAAGTTCCCATCTGGGCGAAAAGAACCACATCAACTATTACTAATGAACTGTTCCAATATAGGAAAATCCTTTAAACACAGCCCTTGGCAAAAAGGAAAATTCAGACACAGAATGTCACAAATATCTCTCCAGTCCAGAAATTAAAAACTGCATCAAGAGAAATGTCAGCAAGGTTAGCTGCCAGGAGATATTCACTGAAGCTTCCAACTCTGTGGAGACCCCAATAGTTTCTGATGTTACTGACAAAGCAAAACCCGGAGATCCTATTATGTGAGAGCTTATCACACTCATTCAGGCTGCATTAAAATAAACCCAAGGCCTCCCTAGCTGTTACTCAAGTGGTCTTAACTAACCAGCTTTGTAACGATCGTTCAATCTCTCGCTTAAAAGAAACCAGAACAAAATAACCTCTTAAAGCTGCAGCATCATCACACTTGTCGGCACATCGAGCCATTAAACAGGAACCAGGGATAACCCAGTCTGGCCTTTGGCCCTGTCCAATCAGACTAGGAAGAAGCCATTCAGTCCCTTGAGTCACTTACACAGGAACGGGAGGAGGACATTCCCACCTCAATGCACTTACAAAGGGGCAGAATGAGGTAATTGATACTGATTCCTGATGAATACCTTATGCCGGAAACGTCGATTCACCTGCTGTGCTTTTCCAGCAAACCACTGTCTACTCTGATCTCCAGCAACCGCAGTCCTCGCTGTCTCCTAATTGATGCTCTAACATGATGACCAAGTGGAGCAGAGGCTGCACAGACAGACTGCTCCACGTTGTTCCTCGTAGCTCCGTCAGTCATGATACACACGTGGGACTTTAACGTAGTTTTTCAGTGGTGAGGAGGGAAGCCATACATCTTGTTTGAAGTCACAAGAAGGCAATAATCATCTCTGAAAAGACAGCCTGGTGTTCTCTATGTAGGGCGGAAGCTGGTGGGAATGGCTACCTGTTTCAGATGGAAGGTATTGTGGCTGCTGTTGGGGATTGTGAGCAACATGACGTTGAGTACAGGGTTTACACGCCGACTGCCCAATAACGAGGGGCGAGTTAATTTAGGCATATAAACTATTAGGAAAGTCACGTTAGACTGATGAATGGACTCTCTAAGTTCAAATAATGCTGATCTTGTTCGTGTTGATCTTGTCTAGTGCACGTCCTATTCAGTGTAACCTGTGTGCCTTACTCTGTCCAAGTCTATTTCCACCCTATGATCTGTCTGGCCATGCTTACTATGACCTGCTTCCACTGCTCAAAAATAAAGTGTTTCCCTGTACTGAGGTACATGTGACAATAAATCAAACCAATCAATCCTGGGTAAAGTATGGAATTTCTCACCCGATCAATGTGACTTTTGGAAATAAGTGATCGCTGCCACTTCTCGTGTTTAGCGTCACCGTTTCTTCTTCTTTCAAAGCTCTACTGATTAAACACTCAGCTTCTTCAATCTATCCTCGTGATACCATCATGCGTGTCTGTGGTAAGGAGATCATTCGGTACAAAGGAGATCAAATCTGTAGAGAGTGTCCCAACCACTCTCTCAGCAAGGCTCTACAACAGCAGGAAGATGGCATTACTTACGAACTTGAATCATCTTACAATGAAGGACAGCATACCATTGACTGCACCCATCACTTACACCCATTACTTATATTTGGAGCAGTCAGCATAGACTTGTGAGTTGGAGATCACGCTTCCCAAATTTGTTAGAGTTTGTTGATGAAGTGACCAAGAAGGTTGATGAGGGCCGAACGGTAAACGTAGTCTCTATGGGTTTCAGTAAGACCTTTGATATGTTTCCACATGTTCTGGAAGGTTCTATCACGTGGAATTCTGGGGGAACTGGCCAATTGAATACACAGTTGGCTTGATGGTAGGAAGCAGGGGGTTTAATGGAAGAATGCTTGTCAGACCGGAGCTGGGTCCATTGCTGTTTATTATCTATGAATTGGTTGAGAATGTACAAGGCATGATTAGTCAGTTTGCAGATGACACTAATATAATTGGTAGTGTGATCAGTGAGGAAGTTTATCAGAAATTGCAGCAGGAATTTAATCAGGTATGGAAGTGGGCCGAGAAATGGCAAATGGAATTTAATATAGATGCATGGTGTCTTGTATTTTGGAAACTGAACTCAAGGTAGCAGTTTCATGGTGAATGGGACGACCTTAAGGGGTGTAGTGGGCAGAGAGACCTTGGCGTTCAGGTGCAAGGTTCTCTGAGAGTGGAGTCACAGGTAGGCAAGGCAGTGACGAAGGCATTTGACACACTGACTTTCAACAGGCCGTACATTGAATATGGAAGTAGGGAAGTTATGCTGCAGTTATACAGAACTTTGGTAAGGCCGCACTTGGAGCATTCTGTTCAGTTTTTGTCACTTTGTATTAGGGAGCATTTAATGAAATTAGAAAGCGTGCAGAAGAAATTAACATGGATGTTGCCAGGACCCCATGGTCTGAGTTATAGGGAGACGTTGGACAAGCTAGGACCTTTCCAATAGAGTGTAGGAGACTGAGGGGGGACCTTATAGAGCTGCACAGGATCATTAGGGGCATGGATAGGGCGAATGCTCTCAGTCTTTTTCCAAACTTTAGAGAATCAAGGATTAGAGGGGATCAGTTTACGTTGAGAGGGGAAGGAATAAAAGGGAATCTGAGGAGCCACTTCTTTACACAGAAGGCTGGTACATGGATGAGCTACCAGCAGATGAGGTTGAGGGTGGTACATTAACAACATTTAAAAAGCATTTGGGTAAATATGTGGATGGGAAAGGACGAGAAGGATATGGGCCAACTGCAGGGAAATGGGGTTAGCTTGGATGGACATTTACAAGGTGGAATCGAACCTCTCTGTTAATTGAAACCAAACACCCAGAAAAGCTCGCCTCACCTCGTAATCTGTTAAAATATGAGTGACACATATCTCCTACTTCCACTATTTAAACAAACATTCACAAATTAGTTTGCTAACGTCAAGAGTGAACACTAAACAACAGCTGTTCAAAAATACAAGACCCTCTTTTCTTAGCAACTTACTATCTGTTTCCAACTCCATAAAAATATGCTATTCTACCAACCCACATATTAAACCTTGCAATCCACACAGTCTCTATCTTCCCCGTTGTGTTCATTCTTCCAGCCGCTGATCCCCAAATCACGTTTTGTTTTACTGCAAGTAGGTTTGACATGAACATGTATCTTTGATAGAGAGTGCTTTTGAGAGGGACAGTTCGCACTCCTGCTCTGCAGCAGTTACTCTGCTGTTGGATGGCAGTGGCTCTTCCCCTAGTGTTCAAAATGCTGGGTTTATATCCTCCCCATGGTACAATAATTCTCATAATTTGATTGCTTTCCAGGTGTCGGAACAATAATATTCAAATTCAGTTGGCTTCTGGTATCCTGAGCATTATTTAAACTACTAATACGTCATCCCTACCTGCTTCACTCTCCGCTGTTTCAGAGTTTTTTATCTGCTTTATTCAATGCTGTGCCCTCTTCAGGTGCTGTTGAGCTAACTCACCTACTCCATCTAATCTCTCCCTCACCTCACATACATAGTCCAAGTGTGAGATCTCCGACTTTGGTCCTGTCAATTTAGATTTAATTCAATTCAAAAGACTTCACTTCATGTACGAAAATTAACTCAAAGGAAGTAAACTGAGTAGATTTATTTCGGGTATCTTTGATGATAAGCAATTTAATGTGACACCTTTGTCCCAATCATTTGGCCAATACTGACAGTACGATGTTAACATGGTCTTCAGCGTATGACGCTAACTTTCCAATACTCAATGGGATTCAGGATGGGACGCCCTTGATTTAAAGTGCTGTATGTCTAAGCTATCCATGACTTCCTAAAACAGCTGAGCGGTAAAATGAGACCCTTGGTCTGACTGAAAATCTCTGCGGAGCCCACAGCGAGTAAAAGAAGCTTCCAACTCCTGCACTTCACTTTTTGCCTTAACACTCCATAATGGAATTGCCTCTTTAAATCTGATAGACACATCCATTATGCTCAGCAAATATTGGTTTCTTTTATTTTTATTTTAGAAAGGGAAGCTACACAATTAATCACAACCCACGTGAAAGCTTCTTCGAATGCAGGAATTTGCAACAAAGGTGCTGGTTTTATTACTGCCTGTGACTTATCTACCATTTGGCATGTGTTACATGTACAACAAAAAATAACCACGTCCTTGTGCATTCCAGGCCACTAGAATTGCTTATGTAGTTTATCTTCAGTCTTCCGTAAACTTAGGTGACCACCTGCAGTTAGTTGATGTGCTACCCGTAACACGGTATGCGACCAATAACACAATCTGGTGCACTTCGGCCCATTTCCCTTCTGCACTAACCTACCGTTTTTCTCCACGTTCAGGTTTATCCTGCACCGTTACATCAAACAGGGGGTCAGTTAACTGAACATCAACTCTTTTGTCTTTTTCTTTCGTTTGTCCATTCTGCTTATGACAGTGGGATCTTGTTACTACACAGTCTGGAAAATTCCTGGGTATATTTCCTTTAACTCCTCAGTTCCCTAGTTTTTATTTGACTTCTCCACCACAAGGGGTGACTCTCCCACATTGGATCCTATTAAATCATTCACAAGAACACACTGTATTCCTGGGACTGACACTCTGTCACTCACTCTTACTGTTAGTTCTCCAATCTTGATGTTTCTGTCCCCAACCTTAATTTCTGTCCTAATTCCACAAATTATCTCGCTCTTGAGTAACATGTCAGAAAGAGTGAAAATACAAATGGTTGGAGTGCCAGGCCTCTAGGAATTCTCTGGCATGTCTTTGCTTAGCCTGTCCCAGGATAGATCCAACCACAACGCCCTAAACAAACACATAGATCTAGATACCATCTATCAACCTCTCAGAAAACGAACAGGAAATGACATCACCATAAACCCCAGGAACCCCATCCAGGACAAACATATAAATAGAAAGCAGGAGACAACAGCTTCGCTTCACTTGGAGGTCGCCACTGATGATGTTACCTAGCCAGGTAATGAAATGTCTGGATATCAATCCTACAGCTCAGCGAGCAAACCTACACCCTAAAACTCAACCTGAGCTACAAATTTTCACAAACCGTGCATTTGTAATTTAAGTCTTTTCTAACTCTACTGCAGTTGCCTGTTTCTCTCACACACCAAAGTACTTGACCATCTCCATTACAATTAAAGCTTTCCTTTTGTCCCTGGTTAAACCCAATTCTAATTTATTTGCTAATTCTAAATATATTCCGTCTTCTGCCTTTCTAAACTTCTTTGGCAAACTTGGGAAACTCTTTAGTAATGTTAAAAGCCATTTCTCTCAGTTTTAATTGAACCGACCACAAGTTAACAGAGTTAAATGAATTTTCTCACCGGTTTTATTTGAAGATCTAGTTCAATAATTGCCACTTGTTGGAATCTGCTGGGACCTTTTGTACCCCAAACCTGTTCAAGTCGGTCCAAATCCCATATGGCAAGGCCCCAAACTGTTATGACATCAATGTCGAACCCCTCTGTTAATTAAAACCACACACCCAGAAACGCTAATCTCACATCATAATCTTTTGAAACGTGGGTGACAGAGAACTCCTAAATTCCACTAATTAATTACAAATAACAATTTTTATGTATGCATGTTAGCTCGCTGAACTTGAAGGTTTGCTTTCGGACGTTTCGTCACCATGACTAGGTGACATCATCAGTGAGCATCTCCGCTGAAATGCTGGTGGTATGTCCCGCCTCTCTATTAAAAGGCCTTCGTTTCTTAAGGTGGGTGATGTTATTTCCAGTATTCTTTATTACAAGATAAGGTCGATAGGATATAAATTGATGTTTTTACTGATGGACTTCTGGTTACAATGCCATTCCTCTAAGAACGTCCTGGCGTGTCTTCGTATGTGTGTGTTGTTACAGTCAAAATGGTGCCCTTCCTTTTCTGTATTATGGAACATAGTGATAGTGGGTCGTGTCTTTTGGTGACCAGTTGGTGTTCATGCATCCTCGTAGCATGACAACAGGACCATTTCAATGTCGAAAAAATGATTTTGTATACATTGTTTAATCAATGTGTGTGCAGATATTTTTCATGTGTGCACAACACATTCTAAATGAATAACAGAGACACAGTTATCGAAAAATGATGCACATGATGTATAAAATTGATGAAACATTACTTCATGCTCAGCTAATGTGATATGTTCCCCTTCTCTCAATGTTCCCTCCTTTTTCTGGAATTCTCTACACTATACTCTTATTCTTATCAGGATGTGTGTTTTAAATTCTTGCTTGTGGTATCGCAACGTACTTCAGTTAATCCATTTTCAACAGGGAATTCAGTATATTGGCCTGCTGGGTTCTTTCCAAAGCTAGTGTCTGTCGTATTATTGGAGATTAAAATTCTGGCATCAGACCCAGCATTTGAACAGATTCCTATGTTGTACATGTACTGTACAAAGGACTACAGCACACCGGAATTACCAAAACATTGAGGGATGTACATCTACTTCTTTCAATAATCTAGTTTTCTAATTTTTCACATTTCCTCGTCTATATCCTCTCTCTCGTTCTCTCTTTGTATCTAGTTAAGAAATTTGCCAATTATTCTTTATGTCCCATCTCTCAAAAATTCTTCTTTCAGTTTATATCTATTGCTCTCTTTTTGATGTAATGTGATTATAACTGAGCAATGTCACAACAAAGACATGAGGAAGGAACTGTCCAGAGTAAATTCGAAGGGGAGCCGAGTAGGGATGACCATGGAGCAGCAATGGCAGGAATTTATGCTGGATAATTCAGAGGATATATGAAACTCTCCCAAAAAGGGTGAAATGTACTCATGGGAGGACAAGCCAGCCATGAGTGATAAGGCATCAAAACAAATGAGAAAAACATACAATGTGGTGAAGATGATTGGGAATCCAAAGAGTTCCTTGGCTCTGAAAATACATAAGGCCGGTATCAGTGACACGACAGAGCTCTTAATCATGGTCAGGGAGAGAAACAGATGGAAACACATTCAATTTAAACACAGACGATGGTATTACTCAAGGAAAAAGATTCAGATGAATTAAACAATTAAATTAAAATTAGTTTTTTTTGATGGATTGTGTCAGATTAGAAGCATGACCTCAGCAGAGTGAGAATATGAAAATGAAAGTGTTACCACATCAGAAACCAGAGTCGGTCACTGAGTACAGGGTTGATGGGTGAAAGAGTCTCGATGTGAACTAGGGGACAGACATTAGAATTGCATTTCAGATATTGCAGCTCAAAACTGCGTATTCACGGAATGCTGTAAACCACAATAGCAGGAGAAGCAGAACACTATTCAACCACCACCTGTAACATTTTGCCCAGGGATAAGCTCCTTAGTCTGCCATTACAATCAACACGATCTATGTTTCAGTAATGACTGTGGGTGAACATGTCAGGGTCAGAACCATGTGAACCTAAACCTGATGCTAACCCATTAATGTTATCACACCTGAGCAACAGATCTGATCGAAGCTTTGCAGTCCTGCCACATTCAGTCATAAGTGGTAATGGATCATTAAACAAATGACTGGAGGAAAGGACTCCACAAACATCCCCATTGTAGATAATGGAACAGACCAACGCATCAGTGTAAAAGTCAAAAATGTAATATCTGCCCGATCCTCAGCCAGAAGTGTTGAGTCGACGATCAACTTCATCATCGCCATGATGCCCGCAGAATCACAGATGCCAGTCTTTAATCAATTCTATTCGATGCACGTGAGATGAAGAAACAGCTGAACACAGTAGATACGACAAAGGTAATGGGCCCTGACCCCATTCCTGCAATGGGACTGAAGACCTGTGCTGCACAATAAGTCGTGTCCCTGGGGAAGCTGTTTCATTCCAGCTCCAACTCGAATATCTCACTGGCAATGAGGAAAATTACTCAGCTATGTCCAGTCCCCTAAGAGGAGAATAATTACAATCTGACCAATTACTACTGCCTCAGTAGTCACGATAGACAAATTGGTGGGAGTTATTTTTGACAGAGCTGTCAAGCAGCACAGAAATAACCTGCACAGTGTGGTTTCTGATAGGTCCCCATGCGGAGATGGTGCTAATGTGGAGATGTGGCTGGATTACTAATCCAGACCAGACAAATGCTCTGGCAGATTCTGGAACTTAAAAATAATTAATAAAATAGTAAGATGCAAAATCTGGTGTCAGTAACAGTGACCTTGATGCCAATGTCGATTGTAAACACGAATTTGCTTCTCCCATGGACTTTCAGGAAGTGAATCTCCCGTGCTTTCCTGATCTGGCCTAAAAGTGACTCCAGACACACAGAGATGTGATAAACTCTTCAATGGTCTCTGAAACGGCCAAGCAAAACACTCTATTGTATCAAACTAATCCGAGGTCTTAAAGGATAAAACTAGACAGAACACCCGGCAGCAGCCTCGGTATTGGAAAAGAGACGGTAAATACAATCCTGTCGCCCCTGCAGAGACCTCCTTCCTAACATCTGAGAGTTAGTGACAATTTTCCCACAGACTACACAGAAACACCGGTAAAGGAGGAGGACAGTGAAGGAACGCTGATAGATTTCCAAGTCAGGGTGGTGATTGGCTTGGAGGGGAACTTGAAGATGGTGGTGTTCCCATACAGCTGCTGCTCTTGTCCTTCTGGATAGACGTGATCATGAGTTGGGAAGATGGTGTCTGAGGATCTTTGGTGAATCATTTCAGTGCAACTTGTAGTTAGTAAAACACTGCTGCTGCTGCTGGGCGTTGATGGTGGAGCATTGTGGATGAAACGACACTCAAACTCGTTGCTTTGTCCTGGATGGTATCAAGCTTCTTCATGTTGCTGGGGCTGCAATCATCCAGGAAAATGGGGAGTACTCTATAACACCTCTGACTAATGCATTGTAGATGATGGACAGACTTTTGGAAGTCAGGATGTGAGCTACTCGCCGTTGTATCCATAGCTTCTGACCTGCTCTTGTAGTTACTGTGGGCGAGTCCAGTGAGTTTCTGAGCAATGATTACCCCCCAGGATTTTGATACTGGGGGATTCAGTGATAGTAGCACCATTGAATGCCAAGGGGCAGTTTTTAGATTGTATTTTAGTGGTGATGGTCAGAGTCTGGCATTTGTGTGGTTTCAATATTACTTGCCACATGTCAGCCTGGATACTGTCCAGATCTTGTCGCATTTGGACATGGATTATTTCAGTATCTGTGGAGCCACAAATGTTGCTGAACATTGTGCAATCATTGGCGAGCATCCCCGCTTCTGACATTATAATCGAGGCAAGCCATTGATGAAGCAGACCTGAAGACGCTTGGGCCTAAGCCACTGCCCGAGGAATTCCTACAGACATGTCCTGGAAATGAGTTGACTGACCTTCATCAGCCATGACCATCTTCCTACGTGTCAGGTATGATTCGTACCAGCGAGGAGTTTGACCCGGATACCCATTGATTGCAGTTTTGCTAAGGCCACTTGATGCCACACTTGGTCGAAGGCAGCCTTGATTTAAAGCCCTGTGTCTCTCACCCCACTTCTGGAATTCAGCTCTTTTGTCCATGTTTGAGGTAATGAGGTCAGGAGCTGAGTGGCTCTGGTAGAGTCCAAACTGTCCGTCATTGACCAGGTTATTGCTGAGCAGGTGCTGCTTGAAAGGACTGACACCTTCCATCACTTTACTAATGATTGTGAGTAGACTGATGGGTTGGTAATTGGCTGGATTGGATTTGTTCTGCTTTTTATGTATAGGAGATTCTTGGGTACTTTTCCACACAATCAGGTAAATGTTGTTGTTGCAAGTGTATGGGAACTGCTTGGCTAGGGACGTGGCAAGTTCTCGAGCGCAGGTTTTCAGTACTATAGCCAGAATGTAGTCAGCGTATGTACCCTTTGAAGTATCCAGTGTCTACAACCGTTTCTGGACATTGCGTCGACTAAATGGAATTGCTGATGACTGGTAACTGAATTACTGAGGAACACTGAAGGAGGCCAAGATGGATCATCCACTCAGCATTTCTGACTGAAGATTGTTGTGAATGCATCAACCTTATCTTATACACTGATGTGCTGGGCTATTGCATAATTAAGGATGGGGATATTTGTGGAATCTCCTCCTCCAATGACTTGTTTGATTGTCCCTACCATTCCTCGACGAGATGTGAAAGAACTGCAGATCTTAGATCTGATCCGTTGCTTTTGGGATCACATAGCTCTCTCTATTACTGATTGCTTATGCTGTTTGGCGCACAAGTTGTCCTGTGTGGTGGTTTCGTCAGGCTGACACCTCATTTTCAGGTATTCCCAGTGCTGCTCCTGCCATCCTGCACACTCCATTGAACCAGGGTTGATCCTCTGGCTTGATGGTAATTGTTGCAAGGGGGATATGCCAGGCCATGGGGTTGTACAATTGATGACTCCCAACACCTTATGGAAACCCAGAATTGAACTGCTAGATCTCTTCGAAGTCTGTCCTATTTAGTCCGGTGACAGTGCCACCCAATATGATGGAGGCTATTCTCAATGTGAAGGTGTGACTTTGTCTCCATAATGACTATGCGGTGGTCACTTTTACAGATACTGTGATGGAGAGATACTTCTGCAACTGGCAGATTAGTACGGATGAGGTCAAATATGTCTCTTCCCTCTTGTTAGTTCCTTCACCAACTGTGGCAGACCCAGTCTAGCAGTTATATCCTTTAGAACCCCACCAGCTCGATCAGTAATGCTGCAGCTGAGCCCCACGTTGTCGTGGACATTGAAATCCCCCACCTAGAGTACAAATTTGTGTCCTTGCTACGCTCAGGGCTTCCTCCAAGTGTTGTTCAGCATGGAGGAGTACTGATTCATCAGTTAAGGGAGGTTGGTACATCGTAATCAGCAGGAGGTTTTCTTTCCCAAAGGTAAACTAACACCATAAGACTTCATGGGATACAGATTCACTGTTGAGGACTCCCAGAGCAATTCCTTTCCAATTGTATCCGATTGCGCTGCCACTTCTGCTGTGTCTGTTCTAAGTTTGTGAGAAGATTTGTAGCTCGGGTGCTCGTTGTTTTGGTTCTGTTCGCCGAGCTGGGGATTTGTGTTGCAGATGTTTCGTCCCCTATCTAGGTGACATCCTCAGTGCTTGGGGACCTCCTGTGATGCGCTTCTGTGATCATTCCTCCGGCATTTATAGTGATTTGTATCTGCCGCTTCCGGTTGTCAGTTCCAGCTGTCCGCTGCAGTGGTTGGTATATTGGGTCCATGTCGATGTGCTTAATGTTTGAATCTGAGGATGAGTGCCATTCCTCTAGGAATTCCCTGGCTGTTCTCTGTCTCTTCTGCTGGTGAGACAGGAAATATCCGGGGAAGGTGATGGGGTGTCAGGGATATAGTCATACTCACTGAATCGTACCTTACAGACAATGTCAGGCTGTTGCTTGATGAGTCTGTTTATTTCGATTCACTGTTTCCTGCCAGCTGTCCCATTCTAGAAACATGGCCATATATTCGCCCCAATCCACTCAGATTTTATTTTGCAAATTAGCTTTCCCAAAATTTTCCTGAAAAACCAAATACTTGTCTCCCAGACCGTTTCTCAAACATAATCCCCATTTCATAAATCCGTGTTACTGTTGTTTCTGACCATTACTTTCAGTCCCAATAATTTATCCTAAATCTTTTATTTACTATGTTCTATGTTCCATGTTCTAGAACCCTTTTCCACACCCGAATTGGTTTTTCTCGTATTGTTAGAAAGTTCTGTGAAGACAGAACTGAAGTAACTGTTTCATAGTTCTGCCATTTCCCTGTTCTCCTTTGCCCATTCTCTGGTTTCAGATTGTAAGGAATCCGCACTTGTTTTCTCATTCTTCTCACATTGATATGATTTGACAAGCTATTACAGTTCACTCTTATAACCCTTGTGAATATACTCTTCAGAAACCCAACAATTTCTGCCTTTAGCTACTCCATAATTGACCTTCCACACCATACACTCACAAGAGCATAGACCAACAGAAATACAGCACGATCTATATTAGTCCCACTTTCCAACGCCAGGCCCATAGCAGGGAATGTTATGACACGTCCACGTGCACGTTCAAGGACTTTTTGATGGTTGTGAGGTTACCTGTGATAACTCCGCTCTCAGGAAGTGCATTCCAGACCCCAACAGCCTCTGGGCGAACAAGAATCCTCAAATTCCTTCTAATTCTCAAACACTTCACTTTAGAAGTGTGCCCACTTGTTCTCGACTCTCTGACTAAAAGGAACAGCTGCTGTCTATCCATCCATGTCCATGCTTCTCATAATCTTTTCCTTCTGAATCACATCCCCCTCAGCCTTCTCTGATCCAATGTGAACAACCCGAGCTTAGCCAGCTTCTCTCCATAGCTGATATGCTCCATCACAGGGAACATCCTGGTGAATCTCCTCTGCATACCATCCAGTACAACCATATTCTTCCTTTTAAGTGGCTTCTAGAGCTACATGCAGTACTACATCTTGGCCTAACCAAAGCCCTGTATAGCTCTTATAATCTATGCCCCGATTGATAAACGCTACACCTAAGGTCCGGTTCTTAACTAGTCCTGCTCAGTCCCATTCAGTGATGAGTGAAGAAGCACCCTCTGAGTTTCCCAATATGCTGCCATTCATTGAGCACTCCCCTGTCTGGTTCCTTCTTCCACAGTGTATCACCTCATATTTATCAGGGTTACGTTCCATCTGCCCTTGATCTGACTACCTGACCATTCCATCTGTATCTTCCTGTAACATAAGACCTTTCTCCTCACTGCCAACCAACCGGGCAAACACAAACTTACTTATCACAAACCCCACCCCCTTCACCCACCCCCTTCATTCACATCTACACCATTTATAAATACCACAAATAATAAGGGACACAGCACTGATCCCCGTGGTACACCAGGAGACACTGGTCACCAGTCACACAAACAGCCTTATCCCACCACCCTCTGTCTCCTGACACTAAGAAACTTTTCGTTGTTACTTGTCACGTTAGCCTTGATTGCATGAGACTTTATTTTATTTTAAATTTTCCCATATTGGGCTTTCTCAAAGACCTTGCTGCAAAACTAAATAAACGACCTCCTCAAACTAATTCAATCAAATTCATTAGATGTGACTTTCTTCTGATAAAATCATGATGATTATCCCTGATCAAACCTTGCTACTCTGACTGGAGCTCAATTTTCTCCTTCTGTATTTTCTCCAGTAGTTTCCTTAACAGTGATTTAATACTCGTTCCCCTATAGTTCCCTGGTCTATCTCTACCACCCATACTGTGAAGTTAAAAATCACACAACACCAGGTTCTCGTCAAACAGGTTTAACTGGAAGCAAACTAGCTTTCGGACCGTCGCTTCTTCATCGGGTGATTGTGGAGGACACAATTGCAAGGCACAGAATTTATATCAAAAATTTACAGTGTGATGTAACTGAAATTACACATTGAAAAATACCTTGATTGTCTATTGAGTCTTTCATCTGTTCGAATACCATGATAGTTTCAATTCATTCATTTGTAAATAAAAAAAAATATCAAAAGTTGCTTTC
The DNA here is from genome assembly GCF_047496795.1 of Chiloscyllium punctatum. Taxonomy (NCBI): domain Eukaryota; kingdom Metazoa; phylum Chordata; class Chondrichthyes; order Orectolobiformes; family Hemiscylliidae; genus Chiloscyllium; species Chiloscyllium punctatum. The sequence goes on from NC_092788.1 coordinate 42,309,777, forward strand.
TCAGGTTAAATGTAACAATTGGTGTGTGTGTGGATATTTGTGTCTGTCTGTGTGTGTGTGTGTCTATTTGGGTTGGGGGTTGTGAGTGTGAGAGAAAGTGTATATATATGTGTAGTGAGTGTAGAATGTCTTAAATCTGTGAGGGAGTGTATGTGTGAGTGTGGGCATGTGTGTGTGTCTGGGGTGTGGGTTGTGAGTGTCTATGAGAGAGAGGATATATGTGTGTGCATGAGTGTGAAGTGGTCTAAGTCTCTGAGAGGATGCATGTCTGAGTGTGGGAGTGTGTGTGTTCCATGTGTATATGTGTGTATAGGAGTGGCTCTGTGTTGGTGTGAGTGTGTGTGTGTATAGTGAAATGGTAGTCACCTGTAGTGTGACATGAACCTAAGGTCTCGGTTGAGGCCCTCGCTATGAGTATGGAACTTAGCTATCAGCCCCTGCTCGGCCACTTTTCGCTGTTGCCTCTCCCGAATTCCGCCTTGGAGGATGGTCACCCGAAGGTCCGAGGTCAAATGTCCTGGACCACTGAAGTGTTCCCCAACTGGGAGGGAACCCTCCTGTCTGTTGACTGTTGTGCGGTGCCCATTCATCCATTGCCATAGCCTGTGCTCGGTTTCCCCAATGTACCATGACTCAGGGCATCGTTGCCTGCAAAGTATAAGATAGACAACGTTGGCTGAGTTACATGAGTACCTGCCACGTACATGGTGGGAGGTTTCCCCACGTGTAATGGTGGTATCCATGTCCACAATCGGACACGTCGTGCAGCGCCTACCGTGACAGGGTTGTGTGGAGTTGTCCTGAAAGCCCCGCAATGTGCTATGAATAATGATCTGTTTGAGGTTTGGCGGTTGTTTAAAGGAAAACTTTGGAAGTGTGGGAAGGTCGTGGTGAGGTGCTCATTCTCATTGATAATGTGTTGCAGGTCAAGAAGTACATGGTGAAGTTTTTCAACTCCTGGGAATTACTGAACAATGAAGGGTACCCTGTCGGTTGCAGCACGTGTCTGTCTCCTGAGGAGGTCATTATGGTTCCTTGCTGTGGCAACCGACAGGGTACCATTCGTTGTTAAGTATTTCCCAGGAGCTGAAAAACTACGCCATGTTCTTCGTGACCTGCAACACATTATCAATGAGAATGAGCACCTCGGCAAGACCTACCCTACACCTCCTTGCCTTTAAATAACCGCCAAACCTCCAACAGATCATTGTTCATAACAAGCTGCTCAGCTTTCAGGACAACTCCATACAACCCTGTCACGGTCGGCGCTGCAAGACGTGTCAGAATGTAGACATGGGTATCAAAATTATATGTGAGGACACTTCCCACCATGTACGTGGCATGTACTCATGTGACTCAGCCAACGTTGTCTATCTTATACGTTGCAGGCAAGGATGCCCTGAGGCATGATACATTGGGAAAACCAAGCAAAGACTACAGCAATGGATGATTGGGCACCGCATAACACTCAACAGACCAGAAGTGTTGCCTCCCAGTTGGGAACACTTCAGTGGTCCAGGACATTCAGCCTCGGACCTTCGGGTGACCATCCTCCAAGGTGGACTTCGGGACAGGCAACAGCGAAAAGTGGTCGAGCAGGGGCTGATAGCTAAGTTCGGTACCCATAGGGAGGGCCTCAACCTGGACCTTGAGTTCATGTCACATTACAGGTGATCACCATTGCACTATATACACACACAGGCACACCTACACACACACACACACACACACACATACACACACACAGGCACTCCTATACACACATACACACACACGGACTCACATATACACAGACACGCACACAGACACTCGCACACACCCTTACAGACACACATACTCCCATACTCATACATGCATCCTCTCAGAGATTTAGACCACTCTACACTCATGCAGGCACATATATCCTCTCTGACAGACACTCTCAAATCCCCACCCCACACACACACACACACACTCTCACACTCACACGTGCACCCCCTCACATAATTAAGGCACACTGCACTCACTACACACACATATACAAATTCCCTCACACTCACAACCCCCAAGCCAGACAGACATACGCACAGACAGACACAAAGACCCACAGGGGGGCACACATACATTTTGGGGGGTGAATTTATACTTGCAGAGTTACTTTTGTACTTTGCTCAAAAACTGCATGAATACAGTAAAACTCTGTTATCTGACTTTTTAGATTAGAATTGATCTTAACATCGTGGCGTAGACAGAGAACACAGGGTGCTAATACCTTCGACATATTGTCTAGCTAACCCAATTGTTACAGTTAACCTTAGAATGCAACTTTTTTAAAATGTTTTTTTTTTATTTACACACGGAAGAAGCTAAACTATCATGGTATTCGAACAGATGAAATACTCAACAGATAATCAAGGTCTTTTTCAATGTCTAATTTCAGTTACATGATACTGTAATTTTTTGCTATAAATGCGGTGCCTTGCAATTTTGTCCTTCACAATCACCTGATGAAGTTGCAGCTCTCCGAAAGCTAGTGTGCTTCCAATTAAACCTGTTGAACTATAACCTGGTGTTGCGTGATTTTTAACTTTGGACACTCCAGTCCAACACCGGCATTTTCAAATCATGATTACTGTGAAGTGGAATGGTATTAATTGTTCTCCAGTACTCTGACACCTCCCCGAAGGTCAGATTCTAATTAAAATTAATGTTAGAGGTCATCTCGCCACTTTATTTATGCTCTTCTCAAGCATCATTGTGAGATTTTCTCCAGATCTCCCGTTATGCATGTGGAGTAGAGAAGGACAATGATTTTCAACAATGCTGTGTATTACCCTAGAGAGCTGAGACTACTCTAAACTGGGTGGGAACCTTTCAGCAGCCTGGTAAATATTTTGCTACCTCTTGTACAGGATCATAGTGAGATCACATTGGAGTAGTGTGTAAAGATTTTTTCTACTCAATGAAGAAGGTGTATTGTTACATTGGACGGAGTGCAGAGATGGTTCCTTCAACTGATTCCTGCAAAGAAGGTATCTTAGGATGGGGAGATAGCAGGAAAGTGGAACAGAGGCCGCGATAACATTAGCCATGATTATATTCAATGGCGGAGCAGATTCGAGGGGTTGGATTCCTGACTGATGCTCCTCGTCCATACTCAGCATTTCGACCGTGTGACACTGTAAAGGGGGAGGACGGTGTATCAAACAGGAAGCAGGCACTCCGGATAAGTCAGTCTTAATCAGTTTGACAGAACGTCACCAGTGGAGTCACACAGTGACCAGTGCTGGGTCCTCCACTATTTACAATCTATATCAATGATCAGGAGGTTGGAACAGATATACAGATACTGAGTTTCGTGATGTCGCTTGGATAAGCAAGAGATTAAATTATCAAGAGAGGGTGGAGTGTCTGCAAATAGATACAGAAAGTTAAAGGCAATGGATAATCATTTGGCAGGTGCAATACAACAAAATATAACCTGTAATTTCATTTACAGGAGTAATAGAAGGCAGTATGTTACTGAAATGGAGAGGGATTACAGGACTTAATGATACTGTATACTGGGGGGTTCACTCAGACCCGTTCAGACATGGGAGGTTTTGCTCCATCCCTGATCGTCTGCTCCTTGACACTGCAAGTGACCCCATTGCTCTCCGTACACATGGAATATTTTGTTGTAGTTGGTTGGTGGTGGGGATGGTGTTTTGAAACGTGTATCAAGGGGACGGCTTTTATCCAAGACACAATTATTCCTTTCGACATGGAAACCCATAGACGATGGGAATGGCTGCCTGCTTCTGAATGAAGGAACAGTGGCTGCTTTCAGGATAGGGGTATTCACCAACATGATGTATTGTACATGTACACACTTTAACATTAATAGAGTGAGAGCTCCTTCAGTTCCTCTACCTCTCCGCATGTAATGGCTACTCTGCGGATACCATGTACATCTTGGGAATCCCACTATACTGGGAAAATAAGGATACACCTGGCAGCTTCCCGCTGAGGGAGAAGCAATGTATTGACCTCATCCACCATATACATCCTCTGTCACCGAATGGTGACATTGATGTTGAGATATTGGGAGATGATGGAGCTGTCACCTCGTCCTGCCTGGAAAGTTTCGGATCACAGAAGCTGAATGAAACTGTGACCCTAACAGCCACTGGCAGCACCGTCTTCACCCTGGCGTGAAGCTGTGGGTCGTGTTTAAGGAGGTGACACCGCTCTGTGACCAGGTCCTTGTTCAGTCAGGGTCCCCTCACACTCTGCTCCTGGGTTAAGTGGAGCTTGGGAAGCTGTTCCTGGAAAATCCGGGGTGGATACAGCAGATCCCTTTCCCCACACACACTCACTCCGTGGTTTCAGAGCTTCCCTGTCTGCAGCCTCTGTTCCATTTGGTGTTCATGTTACACATCCAGATGGTGTTACCATAGTCCCCAGGCTCCAACCAAAGTTGGGTCACCAAATCCACCGGTTTCTCTGAATGTCCGAGGCAGCTCACAGCACAAGCTCCAGCACACCATCCCCAGCACTTCCACTAACTTTTCAATAACAGGAGTCAGTCAGAAACCCCTCGGCTACAAGTGTTGTGGACCAGACCAGATCCCCGTAAAATATGTTAAGAAGGCCACTTAGACCCAAACCTTTCCTTATTTTGAATATAGATGTGAAGTGTGCTTCCCAGATATGTTCTGACTGGTCAAAGCACTCGACATTTAGCCGAACATAATCTATTCAAATGCTTTAGTAAAAATACAATCAAAGAAAATAACATTTTGGGATAGCTTATATGTCGAACAATTACACAAACAGTAGATACCGTACCTTCTTGGTATACACGACTCGGCACAAAGATATATTCAAATACAGATTCTTACATGCAGTTTTTTGATCCAGGAGAAATCAACATCAACAACCATCTCAGAGAGAAAAGCAGCTAGGGAACTTCTAACCCTGCTGGGATCTCCAGCAGCTTCTGAATGCTGCAGCTAAAAACAAAACGAGAAAACCTGGTCTGGGAGAGCTGCCCACTGCCCTTCGATTGTTACCACCATTTAATGAAACCTAAAGGCCTCCTCAGTTATTTCCTTAAACTGTGTTCAGACAGCAGTTCGGCACCTCCGCCTTTAAAATGTCTCTTAAAAAAACAAGAGAAAATAACCTTTTTATAGTGATAGCATCCTCGCAACTCCACCTTTAATAAAATGATCTATCATTATACAAAGATGGATTCATTTTAGACCTCCTAATCTTCCTTTATTAGTAGCAGGTAGATAGGATAGTGAAGAAGGCGCTTGGTATGCTTTCCCTTATTGGTCATAGTATTGAGTACAGGAGTTGGGATGTCATGTTGCGGCTGGACAGGACATTGGTTAGGCCACTGTTGGAATATGGCGTGCAATTCTCGTCTCCTTCCTATCGGAAATATGTTGTGAAACTTGAAAAGGTTCAGAAAAGATTTACAAGGATGTTGCAAGGGCTGGAGGATTTGAGCTATAGGGAGAGGCTGAACAGGCTGGGGCTGTTTTACCTGGAGCGTCGGAGGCTGATGGGTGACCTTATAGATATTCACAAAATTATGCGGGGCGTGGATAGGATAAATAGGCAAAGTCTTTTCTCTGGGGTCGGGAAGTCCAAAACTAGAGGGAATAGGTTTAGGGTGAGAGGGGAAAGATATAAAAGAGACCTAAGGGGCAACTTTTTCACCCAGAGGGTGGTACGTGTATGGAATGAGCTGCCAGAGGATGTGGTGGAGGCTGGTACAATTGCAACATTTAAGAGGCATTTGGATGGGGATATGAATAGGAAGGGTTTGGAGGGATATGGGCCGGGTGCTGGCAGGTGGGACTAGATTGGGTTGGGATATCTGGTCTGCATGGACGGGATGGACTGAAGTGTCTGCTTCCATGCTGTACATCTCTCTGACTCTGTGATTCTATGACTGCAATGCATATATATTATATTGACTCTGAGTATATAAATGTCCTCAACGAGATTAGATTTCAGACATTTTACTCCTGCCATAGAATGCCTTTGTCTTTCTTCATCCAAGTCTCCAGAATGTGTCAAAACTTAGGTTTTCTCGCCCTGTCACCTGTATAATTTCAAATTGAATGGCAGCAATAATAAGCTCAATTGAAACAGACTGGTATTCTTCTCCCTAAACTTCTCCAAAAGACGTTAAGGTTCCACGATCAGTGATAAAGTTTTGTCTCATGTATGTTATTCGCAATTTAAATGCTGAAATGTTGTACCACCAACACCTTCTCAATGCCTTCTTCCCCATTGTGGAATAAATCTGTTGATGTTTCCACTGGACGCTCCAACCACACGTTACATAATGGAGCACTTCTCATCTCTCCAATACTCCCTCTGAATGACATAGCTCCTTATTTCTCAGCATAAAAGAATTACATGTTTCTGTACCTCTTAATGCTCTAACCTCTTTACCTGCTACTCCTGGCCTATACTCATAAACCTTACTTTCACAGGTAAATGTTTTAATCGCAACAGACTGGTATTTTTTGGCCTGAACGTCTCCAAAAATGTTAAGGGGTCACGATCAGTGATAAAGATTTGTCTCAGGTATGTTAGTGGCAATTTAAATGCTGAAATGTTGTAATGCCAACACTGAGCTCAAGGCCTCCTTCCCCATTGTGGAATTAATTTGTTGATGTTTCTACTGGACACTCCAACCACTGATTACATAATGGAGCACTTCTCATCTCTCCAATAGTCCTTCTGAATGACATAGCTCCTCATTTCTCAGCATTAAAGAATTATATGCTTCTGTGTCTCTTAATGCTGAAAACCCTTTACCTGCTACTCCTGGCCTTGGCAAGTAAGCCTTACTCTCACAGGGATATGTTTTAAGAAGATCTCGCACATTCTTCTCAATCTCTCACAGAAACCAAACTTTGATTTCTGAACCAAATTATTATCATCAGACATTTCAGCTTCTAATCTTGCCATTGTAACTCTCTGCTCTTCCACACGAGTTCTCACGACTGCAGGAAGTGAATTGTTGAACTTCTCCAAAAGAAGAATCTCTCTAAGTGTGCCATAGTTTTGCTCTGTTTTTAATGCCCTTCCGCACCTTTCAAAATTACTTTGTTTGATTCTTTCAAACTCAATGTGCGTTTAATGAGGCAGCTTGATTTGCATTCCAGAAACGCTGTCTGTAGGCTTCTGGTCCAAGCTTATATGCATTTCAGATGGCTTTGTTCACCACCCCACAATGGCCAGATACCTCTACTGCTCGGGATGCAAATACCTATCAGCTCTGTGTGGTTCAACTAAGTCCACACGGTAACTGATCACTGCATTTGTTTAGCCACTTTCTCAAATGAAATTAAAAAGGCTTCCCCATCCTTCTCATCAAATTTAGATAATGCCTGGGGCATACTTAAACAGATCCCCATCAAGCCTTTGGCTCCTAAAGGGTTGCTCATCCTGACTATCCTCCTCATCCAGCCTGCCGTCTACCTTCATCTCCGCCTTTTATGTCAACTTTCCTCTCTAATTGCTAAATATTGAAGTTGAAACTCTCTTTTCTTCTCTCTTTTTTCTCTCTTTCTTCTTCATTTTCTTTTCTTTTATTTCTACTTCTCATTTTAATTTAAATGGTTTCAATTCCTTCTCATGTTCAAGGTGCCTCATTTGAAATTGAATTCGAACCATTTCCAAAGAGTCTGATGGCAGTTTCACCAAATGTAATTGCTGAGCTATAGCTGTAATTATCTCTCATTTTCTCACAGACAAACACAACCCCAACTCCAGCTTGTCTGCCAATTCCTACATATTTGCCTTCATTACCTTTTGTAAACCCCCCAACTTCACTTTTCCACACCCAGAGAACTCTCAGTGACTGAAATAATCTTTATACACAAAACACATTTTAAACCAAACGAATTCAACATCCGGAACAATTACCATACGCGACCTTTGAACCCAATAGTCTCCCAGTGCATACTCTCCAGTGTCTGCATGAGCTTATTCTGGATTCTCTGGTTTCCTCCCACAATCCAAAGATGTGCATGTCAGGTGAATTGGTCATGGTAAATTGTTCATAGTTCTCAGGGATGTGTAGGTTAGGTACCTTAGTCGGGGTAAATGTGTAATAATAGGGTAGAGGAATGGGTCTGGGTAGGTTACTCCTCGGAGGGTCGGTGTGGACTTGTTGGGTCGAATGGCCTGTTTGCACACTGTAGGGATTGGAATTCTACACCCAATATGGTATTATCGATTTAGAACCAGACAAGAGTCCCCAGTTTGTTATAGACCAACCAGACTGCCTCAAACTATTTCAAGAAGGTAGCTTGGATGCCAACATTTTCTTATTTTAAAGGCAGATGCAAAGTGGAATTTCCAGATATGATGCTACTCGCCGAACCACCCACCATTAATTAAAACATAATAATTCAAACACTCTAATGATAATCCATACAAAATGAAGAGGATTTTAGAATAACTTAACTATTGGAAACCTTAACTGAATAATGGATACAATACCTTCTACAAATGAACTGTTCCAATATACTAACATCACCTAAACACACTCCATGGTAAAAAGGAGCATTCAGACATACAGTTCTCCAATCCAGGAGGAAACACCATCAAGTGAGGCATTAGAGAGAGTAGCAGCTAGGGATAATTTACTAAAACTTCCAACCCTTCTGGGACACAAGCACCTGGTAAGGAAAAAGAACGAGAAAGCCTGGTCTGTGCGAGCTGGCCATTGTTACTACTATTTATTAAAAACCCTAAAAGTTATTTACTTGAGCCGTTTACAGTAGGCAGTTTGGACTTTAAGATCTCTTGTTAAGAAAAGAGGAAAAAACCTTTTTTAAAAAAAGTGACAGCATTGTCACACAATTTAGATGCTTGGTACTTTACTCAATGAGCTTCCCCGTGTTACTGATCGCAAGGTCACCTGAGTTGGCAAAATCCAAGTTACAAGGATGTGTCTCATAACTTCTGAAACTCGCCTCTCCATGGGCAATCACATGGGACATACTGGGAAGTGAAAAACAGCCTGACACACACCATTTCATTATTTCTGAGCTACACAATGCCAGCACTCGATACACTAGGGAGACAAAACCCAAGGCCCGGGAATGATACAGAGGGACAGAGAGATTCACATTAAAGACAGAAACAGGCAGTTAATTAACTGGGAGGAGGTTGTGGAAATATGCGGAAAAAGACAGGGCATTGGGACTAACTGGAGAAGTGAGATCTTCGAGAATATAATTACGAGAATGAGAACATTGAATAAAGGCATTGTCAGATCGGCTGAAATGGTTTGTTATATCAAATTCTGAATCTGCTTCACAGAACACCACAAACAACATAAACTGGGACAAGATGACAGCCCAACATGGAGAGCTGTGCAGACCATGCTAGTGTGTTGCTCAGTAAACGGCACTATCTGCCCAGCATAGAGAGTATTGCAAACTTTACTATCATGCTAACTATACTCGCATCAGATTACCGTCTCCAGCGGGAAGGTTTGCTCTCTCTGCGTGTGTGTGTGTGTGTATATGTTTGTGTGTATGTGTGTGTGTGGTCATCAGAGTGTGAGAGAGAGAGTCCGTGTGTGTGCGCGATTGGCGTGGTTGAATGCGAAACTCATTGTTTGAGAAGAAACGCACATGGAGGAAACTATTTTAAACACGAACAACTGGCAGGCTTTTGGATAATCGACAGAGAGAGAATGAGAGAAGTTTCATCGACAGATGAGATAAAGTGTTTGAAAATGTCAAAATAAAGGTATTGCCAGAAAAAACAGCAATATATATCGGCGTGCACATGAATGACAGATGGATGGGATTTTGGTGTGAGGTCGAATCAGATTTGCTTTGGCAGGTTTGAAGCCGGGAGCATCAGCAGCAGATTATTAGCTTCATTAAGACTGTATTTCATAGCTCAAGGTTCAAACAGCAGATGGAATAAACCATTAAGATATATTCTGGAGTGGGGAGTATTTCAAGTTAGAAATGGTCAGGGAATGGTGTCAGGAATCAGCTCATGGTCAAAGGGATCACCCACAGTTGTGACTCGTCAGCTTCAGCAGCAGATATTGGCCAGGAATGGGATGGAAACAGTGGAAGGAAGTGGAGTTTGTAAACAGAACAGTGGAGATTGACCTCCATGCTCGTAATATTTAAATAACGAAGGCCATGATACAATAAATTGTAGTTCTCCGCTGAAACTGAGTAGTTCAACATAGAGACCCATGAGTAACATTGCCAGAGCAGAGGGAGACAGGAATTGAACACCTTCATTGATGTAGTTAGTAGTGGTCTGGATGGTGAATATCTGGATTCAGAATTTCAACAGGAACAATAATAGTGGGTAGAAGTGTAGAATATATGAAAGAACAGAAATTCAGTCATAACAAGTTTATAGAAAAAAAAGGACAGTGACACTTACCCGGAACACGAACGATAGCCAGGAAGGGATAATAAAAATATTGAATAATGCGAAGAATGTAATAGATCAGCAATGATAATGGCAACCAATCAAATGCAGAAAGATAACAAACATAATCGTACAAACTCCTTTTTATTGTTGGAATATTCCAGTTTAATGTTCTCAGATTCTGATCCATTGTTGGAACATTCCAGTCTAATGTTCTCAAATTCTGTTCCATTGTTGAAATGTTCCAGTCTAATGTTCTCAGATTCTGATCCATTGTTGGAACATTCCAGTCTAATGTTCTCAGATTCTGATCTCTCCTCCCCTTTTCTCTGGAGCTGCTGATCCCTGTCAGTGCTGTCGGTGATGCTCTGCTCATGTTATGGGGTAACACATTGAACGGCGCCCATTTATGATTGAAAGAGGGAAACCCTCCACTGGGATGATTAGAATCCTTGGAGACTGGCATTCATCACAGTCACTGAACAAGTAGGATCAGTTCACCAGTTCAATACATCACTTTTCATAACACTATAAAAGGGAACATTTATTGTGTTTGGATGGAATGGATGAGGGTTGCTGAGGGATGGACCATAAACATTTAAATCTTTTAAATCTTTTTGGCCTTGTATATGAGAGCATTAACAGGACACTGCAGGGCTCTATATATGTTTCACTCTGTTTATGAAAGGAGGCAGAAATAAAATAACAGATCGGCTGCATAAAAAATAACGACGGATGGGCATGATTCTAGATGCCTCAACCTTCAGTATGGTACTTATTGACCAGTGTGAGGCTACTCCGGGTTTTAAATGCCCTGTTTTCAAATCCTTTCATAACCTTGAGACAGAGCACTGAGACTACTGCTCAGGAACAGGCCGAAGCAATTCTGTCCCTATGGGCCTCTTACAGAAGGATAGGAGAAGGCCATTCAGTCCATATTAGCCTGTTGCTACTTGAAAAGGTGGAACGCTGGAATATTAGTACATTTTGCCAACAAAATCATTCAAAATAAAAGGATTTGTCGCTGCAGCTGTATGAGGTGTCACTGAGATGACACCTGGAGTACATTGTTTCTGTAACTGAGAAGGGATGGACCTCCATCAGATAAAGTTTATTGGCTGCTCGTAATCCAGGGGTTGATGTATCATTTAAAGTCTCGTGGCTTTTATACAGGGAGAGGAGAATCCCATTCCGCCTCTCGAGCCTGTTACAGAGGGGCAGGAAGTATTTATTTAACATTCAAGTCTGTTACACATAAATATTACTTTTACACTAGTTATGGAATAGGAAAGACCTGATGTAAACATTAAAGTTCTAACTTTGAACAAGGCCAATTTTGAAAGTGTTAGGCGAGCCCTGTGAAAGGCTGATTGGAATACCCTATTCACAGGTAAAGGGATGGTTGGGAAATGCAAGGCCATCAAAACCTGGTTTCAGAGAGTCCAGGACCAACGTGTTCCTATTAGTGAGCGGGGCAAGGCTGGTGGGTGCAGGGAGTGCTGGATGGTTAGATATATTGATGCTCTGGTCAAGGTAAGGAAGGAGGCATATGTCAGGTAAACAGAGCTGAGATCAAGTGGATCCCCAGAGGAGTATAAGGGCAGTAAGTATATCGTCAACTCGGAAATCGGGCCACAAAAATTAGAAGTAGGGTTAACGAGGTATTGAAGAAATTCTACAAATCTTTTCATGGCAAAAGATTACCTAGGGAGAGAATAGGGCACCTTAAAGATCAGGAAGGCTACCTATGTGTGGAACCACAAGAGATGGGAGGGATATGAAACGAGTATTTCTCCTCAGTATTTAATGTGGAGGGAGTTACAAGAGCAAGAGAATGAAGAAATGTATAGTGATAGCTTGAAAAGTATCTGTATACAAGGAGGTGTTGGTCATTTGGTAGGGTTAATGGTAGGGTTCTTGGTCAGGTGGAGGAACAGAGGGATCTTGGGGTCTATGTACATAGATCTTTGAAGGTTGCCACTCAGGTGGATAGAGTTTGTAAGAAGGCCTATGGAGTATTATCGTTCATTAGCAGAGGGATTGAATTCAAGAGTCGTGAGGTGATGTTGCAGCTGTACAGGACTTTGGTTAGGCCACATTTGGAGTACTGTGTGCAGTTCTGGTCGCCTCACTTTAGGAAAGATGTGGAAGCTTTGGAGAGGGTGCAGAGAAGATTTACCAGGATGTTGCCTGGAATGGAGAGTAGGTCGTACGAGGATAGGTTGAGAGTTCTTGGCCTTTTCTCGTTGGAACGGCGAAGGATGAGGGGTGACTTGATAGAAGTTTATAAGATGATCAGAGGAATAGATAGAGTAGACAGTCAGAAACTTTTTCCCCAGGTACAACAGAGTGTTACAAGGGGACATAAATTTAAGGTGAAGGGTGGAAGGTATAGGGGAGATGTCAGGGGTGGGTTCTTTACCCAGAGAGTGGTGGGGGCATGGAATGCGCTGCCCGAGGGAGTGGTAGAGTCAGATTCATTGGTGACCTTTAAGCGGCATTTGGATAGGTACATGGATGGGTGCTTAATCTATGTTAGAAGTTCGGCACAACATCGTGGGCCGAAGGGCCTGTTCTGTGCTGTATTGTTCTATGTTCTATGTTCTATGTTCTATTTTAAAACACATAAAGGTGAACAAATCCCTGGGACCTGATCAGTTATATCGCACAAGTTTGTGGGAAGCTACGAAAGAGATTGCTCTGCATTTTGCTGATATATTTGTATCATTGATTTCCACAGGTGAGGTGCCAAAATACTGGAAGGCTCCTAACGTAGTGTCATCATTTAAGAAAGGAAGGAAAAACCATGTAACTATAGACTGGTGAGCCTGACGTCAATGGTGGCTAAATTGTTGGAGGGGATTTTGAGGGAAAGGATGTATATGCATTTGGAACGATAAGGACTGAAGAGGGCTTTGTACATTGGAGATCATGTCACACTGACTCGGTGGAATTTTTGAGGAAGTGATGAAGATGATTGATGAGGCAGGATAGTGGATGTTGTCTTTATGGAATTCAGTTAGAAAACCAAACTGTGGGCTATGCCCGAAACGTTGATTCTCCTATTCCTTGGATGCTGCCTGACATGCTGCGCTTTTCCAGCAACACATTTTCAGCTCTGATCTCCAGCATCTACAGTCCTCACTTTCTCATCAAATGTTCTACATGGTAGCCTGGTTAACAAGGTTAGACTGCCTGGGATCCCGGGAGAGCTCACCATTTAGATCCAATTTTTTCTTGAATATTGGAGACAGGGCGTGACAGTGGACATTTGTTCATTAAACTTGGAGACCTGTAACCAGTGGCGTGCCGCAAAGATCAATAGTGGGTCCACTGCCTTTTGTCACTGATACAAATCATTTACATTTGAGTATATGAAGTATGATCAGTAAGGTTGTAGATAATACCAATTTAGGTGGTGTAGTCGACAGTGAAGAATGATATCTCAGAACACAGTGGAAACTTGGTTAGGTGAACCGAGCGGTGGCAGATGGAGTTTAATTTGATAAATGTGAGGTGTTGCATTTTGCAAGATAAATCAGGGCAAGACACGTAGGTCAAGTCCTGTCAAAAGTGGCCAATCAAAGAAAACTCCATTGAAATTATCGAATCCCTACAGGGAAGAAAGAGGCTATTCGGCCCATCGAGGCCACATCGACCCTCGGAACCGTATCCCACTGGATACACCCCTACCCTATCCCCCGAGCCTGCATTTCCCATGGCTAATTGACCTAGCCTACACATCCCAGGGTACCTGGGGCAATTTAGCATGGCCAATCTACCCCTTACCTGTGTATCTTTGTACTGTGGAGGGAAAATGTAACACCCGGAAGAAACTCACGCAGACACGGACAGAATGTGCAAACACCAGACAGGCACTCATTCAAGGATAGAATTAAACCCAGATCACTGTGCTGTGAGGTAGCAATGCTAGCCACTGAGGTACTGTGTCACCTTGTGGTGAAGGTTCTCTGTTCCTTGAAAGTGCCATCACAGGTAGACAGCGCAGTGAAGAAGGCACTTGGTGATCTTCCCTTTATTGGTGCATGCTTTGAGTCGAAGTATTTGCATGACATGTTAAATATGTACAGGACATTGATTTGGCCACTTTTGTAATATTGCCTTTAATTCTGGTCTCCCTGCTGTCGGAAAGATGTTGTCAAACTTGAAAGAGTGCAGAAGAGATTTTTTTAAATGTTGCAGGTGTTGCAGTGTTTGAGCTACAGGGAGAGTTTGAATCGGCTGGGACTATTTTCAAGTGTTGAAGCTGAGGGGTGACCTTATAGCGGTTTATAAAGTCATGAGGGGCATAGATAAGGTAAACAGTCAACGTCTTTACCCCAGCATAGGCGAGTCGAAAATTAGAGGACAAAGGTTTAAGGTGAGAGGAGAAAGATTTATAAAGGGAAAGGAGACACAACACTTTCAAAGAGAGACTGCTGTGTTTATGGACTGTGCACCCAAAAGAGGTGGGTGGAGGCAGGTCCAGTTACACCATTTAAAAGGCATTTGAATAGGTACATGCATGGGAAGGGTTTAGAGGGATATGGGCCGAGTGCTGGCAAGGGGGACGAGATTAATTTAGGACATTTGGTCAGAATGGACGACTGGATCGAAAGGTCTTTTTCTGTGCTGTACATCACTGAGACTCTGTTGACTCTTGAGTGTATAACACAGGAACAGGAAGAGGCTATTCAGGTTCTGAATTCTGTCAGTCAGTTTGTTTGGTCAGTCCTTCAACTGCTCGAGACTGGAACATAGGAACAGGAGGCAGTCACTCAACTGCTCGAGATTGGGACACAGGGACAGGAGGCAGTCACTCAACTGCTCGGACTGGGACACAGGGACAGGAGGCAGTCACTCAACTGCTCGAGACTGGAACATAGGAACAGGAGGCAGTCACTCAACTGCTCGAGACTGAGACACAGAAAAAGGAGGCACTCACTCAACTGCTATAGACTGGGATATAGGAACAGGAAGAAGTCACTCAACTGCTTGAGATTGGGACCTAGGAACAGGAGGGAGTCACTCAACCGCTCGAGACTGGGACACAGGAACAGGAGGGTGTCATTCAACTGCTTGAGATTGGGACACAGGAAAGGGAGACAGCCATTCATCTGCTCCAGACTGGGACACAGGAACAGGAGGGAGTCACTCAACCGCTCGAGACTGGGACAGAGGAACAGGAGGGTGTCATTCAACTGCTCGAGACTGGGACACAGGAACAGGAGGCAGTCACTCAACTGCTCGAGACCATCACTGGGAAATCTAGAGGCTTGTGAGGCCCCAGGATCCTATTATGCAGGGACAGCAGGAGGTGACTCACTCCCCACCAGCTTTGGGCACTGGAAGAGAAGGGGAGTTTGCCTCTAACAAACAGAAATATATGAATAAATTGCATTCGTAGTCCACACAATCCTGCCCCACCATTCACTAAGACCATGGCTGATCTGATGGTGATTTCCTCATCCCATTTTACGAAGACCCCCTTCTCTGCAGCCTGTGCTCCATTTGTTGGCCATGTTGCCGACTCAGATGCTGCAACAACAGTCACCATCACTCATCCAGAGGGTCGGGTCTAATCTGAGGAGTCAGGATTTGAAGGGTCCAATCACAAGAATGAAAACATAAAATAAAGGCATTGCCAGAAGTTTAGTTCTCTCACATTCGCAATCCAACTCACCTAACCGGCCCATCCATTATATATTCAGGATGGAGCACAGTGTAGATCCAGCTAGCGAGCTGCTGAATGCAACCCAGCAATATCCAGAGTTGAACTCTGTTCAGCCCACACCAATAATTGATCTATAATACTGGGCTAAATGTCCAGCGGGAGGAACTGTGCAGTCTGCACTGGTTCATCCATATATAACCCCAGGTTTTTGCATTGTTCAGCACTGTGTTAGATCACTGCCCAGTGTGGGGAAGCTTGCAGTCGATGCTGGAAGTGACAGGATGTGCAGCTCCCATCCATTTACAGCTCTGTATCTCCATTGCGCCTTGACAAGGGTGCTGTGGGTGTGAAAATCACTGGGAAGGAGAGATGTAAATTGAAACAGTTTAAATACCAATAGTTTCAACTCAGGCGCATACCACTCCAGTATTTAAAGATGAAATAACTGAGATAATGTCCAGTGAGGTTTTGTGGATGGTGCAAAGAAGTAAAAGGGGGTTGGTGATGTTATGGTGGTTGCACTATAAGCCTCCAAATAATTAATGGGAATTAGAGAAACAAATATGCAAGGAGACTGGCGAGACTTGCAGGAGCAATAGGGTTGTCATAATAGGTTATTTTAATTACACTAACATCGACTGGGACTTCCAGAGGTTTAAGGACTAAGATGGAAAGAAATTAGTTAAGTGTGTTCAGGAAAGCTTCCACAAGCAGCATGTGGAGGGTCCTACTCGTGAAGGGACAAACTCGACCTACTGTTGGGACATAGGGCAGGATAGGTGACGGAGGTAAAGTGGGGAGCATTTTGGGATTGGTGATTGGATTGTATTAATTTTAAAACAGTTATGGCAGGGACAGAATTGGTCCACAGATTCAAGTTCTAATTTGGGGCAAGGCGAATTTTGTTGGAATTAGACAGGGACTTGCAAACGTTGATTGGAGTAGCTTGTTTCCAGGCAAAAGGATCTCTGGTAAGTGGGAGGCTTTTAAAAGTGAGATATTTCAAGTTCAAAGTCTATATGTTCCTGTGAGGGTGAAGGGAAAGTGAGGTAGGAAGAGAGAACCCTGGATGACAAGAGATAATCAGGCTCTGACCAGCAAAAAGGAGGCGTGGCTCAGGTTCAGCAGCTGGGATCAATGGAATCTCTGGAGAGTCCCAAGGGATGCAGGAGTTTACTGAAGAAGGAAATCAGCAAAGCGAAAAGGGGGTACGACTTGCCTTGGCTGAGAAAAGTAGGGAATCCAAAGATGTGCTGTCAGTATAGTAAAGAAAAAGAGCGACTAGAGAGAAAATAGGATGCCTTAAAATGCAAAGTGGGCATTCATGTGTAAAACCACAACAGATGGGCAAGGTCCTCAATTTCCCCTCTGTGTTTACCATGAAGAAATTCGTGAAGATCTGTGACCTTTGGTGGGGTTAGTTGTCATATCTTGGTACTGTTAATATCACAGTAGAGTGCTGTTGGACATATTAGAATGCATAAAGTCAGATAAATCTCTTGGTCCTGACCAGGTATATCCAAGAACACTGAAAGAGGCGAGAGAAGACAGTTCAGGGGCAAGGTCCCGGACGACTGGGCAGTAGCAAATGGAGTGCCCTTCTTCAAGAAGGGCTGCAAAAAATGCCTGGGAAGTATGCACCAGTAAGCTTCACATCTGTTTTCGGTAATCCACTTGAGAAGGTTCTGAGAGATAAGATGTGTATGCATTTGGAAAAAAAGAGTTTGATTTGGAGAAGTCAGCATAGCTTTGTGCATGGCAGATCATGCCCTACAAATTTTGTTCGTAGTTTTTTGAGGAAGTGACCGGGAAAGTTGACGAGGGCAGGGTGATGGACATAGTGTATATGGATTTCAGTAAGGCCTTTGATAAGGTTCCACATGGTAGGCAGCTCGGAAGGTTAGATCGCATGGGCTCCAAGGTGATCTGGCAAATTGGCAACACAATTGGCTTGGCGTTAGGAAGCAAATGGCTATGGTGGAGGTATGCTTGTCGGACTGGAGGCCTGTGACTAGCGGAGTGTCTCAGGGGTCGGTCCTGGGCCCATTGCTGTTTGTTATCTATATCAATGATTTGGACGAGAGTGCACAACGCAAGGTTAGTAAGTTTGCAGATGACACTAAAACAGAAGGGATCCAATGAGGAACATTACCAGAAATTGCAGCAGTACCTTAATCGGCAGTGGAAGTGGCTGGGAAATATCATGTGAAGTTTAACATAGGCAAGGATGATGTCTTGCATTTTGCAAAGTGAAATCCAGGTAGGTGTTTAATGATGAACGAGAGTGCCTTAAGGAGTGTAGTGGAACAAAGGACATTAGAGATTAGGTGCACGGTTGTCTGAAATTTGGGTCACAGATACACAGGACAGTGAAGAAGGCGGTTGGCACACAGGCATTCAGTATAGAAGTTGGGACGTTATGTTGCAATTATACAGGAAGTTGGTAAGGCTGCAGTTGGAGTATTGGGTTCAGTTTTGTTCACCTTGCTATAGAACATATATTATTGAATTAGAAAGAGTGCAGAAGAAATTTCAGAGATGTTTCCTGGGCTAAAGGGTTTAAGTTATAGGGAGAAGTTGGACAGGTTAGAACTTATTTCTTTACAGCCTAGGAAACTGAAGGGGGTTCTTAAAGAAGTGTAGATAGTCTGTGAGAAGATTTGTAGCTCGGCTGTTCATTGTTGTAGTCCTGTTCGCCGAGCTGGGAAATTGTGTTGCAGAATTTTCAGCGGACAGCTGGAACTGACAACAGGAAGCAGCAGATACAAACCACTATAAATGCCGGAGGAAGCATCACAGAGGCGCTTCACAGGAGGCCCCCAAGCACTGAGGATGTCACCTAGACAGGGGATGAAACGTCTGCAACAACAATTCCCAGCTCGGCGAACAGAACCACAACAAGAAGTGTAGATCTTATCAAATTATGAGAGACGTGCATAGGGTTAAACACTTGAATTTTTTTCGCAAGGTTGGGGAATCGAGGACTAGAGGACATCCGTTAATGTTTCGAGAGGAATAAAATGAAAATTAACCCGTAGGGGCAACTTTTTTACACAGAGTATGGTATACTAATGGGGTGAGCTGCCAGTGGAAGTGGTTGAGATGGGTACAATAACAACATTGAAAAGGCATTTGGACAAATACACAGATAGGAAAGGATTAGCGGGATACAGAGCAAGGGCAGAGAAATTGGATGAGTGTGGATGGACATTTTGTTCGTCATGGACCATCTGGGCCGAAGGGGCCTGTTTCCGTCTGTAGAACCGTGTGACTGTAAATCCGTGTGTTTTGGGAAAGAGACAGGGAGGGGGAGAGCGAGAAAAAATGTCATGGAAAGATATGTTCACTAGTTTCAGAATGCTGAAGTGAAGACATTTCGACAGTATCATGCAACACGGGTCAGTATTATGAAGAATTATCAGTGAATGGTATATTAGTGTGAGTTCAGGCGATGGAGAGTTTTGAATGAGCGTTTGTCCTGCAACTTTGTAACTGGGAGGGAGGAAGGACTGCAGAATCTTCATTACATTGAGCTGTATAAAACAGTAATTTGTCTCAGTTTCATTTTCGTTGAGTGTGACAGAGGGACTGTCTGGACGAAGCTGAGCTGGTTTCCTGGTGCTCTCTTATCGAACTCACCTCATTAGCTACCTACCCCACCCCATGGTGTCCCTCTCATTCAATACCAGCCCGATTCTCCCACCCATCATGATTGACCAGACGGCACTCCGGCACTTTTACCCCATTTCTCTTCAAGTACCTGTTCAAGGGCATTTCCCATGGAACGCACTAACAATATATTCCATTTCCTTTATACTTTCATATGACGGTCAGCATGCTTTACACAGACCAAGCAAGAAATCTACACTTATTTTATGGTTATAGATTCCAATCACACTTAGTAATTCTGGTTATTTCACTTGACTCACCTTAATGATATTAAATCAAAGACAGCTTCTAAACATGTCTTGTTATAAAATACAATTTCGAGCAGAGAACGATCTTGCCCTCAGCCGTTATCTTGACCGTTATCAGAATTTGCCATTTTCATTTTTATGAAAGTTTCTCTTGCCCTTTGCATGTGACTGTTTCTGTCTGTAACAGTTCTGTCAGTTCGTTGGACGGCCGGTTTGTGTTGCAGAGGGAGGCCAGCAGCGCCGGTTCAGTTCCTCACACTGACAGAGGTTACCATGAAGGGGAAGCTGTCTCAACCTCAACCTCACCCCATCACCCGAGCTGTGGTGACCCTCAGGGTAAACCAGCATAAGTGGTCTCTCTAATGAGAGTTCTTTGGGACTCTATTCTATCAATGTTAGCATTTTAATTTTTAAAAATAATTTTATTGAAAAGAGATTTTTAATATTATAATAACTCAATAACAACACAACTCAAATAACTGAACAGAATTACACTCATGTGCATGTACATACAAAACAAGTTAAAAACGTTAAATGGACGGAAGAAAAACAAAAATAAAAAATAAATAATGAATACATAGTACAGCTCAGCATAACAAAACGATAGCTCTCGTTCTTCAAGAGCATTAACTGATACGCATCTTTATGTTCATAATTGTTTCTCATTGGATATTAGATTCATAAGACAATATATAAAAGCCCTTCTTAATGTGACAGATAAACCTGCATCGTGGTAATCCAAAAAGGGCTGCCATGTCTTATGAAAATCTGTTTTTTTTTGATGTACCATACTAGTGAGAAAGTCCAAAGGGATATTCTCCATGAAGAACTTACGACGACCTAACAGACCCAGGGTTTTTAGACATCCAACACAACAGAACATGTTTCCTAGCACAGAAAGTAAGGATATAATGCTTTTCCTCGTGTGCATCTGCGTCAGGTTCCCTGAGCAGGCCCAGGAAAAGAAAAACCGGGTCCATCTCCAATTCAGTCCCCAATACCTACTCTATCACACATAACACAGTGCTCCAATATATATGAAGACTGCAGCAGGACAACAATCAAGGGTAAGAGTGCCTGTAGTCATTCTGCATTTACCACATGCTGAAGATAATCCCACTGTGCATTTTGAGAGACAATCTGGGGTCAGATAGACCCAATGAAGAATGTTCAACTGCATGGAATGGGTCCTATTACAGATCAAAATCATTCGAGCATTTTCACAAATGTCCTCTCAATCTCTCCGAGTTGTTCGGAATCCCCAACTCTCTCTCGCAGCCATCCCAAAGCTGCACAGTCTTGTCTGAGGGGACAAACTCCAACTAATGAAAAAGGGTACTCACAGAGAGTGTATTCTAAGCAATAAGCACCCACTTCTCTCTATCGGATCTGTAAGAGTCTGTTAAAGGTATGTTTTTTAAAAATCAAATCTCGGATCTGGACAAAAAAAACAGAAGAGGCCTCTACTAGGTCGTCCATACTTACAAGTTATTTGATCAAATGATGTCATTCTTTCTCTTTAAAATAATACGTGGTGGTTCAGTAGATAGCACTGCGTCCTCACAGCACCAGGGTCCAAAGATGTGCAGGTTAGATGAATTGGCTATTGATAAATCACACATAGTGTTCAGGGATGTGTAGGTTGGAGCATTAGTCAGGCTAAATATAGGATGGTAGGGGAATGGGTCTGGATGGGTCGAAGTCGACTTGTTGGTCCCAAGGGCTTGTTTCCACACTGTAGGGATTCTACTAATTCTAAATCACTCAAGCAAGTTACACCCATGGCTTCCCACAGTTTAAACATGGAATCCATTATCCCCGGTTGACAATTCGGTATACCAATTATAGGGGTAAGAAACATGATTTTGGCTATATTGCCCTTGACCTGACGCATTGGCATTCATGCTTTAACTTTATTGATAATCATTGGGTTATGATAATACTCCATAAATGTTGTCATTTTGTCTAAGAACAACAGACTAGTAAGGTTTCACTTTGTCTGAGAGGGTTCAATATCTAACCGTATTGACACCAAGTCCTCAGTGGTCCACACACTAACATAGGATAATAAAGTGCTTAATTGATAGCTTTTAATCTGGAAGATCTACTCCCCATACTCTGTGGGGTAGTTTCAATTTGGTTAGCTTGATAAAGAGTCGCCTATAGTGTCAAATAAAAGAGATAAATCAGCCATTGAGTCTCCAAAATATCTGTCTGGGAAATATCTGTGTGGGTCCATAAGACAGTTGAAATCTCCTTCTACAATAATCTGCCACGATGCAAGATAACTTACTTTGGAAAATGCATCTACCAGGATTTTAAGAGGGTGCACAAGTTGGCAATAAACATTCAAAATACTGTATTATTTCCCATAGTTCAAGCATTCACACGGGGTATAGTAAATGAGGAGAGGCATTCATTTTCAGAACAGCTCGCCGACCTCGCCAGGATGTTGGAAGTGCCTCCCATCTTTGACGGTCTTGTTTAATTTTGTCAAACAAATGGACATAGTTCACGTTAAAAAAATGATCAAAGACGGATGTAATGAATATATGAAATAGGGAAACCACCCCCGTGACCATTTGAAAGGAAACCAGAATTTGCCTTCAACATAAGGTATTTCCCTGAAACCTCCCACAGAGAAGGCCACAAATGTGTAAAATTAATCTTATAGCCCGAAAAGGTGATAAGCGAATTAATGCATTGCATCACGTGAGCTGCCGAAACTGTGGGATTTGACAAAAACATAAGACCCTCATCTGCATACAATATAATCTTATGTGACTTCTATCTTACTTCTGGGGCAGGAATGTTAGGGTAATATTCCCAGTTGTGTAGGATGCCACCGAATCTAAGATTGTTGCAGGGATGGGGAAGAGATCAACCCTCATGTGCCATTTGTGCGGGTTAAAGGAGAAAATAAAACCCCTCCTTGTGATGGGGATCTGCCTCCAGACATCCACCAGCTCGAGTTCTGCGCTCAAATCCATTAATTGCTTACATTATAACAAGGGTATTGGGGGACATTTGGACATTCTGTCCACCGTGCATCCATAAGACAGTTGAAATCTCCTTCTACAATCATGTGCCACGATGCAACATAACTTAATTTGGAAAATGCATCTACCAGGATTTTAAGAGGGTGCGCCGGGTGGCAATAAACATTCAAAATACTGTATTATTTCCCATAGCTCAAGACTTTGGGAATGATGATCCTTCCGTGAGTGTCTAATACAATCTAGTAATTTAAATGGAATATTCTTCTTCACTAGTATGGCTTCTCCCCTACTCCTAGCATTAAAATACGAGAAATAAATCCGATCAAACCCGCCCTGCTGTAACGTCAAATGTTCCTTGTCATCAAGGTGCATCTCCTGCAATAGGACAACATCCACTCTCTCGTTTTGAAGATTAGAAAGTACATTTTTCCTCTTGACTGGCAGATGGCTCCCCTTAATGTTCCAGGTACAACATTTAAGCCCATCATTATCCATAACACACTGTAGCAACATTTCAACCCTTGAGTTTCACATCGAATTACACATCGCTGAGAATGAATGAAAAAAAGACTCATTGAGCCTAAAAACTGTACAAACTAAAACTACTACAACTAACAAGCTCTCAAAACTTTCCAAAGCTAAACATAAAAAACCAAAAAACGAAATAAAATACAAAATGCTAATGACACTCGATTGGAGAATTTACCCCCCACCGCCCACTGGGCATGCTTACATATCTCAAAACTTTATCTTGTGCCCACTACCAATATGGAATCCATGGCAATTAACAACAAAAATCGGGCTTTAACTGCCCTTCGGTCGGCACTTAGTCATCACAACTACCTTTGTAACACCCTCCAGCTTGAGCTGCAACCCAGACACAAGCAAAGAAAGAAAAAAAGAAGTAATACTAATGAGGAAGTTAAAAATGGGTACTCAACCCATTCCCAGCTATAATTTAACACTGGTTAATAGCAGAAAAATCAAACAAAATTTCCTTAAGATTGAAACATGATTATCTAAATATCCAGCTTACTTTAAAAGTTTTCGCTTTCTCTGGAGAGTCAGACGGGTTCAAGGATCCATTCAAAATAATATGGAACACAGCGGAGAACTGTAAGGAATACTGAATCTCAAGTTCCCTTACTCTTCTCTTGATATCATCAAAAGATTTTCTTTCCTGAATCACCGCCGCTGAAAAGTCCTGAAAGAACATAATCCTGGAGCTCTTGTCAATTAACCCCAGTGGATTTCAGAACCCCTGGGTTCTGAAAGATTCCATCAGTCTTTGTTTGTCTCCCTAACTGTGCAATCGTGCAAGGACAGGATGAAGGCGTTGGTCTGAGTCTGACTTCCGTGCCACAACCCGATGAACTTTCTCACTCTTCACCCGTCTCTCCTCAGTTTTGAAGTGAAGGAATCGCTGCAGCCAGTTCTTGAAAAAACTCACCAGCTGACCACCTTCTGTCCACTGCAGCAAACCGACGATGTGAATATTCTTCATCTTACCCTTGTTCTCGAGGTCGTCATCTTCTTCAGTTAAGATGCAGACCTGTTTTCATGGGCGTGGATCCTCTCCCGAGAGGAATCGATCACGGTCTCTGTCACTGCAGTTCGGCCCTTGACATCGTCTGTTCTGTTTCCAAGGCTGGCAAGTTGCTGCTCATGTTTTTGGAGCACGGCTGAGAGCGGCTGTAGCCACGGCTGAACGGTTCTTCAATCATGGCTTCAATCATTTCACGTAACTTGATGAACACAGTGACCAAGGCCTGGTGAGGAACTGGGTCTATTCAACGAGCAGAGTGGGTTGTAGCTACAGCCTCAGGTATGCTCGATGCTTTAGATTAGATTAGATTACTTAGATTAGATTACTTACAGTGTGGAAACAGGCCCTTCGGCCCAACAAGTCCACACCACCCCGCCGAAGCGTAACCCACCCATACCCCTACATCTACATCTACCCCTTACCTAACACTAGGGGCAATTTAGCATGGCCAATTCACCTCACCTGCACATCTTTGGACTGTGGGAGGAAACCGGAGCACCCGGAGGAAACCCACGCAGACACGGGGAGAACGTGCAAACTCCACACAGTCAGTCGCCTGAGGCGGGAGGCTTCTGACGGGTTCACCGCTTGTTGGGACTTACTCGATCCTTTCCCGTGTTTTGTCATTTCCATTCGACAAAACGGGATTGGTAAAGATTCTATCGCTCTTTTAGTGTTGAATTTTAATTAAATGCCAGGGATGGGGTGGGTTAGAGAAACACTTTGCCCGTGTGTTGATACAGAGCACAGCAAAGCAGACCTACTGGATCATTGCCATTTTGTATTCACCCTTAAAATTTTATCGATATTATCATTTCATTTTACATGATATTCCTGGAGGTTCTGAAGCTGTGTCATTAGATACCATTGTCTACATTTTCCCCCACTCTGCACATTGCTGCCCATTCCTCGATAATCCTTGACTCTGTTATTCATGAACCTTCCATCTGTGCCTCAAAAAAATATTCAACATTTCTGCCTCCATTGCTCCGTGGGAAAGAGTGTTCCTAAGACATTATAAAGACATTATAAACATTATGATCTGAGTGTGAGATTAGTTTTTTGTGTCTCCTTATCTGAGAAAGGATATAATTACATTGGAAGCAGTTCAGAGATATTTCATTTCACGGTTTCTGGGGTGAAAGGCTTATATTATGAAGGCTTTAACAGGTTACTCTTGGAATGAGAGAAAACTGCATACAAGACCTTGAGAAGAATGGATCAGGTATATACCCACTGGATGTTTGCATAGCCTAAATTTGCTGTCATTGTCATAGAACCTCTACAGTGTGGAGGCAGGACACTCCGTCCATTAAGTCCACACTGACCCACCAAGCGACATCCCACCTGGACGTGCCCCCCAATCTTATCCATGTAAGCCTTCATTTCCCATAACTAACCCTCCTAACCTACGCATCCCTGGGCACTATTGAAATTCCACTATAAACTGCACATCTTTGGACTGTGGCAGGAAACTGGAGCACTGGGAGAAAACCCACACAGGCAGGGGGAGAATGTTCAAACTCCACATAGAGGTTCACCCGAGGTTGGAATTGGACCCAGCTCCTTGGTGATGTGAGGCAGCAGTGCTACCCACAGATCCATCATACTCCTCCGTTAGTTCTGTTAGTAACTTGTGGCGGACTAAAGAAATCTGCCTGACTTGTTCTTATCACTGAACCTGACCCAGTCTGAGACCTTTATCATCGGCGACGTCACCAACCTGGTTACATTTAAAATTTGTTGTGAGCAGTGGAAGAGTGGGAATGGAAAAGGAAAGAGTGACACCCTCCATCCTCAGTCACATCTGGAGTGAGAATAAAATCACAAAGTGGGGATTCATTCAAGTGGGAATTCTCTTTCCCAGAAGTTTGGGATGGCAGAATCTTTATATTATATCGAGGCTAGCTTCGTCTGATTTTCCATAGACAGGTGAATCAGGGATAATGGTGCATGGAGAGAAACGTGTAGCTGCGACCACAATGAGATGAGCCACGACCTTATTTACTGGTGGAGTAGTGTCAAAGGACCGAAAGGCCCGCTCTTGTCCCTCACCACTGTCTTCTAAAGTTCCATTCAGCCCTTTGGAACTGCTACACAGTGGCAGATCGAGGCCACTCCGATGGTTAGGTGCAGTTTTGGAAATGTACTTGGAAAATCCAGGCTGGGTCAGGAAGAGACACACACCCCTATACCCTGTTCCCAGGCTTCCCCTCTCCGCAACGTCTGCTTCAGATGTGGGTCGTGTTACAGACCCAGATTTACTGTGAATACAGACCCCATACCCCACCCAGCGTTAACTCAAACAAATCCTCTGCTCACCTAAATGTAGCATTACACAACACAACTTCGGGGAAAATAACCAGTTACTTTGCAAAAGCATATCATGTGAAATCAATAAATAGGAACAACAGTAGGCTATTCGGCCCCTCAAGATTTCCCTGTCATTTAATACGAACATGGCTGATTTACTCCAGGTCTAACTCCATTTTCTTGCCGACTCCTTGTATCCCTCCACACCTCTCTGGGTTAGGGAATTCCAGGCATTCACTACCTTCTGAGAGAAGACATCATTTTGTATCTCAGATAGAAATTGATATTTCATATTCGGTATCTATGTCCTCGAGTTCGAGACTCCACTCAGGACTGGTAACAACTTCTCAACATCTACATTCTCAAATCCCTTCTGTGTCTTGTAATTTTCAGCAGTATCACTCTTCATTCATTTAAACCCCAATGAATAATCGCCTCACCATTTTAGAGATTCTCAATATCACAGCCCTTTCATCCCTGGAAGCCAGCTAATGTACCAACCTGGTTACTTGCTGCACCAGCATGCTGACTTTATGTTTCATACACAGGAACACTCCAATCCCTTTGTACTGTTCTTTTTCTGGAAGCGCTCTCCATTAAATAACAGCCTGCCTTTTGATTCTCAGTGTCATCCTCAAACTCAGATGTATATTGCACTCAGCTCCCTCCTTCAGACTATCAGTATAGAGTGTAAATAACTGATGCCATCGGACTGATAGCTGTGGTCCTCCAGCAGATACACCTTTATCATGAAGATTCATTTATCCTGACTCTCCGATTGCTTTGTGCTAACCAATCATTGTGAGAGGCGATTTCGGTTCAAACAATTAAAATGTGCATGACCCTAAAAACTAAGGGGAATAGAGCCATAGGGGTTGGGGTAAAACAGGCCTCTCTATAATAATGGACAAGACATGCTTCTTTTGTAAGAACATTTTGTATACTCAAAAGTGGGATAATTTAAATTGTGCAAATGCTGACATTTTGTGAGCAGAGTAAAAAAACAAGTCCTTGATTGATGAGACCACTAACACAGACAGAGAAGAATAAGTCCTTGACTGATAAGACTGCAGGATAGAAAAACAACTCAAGAGACATCTGCTACAGATTGATAAGACCACTAACACAGACAGAAAAGAATAAGTCCTTGACCGATAAGTCTACAGGGTAATAAAAAAACAACTCGCGCTGCAGACTTTGTGACAAGGGTGCAGAATGAAAAAAATACTGACGGTTTAGAATGTGAACCTCGTGACTCTTTAGAGCCAAAGAGGGGAGGGAGTTGTGCTGTATATAATGAGAAACTTTGTAAACCTCAGGGCGCCTTTTCTCAGAAGGGTGCCCAACTCTGCAGACTTGCTAATAAAACTTTGTTTTCCTGAATTTGTCTAGAGCGATTATTGAGAAGCGATTTTCGTTTCTAACAATCATCATCACATGTTAATACATTTTCCATCATCCTACGAGCTTCTGTCTTGTGTAATAACTTTTGTTCTGTAATACCTTGAGGAAAATCTCTAGAAAGTCTGGTTTCTACCAGATCTCCTTTATCAAGTCCGCTTGTTGCATTCTCAGACATCTCCAGAAATACTTTGCATGATTTTACAGGGCAACGTATAATTTCCCTTTCACCAAACCACTCTGAACCTGCGTGAAGCTTTTCTAAATGTCCATGCTGGCAAGGTTTTCCAAATTATGCTCATCCCAGCTGCTTTCCTTTGGCCCCATTCCATACCCACACAACCCTCTGTGTAAAAACACTGCTCCTGCGTGCCTTGTAAATTTTCCCTCTTTCACCTTAAACCTATGCCTTCTACAGCTGAATTCCCCCATCCCGTGGAAAAGACCTTGGCTACTCACCCTATCCATACCTCTCATGATTTTAGAAACTTCTATAATGTCATCCCTCAACCCTCCACCCAATACTAACTTTAAGAACAAGCATTTAAAGATAAATACTGCAAATTTGAAACTATAGTAAACATGAGAGATAAACAATACTTCGATCAAACTTCACACTGTGATTTGTTTTTCCTCCCTATTACAAAATTAAGGCAGCATGAAACTCTTACTAGTGCCAATAAGAAGCCAAGCACTCGATAGCCTTTGTCTAAACGAGGTGATGATCCCGACAGTGAAAACATATTTATGGCCAGATCTTTATAATACCACAGAGTCAACATTCTCCCTCCTGGCCTCCCTATGACCTTGCGTGATTGTGTCTTCTTTATCTTACACTCAATAGAGAGAACCCCTTTCCCGATTCACACCTTAATTTAAACCCATTTTATATCATCTTATCATTCATCACTGCTAAAAGCCGGTTTATCTTTACCACGCCCTCTTTTCCCTGTCACCGATCTCCCACCTCTGGAAAGCTATTAAAAAGCCAAGTTTCCAATGCTTTTCAGTTATGAAGAAGTGTCACACTGGGCTTGAAATGCTAACGCTGTTTCACTGTCTCTGCAGATGCTAACAGACCTGCTGAGTTTCTCCAGAAATGAATAGGCACAGAAAATTTTTCACAAAACAAATAACTATGGATACTTGTAATAAAAATAACAAAATTGCTTGAGAAACTGAGAGCTTTGTAGAGGGTCACTGGACCTGAAAGTTTAACACTGCATTCATTCCAGAAGATGCTGCAACATCTTCAGCAATTTCTTCAGCAATTTCTGTTTTTGAACAATTTCCAAAGAAGTATGTCAAAGATGTTCAAACATCCTGTCTAACATGGAAAGCCATACACTGGGGACTGAACAATAACGCATGGTGACAAGTTCCTTGACTCTGAAACTACATAAGTCTGGCATCACTGACACTACAGAGTTCTTAATCACGGTCAGGGAGAAAAACAGAGGGAGACACATTCACTTCAAATACAGAAGTTGACATTGTGGAAGAGAAATGATTTCGATCATTACTTTAAATAGATTGAATTAAAGTAACAAATTAGAGGCGTGACACTAGGGAGAGGCCCTCAGCAGAATGAGAATATTAAAATGCAAGTGTTACCGCATCAGAAACCAGGTTAGGTACAGAATACAGGGCTGATGGGTGAATGGGTCTCGGTGTGAACTGGGGGACAGACAGTAGAATTGAATTGTAGATATTGCAACTCAAACTGGGTTATCATTTGATGCTGTAGACCACAGCAGCAGCAGAAGCAGAACTGTATTCAACGACAATCTGTAACATTATCCCGAGGATAATTCATCAGTCTACCATTACCATCAAACCGATCCATGGTTCAGTGATGAGTGTGGGTGAACATTGCAGGGTCGGAATCACGTGGACCTAAACCTGTTGACAACCCATTAAAGCTACCACACTTAACTGGTTAAATTCCGACCAGCAGAACTAATGTCTGATGGAGAGGGGAAATGATCCCAAGACTAACAGATCAGATCTAAGTTCTGTCCGTCTTGCCAAATCCAAACATAGATGTTGATGGAATATGAAACAATTTGCTGGAGGAGAGGACTCCACAAATATCCTCATCCTAAATATCGGAACAGCTCTGTACGTCAGTGAAAACAGTCAAGGATGTGGTGTCTGCACTATCCTCAGCCAGACGTGTGAAATGGATGATCCACCTCACACTCATCATGATTCCCACAGAATCGCAGATACCAGTCTTCAGCAATTCGATTTGCTGTACAGTCATGAAGAAACAGCTGAAAACAGTAGATACGACAAAGGCAATCGGCCCTGACACCATCTCTGCAACAGGACTGAAGACTTGTGCTGCACAACAAGCCGTGTCCCTGGGGAAGGTGTTTCATTCCAGCTCCAACTCTGACATCTCCCTTACAACGTGGAAAATTCCTCAACTATGTCCAGTCCCCGAAGAGGAGAATAATTACAATCTGACCAATTACCACCCCCTCAGCCCCATGACGACAGTCACATTGGTGAGAATACTTTTTGACAGAGCTGTCAAGTAGCACCGAAATAATCAGGTCAGTGTGGGTTTCCGATAGGTCCCCATGTGAAGATGGTGCTGTAATGAACATATGATTGGATTATGAATCCAGACCAGGCCAATGCTCTGGCAGCTGGTGGAAGTTAAAAATAATTAATAAAATATCGAGACCTAAAATCTGGTGTCATTAATAGTGATCTTGTGTCTAATGTTGATTGTAAACATCAATCTCCTTCCCCAATGTACTTTCAGGAAGTGAATCTCCCGTGCTTTCTTGGTCTGGCCTAAAAGTGACTCCAGACACACAGACATGGTCTCTGAATCGGCCACGTGAGACACTGAATTGTATCGAACGACTCTGAGGTCTTAAAGGATAAGACCTGACAGAACATCTGGCATCAATCTCGTTATCAGAAAAGGGAATGGGAAGTACTATCCTGTTGTCCCTGCATAGATATCTTTCCTAACATCTGAGATCTTGTGACAACATTTACAGAGCTTTCCCACAGACTGCACAGAAACATCGGGAGAGGAGGAGGTCATTCAGCACATTGAGCTTTCCCCATGCTATTTCATGGGCGAACATCTCCTCAATGCAGTTTTCCCCACACAATGTTCATATCTCAAAATATGTTTTAACATTATGAAATACAGTGCCTTCGGCCCATCAATATATAGGGAGTTCTTTGATAACGCTTGTTTATTAAGTACGATGTGAGTGCAATACGATTCGTGAACTGTTTTCTACAAAGTGAACTATCATCCCTGCTTCCAATCTGTCATACCCTGTCAGAGTGTTATATATCTCACTGAGATCTCCACTCATTTTCCTAAAGCCCATGGAATACAGGCCCAGTCACCCCAAATTCTGCTCCCACAACTAACCTGTCATCCCAGAGATCAGTCTGGTCATCCTTCACTGCACTCCCTCAATGTCAGGTTTGCCCTTTATTAGGTAAGGACACCAAAACTGCACACAACACTGCACAATGTTCGAGATGGGGTCCCACCAAGACCCTGTTCAGTTGCAGTAAATGACCCTTACTCCTGTATTCTAATCCCTTGAAATGAAGGTGAATAAATCACTTATCTTCCTACCTGCTTTCTGCTCCTGCAATATTGCTTTCAGTGACTGGTGTGCAGGGAGATCCAGATTCTTTTCACTGTTACAGCTCCCCACTTGCTGGGTCTATGTACACTGTATGCAGCATGCCAATGCCATTCCCAGTATTGACTTCCGTGTTCAGAACTCACTAACCTACATGGACTCGGATAGTTTCGCAGAAATAAACAAAAATGCAGCTAAAGTTCATTTATAGATCATCATTTTCAACCAATCCTTTTTCAAATGATAGGATGCCATTCTATTGTTCCCATCAAAGTACACAACCTCTCATCTCTCCCATTGCTCTCCATCTACCACGTATTTGCCCAGTCACTCCACTTGTCTCAATCACCTTGGAGCCTTTCTTACAACCTCCTCATCCACTCAGAAGCTGACATCATTTAGTACTGTCAGCAGACTTGGGAATATTGCAATTGAGCCCCACAACCAAAGATATGATGTGTATTGGGAATAGCTGGATATCAAATCTCGATCCCTCTTATATCCTCCAAGCCTTCCTTTCAAAAAAACATGGTTTTATTCCTACTCACTGTTTCCTGCCAGCTCTCCCAATCTAAAACCATGACCATATATTAGCCCCAGTCCCACTGGATTCGAATTTGCACAAAAGGCTTGGGGCTTTATCAAAAATCTTTCTGATTCCAGTCGTATTGCGTTGATACCGTCTCCATAATTTTGCTAAAAGCCACTTTCTCAAATATGATTCCTATTTCATCAACCTCTCGTGACTTTGTCTATGCCCATTAATTTCAGTACAATATTTTCTCTAAAACGTTTTAGTTGCTAATTTTATTCTATTCCCTTTTTCTCACCAGACTAAAGTTCCCTAGTATTGCGAGGAAATCTTATTTTTGGTTTTTTTCTGTGAATGCATAACTGAAGTATTTGCTCCATTGATCTGCTATTTCCCTGTCCTCAATTATCTGGTATCAGACTGTAAGGAAGCTGCACCTTTTTCTCTTAATTTTGCCATTAATGTATTTTCAGAAGATACTACAAGTTCACTCATATACTCTGTGATAAGATATTCTTCAGAAACCCATCAATTCCTATCTTGAGCTACTGAATGATTGACCTTCCACAGCCATACAATCACAGAAGCACAGACTCTGTACGATCAGAAATACAGCACGGTCTACAGTAGCCCCACTTTCCAACACAAAACCCGTCGCTGTAAATCTTATGGCATTTCAAGTGCACAACCATGTATTTTGTAATGGTTTTGAGGTTACCATGACAATTCCCCTCTCACGAAGTGCATCCCAGACCCAACATACTTTGGGTAAAAAACAGTTCTCAAATCCTCACTAAGTCTCAAAACCTTTACTTTAAAAGTGTGTCCTTTTGACTAAAAGGACCAGCTGCTGTCTACCCACCCCGTCCATGTCCCTCGTAATCTTATTCTCCTGATTCACGTCCCCCTTAGCCTTCTCTGCTCCAAACTAAACAACCCGAGCTTATCCAAGCTCTCTCCATAGCTGATATGCTCCATCACAGGGCACATCCTGGTGAATCTCCTCTGCAACCCCTCCAGTGCAATCACATCCTTCCTGTAATGTAGCTCCCAGAACTACACACAGTATTCCATCTTGGCTAACGAAAGTTCCACATAGCTCTTATAATCTATGCTTCAATGTGTGAAGGCTGTGTTTACGCTCCAGTACGCTTTCTCAAATTGTGTGCTACCCTGTCCAGCTACATTCAGGGATGTGTAGAGAAGCACCCTCTGAGTTTCCCAGTGTGCTGCCATTCATTGAGTCCTCCCCTGCCTGGTTCCTTCTTCCAAAGTGCATGACCTCATATTTATCAGGGTTACAGTCCACCTGCCATTGATGTGACCATCTGACCATTCCATCTGTATCTTCCTGTAACATAAGGCCTTCCTCCTCACTGCCAACTAACCGGCAAAACTTTGTATCAAATACAAACTTACTTATGACACCCCCCCCCCCACCCCTCGTCCATATTCACAGCTGAAACCTTTATGATAATGTTTAAAATCACAAAACATCAGCTTATTTATTTGAGAGGCTAGTGTCCAATGGTGTACCACGGGGATCAGTTCTGTGTCCCTCAATATTTGTGATTCAGAGTTGTTGGTGTTGGACTGGGGTGGACAAAGTTAAAAATTGCATAACACCAGGTTATTCTCCAAAAGGTTTATTTGGAGGCACGAGCTTTCGAAGTGCTGTGTCTTCATCAGGTGGTTGTGCGCTTTGATGAAGCACTTCGAAAGCTGGTGCCACCGAATAAAGCTTTTGGAGAATAACCTGGTGTTATGCAATTTTTAACTTTGTCCACCCCCGTCCAACACCAACACCTCCGAATCACAAATATTAAGAAACACAGCACTGATCCTTGTGGTACACCACTGGACACTAGCATCCAAACACAAACAGCCTTCTACCACCACCCTCTGTCTCCTACCACTAAAGTTGATTTGGTTGCAACTTGGCAAATCACGAATGAGTCCTACCTGTTCCCTGGTTATTTTGTTCCGCTGGACAATCTCTCGAATATTTGGAGATTCTCACTCATCTTGCGTGCCAGTAGGCTTCCCTGCACCTGTGTTAATTAGTCCCCTCCAAGTGATGAATTTCTTCCTTATTGCAGATTTAAATGGCCTGTCCCAGATCCTGCCATTATTTGCCTTTAATGTGGAATAGACAGCGAGGGGAGAGTTCTGTTCATTTCCAACTTGTCATATGTTTTGTGAATTTTCAAAATTTCACTGTGACCCAGCTCTCATTCTTTGAAACTCTAGAGAACACAGGCCGAGTTTCCTCATCAGGCAATCTCACCATTTGAGGGATTAATCAGGAGAATGTTTTTTTGAGATTCGCTCACCAAAACTGTGCACAATACTCCAGGTATAGTCCTATCAACACGCTGTGAAACTGCTTCAACATGTCTTTACATCAATGCTCTGACTCTCTTAAATGAAGGCAAACCAAACTTTAACTTTCCACTTACATATCTTCCTCCAAATTCCCTTCAAATTCATTCAATTTACGGACTCATTGAGAAACTCTTGCGAAAATCAAATATCTGCAACTTCTACTGCTTCCCCATTATCTATGTTATAAGAAACAACTGCAAACAATTCCGAAGTTTATCAAGTACGATTTCTCTATCAGAAATGCATGCTGATTTTCTCCATTGTTGATGTTAATTTCTAAATATCAAAAATATCATCCTGTGTAATAGATTTCAACAGTTTCCCTACAGATGTCGATTAATTGGTCTGCAGTTCTCCACACTATGTCTTCTTCCTTTTGTAGCTGTTTGGATCCCTTCCATTCGTCGATAGTGCTTGGATCATGTTTATCCGCAATAGTTTCTGTCCTCTGCAGAATGTAAAGGAAAACATCGACAGTGCAATTAATACTACTGTTGGGGATTCATTTCTGACGTTTTGATGAGACGTACATCTGTTTCGTTAGACTTAGCAATGCTCAATACAGCTACATCTTCAAGTACTACCTTGTTACTGATTTGAATTGACTTTTTGTCTTAAGCTTCAGAAGGCCGATATGGTCACTTGGAATTACTGGGTGATTTCCTGGATATTACTCCATGGAGACAGATGCAAAGTAACTGGTTATTTTCTTGGTCATTTCCCTGTTCTCCACAATGAACTCTCCTCTCCCAATTACAAATTTCCACTCTTGACCTTGCTTTTATTTTGTTTCCTTTGAAATATAGATCGTTGATTTATGCAGTCTTTGTGTTCCTGTTTATTAGCAGGTATGCTCGCTTTTTGGTTTCCTTATCAGTTTCATGTCCTTCCTTTTCTGGATTCTAAACTTCTGAGAATTCACGGGTTTTCACAATATTTGGAATTCTTCTGAAGTCACTTCCTGTGATTAATAAATTTTCTAATTAGTGATGTTAACCATCAATGAGTCACTTTCTCACTTTTTGGTGTTTGTACAGGAAATAAATAGACGTATTTTTCAGACTTTGCAGTATTTCTAAAACCTCCTGATCCTGACCAGATATATCCAGGAACACTGCAGGAGGATAGATAAGAAATTGCGGGAGCCCTGGTTGGTTCTTTTCCATCATCGCTGGTCAGGTCCCAGATGACTGGAGGGTAGCGAATGCTGTGCCCTTATTCAAGGAAGGCTACAAAGGTAAAACTGGGAACGAAAGACCAACAAACCTAAAATCTAGTGGATAAGTTACTTGAGAAGATTCGGAGAGATTGGATATACATGCATTTGGAAAGACAGGATGTGATTCGGAGTATGATTAGAATGGTGCTGGAAAAGCAGAGAAGACCAGGCAGCTTCCGAGGAGCAGGAAAATGGATGTTTCGGGCAAAAGCCCTTCATGAAATTCAGCACGTCTTTGTGCATGGGAGATCATGACTCGTAAATTGGTTGGAGTTCTTTGATGAAGTGACCAGCAACGTTGAGGAGGGCAGGATGGTATACATAGTCTATATGGATTCCAGTAAGGCCTCAATAAGGTTCCACATGTTCCGCTGCTCTGAAAGGTGAGATCACATGGAATTGAGGGGGAGGTGGCAAATTAGGTACAAAATTGGCTTGGTGGTAGGAAGCAGAGGGTGATACAGGAAGAATGCTGGTCAGACTGGAGGCCTGTGACTAGTGGAATGCCTCAGGGGATGGTGCTGGGATCACTGCATATCACAGATGTCTATGATTTAGATGATAATGTACAGGCATGATTTGTAAGTTTGAAGACGACACGAAAATAAGCAGTCTCATGGCGAGTGAGGAAGGTTATCATAAATTTCAGAAATTTCAGCAGTATTTTGATCAGCTGGGGAAGTGGGTTGCGAAATGGCAAATGGATTTTAATAAAGTGTAAGTTCTTGCATTTTAGAAAGTCAAATCAAGGTTGGAGTTTCATGGTGAATGGTTGGGTCTTTAGGAGTGTAGTGGAACAGAAGGACCTTGGAATTCAGGTGTATGGTTCTCTGGAAGTTGATTCAGAAGTAGACAGTGCAGTGAAGAAAGCTTTTGGTACATTGGCCTTAATCAGTGTATTTCACTGAGTATCAAAATTAGGGATTCTGGCTTAGTGGTGCTGGAAGACCACAGCAGTTCAGGCAGCATCCAAATAGCTGCGAAATCGACGTTTCGGGCAAAAGCCCTTCATCAGGAATAAAAGCAGTGAACCCGAAGCGTGGAGAGATAAGCTAGAGGATGGTGGGGGTGGGGAGAAAGCAGCATAGAGTACAATGGGTGTGTGGGGGAGGGGATGAAGGTGATAGGTCAAGGAGGAGATAGTGGAGTGGATAGGTGGAAAAGAAGATAGGCAGGTAGGACAAGTCCGGGCAAGTCAAGCAGACAGTTGCTGAGCTGGAAGTTTAGAACTAGGGTGAGGTGGGGGAAGGGGAAATGAGGAAAATGTTGAAGTCTACGTTGATGCCCTGGGGTTGAAGTGTTCCGAGGCGGAAGATGAGGTGTTCTTCCGCCAGGCGTCTGGTGGTGAGGGAGCGGTGGTGAAGGAGGCCCAGGACCTCCATGTCCTCGGCAGATTGGGAGGGGGAGTTGAAATGTTGGGCCACGGGGCGGTGTGGTTGATTGGTGCGGGTGTCCCAGAGATGTTCCCTAAAGCGCTCTGCTAGGAGGCGCCCAGTCTCCCCAATGTAGAGGAGACCGCATCGGGAGCAACGGATACAATAAATGATATTAATGGATGTGCAAGTAAAACTTTCATGAATGTGGAAGGCTCCTTTCGGGCCTTGGATAGAGGTGAGGGAGGAGGCGTGGGCGCAGGTTTTACAGTTCCTGGGGTGGCAGGGGAAAGTGCCAGGATTGGAGGGTGGGTTGTTTGGGGGCGTGGACCTGACCAGGTAGTCATGGAGGGAACGGTCTTTGCGGAAGGTGGAAAGGGGTGGGGAGGGAAATATATCCCTGGTAGTGGGGTCTGTTTGGAGGTGTCAGAAATGTCGGCGGATGATTTGGTTTATGCGAAGGTTTGTAGGGTGGAAGGTGAGCACCAGGGGCGTTCTGTCCTTGTTACGGTTGGAGGGGTGAGGTCTGAGGGCGGAGGTGCAGGATGTGGACGAGATGCGTTGGAGGGCATCTTTAACCACGTGGGAAGGGAATTTGCGGTCTCTAAAGCAGGAGGCCATCTGGTGTGTTCTGTGGTGGAACATGGTGGCACAGTGGTTAGCACTGCTGCCTCACAGCGCCAGAGACCCGGGTTCAGTTCCCGCCTCAGGCGACTGACTGTGTGGAGATTGCACGTTCTCCCTGTGTCTGCGTTGGTTTCCTCCGGGTGCTCCGGTTTCCTCCCACAGTCCAAAGATGTGCAGGTTAGGTGAATTGGCCATGCTAAATTGCCCATAGTGTTAGATAAGGGGTAAATGTAGGGGTATGGGTGGGTGGCGAGTCGGTGTGGACTTGTTGGGCTGAAGGGCCTGTTTCCACACTGTAAGTAATCTAATCTAATCTGGAACTGGTCCTCCTGGGAACAGATCCAGCGGAGGCGGAGGAATTGGGAATACGGGATGGCATTTTTGCAAGAGGTAGGGTGGGAAGACTTGTAATCCAGGTAGCTGTGGGAGTCGGTGGGTTTGTTAAAAATGTCAGTGTCAAGTCGGTCGTCATTAATGGAGATGGAGAGGTCCAGGAAGGGGAGGGAGCTGTCAGAGATGGTCCAGGTAAATTTAAGGTCGGGGTGGAATGTGTTGGGGAGCCTTCCACATCCATCAAAGTTTTACTTGTACATCCACTAATATCATTTATTGTATCTGTTGCTCCCGATGCGGTCTCCTCGACATTGGGGAGACTGGGCGCCTCCTAGCAGAGCGCTTTAGGGAACATCTCCGGGACACCCGCACCAATCAACCAAACCGTCCCGTGGCCCAACATTTCAACTCCCCCTGCCACTCTGCCGAGGACATGGAGGTCCTGGGCCTCCTTCACCGCCGCTCCCTCACCACCAGACGCCTGGAGGAAGAACGCCTCATCTTCCGCCTCGGAACACTTCCACCCCAGGGGATCAATGTGAACTTCAACAGTTTCCTCATTTCTCCTTCCCCCACCTCACCCTAGTTCTAAACTTCCAGCTCAGTAACTGTCCGCTTGACTTGCCCGGACTTGTCCTACCTGCCTATCTTCTTTTCCACCTATCCACTCCACCCTCTCCTCTTTGACCAATCACCTTCATCCCCTCCCCCACACACCCATTGTACTCTATGCTGCTTTCTCCCCACCCCCACCCTCCTCTAGCTTATCTCTCCACGCTTCAGGCTCACTGCCTTTATTCCTGATGGAGGGCTTTTGCCAGAAACGTCGATTTCGAAGCTATTTGGATGCTGCCTGAACTGCTGTGGTCTTCCAGCACCACTAATCCGGAATCTGGTTTCCAGCATCTGCAGTCATTGTTTTTACCTCATCAAAATTAGGGAGTTATGTTGCAGTTATACAGGACGCTGCTGAGGTAGTATTGGTAGCGTTATGTTCAGTTTTGTTCACTTTGCTATACTCGGTTATTGAAGATGTTCAACGCTGAGCTTGACTGATCTTTGCTGGATAGGAGAGTCAATGTTTATTGGAAACAGACCAGATACGGATAGTTAGACACAATCGGATTAGTTATGAGCAGTCTGAATGGTGCAGCCAAAAGAACAATTGCTGCCCCACCCCATGCACTGTGCCCTCAATCCACACTTGAGTCTGTTACAGAATGTACTGCTGCACCTACTCCATGTGTTGTTCCCTCTATCTCCCCCTCAAGGCTATCACAGAGATATACTGCTCTCCCTAACCCCTTGTGTGTTCCCTCAATACAGCCCTCGCAGCTGTTACAGAGATATACTGCTGCCCCTACCCTATGTGTGTTCGCTCAATCCACCCCTCGATGCTGTTACAAGGTAGGGGACCACCGCTTTCAGTCAGGCAGGATTCATTAAAATGAGACGGGAGGAGACCATTCTGCCCCTCGAAGAAGTTATACAGGAATAGAGAATGAAGTAATTCAGCTCGTTGAGTTACGTTACACAGCCCAGGAGGAGACGATTCAACCCAACTTAGGTGCTACACAGGAACGGGGAAGCTGTCACTAACAGGAAATAGAGAGTAGAGGTAAATATTTATTTTCAGGTTGCAAAACTGTAACTAATGCACTGCTGTAGAGATCACTGTGAGATCATCAATGACAAATAATCTGTATCAAAGATCTGGTGGAAGGGAACTGAATGGTGCAAAGATCAATTAGCGCATCACCAAGATGATCATTCAAGATGTCGTCAAATGGAGGTACTGAGTCTGCAATGTGATACAGACAGGGAAGGTTAGTGAGCAAACCTTCAGCAGAAAGAACATAAGGTGAGTTGTCTACTGTGTCACGAAGGATAAAACAATGGTGAACAATTTAAATGGAGAGAGATTGCAGAACTCTGTGATACTGGCCGTTTCCATGTTCCTGGGACATGAATCATATGAAATCAGTCTGCAGATGCAGCAAGTGATTTGGAAGGTAAGTGGAATGATGCTGTTTCTGGCAAAGGTTATCACGTTTAATGAGAAATGTTTTACTACATCTGTACGGGGCATTGCTGAGACCACATCGGATACACTGTGTGCAGTTTTGATCGCCTAAACTTAAGAAAAGCGATATAATCCTTTCAAAAGATTTTCATAGATGTTTCCCTTCACTCATTCCTGGAAGGAAGGTCTTTTGTTATGGGGGATTATAATTTTGATTTGAGATGAGAAATCTTCTTGAACCATAGATGACTTTCTGAAATGTGTTTCAGCTGGATGCATATTTCCTCTTGTTATAGAGTTTAAAGCTAGAGAACAAACTTAAGAATAAGATGTATTGATATCAACACACGTATTATATAGACATCGACCGATAGTTACAAATTACACAGACGCATATAAACATGTCATCAGCTGTTAAAGCAGGGACTCTTTTTTCCTAATGAAAGACACTGTGTACAACAACAGGGATGATGCACCTTCATATCGACCATTATCATCCGTTCCAGAGAATGCTCCAGGAGAGCACACATGGCCCAGTTTGATGTTCAGTTGACATTATTGTTCAACACAGAGAGGGAGAAAAATGTTCCCTGCCTGAGAAGCAGAGCTGATTGATCCCTCTCTCTTACTTTGTCCACCCAATAGCAAAATGTGAGACAATAAAATCCCTGAGTTATCTTCACCACTCGTGAAGGATTCCTGGTGAGGACTCATTGGAATCTCTTCACTGCTGGAAGCAAAGGTAGTTCAGCCAAATCCAACTGTTCCACAAATAAATCCCAATACCAGCAGCTTGTGTGAGCAGAATAATTTCAAAGGCAGAAGAACATTTTGGACACTATCGTTTACTATTTGTTGTGAGTTCAACTTCCTGAATTTCACATTTTTCTCAAAAATGACCCAGTCCGAGTCCTATACAATTGGTCATAACACTAAACTGGCTACTTTTAAAGTTTTTGTAATCAGTGGAGGAGTGGGACTGGAAAAGGACACAGTGACCCTCTAACATTTATCGGAACGCGAATTAGAAATTCTTATTGGACTGTTTATGTGGGAATTCCCTTTATCAAACATTTGTAGTGCCTGGATGATTGCATTTGGTCAACGTTGTGCTGTATTCAAACATTTGACAGACAAGTTCATGCAGGAAAATTGTATACAGGCAGAAAAGTGCTGCTGAAACCACAATCAGAGCAGCTATGATCTTAGTGTCTTGTGGAACAGTGACAACGTGTCTAATGACCCACTCCTGCTCCTCAGTCCTATGTTCCTATGTTCAATTCAGCCCCTCAAAACTCCTGCACTGGTACTGACGGGGGCATCTTGCTCCAAATACATGGTCCACCGTAACACAGGATCTCATTCATTCCCTCCAGGCTGTCACACATCGTTTGGTGTGGATTGGAAAATGTTACTTCAAAACCCAGGCTGGGTTCGAAAGACAACTCTGGTCTCTTTACAGAGTGTCTCCTCTCTGCATCTTGTGCTTCATTTGTTTGTCATGGTATAGATCCAGATTCACTGTGAATTCAGCCCCAAGACCTCACTAAGAGATGACTCAAAGTACATAGCTCTCTCTGATTGCAACGTTCAATAACAGAACGTGCAGGAAAATTGCAACCATTAACGTTATAATTACAGAATATGGAACAGGATCAGGTAGTTTGGATAATCAAGCCATTGTATACGATCATGACCGATCTGTTGTTCATATTAACTCATCTTTAATGTCCAATTCTTCACATCCTCTCAGCTCTCTTACAGGTCAAAAATTCATCCAC
The DNA here is from genome assembly GCF_047496795.1 of Chiloscyllium punctatum. Lineage (NCBI taxonomy): Eukaryota > Metazoa > Chordata > Chondrichthyes > Orectolobiformes > Hemiscylliidae > Chiloscyllium > Chiloscyllium punctatum. Next base: position 42,351,939 of record NC_092788.1, read on the forward strand.
CTCCTTTTTAAAATACTTTCAGTGATGTAGCTTCCCTAGCTCTCGAGAAAAGATAATTCCTGACATTCACTACCCTCTGTGAGAGGAAAACACTCCCCACACAGACATTGTCACCTGTTGATATGAACAAGGGGGGAACACAGGGGCTCAGCAAATAGTGAAGAGCCTTGATATCAAGGCAGTATTTGACTGAGAATGTCATTTGAGCTGAATGGGAATCAGGTGTCCCCTCCCCACTGGCTGGGGTCTTTCAGAGCACAAAGGAAGATGCCTGTTTGGGCGCCCGAAAATCTCAGTCCCAGGACATCTCTTCAGGAGATCATCAGGGTAGCTTCCTCAGCATAAACATCTTCAGCTGCTTCATCAATGTCTTTCGCCAACATAAGACCGGAGGTGGGGATGGTCACTGAGGGTTACACAATGTTCAGAACATTTTGTCTCCCATCAGCTCCTGATGCAGCCTGTCTCCGTATTCAGGAAGACCCGGACAGCATTCAGGCTTGTGCTGTTAAAGTGTCGGTAACATTCATGTAACAGTGCTGTCAGACACAGTTAAAAGAGGAGCTCATTCAACATCTCAAGCTGGTTACATACAGAAATGTGGAAGCCATTCAGCTCATCGAAACTACTGAACAAGAAGAGGGGAAGCCCATTCAATACTCCTGCTTGTTCCACAGGAAGAGAAAGGGTCTGGTCAGTACAAGGAGTTATTAAACCGGATCAGGTAGAGTCCAATCAGAGCCTTGAATTTGTTTCATGGGACCTGGAGACCCACGAGATTGTTATACATGAACAGGAGGGTGTCACTGATGCTCCAATACAACAAACCAATGGAGCAGAGACTGCACTCATGAATGGCTGTACGAGGTTCCTCGTGGGTCCATCGCCAGTGGAACATCTGCTACTTTAACGTGGTTTGCTAGCAGTGAGGAGGGAAGCCAGATGTATTGTATCAAGTCTCAAAGAGGCATCTTCCATCTCTGAGTAGACAGATCTATATTCTCCATGGAGGTCAGAAGATGATGGGAATAGTTAACTGTTTTAGAGTGAAGGCATTGTGGCTGCTGTCAGGATTTTGGATAACGTGATGTTTAATGTAGGAGCACACACCAAATGCACTATATTCAAAGTCTGACTCTCTCTCTCTCTCTCGCTCTCTCTCTCTCTATCGATATAGGGAGTGGGGATGGGGTGAGGGGAACGTCCTCAGAGGCTCTTGTAACCCGAGTAAAAACAAGCCATTGATTTTATCACCGTATCAATATCTGTTTAGAACATCATGAGAGACTGTCTATTATCCTTTAGTTTCAATGCAATCATCTTTTATTCTCTCACAGCGCTAAAGATTAATCGTCATTCACCCCTCATTTTACCACCATCCCAGGGATTAGTCTGGTGAAAAACCTTTGCACTCTATCTGTGGCAGGACGATTATTTCTTATAAGGGAAAGAAAATCTGTCCACAATTTCCCAATACTGCCTCAACAACACTCTCAGGTTTTATCACAATAATTCCTTTTCCTCACTGAGACATCTCCTTTACTTTCTTGTGGCGTAAGAAGCCTTTCCTTCTAGCTACACTGCCTCTGACCTGGAATTTAAAAGTTCCTTACATCTATATGTGAGCATCAATACAGCCAACACCAGAGGTGCTACGGGAGATGGAAATCACACTCAGGGAATAGGCTAAGAAAGAATACACTTGAAATAAGGAATGGTCACCCACCTGAATGGAAATGAGCTGTAGGAATATGGGAAACTATTCTTCCCTCACAGGTCAGGCCAGCATGTTATGCCTATCTTGAAATGAGAGGCTGGTTCAGCTGTTCCACAGGACAGTAAAGAGTAAAACACATTGCTGTGGGCTTGCAGTCACACAGAGACCTGATCAGGGAAGGATGACCCATTGCCTTCACGAAAGGAAATGAGGCAAGCAGATGGGCTTTTTATACTTAATGATGATGGTTTCACTTCAAAGCCACCAATTTCATTCATATTAACAGATTATTATGCTGTGGCTCTAGATCATGAGTCAATGACTTGAGCACCATGAATTATCTTCCCGTCAGACAGTTTCTATGAAGAGAACAAGTTAAACATTTCAAGTGTAATTATGTTGTGATTGACATGTGGTTAGAAGGGGCTTGAAACAGGTGATTCCGGATTTAACAGAGGCTCAAATGATGGTTTACTCAGAAGGTGCCCTGCGGCTGAGGAGGAGTAGGGGATATCACGAAGGTGATACTGGACAGAATAAGCGAATGGGGAGGATATGGAGATATCGATCTGTGCAGGGACAGAAGGATTATGGAGTTTTAGAGTTTCTCCTCGCATACTGGTGAGTCATTTGAAAGTAGTAATCTGCTCATTATAATTTCTAAGGAATGGGATTTTTTCATTGGAGCTGAAAACAATGACTTCCACCTTTCCCAATTTCAATAACGTGAACAACAGTTCAGTTTAACCTGCTTTCATAGACGGTTAGAATGACTTACCAGGAACACCAACTATAGCGAGGATGGGATAGTAACCAGCTTGAATAACAATCAGTACATCATATATCCGCCATTCTAATGATACCCAAGGTTTGGAAAGCCAGTAAAGACTAGATGAAAAACTCCTGTCCATGTTGGATCATTCCAGTCTAATGCTCTCAGATTCTGATATCTCCTCCCTGTGTCTCTGGCGCTGCTGATCCCTGTACTGTCGGCAATGTTCCCACTCATACTATGGGATAACACATTGAACTGAATCCTTAATTAATAAAAGAGGCAAGCCCTCAAGTGACACATTTAGGATCCACGGAGACTGACATTATTTCCAGTCACAGAACAAATAGCTGCAGCCAACACCTTTCAATTCAATATTGTTTAATTAAAATTCAAAATAAGGATTAACATTTACACAGTCTGGATTGGATATGCGAGGGTAACTGAGGGAATGAATGTTGAGTCTGGTAGATTAATTGTGTGTAACCATTCAGTCTGCATTGGATATGAAAGTAATGCCAGAGGTTTATCGGAACACTAACATGTTTCTCTGCTTATAAATGGAAACATAGACCCTGTAACTACTGCTGAGGCAAGACAATGTCAGTAAGAGATTGAGAGAAATTTTATAGATCATGATCTGGAGACAATATGTACCTAAGACAGTGTGGGGTTACTACAGACAGACAGCATTGATATGTTAACAGAGAATTGTACCTAAGTGACAATGGGGACTCCAGATGATGGAGAATTCAGTGTAGATAAAGCATGATAGTGGAGAAGGCACAGAAGGTCAGGCAGCAACCGAGGAGCAAGAGAGTAAACGTTTCAGGCAGGGCCCTTCTTCAGAACTGCGAAGGGGCAAAGGGGCTGAGAGATAAATGGGTGGTGGGGTGAGGCTAGGGGAAAGGTTGGTGATAGGTGGGTGAAGCTAGGAGGTGATAGTGAGAGGTCGGTGGGGAGTTGGAGCGGATAGGTGGAAGGAAGATGGACAGGTAGTTTCCCACGAGAGGGCGGATCTGAGTCGAAAGGTCGGATCTGGGATCTGGGTCGTCGAGGGGAGATTTGCAAATTAGTCAGTTCAATGTTCATGCCATGTGTTTGTCGGATCCCGAGGCAGAAGATGAGGTGTTCCTGGCGACATCCTGGTATATCTCTTCTGAACACTCTTCAGCTTAATAATCTCCTTCCAATAACAGAACTGAACACAGTACTGCAAAAGAGGCTTCATCAATGTCCTGCACTATCTCAGCATTACTTCTCAATTTCTAACCCCAAATGTCTGAGCAATGAAGTAGCCTTAAACAGCTTGTCTATAAGTGCCACAAACTTCTGTGAATTCAATCGGCACCTGTGGGTCCCTCTTTTCTACAACACTACCAACGCACTACTATTCATTGCATGAGCCCCCGCTTTTTATTTGACAAAAATGCAATACCTCGCATTTATCCATATTAAAGTTGAACTGCCACACCTCGGCCCAGTGAGTGATATTACTGCCCCCTCACCCTCCTGCTTCAGGTTTAAATGACCCTCCCCTCTCCAGAAGGCCTATATCATAGGCCTTGAGTTTTCCAAAGATCAAAGCTTGATTTGCTTTGTGCAAACTGAGGGAGGAGAGGGTAAGGAGAGGCTGGGAAGTAAACCGATGCCTTGTATCACTTAATCATTTCAGGAAGAGGGAAGACACATGTCAGAGGTTGGAAACAGTGGCCAGTGTTTTTGGCCAGAAATTGTGCTCTTTCCTATTCTCTGGTGTTCAGTTTTGATATCTATTCGAGATCCCTCACATTGCAGAGTGTTTCTGCAAGATTTCTTGCTCTAATATTGCAGATTACAGATAATAGCCATTTAAGCTGGAAATCATAGCCAAGCAATTAAAGAAGTTGCTTGGCAGAGCACGTACACTCATCATCTTATAGTTGAGGCTAACACCTTTTATTTATTTAACAATGAAAACTATTGCCTGACTTTTTCAGTAATGTTAATCAGAATGTAATAAATCCATATAAAGCTGAAAACTGACACTTAAAATTCTGGGCATGGTTTAAGTCTTGTGTGGTGGATAGCACCCCTGCCCCGGGGCAGAGCTCTGGATTCGATTCCCTTCCATGAACTGTGGTAGTGTCACTTTCTCTGGAACAGTTGGTCTCGATTATGTTGTGGGGGTGTGTCACAGTATGTTCAAAGAAAGCTGATGAACAAACACACAGGAGAATCATGTTGCAGCTTTAGGGGCTATTGTTGAGCGGTGGTAGTGTCCTGACCTCTGACCTAAAGGTTCACATCCCACAGAGATTTTTCATTATATGTCTGAGCACGTGGATTAAAATGATTTTTGAAACGTGACTTGATGGAGTCCATGCAAGGACTGCACAAAACACTACATAGGACAAACAGGAAGACAGCTAACGATCCACATCCATGAACACCAACAAGCCACGAAACGACACGATCAGCTATCCTTAGTAGCCACACACACAGATGACAAGCAACATGAGTTCGACTGGAACAACACTACTATTATAGGACAAGCCAAACAGAGAACAGCCAGGGAAATCCTAAATGCATGGCACTCATCCACAGATTCTATCAACAAACACATCAGCTTGGACCCAATATACCGGCCACTGCAGCGGACAGCTGGAACTGACAACCAGAAGCGGCAGAGATAAACCACTATAAATGCTGGAGGAAACATCACAGAAGGGCTTTACAGGAGGCACCCAAGCACTGAGGATGTCACCTAGAGAGGGTACGAAACGTCTGCAACATAAATTCCAGCTCGGTGAACAGAACCACAACAGATATACACAGAAGCACAGACAAACCAACCTGCACCACCACGTAGTCTTTTGTCAGTAAACCAGTGTACACAGAGTCACACACACACAACCCTTCACCACCAAGTTGTTTCCTGCTATTGATCAGATATATACAGAAACACACACACACAATCCCCCTCTACAACTCTGTCTCCTGCCATTTAACAGAAATATACAGCAATGGACACACACAACCGTCTAACAACACGCTGTCTCCTGCAATTCAACTGATATATAAATAAAACACACATGTACACAACCATCCATCGCCACCCTGTCTCAAATTATTAAACAGGGATACACTGAAACACATCCACACCAACCCGTAACAATATCTGTCTCTTGTTATTAAACAGTTATTGACAGAAACACAAGCACACAACCTTCACCACGAGCCGGTCTCCTGCCATTAAACAGATATATGCAGAAAAACACACACAACCCTCCATCATCACGCTGTCTCCTTCAATTAAATAGATATACATGGAAACACACACACACAACCCTCCACCAAAACTCTGTTTCCTGCCATTAATCAAATATCCAATGAAACACACAACACAACCCTCCACCACCACGTTGTCTCCCGCTATTAAGCAGTTTTTTTACAGAGAAGGACACACACGCATACACACACACATAACCCTCCACTAACACCCTAACTACAGTCAATAAACAGATACACACAGAAAAACACACAAAACTCTAAATCACCTTCCTGTCTCCTGCCATGAAACAAATATAACAGAAACACACACACAAAACACTCCATGTCTGCTTTGTGTTCTGTGATTAAACAGAAATACACAGGAACACACACACACAATCATCCACGACCACACTGTCTCCTGCCATTAAACAGATATAAACAGAAACACATACATACAACCCTCCACGACCATTCGTTCTCCTGCCATTACACAGAAACACACACACATACACACACACTCACATACACAATAGTCCACCATCACACACTCTCCGGCAATTAAACAGGAATAAACAGAAACATACACACATCTCGACACCATCCCCCTGTCTCCTGCCATTAACCTGACATACACAGAAACACACACACAACCCTTCACCACCACAGTGTTTTCTGCCATTAAACAGATATGCATGGAAACACACACACATGCACACACAACGCTTGTCACCCAATTTGTTCCCTGCCATTAAACAGACATATACAGAAACACACACACACAAAACCCTTCACCAAAACATTGTTTTCTGCCAGTAAACAGATATACACATAAACACACACACACACAACCCTCCATCGCTGCCCTGCCTCCCACCATTAAACAGAGATATGCAGAAATACATACACACCAACCTGCACCAATATCTGTCTCCTGTTATTAAACAGATATAGACAGAAACACAAGCACACAACCTCCCACCACCACCCTGTCTCCTGCCATAAAACAAACATATGCAGAAACACACACACAAAACCCTCCACCACACCCTGTTTCCTGCCATTAATCAGATATACACAGAAACACACAAACACAATCCTCCACTAACACCCTGCCACCTGTCAATAACAGATAAACACAGAAATACACACAAAACTAAACGACCTCTGTCTCCTTCCATTAAACAGATATACATAGGAACACGCACACACAAGCCTCCACGATCATCCTGTCTGCTGCCATTACACAGATATACACAGAACCAAACACACACACACTCTCTCTCCAGCGATTAAGCAGGTATAACTAGAAACGCACACACATCTCGACACCATCACCCTGTCCCCTGCCATTAAACAGACATACACAGGAACACACACACACATACACACGCACAACCCTTGACACCCAATTTCTTTCCCGTCATTAAGCAGATATACACAGAAACAAACACACAACCCTCCATGACCACCCTGTCTCCTGCAATTAAACAGATACATACAGAAATCCACACACAAAACTCTAGCAACACCCTGTCTCTGGCAGAAACACTCACTGACCATTTTCCATCACCACACTGTCTCCTGCTATTCAACAGAAATTTACAGAAACATGCAGACAACCCTTCACCACTACCCTGTCTCCTGTCATTAAACAGATATACACAGGAACATACACACACCACCCTGTTCTCGTCATTAAACAGATATGCACTGAAACACACACACATACCCAACCCTCCACCACCACCCTGTCTCCTGTCATTAAACTGATATACACAGAAACACAGACCCATACATCGCTCTACCACCACCTTGTCTCCTGTAATTAAACAGATATGCAATGAAACACACACATATCTCTCCACCATCACCCTGTCCCCAGCACTTAAATAGATATACGCAGAAACACACACACGCACAACCCTTCCAAGACCACCCTGTCCCCAGCACTTAAACAGACATACGCAGAAACACACACGCAACCCTCCATCACCACCCTGTCTCCTGCCACTGAGCAGATATACACAGAAATGCACACACACATCCCTCGAGCACCACCGTGTCTCCTGGCATTAAACAGATATACACAGAAACACACAAACCTTCCAAGAACATCCTGTCTCCTGCCAGTAAGCACATAGACACAGAAACACAGACACAGTACATTCCACCACCACACTGTCCCTTGCCATTAAATAGATTTACGCCGAAACACTCACACATCAGCCTCCTCTACCACCGTGTCCTGCAATTAAACCGATATATACAGAAACATACACACATATTTCAAGTACCACCCTGTCTCCTGTCATTAAACAGATATAGACAGAAACACACACACATCCCTCCTCCACCACACTATCTCCTGTCATTAAACAGTTATACACAGAAACACGCACACACACTATCCTCCACCACCAACCTGTCTCCATCCCTTAAATAGATGTATACAGAAACACACTCACACAACAATCCACGAGAACCCTGTCTCCTGCTATTAAACAGGTACACACAGAAATACACACACAACCCTCCATCACCACCCTGCCTCCTGCTATTAAACAGGTACACACAGAAATACACACACAATCCTCCATCACCATTCTCTCCTGCCATTAAACAGATATACACAGAAACACGCACACATGCAGAACCCTCCACCACCAGCCTGTTTGCTGCCATTAATCAGATAGACACATAAACACGCACACACCTCCCCAATCACACACTCTCCGGTGATTAAACAGATCTAAACAGAACCCACACATCTCGACACCAACACCCTGACTCCTGCCATTAAACAGACATACACAAACACACGTACACACACACACACACACACACACACACACACACACACGACACACAACCCTTCAACAGCAATTTGTTTCCTGTCATTAAGCAATTAAACAGATATTTACAGAAACGTATAGACAACCCTCCACCACCACCTGGTCTCTTGTCATTAAACAGATATACACAGAAACACGCACACCCATTCCTCCAACACCACCCTGTCTCCTGACATTAAACAGAAATGCACTGAAACACACACATCCCTCCACCATCACCCGTGTTTCCTGCCTTTAATCAGATATACACAGGAACACACACTCAAGACACTTCACCACCACCAATCTGTCTCCAGCCCTTAAATAGATATTAACAGAAACACACACTCACACAACCCTCCAAGACCACCATGTCTCCTGCCATTGAGCAGATATACACAGAAATGGAGACATGCATTACACTCAACCACCTCCCTGTCTCCTGCCATTGAACAGATATACACAGAAACACACGTACAACCTTCCACGAACATCCTACCTACGCACAAACCTCCAAACCACCTTGTTCTCTTGCCATTGAGCAGGTATATGCAGAAATACACACACACACAACCCTCGACCACCACCCTTTCTCCTGCCAATATCCAGATATACACAGAAACACACACACAATCCTCCAACACCACCTTGTTCTCCTGCCATTGAGCAGAGATATACAGAAATACACACACATACACAACCCTCCACCACTACCCTGTGTCCAGCTCTTAAACAGATCTACCAGATACACACACACACAAACCGCCAGGACCACCCTGTCTCCTTCCCATAAACAGATACACACCAACAACACAGACACAAATCCCTCCACCAAATCCCTGTCTCCTGAAATTAAACATATTTACACAGAAACGCACACACCATCCTCCTCCACCACCCTGTCCCCTGCAAATAAACAGATATAGACAGAAACATGCACGCATACCTTCAGCACCACCCTGTCTCAGGTCATTAATCAGTTATATACAGAAACACACACACAACCCTCCAACACCACCCTGTTCTCCTGCTGTTGAGTATATATAAACAGAAATACATGCACACAAACCCTCGCCCTCTACCCTGTCTACTGCCATTAAACAGATATACACCGAAACACGTGCACCCAATTCCTCCAACAGACCTTGTCTCCTGCATTTTAACATATATTCACACAAACACACAGACACACCACCCTCCTCCACCACCCTGTCTCCAGCAATTAAACAGATATATACAGAAACATAAATGCATATCTTCAGCACCACCCTGTCTCCTGCCATTAAACATTCATACACAGAAACACACACGCACACACAACCATTGACCACCAATTTGTTTCCTGTCATTAAGCAGAAACACAACCTCCACAACCATCCTGTCTACATTCATTACACAGTTATATACAGAAACACACACTCACCAACCTCCAAAACCACCCTGTCTCCTGCAATTAAACAGATATTTACAGAAACATCCAAGCAATCCTCCACCACACTGTCTCCTGTCATTGAACAGATATACACAAAAACACACACACACCACCACGACCACTCTCTCGCCTATCATTAAACAGATATACGCAGAAACACACACACACCACCTTCCACCACAACCCTGTCTCCTGCCATTAAACAGATATACATAGAAATACACACACAGCGGCACGAAGGCACATTGTTTTCTGCCATTAAGCAGATATGTGCAGGTAAACATGAACAACCATCAACCGCCATCATGTCTCCTACCATGAAACAGATGTACTCAGAAACAAACACATACCAGCCTCCACCACCAGCCTGTCTCCTGCAATTAAACAGATAAAAACAGAAACACACACATAGAGAACCCTCCACCACCACCCTGTTTGCTTCCATAAATCAATTATACACAGAAACACACACACAACCTTCCACAACCATCCTGTCTCCTGCAATTAAACAGATATACACAGAAACACGCACACACGGCATTACACCACCAAGTTGTTTTCTACCATCGATCAGATGTACCCAGAAACACACACAACCCTCCACTACGACCCTGTCACCCGCTATTAAACCGATGTATGCAGAAACACACACACACAACCCTCCACCACCACCTTATTTCCTGCCATTCAGCAGATTTTCACACAAACACACATACTATACTCCACCACCACCCTGTATCCTGCAATTAAACAGGTATACACAGAAACACACACATAAACCTCCACCACCAGCCTGTCTCCAGCCAGTAAACAGATATACACAGAAACACATACAACCTTCCACGAACACCCTGCCTCCTGACCTTAAACAGATATACGCAGAAACACACATACATACACAACCCTCCACCCCCACCCTGACTCCTGCCAGTAAGCACATGGATATAGAAACAAGTACAGTCTACCCTCCACCATCACCCTGTCTCCTACCAGTAAGCACATAGACACAGAAACTCAGAAAATATACTCTCCACGACCACCCTGCCCCCTGCCATGAAACAGATATACGCAGAAACTGACAAACGCACACAAGCACACGCAACACTCCATGAACACCCTGCCTCCAGCCATTGGTCAGATATACACAAACACACACACACACACCAAACTGTCTCGTGTCATTAACCACATATACACAGAAACACACTCACTCAAACCTTCTTGACCACCCTGTCTCCTGTCATCAAACAGTTATACACTTCCACGAAATTTACAGCTGGGGGAACGGCAGTTACGATGCGATTCGGCAAGATTTAGGAAGCGTAGGATGGGGAAGGAATCTGCAGGGGATGGGCATATCAGGAATGTGGAGCTTATTCAAGGGAAACCTCCTGAGTGTCCTAGATAAGTATGTACCTGTCAACAGGCTCTCCCTGTAGAGCGCGGGAGCCGTGGTTTACGAAGGACGTGGAATCTCTGGTCAAGAGGAAGAGGGAGGCTTATGTTAGGATGAGATGTGAAAACTCAGAGCGAGGAGGAGACATGAGAAGCTGTTGGCGGATAGGATCAGGGTAAACCCTAAGACTTTCTATAGGTATTTAAGGAATAAAAGAATGACAAGAGCAAGATAAGGTCCAATCAAGGATATTAATGGGAAGTTGTGTGTGGAGTCAGAGGAGATAGGGGAAGCACTAAATTAATATTTTTCGACGGTATTCACTCTAGAAAACGATAATTTTGCCGAGGAGAATACTGAGATCCAGGGAACTAGACTAGGTGGGATTATACTCGATACTCTGACCAATAAAGGAAAGCATACCAAACGCCTTCTTCACTATCTTATCTACCTGCGACTCCACTATCAAGGAACTATGAACCTGCACTCCAAGGTCTCTTTGTTCAGCAACACTCCCTAGGACCTTACCATTAAGTGTATAAGTCCTGTGAGGATTTGCTTTTCCAAAATGAAGCACCTCACATTTATCTAAATTAATCTCCATCTGCCATTCCTCACTGCATTGACCCATCTGATAAACAAGAGACATTGAGGTCTGCAGCTTCTGGCGATTAGAGTTGAGAGTGTAGTGCTGGAAAAGCACAGCAGGTAAGGCAGCATCCGAGAAGCAGGAAAGTGACGTTTCGGGCAGGAGCCCTGCATCAGGAATGAGGCTGGGAGACTTGGGGGTGGAGAGATAAATGGGAAGGGGGTGAGATTTGGGTGAAGGTAGCTGAGAGTGCAATAGGTGTTTGGAGATGGGGTAAGAGTTCTAGGTCAAAGAGGAGGGTGGACAGATTGGTGGGAAGGAAGATTGACAGGTGGGACAGGTCATGAGGGTGGTGCTGAGCTGGAAGGTTGGAACTGCGGTAAGTGGGGAAGGGGAAATGAGGAAACTGGTGAAGTCCACATTGATGTCATGGGTTTGAAGGGTCCCAAGGCAAAAGAAAAGGCGTTCTTCCTCCAGGCGTCGGGTGGTGAGGGAATGGCGGTTGGAGGAGGCCCAGGACCTGCATGTTTTCGGCAGAGTGGGTGGGGGAGTTGAAATGTTTGGCAACAAGTCGTTGGGTTGATTTTCAGGTATCCTGGAGACTTTTTGTGAAGTGCGCTGTGAGAAGGCGCCCAGTCTCCTCATCTCCCGTACATTGAGGACATGGGACAACTTCTCACAGAGCAGGTTAGAGAACACCTCCGGACACTGGCACCACTCAACCCCACCGCCCTGTTGGGCAGGATTAGAACCTGTGTGGGCAAGCCCCAATGGATTTCTAACCCACCGTCTAAACCACACGACTACAACTACATGCTTACAGAGGTTACAGAGCTAAGGAGGATTGTAGGGACTGGAAGAGGTTTCACAGTTTATGAGTGCAGTGGGGACTGGAGGAAAATACCAAAATAGGGAGGGTTTACGTTTGAAGGATTCTGCAGAAAGATTTTACAGGGTTACTGCAGGATTCTTGACAGTGAGGAGTAGCAGAAATATCTTGGGTCAATGTCCAGGGATCCTTCACAGTTGCGAACCACGTTGTTAGGGTTGTTAAGAAAGCCAATGATGTGTCGGCTTTCGTTTGCAGGGGACTTGAGTTTAAGAGCTGTGAGGTTATGTTGCAGCTCGATACATCCTGTTGTTAGACCACAATTAGAATATCGTGTTCAGTTCTGTTTGCCTCATTACAGGAAAAATGTGGAAGTTTTGGAGAGGTTGCAGAGGAGATTTATCAGGATGTTACCTGGTCTGGAGGGGAGGCCTAACGAAGAAAGGTTGAGGAATCCTGGGCTTTTAATTTTGGAATGAAAAAGGATGAGAAGTGACTTGATAGAGGTACGAGATTATGAGAGGCAGACATAAGGTGGGTGGCCTGAGATTTTTCCCAGTGCGAAAATGGCTATAACTAGGAGGCAGAATTGTAAGGTAATTGGAGGAAGGTTGAGGGGAGATGTCAGAGGTAGCTTCTTTACACAGAGTGTGGTGGGTGAGTGGAATGTATTGCCAGTGTGGGTGGTAGAGTCAGATACATTAGGGACATTTATGTAATATTTAGATAGACACATGAATGATAGCAAAATGAATTTCTCAAAATGGAGACCTGTGACCAATGGTGTTCCACAGGGATCCGTGCTGGGACCACTGTTGCTTGTGATACATATCAATAATTTGGTGGAAGGCATTGGTTCCTTGATTAGCAGGTTGCAGATGAGACTAAGATTGGTGGAGTAGCAGATGGAGAAGGGGACTGTCAGAGAACACAGCAGAATATAGATAGATTGGAGAGGCGGGCTGGGAAATGGCAGATGGAGTTCAATCCAGACAAATGCGAGGTGATGCATTTCGGATGATCTAATTGGAAAGTGAACTATACAGTAAATGGAAAAGTCCTGGGGGAAATTGATGTACACTGAGATCTGGGTATTCAGGCCCATTGCTCTTTAAACGTGGCAACGCAGGACAGTAAATTGGTCACGGCGGCATATGGCATGCTTTCCTTTATTCGAAGGGGTATCGTGTACAAAAGTTGGCAGGTCACGTTACAGTTGTATATGACTTTGATTGGTCACATTTATAATATTACATACAGTTTTGGTCGCCACATTACCAAAAGGAGGTGCATGCTTTGGAGAGAGTGCAGAGGATGTTCACCAGGAAGTTGCCTGGTATAGAGGGCGCTAACAATAAGGAGAGATTGAATATTTTCGGATTATTTTCATTAGAAAGATGAAGGTTTACTGGGGACCTGATTGAGGTCTGCAAAATCATGTGAGGTATAGACAGGATGGATAGCAAGAAGCTTTTTTCCCCAGAGTGCGGAACTCAATTACTAGGGGTCATGAGTTCAAAGCGAGAGGGGAAAGGTTTAGGGCAGATAGGCTGGAAAGATCTTTATGCAGAGGGTGATGGGGACAGGGGACGCGTGGCCAGCAGAGGTGGTACAGGCGGGAACGATAATGTCACTTAAGATGTATCCAGACAGATGCATGAATGGGGAGGGAGCAAAGGGGTACATATCCTCACAAAATAGGCGACAGGTTTCGACAGAGGATCTGGATTGGTGGAGGCTTAGAGGACTGTAGAGCCTGTTCCTGTACTGTGATTTTCTTTGTTCCTTGAATGGTTTGCAGGTAAGATTGATCTTAGAGACGGATAAAAGATGGACACAATATTGAGGGCTGAAGGGCCTGTACTATGCTGTACTATGCTGTACTGTTCTATGTTCTAAATAGGGAGGGTTACAATGACAGGAAGAGGTTTTGGGAGGCTAGAAAGGATGGTATCTGAATCAATAGATACATTAGGGAGGTTTACGAGGATTGTCCGCGGTAACAGAGACAGCAATGATCTGATCTGGTGCAGACGACCCCGGGACTGGGAGGGTGGTGGGGACTGGAGGTGGTTTCACAGGGAGGGAAGACGATAGAGCCACAGGGTGTTACAGAAATTTGGAGAGCTGTAGGGTCTGCAGGAGATCGTGGAGATGGGGATGTTGGGAGGGATTGGCAGTTTACAGGGAGAAGGAAGTTGGTAGGATGGAGCGGTTTACACAGACAGGGAGAGTTTTCGGTGAATGGAGCAGATGACAGACATAAAGTGGGTTGTACAGACTGGAGGACCAAACAGAGATATGGAGGGTAGTCGTGACTGAAGATGTATATTCCTTCTGCAGATTATTTAGATATGAAGGGTGTGGACACTGACAGATATTGCAGAAGGGCAGTAACTTTGGTTGGAGACAGTTTCACAGATAAGGGAGCATTTGTAACCTTCTCCAGTTTGGTAAAAGTGGGAAGGGTTGTATGGGAGGGTGACATTTACACAGGTAGGGGTGTAAGAGTTGGAGAAGGTTATGGAGATGAGTAACTGGATGGAGATACAGGAGGAGTTCACATTGATAGGTTGTGTGTTAGCGATGGGATGACGTTACACAGATAGTGAGTCTTGTCAGAACTGTATCGAGAGAATCATAGGCTTTCAGTGGATTCTCCAGATGGGGAGTGGTGAAGGGACCTGTGAGGATTGTAAAGTCTCCACCGAGTAATCGTGTCTTTAGGACTGGAAGAGATTACGTAGATACAGACACATTGAAGACAATATGTGCCTCCTTCTTTTTATTGAACAGAGCGTCAATATCCCCCATCAGACAGGGATCCCTAAACCTGCTAGCTTTTCCCTTCACTCAATCAGAGACATATTGGATTCTTGAGATCACACTTTTGAAAGCCTCCCATTTGCCAGTCATTCCTTTTCTTTCACACAGACTCACCCAGTTGATGGGAGCATGATGTGGTGGAGCCGGTGTTGGACTGGGATGAACAACCTTAAAAATCTCACAAAACCAGCTTACAGTCCAAAATGTGTATTTGGAAGCTCTAGATGTCAGAGCTCTGCTTCATCAGATGGAGCACAATCGTAAGGCACAGAATTATACCAACAGGATAGCAGGGTCATGGAATGTAATACCAAACACATTTAGTTTCAGTTTTCATCTTTAAGAATGATTACCTGCACTTCAAAACCTGGTGCTTCGAAATAAACCTGTTGGACTATAACCTGGTGTTGTGTGATTTTTAATTCACCCAATCAACCTCTGCTCGATCCTGCCAAATGGCCCCAAAAGTGGCCCTACTCCAGTTTAAGACCTTAATATATGGACCTGCCTGAGTTTTGTCAATAACTATGTTAAACTAAGACAGCTGTGGTCACTGGACATAAAGTGCTCTCCGACTGCCAATTCAGTCACTTGCCCGACCCCGTTTTCTGAGGGGAGATCTCGTTTGAAGCCGCCTGAGTAGAGTGCAGCCATCTACATATTGATCTTGGAATCTTTCTTGGACACATTTGACAAATTACACCCCATATGGGCCTTTTACACACTGGGTGGTCCAGTCAATACAGGGGAAGTTAAAATCTCCAACTAATACTGACCTATTATTTCTTTTGGTACCTGCAATCTCTCTTCACATCTGCTCCTCTAGTACCCGTTGGCTATTTGGGGGTCCAGAACAATATCCCAGCAGACTGACCATCCTTTTTTAGTTTGTAATTTCTTAACATATGGCCTCATTTGATCACCCCGAAAGAGTATCCTAACTAAGCACTGTTGTTATGTCCTCCCTTATCAAAAGGACAACTCCCCTCCTCACTTACTTGTCCTTCTGTCCCGTCTGTAGCTTCTGTATCCTGGAACACTGAGCTGCCAGTCCTGCCCTTCGCTCAGCCATGTTTCTTTTATGTCTATAATATCCAAGTACCCGTAGCCAATCCATGCTCTGAGCGCATCTGCCTTACCAGTCAGGCCTTGGGCATTGAAATAAATGCGCGTTAAATCAAAAGTCTTTTCCCTTCCTTGACTGTGCCCCTCGATATCCTGGATAGAAAACTTGCTCTTGAAGGTTGATGCATTTTTCACTTGGCTGGTCAATGGACCTTCTCTTACTCAGAGTCCAAAGCCCTGCCAAACTAGTTTAAACCCACTGCGATAAAACAAGTAAATCACCCCCAGGGATACTGATGTCCCTCCGGTTCAAGTCAAACCCGCCCCCCCTTGTTCTGGTAAAGGAGGAGATTGCTGGAACCCTCGTGGATATATTTAATAATTTCCTGGCTACGGGTGAAGTGCAGAATGACTGGAGGATAACTAACGTGGTTCCTTTATTCAGAAAGGGAAGCAGGGATAGGCCAGGTAATTACAGAGCAGATATTCTGACAGCAGGGAGAGGGAACTTATTGGACACAATTCTGAGGGACAGAATGAATCAGCATTTGGAAAGGTAGAAATCGATTATGGATACTCACCACGGATTTGGTAGAGAAAGATCCTCTCCCAAATTCAGCTGAGATTTTTGTTTGAAATTATGATTGAGGATTTTGATGAGGGCAGTGCAGAAGATGTGTGTTACATGGAATTCATTAAGGCATTTGACAAGGTCCCACATGGAACGCTGGTCCAACAGACCAATGGGATCCAAGGCAATTTGGCAACCTGGATGCACAACGGTGGAGGGTAAGTTTTGTGTTTGAAATTCTTTCAAAAGCGGGTGTACCACAGGGATCTGGGCAGCAACCATTGCTGGTTATTATAGAACATAGAACATAGAAAGGTATAGCACAGAACAGGGCCTTAGGCCCACGAAGTTGTGCCGAGTCTTAATCCTAATGTAAAATATCGTAACTTAACCTATGCACCCCTAACTCTTTCCTATCCATGTGCTTGTCCATCAGTCGCGAAAGTGTCCCCAGTGGCTCTTCTTCCACCACCTCAGCTGGCAACACATTCCATGCATTCACAACTCTCTGCGTAAAGAACCTACCTCTGATGTCTCCATTATACCTTCCTCCTAATATCTTCAAACGATGACTTCTCGTACCAGTCAATCCTGCCCTGGGGAAAAGTCTCTGGCTATTGACTCGATCTACTACTCTAATTATTTTGAACAGTATTATGTACATTAATAACTCGATGTGAAAGCACAAGGTATCATTTGTAAGTTTGCAGATGACATAAAAGGTGAGGCTGTTGTCCACCGTGAGGGGGATGGTCTCAGGCTACAATCTGAAGGTTGAGGCCAGAACAGGTGGTGAGAGAGGAGGGGTATTGGAGTTTCTGATCAGTGAAAATATTACAGCATTAATGAGACAGGATATTCCTGGGGATCGCCCAGTGAAGATATAATGGTGCAACGGAGAAATGAGAATGGGTTATCAGTTTGATATGACTGTACTACAGGCCCCCAACAGTCAGCGAGAATTTGAGCAGCAAATATGACGGGAGATCTCAGAGATCTGTAAGAATGATAGGGCTGTAATGGTCAGGGATTTTAACTTTACAAACCTAGACTCGGACTGCTGGAGTGTTCAGAGCTTCGATGCGAGGAATTTGTTCGGCATGTACAAGAAAGCTGTCCCAGTCCAAATGTAAATGGTCGGACTGCAGGAAGAGGTAAAACCTGACCTCGCCTTGGGAAACAAAGTAGTGAAAGGGACTGAGTTGTTAGTGGGGCAACACTTTGGCAAAGTGATCACAGTCGTATTAGTTGGAGAATAGCGATGGAAAAGGAAAAACCTGGTCCACAAGTTAAAGATCAAAAGTGGCCTTTCCTCAATCCAGATGTTATTAGACAAGAGCTTTTATCAATTGATTGTGGAGGCTATGTGCAGGTAAAGGGACGTCAGGCAGGTGGGAAGCTTTCAAAAGGGAGTTAAAATGAGAGTTCAGAGCCATCATATTCCTGTTAGTGTCAATGACAATGCTGACACACGTAGGAAACTCTAGATGACTGGGGGTATTGAGGTTCTGCTCAACAAAAAGGGGACACATGTCACATATAGCCAGCTGGATTAAGGGAATCCATCGAAGAACATTGTGGGTGGAGTAATTCACTTAAAGGGAAATTAGGAGGGCACAAAGGGGACAACAAAAAGGGTTGGCAGATCAGGCTGAGGAAAATCCAAAGAGATTCTACAAGTATATTAACAATAGAAGATTAACTAGGGGCAGAGTATGGCTCCTTGAAGATGGATGGGGCCATCCAAGTGTGGAACCACAGGAGATGGGTGAAATCCTAAACAAAAATATCATGTTTGAAATTGCTGTGGAGAAAGACAAGGGGATGTCAGGGAAATAAACAGTGATGTCTTCACAAGACCCCACATAATAGGAGGTACTGGAGGTTTTTAAAAGCATATAAGGGAGACAATTCCATGGGAACTAATCAAGCACATCCCAGGATATTGTGCGAAGCTCAGGAAGACATTGTGTGTCCCATAAAGAGATTTTTCTATCACTGACAGCCACGGGTGATGACCAGGGAGCCTGGAGGGGCTAATGTTGTGCCAGTGTTTAGGAAAAGCTACGAGGGAAAGCCATGGAGATAAACACCAATTAGCTTGATGTCAGTGGCGCGTACATTGTTGGAAGTGATCCTGCGGGACATGAGTTACATGCATTTACAACGGCAATGATTGATTACGGACAGTCAGCACAGCTTTGGAGTACTGCATAGAATTCTGATCATCCGGATTGAAGAAGTATTTCCTGAAACTGTAAATGGAGCAAATATTGTAGAAGATGTTACTGATACTGGAGGGTTTGACAGAATCGGAGAGGCTGGATATGCTGGAAAGCAACGTAGGGGGATGAGATAGATTTGGCAGATAAGGCTAAGGAAAATGCAAATATTTTTCTACCGCATACAACTGCACAAAAACAACTGAACAGACACTAGGACTCCTCAAAAATCAGTGAGGCCATCCAATTGTAGACACACAGGAGATAGGCAAGGGCCTAAATGAGCATTTCATGTCAGAACGTACTGCGGACAAAGACTAGGAAACAAAGGGAAGAAACAGTGATGGCTTGTAAAGAGTCCCCGTTTCAGAAGAGGTGTTGCTGGAGGTCTTAGAACACAAATGTAGAGAAAGCCCTAGATCCTGAACAAATGTATCCCAGAACATTGTGGCAAAGTAGTGGCAGGGACAGGAGCAGAAATATTTATATCATTGTCTTTCGCATTTCCATTGGTGGAGGTGGCTGAGGGGTGACCTTATAGAGGTTTAGAAAACCATAAGGGTTGCAGGTAAGTTGATTAGACAAGGTCTTTACCCCAGGGTAGTGGAGTCCATAACTAGATGGGATTGAACTGCAGAAAGAGAAGGTGTTAGGAATTCTGGAAAGTGTAACAATCGGTAAGTCCACTAGGTCAGATGGGATTTATCCTTGGCTGCTCTGGGAAGCCAGGAAGAAGATTGCCGAGACTTTGGCTTTGATCTTTATGTCGTTATTGTCTACGGGAATAGTGCCAGAAGGCTGGAGGACAACAAATGTTGTCCCCTTGTCCGTAAAAGGGAATAGAGACAACCTTGGTAATTATAGACCTGTGAGCCTTACTTTCATTCAGGGTAAAGTGTTGGGAAGGCTTGTAAAAGAGGCTAGCATTTATAACCATCTGGAGATAAATAAGTTGATGACGGATAGTAAGCACAGTTTTGTGAAGGGTCGGTCATGCCTCACAAACATTATTGACTTCTTTGAGGTGACCAAACAGGTGGATGTGGGTAAAGCAGATCTTGGTAGTGCAGATGAGCAGAGAGATCCCTGTGTTCATGTACATAGATCCTTGAAAGTTGCCACCCAATTTGATAGGGTTGTTAAAAAGGCATTCAGCATGTGAGCTTTTATTGGTACAGGGATGGAGTTTCAGAACCATGAGATAATGCTGCAGTTGTACATAACTCTGGTGCAGCCACATCTGGAGAGTTGCCTCTGGTTCAGATCACTGCATTAGATGAAGGATGTGAATGATTTGGAAAATGTTCCAAGGAGATTTACTAGGATGTTACCTGGTACGGAGGGACGAAGTTCATAACCTCCAGTTATGAGGAAGGCTGAGGGACTTGAATCTGTTTTTGTTCGAGAGAAGACATGTGAGGCCAATTGATTGAGACATACAAGATAATCAGAGGGTGAGATGGGTTGGACAGTGAGAGCCTTTTCCGGCGGAAGGCGATGCCTAGCACGAGGGGAGATAGCTTTAAATTGAGCTAGATATTAATATTATTAATTAATAGATATGGAACAGATGCCAGTGGTACTCAGAATAGTCACGGAATGGAATGCATTGCCTGCAACAGTAGTAGACTCACCAACCTTAAGGGTATTTAAACGGTCGTTGGATAGGCATGTGGTGGAGAATGGATTAGGGAAGTATAATGGACTTCAGATTGGTTCCACAGGTTGGCGCAACATTGACGGCCGATGGGCCTGTACCACGTTGCTATGTTCTATGTTCTATGTTCTGTGTTCTAGAGGGCATAATTATGAGATGGGAGAGAAAAAACTTAAAAGCTTTTGGAGGAAAAAAATCCAAACAGAGGATGGTGCAGGTAGAGAATGAACTTCCAGGGGACGTGGTAGAGAAAAGCACAATAAGAACTTGGGAAAGACATTTGGGCAGGTACATGGAGAGGAGAAGGTTTGAAGGGATATGGATCAAATGCAGGGAAATGCGACTCGTTCAGGAACTCTGGACAGCATGGACTAGTTGGACCAAAGAACCGTTTCTGTGCAGCATGGCTCTACCTCCAGTTATTGGCATGTTGTAGACACTGGTGAAAGTTACAGATATAGGGTTTTTATTCTGGAATGCAGTACGTTTCAAATATGTGGAGGGACTATTGGGAAAGGAGGAGGTTACAGGGACAGGAAATGTTATTGGAGTTAAAAATTATTAAAGACGCTGGTCCACAAGACTTGCCACAGATACAATGTTGCGGATTAGTGAGTCTCAGAACAACAGAATTGACGGTAGGGGCAGTGATTGAGCCTGGGGTGTGCCTGTACTATATTCCCCCTCCAGCACTGTATCTATGTCATCTTTTGTTAGCCGATGTTTGGAGCTCTCTCATTCCTCTCTTCTCTGTTCACTGTGAGTGATCTTACCTCACTGCAGGATTGATTGAAGACTCCAGGTCTCCCTGCCCTTTGTCTCTCTGGCTGACCAACCATATTCAATGTGGTGATGGACGAGACATCCAGTAGTTGGGAAGTCTATTGAGTCAGGAAATTCCTGAGTACCGACAGGAGGCAGAGAAATAGACAGAATGGGAAATTAGACTGATGCAGTGAGGGTTACACAGGGAGAATAGCACCGAGTCCCAGAGAGATCTGGAAAATCCCAGTCTCCATCCCCGGCCTGTGCTGTTGCGGCTCTCTGGATTGGAGGATTCTGTTAGCTCAGGATCTGGAGTTGCTGCAAAAGCGAGAGACACTGACAGAGGCAGCAATTAGACCCTCTCAGTGAGAGACTGAGTGATATTAGCAGAGTGCAGGAAGATTTCATAATGAAACAATTATGTTGGAAGAACAGGTTTAGGTTCCTGATGCACTGGTATCAGTGCTCAGCAATGAGCAACCTTTGAGCACGTGAAGTAATGGCCGAGTGGTATTATTGCTAGAGCATGTATCCAAAACATCACCCAATGTTCACTGGAAACAGGTTTGAATCCCACCATCAGAAGTGGTGGAATTTGCAGTCAATACTTTTTTAAGATTGCAATTAACAATCCATTAATAAGTACGAAACTATTGCTGATGTCCAAAATAACGTTGTTTAATCAAAAAGACACTTGGGGACATCTGCCCATCCTCATGTGGTCTGCACGACATACTCACAGCAAAGTGTTTGCCTCTCAATTGCCCTCTGAAATGGCCGAGCAAGTTACTCCACTCAAGGGCAGCTAGGGCTGAGCAAGAAAGGCTGGTCAGCCAGAGACACCCACATCCCATACCCGATTTAAAATATAATCCATTAGGATGGTCCCACTGGAACCGTGCTGGGACCAGTGTCCTGGGCAATCATGATAATAAGCTTATGGACAGGGCTTTAAACTGACAGAGCGGATGCAGGGACAGGGTTCAGGTGAAAGGAGCTTTCCAAATCCAAAGAGAAAGGTGAGCATCGGAACAACACAGTCATATGGCTGAAGATAAGCAGAAAGGAACAGGAAGGGACAGAGTTTAACTAAAACTGTACATCAGGGAATAGATTTGTGACAGGAAATTGTAGGAAACATATAATATGTTTTTTTTTGGAATGGACAAAGTCTCTAAATAAGATAGATGGATTTGTGACAGAGATAAAAGAGAGTTAGACACCAGGGTGACGTGGTTACAGGATGAACAAAAGGTGGGCATAAATATTCAATGATTTGCAACCTTGCAGAAATTCAGGCAAAAATGGACATCGCTATCAATAATGGATACCAAAGGCATTACAGAGAAAGCATTTGGCTGCAGATCATGAAGTAAAGTCAGTCTGAATGTAAACTCAGGCTATTACTTGCCAAGGTCACAAGCAGCAGAACAGTTTTCGGCCAGCAAACAGCATTTCATTGCATATCGCTGCATTAAACAGGAACTCATTGGAATTTTTAATAAAGGCATAATTACAATTCAGTGAAACTTCAAAATTCGTATAATCTGGGTCAATCACGCTGAAAACAGTGATATTGGAAGGGGAGTTTGGACAATTGTTTTCAGTGTTTCTTTGAATAACAAATAGTTACAGCCCTAGCCAGTTGCACAATATCAGATTGACCGTTGTGTGATGAAACTTAGTGAATGAGAAATGTCACCTGGAGAGATCCTCCGGGAAATTGTGATAAAGTGCAGTTTAAAGCAATATAAAATGTTAAAGTGAATCACAGAAAGGACAAACTACAATTAAAAACAAAAACAGCCAATTACATGAGTTTAAGAGGAGAACTGACCAAGGTAAATAGGCTAAAAAGACTGAAACGTGTGTGTAAATGAACAGTGGAAAACATTTGAATGAACTTTGTAAAACACTCAAGAAAAGGACATTCCATTGAAACAGACACAACCTCAATGAGAAACCCACACCTGTCCCTCACTCAGAACAAAATCGAGTATGAGGTTGAGAAGATCACCAAAAAGTATTTAAAATCCAGAAGTGAGAGAGGGTTTTTGGAGTAAGAGTTAAAGGGATTGCAAAGGGTTTGCTAGCAGGAGGGGGTCAGTGGGAAAGTGAATCATTGTCAGGGTTGAATGACACGTTAGGAGCATGGAAGGGGAAGATGCTGGAGGTGGTCAGAATGTTACAGAGAGTGGTCATGGCCTGAACAGTATTACAAAGCCAGTACGGACTGCTGCAGCTGGAGGGGTGTGTAGAGGTAGGGAGGGATATATGTATTTGCATAAATTCATTCATGAGATGTGGTTGTCACTGCCTGGACTAACATTCTTTGACCACACTGCTAATTACCCAGAGGGCTCCTCAGAGCCAGCCATATTGCTGTGGATTTGGAGTCAAATGTTGGCCAGACCAGGTTACAATATTTGATGTCCTTGCCGAAAGCAGGTAAGTTAACCATATGAGTACTTTCTACTGATCAGCAATGCTTTTATTGTGACCTCACCAATGTCTTGTACAGATACAACATGACATCCCAACTCCTACTCTCAATGCTCTGCCCAATGAAGGTAAGCATCCCAAACGCCAGCCTGTTTGCTTGTGACGCAACTTCCAAAGAACTGTGTACTTGCGTCCCTACGTCACTGATTGACAACACTACCCAGGGCCCGAACATTAACTGTACAAGCCCCACCCTGGTTTGTTTCACCAAAATGGAACACCTCACAGATATATAATTAAACTCCACCTGCTATTCTTCAGCCCACTATCCCAGCAGTACTGTTCATCCTGTTGTATCATAGATAACCTTCTCCACTAACCACTTTGTCACCATTTTCAGTGTCACCCAAGAAGCTTACTTACCAGGAAACCAATAGTCCCATCCAAACCATTTATCCAAATGACCAACAACAGTGGACCCACTACACCGCTGGTCACATGCCTCCAGTCAGAAAAACAACATGTCTCCCGTCACCCTCTGTCTACAACCATCAAGCAAATTTTGTATCCTGTTCACTAGCTCCTTCTGAATGCCATATCCTTTTACACTGATCTGAGCTTATTACCCACTTTACCACACGGAACATAGAACACAGAACAGTACAGCACAGGACCCTTTGGCCATGACGCCATGCCAACCTTTCAACCAACTGTAAGATCAAACTAATCTACATACCAGTCATTTTACTATCATTCATGTGCCTACCAAAGAGACTATTAAATGTCCCAAAAGTATCTAATTTTACTACCACCGTTGTCTATGCATTCCAACCACATACCATTCTCTATCCTTTTGTCCATCCTCTATTGACCTTAAAATTATACCCCCTTGTAACAGCCATTTAAGCAATAGGAGAAAAAAATCTCTCATTGTTCATTCTCTCTGTGCCTCTCATCATCTTGTTCAGCACTACCAAGTCGCCTCGCCCCTTTCTTCACTCCAATGAGAAAAGCCTTAGCTCCCTCAAACGTTCTCCATAAGAAATGCCCTCCATTCCAGGCAGCATCCTGGTAAATCTCCTGTGTATGCTCACTAAAACTTGCACATCCTTCCTGTAAAGAAGGAACCAGAACTGAACACAATATTCCAAGTGTGGTCTCACCAGGCTGCTATGAAGATGCAGTTAAACCTCATGGTTCTTAAAATCAATCCACTTGCTCAGGAAAGCCAACACAACATATGCCTTTTTAACAACTCTATCAATGTGCGTGGCAACTTTGAAGGATCTATGAACATGGACCCCATGATCTCTCTGTTCTTCCACACTACCAAGTATTCTGCCTTTTACCCTGTATTCTGCATTCAAATGCAATCTTCCAGAATGAATCACTTCACACTTTTCCAGATTGAACTCCATGTGCCACTTCTAGCCCAGCTCTGCGTCCTGTCAATATCCCGTTGCAACCTACAACAGCCCTCCACATTACCCACCACTTCACCAACCTTCATTGACAAACTTACTAACCCACTCTCAAACTTCCACATGCACGTCATTTATAAAAATCACAAAGAACAGGGTCCCAGAGCTGATTGTTACAGAACACCACTGGTCACTGAGCTCCAGGCTCAATACTGTCCATCTGCTGCCATACTCTGTCTTCTCTAGGCCATCCAATCCTGCATCCAGACAGATAGATTTCCCTGTTTCCCATCCTCCTCATTTTCTGAATGAGCCATCAACGTATTCTGTCATATCCTCAAAGGATTCAATAAGGTTTCTGAGGCATGACCTGCCCCTCACAAACCCATGCTGACTGTCTCTAAATTAACTACGGTTTTCCAAGTAGTCATATATCCTGTCTTTAGCGTCCTCTCCAATAATCTGCACTTCCCAGACATAAGACTATATCTGTAATTCCCAGGATTCTACCTCCGTAACATTGCTCGGACTTTACAAATCTTCTCTCCTCTGCCATGTTCCCCAGAGGGGCACTGGAGGGTGGCGGGGGTTACAGAAATAAGGACGAATATCAGGACAGGAGGATTTTGCAGACATTAGTAGGTTTGCAGTTTCAAAAGGAGGTTTCAGTAATTATGAGGTTTCATGGTGATGAAGGCATTTGAGGAGGGAGGGAGGGAGGGAGTACTGTAGGGAATTAAGACGTTTCACAGTTTGGGTGTTTGTTAGGGCTGCAAGTGGTTACTGAGTTGGGGAGGGCGTAAGCACTCGTGGATACTACAGAAAGATGTGATTTTGGTTGCAATGCATGAAGAGGATTCAGGAAGCTGGAGAGTATGGGATCTGAACAAGGTTACACAAATAGGAAGAGTTTTCAGTAGTGGAGGTGTTTACAGAGATATCAATGGTCTGATATGGAGCAGAGGACCCAGACTGGGAGGGACGTGGGGACCGGAGGTGGTTTCAGAGGGTGGGAGGACCATAGACCCACAGGAGGTTACAGAAATGTGGAGGGCTACAGGGATGTCAGTGGTTCATGAAGTTTGGAAATTTGGGAAGGATGGAGGCGTTTACAGGGATAACGATGTTTGTAGGACAGGGCTGGATCACAGACAGGGAGTGTTTTAGGGAGCTGAGCAGATTACAGAGATAAAGATGTTTGTATCGACTGGACGAACAAACAGAGATATGCAGGGTAGTCATGACTGAAGATGATTATAGATATAGGAAGGCTTAGGTTCTGCAGGTTGTTTCGACATGGAGGATGTGGAATCTGGAATATTTTTCAGAGATTGGTGCAGGAAGTTTGGTTGGAGACAGTTTCACAGATAAGGGAGCACAGCACTAACAGGAGGAGGTTGTAGAGGAGGGTGGTGTTTACACAGATGGGGGTATAAGAGCTGGACAAGGTTATGGAGGTGGGTAGATGGTGGAGACAGTGGAGGAGCTAATATTGACGGGGGATGATAGTGACAGGAAAGTGTTAAATAGATAGTGAGTTTTGTAGAAACTTGATTGGGAGAGTCACAGGCATTTAAGTGAGTTCTACAGATCAGAAGTGCTGCCGAGACCTGAGAGGATTACACTGATAGGGATAGTTGTCGGGTCTCCCCAGACTGTTGTTGTTTAGTGACTGGAAGAGATTTGGTAGATAGGGAGGGATGTAAGAGCTGCAGGAGCTTATGGAGAGTGGAAGAGTTGGAGCAGTTCACATAGTGAGGGTTCTCCAACAAGAGTAGGTTACAGATATGAGGGTTGTGTGGCCTGAGAAAGTTAAAGAGATGGAGAGTTTTTGCGTCTGGAAGAGATTACACTGACAGGGACAGTTGACGAGAGTGAAGCAAATATGCATGGAGAAGGTTACACAGATAGGGAGGGTTGTAAGGACTGAAGGTAAATACACAGACATGGAGGGTTATCTTGTTAGACGGAGCTAGAGGGATAGGGACTGGCGTAGGGATTTACACAGATAGGGAAGGTTGTGTTTTGGTGAAGGTTTCACTGATACAGACAGTGTTAGGGAGTGTTTAGTGGACTACAGAGGAGCTCAGAGAGAATGTATTATGGGGAGTGGAGGAGATTACAGACACAGAGATGGCTGTCGGGTTGAAAAGACCTTCTACAGATCCTCGGTGCTGTAAGGCTGGAGGGAGATTATAACAGTGAGTGTTGCCAAGACTTAATTACTTCACTGATATAGAGCAGGTCTCAGCACGTAACTGTCAAAGGGAAGTTGAGACAGTCCAATGTGTTTCAAAGATATGAATGTTCATGGGAGTTTCAGGAGGGAACAGTGATTGGGAGTGGTGTAACAAATGGCAGTAGTTGTAGGGAGGGTGCTAAAAACAGGAAGAGGTTTATATATCAATCTTTGTAAGGACTGGAGAAGGTTACATCGGAAAGGAGTGTCTTAGGGACTGGAGGATATTACAGTTTTAAAGAGAATACTGGAATGACGCAAGGTTCAAGAGACCGGGATGGTTGGCAGGACTGGACAAAAATCTGAATAGAATCTCCACAGTCTGGAACCAGGCCATTCGACCCAACCAGTCCATTCCAAACCTCTGAAGAGCATCTGACCCAGACCCACCCCTTTACCTATCCCTTTAACCCTGCATTTCTCATGGTTAGCTCACCTAAACCACACTTAATGATAGTTAATCCACTGATCGTGCAACGTTTGGATTGTGGGATGAAACCAGAGCGCCCGGGAAAACCCACACAGTCGGAGGGAGAACATGCAAAGTCCACACAGACAGTTGCCCAAGGCTGGAATCGAAGCCAGGTC
Organism: Chiloscyllium punctatum; assembly: GCF_047496795.1. NCBI lineage: Eukaryota > Metazoa > Chordata > Chondrichthyes > Orectolobiformes > Hemiscylliidae > Chiloscyllium > Chiloscyllium punctatum. The sequence continues at coordinate 42,380,556 of NC_092788.1, forward strand.
CCAGGCGCAGTGAGGCTGCATTGTTAACCACTGAGCCATCCCTGTGTCTGATTATACAGAGCGCTGCAGACATTAGACCAGGTTCGAAAGTTCACAAGGGTTTATTGGAAAAGGAAGAATATATAGTCAGGGATAGGACAAGGTTTCACAGATGGTGTCCATGAGAGGGACTGGAGGAGGTTAGCGCAATAGGGAGGGCTGTGGAATCTCCAGGCAATAAGAGGTAGGGACGGTTGGGGAGACTGAATGAAGTTAGTACTGCTCAGAGTTGTGCACACTGGGTGAGGTTCCAGAGTTAGCAAGGATTCTATGGACTGGCTGAGGTTATAGACAGAGGCAGTTGTGTGAATGAAAGTTTTTACAACAATTGAGAGGAGGTTTCAGACACATGAATGGTTTTAGTGGCTGCAGGATGTTCGAGAGCTAGAAAGGCTAGTACTGACTGGAGGTGGTCAAAGGTAAGGAAGGGAGTTTGTTACAGAGACAGAGAGGTATGGAAAGAGAGGGCAAGGTTACAGATATTGGGACAGTTCAAGTGGCTTCAGAACGTTACACAAAGGGAGGGTTGGCAGGAAACGCTACAGAACTGAAGGACTCTGTACAGACAGGGAGGTGAAATGGATGGTGGAAGGTTAGAGGTAATGGGGTGCTGTAAGACAGGATGGAGGAGTGCTGTGGGGACTGGAGAAGGTTACAGTGACATCATGTGCTGGAGGAAGGTACACAGATGGGGAGGTCAGTAAGGGCTGGATGTTACAGACAGAGTCGGCTGTAGGTGCTGGACAAGATGGCAAACATAAGGATTTTTGTAATGTTTTGGCGATGGTGGTCATAACACTAGGTTTCAATGTCATTTTGGAAAAGGAATAATGCAGAAGTGAAGAGGCCAATTTTGGGGAAGCCCCCTAATTGTTCTAATCTGACTGTCACTGGGCATTCTCACTATCAGGAGACAGGGTCTGGCAAACACAGACACGGAGGAACTATTTGCAGTTACGTTCACATTCGGAAAGAGGAAAAATGTTAAAGTGATACAGTGAGAATTCAGGGCCGGTGTGGTCCCTGAAGAGCGAATACTGGTCAAGCGATACTGTCAGCTGGATAAATGAGGTACAGTACGATGGAAACAGGCGAAGCTCTTCAGAAGTATCAAGAGTGCAAAGGGGTCCTTAAAAATGAGTAGCAAAGAATGGCCATGAAATATCCTCATTAAAATACTGTTAAGGAAAGGTCACAAGGTATTTTATGAGTGTAGTTAGAGGAAGAGGATTCCCAGCTAAAGAGTGGGGCCTGTTAGAAACCAAAGTGACAATCTGTGCATGGAGCCAGATGAAGTAGTTGAGGTCTTCAATGAATACTTCCCATCTGTATTCACACAGGAGAAAGACATTGTAGCTGCGGACTTCATTTCGGTTGGTGAGATTCTATAACATGGTATGATCAATAACGAGGAGATATTAAATGTTTTATTTGGCGTAATGTTGGAGATAATTCCCAGTGCCCAATGAAATGTTCCCAGGCTGCTATGGGAGGTAAGGGAGGAGGTTGCTGGGGCCCTAGTGGATATATTTAATACTTTGCTGGCCACACGTGAAGTGCCGAATGACTGGAGGATCGCTAATGTGGTTCCTTTATTTAGGAAGGAGGAGAAAGTGAGGACAGCAGATGCTGGAAGAAGGGCTGATGCCCGAAATGTCGATTCTCCTGCTCCTTTGATGCTGCCTGACCTGCTGCGCTTTTCCAGCAATGCATTTTCACCTTTATTCAGGAAGGGCAACAGGGGTAGGCCAGGTAATTACAGAACAGGGAGTCTGACAGCAGGGGGAGGGACATTATTGGAAACAATTCTGAGGATGAATCAACATTTGAAAAGGCAGTGATCACGGATTGAGTAGAGGAAGATATTGTCTGAGGAATTCAGATTTTGAAGTGGTGTCTAAGAATATTGATGAGGGCAGTGTAGATGATGTGGGTTACATGGACTTGAATAAGGCCTTTGACAAGGTCCGTCATGGAAGGCTGATCCAAAGGTAAAGAGCCATTGGGATCCAAGGCAGGTTGGCAAATTGGATGTAAAATTAGCGGATGTACCAGCGGGTGTACCACAGGGATCTGTGCAGGAACCACTGTTGTTTATGATGTACATTAATGACTTGGATGTGAAAGCGGAAGGTGTCATTAGTCGGTTTGCAGATGCCATGAAAGGTGAGGGTGTTGTCCACAGTGAGGGGGATGGTCTCAGGCTGCAGTCCGATGTCAATCAGATGATAAGCTGAGCAGAACTTATTTCTGATCAATGTGAGGTAATAACTTGTGGGAGGTATGATAAGCAACGGACAGACACAATGAATGGTCAGTCCTTGCGGCGTACTGAGGAACACAGGGACCTTGGTGGATAAGTCCATTGATCTCTGAATGGGTCAGCACAGGTAGACAGGGTGGGGAAGACACCTGAACTGGTAGCGGGAGCGAGACCCATATCTTGATGGGGTAAATTACTAGAGCTGCTTGAGAGGATATAAACTAGTCTGGCAGGGTATTGGACCTTAAACAGTTGTAAGGTCACAACGAAGATTGAGGCTGGTGCACACGTTAAAGAGAGTGATTTCAAAAGACAAGGCAGGCAAGAACATAACAGGGAATGGGGGGAAACTGATGATTAAACTGCATTTATTTCATTGCAAGGGGCCTGACAGCTAAGGAAGATGAACTCAGGACATGGATTGGAACATGGGACTGGGATATTATAGTTATTACAGAAACACAGCTGAGGGAGGGGCAGGACTGGCAGCTCATTGTTTCAAGGTAGAGATGCTACAGGAAGCATCGAAGGGGAGGCAAGAGAGGACGCGTGGTGGTGGGTTTTGATTGCATGAATCATCAAAGCAGTACTTAGAGAGGATATTCCTGTGGGATCGCCCAATGAAGCTATGTGGAACTCAGAAATAAGAACGTGTCATCACTTTGATACAATTGTCCTACTAACCCCGAATAACCAGTGGCAGATTGAGGAACAAGTATGTCGGGAGATCTCAAATATCAATCAGAATAATAGGTCTGTAATTTTAGGGATTTTTTTAAACTTTCCAAACTTAGACTGGGACTGCCAGTGTTCAGCGTTTGGAAGGGAGGAATTTGGTAATTGCGTTCCAGAAAACTCCCAATCAATATGTAAACAGCCTAAAAAGAGAAAGGGACAAAACCTGACCAACTCCTTGGGAAACAAGATCAGGAAAGGGACTGAGGTGTTAGTGGGAAGGCATTTTGCTAAAGTGACCACAGTTCTTCTAGTTTACAAATAGCTCTGGAAAAGGACAGGCCTGGTCCACAAGTTCAGTTTTTAAAACGGAGCCAGCCCAATCTTGATAGCATTAGCTAGGAACTTTCAAAAGGTGACTGGGGAGTGTATTTGCAGGGAAAGGGAAGATTGGCAAGTGAGAATATTTTAAAAGTGAGATAATTTGAGCATTCAGCGCCAACATGTTCCTGTTTTTTGTGTAGGTCAATGCTGACAGCATTTGGAAATGCTGGCTGTCTATTGAGGGTCTGGTCATGGAAAAGGGGGCGAATGTCAGGTATAGCCAGCTGGATCAAGGGGATCCTTGAGAATCATAGGGACTGTAGGAATACACTTTGGGTAGAAATCAGTAATGCAGAAAAGATACATGAAAATGCCTCGGCAGAGAAGAATAAGGAGAATCCAAAAGTGATTGTATAAAATATTAAAAGTAAACGAGTATCTCAGGCCAAAATTGGGGCCCTTAAATATCAATGAGGCAATTCATGTGTGGAACTTCAGGATATTTCCCAAGACCCTAAACACATTTTTCACTCCAGAACTTACTGTGGACAAAGACTGGGGAACTCAGGGAACAAGAGTAATAGGTTACACCACAATTGGTGTTCTCTGCAATTCCAGTCTCCCTCCTATAGGAATGATGTTGTGAAACTAAAAAGAGCTCATAAAAGATTTACAAGACGTTGCCCGGGTTGCTGCTGAATAAGATGGGGTTATTTTCAGTGGAGCATCGGAGACTGAGGGGTGACCTGACAGAGGTTTATATAAACATGACGGACATGGATTGGGTAAACATTCAAGGTCTTTTCCCAGGGGTTGGGGAGTCCAAAACTAGAGAGCATAGATTTAAGGTTAGAGGGAACAGGTTTAAACGGCACTGAAGTGACAGCTTTTTCATGCATATGGTGATGCGTGTATGGAATGAGCTGAGAGAGAAAGTAACAGAGACTGATATTATGACAACATTTATAAGGTATCTGGATGGGAACATGAATAACATGGGTTTTGAGGTACATGGGCCAAATGCTGATAAATGGGAGGGATGTGTTAGATCTACTGGTCAGCATAAATACGTTGGACCGAAGGCTCTGTTTCCATGGTATCCATCTCTGTGACTTGAAAAGAGTGCATTTATGGAAGAGGTAGTGCTGGAGGTTTTAAAACACAGAGGAATGGAAAGCCCTAGGACCTCATTAAGTGTATCACAGGACATTGTGGGATGCTAGGGAAGAAATGGTGGAGCCCCTAGCAAAGGTATTTATACCATTGACATCTACGTGTGAGGTGCTGGAAGGCTGGAGGGTGGCATAGTGGACAGTGAAGGAGGTTTACTCAGATTACAAATGGACCTTGATAATATGGGTGAATGGGCTGAAAAACCGTAGATGGTATTCAATCTGAATAAATGCAACGAATACATTTCGTACAACAAACAAGGGTAGAACTTATACAATTAATGTTCGGGCCTCAGTTAGTGTTTTAATGCAGAGAGACCTCCAGGTTCAGTTACATATTTCTTGAAGTTTGTATCACAGGATGGATAAGACAGTGTTGGCATGTTTGACTATTGCTCAGTCCATTGAGTGTAGGATTTGGGACAACATGTTGAGATTGTATGGACACTGGTGAGGTCTCTTCTGCAGTACTCCATCCAGTTGTGACCGCCCAGTTATAGGGAGGATATTATTAAGCTGCACGGGTTCAGACGAGATTAACCAGGATGTTGCTGGGTATGGAAGGCTTGAGATTGAAAAATGGCTGGATAGGCTGAGCACTTTTTATGAAAAAAATGAGATATATAGACCAATTTAATGGTCGGTGCCTTTTCCTCAGGGTGGGGGATTCTCAAGAGGAGAGACCACATTTTTAAAGTTAGAAGAGAGAGATTTAAAAAAAAAGACATGGCGGAAAATTGTTACACAGAGGGTGGTTTGAGTGTGGAATAAACTTCCTGAGGAAGGGGTGCATGTGGGTACAATTACAACGTTTAAAAGACATTTGCATGAGTATATGAACATGAATGTTTTGGAGGGATTTGGGCCAGCAACAGGCAGCTGGGATGAGTTTAGTTTGAGATTATGATGGGTATCAAGTGAAGGGTCAGTTTCCATTCTTTATGACTCTATGACAAGAATGTGGGTTAATTCTATTATTTAAGAAAGGCTGCAATAGAAAACCAGGGAACTAAAGACCAATTAGCCTAATGGTGGGTAAGTTGTAGAAGTGACTCTGCCAGACAGGAGTCACATTCATTTGGAAAAGGCAAGGATTGATTAAAGATAGTCAGCACGGCTTTGTGCATACAAAGTCAGGTCTCATTAACTTGATACTTTTGTTGAAGTGGTGACCATACATTGTCTACACTAAAGTCAGCAGGGTCTTTGACAGGATTTATCAAGATATACTGTTTCGTAAGATTAGTTGACATGGGATCAGGGGGAACTAGCCAATTGGATACAAAATTGGCTTGATAATAGGAGACAGAGGGCGGTGGGAAAGGGTTGTTGTTCAGACTGGAGTCCTGTGACCAGCGGTGTGCCAGAAGGTTCAGGGCTGGGTCCACTGATATACATCACCGACACAAACAATTTGGTTGAGAATATAGGAGTCATTGTTAGTAAGTTTGTAGATGATCAAATTAATGGTGTAGTGGGCAGTGAGTACAGTTATCGTATACAGTGAATACACTGACCAACTGGGCCAGTGGACCAGGGAATGAAAGATGGAGTTTAATTCAGGTTTTGGATTTTGTTAAGACAAACGAGGAATGAATGACACAGTTAATGGGAGAGCTCTGGTCGGTGTTGTCGAACAGTGAGAGACCAAGGGGTACAGTTACAGATGGACAGGGTGGCGAAAGTGGCATTTAGGACACTTGCCGTCATTGTCCAGCACTTTGTTAGATACGTTGGAGATATTTGTAACATTGTCCTAAATAGTTCTCTTGGGCAGAGGAGGCTACAGAGTGACTTTATAAAGTTTTACAAAACCATACAGTTCCTAAGAATGGTGAATAGCCAAGGGGAAGTGAGTCTAAAACTAGACGCTATAAACGGGAGGTGAGAGAGCAAAGATTTAAAGAGGGAGCTGAGGGGCAACATTATCCACACAGGATGGTGCATAGACGGAATGGACTGCCAGAGGCACATGGGAGAAACAAGAATAATAACAACATGGAAAAGACATTTGGGCAGGAACATGGAGAGGTACATGGAGAGGAGAAGGTTTTTTTAGATTAGATTAGATTAGATTACTTACAGTGTGGAAACAGGCCCTTCGGCCCAACAAGTCCACACTGCCCCGCCGAAGCGTAACCCACCCATACCCCTATATCTACATCTAGATCTACCCCTTACCTAACACTACGGGCAATTTAGCATGGCCAATTCACCTGTCCTGCACATCTTTGTGACTGTGGGAGGAAACCGGAGTACCCGGAGGAAACCCACGCAGACACGGGGAGAACGTGCAAACTCCACACAGTCAGTCGCCTGAGGCGGGAATTGAACCCGGGTCTCTGGCGCTGTGAGGCAGCAGTGCTAACCACTGTGCCACCGTGCCACCCAAAATAGAATAGAAAAGAGCCAAATGCAGGCAAGTGAGACTCGTTCGGTATCGGAAAGCTGGGCAGCATTGAGGAGTTGGACCACAGGTTCTGTTTCCGTGCTGTATGACTCTGTATCCAGTTAAAGAGGATTAGATTACCGAAATAAAGCATGTTATAGACACTGAAGCAATTTACAGCAATAGGGATGGTAATCCAGAATGCAGTACCTTTCAAATATGTGGAGGGAGTACAGGGAATGGAGGTGGTTACAGGGACAGGAACTGTTCTAGGAGTTACAAATTATTGAAGACACTGGTGCACAAGCCATGCCGTAGACACAGTGTTACAGGTACTGAGTCTTAGTGCAGTGTTGGAGGGAGAACACAGAAGAGAAAGATCCCATGCAGCATTCCAAACGTCTTGTGGGAGGCCTGCTTTAACCTATTTTGTACTGATGCTCACTAAGACAGCAGAGGCCTGGAATGATTTCTCTGAACTCCCGATGCTGTCTCACAACGTACGTTAAAGTAGATGTGGTGATTGAGCCTGGGGTGTGTCTGTACAATGCTCCCCCTCCAGCACTGCATCTGTGTCATGTCTTGTTTGCCGGTGTTTGGAGCCCACTCATTGCTCCCTGCTCTGTGCACTGTGAGTGATCTCACCTCACTACAGGATTTATTGAAGGCTCCAGATCTCTCTTCCCTTTGTCTCTTTGGCTGACCAAACATCTTCAATGTGGTGACAGACAAGCAGTTGGGAAGTCTATTGAGCCAGGAACTTCCCGAGTACCTACAGGAGACAGGGAAATAGACAGAATGGGACATTACACAGAATGGGACATTAGACTGATGCAGTGAGGGTTACACAAGAAGAATGGTACTAAGTCCCACAGAGATCTGGAAAATGCATCCTGCTCTGTGTTGCTGTATCTTTCTGGAGGTAGAAATCTGTTGACCCAGGATCTAGACTAACTGCAAGAGCGGGAAGCACTGACAGAGACTGCAATTATACCCACACAGTGAGGGATACCACATGGAGAGATACTGAGTGATATCACTAGAGTGCTGGAAGGTGTTGGGATCACAGAATCATGGGTTTAGCTTCATGTTGCACTGGTTTCAGGGATGAGCAACCAGTGAGCAGGTGAAGTGATGCCCTAGTGGTATTATTGCTAGAGCATGTATCCCAAACCACAGCTAATGTTCAGGGGAGACAGATTTGAATCCCACCACAGAAATAGTGGAATTTCAAATGAATAATTTCAAAAATAGTAAGTAAGAATCCATAAGTAAGTATGAAACCATTGCTGATGTACAAAAAACCCAAACACTTGTTCTTTAGATAAGGACATCTGCCCATCCTCACGTGGTCGGCACGACATATCCACAGCAAAGTGTTTGCCTCTCAATTACACTTTGAAATGGCCGAGCAAGTTACTCAGCTCAAGGGCAGCTCGGGCTGGGCAAGAAAGGCTGGTTAGCCAGAGACACCCACATCCCATAACTGATTTAATAAATAGTCCATTAGGACGGTCCCACTGGAACTGTACTGGGAGCAGTATCCTGGCCAATCATGTCGGTAGGTTTATGGACAGGGCTTTAAGCTGACAGAGAGGATTAAGGGACAGGGTTCAGGTGAAAGGAGCTTTCCAAATCCAAAAAGAAAAGGTGAAGCATCGGAACAGCATGGGAATGTGGCTGAAGACAAGCAGAAAGGAACAGGATGGGACAAAGTTTAACTAAAACTGTACATCAGTGAATCGGTTTGTGACAGGAAATTGTGGGAAAGAGTAAAATATGACTTTGTTTTTGCAATGGACGAATTCTCATCAATAAGGTAGATGGATTTGTGATGCAGTGATAAGAAGAGATTTAGTCACCAGGGAGACGTGGTTACAGGGCGAACAAAAGGTGAAACATAAATATTCAATGGTTCACAATCTTGTGGAAACTCAGGCAAAATCAGTAACGCTAACAATAATGGATAACAAAGGCATTACAGAGAAAGCATTTGGCTGCAGATCATGAAGTAGAGTCAGTCTGAATGTAAATTCTGGCTACTACTTGTCAAGGACTCAAGCAGCAGAACAGTTTTTCGCCACCGAACAGTATTTCATTCCTCATCACTGCATTGAACAGGAACTCAATGAAATTTTTAACTAAGGCATTGTGATAATTTTGGGAAACTTCAATTTTCGCATAACCTGGGACAGTCAGATGGACAACTGTGATATTGGAAGAGGAGTTCCAAGAATATTTTTTCAGTGTTGCTTTAAATAACTCATTGGGCAACTGGCTAGGAACGTAACTATCTCAGATTGACCGTTGTGTGATGAAACTTAGTGAATGAGTCATATCACCTTAAGAGATCCTATAGGAAATTGTGGTAAGTGCAGTTTTAAGCATTATAATGTTGTAAAGAGACTCGCAGAAAGGACAAGTTACAACTAGAAATGAAAATAGCCAATTACTTGAGTTTGAGCAGACAAGTGACCAAGGTAAACAGGCTAAACAAACTGAAATATGTGTCTGTAAATGAACAGTGGAAAATATTTGAAGGAACAGTGTAAAATACTCAACAAAAGGACATTCCATTGAAACAGACAAAACCTCAGCAAGAAATTCCCACTGGTCCCTCACTCAGGACAGAATGGATCATATTAGATTATCAGGCTGAGAAGATCACCAAATATTACTTAAAATTCTGCAGTAAGGGAGTGTTTAGGAGTACGTTTTAAAGGAATTACAAAGTGTATGCTAGCAGGAGGAGGTCAGATGGAAGGGGTACCATTGTCAGGGTTTATTGTCACAAAAGGAATAGGGAGAGATGAAGGGGATGGAGGTGGTGAGAGTGTTACAGAGAGTGGTCAGGGCCTGAACGTTGTTACAAAGTCAGTACGGATTGCTGCAGCTGGAGGGGTTTGCAGAGGTAGGGAGCGCCATGTGTATTTTTAGTTATTTATTCATGGGATGTGCGTGTCACTGCCTGGACTACATTTTTTGCCCCCACTGGTAATTACCCAGAGGGCAGTTCAGAGTCAGCCATATTGCTGTTGTTCTGGAGTCACATGTAGGCCAGACCAGGTTAGAATGTCAGGTGGCCTTCCCTAAAGCAGGTAAGTGAACCAGGTGAGTTCTTCCTACTGATCAACAATGGTTTTATGGAGGCCTCACCGATGTTTTGTACAGATTCAACATGACATCCCAACTCCGACTCTCAATGCTCTAACCAATGAGGGTAACCATCCCAAACGCCTGCTTCACCAGCCTGTCTACCTGTGACACTACTTTCAAAGAACTGTGTACCTACATCCCTGGGTCTCTGATTGACCACACCATCCAGGGCCCAAGCATTAACTGTACAAGTCCCACCCTGACTTGTTTTACCAAAATGGCACACTTCTCATTTATCTAATTAAACTCCATCTGCTATTCTTCAGCCCACTATCCCAGCAGTACTGTTCATCCTGTAGAATCACAGATAACCTTCTTCACTGTCCACTTTACCACCAATTTCAGTATAACTCAAAAACAAAATCTTACTTTCCAGGATACCAATATTCCCATCCAAACCATTAGTCCAAATGACAAACAACAGGGCACCCACTGCATCGCTGGTCACATGCATCCAGTCAGAAAAACAATATGTCTCTCATCACCCTCTGTCTCCTACCATCAAGCCCAGTTTTGTAACCAGTTCCCTCACTCCTCCTGAATGCCATATCCTTTTACATTGATCTGAGCTCATTACCCACTTTACCATATGGAGCAAAGAACACAGGACAGTGCAGCACCAGACCCTTCGGTCATGATGCCATGCCAATATTTTATCCAAACGTAAGATCAAACTAACCTACACACCCTTCATTTTATTATCCATGTGCCTATCCAGAAATATATTTAATGTCCCTAATGCGTCTAACTTTACTGCCACCTCTGGCAGTGCATTCCACTCGCCCACCACTCTGTATGTAACGAACCTACCTCTGAAATCTCCCCTTAAATACTCGCTAATCACCTTAAAATTACACCCCCTTGTAATAGCTATTTATGTCAGGGTAAAAAAAATGTCTCTCACTATTCACTCTTTCTGTGCCTCTCATCATCTGGTTCACTTCTGCCAAGTCATCCTCACACGTCTTCACTCCAATGAGAAAAGCCTTAGCTCGCTCAACCTTTCTTCATAAGACATGCCCTCCAGTACAGGCAGCATCCTGGTAAATCTCCTCTTTACCCTCTCTAAAGCTTCCACATCCATCCTGTAATGAAGAGACCAGAACTGAACACAATATTACCAGTGGGGTCCAGACAGGGCTCTATAGAGCTACAGCATAACCTCGCAGCTTTAAAACTCGATCCCCCAGCTAATGAAATCCAACACAATATATTCCTTCTTAACAAGCCTATCATCTTGGGTGGCAAACTTTGAGGGATCTCTGGACCTGTTACCCAAGATCCTTCTGTTCCTCCACAATGCCAAAGATCCTGCCTTTAACATTGCATTCTGTATTCAAATTCAATCTTTCAAAATGAATGACTTCACACTTTTCCAGATTGACTTCCATCTGCCACTTGTCAGCCCAGCTCTGCATCCTGTCATTGCCCCGTTGCAAACAACAACAGTCCTCCACACTTGTAGCACACTGCTCTTCCCTGGATGTGTTACATTGACTGATTGAGGTCAGTCTGCACATCCCTGGGTGCGTTACATTGACAGAGTGCGATCAGTCTGCTCTTGTCTCGGTGGGTTACATTGACAGCTTGGGGTCAGTCTGCTCTTCCCTGAGTGGGTTACATTGACAGAGTGGGGTCGGTCTAATCTTCCCTGGGTGTGTTACATTGACAGAGTGGGGTCAGTCTTCTCTTCCCTGAGTGGGTTACTGGACAGAGTGGGGTCAGTCTGCTCTTCCTTGGGTGTGTAACATTGAAGAGTAGGGTCAGTCTGCTCTTCCCTGGGTGTGTGTTACATTGACCGGTTGGGGTCAGTCTGCTCTTCCCTGGCTGTGTTACAGTGACAGGGTGGGGTCAGTCTGCTCTTCACTGGGTGGGTTACATTGAGAGTGAGGGCAGTCTGCTCTTTCCTGGGTGTGTTACATTGACAGAGTAGGGTCAATATGCTCTTCCCTGGGTGTGTTACATTGACAGAGTGGGGTCAGTCTGCTCTTCCCTGAGTGTGTTACATTGACAGGGTCGGGTCAGTGTGCTCTTCCCTGCGTGGGTTACATTGACAGACAGCGGTCGGTCTGTTCTTCCCTGGGTGAGTTACATTGACAGTGTGGGGTCATTCTGCTCTTCCCTTGGTGTGTTACATTGACAGACTGGGATCAGCCTGCTCTTCCCTGGGTGTCTTGCATTGACAGAGTGTAGTCAGTCTGCTCTTCTCTGGGTGTGTTACATTGACAGAGTGAGGTCAGTCTGCTCTTCCTTGCGTGCGTTATATTGACAGAGTGGCGTCAGTCTACTCTTCTCTGGGTGTGTTACATTGACAGAGTGAGGTCAGTCTGCTCTTGCCAGGTGTGTTACACTGACAGATTGGGGTCAGTCTGTTCTTCCCTGGGTGAGTAACATTGACAGAGTGTGGTCATTCTGCTCTTCCCTGGGTGTGTTACATTGACGGAGTGGGGACAGTCTGCTCTTCCCTGGGTGTGTTAGATTGACACAGTGGGGTCAGTCTGCTCTTCCCTGGGTGAGTTTCATTGAGAGAGTGTGGTCATTCTGCTCTTCCCTGGGAGTGTTACATTGACGGAGTGGGGTCAGTCTGCTCTTCCCTGGGTGTCTTGCATTGACAGAGTGGGGTCAGTCTGCTCTTCCCTGAGTGTGTTTTTTGACAGGGTGGGGTCAGTCTGCTCTTCCCTGGGTGTGTTAAAGTGACAAGGTGCGGTCAGTCTGCTCTTGACTGGGTGTGTTGCAATGAGAGTGAGGTCATTCTGCTCTTCTCTGGGTGTGTTACATTGACAGAGTGAGGTCAGTCTGCTCTTCCCTGCGTGCGTTACATTGACAGAGTGGCGTCAGTCTGCTCTTCCTTGTGTGTGTAACATTGACAGAGTAAGGTCAGTCAACTCTTCCCTGGGTGTGTTACATTGACAGGGTGGGGTCGGTCTGCTCTTCCCTAGGTTTGTTACAGTGACAGGGTGGGGTCAGTCTGCTCTTCACTGGGTGGGTTACATTGAGAGTGAGGGCAATGTGCTCTTCGCTGGGTGTTTTACATTGACAGAGTGGGTTCTGTCTGGTCTTCCCTGAGTGTGTTACATTGAAAGGGTGGGTTCCGTCTGCTCTTCCCTTGGTGTGTTACATTGACAGGCTGGGGTCAGTCTGCTCTTCCCTCGTTGTGTTACAGTGACAGAGTGGGGGCAGTCTGCTCTTCCCTGGGTGTGTTACATTGACAGTGTGGGCTCAGTCTGCTCTTCCATGGGTGTGTTAGATTGACACAGTGGGGTCAGTCTGCTCTTCCCTGGGTCTGTTACATTGACAGAGTGGGATCAGTCTGCTCTTCCCTGGATGTGTTACATTGACAGATTGAGGTCAGTCTGCACATCCCTCGGTGCGTTACAGTGACAGAGTGGGGGCAGTCTGCTCTTCCCTGGGTGTGTTACATTGACAGTGTGGGCTCAGTCTGCTCTTCCCTGGGTGTGTTAGATTGACACAGTGGGGTCAGTCTGCTCTTCCCTGGGTCTGTTACATTGAGAGAGTGGGATCAGTCTGCTCTTCCCTGGATGTGTTACATTGACAGATTGAGGTCAGTCTGCACATCCCTCGGTGCGTTACATTGACAGAGTGGGATCAGTCTGCTCTTGTCTCGGTGGGTTACATTGACAGCTTGGGGTCAGTCTGCTCTTCCCTGAGTGGGTTACATTGACAGAGTGGGGTCGGTCTAATCTTCCCTGGGTGTGTTACATTGACAGAGTGGGGTCAGTCTTCTCTTCCCTGAGTGGGTTACTGGACAGAGTGGGGTCAGTCTGCTCTTCCTTGGGTGTGTAACATTGAAGAGTAGGGTCAGTCTGCTCTTCCCTGGGTGTGTGTTACATTGACCGGTTGGGGTCAGTCTGCTCTTCCCTGGCTGTGTTACAGTGACAGGGTGGGGTCAGTCTGCTCTTCACTGGGTGGGTTACATTGAGAGTGAGGGCAGTCTGCTCTTTCCTGGGTGTGTTACATTGACAGAGTAGGGTCAATCTGCTCTTCCCTGGGTGTGTTACATTGACAGAGTGGGGTCAGTCTGCTCTTCCCTGAGTGTGTTACATTGACAGGGTCGGGTCAGTCTGCTCTTCCCTGCGTGGGTTACATTGACTGACAGCGGTCAGTCTGTTCTTCCCTGGGTGAGTTACATTGACAGAGTGAGGTCAGTCTGCTCTTGCCAGGTGTGTTACACTGACAGATTGGGGTCAGTCTGTTCTTCCCTGGGTGAGTAACATTGACAGAGTGTGGTCATTCTGCTCTTCCCTGGGTGTGTTACATTGACGGAGTGGGGACAGTCTGCTCTTCCCTGGGTGTGTTAGATTGACACAGTGGGGTCAGTCTGCTCTTCCCTGGGTGAGTTTCATTGAGAGAGTGTGGTCATTCTGCTCTTCCCTAGGAGTGTTACATTGACGGAGTGGGGTCAGTCTGCTCTTCCCTTGGTGTCTTGCATTGACAGAGTGGGGTCAGTCTGCTCTTCCCTGAGTGTGTTTTTTGACAGGGTGGGGTCAGTCTGCTCTTCCCTGGGTGTGTTAAAGTGACAAGGTGCGGTCAGTCTGCTCTTGACTGGGTGTGTTGCAATGAGAGTGAGGTCATTCTGCTCTTCTCTGGGTGTGTTACATTGACAGAGTGAGGTCAGTCTGCTCTTCCCTGCGTGCGTTACATTGACAGAGTGGCGTCAGTCTGCTCTTCCTTGTGTGTGTAACATTGACAGAGTAGGGTCAGTCAACTCTTCCCTGGGTGTGTTACATTGACAGGGTGGGGTCGGTCTGCTCTTCCCTAGGTTTGTTACATTGACAGAGTGGGGTCAGTCTTCTCTTCCCTGAGTGGGTTACTGGACAGAGTGGGGTCAGTCTGCTCTTCCTTGGGTGTGTAACATTGAAGAGTAGGGTCAATCTGCTCTTCCCTGGGTGTGTGTTACATTGACCGGTTGGGGTCAGTCTGCTCTTCCCTGGCTGTGTTACAGTGACAGGGTGGGGTCAGTCTGCTCTTCACTGGGTGGGTTACATTGAGAGTGAGGGCAGTCTGCTCTTTCCTGGGTGTGTTACATTGACAGAGTAGGGTCAATCTGCTCTTCCCTGGGTGTGTTACATTGACAGAGTGGGGTCAGTCTGCTCTTCCCTGAGTGTGTTACATTGACAGGGTCGGGTCAGTCTGCTCTTCCCTGCG
This sequence comes from Chiloscyllium punctatum, assembly GCF_047496795.1. Taxonomy (NCBI): domain Eukaryota; kingdom Metazoa; phylum Chordata; class Chondrichthyes; order Orectolobiformes; family Hemiscylliidae; genus Chiloscyllium; species Chiloscyllium punctatum. Next base: position 42,395,740 of record NC_092788.1, read on the forward strand.
TGGGTTACATTGACTGACAGCGGTCAGTCTGTTCTTCCCTGGGTGAGTTACATTGACAGGGTGGGGTCATTCTGCTCTTCCCTTGGTGTGTTACATTGACAGACTGGGATCAGCCTGCTCTTCCCTGGGTGTCTTGCATTGACAGAGTGTAGTCAGTCTGCTCTTCTCTGGGTGTGTTACATTGACAGAGTGGCGTCAGTCTACTCTTCTCTGGGTGTGTTACATTGACAGAGTGAGGTCAGTCTGCTCTTCCCTGGGTGTGTTACACTGACAGATTGGGGTCATTCTGCTCTTCCCTGGGTGTGTTATATTGACAGAGTGGGGTCAGTCTGCTCTTCCCTGAGTGTGTTTTTTGACAGGGTGGGGTCAGTCTGCTCTTTCCTGGGTGTGTTAAAGTGACAAGGTGCGGTCAGTCTGCTCTTGACTGGGTGTGTTATAATGAGAGTGAGGTCATTCTGCTCTTCTCTGGGTGTGTTACATTGACAGAGTGAGGTCAGTCTGCTCTTCCCTGCGTGCGTTACATTGACAGAGTGGCGTCAGTCTGCTCTTCTCTGGGTGTGTTACATTGACAGAGTGAGGTCAGTCTGCTCTTCCCAGGTGTGTTACACTGCCAGATTTTGGTTAGTCTGTTCTTCCCTTGGTGAGTTACATTGACAGAGTGGGGTCATTCTGCTCTTCCGTGGGTGTGTTACATTGACAGAGTGGGGACAGTCTGCTCTTCACTGGGTTTCTTGCATTGACAGAGTGGGGTGAGTCTGCTCTTCTCTGGGTGCATTACATTGACAGAGTGGGGTCAGTCTGCTCTTGTCTGGGTGTGCTACATTGACAGAGTGAGGTCAGTCTGCTCTTCCCAGGTGTGTTACACTGACAGATTGGGTTCAATGTGCTCTTCCCTGCGTGTGTTACATTGACAGAGTGGGGTCAGCCTGCTCTTCCCTGGGTGTGTTACATTGACAGGCTGGGGTCAGTCTGCTCTTCCCTCGTTGTGTTACAGTGACAGAGTGGGGGCAGTCTGCTCTTCGCTGGGTGTTTTAGATTGACAGAGTGGGGTCAGTCTGCTTTTCCCTGGGTGTGTTAGATTGACACAGTGGGGTATGTCTGCTCTTCCCTGGGTCTGTTACATTGACAGAGTGGGGTCAGTCTGCTCTTCCTTGTGACTGTAACATTGACAGAGTAGGGTCAGTCAACTCTTCCCTGGGTTTGTTACATTGACAGGGTGGGGGCGGTCTGCTCTTCCCTGGTTTTGTTACAGTGACAGGGTGGGGTCAGTCTGCTCTTCACTGGGTGGGTTACATTGAGAGTGAGGGCAATGTGCTCTTCGCTGGGTGTGTTACATTGACAGAGTGGAGTCAGTCTGGTCTTCCCTGAGTGTGTTACATTGAAAGGGTGGGAACAGTCTGCTCTTCCCTTGGTGTGTTACATTGACAGGCTGGGGTCAGTCTGCTCTTCCCTCGTTGTGTTACATTGACAGAGTGGGGCAAGTCTGCTCTTCCCTGGGTGTGTTACATTGACAGAATGGGGTCAGTCTGCTCTTCCCTGGGTGTGTTAGATTGACACAGTGGGGTCAGTCTGCTCTTCGCTGGGTCTGTTACATTGACAGAGTGGGATCAGTCTGCTCTTCCCTGGATGTGTTACATTGACAGATTGAGGTCAGTCTGCACATCCCTGGGTGTGTTACATTGACAGAGTGGGATCAGTCTGCTCTTGTCTCGGTGGGTTACATTGACAGCGTGGGGTCAGTCTGCACTTCCCTGAGTGGGTTACATTGACAGAGTGGGGTCGGTCTGCTCTTCCCTGGGTGTGCTCATTGACAGAGTGGGGTCAGTCTACTCTTCCCTGGTTCTGATACATTGACAGAGTGGGGTCAGTCTGATCTTCCCCGGGTGTGTTACATTGACAGAGTGGTGTCAGTCTGCTGTTCTCTGGGTGTGTGACATTGACAGAGTGAGGTCAGTCTGCTCTTCCCTGGGTGTGTTACATTGACAGAGTGGGGTCAGTCTTCTCTTCCCTGAGTGGGTTACTTTGTCAGAGTGGGGTCAGTCTGCTCTTCCTGGTGTGTGCAACATTGAAGAGTAGGGTCAGTCTGCTCTTCCCTGGGTGTGTGTTACATTGACCGGGTGGGGTCAGTCTGCTCTTCCCTGGCTGTGTTACAGTGACAGGGTGGTGTCAGTATGCTCTTCACTGGGTGGGTTACATTGAGAGTGAGGGCAGTCTGCTCTTTCCTGGGTGTGTTACATTGACAGAGTGGGGTCAGTCTGCTCTTCCCTGAGTGTGTTACGTTAACAGGGTCGGGTCAGTCTGCTCTTTCATGCGTGGGTTACATTGACAGAGTGGGGTCAGTGTGCTCTTCCCTGGGTGTGTTAGATTGACTCAGTGGGGTCAGTCTGCTCTTCTCTGGGTGTGTTACATTGACAGAGTGGGATCAGCCTGCTCTTGTCTGGGTGGGTTACTTTGACAGAGTGGGGTCAGTCTGCTCTTCCTTCGGTGTGTTACAGTGACAGGGTGGGGTCAGTCTTCTCTTCATTGGGTGGATTAAGTTTAGAGTGAGGAGAGTCTGCTCTTGCCTTGGTGTGTAAATTGTCAGAGTGGCGTCTGTCAGCTCTTCCCAGGGTGTGTTACATTGACAGAGTGTGGTTAGTCTGCTCTTCCCTGCGTGTGTGACATTGACAGATGGGGTCAGTCTGCTCTTCCCTGGGTGTCTTGCATTGACAGAGTGGGGTCCGACTGCTCTTCCCTGGGTGTGTTATATTCACAGATTGGGGTCAGTCTGGTCTTCACTGGGTGTGTTGCATTGACAGTGTGCGATCAATCGGCTCTTCCCTGGGTTTGTTACATTGACAGAGTGGGGTCAGTCTGCACTTCCCAGGGTGTGTTACATTTAAAGAGTGTGGTCAGTCTGTTCTCCCAGGGTGTGTTCCATTGACAGAGTGGGGTCAGACTGTTGTTCCCTGGGACTGTTACATTGATAGAGTGAGGTCATGCTGCTCTTCCCTGGGTGTGTTGCAATTACCGAGTTGGGTAAGTCTTCTATTCCCTGAGTGGGTTACATTGACAGAGTGGGGTCATTCTGCTCTTCCTTGTGTGTGTAACATTGACAGAGTAGGGTCAGTCAACTCTTCCCTGGGTGTGTTACATTGACAGGATGGGGTCGGTCTGCTCTTTCCTGGGTTTGTTACAGTGACAGGGTGGGTTCAGTCTGCTCTTCACTGGGTGGGTTACATTGAGAGTGAGGGCAATGTGCTCTTCGCTGTGTGTTTTACATTGACAGAGTAGGGTCAGTCTGCTCTTCCCTGGGTGTGTTACATTGACATAGTTGGTTCAGTCTGGTCTTCCCTGAGTGTGTTACATTGAAAAGGTGGGGTCAGTCTGCTCTTCCCTTGGTGTGTTACATTGACAGGCTGGGGTCAGTCTGCTCTTCCCTCGTTGTGTTACAGTGACAGAGTGGGGGCAGTCTGCTCTTCCCTGGGTGTGTTACATTGACAGGATGGGGTCGGTCTGCTCTTTCCTGGGTTTGTTACAGTGACAGGGTGGGTTCAGTCTGCTCTTCACTGGGTGTCTTGCATTGACAGAGTGAGGTCAGTCTGCTCTTCCCTGCGTGCGTTACATTGACAGAGTGGCGTCAGTCTGCTCTTCTCTGGGTGTGTTACATTGACAGAGTGAGGTCAGTCTGCTCTTCCCAGGTGTGTTACACTGCCAGATTTTGGTTAGTCTGTTCTTCCCTTGGTGAGTTACATTGACAGAGTGGGGTCATTCTGCTCTTCCGTGGGTGTGTTACATTGACAGAGTGGGGACAGTCTGCTCTTCACTGGGTTTCTTGCATTGACAGAGTGGGGTGAGTCTGCTCTTCTCTGGGTGCATTACATTGACAGAGTGGGGTCAGTCTGCTCTTGTCTGGGTGTGCTACATTGACAGAGTGAGGTCAGTCTGCTCTTCCCAGGTGTGTTACACTGACAGATTGGGTTCAATGTGCTCTTCCCTGCGTGTGTTACATTGACAGAGTGGGGTCAGCCTGCTCTTCCCTGGGTGTGTTACATTGACAGGCTGGGGTCAGTCTGCTCTTCCCTCGTTGTGTTACAGTGACAGAGTGGGGGCAGTCTGCTCTTCGCTGGGTGTTTTAGATTGACAGAGTGGGGTCAGTCTGCTCTTCCCTGGGTGTGTTAGATTGACACAGTGGGGTATGTCTGCTCTTCCCTGGGTCTGTTACATTGACAGAGTGGGGTCAGTCTGCTCTTCCTTGTGACTGTAACATTGACAGAGTAGGGTCAGTCAACTCTTCCCTGGGTTTGTTACATTGACAGGGTGGGGGCGGTCTGCTCTTCCCTGGTTTTGTTACAGTGACAGGGTGGGGTCAGTCTGCTCTTCACTGGGTGGGTTACATTGAGAGTGAGGGCAATGTGCTCTTCGCTGGGTGTGTTACATTGACAGAGTGGAGTCAGTCTGGTCTTCCCTGAGTGTGTTACATTGAAAGGGTGGGAACAGTCTGCTCTTCCCTTGGTGTGTTACATTGACAGGCTGGGGTCAGTCTGCTCTTCCCTCGTTGTGTTACATTGACAGAGTGGGGCAAGTCTGCTCTTCCCTGGGTGTGTTACATTGACAGAATGGGGTCAGTCTGCTCTTCCCTGGGTGTGTTAGATTGACACAGTGGGGTCAGTCTGCTCTTCGCTGGGTCTGTTACATTGACAGAGTGGGATCAGTCTGCTCTTCCCTGGATGTGTTACATTGACAGATTGAGGTCAGTCTGCACATCCCTGGGTGTGTTACATTGACAGAGTGGGATCAGTCTGCTCTTGTCTCGGTGGGTTACATTGACAGCGTGGGGTCAGTCTGCACTTCCCTGAGTGGGTTACATTGACAGAGTGGGGTCGGTCTGCTCTTCCCTGGGTGTGCTCATTGACAGAGTGGGGTCAGTCTACTCTTCCCTGGTTCTGATACATTGACAGAGTGGGGTCAGTCTGATCTTCCCCGGGTGTGTTACATTGACAGAGTGGTGTCAGTCTGCTGTTCTCTGGGTGTGTGACATTGACAGAGTGAGGTCAGTCTGCTCTTCCCTGGGTGTGTTACATTGACAGAGTGGGGTCAGTCTTCTCTTCCCTGAGTGGGTTACTTTGTCAGAGTGGGGTCAGTCTGCTCTTCCTGGTGTGTGCAACATTGAAGAGTAGGGTCAGTCTGCTCTTCCCTGGGTGTGTGTTACATTGACCGGGTGGGGTCAGTCTGCTCTTCCCTGGCTGTGTTACAGTGACAGGGTGGTGTCAGTATGCTCTTCACTGGGTGGGTTACATTGAGAGTGAGGGCAGTCTGCTCTTTCCTGGGTGTGTTACATTGACAGAGTGGGGTCAGTCTGCTCTTCCCTGAGTGTGTTACGTTAACAGGGTCGGGTCAGTCTGCTCTTTCATGCGTGGGTTACATTGACAGAGTGGGGTCAGTGTGCTCTTCCCTGGGTGTGTTAGATTGACTCAGTGGGGTCAGTCTGCTCTTCTCTGGGTGTGTTACATTGACAGAGTGGGATCAGCCTGCTCTTGTCTGGGTGGGTTACTTTGACAGAGTGGGGTCAGTCTGCTCTTCCTTCGGTGTGTTACAGTGACAGGGTGGGGTCAGTCTTCTCTTCATTGGGTGGATTAAGTTTAGAGTGAGGAGAGTCTGCTCTTGCCTTGGTGTGTAAATTGTCAGAGTGGCGTCTGTCAGCTCTTCCCAGGGTGTGTTACATTGACAGAGTGTGGTTAGTCTGCTCTTCCCTGCGTGTGTGACATTGACAGATGGGGTCAGTCTGCTCTTCCCTGGGTGTCTTGCATTGACAGAGTGGGGTCCGACTGCTCTTCCCTGGGTGTGTTATATTCACAGATTGGGGTCAGTCTGGTCTTCACTGGGTGTGTTGCATTGACAGTGTGCGATCAATCGGCTCTTCCCTGGGTTTGTTACATTGACAGAGTGGGGTCAGTCTGCACTTCCCAGGGTGTGTTACATTTAAAGAGTGTGGTCAGTCTGTTCTCCCAGGGTGTGTTCCATTGACAGAGTGGGGTCAGACTGTTGTTCCCTGGGACTGTTACATTGATAGAGTGAGGTCATGCTGCTCTTCCCTGGGTGTGTTGCAATTACCGAGTTGGGTAAGTCTTCTATTCCCTGAGTGGGTTACATTGACAGAGTGGGGTCATTCTGCTCTTCCTTGTGTGTGTAACATTGACAGAGTAGGGTCAGTCAACTCTTCCCTGGGTGTGTTACATTGACAGGATGGGGTCGGTCTGCTCTTTCCTGGGTTTGTTACAGTGACAGGGTGGGTTCAGTCTGCTCTTCACTGGGTGGGTTACATTGAGAGTGAGGGCAATGTGCTCTTCGCTGTGTGTTTTACATTGACAGAGTAGGGTCAGTCTGCTCTTCCCTGGGTGTGTTACATTGACATAGTTGGTTCAGTCTGGTCTTCCCTGAGTGTGTTACATTGAAAAGGTGGGGTCAGTCTGCTCTTCCCTTGGTGTGTTACATTGACAGGCTGGGGTCAGTCTGCTCTTCCCTCGTTGTGTTACAGTGACAGAGTGGGGGCAGTCTGCTCTTCCCTGGGTGTGTTACATTGACAGAGTGGGGTCAGTCTGCTCTTCCCTGGGTGTGTTAGATTGACACAGTGGGATCAGACTGCTCTTCCCTGGGTGTCTTGCATTGACAGAGTTAGGTCAGTCTGCTCTTCTCTGGGTGCGTTACATTGACAGAGTGGGATCAGCCTGCTCTTCACTGGGAGTGTTACATTGACAGAGTGGGATCAGTCAGCTCTTCCCAGGGTGTGTTACATTGACAGAGCGTGGTTTGTCTGCTCTTCCCTGCGTGTGTTACACTGCCAGATTTTGGTTAGTCTGTTCTTCCCTTGGTGAGTTACATTGACAGAGTGGGGTCATTCTGCTCTTCCCTGGGTGTGCTACATTGACAGAGTGTGGTCATTCTGCTCTTCCCTGCGTGTGTTACATTGACCGAGTGGGGTCAGTCTGCTCTTCCCTGGGTGTCTTGCATTGACAGAGTGGGGTCAGTCTGCTCTTCCCTGAGTGTGTTGCATTGACAGGGTGGGGTCAGTCTGCTCTCCCCTGGGTGTGTTACAGTGACAGGGTGTGGTCAGTATACTCTTGACTGGGTGTGTTACAATGAGAGTGAGGTCATTCTGCTCTTCCCTTGGTGTGTTACATTGACAGAGTGAGATCAGCCTGCTCTTCCCTGGGTGTCTTGCATTGACAGAGTGTAGTCAGTCTGCTCTTCTCTGGGTGCGTTCCATTGACAGAGTGAGGTCAGTCTGCTCTTCCCAGGTGTGTTACACTGACATATTGGGTTCAATTTGCTCTTCCCTGCGTGTGTTATATTGACAGACTGGGGTCAGTCTGCTCTTTCCTGGGTGTGTTACATTGAGAGATTGGGGTCAGTCTGTTCTTCCCTGGGTGAGTTACATTGACAGGGTGGGGTCAGTCTGCTGTTCCCAGGTGTTTACACTGACAGATTGGAGTCAGTCTGGTCTTCACTGGGTGTGTTGCATTGACAGTGTGCGATCAATCGGCTCTTCCCTGGGTTTGTTACATTGACAGAGTGAGGTCAGTCTGCACTTCCCAGGGTGTGTTACATTTAAAGAGTGGGGTGAGTCTGTTCTCCCAGGGTGTGTTCCAATGACAGAGTGGGGTCAGACTGTTGTTCCCTGGGACTGTTACATTGATAGAGTGGGGTCAGTCTGCTCTTCCCTGGGTGTGTTACAATTACCGAGTTGGGTAAGTCTTCTATTCCCTGAGTGGGTTACATTGACAGAGTGGGGTCAGTCTGCTCTTCCTTGTGTGTGTAACATTGACAGAGTAGGGTCAGTCAACTCTTCCCTGGGTGTGTTACATTGACAGGGTGGGGTCGGTCTGCTCTTCCCTGCGTTTGTTACAGTGACAGGGTGGGGTCAGTCTGCTCTTCACTGGGTGGGTTACATTGAGAGTGAGGGCAATGTGCTCTTCGCTGGGTGTTTTACATTGACAGAGTAGGGTCAGTCTGCTCTTCCCTGGGTGTGTTACATTGACATAGTGGGTTCAGTCTCGTCTTCCCTGAGTGTGTTACATTGAAAAGGTGGGGACAGTCTGCTCTTCCCTTGGTGTGTTACATTGACAGGCTGGGGTCAGTCTGCTCTTCCCTCGTTGTGTTACAGTGACAGAGTGGGGGCAGTCTGCTCTTCCCTGGGTGTGTTACATTGACAGTGTGGGGTCAGTCTGCTCTTCCCTGGGTGTGTTAGATTGACACAGTGGGGTCAGTCTGCACATCCCTGGGTGCGTTACATTGACAGAGTGGGATCAGTCTGCTCTTCCCTGAGTGGGTTACATTGACAGAGTGGGGTCGGTCTGCTCTTCCCTGGGTGTGTTACATTGACAGAGTGGGGTCAGTCTTCTCTTCCCTGAGTGGGTTACTTTGACAGAGTGGGGTCAGTCTGCTCTTCCTTGGGTCTGTAACATTGAAGAGTAGGGTCAGTCTGCTCTTCCCTGGGTGTGTGTTACATTGACCGGGTGGGGTCAGTCTGCTCTTCCCTGGCTGTGTTACAGTGACAGGGTGGGGTCAGTCTGCTCTTCACTGGGTGGGTTACATTGAGAGTGAGGGCAGTCTGATCTTTCCTGGGTGTGTTACATTGACAGAGTAGGGTCAATCTGCTCTTCCCTGGGTGTGTTACATTGACAGAGTGGGGTCAGTCTGCTCTTCCCTGAGTGTGTTACATTGACAGGGTCGGGTCAGTCTGCTCTTCCCTGCGTGGGTTACATTGACAGAGTGGGGTCAGTGTGCTCTTCCCTGCGTGTGTTAGATTGACTCAGTGGGGTCAGTCAGCTCTTCTCTGTGTGTGTTACATTGACAGAGTAGGATCAGTCTGCTCTTGTCTCGGTGGGTTACTTTGACAGAGTGGGGTCAGTCTGCTCTTCCCTCGGTGTGTTACAGTGACAGGGTGTGGTCAGTCTGCTCTTCATTGGGTGGATTAAGTTTAGAGTGAGGAGAGTCTGCTCTTGCCTTGATGTGCAAATTGTCAGAGTGGCGTCTGTCAGCTCTTCCCAGGGTGTGTTACATTGACAGAGTGTGGTTGGTCTGCTCTTCCCTGCGTGTGTGACATTGACAGATGGGGTCAGTCTGCTCTTCCCTGGGTGTGTTACATTGACAGAGTGGGATCAGTCTGCTCTTCGCTGGGTGTCTTGCATTGACAGCTTGGGGTCGGTCTGCTCTTCCCTGGGTGTGTTACATTGACAGAGTGGGTTAAGTCGGCTCTTCCCTGGGACTGTTTCATTGACATAGTGGGGTCAGTCTGTTCTTCCCTGGGTGTGTTACATTGACAGGGTGGTGTCAGTCTGCACTTCCCTGGGAGTGTGACATTGACAGAGTGAGATCAGACTGCTCTTCCCTGGGTGTGTTACATTGACAGAGTGGGGTCAGTGTGCTCTTCCCTGGGTGTGTTAGATTGACTCAGTGGGGTCAGTCTGCTCTTCCCTCGGTGTGTTACATTGACAGGGTCGGGTCAGTCTGCTCTTCCCTGCGTGGGTTACATTGACAGAGTAGGATCAGTCTGGTCTTGTCTCGTTGGCTTAGTTTGACAGAGTGGGGTCAGTCTGCTCTTCCCTCGGTGCGTTACAGTGACAGGGTGGGGTCCGTCTGCTCTTCATTGGGTGGATTAAGTTTAGAGTGAGGACAGTCTGCTCTTGCCTTGATGTGTAACTTGTCAGAGTGGCGTCTGTCAGCTCTTCCCAGGGTGTGTTACATTGACAGAGTGTGGTTAGTCTGCTCTTCCCTGCGATTGTGACATTGACAGATGGGGTCAGTCTGCTCTTCCCTGGGTGTGTTACATTGACAGAGTGGGGTCAGTCTGCACTTCCCTGGGTGTCTTGCATTGACAGAGTTGGGTCAGTCTGCTCTTCTCTGGGTGTGTTACATTGACAGAGTGGGATCAGCCTGCTCTTCACTGGGAGTGTTACATTGACAGAGTGGTATCAGTCAGCTCTTCCCAGGGTGTGTTACATTGACAGAGCGTGGTTAGTCTGCTCTTCCCTGGGTGTGTTACAATTACCGAGTTGGGTAAGTCTTCTATTCCCTGAGTGGGTTACATTGACAGAGTGGGGTCAGTCTGCTCTTCCTTGTGTGTGTAACATTGACAGAGTAGGGTCAGTCAACTCTTCCCTGGGTGTGTTACATTGACAGGGTGGGGTCGGTCTGCTCTTCCCTGCGTTTGTTACAGTGACAGGGTGGGGTCAGTCTGCTCTTCACTGGGTGGGTTACATTGAGAGTGAGGGCAATGTGCTCTTCGCTGGGTGTTTTACATTGACAGAGTAGGGTCAGTCTGCTCTTCCCTGGGTGTGTTACATTGACATAGTGGGTTCAGTCTCGTCTTCCCTGAGTGTGTTACATTGAAAAGGTGGGGACAGTCTGCTCTTCCCTTGGTGTGTTACATTGACAGGCTGGGGTCAGTCTGCTCTTCCCTCGTTGCGTTACAGTGACAGAGTGGGGGCAGTCTGCTCTTCCCTGGGTGTGTTACATTGACAGTGTGGGGTCAGTCTGCTCTTCCCTGGGTGTGTTAGATTGACACAGTGGGGTCAGTCTGCACATCCCTGGGTGCGTTACATTGACAGAGTGGGATCAGTCTGCTCTTCCCTGAGTGGGTTACATTGACAGAGTGGGGTCGGTCTGCTCTTCCCTGGGTGTGTTACATTGACAGAGTGGGGTCAGTCTTCTCTTCCCTGAGTGGGTTACTTTGACAGAGTGGGGTCAGTCTGCTCTTCCTTGGGTCTGTAACATTGAAGAGTAGGGTCAGTCTGCTCTTCCCTGGGTGTGTGTTACATTGACCGGGTGGGGTCAGTCTGCTCTTCCCTGGCTGTGTTACAGTGACAGGGTGGGGTCAGTCTGCTCTTCACTGGGTGGGTTAAATTGAGAGTGAGGGCAGTCTGATCTTTCCTGGGTGTGTTACATTGACAGAGTAGGGTCAGTCTGCTCTTCCCTGGGTGTGTTACATTGACAGAGTGGGGTCAGTCTGCTCTTCCCTGAGTGTGTTACATTGACAGGGTCGGGTCAGTCTGCTCTTCCCTGCGTGGGTTACATTGACAGAGTGGGGTCAGTGTGCTCTTCCCTGCCTGTGTTAGATTGACTCAGTGGGGATCAGTCAGCTCTTCTCTGTGTGTGTTACATTGACAGAGTAGGATCAGTCTGCTCTTGTCTCGGTGGGTTACTTTGACAGAGTGGGGTCAGTCTGCTCTTCCCTCGGTGTGTTACAGTGACAGGGTGTGGTCAGTCTGCTCTTCATTGGGTGGATTAAGTTTAGAGTGAGGAGAGTCTGCTCTTGCCTTGATGTGCAAATTGTCAGAGTGGCGTCTGTCAGCTCTTCCCAGGGTGTGTTACATTGACAGAGTGTGGTTGGTCTGCTCTTCCCTGCGTGTGTGACATTGACAGATGGGGTCAGTCTGCTCTTCCCTGGGTGTGTTACATTGACAGAGTGGGATCAGTCTGCTCTTCGCTGGGTGTCTTGCATTGACAGCTTGGGGTCGGTCTGCTCTTCCCTGGGTGTGTTACATTGACAGAGTGGGTTAAGTCGGCTCTTCCCTGGGACTGTTTCATTGACATAGTGGGGTCAGTCTGTTCTTCCCTGGGTGTGTTACATTGACAGGGTGGTGTCAGTCTGCACTTCCCTGGGAGTGTGACATTGACAGAGTGAGATCAGACTGCTCTTCCCTGGGTGTGTTACATTGACAGAGTGGGGTCAGTGTGCTCTTCCCTGGGTGTGTTAGATTGACTCAGTGGGGTCAGTCTGCTCTTCCCTCGGTGTGTTACATTGACAGGGTCGGGTCAGTCTGCTCTTCCCTGCGTGGGTTACATTGACAGAGTAGGATCAGTCTGGTCTTGTCTCGTTGGCTTAGTTTGACAGAGTGGGGTCAGTCTGCTCTTCCCTCGGTGCGTTACAGTGACAGGGTGGGGTCAGTCTGCTCTTCATTGGGTGGATTAAGTTTAGAGTGAGGACAGTCTGCTCTTGCCTTGATGTGTAACTTGTCAGGGTGGCGTCTGTCAGCTCTTCCCAGGGTGTGTTACATTGACAGAGTGTGGTTAGTCTGCTCTTCCCTGCGATTGTGACATTGACAGAGTGGTGTCAGAGTGCTCTTCCCTGGATGTGTTATATTGACTGAGTGGGGTCAGTCTGCTCTTCCCTGGGTGTGTTACATTGACAGAGTGGGGTCAGACTGCTCTTCCCTGAGTGGGTTACATTAACAGTCTGGGGTCACTCTGCCCTTCCCTGGGTGTGTTACATTGTCAGACTGGGGTCAGTCTGCCCTTCCCTGGCTGGGTTACATTGACAGAGTGGGGTCAGTCTGCTCTTCCCTGGGTGGGTTACATAGACAGAGTGGGGTCAGTCTGCTCTTCCCTGGGTCGGTTACATTGACATAGTGGGTTTAGTCTGCTCTTCCCTGGGTGTGTTACATTGACAGAGTGGGATCAGTCTGCGCTTCCCTGGGCGTGTTTCATTGACAGAGTGGTGTCTGAGTGCTCTTCCCTGCGTGTGTTACATTGACAGAGTGGGGTCAGACTGCTCTTCCCTGAGTGGGTTACATTAACAGGGTGGGGTCACTCTGCCCTTCCCTGGGTGTGTTACCTTGTCAGAGTGGGGTCAGTCTGCCCTTCCCTGGTTGGGTTACATTGACAGAGTGGGGTCAGTCTGCTCTTCCCTGGGTGGGTTACATAGACAGAGTGGGGTCATTCTGCTCTTCCCTGGGTCGGTTACATTGACACAGTGGGTTTAGTCTCCTCTTCCCTGGGTGTTTTACATTGACAGAGTGGGATCAGTCTGCTCTTCCCTGGGCGTGTTTCATTGACAGAGTGGGGTCAGAGTGCTCTTCCCTGCGTGTGTTACATTGACAGAGTGGGGTCAATCTGCTCTTCCCTACGTTGTTTAAATTGACAGAGTGGGGTCAGTCTGATCTTCCCTTTGTGTATTAGATTGACACAGTGGGGTCAGTCTGCTCTTCCCTGAGTGTGTTACATTGACAGCGTGGTGTCAGTCTGCTCTTCCCTTCGTGTGTTACATTGACATAGTGAGGTCAGTCTGCTCTTCCCAGGTGTGTTACACTGACAGATTTGGTTCAGTGTGCTCTTCCCTGCGTGTGTTACATTGACAGAGTGGGGTCATTCTGCTCTTCCCTGGGTGTGTTAAATTGACGGAGTGGGGTCAGTCTGCTCTTCCCTGGGTGTCTTGCATTGACAGAGTGGGGTCAGTCTGCTCTTCCCTGATTGTGTTTTTTGACAGGGTGGGGTCAGCCTGCTCTTCCCTGGGTGTGTTACAGTGACAGGGTGCGGTCAGTCTGCTCTTGACTGGGTGTGTTACAATGAGAGTGAGGTCATTCTGCTCTTCCCTTGGTGTGTTACATTGACAGAGTGAGGTCAGTCTGCTCTTCCCTGCGTGCGTTACATTGACAGAGGGGCGTCAGTCTGCTCTTCTCTGGGTGTGTTACATTGACAGAGTGAGGTCAGTCTGCTCTTCCCAGGTGTGTTACACTGACAGTTTTTGGTTAGTCTGTTCTTCCCTGGGTGAGTTACATTGACAGAGTGGGGTCATTCTGCTCTTCCCTGGGTGTGTTACATTGACAGAGTGGGGACAGTCTGCTCTTCACTGGGTTTCTTGTATTGACAGAGTGGGGTCAGTCTGCTCTTCTCTGGGTGCGTTACATTGACAGAGTGGGGTCAGTCTGGTCTTTTCTGGGTGTGCTACATTGACAGAGTGAGGTCAGTCTGCTCTTCCCTGGCTTAGTTACATTGACAGGGTGGGGTCTGTCTGCTGTTCCCAGGTGTTTTACACTGACAGATTTGGGTTAGTCTGGTCTTCACTGGGTGTGTTGCATTGACAGTGTGTGATCAATCGGCTCTTCCCTGGGTGTGTTACATTGACAGAGTGGGATCAGTCTGCTCTTCCCTGCGTGTGTTACATTGACAGAGTGGGGTCAATCTTCTCTTCCCTGCGTGGTTTAAATTGACAGAGTGGGGTCAGTCTGCTCCTCCCTGGGTGTGTTAGATTGACACAGTGGGGTCAGTCTGCTCTTCCCTGAGTGTGTTACATTGACAGAGTGGGATCAGTCTGCTCTTGTCTGGGTGGGTTACATTGACAGAGTGGGGTCAGTCTGCTCATCCCTGAGTGGGTTACATTGACAGAGTGGGGTCAGTCTGCTCTTCCCTCGGTGTGTTACATTGACAGAGTGGTGTCAGTCTGCTCTTCCCTTGGTGTGTTACATTGACATAGTGAGGTCAGTCTGCTCTTCCCAGGTGTGTTACACTGACAGATTTGGTTCAGTGTGCTCTCCCTGCGTGTGTTACATTGACAGAGTGGGGTCAGACTGCTCTTCTCTGGGTGTGTTATATTGACAGAGTGTGGTCATTCTGCTCTTCCCTGGGTGTGTTACATTGACCGAGTGGGGTCAGTCTGCTCTTCCCTGGGTGTCTTGCATTGACAGAGTGGGGTCAGTCTGCTCTTCCCTGAGTGTGTTTTTTGACAGGGTGGGGTCAGTCTGCTCTACCCTGGGTGTGTTACAGTGACAGGGTGCGGTCAGTCTGCTCTTGACTGGGTGTGTTACAATGAGAGGGAGGTCATTCTGCTCTTCCCTTGGTGTGTTACATTGACAGAGTGGGATCAGCCTGCTCTTCCCTGCGTGTCTTGCATTGACAGAGTGTAGTCAGTCTGCTCTTCTCTGGGTGTGTTACATTGACAGAGTGAGGTCAGTCTGCTCTTCTCTGGGTGTGTTATATTGACAGAGTGAGGTCAGTCTGCTCTTCCCAGGTGTGTTACACTGACAGATTCTGGTTAGTCTGTTCTTCCCTGGGTGAGTTACATTGACAGAGTGGGGTCATTCTGCTGTTCCCTGGGTGTGTTACATTGACAGAGTGGGGACAGTCTGCTCTTCACTGGGTTTCTTGCATTGACAGAGTGGGGTCAGTCTGCTCTTCTCTGGGTGCGTTACATTGACAGAGTGGGGTCAGTCTGCTCTTGTCTGGGTGTGCTACATTGACAGAGTGAGGTCAGTCTGCTCTTCCCAGGTGTGTTACACTGACAGATTGGATTCAATGTGCTCTTCCCTGCGTGTGTTACATTGACAGAGTGGGGTCAGCCTGCTCTTATCTGGATGTGTTATATTGACAGAGAGCGGTCAGTCTGTTCTTCCCTGGGTGAGTTACATTGACAGGGTGGGGTCAGTCTGCGGTTCCCAGGTGTTTTACACTGACAGATTGGGGTTAGTCTGGTCTTCACTGGGTGTGTTGCATTGACAGTGTGGGATCAATCGGCTCTTCCCTGGGTGTGTTACATTGACAGAGTTGGGTAAGTCTTCTCTTCCCTGAGTGGGTTACATTGACAGAGTAGGGTCAGTCAACTCTTCCCTGGGTGTGTTACATTGACAGGGTGGGGTCGGTCTGCTCTTCCCTGGGTTTGTTACAGTGACAGGGTGGGGTCAGTCTGCTCTTCACTGGGTGGGTTACATTGAGAGTGTGGGCAAAGTGCTCTTCGCTGGGTGTTTTACATTGACAGAGTGGGTTCAGTCTGCTCTTCCCTGAGTGTGTTACATTGAAAGGGTGGGGTCAGTCTGCTCTTCCCTCGTTGTGTTACAATGACAGAGTGGGGTCAGTCTGCACTTCCCTGGGTGTGTTAGATTGACACAGTGCGGTCAGTCTGCTCTTCCCTGGGTCTGTTACATTGACAGAGTGGGATCAATCTGCTCTTCCCTGGATGTGTTACATTGACAGATTGAGGTCAGTCTGCACTTCCCTGGGTGTGTTACATTGACAGAGTGGGATCAGTCTGCTCTTTGTCGGTGGGTTACATTGACAGCGTGGGGTCAGTCTGAACTTCCCTGAGTGGGTTACATTGACAGAGTGGGGTCGGTCTGCTCTTCCCTGGGTGTGCTCATTGACAGAGTGGGGTCAGTCTAATCTTCCCTGGTTCTGATACATTGACATAGTGGGGTCAGTCTGTTCTTCCCTGGGTGTGTTACATTGACAGAGTGGTGTCAGTCTGCTCTTCCCTTGGTGTGTGACATTGACAGAGTGGGATCAGTCTGTTCTTTCCTGGATGTGTTACATTGACAGATTGAGGTCAGTCTGCACTTCCCTGGGTGTGTTACATTGACAGAGTGGGATCAGTCTGCTCTTGTCTCGGTGGGTTACATTGACAGCGTGGGGTCAGTCTGCTCTTCCCTGAGTGTGTTACATTGACAGGGTCGGGTCGGTCTGCTCTTCCCTGGGTGTGTTGCATTGACAGAGTGGGTTAAGTCGGCTCTTCCCTGGGACTGTTTCATTGACATAGTGGGGTCAGTCTGTTCTTCCCTGGGTGTGTTACATTGACAGGGTGGTGTCAGTCTGCACTTCCCTGGGAGTGTGACATTGACAGAGTGAGATCAGTCTGCTCTTCCCTGGGTGTGTTACATTGACAGAGTGGGGTCAGTCTGCTCTTCCCTGCGTGGGTTACATTGACAGAGTGGGGTCAGTGTGCTCTTCCCTGGGTGTGTTAGATTGACTCAGTGGGGTCAGTCTGCTCTTCCCTCGGTGTGTTACATTGATTGGGTCGGTTCAGTCTGCTCTTCCCTGCGTGGGTTACATTGACAGAGTAGGATCAGTCTGCTCTTGTCTCGGTGGCTTACTTTGACAGTGTGGGGTCAGTCTGCTCTTCCCTCGGTGTGTTACAGTGACAGGGTGGGGTCAGTCTGCTCTTCATTGGGTGCATTAAGTTTAGAGTGAGGACAGTCTGCTCTTGCCTTGATGTGTATATTGTCAGAGTGGCGTCTGTCAGCTGTTCCCAGGGTGTGTTATATTGACAGGGTGGGGTCATTCTGCTCTTCCCTGGGTGTGTTACATTGTCAGAGTGGGGTCAGTCTGCTCTTCCCTGGGTATCTTGCATGAAAGAGTAGGGTCAGTCTGCTCTTCTCTGGGTGTGTTACGTTGACAGAGTGAGGTCAGTCTGCTCTTCCCAGGTGTGTTACACTGACAGATTGGGTTCAGTGTGCTCTTCCCTGCCTGTGTTACATTGACAGAGTGGGGTCAGACTGCTCTTCCCTGGATGTGTTATATTGACTGAGTGGGGTCAGTCTGCTCTTCCCTGGGTGTGTTACATTGACAGAGTGGGGTCAGACTGCTCTTCCCTGAGGTGGTTACATTAACAGTGTGGGGTCACTCTGCCCTTCCCTGGATGTGTTACATTGTCAGAGTGGGGTCAGTCTGCCCTTCCCTGGTTGGGTTACATTGACAGAGTGGGGTCAGTCTGCTCTTCCCTGGGTCGGTTACATTGACACAGTGGGTTTAGTCTGCTCTTCCCTGGGTGTGTTACATTGACAGAGTGGGATCAGTCTGCTCTTCCCTGGGCGTGTTTCATTGACAGAGTGGTGTCAGAGTGCTCTTCCCTGCGTGTGTTACATTGACAGAGTGTGGTCAGACTGCTCTTCCCTGAGTGGGTTACATTAACAGGGTGGGGTCACACTGCCCTTCCCTGGGTGTGTTACATTGTCAGAGTGGGGTCAGTCTGCCCTTCCCTGGTTGGGTTACATTGACAGAGTGGGGTCAGTCTGCTCTTCCCTGGGTGGGTTACATAGACAGAGTGGGGTCAGTCTGCTCTTCCCTGGGTCGGTTACATTGACACAGTGGGTTTAGTCTGCTCTTCCCTGGGTGTGTTACATAGACAGAGTGGGATCAGTCTGCTCTTCCCTGGGCGTGTTTCATTGACAGAGTGGGGTCAGACTGCTCTTCCCTGCGTGTGTTACATTGACAGAGTGGGGTCAATCTGCTCTTCCCTGCGTGGTTTAAATTGGCAGAGTGGGGTCAGTCTGCTCTTCCCTGGGTGTGTTAGATTGACACAGTGGGGTCAGTCTGCTCTTCCCTGAGTGTGTTACATTGACAGAGTGGGATCAGTCTGCTCTTGTCTGGGTGGGTTGCATTGACAGTGTGGGGTCAATCTGCTCATCCCTGAGTGGGTTACATTGACAGAGTGGGGTCAGTCTGCTCTTCCCTTGGTGTGTTACATTAACATAGTGAGGTCAGTCTGCTCTTCCCAGGTGTGTTACACTGACAGATTTGGTTCAGTTTGCTCTTCCCTGCGTGTGTTTCATTGACAGAGTGGGGTCAGACTGCTCTTCCATGGGTGTGTTATATTGACAGAGTGTGGTCATTCTGCTCTTTCCTGGGTGTGTTACATTGACGGAGTGGGGTCAGTCTGCTCTTCCCTGGGTGTCTTGCATTGACAGAGTGGGGTCAGTCTGCTCTTCCCTGAGTTTGTTTTTTGACAGGGTGTGGTCAGTCTGCTCTTCCCTGGGTGTGTTACAATGAGAGTGAGGTCATTCTGCTCTTCTCTGGGTGTGTTACATTGACAGAGTGAGGTCAGTCTGCTCTTCCCTGCGTGCGTTACATTGACAGAGTGGCGTCAGTCTGCTCTTCTCTAGGTGTGTTACATTGACAGAGTGAGGTCAGTCTGCTCTTCCCAGGTGCGTTACACTGACAGATTTTGGTTAGTCTGTTCTTCCCTTGGTGAGTTACATTGACAGAGTGGGGACATTCTGCTCTTCCCTGGGTGTGTTACATTGACAGAGTGGGGACAGTCTGCTCTTCACTGGGTTTCTTGCATTGACAGAGTGGGGTGAGTCTGCTCTTCTCTGGGTGCGTTACATTGACAGAGTGGGGTCAGTGTCCTCTTGTCTGGGTGTGCTACATTGACAGAGTGAGGTCAGTCTGCTCTTCCCAGGTGTGTTACACTGACAGATTGGGTTCAATGTGCTCTTCCCTGCGTGTGTAACATTGACAGAGTGGGGTCAGCCTGCTCTTCCCTGAGTGTGTTACATTGACAGGCTGGTGTCAGTCTGCTCTTCCCTCGTTGTGTTACAGTGACAGAGTGGGGGCAGTCTGCTCTTCCCTGGGTGTGTTACATTGACAGAGTGGGGTCTGTCTGCGCTTCCCTGCGTGGTTTAAATTGGCAGAGTGGGGTCAGGCTGCTCTTCCCTGGGTGTGTTAGATTGACACAGTGGGGTCAGTCTACTCTTCCCTGAGTGTGTTACATTGACAGAGTGGGATCAGTCTGCTCTTGTCTGGGTGGGTTACATTGACAGTGTGGGGTCAATCTGTTCATCCCTGAGTGGGTTACATTGACAGAGTGGGGTCAGTCTGCTCTTCCCTTGGTGTGTTACATTGACATAGTGAGGTCAGTCTGCTCTTCCCTGGGTGTGTTACACTGACAGATTTGGTTCAGTTTGCTCTTCCCTGCGTGTGTTTCATTGACAGAGTGGGGTCAGACTGCTCTTCCATGGGTGTGTTATATTGACAGAGTGTGGTCATTCTGCTCTTCCCTGGGTGTGTTATATTGACGGAGTGGTGTCAGTCTGCTCTTCCCTGGGTGTCTCACATTGACAGAGTGGGGTCAGTCTGCTCTTCCCTGAGTGTGTTTTTTGACAGGGTGTGGTCAGTCTGCTCTTCCCTGGGTGTGTTAAAGTGACAGGGTGCGGTCAGTCTGCTCTTGACTGGGTGTGTTACAATGAGAGTGAGGTCATTCTGCTCTTCTCTAGGTGTTTTACTTTGACAGAGTGAGGTCAGTCTGCTCTTCCCAGGTGTGTTACACTGACAGATTTTGGTTAGTCTGTTCTTCCCTTGGTGAGTTACATTGACAGAGTGGGGTCATTCTGCTCTTCCCTGGGTGTGTTACATTGACAGAGTGGGGACAGTCTGCTCTTCACTGGGTTTCTTGCATTGACAGAGTGGGGTGAGTCTGCTCTTCTCTGGGTGCGTTACATTGACATAGTGGGGTCAGTCTGCTCTTGTCTGGGTGTGCTACATTGACAGAGTGAGGTCAGTCTGCTCTTCCCAGGTGTGTTACACTGACAGATTGGGTTCAATGTGCTCTTCCCTGCGTGTGTAACATTGACAGAGTGGGGTCAGCCTGCTCTTCCCTGGGTGTGTTACATTGACAGGCTGGGGTCAGTCTGCTCTTCCCTCGTTGTGTTACAGTGACAGAGTGGGGGCAGTCTGCTCTTCCCTGGGTGTGTTACATTGACAGAGTGGGGTCAGTCTGCGCTTCCCTGGGTGTGTTAGATTGACACAGTGGGTTCATTCTGCTCTTCCCTGGGTCTGTTACATTGACAGAGTGGGGTGAGTCTGCTCTTCCTTGTGTGTGTAACATTGACAGAGTAGGGTCAGTCAACTCTTCCCGGGGTGTGTTACATTGACAGGGTGGGGTCGGTCTGCTCTTCCCTGGGTTTGTTACAGTGACAGGGTGGGGTCAGTCTGCTCTTCATTGGGTGGGTTACATTGAGAGTGAGGGCAATGTGCTCTTCGCTGGGTGTTTTACATTGACAGAGTAGGGTCAGTCTGCTCTTCCCTGGGTGTGTTAAATTGACAGAGTGGGTTCAGTCTGGTCTTCCCTGAGTGTGTTACATTGAAAGGGTGGGGTCAGGCTGCTCTTCCCTTGGTGTGTTACATTGACAGGCTGGGGTCAGTCTGCTCTTCCCTCGTTGTGCTACAGTGTCAGAGTGGGGGCAGTCTGCTCTTCCCTGGGTGTGTTACATTGACAGAATGGGGTCAGTCTGCTCTTCCCTGGGTGTGTTACATTGACAGAGTGGGATCAGTCTGCTCTTGTCTCGGTGGGTTACATTGACAGCGTGGGGTCAGTCTGCTCTTCCCTGAGTGGGTTACATTGACAGAGTGGGGTCGGTTTGCTCTTCCCTGGGTGTGCTCATTGACAGAGTGGGGTCAGTCTACTCTTCCCTGGTTCTGATACATTGACAGAGTGGGGTCAGTCTGTTCTTCACCGGGTGTGTTACATTGACAGATTGAGGTCAGTCTGCACATCCCTGGGTGTGTTACATTGACAGAGTGGGATCAGTCTGCTCTTGTCTCGGTGGGTTACATTGACAGCGTGGGGTCAGTCTGCTCTTCCCTGAGTGGGTTAGATTGACAGAGTGGGGTCGGTCTGCTCTTCCCTGGGTGTGCTCATTGACAGAGTGGGGTCAGTCTACTCTTCCCTGGTTCTGATACATTGACAGAGTGGGGTCAGTCTGTTATTCCCCGGGTGTGCTACATTGACAGAGTGGTGTCAGTCTGCTGTTCTCTGGGTGTGTGACATTGACAGAGTGGGCTCAGTCTGCTCTTCCCTGGGTGTGTTACATTGACAGAGTGGGGTCAGTCTTCTCTTCCCTGAGTGGGTTACTTTGACAGAGTGGGGTCAGTCTGCTCTTCCTTGGGTCTGTAACATTGAAGAGTAGGGTCAGTCTGCTCTTCCCTGGGTGTGTGTTACATTGACCGGGTGGGGTCAGTCTGCTCTTCCCTGGCTGTGTTACAGTGACAGGGTGGGGTCAGTATGCTCTTCACTGCGTGTGTAACATTGACAGAGTGGGGTCAGCCTGCTCTTCCCTGGATGTGTGACATTGACAGGCTGGGGTCAGTCTGCTCTTCCCTGGTTCTGATACATTGACAGAGTGGGGTCAGTCTGTTCTTCCCCGGGTGTGTTACATTGACAGAGTGGTGTCAGTCTGCTGTTTTCTGGGTGTGTGAAATTGACAGAGTGGGCTCAGTCTGCTCTTCCCTGGGTGTGTTACATTGACAGAGTGGGGTCAGTCTTCTCTTCCCTGAGTGGGTTACTTTGACAGAGTGGGGTCAGTCTGCTCTTCCTTGGGTGTGTAACATTGAAGAGTAGGGTCAGTCTGCTCTTTCCTGGGTGTGTCACATTGACAGAGTGAGGTCAGTCTGCTCTTCCCTGGTTTTGTTACATTGACAGAGTGGGGTCAGTCTTCTCTTCCCTGGGTGTGTTAAAATGACAGTGTTGGGTCAGTCTGCTCTTCCCTGGGTGTGTTACATTGACAGATTGGGGTCAGTCTGCTCTTCCCTGAGTGTGTTACATTGACAGAGTGGGGTCAGTCTGTTCTTCCTTGGGTGTGTTAAATTGACAGTGTTGGGTCAGTCTGCTCTTCCCTGGGTGTGTTACATTGACAGAGTGGCGTCAGTCTGTTCTTCCCTGGGAGTGTTACAGTGACAGGGTGGTATCTGTCTGCTCTTCCCTGCGTGTGTTACATTGACAGAGTGGGGTCAGTCTGTTCTCCCATTGTGTGTTACATTGACAGAGTGCGGTCAGTCTGCTCTTCCCTGGGTGTGTTACAATGACAGATTGGGGTCAGTCTGCTCTTCCCCAAGTTTGTTACTATGACACAGTGGGGTCAGTCTGCTCTTCCCTGGGCGTGTTACATTGACAGAGTGGGGTCAATCTGCTCTTCCCTGGGTGTGTTTCATTGACAGTGTGGGGTCAGTTTGCTCTTCCCTGGGTGTGTTACATTGACAGAGTGGTGTCAGTCTGCTCTGCCCTGGGTGTGTTACATTGACAGAGTGAGGTCAGTCTGCTCTTCCCTGGGAGGGTTACATTGACAGAGTGGGGTCAGTCTCCTCTTCCCTGGATGCGTGACATTGACAGAGTGGGGTCAGTCTGCTGTTCCCTGGGTGTGTTACATTTACAGAGTGGGGTCAGTCTGCTCTTCCCTGGGTGTGTTCCATTGACAGAGTGGCGTCAGTCTGTTCTGCCAGGGTTTGTTACATTGACAGAGTGGAGTCAGTCTGTTCTTCCCTGGGTGTGTTACATTGACAGAGTGGGGTCAGTCTGTTCTCCCAGGGTTTGTTACATTGACAGAGTGGGGTCAGTCTGCTCTTCCCTTGCTATGTTACAATGACAGAGTGGGGTCAGTGTGCACTTCCCTGTGTGTGTTATATTGACAGAGTGGGGTCAGTGTGCACTTCCCAGGGTGTGTTACATTGACAGAGTGTGGTCAGTCTGCTCTTCTCAGGGCGTGTCACTTTGACAGAGTGGGGTCAGTCTGCTCTTTTATGGGTGGGTTACATTGACAGAATGAATTCAGTCTGCTCTTCCCTGCGTGTGTTACATTGACAGAGTGTGGTCAGTCTGATCTTCCCTGGTTGTGTTACATTGACAGAGTGAGTTCAGTCTGCTCTTCCCTGGGAGGGTTACATTGACAGAGTGGGGTCAGCTTGCTCCTCCCTTGGTGTGTTCCATTGACAGAGTGGGGTCAGTCTGTTCTCCCAGGGTTTGTTACATTGACAGAGTGGGGTCAGTCTGTTCTTCCCTGGCTGTGTTACATTGACAGAGTGAGGTTAGTCTGCTCTTCCCAGGGCGTGTCACATTGACAGAGTGGGGTCAATCTGCTCTTCCCTGTGTGGGGAACATTGACAGAGTGTGGTCAGTCTGCTCTTCCCAGGGCGTGTCACATTGACAGAGTGGAGCCAGTCTGCTCTTTTATGGGTGTGTTACTTTGACAAAGTGGGGTCAGTCTGCTATTCCCTGGGTGTGTTACATTGACACAGTGGGGTCAGTCTGCTCTTCCCTGGGGGGGTTACATTGACAGAGTGGAGTCAAACTGTTCTTCCCTGGGTCTGTTACATTGACAGAGTGGGGTCAGTCTGCTCTTCCCTGGGTGTGTTACATTGACTGAGTGGGGTCAGTCTGTTCTTCCCTGGGTGTGTTATATTGACAGAGTGGTTTCAGTCTGCTCTTCCCTGGGTTTGTTACATTGACAGAGTTTGGTCAGTCTGCTCTTCTCTGGGTGTGTTACATTGACAGAGTTGGGTCAGTGTGCTCTTCCCAGGGCGTGTCACATTGACAGAGTGGGGTCAGTCTGCTCTTCCCTGGGTTTGTTACATTGACAGAGTGGGGTCAGTCTTCTCTTCCCTGGGTGTGTTACATTGACAGATTGGGGTCAGTCTGCTCTTCCCCAAGTTTGTTACATTGACACAGTGGGGTCAGTCTGCTCTTCCCTGGGTGTGTTACATTGACAGAGAGGGGTCAATCTGCTCTTCCCTGGGTGTGTTTCATTGACAGTGTGGGGTCAGTTTGCTCTTCCCTGGGTGTGTTACATTGACAGAGTGGTGTCAGTCTGCTCTTCCCTGGGTGTGTTACATTGACATAGTGAGGTCAGTCTGCCCTTCCCTAGCTGTGTTCCATTGACAGAGTGGCGTCAGTCTGTTCTCCCAGGGTTTGTTACATTGACAGAGTGGGGTCAGTCTGTTCTTCCCTGGGTGTGTTACATTGACAGAGTGAGGTCAGTCTGCTCTTCCCTGGGAGGGTTACATTGACAGAGTGGGGTCAGTCTTCTCTTCCCTGGGTGTGTTACATTGACAGAGTGGTGTCAGTCTGCTCTTCCCTGGGTGTGTTACATTGACAGAGTGAGGTTAGTCTGCCCTTCCCTAGCTGTGTTCCATTGACAGAGTGGCGTCAGTCTGTTCTCCCAGGGTTTGTTACATTGACAGAGTGGAGTCAGTCTGTTCTTCCCTTGGTGTGTTACACTGACAGAGTGTGTTCAGTCTGCTCTTCCCTGGGTGTGTTACATTGACAGAGTGGGGTCAGTGTGTTCTCCCAGGGTTTGTTACATTGACAGAGTGGGGTCAGTCTGCTCTTCCCTTGCTATGTTACAATGACAGAGTGGGGTCAGTGTGCACTTCCCTGTGTGTGTTACATTGACAGAGTGGGGGTCAGTCTGCTCTTCCCAGGGTGTGTTACATTGACAGAGTGTGGTCAGTCTGCTCTTCTCAGTGCGTGTCACATTGACAGAGTGGGGTCAGTCTGCTCTTTTATGGGTGGGTTACATTGACAGAATGAATTCAGTCTGCTCTTCCCTGCGTGTGTTACATTGACAGAGTGTGGTCAGTCTGATCTTCCCTGGTTGTGTTACATTGACAGAGTGAGTTCAGTCTTCTCTTCCCTGGGAGGGTTACATTGACAGAGTGGGGTCAGCTTGCTCCTCCCTGGGTGTGTTACATTGACAGAGTGGGGTCAGTCTGTTCTTCCCTGGGTGTTTTACATTGACAGAGTGGGATCAGTCTGCTCTTCTCTGTGTGTGTAACATTGACAGAGTGGGGTCAGTCTGCTCTTCCCTGGAGGGTTACATTGACAGAGTGGGGTCAGTCTTCTCTTCCCTGGGTGTGTTACATTGACAGATTGGGGTCAGTCTGCTCTTCCCCAAGTTTGTTACATTGACACAGTGGGGTCAGTCTGTTCTTCCCTGGGTGTGTTACATTGACAGAGTGGGGTCAGTCTGCTCTTCCCTGGCTGTGTTACATTGACAGAGTGGGGTCAGTCTGCTCTTCCCTGGGTGTGTTACATTGACAAAGTGGGTTCAGTCTGCTCTTCCCTGGGTGTGTTACATTGACAGAGTGGGGTCAATCTGCTCTTCCCTGGGTGGGTAACATTGACAGAGTGCGGTCAGTCTGCTCTTCCATGGGTGTGTTTCATTGACAGAGTGGGGTCAGTCTGCTCTTCCCTGGGTGTGTTACATTGACAGAGTGGGGTCAGTCTGTTCTCCCATTGTGTGTTACATTGACAGAGTGGGGTCAATCTGCTCTTCCCTGGGTGGGTAACATTGACAGAGTGTGGTCAGTCTGCTCTTCCCTGGGCGTGTCACATTGACAGAGTGGGGCCAGTCTGCTCTTTTATGGGTGTGTTACATTGACAGAGTGGGGTCAGTCTGCTCTTCCCTGGGTGTGTTACATTGACAGAGTGGGGTCAGTCTGTTCTCCCAGGGTTTGTTACAATGACAGAGTGGGGTCAGTCTGCTCTTCCCTTGCTATATTACAATGACAGAGTGGGGTCAGTGTGCACTTCCCTGTGTGTGTTACATTGACAGAGAGGGGGTCAGTCTGTTCTTCCCAGGGTGTGTTACATTGACAGAGTGTGGTCAGTCTGCTCTTCTCAGGGCGTGTCACATTGACAGAGTGGGGTCAGTCTGCTCTTTTATGGGTGCGTTACATTGACAGAGTTGGGTCAGTCTGCTCTTCCCTGGGTGTGTTACATTGACAGAGTGAGGTTAGTCTGCCCTTCCCTAGCTGTGTTCCATTGACAGAGTGGCGTCAGTCTGTTCTCCCAGGGTTTGTTACATTGACAGAGTGGAGTCAGTCTGTTCTTCCCTGGGTGTGTTACACTGACAGAGTGTGTTCAGTCTGCTCTTCCCTGGGTGTGTTACATTGACAGAGTGGGGTCAGTGTGTTCTCCCAGGGTTTGTTACATTGACAGAGTGGGGTCAGTCTGCTCTTCCCTTGCTATGTTACAATGACAGAGTGGGGTCAGTGTGCACTTCCCTGTGTGTGTTACATTGACAGAGTGGGGGTCAGTCTGCTCTTCCCAGGGTGTGTTACATTGACAGAGTGTGGTCAGTCTGCTCTTCTCAGTGCGTGTCACATTGACAGAGTGGGGTCAGTCTGCTCTTTTATGGGTGGGTTACATTGACAGAATGAATTCAGTCTGCTCTTCCCTGCGTGTGTTACATTGACAGATTGTGGTCAGTCTGATCTTCCCTGGTTGTGTTACATTGACAGAGTGAGTTCAGTCTTCTCTTCCCTGGGAGGGTTACATTGACAGAGTGGGGTCAGCTTGCTCCTCCCTGGGTGTGTTACATTGACAGAGTGGGGTCAGTCTGTTCTTCCCTGGGTGTTTTACATTGACAGAGTGGGATCAGTCTGCTCTTCTCTGTGTGTGTAACATTGACAGAGTGGGGTCAGTCTGCTCTTCCCTGGAGGGTTACATTGACAGAGTGGGGTCAGTCTTCTCTTCCCTGGGTGTGTTACATTGACAGATTGGGGTCAGTCAGCCCTTCCCCAAGTTTGTTACATTGACACAGTGGGGTCAGTCTGTTCTTCCCTGGGTGTGTTACATTGACAGAGTGGGGTCAGTCTGCTCTACCCTGGCTGTGATACATTGACAGAGTGGTGTCAGTCTGCTCTTCCCTGGGTGTGTTACATTGACAGAGTGAGGTTAGTCTGCTCTTCCCTGGGAGGGTGACATTGACAGAGTGGGGTCAGTCTTCTCTTCCCTGGGTGTGTTACATTGACAGATTGGGGTCAGTCTGCTCTTCCCCAAGTTTGTTACATTGACACAGTGGGGTCAGTCTGTTCTTCCCTGGGTGTGTTACATTGACAGAGTGGGGTCAGTCTGCTCTTCCCTGGCTGTGTTACATTGACAGAGTGGGGTCAGTCTGCTCTTCCCTGGGTGTGTTACATTGACAAAGTGGGTTCAGTCTGCTCTTCCCTGGGTGTGTTACATTGACAGAGTGGGGTCAATCTGCTCTTCCCTGGGTGGGTAACATTGACAGAGTGGGGTCAGTCTGCTCTTCCATGGGTGTGTTTCATTGACAGAGTGGGGTCAGTCTGCTCTTCCCTGGGTGTGTTACATTGACAGAGTGGGGTCAGTCTGCCCTTCCCTGGGTGTGTTACATTGACAGAGTGGGGTCAGTCTGTTCTCCCAGGGTTTGTTACATTGACAGAGTGGGGTCAGTCTGCTCTTCCCAGGGCGTGTCACATTGACAGAGTGGGGTCAATCTGCTCTTCCCTGGGTGGGTAACATTGACAGAGTGGGGTCAGTCTGCTCTTCCCTGGGTGTGTTACATTGACAGAGTGGGGTCAGTCTGTTCTCCCAGGGTTTGTTACATTGACAGAGTGGGGTCAGTCTGCTCTTCCCTGGGTGGGTAACATTGACAGAGTGGGGTCAGTCTACTCTTCCCTGGGTGTGTTACATTGACAGAGTGGGGTCAGTCTGTTCTCCCAGGGTTTGTTACATTGACAGAGTGGGGTCAGTCTGCTCTTCCCTTGCTATATTACAATGACAGAGTTGGGTCAGTGTGCACTTCCCTGTGTGTGTTACATTGACAGAGAGGGGGTCAGTCTGTTCTTCCCAGGGTGTGTTACATTGACAGAGTGTGGTCAGTCTGCTCTTCTCAGGGCGTGTCACATTGACAGAGTGGGGTCAGTCTGCTCTTTTATGGGTGCGTTACATTGACAGAGTGGGGTCAGTCTGCTCTTCCCTGGGTGTGTTACATTGACAGAGTGTGGTCAGTCTGATCTTCCCTGGTTGTGTTACATTGACAGAGTGAGTATAGTCTGCGCTTCCCTGGGTGTGTTACATTGTCAGAGTGGGGTTAGTCTGCTCTTCCCTGGGTGTGTCACATTGACAGAGTGAGGTCAGTCTGCTCTTCCCTGGTTTTGTTACATTGACAGAGTGGGGTCAGTCTTCTCTTCCCTGGGTGTGTTAAAATGACAGCGTTGGGTCAGTCTGCTCTTCCCTGGGTGTGTTACATTGACAGATTGGGGTCAGTCTGCTCTTCCCTGAGTGTGTTACATTGACAGAGTGGGGTCAGTCTGTTCTTCCTTGGGTGTGTTAAATTGACAGTGTTGGGTCAGTCTGCTCTTCCCTGGGTGTGTTACATTGACAGAGTGGCGTCAGTCTGTTCATCCCTGGGAGTGTTACAGTGACAGGGTGGTGTCAGTCTGCTCTCCCCTGGGTGTGTTGCATTGACAGAGTGGGGTCAGTCTGCTCTTCCCTGGGTGTTTTAAATTGACAGAGTGGGGTCAGTATGTTCTTCCCTTGGTGTGTTACATTGACAGAGTGGTATCTGTCTGCTCTTCCCTGGGTGTGTTACATTGACAGAGTGGGGTCAGTCTGTTCTCCCATTGTGTGTTACATTGACAGAGTGCGGTCAGTCTGCTCTTCCCTGGGTGTGTTACAATGACAGAGTGGTGTCAGTGTGCACATCACTGGGTGGGTTACATTGACAGAGTGGGGTAAGTCTGCATTTCACTGTGTGAGTAATTTTGCAGAAGAGGACATTCTGCTCTCCTCTGGGTGGGTTACATTGAAAGAGTGAGGTCAGTCTGCTCTTCCCTGGGTTTGTTACATTGACAGAGTTTGGTCAGTCTGCTCTTCCCTGGGTGTGTTACATTGACAGATTGGGGTCAGTCTGCTCTTCCCCAAGTTTGTTACATTGACACAGTGGGGTCAGTCTGCTCTTCCCTGGGTGTGTTACATTGACAGAGAGGGGTCAATCTGCTCTTCCCTGGGTGTGTTTCATTGACAGTGTGGGGTCAGTTTGCTCTTCCCTGGGTGTGTTACATTGACAGAGTGGTGTCAGTCTGCTCTTCCCTGGGTGTGTTACATTGACAGAGTGAGGTTAGTCTGCCCTTCCCTAGCTGTGTTCCATTGACAGAGTGGCGTCAGTCTGTTCTCCCAGGGTTTGTTACATTGACAGATTGGGGTCAGTCTGTTCTTCCCTGGGTGTGTTACATTGACAGAGTGAGGTCAGTCTGCTCTTCCCTGGGAGGGTTACATTGACAGAGTGGGGTCAGTCTTCTCTTCCCTGGGTGTGTTACATTGACAGATTGGGGTCAGTCTGCTCTTCCCCAAATTGGTTACATTGACACAGTGGGGTCAGTCTATTTTTCCCTGGGTGTGTTACATTGACAGATTGGGGTCAGTCTGCTCTTCCCTGGCTGTGTGACATTGACAGAGTGAACTCAGTCTGCTCTTTTATGGGTGTGTTACATTGTCAGAGTGGGGTCAGTCTGCTCTTCCCTGGGAGGGTTACATTGACAGAGTGGGGTCAGTCTTCTCTTCCCTGGGTGTGTTACATTGACTGATTGGGGTCAGTCTGCTCTTCCCCAAGTGTGTTACATTGACATTGTGGGGTCATTCTGCTCTTCCCTGTGTGTGTTACAATGACAGAGTGGGGTCAGTGCGCACTTCCCTGGGTGTGTTACATTGACAGAGTGGGGGTCAGTCTGCTCTTCCCAGGGTGTGTTGCATTGACAGAGTGTGGTCAGTCTGCTCTTCCCAGGGCGTGTCACATTGACAGAGTGGGGTCAGTCTGCTCTTTTATGGGTGGGTTACATTGACAGAGTGGGGTCAGTCTGTTCTCCCATTGTGTGTTACATTGACAGAGTGCGGTCAGTCTGCTCTTCCCTGGGTGTGTTACAATGACAGAGTGGGGTTAGTGTGCACATCACTGGGTGGGTTACAATGACAGAGTGGGGTAAGTCTGCAGTTCACTGTGTGAGTAATTTTGCAGAAGAGGACATTCTGCTCTTCTCTGGGTTGGTTACATTGACAGAGTGAGGTCAGTCTGCTCTTCCCTGGGTTTGTTACATTGACAGAGTTTGGTCAGTCTGCTCTTCCCTGGGTGTGTTACATTGGCAGAGTTTGGTAAGTGTGCTCTTCCCAGGGCGTGTCACATTGACAGAGTGGGGTCAGTCTGCTCTTTTATGGGTGTGTTACAGTGACAGGGTGGGTTCAGTCTGCTCTTCCCTGGGTGTGTTACATTGACAGAGTGAGGTCAGACTGCTCTTCCCTGGGTGTGTTACATTGACAGAGTGGGGTCAGTCTGCTCTTCCCTGGGTGTGTTACATTGACAGAGTGAGGTCAGTCTGCTCTTCCCTGGGTGTGTTACATTGACAGATTGGGGTCAGTCTGCTCTTCCCTGAGTGTGTTACATTGACAGAGTGGGGTCAGTCTGTTCTTCCTTGGGTGTGTTAAATTAACAGTGTTGGGTCAATCTGCTCTTCCCTGGGTGTGTTACATTGACAGAGTGGCGTCAGTCTGTTCTTCCCTGGGAGTTTTACAGTAACAGGGTGGTGTCAGTCTGCTCTCCCCTGGGTGTGTTACATTGACAGAGTGGGGTCAGTCTGCTCTTCCCTGGGTGTGTTAAATTGACAGAGTGGGGTCAGTCTGTTCTTCCCTTGGTGTGTTACATTGACAGAGTGGTATCTGTCTGCTCTTCCCTGGGTGTGTTACTTTGACAGAGTGGGGTCAGTCTGTTCTCCCATTGTGTGTTACATTGACAGAGTGGGGTCAGTCTGCTCTTCCCTGGGTGTGTTACAATGACAGAGTGGGGTCAATGTGCACTTCACTGGGTGGGTTACATTGACAGAGTGAGGTCAGTCTGCTCTTCCCTGGGAGGGTTACATTGACAGAGTGGGGTCAGTATTCTCTTCCCTGGGTGTGTTACATTGACAGATTGGGGTCAGTCTGATCTTTCCCAAATTGGTTACATTGACACAGTGGGGTCAGTCTGTTTTTCCCTGGGTGTGTTACATTGACAGATTGGGGTCAGTCTGCTCTTCCCTGGCTGTGTGACATTGACAGAGTGAGGTCAGTCTGCTCTTTTATGGGTGGGTTACATTGACAGAGTGGGGTCAATCTGC
Source organism: Chiloscyllium punctatum (assembly GCF_047496795.1). Lineage (NCBI taxonomy): Eukaryota > Metazoa > Chordata > Chondrichthyes > Orectolobiformes > Hemiscylliidae > Chiloscyllium > Chiloscyllium punctatum. The sequence goes on from NC_092788.1 coordinate 42,426,706, forward strand.
TCTTCCCTGGGTGTGTTACATTGTCAGAGTGGGGTCAGTCTGCTCTTCCCTGGGAGGGTTACATTGACAGAGTGGGGTCAGTCTTCTCTTCCCTGGGTGTGTTATATTGACTGATTGGGGTCAGTCTGCTCTTCCCCAAGTGTGTTACATTGACACTGTGGGGTCATTCTGCTCTTCCCTTGGTGTGTTACAATGACAGAGTGGGGTCAGTGCGCACTTCCCTGGGTGTGTTACATTGACAGAGTGGGGGTCAGTCTGCTCTTCCCAGGGTGTGTTGCATTGACAGAGTGTGGTCAGTCTGCTCTTCCCAGGGCGTGTCACATTGACAGAGTGGGGTCAGTCTGCTCTTTTATGGGTGGGTTACATTGACAGAGTGGGGTCAGTCTGTTCTCCCATTGTGTGTTACATTGACAGAGTGGGGTCAGGCTGCTCTTCCCTGGGTGTGTTACAATGACAGAGTGGGGTTAGTGTGCACATCACTGGGTGGGTTACATTGACAGAGTGGGGTAAGTCTGCAGTTCACTGTGTGAGTAATTTTGCAGAAGAGGACATTCTGCTCTTCTCTGGGTTGGTTACATTGACAGAGTGAGGTCAGTCTGCTCTTCCCTGGGTTTGTTACATTGACAGAGTTTGGTCAGTCTGCTCTTCCCTGGGTGTGTTACATTGACAGAGTTTGGTAAGTGTGCTCTTCCCAGGGCGTGTTACATTGACAGAGTGGGGTCAGTCTGCTCTTCCCTGGGAGGGTTACATTGACAGAGTGGGGTCAGTCTTCTCTTCCCTGGGTGTGTTACATTGACAGATTGGGGTCAGTCTGCTCTTCCCTGGGTGTGTTCCATTGACAGAGTGGCGTCAGTCTGTTCTCCCAGGGTTTGTTACATTGACAGAGTGGAGTCAGTCTGTTCTTCCCTGGGTGTGTTACATTGACAGAGTGGGTTCAGTCTGCTCTTCCCTGGGTGTGTTACATTGACAGAGTGGGGTCAGTCTGTTCTCCCAGGGTTTGTTACATTGACAGAGTGGGGTCTGTCTGCTCTTCCCTTGCTATGTTACAATGACAGAGTGGGGTCAGTGTGCACTTCCCTGTGTGTGTTACATTGTCAGAGTGGGGGTCAGTCTGTTCTTCCCAGGGTGTGTTACATTGACAGAGTGTGGTCAGTCTGCTCTTCTCAGGGCGTGTAACATTGACAGAGTGGGGTCAGTCTGCTCTTTTATGGGTGCGTTACATTGACAGAGTGGGGTCAGTCTGCTCTCCCCTGGGTGTGTTACATTGACAGAGTGTGGTCAGTCTGATCTTCCCTCGTTGTGTTACATTGACAGAGTGAGTTCAGTCTTCTCTTCCCTGGGAGGGTTACATTGACAGAGTGGGGTCAGCTTGCTCCTCCCTGGGTGTGTTACATTGACAGAGTGGGGTCAGTCTGTTCTTCCCTGGGTGTTTTACATTGACAGAGTGGGATCAGTCTGCTCTTCTCTGTGTGTGTAACATTGACAGAGTGGGGTCAGTCTGCTCTTCCCTGGAGGGTTACATTGACAGAGTGGGGTCAGTCTTCTCTTCCCTGGGTGTGTTACATTGACAGATTGGGGTCAGTCAGCCCTTCCCCAAGTTTGTTACATTGACACAGTGGGGTCAGTCTGTTCTTCCCTGGGTGTGTTACATTGACAGAGTGGGGTCAGTCTGCTCTACCCTGGCTGTGATACATTGACAAAGTTGTGTCAGTCTGCTCTTCCCTGGGTGTGTTACATTGACAGAGTGAGGTTAGTCTGCTCTTCCCTGGGAGGGTGACATTGACAGAGTGGGGTCAGTCTTCTCTTCCCTGGGTGTGTTACATTGACAGATTGGGGTCAGTCTGCTCTTCCCCAAGTTTGTTACATTGACACAGTGGGGTCAGTCTGTTCTTCCCTGGGTGTGTTACATTGACAGAGTGGGGTCAGTCTGCTCTTCCCTGGCTGTGTTACATTGACAGAGTGGGGTCAGTCTGCTCTTCCCTGGGTGTGTTACATTGACAAAGTGGGTTCAGTCTGCTCTTCCCTGGGTGTGTTACATTGACAGAGTGGGGTCAATCTGCTCTTCCCTGGGAGGGTTACATTGACAGAGTGGGGTCAGTCTTCTCTTCCCTGGGTGTTTTACATTGACTGATTGGGGTCAGTCTGCTCTTCCCCAAGTGTGTTACATTGACACTGTGGGGTCATTCTGCCCTTCCCTGGGTGTGTTACATTGACAGAGTGGGGTCAGTCTGTTCTCCCAGGGTTTGTTACATTGACAGAGTGGGGTCAGTCTGTTCTTCCCTGGCTGTGTTACATTGACAGAGTGAGGCCAGTCTGCTCTTCCCAGGGCGTGTCACATTGACAGAGTGGGGTCAATCTGCTCTTCCCTGGGTGGGTAACATTGACAGAGTGTGGTCAGTCTGCTCTTCCCAGGGCGTGCCACATTGACAGAGTGGGGCCAGTCTGCTCTTTTATGGGTGTGTTACATTGACAGAGTGGGGTCAGTCAGCTCTTCCCTGGGTGTGTTACATTGACAGAGTGGGGTCAGTCTGTTCTCCCAGGGTTTGTTACATTGACAGAGTGGGGTCAGTCTGCTCTTCCCTTGCTATGTTACAATGACAGAGTGGGGTCAGTGTGCACTTCCCTGTCTGTGTTACATTGACAGAGAGGGGGTCAGTCTGTTCTTCCCAGGGTGTGTTACATTGACAGAGTGTGGTCAGTCTGCTCTTCTCAGGGCGTGTAACATTGACAGAGTGGGGTCAGTCTGCTCTTTTATGGGTGCGTTACATTGACAGAGTGGGGTCAGTCTGCTCTCCCCTGGGTGTGTTACATTGACAGAGTGTGGTCAGTCTGATCTTCCCTGGTTGTGTTACATTGACAGAGTGAGTTTAGTCTGCGCTTCCCTGGGTGTGTTACATTGTCAGAGTGGGGTTAGTCTGCTCTTCCCTGGGTGTGTCATATTGACAGAGTGAGGTCAGTCTGCTCTTCCCTGGTTTTGTAACATTGACAGAGTGGGGTCAGTCTTCTCTTCCCTGGGTGTGTTAAAATGACAATGTTGGGTCAGTCTGCTCTTCCCTGGGTGTGTTACATTGACAGATTGGGGTCAGTCTGCTCTTCCCTGAGGGTGTTACATTGACAGAGTGGCGTCAGTCTGTTCTTCCCTGGGAGTGTTACAGTGACAGGGTGGTGTCAGTCTGCTCTCCCCTGGGTGTTTACATTGACAGAGTGGGGTCAGTATGTTCTTCCCTTGGTGTGTTACATTGACAGAGTGGTATCTGTCTGCTCTTCCCTGGGTGTGTTACATTGACAGAGTGGGGTCAGTCTGTTCTCCCATTGTGTGTTACATTGACAGAGTGCGGTCAGTCTGCTCTTCCCTGGGTGTGTTACAATGACAGAGTGGTGTCAGTGTGCACATCACTGGGTGGGTTACATTGACAGAGTGGGGTAAGTCTGCAGTTCACTGTGTGAGTAATTTTGCAGAAGAGGACATTCTGCTCTTCTCTGGGTGGGTTACATTGAAAGAGTGAGGTCAGTCTGCTCTTCCCTGGGTTTGTTACATTGACAGAGTTTGGTCAGTCTGCTCTTCCCTGGGTGTGTTACATTGACAGATTGGGGTCAGTCTGCTCTTCCCCAAGTTTGTTACATTGACACAGTGGGGTCAGTCTGCTCTTCCCTGGGTGAGTTACATTGACAGAGTGGGGTCAATCTGCTCTTCCCTGGGTGTGTTTCATTGACAGTGTGGGGTCAGTTTGCTCTTCCCTGGGTGTGTTACATTGACAGAGTGGTGTCAGTCTGCTCTTCCCTGGGTGTGTTACATTGACAGAGTGAGGTTAGTCTGCCCTTCCCTAGCTGTGTTCCATTGACAGAGTGGCGTCAGTCTGTTCTCCCAGGGTTTGTTACATTGACAGATTGGGGTCAGTCTGTTCTTCCCTGGGTGTGTTACATTGACAGAGTGAGGTCAGTCTGCTCTTCCCTGGGAGGGTTACATTGACAGAGTGGGGTCAGTCTTCTCTTCCCTGGGTGTGTTACATTGACAGATTGGGGTCAGTCTGCTCTTCCCCAAATTGGTTACATTGACACAGTGGGGTCAGTCTATTTTTCCCTGGGTGTGTTACATTGACAGATTGGGGTCAGTCTGCTCTTCCCTGGCTGTGTGACATTGACAGAGTGAGGTCAGTCTGCTCTTTTATGGGTGGGTTACATTGACAGAGTGCGGTCAATCTGCTCTTCCCTGGGTGTGTTACATTGTCAGAGTGGGGTCAGTCTGCTCTTCCCTGGGAGGGTTACATTGACAGAGTGGGGTCAGTCTTCTCTTCCCTGGGTGTGTTACATTGACTGATTGGGGTCAGTCTGCTCTTCCCCAAGTGTGTTACATTGACACTGTGGGGTCATTCTGCTCTTCCCTTGGTGTGTTACAATGACAGAGTGGGGTCAGTGCGCACTTCCCTGGGTGTGTTACATTGAAGAGTGGGGGTCAGTCTGCTCTTCCCAGGGTGTGTTGCATTGACAGAGTGTGGTCAGTCTGCTCTTCCCAGGGCGTGTCACATTGACAGAGTGGGGTCAGTCTGCTCTTTTATGGGTGGGTTACATTGACAGAGTGGGGTCAGTCTGTTCTCCCATTGTGTGTTACATTGACAGAGTGGGGTCAGGCTGCTCTTCCCTGGGTGTGTTACAATGACAGAGTGGGGTTAGTGTGCACATCACTGGGTGGGTTACATTGACAGAGTGGGGTAAGTCTGCAGTTCACTGTGTGAGTAATTTTGCAGAAGAGGACATTCTGCTCTTCTCTGGGTTGGTTACATTGACAGAGTGAGGTCAGTCTGCTCTTCCCTGGGTTTGTTACATTGACAGAGTTTGGTCAGTCTGCTCTTCCCTGGGTGTGTTACATTGACAGAGTTTGGTAAGTGTGCTCTTCCCAGGGCGTGTCACATTGACAGAGTGGGGTCAGTCTGCTCTTTTATGGGTGTGTTACATTGACAGAGTGAGGTTAGTCTGCTCTTCCCTGGGTGTGTTACAGTGACAGGGTGGGTTCAGTCTGCTCTTCCCTGGGTGTGTTACATTGACAGAGTGAGGTCAGTCTGCTCTTCCCTGGGGGTGTTACATTGACAGAGTGGGGTCAGTCTGCTCTTCCCTGCGTGTATTACATTGACAGAGTGAGGTCAGTCTGCTCTTCCCTGGGTGTGTTACATTGACAGATTGGGGTCAGTCTGCTCTTCCCTGAGTGTGTTACATTGACAGAGTGGGGTCAGTCTGTTCTTCCTTGGGTGTGTGAAATTAACAGTGTTGGGTCAATCTGCTCTTCCCTGGGTGTGTTACATTGACAGAGTGGCGTCAGTCTGTTCTTCCCCGGGAGTTTTACAGTAACAGGGTGGTGTCAGTCTGCTGTCCCCTGGGTGTGTTACATTGACAGAGTGGGGTCAGTCTGCTCTTCCCTGGGTGTGTTAAATTGACAGAGTGGGGTCAGTCTGTTCTTCCCTTGGTGTGTTACATTGACAGAGTGGTATCTGTCTGCTCTTCCCTGGGTGTGTTACTTTGACAGAGTGGGGTCAGTCTGTTCTCCCATTGTGTGTTACATTGACAGAGTGGGGTCAGTCTGCTCTTCCCTGGGTGTGTTACAATGACAGAGTGGGGTCAATGTGCACTTCACTGGGTGGGTTACATTGACAGAGTGGGGAAGTCTGCTCTTCCCTGGGTGGGTTACATTGACAGAGTGAGGTCAGTCTGCTCTTCCCTGGGATTGTTACATTGACAGAGTTTGGTCAGTCTGCTCTTCCCTGGGTTTGTTACATTGACAGATTGGGGTCAGTCTTCTCTTTCCTGAGTGTGTTACATTGACAGAGTGGGGTCAGTCTGTTCTTCATTGGGTGTGTTAAATTGACAGTGTTGGGTCAGTCTGCTCTTCCATGGGTGTGTTACATTGACAGAGTGGCGTCAGTCTGTTCTGCCCTGCGAGTGTTACAGTGACAGGGTGGTGCCAGTCTGCTCTCCCCTGGGTGTGTTACATTGACAGAGTGGGGGTCAGTCTGCTTTTCCCAGTGTGTGTTACTTTGACAGAGTGTGGTCAGTCTGCTCTTCCCAGGACGTGTCACATTGACAGAGTGGGGTCAGCCTGCTCTTTTATGGGTGGGTTACATTGACAGAATGAATTCAGTCTGCTCTTCCCTGCGTGTGTTGCATTGACAGAGTGGGGTCAGTCTGATCTTCCCTGGTTGTGTTACATTGACAGAGTGAGTTCAGTCTGCCATTCCCTGGGTGTGTTCCATTGACAGAGAAGGGTCAGTCTGCTCTTCCCTGGGTGTGTTACATTGACAGAGTGAGGTCAGTCTGCTCTTCCCTGGGTTTGTTACATTGACAGAGTGGGGTCAGTCTTCTCTTCCCTGGGTGTGTTACATTGACAGATTGGGGTCAGTCTGCTCTTCCCTGAGTGTGTTACATTGACATGGTGGGGAAATTCTGTACTTCCTTGGGTGTGTTAAATTGACAGTGTTGGGTCAGTCTGCTCTTCCCTGGGTGTGTTACATTGACAGAGTGGCGTCAGTCTGTTCTTCCCTGGGAGTGTTACAGTGACAGGATGGTGTCAGTCTGCTCTCCCCTGGGTGTGTTACATTGACAGAGTGGGGTGTGTCTGCTCTTCCCTGGGTGTGTTAAATTGACAGAGTGGGGTCAGTCTGTTCTTCCCTTCGTGTGTTTCATTGACAGAGTGGTATCTGTCTGCTCTTCCCTGGGTGTGTTACTTTGACAGAAGGGTCAGTCAGTTCTCCCATTGTGTGTTACATTGACAGAGTGGGGTCAGTCTGCTCTTCCCTGGGTGTGTTACAAAGACAGAGTGGGGTCAATGTGCACTTCACTGGGTGGGTTACATTGACAGAGTGGGGTAAGTCTGCAGTTCACTGTGTGAGTAACTTTGCAGAAGAGGTCATTCTGCTCTTCTCTGGGTGTGTTACATTGACAGAGTGAGGTCAGTCTGCTCTTCCCTGGGTTTGTTACATTGACAGAGTTTGGTCAGTCTGCTCTTCCCTGGGTGTGTTACATTGACACAGTTGGGTCAGTGTGCTCTTCCCAGGGCGTGTCACATTGACAGAGTGGGGACACTCTGCTCTTTTATGGGTGGGTTACATTGACAGAGTGGGGTCAGTCTGCTCTTCCCTGGGTGTGTTACATTGACAGAGTCGGGTCAGTCTGATCTTCCCTGGTTGTGTTACATTGATAGACTGAGTTCAGTCTGCTCTTCCCTGGGTGTGTTACATTGACAGAGTGGGGTCAGTCTGCTCTTCCCTGGGAGGGTTACATTGACAGAGTGGGGTCAGTCTTCTCTTCCCTGGGTGTGTTACATTGACAGATTGGGGTCAGTCTGCTCTTCCCCAAGTTTGTTACATTGACACAGTGGGGTCAGTCTGTTCTTCCCTGTGTGTGTCACATTGACAGAGTGGGGTCAGTCTGCTCTTCCCTGGCTGTGTTACATTGACAGAGTGGGGTCAGTCTGCTCTTCCCTGGGTGTGTTACATTGACAGAGTAGGGTCAGTCTGCTCTTCCCTGGGTGTGTTACATTGACACAGTGGGGTCAGTCTGCTCTTCCCTGGGTGTGTTACATTGACAGAGTGGGGTCAATCTGCTCTTCCCTGGGTGGGTAACATTGACAGAGTGGGGTCAGTCTGCTCTTCCCTGGGTGTGTTTCATTGACAGAGTGGGGTCAGTTTGCTCTTCCCTGGGTGTGTTACATTGACAGAGTGGGGTCAGTCTGCGCTTCCCTGGGTGTGTTACATTGACAGAATGAGGTTAGTCTGCTCTTCCCAGGGCGTGTCACATTGACAGAGTGGGGTCAGTCTGCTCTTTTGTGGGTGGGTTACATTGACAGAGTGGTGTCAGTCTGCTCTTCCCTGGGTGTGTTACATTGGCAGAGTGAGGTCAGTCTGCTCTTCCCTGGGTTTGTTACATTGACACAGTGGGGTCAGTCTGCACTTCCCTGGGTGTGTTACATTGACAGAGTGGGGTCAGTCTGCTCTTCCCTGGGTGTGTTAAATTGACAGAGTGAGGTCAGTCTGCTCTTCCCTGGGTTTGTTACATTTACAGAGTGTGGTCAGTCTACTCTTCCCTGGGTGTGTTACATTGACAGAGTGGGGTAAGACTGCAGTTGACTGTGTGAGTAATTTTGCAGAAGCGGTTATTCTGCTCTTCTCTGGGTGGGTTACATTGACAGAGTGAGGTCAGTCTGCTCTTCCCTGGGTGTGTTACAGTGACAGGGTGGGTTCAGTCTGCTCCTCCCTGGGTGTGTTGCATTGAAAGAGTTGGGTAAGACTGCAGTTGACTGTGTGAGTAATTTTGCAGAAGCGGTCATTCTGCTCTTCTCTGGGTGGGTTACATTGACAGAGTGAGGTCAGTCTGCTCTTCCCTGGGTGTGTTACAGTGACAGAGTGAGTTCAGTCTGCTCTTCCCTGGGTGTGTTACATTGTCAGAGTGGGGTCAGTCTGTTCTTCCCTGGGAGTTTTACAGTGACAGGGTGGTGTCAGTCTGCTCTCCCCTGGGTGTGTTAAAGTGACAGAGTGGGGTCAGTCTGTTCTTCCCTGGGTGTGTTACATTGACAGAGTGGGGTCAGTCTGCTCTCCCCTGGGTGTGTTACATTGACAGAGTGGTATCTGTCTGCTCTACCCTGGGTGTGTTACAATGACAGAGTGGGGTCAGTGTGCACATCACTGGGTGGGTTACATTGACAGAGTGGGGTAAGTCTGCAGTTCACTGTGTGAGTAATTTTGCGGAAGAGGACATTCTGCTCTTCTCTGGGTGGGTTACATTGACAGAGTGAGGTCAGTCTGCTCTTCCCTGGGTTTGTTACATTGACAGAGTTTGGTCAGTCTGCTCTTCCCTGGGTGTGTTACATTGACAGAGTTGGGTCAGTGTGCTCTTCCCAGGGCGTGTCACATTGACAGAGTGGGGTCAGTCTGCTCTTTTATGGGTGTGTTACATTGACAGAGTGAGGTTAGTCTGCTCTTCCCAGGGCGTGTCACATTGACAGAGTGGGGTCAGTCTGCTCTTTTATGGGTGTGTTACATTGACAGAGTGGGGTCAGTCTGCTCTTCCCTGGGTGTGTTACATTGACAGAGTGGGGTCAGTCTGCTCTTCCCTGGGTGGTTTACATTGACAGAGTGAGGTCAGTCTGCTCTTCCCTGTGTTTGTTACATTGACAGATTGGGGTGAGTCTTCTCTTTCCTGAGTGTGTTACATTGACAGAGTGGGGTCAGTCTGTTCTTCCTTGGGTGTGTTAAATTGACAGTGTTGGGTCAGTCTGCTCTTCCCTGTGTGTGTTACATTGACAGAGTGGCGTCAGTCTGTCCTTCCCTGGGAGTTTTACAGTGACAGGGTGGTGTCAGTCTGCTCTCCCCTGGGTGTGTTACATTGACAGAGTGGGGTCAATCTGCTCTTCCCTGGGTGTCTTAAATTGACAGAGTGGGGTCAGTCTGTTCTTCCCTTGGTGTGTTACATTGACAGAGTGGTATCTGTCTGCTCTTCCCTGGGTGTGTTAAATTGACAGAGTGGGGTCAGTCTGTTCTCCCATTGTGTGTTACATTGACAGAGTGGGGTCAGTCTGCTATTCCCTGTGTGTGTTACAATGACAGAGTGGGGTCAATGTGCACTTCACTGGGTGGGTTACATTGACAGAGTGGGGAAGTCTGCAGTTCACTGTGTGAGTAACTTTGCAGAAGAGGTCATTCTGCTCTTCTCTGGGTGGGTTACATTGACAGAGTGAGGTCAGTCTGCTCTTCCCTGGGTTTGTTACATTGACAGAGTTGGGTCAGTGTGCTCTTCCCAGGGCGTGTCACATTGACAGAGTGGGGACAGTCTGCTCTTTTATGGGTGGGTTACATTGACAGAGTGGGGTCAGACTGCTCTTCCCTGAGTGTGTTACATTGACAGAGTGCGGTCAGTCTGATCTTCCCTGGTTGTGTTACATTGACAGAGTGAGTTCAGTCTGCTCTTCCCTGGGTGTGTTACATTGACAGAGTGGGGTCAGTCTGCTCTTCCCTGGGAGGGTTACATTGACAGAGTGGGGTCAGTCTTCTCTTCCCTGGGTGTGTTACATTGACAGATTGGGGTCCGTCTGCTCTTCCCCAAGTTTGTTACATTGACACAGTGGGGTCAGTCTGCTCTTCCCTGGCTAGAACATAGAACATAGAACAATACAGCACAGAACAGGCCCTTCGGCCCACGATGTTGTGCCGAACTTCTATCCTAGATTAAGCACCCATCCATGTACCTATCCAAATGCCGCTTAAAGGTCGCCAATGAATCTGACTCTACCACTCCCACGGGCAGCGCATTCCATGCCCCCACCACTCTCTGGGTGAAGAACCCACCCCTGACATCTCCCCTATACCTTCCACCCTTCACCTTAAATTTATGTCCCCTTGTAACACTCTGTTGTACCCGGGGAAAAAGTTTCTGACTGTCTACTCTATCTATTCCTCTGATCATCTTATAAACCTCTATCAAGTCACCCCTCATCCTTCGCCGTTCCAACGAGAAAAGGCCGAGAACTCTCAACCTATCCTCGTACGACCTACTCTCCATTCCAGGCAACATCCTGGTAAATCTTCTCTGCACCCTCTCCAAAGCTTCCACATCTTTCCTAAAGTGAGGCGACCAGAACTGCACACAGTACTCCAAATGTGGCCTTACCAAAGTCCTGTACAGCTGCAACATCACCTCACGACTCTTGAATTCAATCCCTCTGCTAATGAACGATAATACTCCATAGGCCTTCTTACAAACTCTATCCACCTGAGTGGCAACCTTCAAAGATCTATGTACATAGACCCCAAGATCCCTCTGTTCCTCCACCTGACCAAGAACCCTACCATTAACCCTGTATTCCGCATTCTTATTTGTTCTTCCAAAATGGACAACTTCACACTTGGCAGGGTTGAACTCCATCTGCCACTCCTCAGCCCAGCTCTGCATCATATCTAAGTCCCTCTGCAGCCGACAACAGCCCTCCTCACTGTCCACGACTCCACCTATCTTTGTATCATCTGCAAATTTACTGACCCACCCTTCGACTCCCTCATCTAAGTCATTAATAAAAATTACAAACAGCAGAGGACCCAGAACTGATCCCTGCGGAACTCCACTTGTAACTGGACTCCATGCTGAATATTTACCATCTACTACCACTCTCTGACTTCGACCGGTTAGCCAGTTTTCTATCCAATTGGCCAAATTTCCCTCTATCCCATGCCTCCTGACTTTCCGCATAAGCCTACCATGGGGAACCTTATCAAATGCCTTACTAAAATCCATGTACACTACATCCACTGCTCTACCCTCATCCACATGCTTGGTCACCTCCTCGAAGAATTCAATAAGACTTGTAAGGCAAGACCTACCCTTCACAAATCCGTGCTGGCTGTCCCTAATCAAGCAGTGCCGTTCCAGATACTCGTAAATCCTATCCCTCAGTACCCTTTCCATTACTTTGCCTACCACAGAAGTAAGACTAACTGGCCTGTAATTCCCGGGGTTATCCCTATTCCCTTTTTTGAACAGGGGCACAACATTCGCTACTCTCCAGTCCCCTGGTACCACCCCCGTTGCCAGTGAAGACGAGAAGATCATTGCCAACGGTACTGCAATTTCCTCTCTTGCTTCCCACATAATCCTAGGATATATCCCGTCAGGCCCGGGGGACTTGTCTATCCTCAAGTTGTTCAAAATGTCCAACACATCTTCCTTCCTAACAGATATCTCTTCTAGCTTATCAGTCCGTTTCACACTCTCCTCTTCAACAATACAGTCCCTCTCGTTCGTAAATACTGAAGAGAAGTACTTGTTCAAGACCTCTCCTATCTCTTCCGACTCAATACACAGTCTCCCACCACTGTCCTTGATCGGACCTACCCTCGTTCTCGTCATTCTCAGGTTTCTCACATACGCATAGAATGCCTTGGGGTAATCCTTGATCCTATCCGCCAGGGATTTTTCATGCCCTCTCTTAGCTCTCCTAATCCCTTTCTTCAGGTCCCTTCTGGCTATCCTGTATCCCTCCACTGCTCTGTCTGAACCTTGTTTCCTCAACCTTATGTAAGCCTCCTTCTTCCTCTTTACTAGACATTCAACCTCCCTCGTCAACCAAGGCTCCCTCACACGACCATTTCTTTCCTGCCTGATCGGTACATACATATCAAGGACACGTCGTATCTGCTCCTTGAAAAAGTCCCACATTTCCACCACATCCTTCCCTGACAGCCTATGCTCCCAACGTATGCTCCTCAAATCCTGTCTTACAGCATCGTAATTTCCCTTCCCCCAATTGTAAAAACTTCCTTGTTGTGTGCACCTATCTCTCTCCATAACCAAGGTGAAAGTCACAGAATTGTGGTCGCCATCACCAAAATGTTCACCCACTAACAAGCCCACCACTTGTCCCGGTTCGTTACCGAGTACCAAATCCAATATGGCCTCCCCTCTGGTTGGACAATCTACATACTGCGTTAGAAAAGCTTCCTGGACACACTGCACAAACACCGCCCCATCCAATCTACTTGATCTAAAGAGCTTCCAATCAATATTTGGGAAGTTGAAGTCGCCCATGACTACGACCCTGTGGCTTCTGCACCTTTCCAAAATCTGTTTCCCAATCTGTTTCTCCACATCTCTGCTGCTATTGGGGGGCCTATAATAAACACCCAACAAGGTGACTGCACCTTTCCTATTTCTGACTTCAGCCCATACTACCTCCAGAGGCAGATCTCCCTCAAACTTCCTTTCTGCAGCCGTTATACCATTTCTAATTAGCAATGCCACCCCCCCTCCTTTTTTACCACCCTCCCTAATCTTACTGAAACATCTGTACCCAGGAACCTCCAACAGCCATTCCTGTCCCTCATCTATCCATGTTTCCGTGATGGCTACAACATCGTAGTCCCAGGTACCGATCCATGCCTTAAGTTCACCCACCTTATTTCTGATACTCCTTGCATTGAAGTATACGCACTTGAGCCCATCTCTGTGTCCGTAAGTAGTCCCGGTCAGTGCTACCTTCTCCACAGCCTCCCTACAGTCTTGGACTTCCTGACACACAGCTAGCTTACTTGCTGGACTACAAGTCCGGATCCCATCCCCCTGCCAAATTAGTTTAAACCCCCCCGAAGAGTGCTAGCAAACCTACCCCCCAGGATATTGGTGCCCTTCTGGTTCAGGTGCAACCCGTCCTGTTTATACAGGTCCCACCTTCCCCAGAATGCAGTCCAATTGTCCAAATATCTGAAGCCCTCCCTCCTACACCATCCTTGCAGCCACGTGTTCAACTGCACTCTCTCCCTATTCTTTGCCTCTCTGTCACGTGGCACCGGCAACAACCCAGAGATGACGACTCTGTCTGTCCTAGCTTTTAGCTTCCAGCCTAACTCCTTGAGCTCTTGAATGACCTCCCCGCCCCTCTTCCTACCTATGTCGTTGGTGCCAATGTGTACCACGACTTCTGGCTGCACACCCTCCCCCTTAAGGATTCTGAAGACACGGTCCGAGACGTCTCTGACCCTAGCACCCGGGAGGCAACAAACCATCCGAGAGTCTCGCCCATGTCCACAGAACCGCCTGTCCGTCCCTCTAACTAGAGAGTCCCCTATAACTAGCGCTCTCTTCTTCTCCCCCTTTCCCTTCTGAATCTCAGAGCCACAGACCCCTTCACTGCAGCTTACACCTGCAAGGCTGTCCCCCCCAACAGTTTCCAAAGCTGCATACTTATTTTTTAGGGGAACGACTACAGGGGAACCCTGCACTGCCTGTTTCTTCCCCTTCCCACCTCTAACTGTTACCCAGCTACCTCTGTTTTCTGGCGTAACTATGTCCCTGTAGCTTCTATCGATCACCCTCTCAGCCTCTCGAATAATCCTCAGCTCATCCAGTTCCAGTTCCAGTTCCCTAACTCGTTCGGTGAGGATCAGGATCTGACTGCATTTCCTGCACACGAAGTCGGCAGGAGTATCGGTGGTCACCCCTACCTCAAACATCCTGCAGGAGGAACATTCCACCGCCTGTGCTGCCATGACTGTACACTGTCTCCAAAAACAAGAACACTGAGTCAATAACCTGTGGACTTTAAAGTTAGGTTAGAGGAGGCCCTACGAAAGTAGGACCTGGGGTTTAGAACACACCCACTCAAATACTAGTCACTTACCTTCCCGCCCAGCTATGCGCTCCAACCTCACTTCCGCTGCCCGCTACAGGTAAGTAATTTTGAAACAAACTGTCTTACCTTAGCTGTAGTCTCCCGGGTTCGTTTTTCCTCGGCCGCTGCTCCCACTCAAATGGCTGTGTTACATTGACAGAGTGGGGTCAGTCTGCTCTTCCCTGGGTGTGTTACATTGACAGTGTTGGGTCAGTCTGCTCTTCCCTGGGTGTGTTACATTGACAGAGTGGGGTCAGTCTGCTCTTCCCTGGGTGTGTTACATTGACAGAGTGGGGTCAGTCTGCTCTTTCCTGGGTGGGTAACATTGACAGATTGGGGTCAGTCTGTTCTTCCCTGGGTTTGTTACATTGACAGAGTGGGGTCAGTCTGCCCTTCCCTGGGTGTGTTACATTGACAGAGTGGGGATCAGTCTGCTCTTCCCTGGGTTTGTTACTTTGATAGGGTGGGGTCAGTGTGCAATTCCCTGGGTGTGTTACATTGACAGAGTGGGGTCAGTCTGCTCTTCCCTGGGTGTGTTACATTGACAGAGTGGGGTCAGTCTGCTCTTCCCTGGGTGTGTTATATTGACAGAGTCGGGTCAGTGTGCACTTCCCTGGGTGTGTTACATTGACAGATTGGGGTCAGTCTGCTCTTCCCTGGGTGTGTTACGTTGACAGAGTGGGGTCAGCCTGCTCTTCCCTGGGTGTGTTACAATGACAGAGTGGGGTCAGTCTGCACTTCCCTGGGTGTGTTACATTGACAGAGTGGGGTCAGTCTGCTCTTCCCTGTGTGTGTTACATTGACAGAGTGGTGTCAGTCTGCTCTTCCCTGGGTGTGTTATATTGACAGAGTCGGGTCAGTCTGCACTTCCCTGGGTGTGTTACATTGACAGAGTGGGGTCAGTCTGCTCTTCCCTGTGTGTGTTACATTGACAGAGTGGGGTCAGTCTGCTCTTCCCTGGGTGTGTTTCATTGACAGAGTGGTGTCAGTCTGCTCTTCCAAGAGTGTGTACATTGACAGAGTTGGGTCAGTCTGTTCTCCCAGGGTTTGTTACATTGACAGAGTGGGGTCAGTCTGTTCTTCCCTGGGTGTGTTACATTGACAGAGTGAGGTCAGTCTGCTCTTCCCAGGGCGTGTCACATTGACAGAGTGGGGCCAGTCTGCTCTTTTATGGGTGGGTTACATAGACAGAGTGGGGTAAGTCTGCTATTCCCTGGGTGTGTTACATTGACAGAGTGGGGTCAGTCTGTTCTTCCCTGGGTGTGTTACATTGACCGAGTGTGGTCAGTCTGCTCTTCCCTGGGTGTGTTACATTGACAGAGTGGGGTCAGTCTGCTCTTTTATGGGTGGGTTACATTGACAGAGTGAGTTCAGTCTGCTCTTCCCTGGGTGTGTTACATTGACAGAGTGGGGTCAGTCTGCTCTTCCCTGGGTGTGTTACATTGACAGAGTGAGGTCAGTCTGCTCTTCCCTGGGTTTGTTACATTGACAGATTGGGGTCAGTCTTCTCTTCGCTGGGTGTGTTACATTGACAGATTGGGGTCAGTCTGCTCTTCCCTGAGTGTGTTACATTGACAGAGTGGGGTCAGTCTGTTCTTCCTTGGGTGTGTTAAATTGACAGTGTTGGGTCAGTCTGCTCTTCCCTGGGTGTGTTACATTGACAGAGTGGGGTCAGTCTGCTCTTCCCTGAGTGTGTTACATTGACAGAGTGATGTCAGTCTGTTCTTCCTTGGGTGTGTTAAAATGACAGTGTTGGGTCAGTCTGCTCTTCCCTGGGTGTGTTACATTGACAGAGTGGCGTCAGTCTGTTCTTCCCTGGGAGTGTTACAGTGACAGGGTGGTGTCAGTCTGCCCTCCCCTGGGTGTGTTACATTGACAGAGTGGTATCTGTCTGCTCTTCCCTGGGTGTGTTACAATGACAGAGTGGGGTCAGTGTGCACATCACTGGGTGGGTTACATTGACAGAGTGGGTTCAGTCTGCTCTTTTATGGGTGTGTTACACTGACAGAGTGAGGTTAGTCTGCTCTTCCCAGTGCGTGTCACATTGACAGAGTGGGGTCAGTCTGCTCTTTTATGGGTGGGTTACATTGACAGAGTGGGGTCAGTCTGCTCTTCCCTGGGTGTGTAACATTGGCAGAGTGAGGTCAGTCTGCTCTTCCCTGGGTTTGTTACATTGACACAGTGGGGTCAGTCTGCTCTTCCCTGGGTGTGTTACATTGAGAGATTGGGGTTAGTCTACTCTTCCCCAAGTTTGTTACATTGACAGAGTGGGGGCAGTCTGCACTTCCCTGGGTGTGTTTCATTGACAGAGTGGGGTCAGTCTGCACTTCCCTGGGTGTGTTACATTGACAGAGTGGGGTAAGACTGCAGTTGACTGTGTGAGTAATTTTGCAGAAGCGGTCATTCTGCTCTTCTCTGGGTCGGTTACATTGACAGAGTGAGTTCAGTCTGCTCTTCCCTGGGTGTGTTACATTGACAGAGTGGGGTCAGTCTGCTCTTCCCTGGGTGTGTTACATTGACAGAGTGAGGTCAGTCTGCTCTTCCCTGGGTGTGTTACATTGACAGAGTGGGGTCAGTCTGCTCTTCCCTGGGTGGGTTACATTGACAGAGTGAGGTCAGTCTGCTCTTCCCTGGGTTTGTTACATTGACAGAGTGTCGTCAGTCTGTTCTTCCTTGGGTGTGTTAAATTGACAGTGTTGGGTCAATCTGCTCTTCCCTGGGTGTGTTACATTGACAGAGTGGCGTCAGTCTGTTCTTCCCTGGGAGTTTTACAGTAACAGGGTGGTGTCAGTCTGCTCTCCCCTGGGTGTGTTACATTGACAGTGTGGGGTCAGTCTGTTCTTCCCTTGGTGTGTTAAATTGACAGAGTGGTATCTGTCTGCTCTTCCCTGGGTGTGTTACTTTGACAGAGTGGGGTCAGTCTGTTCTCCCATTGTGTGTTACATTGACAGAGTGGGGTCAGTCTGCTCTTCCCTGGGTGTGTTACAATGACAGAGTGGGGTCAATGTGCACTTCACTGGGAGGGTTACATTGACAGAGTGGGGAAGTCTGCTCTTCCCTGGGTGGGTTACATTGACAGAGTGAGGTCAGTCTGCTCTTCCCTGGGTTTGTTACATTGACAGATTGGGGTCAGTCTTCTCTTTCCTGGGTGTGTTACATTGACAGATTGGGGTCAATCTGCTCTTCCCTGGGTGTGTTACATTGACAGAGTGGGGTCAGTCTGTTCTTCATTGGGTGTGTTAAATTGACAGTGTTGGGTCAGTCTGCTCTTCCCTGGGTGTGTTACATTGACAGAGTGGCGTCAGTCTGTTCTGCCCTGCGAGTGTTACAGTGACAGGGTGGTGCCAGTCTGCTCTCCCCTGGGTGTGTTACATTGACAGAGTGGGGGTCAGTCTGCTTTTCCCAGTGTGTGTTACTTTGACAGAGTGTGGTCAGTCTGCTCTTCCCAGGACGTGTCACATTGACAGAGTGGGGTCAGCCTGCTCTTTTATGGGTGGGTTACATTGACAGAATGAATTCAGTCTGCTCTTCCCTGCGTGTGTTGCATTGACAGAGTGGGGTCAGTCTGATCTTCCCTGGTTGTGTTACATTGACAGAGTGAGTTCAGTCTGCTCTTCCCTGGGTGTGTTCCATTGACAGAGAGGGGTCAGTCTGCTCTTCCCTGGGTGTGTTACATTGACAGAGTGAGGTCAGTCTGCTCTTCCCTGGGTTTGTTACATTGACAGAGTGGGGTCAGTCTTCTCTTCCCTGGGTGTGTTACATTGACAGATTGGGGTCAGTCTGCTCTTCCCTGAGTGTGTTACATTGACATGGTGGGGAAATTCTGTACTTCGTTGGGTGTGTTAAATTGACAGTGTTGGGTCAGTCTGCTCTTCCCTGGGTGTGTTACATTGACAGAGTGGCGTCAGTCTGTTCTTCCCTGGGAGTGTTACAGTGACAGGATGGTGTCAGTCTGCTCTCCCCTAGGTGTGTTAAATTGACAGAGTGGGGTCAGTCTGTTCTTCCCTTGGTGTGTTTCATTGACAGAGTGGTATCTGTCTGCTCTTCCCTGGGTGTGTTACTTTGACAGAAGGGTCAGTCTGTTCTCCCATTGTGTGTTACATTGACAGAGTGGGGTCAGTCTGCTCTTCCCTGGGTGTGTTACAAAGACAGAGTGGGGTCAATGTGCACTTCACTGGGTGGGTTACATTGACAGAGTGGGGTAAGTCTGCAGTTCACTGTGGGAGTAACTTTGCAGAAGAGGTCATTCTGCTCTTCTCTGGGTGTGTTACATTGACAAAGTGAGGTCAGTCTGCTCTTCCCTGGGTTTGTTACATTGACAGAGTTTGGTCAGTCTGCTCTTCCCTGGGTGTGTTACATTGACACAGTTGGGTCAGTGTGCTCTTCCCAGGGCGTGTCACATTGACAGAGTGGGGACACTCTGCTCTTTTATGGGTGGGTTACATTGACAGAGTGGGGTCAGTCTGCTCTTCCCTGGGTGTGTTACATTGACAGAGTCGGGTCAGTCTGATCTTCCCTGGTTGTGTTACATTGATAGACTGAGTTCAGTCTGCTCTTCCCTGGGTGTGTTACATTGACAGAGTGGGGTCAGTCTGCTCTTCCCTGGGAGGGTTACATTGACAGAGTGGGGTCAGTCTTCTCTTCCCTGGGTGTGTTACATTGACAGATTGGGGTCAGTCTGCTCTTCCCCAAGTTTGTTACATTGACACAGTGGGGTCAGTCTGTTCTTCCCTGTGTGTGTCACATTGACAGAGTGGGGTCAGTCTGCTCTTCCCTGGCTGTGTTACATTGACAGAGTGGGGTCAGTCTGCTCTTCCCTGGGTGTGTTACATTGACAGAGTGGGGTCAGTCTGCGCTTCCCTGGGTGTGTTACATTGACAGAATGAGGTTAGTCTGCTCTTCCCAGGGCGTGTCACATTGACAGAGTGGGGTCAGTCTGCTCTTTTGTGGGTGGGTTACATTGACAGAGTGGTGTCAGTCTGCTCTTCCCTGGGTGTGTTACATTGGCAGAGTGAGGTCAGTCTGCTCTTCCCTGGGTTTGTTACATTGACACAGTGGGGTCAGTCTGCACTTCCCTGGGTGTGTTACATTGACAGAGTGGGGTCAGTCTGCTCTTCCCTGGGTGTGTTAAATTGACAGAGTGTGGTCAGTCTACTCTTCCCTGGGTGTGTTACATTGACAGAGTGGGGTAAGACTGCAGTTGGCCTTGTGAGTAATTTTGCAGAAGCGGTTATTCTGCTCTTCTCTGGGTGGGTTACATTGACAGAGTGAGGTCAGTCTGCTCTTCCCTGGGTGTGTTACAGTGACAGGGTGGGTTCAGTCTGCTCCTCCCTGGGTGTGTTGCATTGACAGAGTTGGGTAAGACTGCAGTTGACTGTGTGAGTAATTTTGCAGAAGCGGTCATTCTGCTCTTCTCTGGGTGGGTTACATTGACAGAGTGAGGTCAGTCTGCTCTTCCCTGGGTGTGTTACAGTGACAGAGTGAGTTCAGTCTGCTCTTCCCTGGGTGTGTTACATTGACAGAGTGGGGTCAGTCTGCTCTTCCCTGGGTGTGTTACATTGACAGAGTGAGGTCAGTCTGCTCTTCCCTGGGTTTGTTACATTGACAGATTGGGTTCAGTCTTCTCTTCCCTGGGTGTGTTACATTGACAGATTGGGGTCAGTCTGCTCTTCCCTGAGTGTGTTACATTGACAGAGTGGGGTCAGTCTGTTCTTCCTTGGGAGTTTTACAGTGACAGGGTGGTGTCAGTCTGCTCTCCCCTGGGTGTGTTAAAGTGACAGAGTGGGGTCAGTCTGCTCTTCCCTGGGTGTGTTACATTGACAGAGTGGGGTCAGTCTGCTCTTCCCTGAGTGTGTTACATTGACAGAGTGATGTCAGTCTGTTCTTCCCTGGGAGTGTTACAGTGACAGGGTGGTGTCAGTCTGCTCTCCCCTGGGTGTGTTACATTGACAGAGTGGTATCTGTCTGCTCTACCCTGGGTGTGTTACAATGACAGAGTGGGGTCAGTGTGCACATCACTGGGTGGGTTACATTGACAGAGTGGGGTCAGTCTGCAGTTCACTGTGTGAGTAATTTTGCGGAAGAGGACATTCTGCTCTTCTCTGGGTGGGTTACATTGACAGAGTGAGGTCAGTCTGCTCTTCCCTGGGTTTGTTACATTGACAGAGTTTGGTCAGTCTGCTCTTCCCTGGGTGTGTTACATTGACAGAGTTGGGTCAGTGTGCTCTTCCCAGGGCGTGTCACATTCACAGAGTGGGGTCAGTCTGCTCTTTTATGGGTGTGTTACATTGACAGAGTGATGTTAGTCTGCTCTTCCCAGGGCGTGTCACATTGACAGAGTGGGGTCAGTCTGCTCTTTTATGGGTGGGTTACATTGACAGAGTGGGGTCAGTCTGCTCTTCCCTGGGTGTGTAACATTGGCAGAGTGAGGTCAGTCTGCTCTTCCCTGGGTTTGTTACATTGACACAGTGGGGTCAGTCTGCTCTTCCCTGGGTGTGTTACATTGAGAGATTGGGGTTAGTCTGCTCTTCCCCAAGTTTGTTACATTGACAGAGTGGGGTCAGTCTGCACTTCCCTGGGTGTGTTACATTGACAGAGTGAGGTCAGTCTGCTCTTCCCTGGGTGTGTTACATTGACAGAGTGGGGTCAGTCTGCTCTTCCTTGGGTGTGTTACATTGACAGAGTGAGGTCAGTCTGCTCTTCCCTAGGTGTGTTACATTGACAGAGTGGGGTCAGTCTGCTCTTCCCTGGGTGGGTCACATTGACAGAGTGAGGTCAGTCTGCTCTTCCCTGGGTTTGTTACATTGACAGATTGCGGTGAGTCTTCTCTTTCCTGAGTGTGTTACATTGACAGAGTGGGGTCAGTCTGTTCTTCCTTGGGTGTGTTAAATTGACAGTGTTGGGTCAGTCTGCTCTTCCCTGGGTGTGTTACATTGACAGAGTGGCGTCAGTCTGTCCTTCCCTGGGAGTTTTACAGTGACAGGGTGGTGTCAGTCTGCTCTCCCCTGGGTGTGTTACATTGACAGAGTGGGGTCAATCTGCTCTTCCCTGGGTGTGTTACATTGACAGAGTGGGGTCAGTCTGCTCTTCCCTGGGTGTGTTACATTGACAGAGTGGGGTCAGTCTGTTCTTCCCTTGGTGTGTTACATTGACAGAGTGGTATCTGTCTGCTCTTCCCTGGGTGTGTTAAATTGACAGAGTGGGGTCAGTCTGTTCTCCCATTGTGTGTTACATTGACAGAGTGGGGTCTGTCTGCTCTTCCCTGGGTGTGTTACAATGACAGAGTGGGGTCAATGTGCACTTCACTGGGTGGGTTACATTGACAGAGTGGGGAAGTCTGCAGTTCACTGTGTGAGGAACTTTGCAGAAGAGGTCATTCTGCTCTTCTCTGGGTGGGTTACATTGACAGAGTGAGGTCAGTCTGCTCTTCCCTGGGTTTGTTACATTGACAGAGTTGGGTCAGTGTGCTCGTCCCAGGGCGTGTCACATTGACAGAGTGGGGACAGTCTGCTCTTTTATGGGTGGGTTACATTGACAGAGTGGGGTCAGTCTGCTCTTCCCTGAGTGTGTTACATTGACAGAGTGGGGTCAGTCTGATCTTCCCTGGTTGTGTTACATTGACAGAGTGAGTTCAGTCTGCTCTTCCCTGGGTGTGTTACATTGACAGAGTGGGGTCAGTCTGCTCTTCCCTGGGAGGGTTACATTGACAGAGTGGGGTCAGTCTTCTCTTCCCTGGGTGTGTTACATTGACAGATTGGGGTCCGTCTGCTCTTCCCCAAGTTTGTTACATTGACACAGTGGGGTCAGTCTGCTCTTCCCTGGCTGTGTTACATTGACAGATTGGGGTCAGTCTGTTCTTCCCTGGGTGTGTTACATTGACAGTGTTGGGTCAGTCTGCTCTTCCCTGGGTGTGTTACATTGACAGAGTGGGGTCAGTCTGCTCTTCCCTGGGTGTGTTACATTGACAGAGTGGGGTCAGTCTGCTCTTTCCTGGGTGGGTAACATTGACAGATTGCGGTCAGTCTGTTCTTCCCTGGGTTTGTTACATTGACAGAGTGGGGTCAGTCTGCCCTTCCCTGGGTGTGTTACATTGACAGAGTGGGGATCAGTCTGCTCTTCCCTGGGTTTGTTACTTTGATAGGGTGGGGTCAGTGTGCACTTCCCTGGGTGTGTTACATTGACAGAGTGGGGTCAGTCTGCTCTTCCCTGGGTGTGTTACATTGACAGAGTGGGGTCAGTCTGCTCTTCCCTGGGTGTGTTATATTGACAGAGTCGGGTCAGTCTGCACTTCCCTGGGTGTGTTACATTGACAGAGTGGGGTCAGTCTGCTCTTCCCTGTGTGTGTTACATTGACAGAGTCGGGTCAGTGTGCACTTCCCTGGGTGTGTTACATTGACAGATTGGGGTCAGTCTGCTCTTCCCTGGGTGTGTTACGTTGACAGAGTGGGGTCAGCCTGCTCTTCCCTGGGTGTGTTACAATGACAGAGTGGGGTCAGTCTGCACTTCCCTGGGTGTGTTACATTGACAGAGTGGTGTCAGTCTGCTCTTCCCTGGGTGTGTTATATTGACAGATTCGGGTCAGTCTGCACTTCCCTGGGTGTGTTACATTGACAGAGTGGGGTCAGTCTGCTCTTCCCTGTGTGTGTTACATTGACAGAGTGGGGTCAGTCTGCTCTTCCCTGGGTGTGTTTCATTGACAGAGTGGTGTCAGTCTGCTCTTCCCTGAGTGTGTTACATTGACAGAGTTGGGTCAGTCTGTTCTCCCAGGGTTTGTTACATTGACAGAGTGGGGTCAGTCTGTTCTTCCCTGGGTGTGTTACATTGACAGAGTGAGGTCAGTCTGCTCTTCCCAGGGCGTGTCACATTGACAGAGTGGGGCCAGTCTGCTCTTTTATGGGTGGGTTACATTGACAGAGTCGGGTAAGTCTGCTATTCCCTGGGTGTGTTACATTGACAGAGTGGGGTCAGTCTGCTCTTCCCTGGGGGGGTTACATTGACAGAGTGTGGTCAGTCTGCTCTTCCCTGGGTGTGTTACATTGACAGAGTGGGGTCAGTCTGCTCTTTTATGGGTGGGTTACATTGACAGAGTGAGTTCAGTCTGCTCTTCCCTGGGTGTGTTACATTGACAGAGTGGGGTCAGTCTGCTCTTCCCTGGGTTTGTTACATTGACAGATTGGGGTCAGTCTTCTCTTCCCTGGGTGTGTTACATTGACAGATTGGGGTCAGTCTGCTCTTCCCTGAGTGTGTTACATTGACAGAGTGGGGTCAGTCTGTTCTTCCTTGGGTGTGTTAAATTGACAGTGTTGGGTCAGTCTGCTCTTCCCTGGGTGTGTTACATTGACAGAGTGGCGTCAGTCTGTTCTTCCCTGGGAGTTTTACAGTGACAGGGTGGTGTCAGTCTGCTCTCCCCTGGGTGTGTTAAAGTGACAGAGTGGGGTCAGTCAGCTCTTCCCTGGGTGTGTTACATTGACAGAGTGGGGTCAGTCTGCTCTTCCCTGAGTGTGTTACATTGACAGAGTGATGTCAGTCTGTTCTTCCTTGGGTGTGTTAAAATGACAGTGTTGGGTCAGTCTGCTCTTCCCTGGGTGTGTTACATTGACAGAGTGGCGTCAGTCTGTTCTTCCCTGGGAGTGTTACAGTGACAGGGTGGTGTCAGTCTGCCCTCCCCTGGGTGTGTTACATTGACAGAGTGGTATCTGTCTGCTCTTCCCTGGGTGTGTTATATTGACAGATTCGGGTCAGTCTGCACTTCCCTGGGTGTGTTACATTGACAGAGTGGGGTCAGTCTGCTCTTCCCTGTGTGTGTTACATTGACAGAGTGGGGTCAGTCTGCTCTTCCCTGGGTGTGTTTCATTGACAGAGTGGTGTCAGTCTGCTCTTCCCTGAGTGTGTTACATTGACAGAGTTGGGTCAGTCTGTTCTCCCAGGGTTTGTTACATTGACAGAGTGGGGTCAGTCTGTTCTTCCCTGGGTGTGTTACATTGACAGAGTGAGGTCAGTCTGCTCTTCCCAGGGCGTGTCACATTGACAGAGTGGGGCCAGTCTGCTCTTTTATGGGTGGGTTACATTGACAGAGTCGGGTAAGTCTGCTATTCCCTGGGTGTGTTACATTGACAGAGTGGGGTCAGTCTGCTCTTCCCTGGGGGGGTTACATTGACAGAGTGTGGTCAGTCTGCTCTTCCCTGGGTGTGTTACATTGACAGAGTGGGGTCAGTCTGCTCTTTTATGGGTGGGTTACATTGACAGAGTGAGTTCAGTCTGCTCTTCCCTGGGTGTGTTACATTGACAGAGTGGGGTCAGTCTGCTCTTCCCTGGGTTTGTTACATTGACAGATTGGGGTCAGTCTTCTCTTCCCTGGGTGTGTTACATTGACAGATTGGGGTCAGTCTGCTCTTCCCTGAGTGTGTTACATTGACAGAGTGGGGTCAGTCTGTTCTTCCTTGGGTGTGTTAAATTGACAGTGTTGGGTCAGTCTGCTCTTCCCTGGGTGTGTTACATTGACAGAGTGGCGTCAGTCTGTTCTTCCCTGGGAGTTTTACAGTGACAGGGTGGTGTCAGTCTGCTCTCCCCTGGGTGTGTTAAAGTGACAGAGTGGGGTCAGTCAGCTCTTCCCTGGGTGTGTTACATTGACAGAGTGGGGTCAGTCTGCTCTTCCCTGAGTGTGTTACATTGACAGAGTGATGTCAGTCTGTTCTTCCTTGGGTGTGTTAAAATGACAGTGTTGGGTCAGTCTGCTCTTCCCTGGGTGTGTTACATTGACAGAGTGGCGTCAGTCTGTTCTTCCCTGGGAGTGTTACAGTGACAGGGTGGTGTCAGTCTGCCCTCCCCTGGGTGTGTTACATTGACAGAGTGGTATCTGTCTGCTCTTCCCTGGGTGTGTTACAATGACAGAGTGGGGTCAGTGTGCACATCACTGGGTGGGTTACATTGACAGAGTGGGGTCAGTCTGCTCTTTTATGGGTGTGTTACACTGACAGAGTGAGGTTAGTCGGCTCTTCCCAGGGCGTATCACATTGACAGAGTGGGGTCAGTCTGCTCTTTTATGGGTGGGTTACATTGACAGAGTGGGGTCAGTCTGCTCTTCCCTGGGTGTGTAACATTGGCAGAGTGAGGTCAGTCTGCTCTTCCCTGGGTTTGTTACATTGACACAGTGGGGTCAGTCTGCTCTTCCCTGGGTGTGTTACATTGAGAGATTGGGGTTAGTCTACTCTTCCCCAAGTTTGTTACATTGACAGAGTGGGGTCAGTCTGCACTTCCCTGGGTGTGTTTCATTGACAGAGTGGGGTCAGTCTGCACTTCCCTGGGTGTGTTACATTGACAGAGTGGGGTAAGACTGCAGTTGACTGTGTGAGTAATTTTGCAGAAGCGGTCATTCTGCTCTTCTCTGGGTCGGTTACATTGACAGAGTGAGTTCAGTCTGCTCTTCCCTGGGTGTTTTACATTGACAGAGTGGGGTCAATCTGCTCTTCCCTGGGTGTGTTACATTGACAGAGTGAGGTCAGTCTGCTCTTCCCTGGGTGTGTTACATTGACAGAGTGGGGTCAGTCTGCTCTTCCCTGGGTGGGTTACATTTACAGAGTGAGGTCAGTCTGCTCTTCCCTGGGTTTGTTACATTGACAGAGTGTCGTCAGTCTGTTCTTCCTTGGGTGTGTTAAATTGACAGTGTTGGGTCAGTCTGCTCTTCCCTGGGTGTGTTACATTGACAGAGTGGCGTCAGTCTGTCCTTCCCTGGGAATTTTACAGTGACAGGGTGGTGTCAGTCTGCTCTCCCCTGGGTGTGTTACATTGACAGAGTGGGGTCAGTCTGCTCTTCCCTGGGTGTCTTAAATTGACAGAGTGGGGTCAGTCTGTTCTTCCCTTGGTGTGTTACATTGACAGAGTGGTATCTGTCTGCTCTTCCCTGGGTGTGTTACAATGACAGAGTGGGGTCAATGTGCAATTCACTGGGTGGGTTACATTGACAGAGTGGGGAAGTCTGCAGTTCACTGTGTGAGTAACTTTGCAGAAGAGGTCATTCTGCTCTTCTGTGGGTGGGTTACATTGACAGAGTGAGGTCAGTCTGCTCTTCCCTGGGTTTGTTACATTGACAGAGTTGGGTCAGTGTGCTCTTCCCAGGGCGTGTCACATTGACAGAGTGGGGACAGTCTGCTCTTTTATGGGTGGGTTACATTGACAGAGTGGGGTCAGTCTGCTCTTCCCTGAGTGTGTTACATTGACAGAGTGGGGTCAGTCTGATCTTCCCTGGTTGTGTTACATTGACAGAGTGAGTTCAGTCTGCTCTTCCCTGGGTATGTTACATTGACAGAGTGGGGTCAGTCTGCTCTTCCCCGGGAGGGTTACATTGACAGAGTGGGGTGAGTCTTCTCTTCCCTGGGTGTGTTACATTGACAGATTGGGGTCGGTCTGCTCTTCCCCAAGTTTGTTACATTGACACAGTGGGGTCAGTCTGCTCTTCCCTGGCTGTGTTACATTGACAGAGTGGGGTCAGTCTGCTCTTCCCTGGGTGTGTTACATTGACAGTGTGGGGTCAGTCTGCTCTTCCCTGGGTGTGTTACATTGACAGAGTGGGGTCAGTCTGCTCTTCCCTGGGTGTGTTACATTGACAGAGTGGGGTCAGTCTGCTCTTTCCTGGGTGGGTTACATTGACAGATTGGGGTCAGTCTGTTCTTCCCTGGGTTTGTTACATTGACAGAGTGGGGTCAGTCTGCCCTTCCCTGGGTGTGTTACATTGACAGAGTGGGGGTCAGTCTGCTCTTCCCTGGGTTTGTTACTTTGATAGGGTGGGGTCAGTGTGCACTTCCCTGGGTGTGTTACATTGACAGAGTGGGGTCAGTCTGCTCTTCCCTGGGTGTGTTACATTGACAGAGTGGGGTCAGCCTGCTCTTCCCTGTGTGTGTTACATTGACAGATTGGGGTCAGTCTGCACTTCCCTGGGTCTGTTACATTGACAGAGTGGGGTCAGTCTGCTTTTCCCTGTGTGTGTTACATTGACATAGTCGGGTCAGTGTGCACTTCCCTGGGTGTGTTACATTGACAGAGTGGGGTCAGTCTGCTCTTCCCTGGGTGTGTCACGTTGACAGAGTGGGGTCAGCCTGCTCTTCCCTGGGTGTGTTACAATGACAGAGTGGGGTCAGTCTGCACTTCCCTGGGTGTGTTACATTGACAGAGTGGGGTCAGTCTGCACTTCCCTGGGTGTGTTACATTGACAGAGTGGGGTCAGTCTGCTCTTCCCTGTGTGTGTTACATTGACAGAGTGGGGTCAGTCTGCTCTTCCCTGGGTGTGTTATATTGACAGAATCGGGTCAGTCTGCACTTCCCTGGGTGTGTTACATTGACAGAGTGGGGTCAGTCTGCTCTTCCCTGGGTGTGTTACATCGACAGAGTGGGGTCAGTCTGCCCTTCCCTGGGTGTGTTGCATTGACAGAGTGGGGGTCAGTCTGCTCTTCCCTGGGTTTGTTACTTTGACAGAGTGGGGTCAGTCTTCTCTTCCCTGGGTGTGTTACATTGACAGATTGGGGTCAGTGTGCACTTCCCTGGGAGTGTTACAGTGACAGAGTTGGGTCAGTCTGCTCTTCAGTGCATGGGTCAGGTGACGGTTTACCTCTTTCATTTGGGCGGATGTCAAGGAGCATCTTAAACCGGAGAGGGATCGGGGGGGGGAATTGGAGCTGTTTAGAGAGGGAGTACAGAAGGTAAGACAGCTCCGCTGAAAGCACGGTAGTTAATGCTGCCCCGATTAAAATATTGAAGATGGCAGAGGGGCAGATGAGTTGAGACAGGGTGGGAGCTGGGAGATATTGATGATGTGGAAGGACAGTGTGTGTATCTGATCACATTCTGTCAGTCTGACTAATAGCAGTCATTCCTGACACTGGATTCACTGAGGGGTGAAGGCTATGTGAACAGAGTAGACTGTCCCTGTTATTCTGTTCCTGACTCTCCAGCTCCCACTCTGTTAGTGACCTCTCAGTCTCCCGGGAAATGGGCTGTTTCCCAATTGTGCCGGATTCCTGGCCTTTATCCTTGACCGAGCTGAGAGTTGATGGTCTGAGGAATATCATTCCCAAATGACTCCTGTCCAAGATAATACCGATTAATGTGTCTGTGTATCCTCCAGTAATCTGTAAACATCATTGCTCAGGGCTGGAGGGACATGGATTGATGACATTGAGGATGTTATGAACCAGACCAAACTCCTCTGCCTTAAGGAAATGGTCTCGAACCCTTTTCCTGATTTCCTGAAGGGAAGTCTAAGGCGTTACAATGTGATTGGTCAAACTGCCAGGCTTGGATCAAAACACACTTTACTCCACACTATCGTTGGGACACAAACATAAGGAAGAAAGATTGGACAAACCGAACTCGATTGGAAACCTGAACCAAATGAACATTATTTAACTATAACCAGCAACTGTTCGGATATCGTAACATTCCATAAACCACACAATTCTGGTCTTTCTGCTATCGGGAGAATGGGGTGAAACTTGTAAAGATTCAGAAAAGATTTACAAGGATGTTTGCAGAGTCAGGATTTCTGATTGTTTTGTGGCTGGAGTTTATTTTATCCTTGTGTAGATTTGACACATTAACCCTCCCTCCCCACCACTACAGAAGCTGTTGGAACTGTTCAGTGTTTCCAGTGGCTTCTGTAATTATTTCAGGTTCCTGACTGGAGCAGTCTCTCACTTTTCGAACAAAACAAACCCATCCTTGTGCTGCAACCAATATTTCAATAAGAAATGGGAAGCAGCAGAGGGGAAAGCTTCTGAGATGCCGAGCAATGCTGCCCGGTTCCACACTGCAATTCACAGGAACCATCACCAGGAAAAGCAAGGAGCAATCTGACAGATCCGGTTTACCACAGAATGAAAGATTTATTTCCTCGATTTATCCCAGTGCCTTACCTTTAAAAGGCTGTTTACAAACCACAACACTGCAATGGCTGGGAATCGGACCCAGGTCAACTGCTTGGAAGACAGCTCTGCTCCCCACTATCCCACCATCACCCTGCTCCCAGCTCCCTCCCCATTCCCAAACACACTTAACAAGGCCGTGATCATCACCAACTGGATTGGGGCTGAAATCCAAACATACACATCCTCTGTATCTAACCCAGTGATGGAGCTCTCCTGATTGAGTTTGATGTGAACAGGATGGGGGAAGTGGGGGATTTAATCAGTACCTAACGCCGAGCTCAAAATGGCCTGGGAATTTGAAATGCTGCAGTGTAGAGGGAGATTTACTCTGTATCTGACCCCATTCTCTACCTGCCCTGGGGATTTAAATGGGGACAGTTTAATGGGAGCTTTATTTTGTCTGGAACCCTGTGCTCCCTCTGCCCTGGGAGTGTTTGCTGGGATCACTGTCTAACCTCTGTGATATGGATCCTATGAAGATTGATGGGAGACAGTGTAAATGGAATTGTCAGGATCCAATTCCTTCACGTGGATGAGAGAAGGTGGGAAAAAATGATACCAGTGGGACTGAAGGGTCAGTAGCAGAATGAAGACCCCATTGGCTCAGAGACTGGAGACAGGATAGAGGGGAATGAGGGTTTCAGACTGGAGCGAGCTACAGGCACATACAAGTTGGGAACTGTTTTCAGTAAAAGGCAATTGATCCCAGGTCACTGCAGAGTGTAAGAATCTGATGCCTTTCCCTCACTATCCCCCTCCAATCCCTGGGAAGATCTGCTCCCACACCATGTTCCATCCCAACTGCTGACTGTGTTACATACATTAATACATTGGAGCTGGGCAGAGGTGCTTTTAACCCTGGGATCTTGCTGTGTAACTTGCCTCCAAAATGCTCTTGCTCCCCCTTTCAACTAATCTTTTCCCTCTTTTATCCCGAGGAACCTTTGTTTGGAAAGCTGCAACGTGAAGATCCAAAATGTTCGAGTCCAGGAAAGAACAACCTCCAGAGGGGGAGCACTGGCCTGAGGCCTGAGGCCTGGTCGACAGGCTGCACCCCGTGGGGGCCCACAGTGAGTTGTGTGTTTATTTACCCCGAGGTTTAATCTCCTCTGGGGGACCCTGGGTTTTAGGGGCCTCTGGGTAACTGGCTCCTGTCAGATTGTGGCCCTGTCATTTTTAAAACAGGTTTAAAGCCTGGGGTTAAAGTTTGTCAATCCCCAGGATCTGAGAGGTAGGACTCTCTTAGGGTGGAATTAAAACCCAAATGCTGTGACCCTCTCTAAAGACTCCCTCTCACACCCTTCTCTCTCACCCTTCTCTCTCTCACACCCCTCTCTCTCACCCTCCCTCTCTCATCCCGTCCCTCTTCCCCCTCCCACTCTCATCCCTCCTCTCTCACACTCTCCCTATCTCACCCCTCTCTCACAGCCCCTCCTGCTCTCACCCACGCTCTCTTGCACCCCCTATCTCTCTCACCCCCTTCTCTCTCACTGCCTCTCTCTCACACACCCCCTTTCTCTCTCACCTTGTTATCTCTCTCTCCCTCACTCTCTCTCACCCCCTCTCTCTCCACCCTGCTCTCTCACTCTCACCCCTCCCTCTGTCATCCCTCACCCTCTCTCCCCTTTACACCCTCTCTCTCCCCCGCCCTCTCTCATCCCCTCATGTCTCTCGCTCCCTTTTTCTCTCTCTCATTCCCCTTCCCTCTCGCACTCTGTCTCACACTCCCACTCTCTTTCTCTCTCGCACCCTCTTTCTCTTGTTCACCCCATTTCTCCATCTCTTTTGACCCCTTTCTTCCTCCCTCCTTCTTGCTCCCGCTCTGTCTCTCTCTAGCGCCCACTCTCTCATCCCATCTCCCTCACACCCCTCTAACTGTCTCATCTGTTCACTCGCTCTCTCTCTCTGTCTCTCTCTCTCTCTCTCAACCCATCATTCACTGTCTATCTCACCCTCTCTCTCACCTCTTTAACTCTCTCTCTCTCGCGTCCCATCTCTCTCATCCCTCTTTATCTTGCTGTCCCCCTTTCTCTCTCACCCTTTCTCTATCTCTCCTCCTTTCTCTCAATCCCTCTCTCTCACCCCCTCTCTCTCCCACTCTCTCTCCCACCTCCTCTCTCTCACCCCCTCACATTCACTCTTTCTCTGACCTTCTCTCTCTCTTTCTCTTCCCCCTCTCTCTTTCTCCCCCTCTCTCCTTTTCTCAGACCTCTCTCCCATTCTCACCCCTCTCTCCCTCACCTCTTTTTCTCTTACCCCCTCTCTCTCAACCCCTCTCTCTCACCCTCTCTCTCTCACCCCCGCATCCCCCTCTCTCCCCCCTCTATCCCCCCTCTCTCCCCCGCTCTCTCACCCCCTCTCTCCCCCTCTCCTCCATCTCTCCCCCTCTCTGCCATCTCTCTACCCCCTCTCTGTGCCCTCTCTCTGCCCCCAATCCCACCCCCTCTCCCTCTCCCCCTCCCTCCTCCTCCCTCGCCCCCTCTCTCTCATCCTCTCTCCCCTCCTCTCTCGCCCCTCTGTCTCGCACCCCTCTCTCACCCCCCCTCTCTCTCTCACATTCTCTCTCTCTGTCTCACTCTTCTGCTCGCTCTCTTCCTCTTGCGGTCTCTCTCTCACTCTCTCACCCTCTTCTCACGTTCTCTCTCTCTCCCTGCCTCTCTCCCTCTCTCTTGCCTCCCGCTCTCTCTTATCTCACGGTCTCTCTCGTTCGCTCTCTCGCTCGTGCTCTCTCTCTCTCTGTCGCTCATGCTCTCTCTGTCTGTCACTCTCACTCTTGCTCTATCTCTCTCTGTCTGTCGCTCTCTCTCTCTCCATCTCTCTCTCTCAGTCCTCCCCCTCACCTCCTTTCTCTTGCAACCCATCTTTCTCAACCCCTCTCTCTCCCGTCTCTCTCTAACCCTCTCTCTCTCTCTCACCCCCTCTTTCCCCAGTCTCTCTCTTAACCTCTCTCTCTCAAAACCTCTCTCACCCCCTCTCTCTCAACCTCTCTCTCCCCCCTCTCAACCCCCCTCTCTCAATTGCTCTCTCACCCCTCTCATTCTCACCCTCTCTCTCTTCCCCTCTCTCCCACCCTCTCTCTCTCACTCCCGTCGCTCTCTCTCTCAAGCCCCCCCTCTCTCTCTCTCACATCTATCTCCCTCTCACACCCCTCTCTCTCTCCCCTCTCTCTCCATCACCCCTCTCTCTCCCACCCCAATCTCTTTCACATCCCCCTCTCTCTCACACACACACTCTCTCACACACCCTCGCTCTCTCACCCCCTCCCTCTCTCCCACCATCTCTCTGCCTCTTTCTCATCCCCTCTCTCTCCTTCTCGCTCCCTCTCTCTCACCTACTCTCTCTCTCCCACCTCCTCTCTGTCACTCACTCCCACCTCTCCCTCTCACCGCCCTCTCCCCCTCTCTCTCTCCCCCTCTATCTCACCTCCCCTCTCTCACCCCTCTCTCTCGCACCCCTCTCTCCCCCCCTTCTCTCTCACATTCTCTCTCTCTGTCTCACTCGTCTGCTTGCTCTCTTCCTCTTGCGGTCTCTCCCTCACTTTCTC
Organism: Chiloscyllium punctatum; assembly: GCF_047496795.1. Taxonomy (NCBI): domain Eukaryota; kingdom Metazoa; phylum Chordata; class Chondrichthyes; order Orectolobiformes; family Hemiscylliidae; genus Chiloscyllium; species Chiloscyllium punctatum. The sequence continues at coordinate 42,459,305 of NC_092788.1, forward strand.
ACCCGCTTCTCACGCTCTCTCTCTCTCCCTGCCTCTATCCCACTCTCTTGCCTCCCGCTCTCTCTTATCTCACGGTCTCTCTCGTTCGCTCTCTCTCACTCGTGCTCTCTCTCTGTCGCTCATGCTCTCTCTGTCTGTCACTCTCACTCTCTCTCTCCCTCTCTCTCAGTCCACCCTATCTCTCTCACCTCTTCGCTCTCACTCTTGCTCTATCGTTCTCTCTGTCTGTCACTCTCTCACCCCTCACTCTCACTCCCTCTCTCTCTCAGCCCCACTCACCACCCCTTCTCTCGACAACACTAAATCTCCCATCCCCTCACTCTCTCACCCCCCTCCGTCTCTCACCCCCCTCTCTCTCAATCCCTCGCTCTCTCTCACATCCAACTCTCTCTCACCCCTCTCTCTCAACCCCCCTCTCTCTCCCCTCTCTCTTCCTCACCCCTCTCTCCCACCCCATTCTCTTTCACAACCCCCCTCTCTCTCACACACTCTCACACACCCTCGCACTCTCACCCCCTCCCTCTCTCCCACCATCTCTCGGCCTCGTTCCCATCCCCTTTCTCTCCTTCTCACTCCCTCTCTCTCTCCCACCCCCTCTCTCAACCCCCCTCACTCTCTCATTCCCTCAGTCTCTCACCCCCTCTCTCTCAACCCTTTGCTCTCTAAACCCCTCTTCTCTCACCCCCCTCTCTCTCACTCCCCCTCTCTCTCTCCCACCCCCTCTCTCAACCCCCCACACTCTCTCATTCCCTCAGTCTCTCACCCCCTCTCTCTCAACCCCTTGCTCTCTAAACCCCCCTTTTCTCACCCCCCCTCTCTCTCACTCCCCCTCTCTCTCCCACCCCCTCTCTCAACCCCCCCTCACTCTCTCATTCCCTCAGTCTCTCACCCCCTCTCTCTCAACCCCTTGCTCTCTAAACCCCCCACTCTCACCCCCCTCTCTCTCACTCCCCCTCTCTCTCACCACCCCCTCTCTCAACCCCCCACACTCTCTCATTCCCTCAGTCTCTCACCCCCGCTCTCTCAACCCCTTGCTCTCTAAACCCCCCCACTCTCACCCCCCTCTCTCTCACTCCCCCTCTCTCTCACCACCCCCTCTCTCAACCCCCCACACTCTCTCATTCCCTCAGTCTCTCACCCCCTCTCTCTCAACCCCTTGCTCTCTAACCCCCCCTCCCTCTCCATCTCCCTCTGTCTCTCACACCCCCTCTCTCTCCATCCCATCTCATTCTCTCACACCCCACTCTCTCTCACACACCCTCTCTCTCTCACCCCCACTCCCTCACCCCCTCTGTCTCACCCATCTCTCTCCCCCCTCCCGCTCTCTCCACTCTCTCGCTCCCCCCTCTCTCGCCCTCCCCTCTCTCTCACCCTTCCCTCTCTCTCGCCCTCCCCACTCTCTCTCCCTCCCCTCTCTCGCCCTCCCCTCTTTCGCCCTCCCCTCTCACTCGCCCATCCCTCACTGGCTCTCCCCTCTCTCTCCCTGCAACCTCTCTCTCTCCCTCCCCTCACTGGCCCTCCCATCTCTCTCCGTCCCCCTCACTCTCCTTCCCCTCTCTTGCCCTCCCCTCCCTCTCACTCTCCCTCCCCTCTCAATCTCCCTCCCCTCTTACTCTCCCTCCCCCTCCACCCACCCAGCCTCCACTCTCTCTCCCACCCGCTCTCTCCCACGCTCTCTCCCCTCTTCTCTCTACCCCCTCCCCCTCTCACCTGTCTCACGCCCTCCACTCCCCCTCCTCTCTCTCCTCCCTCCTCTCTCTTCCTTCCTCTCTGACCCTCCTCTCTCCCCTCCTCTCTTTCCTCCTCTCTCCCCCTCCTCTCTCCCCTACTCTTTCTCCTCATTGCTCTCCTTCTCTATCTCTCCCTTATCCTCTCTCCCCTCCTCTCTCTTCGCACCTCTCTCTTCCCTCCTCTCGCCTCCTCTCTCTCCCACTCTCTCTCTCTCTTGCTCTCTCTCTCTCACTCTCTCTCCCCTCTCTCTCTGCACTCTCTCCCCTCTCTCTCCTTCCCCTCTTTCTCTCCCCGAACTTTCTCTCCCCCCACTCTCTCTCTCTGCCCACTCTCTGTGCCTCATCTCTCTGTCCTCTCCCTACCGTCCCCCCGTCCCCCTCTGTCCCCCACTCTCTGCATCCCCCATTCTCTGTCCCCCTCTCTCTGACCCCTTCTCTCTTCCCCACTCTGTACCCCTCTCTCTGCCCCCGACTCTCTGTCCCCCTCTATCTCCCCCACTCTCTGTGCCCCTGCTCTGTAGACCTCTCTCTGTCCCCCCCTCTCGCTCTGTCCCCCTCTCGCTCTGTCCCCCTCTCGCTCTGTCCCCCTCTCTCTGTCCCCCTCTCTCTGTCCCCCTCTCTCTGTCCCCCTCTCTCTGTCCCCCTCTCTCTGTCCCCCTCTCTCTGTGCCCCTCTCTCTCCCACCCGCCTCACTATCCCCCCTCTTTGTCCTCCTCTCTCTCTGTTCCCCTCTCTCTCAGTCCGGCTCTCTCTGTTCCCCCTATCTCTGTCGCCCTCTCTCTCCCACCGCCTCTCTCAGACCCCCTCTCCCTCCCACCACATCTCTCTCTGTCCCCCTCTCTCTGTCTCCCCCTCTCTCTGTCCACCCTGTCTCTGTCCCACCTCTCTCTGTCCACTCTCTCTGTCCCCCTCTCTCTGTCCCCTCCACCTCTACCCCGCACTCTGCCCCCCTCTCAGTCGCCCTCTCTCTGCACCGTCTCTCTCTGCCCCCAGTCTGACCCCCCTCTCTCTCTCTGTCCCTCACTCTCTCCATCTCCCTACTCTTTGTCCCCCACTCTCTGTCCCCCTCTCTCTGACCCCCTCTATCTCCCCCACTCTCTGTGCCCCTCTCTCTATCGCCCTCTCTCTGCCCCCTCCCCTTCCACCCGCCTCTCTCTCTCCCCCCTTTCTCTCTCCCCCCTCTGTGTCCCCCCTCTGTCCCCCCCTCTGTCCCCCCTCTCTGCCCCCTCAATCTCCCCCTCCCTCTAACCCCCTCTACCTCCCCCTCTTTTTGTCCTCCTCTATCTTCCCCACTCTCAGTACCCCCCTCTCTCTACCCCTCCCTCTGATCCCCTCTACCTCGCCCTCTTTTTGTCCCCCTCTATCTCCCCCACTCTCAGTACCCCACTATCTGTCCCCCTCCCTCTGACCATCTCTACCTCCCCCTCTTTTTCCCCCTCTTTTTGTCCCCCTCTATCTCCCCGACTCTCAGTACCCCCCTCTCTGTCCCACTCTCTGTCCCCCTCTCCGTGCCCCCCTCTCTGTGCCCCCCTCTCTGTGCCCCCCTCTCCGTGCACCCCTCTCCGTGCACCCCTCTCCGTGCCCCCCTCTCTGTCCCCCTCTCTCTGTCCCCCTCTCTCTCTGTCCCCCTCTCTCTTCCACCCGCCTCGCTATCCCCCCTCTTTGTCCCCCCCCACCCCGTCCCCCTCTCTCTCAGTTCGGCTCTCTCATACCCCTTCTCTCACCCACCGCAACTCTCTCTGTCCCCCTCTCTCTGTCCCCCTCTCTCTGTCCCCCCTCTCTCTGTCCACCCTCTCTCTGTCTCCTCTCTCTGTCCCCCTCTCTCTGTCCCTCTCTCTCTGTCCCCCCTCTCCCTGTCCCCCCTGTCTCTGTCCCCCCTCTCTGTCCTCCTCTCTCTGTCCCCTCTTTCTCTCCCCTGCTCTCTGCGCCCCTCTCTTTCGCCCTCTCTCTGCTCCGTCTCTCCCTGTCCCCCTCTCTGACCCCCTCTCTCTCTCTCTCTCTCTCTGTCCCACACTCTCTCCATCTCCCCACTGTCTGTCTCCCCCTCTCTCTGACCCCATCTATCTCCCCCACTCTCGGTGCCTCTCTCTGTCGCCCTCTCTCTGCCCCTCTCTCCCTTCTACCTGCCTCTCTCTGTTCTCCTCTCTCTCTGTCCTCCTCTCTCTCTGTCCTCCTCTCTCTCTGACCTCCTCTCTCTGTCCTTCTCTCTCTGTCCACATCTCGCTCTGTCCCTCTCTCTCTCTGTTCCCCTCTCTCTCTGTCCCCACCTCTCTCCGTCCCCCCAACTCTCCGTCCCCCCCACTCTCTGTCCCCCTCTCTCTGTCGCCCTCTCTCTGCCCCCATCTCTCTGATTCCCTCTCTCTCCCCCACTCTGTACTCCTCTCTCTGTCCCTCACTCTCTGTCCCCTCTTTTTGTCCCCCTCTATATCTCCGTCTCTCTGTCCCCCTCTCTGACCCTCTCTTTCTGCCCCCTCACTCTGTCCCCTTCTGTCTGCCCCATCTCTCTCTGCCCCTCTCTCTCTGTCCCCCTCTCTTTCTGCCCCCTTTTCTCTCTGTCCCCCTCTCTCTGTTGCCCTCTCTCTGCCCCTCTCTCTCTGTCCCCCACTCTCTCTGTCACCGTCTCTCTGTCGCCATTTCTCTGCCCCCCCTCTCACAGTCCCCCTCTGTCTCTGACTCCTTCTCTCGTAGTCCCCCTCTATATCACCCTCCCTCTGTCCCCCTCTCTCTGACCCCCTCTATCTCCCCCACTCTCTGTGGCACTCTCTCTGTCGCCCTCTCTCTGTCCCCCCTCTCTCTGTCACCCCCTCTCTGCCCCTCTCTCTACCCCCATGCCCCCCCACTCTCAGTCTCCCCAACTCTCTGTCCACCCCATCTCTCTGTCCCCTCTATCTCCCCGACTCTCTGTGCCCCTCTCTCTGTCCCCCTCCCTTTGACCATCTCTGTCTTCCCCTCTCTCTGTCCCCGCCTCGCTCTCAGTCCGGCTCTCTCTCTGCCCCCTCTCTCTGTCCCCCTCTCTCTGTCCCGCGCTCTCTCTGCCCCCTCTCTCTGTCCCCCTCTCTCTGAACCCCCCTCTCTCTGTCCCCCTCTCTCTGTCGCCCTCTCTCTCTTTCCCTCTATCTCTCCCCCGCTCTCTGCCCCCTCTCTCTGCTCCGTCTCTCTCTGCCCCTCTCTCTTTGACACCCTCTCTCTGTCCCCCACTCTCTCCATCCCCCCACTCTCTGTCCCCCTCTCTCTGACCCCCTCTCTCTCCCACTCTTTACCCCTCTCTCTGTCCCCTCTCTCTGTCCCCCACTCTCTGTCCCCCACTCTCTGTCCCCCTCTCTGTCACCCTCTCTCTGTCCCCCTCTATGTCCTCCTCTCTCTGAGCCCCGCTATCTCCCCCACACACTGTGCTCCTCTCTCTGTCCCCCCTCTCTGCCCCCTCTCCCTTCCACCCGCCTCTCTCTCTGTACCCCCCTCTATGACCGCCTCTCTCTCTGTCCCCCTCTCTCTCTGTCCCCCTCTCTTTCTGCCCCCTTTTCTCTCTGTCCCTCTCTCTCTGTCGCCCTCTCTCTGCCCCACTCTCTCTGTCCCCCACTCTCTTTTCACTCTCTCTCTGCCCCCTCTCTCTCTGCCCCCCTCACTCTGTCTCCCTCTGTCTGCCCCATCTCTCTTTTCCCCTCTATCTCTGCCCCGCTCTCTCTCTGTTCCCCCCCTCTCTTTCCCCCCCTCTGTCCCACCCCCTCTCTGTCCCCCCTCACTGTCCCCCCTCTCTCCGGCCCCCCCTCTCTCTGACCCCCTCTATCTCCCCCTCTCTCTTTTTCCCCTCTCTCTCTGCCCCCCTCTCTCTGTCCCCTCTTTCTCTGTCCCCCACTATCTCCCCCACTCTCTGTGCCCCTCTCTCTGTACCCCTCTCTCTGACCCCCTCTACCTCCCGCACTCTCTGTGCCCCTCCCTCTGTCCCCTCTCTCTGACCCCCTCTATCTCCCCCTCTCTCTGTCCCCCTCTCTCTGAACCCCTCTACCTCCCCCTCTTTCTGTCCCCCTCTCTCTGTTCCCCCTCTCTCTCTGTCGCCCTCTCTGTGTCGCCCTCTCTCTGTCCCCCTCTCTTTTCCCCCTCTCTCTCTGTCCCCCTCTCTCTCTATCCCCCTCACTCTGTCCCTTACTCTCTGTCCCCCTCTCTTTGTCCCCCTCTCTCTGACCACCTCTACCTCCCCCACTCTCTGTCCTCTCACTCTGTCCCCCCCCGTCCCTGTGCCATCTCTCTCTGTCCCCCTCTCTCTGACCCCCTCTCTCTCTGACCTCCCGCTCTCTCTGACCCTCTCCCTCTGTCCGTCTCCCTCTGTCCCCCCCCCTCTGTCCCCTCTCTCTGCCCCGCTCTCTCTCCCACCCGCCTCCCTCTCTCCCCCTCTCTCTCCCCCACTCTCTGACCCCCTCTCTCTCTGACCTCCCGCTCTCTCTCTGACCCCCTCCCTCTGTCCGTCTCCCTCTGTCCCCCCTCCCTCTGTCCCCCCTCTCTCTGTCCCCCCTCTCTCTGGTCCCCCTCTCTCTCTGTACCCCTCTCTCTGTACGCCTCTCACTCTGTCCCCCTCTCTCTCTGACCCCCTCTTTCCCACCCGCTTCTCTCTCACCCCCGCTCTCTGCCCCCCTCTGTCCCCTCTCTCTGCCCCGCTCTCTCCCACCCGCCTCCCTCTCTCCCCCTCTCTCTCCCCCACTCTCTGTCCCCCTCTCTGTCACCCTCTCTCTGACCCCCACAGTCTGACCCACTCTTTCACCCCCCTCTCTCCCACCCATCTCCCTCTATCCCCCCTCTTTGACCCCCTCTCTCTCTGTCCCCGCTCTCTCTGTCCCGCGCTCTCTCCCACCCGCCTCTCTCTGATGCCCTCTCTCTGTCCCCCGCTCTCTGACCCCTCTCTCTGTCCCCCCCTCTCTCTGTCCCACACTCCCTGTCCCCTCTCTCTGCCCCCCTCTCTCTGACCCCTCTCTATGTCGCCCTCTCTCCGCCCCCTCTCTGTCACTGTCTCTCTGCCCCCCCGTCCCCCCTCTCTGTGTCCCTCCTCTCTCTGTCCCCCTCTCTCTCCCCCATCTCTGTCATCGTCTTTCTGTCCCCCCCTCCCTCTCTCCACTCCCTCTCTCCCCCCTTTCTCTGTCCCCCCTCTCTCTCTCTGTCCCTCCCTCTAGCTGTTCCCCCTCTCTCTGTCCCCCCTCTCTATCCCGCCTCTATCTGTCCATCCTCTTTGTCCCAACCCTCTCTGAACCCCCTCCTCCTCTCACTGTCCTCCTCTCTTTCTGTTCCCCTGTCTCTGAACCCCTGTACCTCCCCCACTTTCTGTCCCCCCACTCTCTGTCCCCCCCTCTCTCTGTCCCCCCCTCTCTCTGTCGCCCTTTATCTGACCCCCTCTCTCTCTGTCCCTCTCTCTGTCCTCTCTCTCTGTCTCCCACACTCTGTCTCTGACCCCCTCTCTCTGTCCCTCTCTGCCCCCTCTCACTGTTCCCTTCTCTCTGTCCCCCTGTCTCTGTCCCCCTCTCTCTCTGTCCTCCCCACTCTGTCCCCCATTTCTCTGTCCCCCATTTCTCTTTTCCCTCTCTCTCTGTCCCCCCTCTCTGTCCCCCTCTCTCTCTGTCCCCCCTCTCTCTCTGTCCCCCTCTCTCTGACCCACTCTCTCTGTCGCCCTCTCTCTGTCCCGCTCTCCCTCCCACCCACCTCTCTCTGACCCCCTCTCTCTATCCCCCTCTCTCTGAACGCATCTATCTCACCCACTCTCTGTCCCCCCCTCTCTCCCACCCATCTCCCTCTATCCCCCCTCTTTGTCCCCCTCTCTCTCTGTCCCCCTTCCCTCTTTACCCCCGCTCTCTGTCCCCCTCTCTGTCGCCCTCTATCTTCCCCCCTCTCTGTCCCCCTCTCTCTCTGTCCCTCTCTCTCTGACCCACTCTCTCTGTCGCCCTCTATCTGTCCCCCTCTCTCTGTCCCGTTCTCCCACCCACCCACCTCTCTCTGATCCCCTCTCTCTCCCACCCGCCTCTCTCTCTGTCCCATGCCCTCTGACCCCCTCTCTCTGTCCCACTCTCTCTCTGTCCACATTCTCTCTGTCCCCCTCTCTCTGTCCCCCTCTCTCTGTCCCCTTCTATCTGACCCACTCTCTCTGTCACCCTCTCTATGACCCCCTCTCTCTACCACCCGCCTCTCTCTCTCCCCGGTCTCTGACCCCCTGTCTGTCGCCCTCTCTCTGTCCCCCTCTCTCTCCCACCTCCATCTATCCCCCCCTTGTTCTCCTCTCTCTGTTCCCCTCCCTCTCTGTCCACTCTCTCTCCCACCCGCCTCTCTCTGACCCCCTCTCTCACCCCCACTCTATACCCCTCTCTCTGTCCTCCAGTCTCTGTCCCCCACACTCTGTCCCCCTTTCTGTCCTCCTCTCTCTGTCGCCCTCTATCTCCCCCTCTCTCTGACCCCCTCTACCTCCGACTTTTTCTGTTCCCCTCTCTTTATCCCCCTCTCTCTATCCCCCTCTCTCTGTCGCCCCTCTCTCTGTCGCCCCTCTCTCTGTCCCCCACTCTCTGTCCCCTTCTCTCTCCCACCTGTCTCCCTCTATCCCCCCTCTTTGTCCCCCTCTCTCTCTGTTCCCCTCTTGCTCTGTCCCACGCACTCTCCCACCCGCCTCTCTCTGACTCCCTCTCTCTCCCACCAGACTCTTTCTCTGTCCCCTCTCTCTGTCCCCCTCCCGCTCTCTATCCCGCGCTCTCTCCCACCCGCCTCTCTCTGACCCACTCATTCTGTCCCCCTCTCTCTCTGCCCCCTCACTCTGTCCCCCTCTCTCTGACCCCCTCTCTCTGTCCCCCTCTATCTCGCCCTCTCTCTGTCCCCTCTCTCTGTCCCCTATCTCCGCCCCCCTCTCTGCCCCTCTCTCTCTCTGTCCCCCCTCTCTGTCCCCCCCTCTCTGTCCCCCACCACCCTCTGACCCACTCTCTCACCCCCACTCTGTACCCCTCTCTCTGTCCCCCACCCTCTGGCCCCAATCTCTGTACCCCCTCTCTGTCCCCCTCTATCTCCCCCTCTCTCTGGCCCCCTCTACCTCCCCCTCTGACACTGCCTCTCTCTGACCCCTCTCTCTCTGTCGCCCTTTCTCTGTCGCCCTCTCTGTGCCCCCTCTATCTTTATCCCCTCTCTCTCTGTCCCCCTCTATCTGACCCACTCTCTCCGTTGCCTTCTCTCTGTCGCCCTCTCTCTGTCCCCCTCTCTATGACTCCCTCTCAACCACCCACCTCCCTCTATCCCCCCTCTCTGTCCCCCCTCTCTCTCTCCCCCTCTCTCTCTGTCCCGCTCTCCCTCCCACCAGCCTCTCTCTGACTCCTCCGCCTCACACTCACCTCTCTCTCTACCCTCCTCTCCCTGTCTCCTCTCTCTGACTCCTCTCTCTGTCTCCTCTCTCTATCCCCCTCTCTCTGTCCCCCCCTCTCTCTGTCCCCCCCTCTCTCTGTCCCCCCTCTCTCTGTCCCCCTCTCTCTCTGTCCCCCTCTCTCTCTGTCCCCCTCTCTCTCTGTCCCCCCTCTCTCTCTGTCGCCCCTCTCTCTCTGTCCCCCCGTCTCTGTCCCCATCTCTCTGTCCCCCATCTCTCTGTCCCCCGTCCCTCTGTCCCCCTCTCTCTGACCCCCTCTCTCTCTGTCTCCCCCCTCTCTCTCTGTCGCCCCTCTCTCTCTGTCCCCCCGTCTCTGTCCCCATCTCTCTGTCCCCCATCTCTCTGTCCCCCGTCCCTCTATCCCCCCTCTCTGTCCCCCCTCTCTCTCTCCCCCTCTCTCTCTGTCCCGCTCTCCCTCCCCCTCCCCCACCCCGCCTCTCTCTCTGACTCCTCCGCCTCACACTCACCTCTCTCTCTACCCTCCTCTCCCTGTCTCCTCTCTCTGTCTCCTCTCTCTGTCTCCTCTCTCTATCCCCCTCTCTCTGTCCCCCTCTCTCTGTCCCCCTCTCTCTGTCCCACTCTCTCTGTCCCCCCCCTCTCTCTGTCCCCCTCTCTCTGTCCCCCGTCTCTCTGTCCCCCTCTCTCTTTCGCCCTCTCTCTGTTGGCCCTCTCTCTGTCCCACTCACTCAGACCCCCTCTGTCTGGCCCACTCTCTGACCCCTCTCTCTCCCACCCGTCTCCCTCTATCCCCCCCTCTTTGTCCCCCTCTCTCTCTGTCCCCCTCTCTCTCCACCCGTCTCCCTCTATCCCCCCTCTTTGTCCCCCTCTCTCTCTGTCCCCCTCTCTCTCTGACGCCATCTCCCTGTCCCCTCAATCCCCCCGTCTCTCTGTTCCCCTCTCTCTGTTCCCCTCTCTCTGTCCCCCTCTCTCTCTGTCCCCCCTCTCTCTGTCCCCCCTCTCTCTGTCCCCCTCTCTCTGTCCCCCTCTCTCTGTCCCCCTCTCTCTCTCCCCCTCTCTCTCTCCCCCTCTCTCTCTCCCCCTCTCTCTGTCCCCCTCTCTCTCTGTCCCTCTCTCTCTGTCCCCGTCTCTCTGTCCCCTCCTCTCTGTCCCCCCTCTCTCTCTGTCCCCCTCTCTCTGTCCCCCTCTCTCTGTCCCCGTCTCTCTGTCCCCCTCAATCCCCCCGTCTCTCTGTCCCCCTCTCTCTGTCCCCCCTCAGTCTTCCCCGCTCTCTGTCCCCCCTCTCTTCGCCCTCTCTCTGCCCCCTCCTCTCTGCCCCACCCTCTCTGTCCCCTCTATCTCTGTGACCCACTCTCTCCTTCCCCCCACTCTCTGACCCCCTCTCTCACCCCCATTCTGTAACCATCTCTCTGTACCACTCTCTCTGTCCCCCTCTCTCTTTCCCCCTCTCTCTGTGCCTTCTCTCTCTGTCCCCCTCTCTCTGTCCCCCTCTATCTCTGTCACCCTCTCTCTGTCCCTCTCTCTCTGTCCACCTCTCTCTGTCCCGCTCTCTCTGACCCCCTCTCTCTGCTCCTCTCTCTCTCTCACCCGCCTCCCTCTATCACCCCTCTTTGTCCCCCACTCTCTCTCCCCCTCTATCACTGTCCTGCACTCCCTCCCACCCGCCTCTCTCTGACCCCCTCTCTCTCGCACACGCCTCTCTCTCTGTCCCCCTCTCTCTGTCCCCCCCCCTCTGTCCCGCGCTCTATCCCACCCGCCTCTCTCTGTCCCCCTCTCTCTGTCCCCCTCTCTCTGTCCCCCTCTCTCTGTCGCCCTCCCTCTGCACCCTCTCTCTGACCCCCTCTCTCTGACCCCCTCAGTCTGACCCACTCTCTGTCCCCCACCCGCCTCTCTCTGTCCCCCTCTCTCTGTCCCCTCTCCCTGTCCCCCTCTCCCTGTCCCCCTCTCCCTGTCCCCCTCTCCCTGTCCCCCTCTCCCTGTCCCCCTCTCTCTGCACCCTCTCTCTGACCCCCTCTCTCTGACCCCCTCTGTCTGACCCTCTCTCTGTCCCCTCTCTCTGTCCCCCTCTCTCTGTCCTTCTCTCTCTGTCGCCCTCCCTCTGCCCCCTCTCTCTGTCCCCCTCTCTCTCTGTCCCCCTCCCTCTATCCCCCCTGTCTGTCCCCCTCTCTCTCTGTCCCCTCTCTCTCTGTCCCCCTCTCTCTCTGTCCCCCTCTCTCTCTGTCCCCCTCTCTCTCTGTCCCCCCTCACTCTGTCCCCCTCTCTCTCTCTGTCTCCCTCTCTCTCTGTCACCTCACTCTCTGTCCCCAACTCTCTCCATCCCCCCAATCTCTGATCCCCTCTCTCACCTCCACTTTATACCCCTCACTCTGTCCCCCCTCTCTCTCTCTGTCCCCCTCTCTCTCTGTCACCTCTCTCTCTGTCCCCAACACTCTCCATCCCCGCAATCTCTGACCCCCTCTCTCACCTCCACTTTATACCCCTCACTCTGTCCCCCCTCTGTCCTCCTCTCTCTGACCCCCTCAACCTCCGACATTTTCTGTCCCCCTCTCGCTCTGTCCCCCTCGCTCTGTCCCCCTCTCTCTGTCCCCCCTCCCTCTCTCTGTCCCGCGCTCTCTCCCACCCGCCTCTCTCTGTCCCCCTCTCTCTGTCCCCCACTCTCTCCATCCCGCCACTGTCTGAACTCCTCTCTCACCCCCACTCTGTCCCCCACTCTCTGTCCTCCACTCTCTGTCCCCCACTCTCTGCCCCCTCTCTCTGTCCCCCTCTCTCTGTCCCCCCCTCTCTCTGTCCCCCGTCTCTCTGTCCCCCCCTCTCTCTCTCTGTCCCCCTCTATCTCGCCCTCTCTCTGTCCCCCTGTCTCTGCCTCCCTCCCTCTGCCCCCTCTCTCTATCCCCCCACTCTTTGTCCCCCCACTCTTTGTCCCCCCTCTCTCTGTCCCCCCTCTCTCTGTCCCCCTCTCTCTCTGTTCTCCCTCTCTCTCTGTTCCCTCTCTCTCTGTCCCCCACTCTCTCCATCCCCCCACTCTCTGACCTCCTCTCTCACCCCCACTCTGTACCCCTCTCTCTGTCCCCCACTCTCTGCCCCCCCTCTCTGTCCCCCACTCTATCACCCCTCTCTCTCACCCCCTCTACCTGCGAATTTTTCTGTACCCCTCTCTGTGATCCCCTCTACCTCCCCCTCTCTCTGTCCCCCCTCTCTGTCACCCTGTCTCTGTCCCCTCTCTCTCTCTATTCTCCTCTCACTCTCTATCACCCCTCTCTCTCACCCCCTCTACCTGCGAATTTTTCTGTACCCCTCTCTGTGATCCCCTCTACCTCCCCCTCTCTCTGTCCCCCCTCTCTCTGTCACCCTGTCTCTGTCCCCCCTCTCTCTCTCTATTCCCCTCTCACTCTCTGTCGCCCTCTCTCTATCCCCCCACTCTCTGTCCCCCCTCTCTCTGTCCCCCCTCTCTCTGTCCCCTTCTCTCTCTTTCCCCCTCTCTCTCTGTTCCCTCTCTCTCTGTCCCCTCACTCTCTCCAACTCTCTCTACCCCTCTCTCTCTCTGTCCCCCGTATCTCCCCACTCCCTGTCCCACTCTCTCTGTTGCCCTCTCTCTGACCCGCTCTCTCTGTCCCCCTCTCCCTACCCCCTCTCTCTCTGTCCCCTCCTCTATGCCCCCTCTCTCTCTGCCCCCCTCTCTCTGTCCCCCTCTCTCTCTGTCCCTCTCTCACTGTCCCCCTCTCTCTCGCCACCTCTATCTCCCCCATTCTCTGCCCTCCTCTCTCTGTCCCCCCTCTGTCCTGCCTCTATCTATCCACCCTCTCTGCCCCCTCTCTCTGACACCCCTTCCTCTCTCTGTCCTCCTCTCTCTATCACCCCTCTCTCTCTCCCCCACTCTCTGTCCCCCTCTCTCTGCCCCCTTTCCCTGTCCCCTCTCTCTCTCTCCCCCTCTCTTTATCCCCCTCTCTCTGTCCCCCCTCTCTCTCTGTCACCCCCTTTCTATGTCTCCCCCCTCTCTCTGCCCCCCCTCTGTCCTCCCACTCTCTGTCGCCCTCTCTCTGCCCCCCTTTCTCTGTGCCCCTTTCTCTGTGCCCCTCTCTCTGTCCCCCTCTCTCTGTCCCCCCTCTCTATGTCCCTCCCTCTCTTTCCCCCCTCTCTCTGTCCCCCCTCTCTCTGTCCCCCCACTCTCTGTCCCCCTCTATCCCCCCTCTCTCTGACCCCCTCTACCTCCGCCTTTTCTGTCCCCCTCTCTCTGACCCCCTCTATCTCCCCTTCTCTCTGTCCCCCTCTCTCTGTCCCCCTCTCTCTGTCCCCCTCTCTCTGTCCCCCCTCTCTCTGTCCCCCCTCTCTCTGTCCCCCACTCTCTCTGTCCCCCCCTCTCTCTGTCCCCCCCTCTCTCTGTCCCCCTCTCTCTCTCTGACCCCCTCACTCTGTCCCACTCTCTCTGCCCCGATCTCTCTCTGCCTATGTCTCTCTGTCCCCCTCTATCTCCCCCCACTCTCTGTGCCCCTCTCTCTGTGCCCATCTCTCTGACACCCTCTACCTCCCACTTTTTCTGTCCCCATCTCTGACCCCCTCTATCTCCCCCATTCCCTGTGCCACTCTCTCTCTTCCCCCTCTCTCACCCCCTCTACTTCCCCCTCTCTCTATCCCCCCTCTCTCTGTCCCCCCTCTCTCTGTCCCCCCTCTCTCTGTCCCCCTCTCTCTCTGTCCCCCTCTCTCTCTTCCCCCTCTCTCTATGTCCCCCCCACTCTGTCCCCCCTCTCTCTGTCCCCCCTCTCTCTGTCCCCCCCTCTCTGTCCCCCCTCTCTCTGTCCCCCTCTCTCTGTCCCCCCTCTCTCTGTCCCCCTCTCTCTCTGTCCACCTCTCTCTCTTCCCCCTCTCTCTCTGTCCCCCCCTCTCTGTCCCCCCTCTCTCTGTCCCCCCCTCTCTGTCCCCCTCTCTCTCTGTCCCCACTCTCTCTGTCCCCCTCTCTCTGTCCCCCTCTCTCTCTGTCCCCCCTCTCTCTGTCCCCCTCTCTCTCTGTCCCCCTCTCTCTCTGTCCCCCTCTCTCTCTGTCCCCCTCTCTCTCTGTCCCCCCTCTCTCTGTCCCCCTCTCTCTCGGTCCCCCCTCTCTCTGTCCCCCTCTCTCTCTGTCCCCCTCTCTCTCTGTCCCCCTCTCTCTCTGTCCCCCTCTCACTCTGTCCCCCTCTCTCTGTCCCCCCTCTCTCTGTCCCCCTCTCTCTCTGTCCCCCCTCTCTCTGTCCCCCTCTCTCTGTGTCCCCCTCTCTCTCTCTGTCCCCCCTCTCTCTCTGTCCCCCCTCTCTGTCCCCCTCTCTCTCTGTCCCCCTCTCTCTCTGTCCCCCTCTCTCTCTGTCTCCCCCTCTCTCTGTCTCCCCCTCTCTCTGTCCCCCCTCTCTCTGTCCCCCTCTCTCTCTGTCCCCCCTCTATCTGTCCCCCTCTCTCTCTGTCCCCCCTCTCTCTGTCCCCCCTCTCTCTGTCCCCCTCTCTCTCTGTCCCCCCTCTCTCTGTCCCCCTCTCTCTATGTTCCCCTCTCTCTGTCCCCTTCTCTCTGTCCCCCCTCTCTCTCTGTTCCCCTCTCTCTGTCCCCCCCTCCCTCTGTTCCCCTCTCTCTCTGCCCCCCTCTCTCTCTGTCCCCCCTCTCTCTGTCCCCCTCTCTCTCTGTCCCCCTCTCTGTCTGTCCCCCCTCTCTCTGTCCCCCCTCTCTCTATCCCCCCTCTCCCTGTCCCCCCTCTCTCTCTGTTCCCCTCTCTCTGTCCCCCCTCTCTCTGTCCCCCCTCTCTCTGTCCCCCCCTCTCTCTGTCCCCTCTCTCTGTGCCCCTCTCTCTGTCCCCCTTCTCTCTGTCCACCCCTCTCTCTGTCCACCCCTCTCTCTGTCCCCCCTCTCTCTCTGTCCCCCCTCTCTCTGTCCCCCCTCTCTCTGTCCCCCCACTCTCTCTGTTCCCCTCTCTCTGTCCCCCCTCTCTCTGTCCCCCCTCTCTCTCTGTTCCCCTCTCTCTGTCCCCCCTCTCTCTGTCCCCCCTCTCTCTGTTCCCCCCCTCTCTCTGTCCCCCCTCTCTCTCTGTCCCCCCCTCTCTGTCCCCCCGCTCTCTGTCCCCCCTCTCTCTTTCCCCCCTCTCTGTCCCCCCTCTCTCTGTCCCACTCTCTCTCTGTCCCCCTCTCTCTCTTCCCCCAATCTCTCTGTCCCCCCTCTCTATGTCCCTCTCTCTCTGTCCAACTCTCTCTCTGTCCCCCTCTCTCTGTCCCTCTCTCTCTGTCCCCCCTCTCTCTGTCCCCCTCTCTCTCTGTCCCCCTCTCTCTGTCCCCCTCTCTCTGTCCCCCTCTCTATCTGTCCCCCTCTCTCTGTCCCCCTCTCTCTGTCCCCCCTCTCTCTCTGTCCCCCCTCTCTCTCTGTCCCCCTCTCTCTCTGTCCCCCCACTCTCTGTCCCGCCCTCTCTCTCTGTCCCCCTCTCTCTCTGTCCCTCTCTCTCTGTCCCCCTCTCTCTCTGTCCCTCTCTCTCTGTCCCCCTCTCTCTCTGTCCCCCCTCTCTCTGTCCCCCCCCTCTCTCTGTCCCCCCTCTCTCTGTCCCCCCTCTCTCTCTGTCCCCCTCTCTCTGTCCCCCTCTCTATCTGTCTCCCTCTCTCTGTCCACCTCTCTTTGTCCCCCTCTCTCTCTGTCCCCCTCTCTCTGTCCCCCTCTCTCTCTGTCCCCTCTCTCTCTGTCCCCTCTCTCTCTGTCCCCTCTCTCTCTATCCCCTCTATCTCTGTCCCCCTCTCTCTCTCTCCCCCTCTCTCTGTCCCCCTCTCTCTCTGTCCCCCCCTCTCTCTGTCCCCCTCTCTCTCTGTCCCCCCTCTCTCTCTGTCCCCCTCTCTCTCTGTCCCCCCCTCTCTCTGTCCCCCTCTCTCTCTGTCCCCCTCTCTCTCTGTCCCCCCTCTCTCTCTGTCCCCCCCTCTCTCTCTCTCCCCCTCTCTCTGTCCCCCTCTCTCTCTGTCCCCCCTCTCTCTCTGTCCCCCCTCTCTCTCTGTCCCCGCTCTCTCTCTGTCCCCCTCTCTCTTTCCCCCTCTCTCTCTGTCCCCCTCTCTCTCTGTCCCCCTCTCTCTCTGTCCCCCCCTCTCTCTGTTGCCCCTCTCTCTGTCCCTTCTCTCTCTGTCCCCCTCTCTCTGTCCCCCTCTCTCTGTCCCCCTCTCTCTGTCCCCCCTCTCTCTGTCCCCCCTCTCTCTGTCCCGCTCTCTCTGTCCCCCTCTCTCTGTCACCCTCTCTCTCTGTCCCCCCCTCTCTCTGTCCCCCCCCCTCTCTCCCCCCTCTCTCTGTCCCCACTCTCTCTGTCCCCCTCTCTCTCTGTCCCCCTCTCTCTCTGTCCCCCTCTCTCTCTGTCCCCCCTCTGTCTGTCCTCCTCTCTCTGTCCCCTCCTCTCTCTGTCCCCCTCTCTCTCTGTCCCCCTCTCTCTCTGTCCCCCCTCTGTCTGTCCTCCTCTCTCTGTCCCCCTCTCTCTCTGTCCCCCTCTCTCTCTGTCCCCCCCTCTCTCTGTCCCCCCTCTCTCTCTGTCCCCCCTCTCTCTGTCCCCCCTCTCTCTCTGTCCCCCCTCTGTCTGTCCTCCTCTCTCTGTCCCCCTCTCTCTCTGTCACCCCTCTCTCTCTGTCCCCCCTCTCTCTGTTCCACTCTCTCTGTCCCCCCTCTGTCTGTCCTCCTCTCTCTGTCCCCCTCTCTCTCTGTCCCCCTCTCTCTCTGTTCCCCCTCTCTCTCTGTCCCCCCTCTCTCTCTGTCCCCCTCTCTCTCTGTCCCCCTCTCTCTCTGTCCCCCTCTCTCTCTGTCCCCCTCTCTCTGTCCCCCTCTCTCTCTGTCCCCCCTCTGTCTGTCCTCCTCTCTCTGTCCCCCTCTCTCTCTGTCCCCCTCTCTCTCTGTCCCCCCTCTCTCTCTGTCCCCCCTCTGTCTGTCCTCCTCTCTCTGTCCCCCTCTCTCTCTGTCACCCCTCTCTCTCTGTCCCCCCTCTCTCTGTCCCTCTCTCTCTGTCCCCCCTCTGTCTGTCCTCCTCTCTCTGTCCCCCTCTCTCTCTGTCCCCCTCTCTCTGTCCCCCCCCTCTCTCTGTCCCCCTCTCTCTCTGTCCCCCTCTCTCTCTGTCCCCCTCTCTCTGTCCCCCCTCTGTCTGTCCTCCTCTCTCTGTCCCCCTCTCTCTCTGTCCCACTCTCTCTGTCCCCCTCTCTCTCTGTCCCCCTCTCTCTCTGTCCCCCTCTCTCTGTCCCCCTCTCTCTCTGTCCCCCTCTCTCTCTGTCCCCCTCTCTCTCTGTCCCCCTCTCTCTCTGTCCCCCCTCTCTCTCTGTCCCCCCTCTCTCTCTGTCCCCCTCTCTCTCTGTCCCCCTCTCTCTCTGTCCCCCCTCTCTCTCTGTTCCCCTCTCTCTCTCCCCCCCCTCTCTGTCCCCCTCTCTGTACCCCCCTCTCTGTCCCCCCTCTCTCTGCCCCCCTCTCTCTGTCCCCCTCTCTCTGCCCACCCTCTCTCTCTGTCCCCCCTCTCTCTCTGCCCCCCCCTCTCTGTCCCCCCTCTCTCTGTCCCCCTCTCTCTCTGTCCCCCTCTCTCTGTCCCCCTCTCTCTCTGTCCCCCTCTCTCTCTGTCCCCCTCTCTCTCTGTCCCCCCTCTCTCTGTCCCCCCTCTCTCTGTCCCCCTCTCTCTGTCCCCCTCTCTCTCTGTCCCCCTCTCTCTCTGTTCCCCTCTCTCTCTGTCCCCCTCTGTCTGTCCTCCTCTCTCTGCCCCTCTCTCTCTGCTCCCCTCCCTCCCACCTGCCTCTCTCTTTCTCCCTCTCTCTGTCCCCTCTCCCTCTCTCTGTCCCCCCCTCTCTCTGTCCCCCCTCTCTCTGTCCCCCCTCTCTCTGTCCCCCCTCTCTCTGTCCCCCTCTCTCTCTGTCCCCCCTCTCTCTGTCCCCCTCTCTCTGTCCCCCTCTCTCCCTGTCCCCCTCTCTCTCTGTCCCCCTCTCTCTCTGTCCCCCTCTCTCTGTCCCCCTCTCTCTCTGTCCCCCTCTCTCTCTGTCCCCCTCTCTCTCTGTCCCCCTCTCTCTCTGTCCCCCTCTCTCTCTGTCCCCCTCTCTCTCTGTCCCCCCTCTCTCTCTGTCCCCCCTCTCTCTCTGTCCCCCTCTCTCTCTGTCCCCCTCTCTCTCTGTCCCCCTCTCTCTCTGTCCCCCTCTCTCTCTGTTCCCCTCTCTCTCTCCCCCCCCTCTGTCTGTCCTCCTCTCTCTGCCCCTCTCTCTCTGCTCCCCTCCCTCCCACCTGCCTCTCTCTTTCTCCCTCTCTCTGTCCCCCCCTCTCTCTGTCCCCCCTCTCTCTGTCCCCCCTCTCTCTGTCCCCCCTCTCCCTGTCCCCCCTCTCTCTGTCCCCCTCTCTCTCTGTCCCCCCTCTCTCTGTCCCCCTCTCTCTGTCCCCCTCTCTCTCTGTCCCCCTCTCTCTCTGTCCCCCTCTCTCTCTGTCCCCCTCTCTCTCTGTCCCCCTCTCTCTCTGTCCCCCCTCTCTCTCTGTCCCCCCTCTCTCTCTGTCCCCCTCTCTCTCTGTCCCCCTCTCTCTCTGTCCCCCTCTCTCTCTGTCCCCCTCTCTCTCTGTCCCCCTCTCTCTCTGTTCCCTTCTCTCTGTTCCCCTCTCTCTGTCCCCCTCTCTCTCTGCCCCCCCTCTCTCTCTGCCCCCCCTCTCTCTCTGCCCCCCCTCTCTCTGTCCCCCTCTCTCTCTGTCCCCCTCTCTCTCTGTCCCCCTCTCTCTCTGTCCCCCTCTCTCTCTGTCCCCCCTCTGTCTGTCCTCCTCTCTCTGCCCCTCTCTCTCTGCTCCCCTCCCTCCCACCTGCCTCTCTCTTTCTCCCTCTCTCTGTCCCCCTCTCTCTGTCCCCCCTCTGTCTGTCCTCCTCTCTCTGCCCCTCTCTCTCTGCTCCCCTCCCTCCCACCTGCCTCTCTCTTTCTCCCTCTCTCTGTCCCTCTCTCTCTGTCCCCCTCTCTCTCTGTCCCCCTCTCTCTCTGTCCCCCTCTCTCTGTCCCCCCTCTGTCTGTCCTCCTCTCTCTGCCCCTCTCTCTCTGCTCCCCTCCCTCCCACCTGCCTCTCTCTTTCTCCCTCTCTCTGTCCCTCTCTCTCTGTCCCCCTCTCTCTCTGTCCCCCTCTCTCTGTCCCCCCTCTGTCTGTCCTCCTCTCTCTGCCCCTCTCTCTCTGCTCCCCTCCCTCCCACCTGCCTCTCTCTTTCTCCCTCTCTCTGTTCCCCCCCCCCTCTCTGTCCCCCTCTCTCTCTGCCCCCCCCTCTCTGTCCCCCCTCTCTCTGTCCCCCTCTCTCTGTCCCCCTCTCTCTCTGTCCCCCTCTCTCTCTGTCCCCCTCTCTCTCTGTCCCCCTCTCTCTCTGCCCCCCTTTCTCTCTGTCCCCTCTCTCTCTGCCCTCCTCTCTCTGTCCCCCCTCTCTGTCCCGCCTCTATATGTCCCCTCTCTCTCTGTCCCCCTCTCTCTGACCCCCTCCATCTCCCCCACACGCTGTCCCCTCTCTCTGTCTGCCTCTCTCCTCACCCCCTCTCTCTGCCTTCCTCTCTCTGTCTCCCTCTCTCTGTCACCCTCTCTCCGCCCCTTCTCTGTCCCCCCTCCCTCTGTCCCCCTCTCTCTCCCCCCCCCTCTCTCCCCCTCTCTATCTCCCCCTCTCTCTCTCCCCCTCTCTCTGACCCCCCTTTCTCTGTCCCTCTAACTCTGTCGCCCTCTCTGTACGCCCTCTCTGTCACCGTCTCTCTGTCCCCCCTCCCTCTGTCCCCCTCTCTCTCTTTCCCCCTCTCTCTCTGTCACGCTCTCTCTGTCCTCCTCTCTCTGTCCCCCTGTCTCTGATCCCCCTCTCTCTGTCCCCCTCTCTTTCCCACCCGCCTCTCTCTGTTCCCCGCTCTCTGTCCCCCTCTGTCTGTCTCCATCTGTCTGTCCCCCTCTCTCTCCCACCTGCCTCTCTCACCCCCGCTCTCTGCCCCCCTCTGTCTGTCGCCCTCTCTCTGCCCCCCCCATCTCCCATCCGCTTCCCTCTATCCCCCTCTTTGGCCCCCTCTCTCTCTGCCCCCCTCTCTCTGTCCCACGCTCTCTCCCACCAGCCTCTCTCTGACCCCTCTCTCTCTCCCACCTGCCTCTCTCTCTGTCCCCCTCTTTCTGTCCCCCTCTCTCTCTGCCCCCTCACTCTCTCCCCCCTCTCTCTCTCCCCCCTCTCTGCCCCCCCTCTGTCGCCCTCACTTTCTGTCCTCCTCTCTCTCTGTCCCCCACTCTCTCTGTTCCCCACTCTCTCTGTCCCCTACTATCTCCATCCCCCCTCTCTCTCTGAACCCCTCTGCCACCCCACTCTGTACCCCTCTCTCTCCCCCACTCTCTGACCCCCTCTCTCACCCCACTCTGTACCCCTCTCTTCCTGTCCCCCACTCACTGACCCCCGCTACCTGCCCCTCTTTCTGTCCCCCTCTCCCTCACACCCGCCTCTCTCTTTCTCCCTCTCTCTGTTCCTCCATCTCTCTGCCCCCTCTCTCTGCCCCCCTCTCTCTCTGCTCCCCTCTTTCTGTCCCCTTCTCTCTCTGACCCCCTTTCTCTCTGACCCCCTCTCTCTGTCCCCCTCTCTCTGTCCCCCTCTCTCTCTGTACCCCTCTCTCTCTGTCCCCCTCTCTCTCTGTCCCCCCTCTGTCTGTCCTCCTCTCTCTGCCCCTCTATCTCTGCTCCCCTCCCTCCCACCTGCCTCTCTCTTTCTCCCTCTCTCTGTCCCTCTCTCTCTGTCCCCCTCTCTCTCTGTCCCCCTCTCTCTGTCCCCCCTCTGTCTGTCCTCCTCTCTCTGCCCCTCTCTCTCTGCTCCCCTCCCTCCCACCTGCCTCTCTCTTTCTCCCTCTCTCTGTCCCTCTCTCTCTGTCCCCCTCTCTCTCTGTCCCCCTCTCTCTGTCCCCCCTCTGTCTGTCCTCCTCTCTCTGCCCCTCTCTCTCTGCTCCCCTCCCTCCCACCTGCCTCTCTCTTTCTCCCTCTCTCTGTCCCCCTCTCTCTGTCCCCCTCTCTCTGTCCCCCTCTCTCTGTCCCCCTCTCTCTGTCCCCCCTCTCTCTGTCCCCCCTCTCTCTGTCCCCCTCTCTCTGTTCCCCTCTCTCTCTGTCCCCCCTCTGTCTGTCCTCCTCTCTCTGCCCCTCTCTCTCTGCTCCCCTCCCTCCCACCTGCCTCTCTCTTTCTCCCTCTCTCTGTTCCCCCCCCCTCTCTGTCCCCCCTCTCTCTCTGCCCCCCCCTCTCTGTCCCCCCCTCTCTCTGTCCCCCTCTCTCTGTCCCCCTCTCTCTCTGTCCCCCTCTCTCTCTGCCCCCCTTTCTCTCTGTCCCCTCTCTCTCTGCCCTCCTCTCTCTGTCCCCCCTCTCTGTCCCGCCTCTATATGTCCCCTCTCTCTCTGTCCCCCCTCTCTCTGACCCCCTCCATCTCCCCCGCACGCTGTCCCCTCTCTCTGTCTGCCTCTCTCCTCACCCCCTATCTCTGCCTTCCTCTCTCTGTCTCCCTCTCTCTGTCACCCTCTCTCCGCCCCTTCTCTGTCCCCCCTCCCTCTGTCCCCCTCTCTCTCCCCCCCCTCTCTCCCCCTCTCTCTCTCCCCCTCTCTCTCTCCCCCTCTCTCTGACCCCCCTTTCTCTGTCCCTCTAACTCTGTCGCCCTCTCTGTACGCCCTCTCTGTCACCGTCTCTCTGTCCCCCCTCCCTCTGTCCCCCTCTCTCTCTTTCCCCCTCTCTCTCTGTCACGCTCTCTCTGTCCTCCTCTCTCTGTCCCCCTGTCTCTGATCCCCCTCTCTCTGTCCCCCTCTCTTTCCCACCCGCCTCTCTCTGTTCCCCGCTCTCTGTCCCCCCTCTGTCTGTCTCCATCTGTCTGTCCCCCTCTCTCACCCCCGCTCTCTGCCCCCCTCTGTCTGTCGCCCTCTCTCTGCCCCCCCCATCTCCCATCCGCTTCCCTCTATCCCCCCTCTTTGGCCCCCTCTCTCTCTGCCCCCCTCTCTCTGTCCCACGCTCTCTCCCACCAGCCTCTCTCTGACCCCTCTCTCTCTCCCACCTGCCTCTCTCTCTGTCCCCCTCTTTCTGTCCCCCCTCTCTCTCTGCCCCCTCACTCTCTCCCCCTCTCTCTCTCCCCCCTCTCTGCCCCCCCTCTGTCGCCCTCACTTTCTGTCCTCCTCTCTCTCTGTCCCCCACTCTCTCTGTTCCCCACTCTCTCTGTCCCCTACTATCTCCATCCCCCTCTCTCTCTGAACCCCTCTGCCACCCCACTCTGTACCCCTCTCTCTCCCCCACTCTCTGACCCCCTCTCTCACCCCACTCTGTACCCCTCTCTTCCTGTCCCCCCACTCACTGACCCCCGCTACCTGCCCCTCTTTCTGTCCCCCTCTCCCTCACACCCGCCTCTCTCTTTCTCCCTCTCTCTGTTCCTCCATCTCTCTGCCCCCTCTCTCTGCCCCCCTCTCTCTCTGCTCCCCTCTTTCTGTCCCCTTCTCTCTCTGACCCCCTTTCTCTCTGACCCCCTCTATCTGTCCCACTCTCTCTGTTCCCTCTCTCTCTGTCCCCTCTCTGTCCCCTTCTATCTCCCCCACTCTCTGTGCCCCTGTCTCTTTCACCTCTCCCTGTCCCCCCCTCCCTCCCAACCGCCTCTATCTTTACCCCTCTCTCTGTTCCCCTCTCTCTCTGCCCCCTCTCTGTCCTCCTCTTTCTCTGACCCCCTCACTCTGTCCCACTCTCTCTGCCCCCTTCTCTCTCTGCCCCACTCTCTCTGTCCCCTCTCTCTCTGTCCCCCTCTATCTCCCCCACTCTCTGTGCCCGTCTTTCTGTCCCCACTCTCTGACACCCTCTATTTCCCCCACTCTCTGTCCCCCTCTCTCTGCCCCCCTCTGTCTGCCCCATCTCTCTGCCCCACTCTGTCTCTGCCCCCCCTCTCTCTGCCCCCTTCTCTCTCTGTCCCCCCTCTCTCTGTCATCTCTCTTGTCGCCATCTCTCTGCCCTCCTCTCTCTGCCTCCTTCTCTCTCTATCCCCCTTCTCTCTCTCTCCACCCCTTCTCTCTGTCCCCCCTCTCTCTGACAACCCCTCTCTCTGTCCCCTATTGTCTGCCCCCTCTCTCTGCTCCACTCTCTCTCTGACCCTCTCTCTCAGTTCCCGTCTCTCTGTCTCCCTCTCTCTCGCCCCCCTCTCTCTCTGCCCCCTCTCTCTCTGCCCCCCCTCTCTCTCTGTCGCCTCTCTCTCTGTCCCCTGTCTCTGTGTTCCCCTCTCTCTGTCCCCCCCTCTCTCTGTCCCCCCTCTCTCTGTCCCCTCTCTCTGTCCCCTGTCTCTGTGTTCCCCTCTCTCTGTCCCCCTCTCTCTCTGTCCCCCCTCTCTCTCTGTCCCCCCTCTCTCTGTCCACCCTCTCTGTCACTGTCCCTCCCCTCTGTCGCCTTCTCTCTGACCCCTCTCTCTGTCCCCTCTCTCTCTGTCCTGCCATCTCTCTGTCCACTTCTCTCTCTCTCCTTCCCTCTCTGTCCCCCCTCTCTGTCCCCCCGTCTCTCTGCCTCCCCCTCTCTGTCCCCCTCTCTCTCTGTCTCCCCCTCTCTCTGTTTCTCTCTCTCTCTGCCCCCCCTCTCTCTCTGTCCCCGTCTCTCTGTCTCCCGCCTCTCTTTGTCCCCCCGTCCCTCTCTCTCTCTGTCCCCTTTCTCTCTCTGTCCCTCTCTCTCACTGTCCCCCCCGTCGCCTTCTCTCTGACCCCACTCTCTCTGTCCCCTCTCTCTCTGTCCACTTCTCTCTCTGTCCCCCTCTCTCTGTCCCCCCCTCTCTGTCCCCCCTCTCTGTACCCCGCTCTCTTTCCCCCTCTCTCTGCCCCCTCTCTCTGCCCCTCTCTCTCTCTGTCCCCCCACTCCCTCTGTTCCTCTCTCTCTGCCCCCCTCTCTCTGCTCCACACTCTCTCTGCCCCTCTCTCTCTGTCCCCCTCTCTCTGACACCCTCTCTCTCTGTCCTCCCGTCCCCCTCTCTCTCTGTCTCCCTCTCTCTCTGTCTCCCTCTCTCTCTGTCCCCCCCCTCTCTCTGGCCCCTCTCTCTGCCCCCCTCTCTCTCTGTTCACCTCTCTCTCTGTCTCCCTCTCTCTCTCTGTCCCCCCCTCTCTCTCTGTCCCCCTCTCTCTCTGCCCCCTCTTTTTCTCTCGCTCTCTCTGCCCCGTCTCTCTCTCTGCCCCCTCTCTCTCTGCCCTAATCTCTCTCTGTCCCCCCACTCCCCTCTGTCCCCCTCTCTCTCTGTCCCCCCGTCCCCCTCTCTCTCTGTCCCCCTCTCTCTCTGTCCTCCCTCTTTCTGTCCCCCGCCTCTCTCTGTCCCCCCCGTCCCCCTCTCTCTCTGCCCCCTCTATCTGTCCCCCTCTCTCTCTATCCTTCCCTCTCTCTGTCGCCCCCTCTCTCTGACCCCCCTCTATGTGTCCCTCTCTCTCTCTGTCCCCCCATTCTCTGTCCCCCCCTCTCTCCTTTCCCCCTCTCTCTGTCTCCCCCTCTCTCTGTCCCCCTCTCTCTGTCTCCCCACTCTCTGCCCCCTCTCTCTGTTCCCCCTCTCTCTGCCCCCCGCTGTCTGTGTTCCCCTCTCTCTGTGTTCCCCTCTCTCTCTATCTCCCTCTCTCTATCTCCCTCTCTCTCTCCCCCCTCTCTCTCGCGCTCTCTCTGCCCCCCTTGCTCTCTGACCCCCTCTCTCCCTGCCCCCCACTCTCTCTGCCACCCCCTCTCTCTGCCCCCCTCTCTCTCTGCCCCCTCTCTCTCTGTCCGCCTCTCTCTGTCCCCTTCTCTCTCTGTCCCTCTCTCTCTGCCCCCTCTCTCTCTGTCCGCCTCTCTCTGTCCCCTTCTCTCTCTGTCCCTCTCTCTCTGCCCCCCCTCTCTCTCTGTCCCCCCTCTCTCTCTGTCCCCCTCTCTCTCTGTCCCTCTCTCTCTGCCCCCTCTCTCTCTGCCCCCCCTCTCTCTCTGTCCCTCTCTCTCTCTGTCCCCCCTCTCTCTCTGTCCCCCTCTTCTCTCTGCCCCCCCTCTCTCTCTGGCCCCTCTCTCTCTGTCCCCCTCTCTCTCTGTCCCCTCTCTCTGTCCCCTTCTCTCTCTCTCTCTCTCTGCCCCCCTCTCTCTCTGCCCCCCTCTCTCTCTCCCCCCCTCTCTCTGTCCCCCTCTCTGTCCCCTCTCTCTGTTCCCTTCTCTCTCTCTCTCTCTCTCTGCCCCCCTCTCTCTCCCCCCCTCTCTCTGCCACCTCTCTTTCTGTCCCCCTCTCTCTCTGTCCCCCTCTCTCTGTCCCCCCTCTCTCTGTCCCCATCTCTCTCTGTCCCCTCTCTCTCTGTTCCCCTCTCTCTCTGTCCCCCTCTCTCTCTGTCCCCCTCTCTCTGTCCCCCCTCTCTCTGTCCCCATCTCTCTCTGTCCCCTCTCTCTCTGTTCCCCTCTCTCTCTGTCTCCCTCTCTCTCTGTACCTTCTCTCTCTGCCCCCTCTCTCTCGCTCTCTCTCTGTCCCCCTCTCTCTCTGCCCCCCCTCTCTGCCCCCCTCTCTCTCTGCCCCCTCTCTCTCTGCCCCCCTCTCTCTCTGTCCCCCACTCTCTCTGTTCCCCTCTCTTTCTGTTCCCCTCTCCCTTTGTCTCCCTCTCTCTCTGTCTCCCTCTCTCTGTGTGTCTCTCTCTCTCTGTCCCCCACATTGTCTGTCACCCTCTCTCTCCCCCCCCTCTCTCTCTGCCTCCCTCTCTCTCTCGCCTTCTCTCTGCCCCCCCGCCCCCTCTCTCTCTGCTCCCCTCTCTCTCTGCCCGCGCTCTCTCTGCCCCATCTCTCTGTCCCCCTCTCTCTGTCCCCCTCTCTCTGTCCCCTCTCTCTGTCCCCCTCTCTCTCTGTCCCCTCTCTCTCTGTCCCCTCTCTCTGTTCCCCTCTCTCTTTGTCCCCTTCTCTCTCTGCCCCCCTCTCTCTCTGTCCCCCTCTCTCTCTGTCCCTCCTCTCTCTGTCTCCCACTCTCTCTGCCCCCTCTCTCTGCCCCCTCTCTCTCTGCCCCCCCTCTCTCTCTGTCCCCTCTCTCTGTCCCCTTCTCTCTCTCTCTCTCTGCCCCCCTCTCTCTCTGTCCCCTCTCTCTGTCCCCTTCTCTCTCTCTCTCTCTGCCCCCTCTCTCTCTGCCCCCCTCTCTCTCTGTCCACTCTCTCTCTGTCCCCCTCTCTCTGTCCCCCTCTCTCTCTGTTCCCCTCTCTCTCTGTCCCCTTCTCTCTCTGCCCCCCTCTCTCTCTGTGCCCCTCTCTCTGCCCCCTCTCTCTCTGCCCCCCCTCTCTCTGCCCCCTCTCTCTGTCCCCCTCTCTCTGTCCCCTCTCTCTGTCCCCTTCTCTCTCTGTCCCCCTCTCTCTCTGTCCCCCTCTCTCTGTCCTCTCTCTCTGTCCCCCTCTCTCTCTGCCCCCCATCTCTCTGCCCCCTCTCTCTGTCCCCCTCTCTCTGTCCTCTCTCTCTGTCCCCTTCTCTCTCTGTCCCCTTCTCTCTCTGTCCCCCCTCTCTCTCTGTCCCCCTCTCTGTCCCCCTCTCTCTCTGTGCCCTCTCTCTCTGTTCCACTCTCTCTCTGCCCCCCTCTCTCTCTGTCTCCCTCTCTCTCTGTCCCCTTCTCTCTCTGTCCCCCTCTCTCTCTGTCCCCCTCTCTGTCCCCCACTCTCTCTGTTCCCCTCTCTCTCTGCCCCCCTCTCTCTCTGTCTCCCTCTCTCTCTGCCCCCCTCTCTCTCTGTCTCCCTCTCTCTCTGTCACCCTCTCTCTCTGCCCCCCCTCTCTCTGACCCCTCTCTCATTATGTCCTCCCCTATTTCTCTCTCTCTCCCTCCCTCCCTCACCTTATTTCTCCCTTCCCTCTCTCTCTGTCTTTCCCTGCTCCTTCGCTCTCTCTCCATCTTCTCTCACTCTCGATCTCCCTATCTTGGTCTCTCTTTTCCCACCACCCTCCGTTTCTCTCTAACTGAATCTCTCTCCCTTCTGTCCCGCCCTTATTCTCTCTCTCTGACACACTCTGTCTCCCTGGTCCTTCCCTCTCCCTCTGACCCAGAGACTGCAGGTTGGTGGTGAGTCTGCTTGTGGGGGTTGGGGGGGTGGGGGGGCTTGTGGGTGTGAGATGATCGAGAGATGTGGGAAGTGGGAGGTGGGGAAAATGGGGTAGAGCCAGAATTGTGAGAAGGAGATAGAGACGGCAGGAGAGAGAGAGAGAGAGAGAGAGAGGGTGAGGGGGAGAGAGAGGAATGGAGGCAGGTGGATAAACTCATGTTGGGGGTGTGAGAGAGAGAGAGGGGGAGAGTGAGGCAGAAAGAATAGCGGAGGCAGGTGGAGAAACTGGGGTTGGGGGCTCTGAGAGGGGACCAGAGAGAGTGAAAGGGAGAGGTGGTGAGAAAGAGAGATTGTGCAGGAAGGGAGAGATGGAGAGAATTGAGGAGGAAAAGTGGGGGTGAGGAATTGGGGAGTCCAGGTTGGAATGGGGGGGGGCGGTTAGAGGGAGTTAAACCCAGCTCCTGAGCTCAGGGCGCGGTGCCCTCCCCTTCCCTGAGGACCAGGACTTGGGGCTGAGTCTGTCTCTCTCCAGCTCAGCTTCTCCAACACAAAGACACACAACAACATCGGTCACTCTGCTGCTCGGCACGATTTAATCAACATTGTTATTGGTTACAAATGGAAGTGATGGATACAGTCAGTGGGATGGTGCCTTTTCTCACTGGCCCCTGAGTTGTGAGAAACATTGAAATGTTTCCCTGTAACCCCCCTGGGGGATAAGGATGGACAAACCAGCGCTACCCTCAGTCTGTTACCATAGCGACAGGCGACTCCATCGCTGAAACACTGAACTGAAATGAGAAAATCCCAGATGGATTGATTAATGAGGGAATTTGATGGATGGATGGATTTGGGTGAAGGGATATTTCAGCACATTCTTCAGCTGCTGCCTGAACTTAGTCTGGGTCACGGCATAAATCGCGGTGTTTGTGCAGCAACTGAGGAGCTGCAGCATGAAGCCCAATTCCTGCACAAACTCATGGAGATACAGAGGGGTATCCACAATCCACCACATCCGGTACCATATAGAATACAGCATTAACATTGACCATAACAGGATGAAATTGGCCGAGATCACAAACAGTAAAATGATGGATTTTTTTCGGTTTCTCATTTCAGTGTCAGACTGAGCGTCCCCATTGGTGTGAGCGCGGAGTCTCCTGCGGGCTCTGCTGGTCACTAAAATGTATCTGACGGTGAGAACATTGAGCAGCAGAATCAGGAGAAATGGGACACACGGGGTTAGAATGTGGTGGAGGAACTCGATTGTGACCCAGACACTGGAGGATCGAACAGCGTCTGTTACATCACAAAACCAGGGGGTGTTCTCCAGCCAATACCGAGCCTCGAGCATAAAATACCAGGAAATGTTCTTTAAACAGCTCAGCACAGTCACTGCTCCCAGAACCACAGCCGCCGTTTTCTCACTGCAATATTTACTTTTCAGCTTCTGGCAACAAATGGCCACAAACCGATCAAAGGTGAAAGTGACGGTGAACCAGACAGAGCAGTCAGTGGCTGCATAAAGCAGGACGGCGTGGATATTACACACGGGGACGGAGGACACCAGGAAATAAAACTGTTCCCAATAAACAATGGGAATGTGTCTCAGGATCAGGTCGAGGATAATGACCAGGAGATCCGCCGCTGCCATGGCCCCCAGGTAACGTCTGACACATGGAGACAATCCACAATCTTTATAAAGCAGGACGTAGATGGTCACTACGTTAACTGTGAGGAAGGAAAACAAACCCATTATCCATCAGCCTGGAGGCAAAGGAACCCGTTTGATCGGGGACCCAGTGAGATTTTCAAATGTGTCCCTGTATTCAGGGATTTATTAAAATAATTGGAGCTGGAATAACAAATGGGAAGGTCGGAATTACTGACAAAAATGTGACATAAACCACAAGAATCCCTCCCTCCCCAAACACACAGAGACACATCCATAAGGACAGATGGTTTCTAGAACATTCCCACACACTCGATCACTCGAGAGCAGACACAGGTCACTCCTTCCCAGTTCCTAATACGGAAAGTGGGAACGTTGCTGTCCTGAAGGATTCTCTCCCAGTTTCCTGAAGACAAATGGAGTTTGGGAATTCCTGTATTTTGGTCTAAATTGTGGTCGATCCTGTGTCGTGGAGAAATGTAAACGCAGGGAAAACGTATTCACCCCTTTAACTGCCTGAGGGTCCTTCGGAACAGTGTCTCCTTCTCCCTGGAACGGGATCTCTTCCCTTGGGATCTTATCGTTTGTTCAATTCACTGATGTCTGGCCGTTCACAAACAATGTCAGGGACAGAACGTTCCGGGGAATGTCAGTTATAGAATGTCGGGGACAGAACGTTCCAGGGAATGGCAGTTATAGAATGTCAGGGACAGAACGTTCCGGGGAATGTCAGTTATAGAGTGTCGGGGACAGAACGTTCCGGGGAATGGCAGTTATAGAATGTTGGGGACAGAACGTTCCGGGGAATGTCAGTTATAGAATGTCAGGGACAGAACGTTCCGGGGAATGGCAGTTATAGAATGTTGGGGACAGAACGTTCCGGGGAATGGCAGTTATAGAATGTTGGGGACAGAACGTTCCGGGGAACGTCAGTTATAGAATGTCAGGGACAGAACGTTCCGGGGAATGTCACTTACAGAATGTTGGGGACAGAATGTTCCGGGGAATGTCAGTTATAGAATTTCGGGGACAGAACGTTCCGGGGAATGTCAGTTATAGAATGTCAGGAACAGAACGTTCCGGGGAATGTCAGTTATAGAATGTCGGGGACAGAACGTTCCGGGGAATGGCAGTTATAGAATGTCGGGGACAGAACGTTCCGGGGAATGTCAGTTATAGAATGTCAGGGGCAGAACGTTCCGGGGAATGTCAGTTATAGAATGTTGGGGACAGAACGTTCCGGGGAATGTCAGTTATAGAATGTCGGGGACAGAACGTTCCGGGGAATGTCAGTTATAGAATGTCAGGGACAGAACGTTCCGGGGAATTCCTTGACCTGTCCATGACCTCCCCCCCCTATCCACCCCACCAACATGATGTACTGAGCAAAGGCCACAGATCCATCCAGCACGGGGAGCTGCACTGACCACATCATTGCATTCTCTATAAACCGCAGATAGTCTGACCAACACAGCAGGATGTGCAATGATCGCACGGGAATTAATCTGTAAACCAGGAGCAGTTACCCCCCCAGCATGTAGGACTGTGTACCCCAACCCCAGTACATTGATCTGTAACCCAGGTGCAGTTACCCTCCCAGTCATGTAGGGCTGTGTACCCCAACCCCAGTGCATTGATCTGTAAACCAGGAGCAGTTACCCCCCCAGCATGTAGGACTGTGTACCCCAACCCCAGTACATTGATCTGTAACCCAGGTGCAGTTACCCCCCCAGCATGTCGGACTGTGTACCCCACCCCAGTACATTGATCTGTAACCCAGGAGCAGTTACCCTCCCAGTATGTAGGACTGTGTACACCACCCCAGTACATTGATCTGTAAACCAGGAGCAGTTACACTCCCAGCATGTAGAGCTCTGTACCCCATCCCACTGCATTCCTCAGTAACACTGTGTTAGATCCCTGCCCAGTGTGGGGAAACTAGCAGCCCGGGCTGGAAGTGACAGGATGTACAGCTCCCACCCATTTACAGCTCCATATCTCCATTGTTGCCCTGACAAGGGGGTGCTGTGGGTGTTAACATCACTTCCAGAGAGAGGTGGCGGGGGAATCAGTTTAAATATCATGACATGGGAGGGGTTTAGGAAATAGACAGAGAGGGGGAAACTGAGAGACAGTGTCATGGAAGGATGTGTTCCCAGGTTGCAGAATGCTGAAATGTGGACACTTTGATAGCATTCTGTAACAAGAGCCAGTCTTCCCAGGAAAGATGGGAAAAAAGGATCTTGGTGTGAGGTCAGATGAAACAACAGCTGCTGTGTGGTTTTAAAATTACGTTTATGTAATTTTAATAAGTGTCTTTTTGAAACAGTACATTACTGTAGAGTTGGAGTAGGGTAATAAGCAGTTAAGGAAAGGGGGTCTCAGAGTTGTGAATAGTTGATGTAAAATGTTCAGTTTCAGAGTTAAAAAATAAATTGATGTTTTTATTTAAACAGTGGAATTTGGGAGTCCTCTGTCACTCATATTTTAACAGTTTACAAGGCCAATTGAGCATTTCTTTATGTTTAGTTTATATTACCAGATGAGCTCAATGTTGTGTCCTACCAATTGCTGTGTGTATCTGTGTATCTGTGTGGGGCAGGTCTGGCAGTCTCTGTGGTGCTTAAAGTGATACAATGCCACCCTCTTCTGGCCTCCACACGCCACTGCACAGACATTGGCAGAGGGCGAAAACCAACAGGGATTCATTCAGAGATGGGGAGGGAGAGGGCAGCTGCTCACAGCACCATCCAAACTGATGTCTTATCCATGGACTGATCTAAATGTCCTTAAAATGTTGTAACTGTCCCTGCTTTCACCACTTCCTCTGGAAGTTCATTCCACACACAAGCCATATTTGGTCTAAAATAATTACCTCTCGTGACATTTGTGAATCATTTTTCCTCACAACTTAAAATATCCCTCAGTTTTGAATCCCCAACTCTAGGGAAAAGACATCAGCCCTCCCTTCAGCTTCTCTGTACCCCCCATTATTTTATAAACCTCTGTAAAGTTACTGCTTAATCTCATATTCTTCAGTGAAAAAAATCCCAGCCTAGCTCAATCCCTCCTTTCCCAGAAACATCTAGGTTAATCTCTTCTGAATCCTCTCCAGCTTAATAATATCAAGGTCAGTAACATCAAAGTGAATAGTCAAGGTATTTTCTTAGGGTACGGGGAGATCAAAACTAGCGGACACCAGCTTAAGGTGAGAGGGGAAACATTTAAAAGTGACCTAAGGGGCAGCTTTTTCACCCAGAGGGTGGTGTGCCTATGGAATGAGCGAGCAGGATGACCAGACTGGACACAGTATTCCAGAAGAGGTCTCACCAATAACCTGTACAACCACAACATGACGTCCCAATTCTGATACTCAAAGGTCTGATCAATGAAGACAAGTGTGTTAAACACCTTCTTAACCGTACTATCTATATGAGATTCAAATTTTAAAGAATTAAATCTGACGGCCTATGTTTCTGTTCTACAACATTGCCAAAGGCCCTGCTTTTAATTGTATAGGTCCTGCTGTTGTTTGATTTACCAAATCCAATGCCTCGCATTAATCCAAACTAAACTCCATCCGCCACCCCTCAGCCCAGTGAGTGACATTACTGTCACCTCACCCTCCCCCTTCAATTTTAAAATGCCCATCCCTCTCCAGGAGGCCTACACACTCCGGCCTTGAGTTTCACAAAGACCCTGAGCTTGGGTTGCCTTGTGTGGTTAGGGGGAGGAGGAACAGATTGCAGACACAGTCAGTGGGGAGGAGAGGCTGTACAGTAATCAGTGGCCTGGTGTCACTTCATGGTTTTAGGAAGAGGGCAGTCGCAAGTTAGAGGTGGGTAAGAGTGATCGGTGTTTTGGGACCAGAAATTAAGCTCTTCCTTCGTCTCTGGTGTTCAGTAATAAATATCTATTTGAGACCCTTCATTGGGCAGAGTGTGGCTGCAGGATTTCTTTCCTTAATATTGCAGACTTCAGATAATAGCAATTAAAGATGGTCATAGTTAATTTCGATAGCATAGCATATAGAATCAATATCCTACAGTTGAGACAAATATCTTGCATTTGTTTAATAATACAAAGTATTTTTTGTAATTCAGTAATGGCAACCTGATTATAATCATCCACACCGAACTGAAAATGGGCACTAAAATATGACCCAAAATCTGAGTATGGTAGTTGTATTGGGTAGTGTCCCTGTCTCTGAGCCAGAGCTCTGGATATGATTCCAATTCCTGAGCTTGTGTGGTAGTGTTTTGTATATTAACCACACTGAACCCCTCGGATACATTCCAGGCTTTAACTCACTCCGGGATATCGGTTATTCTGTACATAAACCACTCTGAACCCCTCAATTAGATTCCAGGATGTAACTCAGTCTGGGCTATCTGTTATTCGGTATATAAACCACTCTAACCCCCTCAATTAGATTCCAGGCTGTAACTCACTCCGGGATATCTGTTATTCTGTATATAAACCACTCTGGAACCCTCAATTAGATCCAGGCTGTAACTCACTCTGGACTATCTGTTATTCTGTATATTAACCACTCTGAATGCCTCAATTAGATCCAGACTGTAACTCACTCCAGGATATCTATTATTCTGTATATAAACCACTCTGAACCCCTCAACTAGATTCCAGGCTGTAAAGCACTCCAGGATATCTGTTAATCTGTATATAAACCACTCTGAACCTCTCAATTAGATTCCAGGCTGTAACTCACTCCGGGATATCTGTTATTCTGTATATCAACCACTCTGAACCCCGCAATTAGATTCCAGGCTGTAACTCACTCCGGGATATCTGTTATTCTGTGTATAAACCACCCTGAACCACTCAATTAGATTCCAGACTGTAACTCACACCGGGATATCTGTTATTCTGTATATAAACCACTCTGAACCCCGCAATTAGATTCCAGACTGTAACTCACACCGGGATATCTGTTATTCTGTATATAAACCACTCTGAACCCCGCAATTAGATTACAGGCTGAAACTCACTCCGGGATATCTGTTATTCTGTATATAAACCACTCTGAACACCGCAATTAGATTACAGGCTGTAACTCACTCCGGGATATCTGTTATTCTGTATATAAACCACTCTGAACCCCTCAATTAGATTCCAGGCTGTAACTCAGTCTGGGCTTTCTGGTATTTTGTATATTAACCACTCTGAACGCTTCAATTAGATTCCAGGCTGTATCCCACCCTGGGCTATCTGTTATTCTGTATATAAACCACTCTAAACCCCTCTATTAGATTCCAGGCCGTCACTCAGTCTGGGCTATGTGTTGTTCTGTATATAAACCACTCTGAAACCCTCAATTTGATTCCAGGCTGTAACTCGCTTTGGACTAACTGTTATTCTGCATATTAACCACTCTGAAGGCCTCAATTAGATCCAGACTGTAACTCACTCCAAGATATCTGTTATTCTGTATATAAAGCACTCTGAACCCCTCAATTAGATTCCAGGCTGTAACTCACTCCGGGATATCTATTATTCTGTATATAAACCACTCTGAACCCCTCAATTAGATTCCAGACTGTAACTCACTCCAGGATATCTGTTATTCTGTATATAAACCACTCTGAACCCTGCAATTAGATTACAGGCTGTAACTCATTCCGGGATATTTGTTATTCTGTGTATAAACCACCCTGAACCACTCAATTAGATTCCAGGCTGTAACCCACCCTGGGCTATCTGTTATTCTGTATATAAACCACTCTGAACCCCTCAATTAGATTCCAGGCTGTAACTCGCTCTGGACTATCTGTTATTCTGCATATTAACCACTCTGAAGGCCTCAATTAGATCCAGACTGTAACTCACTCCAGGATATCTGTTATTCTGTATATAAACCACTCTGAACCCCTCAATTAGTTTACAGGCTGTAACTCACTCCGGGATATCTGTTGTTCTATATATAAACCACTCTGAACCTCTCAATTAGATTCCAGGCTGTAAGTCACTCCAGGCTATCTGTTATTCTGTATATAAACCACTCTAAACCCCTCTATTAGATTCCAGGCCGTAACTCAGACTGGGCTATGTGTTATTCTGTATATAAACCACTCTGAACCCCTCAGTTTGATTCCAGACTGTAACTCGATCTGGATTATCTGTTATTCTGTATATTAACCTCTCTGAAGGCCTCAATTAGATCCAGACTGTAACTCATTCCAGGATATCTGTTATTCTGTATATGAACCACTCTGAACCCCTCAATTAGATTCCTGGCAGTAACTCACTCCGGGATATCTGTTATTCTGTAGACAAACCACTCTGAATCCCTCAATTAGATTCCAGGCTGTAACGCACTCTGGGATATCTGTTAATATGTATATAAACCACTCTGAATGCCTCAATTAGATTCCAGGCTGTAACTCACTCCGGGATATCTGTTATTCTGTATATAAACCACCCTGAACCCCGCAATTAGATTCCAGGCTGGAACTCGCTTTCGACTATCTGTTATTCTGTATATGAACCACTCTGAAGGCCTCAATTAGATCCAGACTGAAATTCACTCCAGGATATCTGTTATTCTGTATGTAAACCTCTCTGAACCCCTCAATTAGATTCCAGGCTGTAACTCACTCCAGGATATCTGTTATTCTGTATATAAACCACTCTGAACCCCTCAATTAGATTCCAGGCTGTAACCCACTTCGGGATATTTGTTATTCTGTGTATAAACCACCCTGGACCCCTCAATTAGATTCCAGGCTGTAACTCACTCCGGAATATCTGTTATTCTGTGTATAAACCACTCGGAACCTCTCAATTAGATTCCAGGCTGTAACTCACTCCAGGCTATCTGTTATTCTGAATATAAACCACTCTAAACCCCTCTATTAGATTCCAGGCCATAACTCAGACTGGGCTATGTGTTATTCTGTATAAAAACCACTCTGAACCCCTCAATTTGATTCCAGACGGTAACTCGATCTGGATTATCTGTTATTCTCTATATTAACCTCTCTGAAGACCTCACATAGATCCAGACTGTAACTCATTCCAGGATATCTGTTATTCTGTATATAAACCACTCTGAACCCCTCAATTAGTTTCCTGGCTGTAACTCACTCCGGGATATCTGTTATTCTGTAGACAAACCACTCTGAACCCCTCAATTAGATTCCAGGCTGTAACGCACTCCGGGATATCTGTTAATCTGTATATAAACCACTCTGAAGGCCTCAATTAGATTCCAGGCTGTAACTCACTCCGGGATATCTGTTATTCTGTATATAAACCACTCTGAACCCCGCAATTAGATTCCAGGCTGGAACTTGCTCTCGACTATCTGTTATTCTGTATATGAACCACTCTGAAGGCCTCAATTAGATCCAGACTGAAATTCACTCCAGGATATCTGTTATTCTGTATATAAACCACTCTGAACCTCTCAATTAGATTCCAGGCTGTAACTCACTCCAGGCTATCTGTTATTCTGTATGTAAACCTCTCTGAACCCCTCAATTAGATTCCAGGCTGTAACCCACTTCGGGATATTTGTTATTCTGTGTATAAACCACCCTGGACCCCTCAATTAGATTCCATTCTGTAACTCACTCCGGAATATGTGTTATTCTGTGTCTCAACCACTCGGAACCTCTCAATTAGATTCCAGGCTGTAACTCACTCCAGGGTATCTGTTATTCTGTATATAAACCACTCTAAACCCCTCTTTTAGATTCCAGGCCGTAACTCAGTCTGGGCTATGTGTTGTTCTGTATATAAACCACTCTGAACCCCTCAATTAGATTCCAGGCTGTAACTCGCTCTGGACTATCTGTTATTCTGCATATTAACCACTCTGAAGGCCTCAATTAGATCCAGACTGTAACTCACTCCAGGATATCTGTTATTCTGTATATAAACCACTCTGAACCCCTCAATTAGTTTACAGGCTGTAACTCACTCCGGGATATCTGTTGTTCTATATATAAACCACTCTGAACCTCTCAATTAGATTCCAGGCTGTAAGTCACTCCAGGCTATCTGTTATTCTGTATATAAACCACTCTAAACCCCTCTATTAGATTCCAGGCCGTAACTCAGACTGGGCTATGTGTTATTCTGTATATAAACCACTCTGAACCCCTCAGTTTGATTCCAGACTGTAACTCGATCTGGATTATCTGTTATTCTGTATATTAACCTCTCTGAAGGCCTCAATTAGATCCAGACTGTAACTCATTCCAGGATATCTGTTATTCTGTATATGAACCACTCTGAACCCCTCAATTAGATTCCTGGCAGTAACTCACTCCGGGATATCTGTTATTCTGTAGACAAACCACTCTGAATCCCTCAATTAGATTCCAGGCTGTAACGCACTCTGGGATATCTGTTAATATGTATATAAACCACTCTGAATGCCTCAATTAGATTCCAGGCTGTAACTCACTCCGGGATATCTGTTATTCTGTATATAAACCACCCTGAACCCCGCAATTAGATTCCAGGCTGTAACTCGCTCTGGACTATCTGTTATTCTGCATATTAACCACTCTGAAGGCCTCAATTAGATCCAGACTGTAACTCACTCCAGGATATCTGTTATTCTGTATATCAACCACTCTGAACCCCTCAATTAGATTCCAGGTTGTAACGCACTCCGCTTTACCTGTTATTTTGTACATAATCCACCCCGAAATCAGCAATTAGATTCCAGGCTGTAACTCTTTCTGGCCTTTCTGTTATTCTGTATAAAACCACCCCGAACCCCTCGATTAGATTCCAGTCTGTCCCTCACTCCTGGGTACCTCATATGCTGTTTGTAAACCCGAAACCCCTCAATTAGATTCCAGTCTGGAAATCACTCCTGGGGATCTGTTATTGGATCTGTGTAGTGATCCTTGTTGGATGTTAGACCGAAGACAAGATAAAGTAAATGGTCAAATGTTACTTTGGGAGCAGGAACACAGAAAGCTGCTGGTTCATTTCTGTCCTGTTACATATCTCCAAGTTTCAGATTGGACTGAATTTCTGTCACAATGGGGAAAGTCTCAAAAGCTGTTTACTGTCCTGCATGAATGCATCATCATAACATGAATTCTCTTGCAAGATAGGAAATGGAGACAGCTTCTGAAAGGTGTCTGTATCTCTGTGTGTGTGATTCTGTGTGTCTGTGATTCTGTGTGCATGTTCAATGTTTTATATATTTTCAAACTGTATTGATTTTACCAGTCTCTCTTGCTTTTCCTTATTTATAAACTCAATGTCATCATTTTGCTGATATAAAATGGTGGCTGTGGACAAATCTAAAATGTCTGCCTGACTGATTTGTGTCAGGAATACTTTCAGCAAGGGAGAGGGGGCAATGTGTCAAAAGCCATTTCCATTCATTGATGCCAGCAGAGATAGGAAATGGAGACAGCTCTTTGAAGGTGGTTAAAATGTAAATCCCAGAACCTGTTTACAGTGAATGCGGAGAGACAATGTGACATTCCAGTCAGGTCTGCCTTACTTTCCAAGCTCCTGATATATGAGAGAAACATAATATACAAAACCTGAAAGAGCTCAGCCACTGAATTGTAGATTTGGAGCGTTGGATCAGAATAATGCCTGGAGAGGCGTTATCCCAAAATGAAGGGTTTCTCAAATCCCACACTGACCTTCTGTGGGTTCAAATTGGGAACCCATTGACTAGATTCAAGGCTGTAAACCACTCCGGGCTATCTTTTTATTCTGTCCATAAACCGCACTGAACCCCTTGATTAGATTCCAGGCTGTAACTCACTCTGGACTATCTGGTATTCTGTATATAAACCACTCTGAACCCCTCAATTAGATTCCAGGCTGTAACTCACTTCCGGATATCTGTTAATCTGTATATGAACCACTCTGAACCCCTCAATTAGATTCCAGGCTGTTACTCACTCCGGGATATCTGTTATTCTGTATATAAACCACTCTGAACCCCACAATTAGATTCCAGGCTGTAACTCACTCTCGACTATCTGGTATTCTGTATATTAACCACTCTGAATGCCTCAATTCGATCCAGACTGAAATTCACTCCAGGATATCTGTTATTCTGTATATAAACCACTCTGAACCTCTCAATTAGATTCCAGGCTGTAACTCACTCCAGGCTATCTGTTATTCTGTATATAAACCACTCTGAACCCCTCAATTAGATTCCAGACTGTAACTCACTCCGGGATATCTGTTATTCTGTGTATAAACCACACGGAACCCCTCAATTAGATTCCAGGCTGCAACTCACTCCGGGCTATCTGTTATTCTGTATATAAACCACTCTGAACCCCTCAATTAGATTCCAGGCTGTAACTCGCTCTGGACTATCTGTTATTCTGTATATTAACCACTCTGAACCCCTAAATTAGATTCCAGGCTGTAACTCACTCCGGGATATCTGTTAATCTGTATATAAACCACTCTGAACCCCTCAATTAGATTCCTAGCTGTAACTCACTCCAGTGTATCTGTTATTCTGTATATAAACCACTCTAAACCCCTCTATTAGATTCCAGGCCGTAACTCAGACTGGGCTATCTGTTATTCTGTATATAAACCACTCTGAACCTCTCAATTCGATTCCAGGCTGTAACTCACTCCGGGATATCTGTTATTTAATATATAAACCACTCTGAACCCCTCAATTAGATTCCAGGCTGTAACTCACTCCGGAATATCTGTTATTCTGTATATAAACCACTCTGAACCCCTTAATTAGATTCCAGGCTGTAACTCACTCCGGGACAACTATTATTCTGTATATTAACCTCTCTGAAGGCCTCAATTTGATCCAGACTGTAACTCACTCCAGGATATCTGTTATTCTGTATATAAACCACACTGAACCCCTCAATTAGATTCCAGGCTGTCACCCACTTCGGGATATTTGTTATTCTGTATATAAACCACTCTGAACCCCTCAATTAGATTCCAGGCTGGAACTCACTCCGGGATATCTGTTAATCTGTATATAAACCACTCTGAACCCTGCAATTAGATTCCAGGCTGTAACTCGCTCTGGACTATCTGTTATTCTTTATATTAACCATTCTAAAGGCCTCAATTAGATCCAGACTGTAATTCACTCCAGGATATCTGTCATTCTGTATATAAACCACTCTCAACCTCTCAATTAGATTCCAGGCTGTAACTCACGCCGGGATATCTATTATTCAGTATATAAAAAACTCTGAACCCCTCAATTCGATTCCAGGCTGTAACTCACTCCGGGATATCTGTTATTTAATATATAAACCACTCTGAACCCCTCAATTAGATTCCAGGCTGTAACTCACTCCGGAATATCTGTTATTCTGTATATAAACCACTCTGAACCCCTTAATTAGATTCCAGGCTGTAACTCACTCCGGGACAACTATTATTCTGTATATTAACCTCTCTGAAGGCCTCAATTTGATCCAGACTGTAACTCACTCCAGGATATCTGTTATTCTGTATATAAACCACACTGAACCCCTCAATTAGATTCCAGGCTGTCACCCACTTCGGGATATTTGTTATTCTGTATATAAACCACTCTGAACCCCTCAATTAGATTCCAGGCTGGAACTCACTCCGGGATATCTGTTAATCTGTATATAAACCACTCTGAACCCTGCAATTAGATTCCAGGCTGTAACTCGCTCTGGACTATCTGTTATTCTTTATATTAACCATTCTAAAGGCCTCAATTAGATCCAGACTGTAATTCACTCCAGGATATCTGTCATTCTGTATATAAACCACTCTCAACCTCTCAATTAGATTCCAGGCTGTAACTCACGCCGGGATATCTATTATTCAGTATATAAAAAACTCTGAACCCCTCAATTAGATTCCAGACTGTAACTCACTCCAGGATATCTGTTATTCTGTATATAAACCACCCTGAACCCCTTAATTAGATTCCAGGCTGTAACTCACTCCGGGACAACTATTATTCTGTATATAAACCACTCTGAAACCCTCAATTAGATTCCAGACTGTAACTCACTCCGGGATATCTGTTATTCTGTGTATAAACCACTCGGAACCCCGCAATCACATTCCAGGCTGTAACTCACTCCGGGATATCTGTTGATCTGTATATAAACCCCTCTGAACCCCTCAATTAGATTCCAGGCAGCAACTCACTCCGGGCTATCTGTTATTCTGTATATAAAACATTCTGAACCCCTCAATTAGATTCCAGGCTGTCACCCACTTCGGGATATTTGTTATTCTGTATATAAACCACTCTGAACCCCTCAATTAGATTCCAGGCTGCAACTAACTCCGGGCTATCTGTTAATCTGTATATAAACCACTCTGAACCCCTCAATTAGATTCCAGGCCGTAACTCAGTCTGGGCGATGTGTTATTCTGTAAACAAACCACTCTGAACCCCTCAATTAGATTCCAGGCTGCAACTCGCTCTGGATTATCTGTTATTGTGTAAATTAACCTCTCTGAAGGCCTCAATTAGATCCAGACTGTAACTCACTCCAGGATATGTGTTATTATGTATATAAACCACTCTGAACCCCTCAATTAGATTCCAGGCAGTAACTCACTCCGGGATATCTGTTATTCTGTATATAAAACACTCTGAACCCCTCAATTAGATTCCAGGCTGTAACCCACTCCGGGATATCTGTTAATCTGTATATAAACCACTCTGAACCCCTCAATTCGGTTCCAGGCTGTAACTCACTCCGGGATATCTGTTATTCTGTATATAAACCACTCTGAACCCCGCAATTAGATTCCAGGCTGTAACTCACTCTCGACTATCTGTTATTCTGTATATTAACCACTCTGAAGGCCTCAATTAGATCCCGACTGAAATTCATTCCAGGATATCTGTTATTCTGTGTATAAACCACTCTGAAGGCCTCAATTAGATCCAGACTGAAATATATTCCAGGCTGTCTGTTATTCTGTATATAAACCACTCTGAACCCCTCAATTAGATTCCAGGCTGTAACCCACTTCGGGATATTTGTTATTCTGTGTATAAACCACCCTGGACCCCTCAATTAGATTCCAGGCTCTAACTCACTCCAGGATATCTGTTATTCGGTAAATACACCACCCTGAACCCCTCAATTAGATTCCAGGCTGTAACTCACTCCGGGACATCTATTATTCTGTATATAAACCACCCTGAACCCCTAAATTAGATTCCAGGCTGTAACTCACTCCGGGATATCTATTATTCTGTGTATAAACCACTCGGAACCCCACAATTACATTCCAGGCTGTAACTCACTCCGGGATATCTGTTATTCTGTGTATAAACCACTCTGAACCCCTCAATTAGATTCCAGTTTGTAACTCACGACGGGCTATCTGTTATTCTGTATATAAACCACTCTGAACCCCTCAATTAGATTCCAGGCTGGAACTCACTCCGGGCTATCTGTTATTCAATACATAAACCACTCTGAACCCCTCAATTACATTCCAGGCTGTAACTCACTGCGGGATATCTGTTAATCTGTATATAAACCACTCTGAACCCCTCAATTAGATTCCAGGCTGTAACTCACTCCGGGATATCTGTTATTCTGTATATAAACCACTCTGAACCCCGCAATTAGATTCCAGACTGTAACTCGCTCTGGACTATCTGTTATTCATTATATTATCCATTATGAAGGCCTCAATTAGATCCAGACTGTAATTCACTCCAGGATATCTGTCATTCTGTATATTAAACACTCTCAACCCCTCAATTAGATTCCAGACTGTAACTCACTCCGGGATATCTGTTATTCTGTATATTAACCACTCTGAACCCCTCTATTAGATTCCAGGCTGTAACCCACCCTGGGCTATCTGTTATTCTGTATATAAACCACTCTAAACACCTCTATTAGATTCCAGACCGTAACTCAGTCTGGGCTATGTGTTATTCTGTATATAAACCACTCTGAACCCCTCAATTAGATTCCAGGCCGTAACTCAGACTGGGCTATCTGTTATTCTGTATATATACCACTCTGAACCCCTCAATTAGATTCCAGGCTGGAACTCGATCTGGATTATCTGTTATTCTGTAAATTAACCTCTCTGAATGCCTCAATTAGATCCAGAGTGTAACTCACTCCAGGATATCTATTATTCTGTATATAAACCACTCTGAACCCCTCAATTAGATTCCAGGCAGTAACTCACTCCGGGATATCTGTTATTCTGTATATAAACCACTCTGAACCCCTCAATTAGATTCCAGGCTGTAACTCACTCCGGGATATCTGTTAATCTGTATATAAACCACTCTGAACCCCTCAATTAGATTCCAGGCTGTAACTCACTCTCGACTATCTGTTATTCTGTATATTAACCACTCTGAAGGCCTCAATTAGATCCCGACTGAAATTCATTCCAGGATATCTGTTATTCTGTATATAAACCACTCTGAAGGCCTCAATTAGATCCAGACTGAAATTCATTCCAGGCTATCTGTTATTCTGTATATAAACCACTCTGAACCCCTCAATTAGATTCCAGGCTGTAACCCACTTCGGGATATTTGTTATTCTGTGTATAAACCACCCTGGACCCCTCAATTAGATTCCAGGCTGTAACTCACTCCAGGATATCTGTTATTCGGTAAATAAACCACCCTGAACCCCTCAATTAGATTCCAGGCTGTAACTCACTCCGGGACATCTATTATTCTGTATATAAACCACCCTGAACCCCTAAATTAGATTCCAGGCTGTAACTCACTCCGGGATATCTATTATTCTGTGTATAAACCACTCGGAACCCCACAATTACATTCCAGGCTGTAACTCACTCCGGGATATCTGTTATTCTGTGTATAAACCACTCTGAACCCCTCAATTAGATTCCAGTTTGTAACTCACGACGGGCTATCTGTTATTCTGTATATAAACCACTCTGAACCCCTCAATTAGATTCCAGGCTGGAACTCACTCCGGGCTATCTGTTATTCAATACATAAACCACTCTGAACCCCTCAATTACATTCCAGGCTGTAACTCACTGCGGGATATCTGTTAATCTGTATATAAACCACTCTGAACCCCTCAATTAGATTCCAGGCTGTAACTCACTCCGGGATATCTGTTATTCTGTATATAAACCACTCTGAACCCCGCAATTAGATTCCAGACTGTAACTCGCTCTGGACTATCTGTTATTCATTATATTATCCATTATGAAGGCCTCAATTAGATCCAGACTGTAATTCACTCCAGGATATCTGTCATTCTGTATATTAAACACTCTCAACCCCTCAATTAGATTCCAGACTGTAACTCACTCCGGGATATCTGTTATTCTGTATATTAACCACTCTGAACCCCTCTATTAGATTCCAGGCTGTAACCCACCCTGGGCTATCTGTTATTCTGTATATAACCACTCTAAACACCTCTATTAGATTCCAGACCGTAACTCAGTCTGGGCTATGTGTTATTCTGTATATAAACCACTCTGAACCCCTCAATTAGATTTCAGGCCGTAACTCAGACTGGGCTATCTGTTATTCTGTATATATACCACTCTGAACCCCTCAATTAGATTCCAGGCTGGAACTCGATCTGGATTATCTGTTATTCTTTATATTAACCATTCTAAAGGCCTCAATTAGATCCAGACTGTAATTCACTCCAGGATATCTGTCATTCTGTATATAAACCACTCTCAACCTCTCAATTAGATTCCAGGCTGTAACTCACGCCGGGATATCTATTATTCAGTATATAAAAAACTCTGAACCCCTCAATTAGATTCCAGACTGTAACTCACTCCAGGATATCTGTTATTCTGTATATA
Organism: Chiloscyllium punctatum; assembly: GCF_047496795.1. NCBI lineage: Eukaryota > Metazoa > Chordata > Chondrichthyes > Orectolobiformes > Hemiscylliidae > Chiloscyllium > Chiloscyllium punctatum. The sequence continues at coordinate 42,503,773 of NC_092788.1, forward strand.
AACCACCCTGAACCCCTTAATTAGATTCCAGGCTGTAACTCACTCCGGGACAACTATTATTCTGTATATAAACCACTCTGAAACCCTCAATTAGATTCCAGACTGTAACTCACTCCGGGATATCTGTTATTCTGTGTATAAACCACTCGGAACCCCGCAATCACATTCCAGGCTGTAACTCACTCCGGGATATCTGTTGATCTGTATATAAACCCCTCTGAACCCCTCAATTAGATTCCAGGCGGCAACTCACTCCGGGCTTTCTGTTATTCTGTATATAAACCACTCTGAACCCCTCAATTAGATTCCAGGCTGTCACCCACTTCGGGATATTTGTTATTCTGTATATAAACCACTCTGAACCCCTCAATTAGATTCCAGGCTGCAACTCACTCCGGGCTATCTGTTAATCTGTATATAAACCACTCTGAACCCCTCAATTAGATTCCAGGCCGTAACTCAGTCTGGGCTATGTGTTATTCTGTATATAAACCACTCTGAACCCCTCAATTAGATTCCAGGCTGCAACTCGCTCTGGGTTATCTGTTATTCTGTAAATTAACCTCTCTGAAGGCCTCAATTAGATCCAGACTGTAACTCACTCCAGGATATGTGTTATTATGTATATAAACCACTCTGAACCCCTCAATTAGATTCCAGGCAGTAACTCACTCCGGGATATCTGTTATTCTGCATATAAAACACTCTGAACCCCTCAATTAGATTCCAGGCTGTAACCCACTCCGGGATATCTGTTAATCTGTATATAAACCACTCTGAACCCCTCAATTCGGTTCCAGGCTGTAACTCACTCCGGGATATCTGTTATTCTGTATATAAACCACTCTGAACCCCGCAATTAGATTCCAGGCTGTAACTCACTCTCGACTATCTGTTATTCTGTATATTAACCACTCTGAAGGCCTCAATTAGATCCCGACTGAAATTCAAGCCAGGATATCTGTTATTCTGTATATAAACCACTCTGAAGGCCTCAATTAGATCCAGACTGAAATATATTCCAGGCTGTCTGTTATTCTGTATATAAACCACTCTGAACCCCTCAATTAGATTCCAGGCTGTAACCCACTTCGGGATATTTGTTATTCTGTGTATAAACCACCCTGGACCCCTCAATTAGATTCCAGGCTGTAACTCACTCCAGGATATCTGTTATTCGGTAAATAAACCACCCTGAACCCCTCAATTAGATTCCAGGCTGTAACTCACTCCGGACATCTATTATTCTGTATATAAACCACCCTGAACCCCTAAATTAGATTCCAGGCTGTAATTCACTCCGGGATATCTATTATTCTGTATATAAACCACTCGGAACCCCACAATTACATTCCAGGCTGTAACTCACTCCGGGATATCTGTCATTCTGTGTATAAACCACTCTGAACCCCTCAATTAGATTCCAGTTTGTAACTCACGACGGGCTATCTGTTATTCTGTATATAAACCACTCTGAACCCCTCAATTAGATTCCAGGCTGGAACTCACTCCGGGCTATCTGTTATTCAATACATAAACCACTCTGAACCCCTCAATTACATTCCAGGCTGTAACTCACTGCGGGATATCTGTTAATCTGTATATAAACCACTCTGAACCCCTCAATTAGATTCCAGGCTGAAACTCACTCCGGGATATCTGTTATTCTGTATATAAACCACTCTGAACCCCGCAATTAGATTCCAGACTGTAACTCGCTCTGGACTATCTGTTATTCATTATATTATCCATTATGAAGGCCTCAATTAGATCCAGACTGTAATTCACTCCAGGATATCTGTCATTCTGTATATTAAACACTCTCAACCCCTCAAGTAGATTCCAGACTGTAACTCATTCCGGGATATCTGTTATTCTGTATATTAACCACTCTGAACCCCTCTATTAGATTCCAGGCTGTAACCCACCCTGGGCTATCTGTTATTCTGTATATAAACCACTCTAAACACCTCTATTAGATTCCAGACCGTAACTCAGTCTGGGCTATGTGTTATTCTGTATATAAACCACTCTGAACCCCTCAATTAGATTCCAGGCCGTAACTCAGACTGGGCTATCTGTTATTCTGTATATATACCACTCTGAACCCCTCAATTAGATTCCAGGCTGGAACTCGACCTGGATTATCTGTTATTCTGTAAATTAACCTCTCTGAATGCCTCAATTAGATCCAGAGTGTAACTCACTCCAGGATATCTATTATTCTGTATATAAACCACTCTGAACCCCTCAATTAGATTCCAGGCAGTAACTCACTCCGGGATATCTGTTATTCTGTATATAAACCACTCTGAACCCCTCAATTAGATTCCAGGCTGTAACTCACTCCGGAATATCTGTTATTCTGTATATAAACCACTCTGAACCCCGCAATTAGATTCCAGGCTGTAACTCACTCTCGACTATCTGTTATTCTGTATATTAACCACTCTGAAGGCCTCAATTAGTTTCCAGGCTGTAACTCACTCTCGACTATCTGTTATTCTGTATATTAACCACTCTGAACCCCGCAATTAGATTCCAGGCTGTAACTCACTCTCGACTATCTGTTATTCTGTATATTAACCACTCTGAACCCCTCAATTAGATTCCAGGCTGTCACCCACTTCGGGATATTTGTTATTCTGTATATAAACCACTCTGAACCCCTCAATTAGATTCCAGGCTGCAACTCACTCCGGGCTATCTGTTAATCTGTATATAAACCACTCTGAACCCCTCAATTAGATTCCAGGCCGTAACTCAGTCTGGGCTATGTGTTATTCTGTATATAAACCACTCTGAACCCCTCAATTAGATTCCAGGCTGCAACTCGCTCTGGGTTATCTGTTATTCTGTAAATTAACCTCTCTGAAGGCCTCAATTAGATCCAGACTGTAACTCACTCCAGGATATGTGTTATTATGTATATAAACCACTCTGAACCCCTCAATTAGATTCCAGGCAGTAACTCACTCCGGGATATCTGTTATTCTGTATATAAAACACTCTGAACCCCTCAATTAGATTCCAGGCTGTAACCCACTCCGGGATATCTGTTAATCTGTATATAAACCACTCTGAACCCCTCAATTCGGTTCCAGGCTGTAACTCACTCCGGGATATCTGTTATTCTGTATATAAACCACTCTGAACCCCGCAATTAGATTCCAGGCTGTAACTCACTCTCGACTATCTGTTATTCTGTATATTAACCACTCTGAAGGCCTCAATTAGATCCCGACTGAAATTCATTCCAGGATATCTGTTATTCTGTATATAAACCACTCTGAAGGCCTCAATTAGATCCAGACTGAAATATATTCCAGGCTGTCTGTTATTCTGTATATAAACCACTCTGAACCCCTCAATTAGATTCCAGGCTGTAACCCACTTCGGGATATTTGTTATTCTGTGTATAAACCACCCTGGACCCCTCAATTAGATTCCAGGCTGTAACTCACTCCAGGATATCTGTTATTCGGTAAATAAACCACCCTGAACCCCTCAATTAGATTCCAGGCTGTAACTCACTCCGGGACATCTATTATTCTGTATATAAACCACCCTGAACCCCTAAATTAGATTCCAGGCTGTAACTCACTCCGGGATATCTATTATTCTGTATATAAACCACTCGGAACCCCACAATTACATTCCAGGCTGTAACTCACTCCGGGATATCTGTCATTCTGTGTATAAACCACTCTGAACCCCTCAATTAGATTCCAGTTTGTAACTCACGACGGGCTATCTGTTATTCTGTATATAAACCACTCTGAACCCCTCAATTAGATTCCAGGCTGGAACTCACTCCGGGCTATCTGTTATTCAATACATAAACCACTCTGAACCCCTCAATTACATTCCAGGCTGTAACTCACTGCGGGATATCTGTTAATCTGTATATAAACCACTCTGAACCCCTCAATTAGATTCCAGGCTGTAACTCACTCCGGGATATCTGTTATTCTGTATATAAACCACTCTGAACCCCGCAATTAGATTCCAGACTGTAACTCGCTCTGGACTATCTGTTATTCATTATATTATCCATTATGAAGGCCTCAATTAGATCCAGACTGTAATTCACTCCAGGATATCTGTCATTCTGTATATTAAACACTCTCAACCCCTCAATTAGATTCCAGACTGTAACTCACTCCGGGATATCTGTTATTCTGTATATTAACCACTCTGAACCCCTCTATTAGATTCCAGGCTGTAACCCACCCTGGGCTATCTGTTATTCTGTATATAAACCACTCTAAACACCTCTATTAGATTCCAGACCGTAACTCAGTCTGGGCTATGTGTTATTCTGTATATAAACCACTCTGAACCCCTCAATTAGATTCCAGGCCGTAACTCAGACTGGGCTATCTGTTATTCTGTATATATACCACTCTGAACCCCTCAATTAGATTCCAGGCTGGAACTCGACCTGGATTATCTGTTATTCTGTAAATTAACCTCTCTGAATGCCTCAATTAGATCCAGAGTGTAACTCACTCCAGGATATCTATTATTCTGTATATAAACCACTCTGAACCCCTCAATTAGATTCCAGGCAGTAACTCACTCCGGGATATCTGTTATTCTGTATATAAACTACTCTGAACCCCTCAATTAGATTCCAGGCTGTCACCCACTTCGGGATATTTGTTATTCTGTATATAAACCACTCTGAACCCCTCAATTAGATTCCAGGCTGGAACTCACTCTGGGCTATCTGTTATTCTATATATAAACCACTCTGAACCCCTCAATTAGATTCCAGACTGTAACTCACTCTGGACTATCTGTTAAGCTGTATATTAACCACTCTGAAGGCCTCAATTTGATCCAGGCTGTAACTCACTCCAGGATATCTGTTATTCTGTATATAAACCACTCTGAACCCCTCAATTAGATTCCAGGCAGTAACTCGCTCTGGACTATCTGTTATTCTGGATATGAACCACTCTGAACCCCTTAATTAGATTCCAGGCTGTAACTCACTCCGGGATATGTGTTAATCTGTATATAAACCACTCTGAACCCCTTAATTAGATTACAGGCTGTATCTCACTCCAGTGTATCTGTTATTCTGTATATAAACCACTCTGAACCCCTCTATTAGATTCCAGGCTGTAACTCACTCCGGGATATCTGTTATTCTGTATATAAACCACTCTGAACCCCTCAATTCGATTCGAGGCTGTAACTCGCTCTGGATTATCTGTTGTTCTCTATATTAACCTCTCTGAAGGCCTCAATTAGATCCAGACTGTAACTCACTCCAGGATATCTGTTATTCTGTATATAAACCACTCTGACCCCCTCAATTGGATTCCAGGCAGTAACTCACTCCGGGATATCTGTTATTCTGTATATAAACCACTCTGAACCCCTCAATTAGATTCCAGGCTGTAACTCACTCCGGGATATCTGTTATTCTGTGTATAAACCACTCTGAACCCCGCAATTAGATTCCAGGCTGTAACTCACTCTCGACTATCTGGTATTCTGTATATTAACCACTCTGAAGACCTCAATTAGATCCAGACTGTAACTCACTCCGGGCAATCTGTTATTCTGTATATAAACCACTCTGAACCTCTCAATTAGATTCCAGGCTGTAACTCACTCCAGGCTATCTGTTATTCTGTATATAAACCACTCTGAACCCCTCAATTAGATTCCAGGCTGTAACCCACTTCGGGATATTTGTTATTCTGTGTATAAACCACCCTGGACCCCTCAATTAGATTCAAGGCTGAACTCACTCCAGGATATCTGTTATTCTGTATATGAATCACCCTGAACCCCTCAATTAGATTCCAGGCTGTAACTCACTCCAGGCTATCTGTTATTCTGTATATAAACCACTCTAAACCCCTCTTTTAGATTCCAGGCCGTAACTCAGTCTGGGCTATGTCTTGTTCTGTATATAAACCACTCTGAACCCCTCAATTAGATTCCAAGCTCTAACTCACTCCAGGATATCTGTTATTCTGTGTATAAACCACCCTGAACCACTCAATTCGATTCCAGGCAATAACTCACCCTGGGCTATCTGTTATTCTGTATATAAACCACTTTGAACCCCTCAATTAGATTCCAGGCTGTAACTCGCTCTGGACTATCTGTTATTCTGCATATTAACCACTCTGAAGGCCTCAATTAGATCCAGACTGTAACTCACTCCAGGATATCTGTTATTCTGTATATCAACCACTCTGAACCCCTCAATTAGATTCCAGGTTGTAACGCACTCCGCTTTACCTGTTATTTTGTACATAATCCACCCCGAAATCAGCAATTAGATTCCAGGCTGTAACTCTTTCTGGCCTTTCTGTTATTCTGTATAAAACCACCCCGAACCCCTCGATTAGATTCCAGTCTGTCCCTCACTCCTGGGTACCTCATATGCTGTATGTCAACCCGAAACCCCTCAATTAGATTCCAGTCTGGAAATCACTCCTGGGGATCTGTTATTGGATCTGTGTAGTGATCCTTGTTGGATGTTAGACCGAAGACAAGATAAAGTAAATGGTCAAATGTTACTTTGGGAGCAGGAACACAGAAAGCTGCTGGTTCATTTCTGTCCTGTTACATATCTCCAAGTTTCAGATTGGACTGAATTTCTGTCACAATGGGGAAAGTCTCAAAAGCTGTTTACTGTCCTGCATGAATGCATCATCATAACATGAATTCTCTTGCAAGATAGGAAATGGAGACAGCTTCTGAAAGGTGTCTGTATCTCTGTGTGTGTGATTCTGTGTGTCTGTGATTCTGTGTGCATGTTCAATGTTTTATATATTTTCAAACTGTATTGATTTTACCAGTCTCTCTTGCTTTTCCTTATTTATAAACTCAATGTCATCATTTTGCTGATATAAAATGGTGGCTGTGGACAAATCTAAAATGTCTGCCTGACTGATTTGTGTCAGGAATACTTTCAGCAAGGGAGAGGGGGCAATGTGTCAAAAGCCATTTCCATTCATTGATGCCAGCAGAGGTAGGAAATGGAGACAGCTCTTTGAAGGTGGTTAAAATGTAAATCCCAGAACCTGTTTACAGTGAATGCGGAGAGACAATGTGACATTCCAGTCAGGTCTGCCTTACTTTCCAAGCTCCTGATATATGAGAGAGACATAATATACAAAACCTGAAAGAGCTCAGCCACTGAATTGTAGATTTGGAGCGTTGGATCAGAATAATGCCTGGAGAGGCGTTATCCCAAAGTGAAGGGTTTCTCAAATCCCACACTGACCTTCTGTGGGTTCAAATTGGGAACCCATTGACTAGATTCAAGGCTGTAAACCACTCCGGGCTATCTTTTTATTCTGTCCATAAACCGCACTGAACCCCTTGATTAGATTCCAGGCTGTAACTCACTCTGGACTATCTGGTATTCTGTATATAAACAACTCTGAACCCCTCAATTAGATTCCAGGCAGTTACTCACTGTGGGCTATCAGTTATTCTATATATTAACGATTCAGAACCCCTCAATTAGATTCCAGGCTGTAACTCACTCTGGGCTATCTGTTATTCTGTATATAAACCACTCTGAACCCCTCAATACGTTTCCAGACTGTAACTCACTCTGGGCTATCTGTTATTCTGTATATAAACGACTCTGAAACCCTCAATTATATTCCAGTCTGTAACTCACCCTGGGTTATCTGTTATTCTGTATATAAACCACTCTGAACCCCTCAATTAGATTCCAAACTGTAACTCATTCCGGGCTATTTGTTATTCTGTATATAATCCACACTGAACCCCTCAATTAGATTCCAGGCTGGATCTCACTCCGGGGAATCTGTTATTCTGTATATAAACCACACTGAACCCCTCAATTAGATTCCAGGCAGTTACACACTCTGGGCGATCTATTATTCTGTATATTAACGATTCAGAACCCCTCAATTAGATTCCAGGCTGTAACTCACCCTGGGCTATTTGTTATTCTGTATATAAACCAATCTGAAACCCTCAATTAGATTTTAGGCTGTAACTCACTCCAGGCTATCTGTTATTCTGTGTATAAACCACTCTGAAAGCCTCAATTAGTTTCCAGACTGTAACTCACTCCGGGATATCTGTAATGCTGTACATAAACCACTCTGATCCCCTCAATTAGATTCCAGTCTGTAACTCACTCCGCGCTATCTGTTATTCTGTATATAAACCACTCTTAACCCCTCAATTTGATTCCAGGCTGTAATTCACGCTGGGCTATCTGTTATTCTGGATAGAAACCAGTCTGAAGCTCTCAATTAGATTCCAGGCTGTAACTCACTCTGGGGTATCTGTTATTCTGTATATAAACCTCTCTGAACCCCTCAATACGTTTCCAGACTGTAACTCACTCTGGGCTATCTGTTATTCTGTACATAAACCACTCTGAACACCTCAATTAGATTCCAGGCTGTAACTCACTCCGGGATATCTTTTATTCTTTATATAAACCACCCTGAACCCCTCAATTAGATTCCAGGCTGTAAGTCACACTGGACTATCTGTTAATCTGCACATAAACCACTCTGAACCCCTCAATTAGATTCCTGGCTGTAAGTCACTCTGGACTATCTGTTATTCTGCGTATAAACCACTCTGAACCCCTCAATTAGATTCCAGGCTGTAAGCCACTTCAGGATATTTGTTATTCTGTATATAAACCACCCTGAACCCCTCAATAGATTCCAGACTGTAACTCACTCCGGGATATCTGTTATTGTGTATATAAACCACTCTGAACCCCTCAATTAGATTCCAGGCTGTAACTCACTCCGGGATATCTGTTATTCTGTAACATAAACCAGAGGATTTGAGCCACGGGGAGAGGCTGAATAAGCTGAGGCTGTTTTCCCTGGAGCATCAGAGGCTGAGGGGTGACTTTATCGAGGTTTATAAAATCAAGACGGGCATGGATAGGAAAAATAGACAAAGTCTTTTCCTCGCTGTAGGGGAGTCTAGAACTAGAGGGCAGAGGTTTAGTGTGAGAGGGGAAAGATAAGGAAGAGACCTAAGGGGCAACTTGTTCACTCAGAGGGTGGTCCATGAATGGAATGAACTGTCAGAGGAAGTGGTGGAGGGTAGTACAATTGCAACATTTAAAATTCAGCTCGGTGGGTATGTGAATGGGAAAGGTTTGGAGGGAGATGGGCCAAGTGCTTGAAAAAGAGACTAGAGTAGGTTAGGATATCTGGTCGGCATAGACGGGTTGGACCAAAGGGTGTGTTTCCATGCTGTACATCCCTAGGAGTGTATGACTCCGCGATTTTGTGACTCATTACATTCTGTCCATAAACCACACTGAACCCCTTGATTAGATTCCAGGCTGTAACTCACTCAGGGCTATCTGTTATTCTGTATATAAACAAGCCTGAACCCCTCAATTAGATTCCATGCCTTAACTCACTCCAGGGTATCTATTTCTGTATATAAACCACCCCGATCCCCTCGATTAAATTCCAGGCTTTAACTCAATCCGGGATATCTGTTTTTCTGTATATAAACCTCTCTGAACCCCTCAATTAGATTCCAGGCTGTAACTCACTCCGGACTATCTGTTATTCTGTATATAAACCACTCTGAACTCCTCGATTAGGTTCCAGGCATTTGCTCACTCAGGACTATCTGTTAATCTATATATAAACAAGCCTGAACCCCTCAATTCGATTCCATGCTGTAACTCACTCTGGGCTATCTGTTATTCTGTATATTAACCACCCTGAACCCATTGATTTGATTCCACTTCCTGTCATGTTAAGCTCATGTTCCCAACACAATCTAATCTTAATAATGATCAATGTATCACTGGTCCTCCAATCTGCTGGCACTACCATCATGTTAACTTACTGATGTTTACGTACATGATCAGCTGTAGCATCTGAACAATACTGCTTCAGAATTTCTCATCATTTTACACAGAAACATTCAGCTTTTTCTATTCTTACTGCAAATCACCTTCCAGAATATTCTGTTGCACCTGCCAATGTTTTCAATATAATTCACAAAACACTGACAGCAGGGTAGATGACATGATAGGATGTAGCAAACTGTTACACTCAGTACCTTCATGTTGCAATGTAATAGTATCCAGTCAGAAACATGCCCTGGGTCAGGGATAAAACCTCCCGGGGTCTGGAAGTGGGGACTGGGCAGAGAACGGGGTTTTCGTCTGTCACTGAGTTAGTTTGGAAATCTGTGCTGCACATGGACATTTCTCCACATTATATTCAGTTTCTATGTGTGGGTGTGTGTGTGTGATGGAGAGAGTTTAAACTGAGTTTAACTCTGCGTCTCTGCTTAGGGATTCCCTTTCTTTCAGATATTTGACTGCAACATCATAGAAACTGTGGGTATCTGCCTGTTTCTCTCCCATCTTTCAGAACACATAGAAACCTCCACATAAAGCAGTTGAATCCTGTCTGGCTCAGCTCATTGTTGAGTTGGTCCATGGTGGGTAATTTCTCCTCTGCTTTCTCTCCTCTCGTATCCCGTTGCTCTGTCGATAAATCGCAAAATACCCTCAATTTGAATGCAATCTGCAACTCACTCCAGGCTATCTGTTATTCTGTATATAACCCACCCTGAACACCTCGATTCGATTCCAAGCTGTAACTCACTCCAGGCTATCTGTTATTCTGAACATAACCCACCCTGAACACCTCAATTCAATTCCAAGCTGTAACTCACTCCGGGCTGCCTGTTATGGTGTCTATAAACCACCCTGAAACCCGCGATTAGATTCCAGGCTGTAACTCACACTGGGCTAACTGTTATTTTGTATATAAGGAACCTTGACCACCTCGATTCAAATCCAGGCTGTAACTCACTCCAGGCTATCTGTTATTCTGTATGGAACCCACCCTGAACACATCGATTCGATTACAAGCTGTAACTTACTCCAGGCTATCTGTTATTCTATATATAAACTACTCTGAACCCCGTGATTAGATTCCAGGCTGTAACTCACCCTGGGCTATCTGTTATTCTGTATATAAATCACCCTGAACCCCGCGATTCGATTCCAGGCTGTAACTCACTCCGAGCCATCTGTTATTCTGAATATAAACCACCCTGAACCCCTCGATTAGATTCCAGGCTATATCTCATTCCGTGGCATCTGTTATTCTGTATATAAATCACTGTGAACTCCTCAATTAGGTTCAAGGCATTAGCTCACTCAGGGCTATCTGTTATTCTGTATATAAACAAGCCTGAACGCCTCAATTAGTTTCCGTGCCTTAACTCACTCCAGGCTATCTGTTTTCTGTGTATAAACCACCCCAAACCCCTCGATTACATTCCAGGCTTTAACTGACTCCGGGATATCTGTTATTCTGTAACATAAACCAGTCTGAACCCCTTGATTAGATTCCAGGCTGTAACTCACTCCGGGCTATCTGTTCTTCTGTATATAAACCACTCTGAGACCTCAATTAGATTTCAGGCTGTAACTCACTCTGGGCTATCTGTTATTCTGTATAAGAACCACCCTGAACTCCTCAATTAGATTCCAGGCTGTATCTGACTCTGGAATATCTGTTATTCAGTATATAGACCACACTGAACCGCTCAATTTGATTCCAGGCTGTAACTCACTCCGGGATATCTGTTATTCAGTATATAGACCACTCTGAACCTCTCAATTAGATTCCAGGCTGTAACTCACTCCGGGATATCTGTTATTCTGTGTATAAACCACTCTGAACCCCTCAATTAGATTCCAGGCTGTAACTCACTCCGGGATATCTGTTACTCTGTGTATAAACCACCCTGAACCCCTCAATTAGATTCCAGGCTGGAACTCACTCCGGGATATCTGTTAATCTGTATATAAACCACTCTGAACCCCTCAATTAGATTCCAGGCTGTAACTCACTCCGGGATATCTGTTATTCTGTGTATAAACCACCCTGAACCCCTCAATTAGATTCCAGGCTGTAACGCACCCTGGGCTTTCTGGTATTTTGTATATTAACCACTCTGGACCCCTCAATTAGATTCGAGGCTGTAACCCACCCTGGGCTATCTGTTATTCTGTGTATAAACCACCCTGAACCACTCAATTAGATTCCACGCGGTAACCCACCCTGGGCTATCTGTTATGCTGTATATAAACCACTCGAAACCCCTCTATTAGATTCCAGGCCGTAACTCAGTCTGGGCTATGTGTTGTTCTGTATATAAACCACTCTGAACCCCTCAATTAGATTCCAGGCTGTAACTCGCTCTGGACTATCTGTTATTCTGCATATTAACCACTCTGAAGGCCTCAATTAGATCCAGACTGTAACTCACTCCAGGATATCTGTTATTCTGTATATAAACCACTCTGAACCCCTCAATTAGATTCCAGGCTGTAACTCACTCCGGGCTATCTGTTATTCTGTATATAAACCACTCTGAAGGCCTCAATTAGATCCAGACTGTAACTCACTCCAGGATATCTGTTATTCCGTATATAAACCACTCTGAAACCCTCAATTAGATTCCAGGCTGTAACTCGCTCCGGGCTATCTGTTATTCTGTATATAAACCACTCTGAAGGCCTCAATTAGATCCAGACTGTAATTCACACCAGGATATCTGTTATTTTGTATATAAACCACTCTGAAACTCTGAATTAGATTCCAGGCTGTAACTCACTCCAGGCTATCTGTTATTCTGTATATAAACCACTCTAAAACCCTCTATTAGATTCCAGGCCGTAACTCAGTCTGGGTATGTGTTAGTCTGTATATAAACCACTCTGAACCCCTCAATTAGATTCCAGGCTGTAACTCGGTCTGGATTATCTGTTATTTTGTATAGAAACCACTCTGAACCCCTCAATTAGATTCCAAGCTGTAACTCACTCCAGGATATCTGTTATTCTGTGTATAAACCACCCTGAACCACTCAATTCGATTCCAGGCAATAACTCACCCTGGGCTATCTGTTATTCTGTATATAAACCACTCTAAACCCCTATTAGATTCCAGGCCGTGACTCAGTCTGGGCTATGTGTTGTTCTGTATATAAACCACTCTGAACCCCTCAATTAGATTCCAGGCTGTAACTCGCTCTGGACTATCTGTTATTTTGCATATTGACCACTCTGAAGGCCTCAATTAGATTCCAGGCTGTAACCCACCCTTGGCTATCTGTTATTCTGTATATAAACCACTCTGAACTCCTCTATTAGATTCCAGGCCGTAACTCAGTCTGGGCTATGTGTTGTTCTGTATATAAACCACTCTGAACCCCTCAATTAGATTCCAGGCCGTAACTCAGTCTGGGCTATGTGTTATGCTGTATATAAAACACTCTGAACCCCTCAATTAGATTCCAGGCTGCAACTCGCTCTGGATTATCTGTTATTCTGTAAATTAACCTCTCTGAAGGCCTCAATTAGATCCAGACTGTAACTCACTCCAGGATATCTGTTATTCTGTATATAAACCACTCTGAACCCCTCAATTAGATTCCAGGCAGTAACTCACTCCGGGATATCTGTTATTCTGTATATAAAACACTCTGAACCCCTCAATTAGATTCCAGGCTGTAACCCACTCCGGGATATCTGTTAATCTGTATATAAACCACTCTGAACCCCTCAATTAGATTCCAGGCAGTAACTCACTCCGGGATATCTGTTATTCTGTATATAAAACACTCTGAACCCCTCAATTAGATTCCAGGCTGTAACCCACTCCAGGATATCTGTTAATCTGTATATAAACCACACTGAACCCCGCAATTATATTCCAGGCTGTAACTCACTCTCGACTATCTGTTATTCTGTATATTAACCACTCTGAAGGCCTAAATTCGATCCCGACTGAAATTCATTCCAGGATATCTGTTATTCTGTATATAAACCACTCTGAAGGCCTCAATTAGATCCAGACTGAAATTCATTCCAGGCTATCTGTTATTCTGTATATAAACCACTCTGAACCTCTCAATTAGATTCCAGGCTGTAACTCACTCCAGGCTATCTGTTATTCTGTATATAAACCACTCTGAACCCCTCAATTAGATTCCAGGCTGTAACCCACTTCGGGATATTTGTTATTCTGTGTATAAACCACCCTGGACCCCTCAATTAGATTCCAGGCTGTAACTCACTCCAGGATATCTGTTATTCGGTATATAAACCACCCTGAACCCCTCAATTAGATTCCAGGCAGTAACTCACTCCGGGATATCTGTTAATCTGTATATGAACCACTCTGAACCCCTCAATTAGATTCCAGGCTGTAACTCACTCCGGGATATCTTTTATTCTGTATATAAACCACCCTGAACCCCTCAATTAGATTCCAGGCAGTAACTCACTCCGGGATATCTGTTAATCTGTATATGAACCACTCTGAACCCCTCAATTAGATTCCAGGCTGTTACTCACTCCGGGATATCTGTTATTCTGTATATAAACCACTCTGAACCCCACAATTAGATTCCAGGCTGTAACTCACACCGGGACAACTATTATTCTGTATAAAAACCTCTCTGAACCCCTAAATTAGATTCCAGACTGTCACTCACTCCGGGATATCTATTATTCTGTGTATAAACCACTCGGAATCCCACAATTACATTTCAGGCTGTAACTCACTCCGGGATATCTGTTATTCTGTGTATAAACCACTCTGAACCCCTCAATTAGATTGCAGTCTGTAACTCACGACGGGCTATCTGTTATTCTGTATATAAACCACTCTGAACCCCTCAATTAGATTCCAGGCTGGAACTCACTCCGGGCTATCTGTTATTCTATACATAAACCACTCTGAACCCCTCAATTACATTCCAGGCTGTAACTCACTGCGGGATATCTGTTAATCTATATATAAACCACTCTGAACCCCTCAATTAGATTCCAGGCTGTAACTCACTCCGGGATATCTGTTATTCTGTATATAAACCACTCTGAACCCCGCAATTAGATTCCAGACTGTAACTCGCTCTGGACTATTTGTTATTCTTTATATTATACATTCTGAAGGCCTCAATTAGATCCAGACTGTAATTCACTCCAGGATATCTGTCATTCTGTATATTAAAAACTCTCAACCCCTCAATTAGATTCCAGACTGTAACTCACTCCGGGATATCTGTTATTCTGTATATTAACCACTCTGAACCCCTCTATTAGATTCCAGGCTGTAACCCACCCTGGGCTATCTGTTATTCTGTATATAAACCACTCTAAACACCTCTATTAGATTCCAGGCCATAACTCAGTCTGGGCTATGTGTTATTCTGTATATAAACCACTCTGAACCCCTCAATTAGATTCCAGGCCGTAACTCAGACTGGGCTATCTGTTATTCTGTATATAAACCACTCTGAACCCCTCAATTAGATTCCAGGCTGGAACTCGCTCTGGATTATATGTTATTCTGTAAATTAACCTCTCTGAATGCCTCAATTAGATCCAGACTGTAACTCACTCCAGGATATCTGTTATTCTGTATATAAACCACTCTGAACCCCTCAATTAGATTCCAGGCAGTAACTCACTCCGGGATATCTGTTATTCCGTATATAAACCACTCTGAACCCCTCAATTAGATTCCAGGCTGTAACTCACTCCGGGATATCTGTTAATCTGTATATAAACCACTCTGAACCCCTCAATTAGATTCCAGGCTGTTACTCACTCCGGGATATCTGTTATTCTGTATATAAACCACTCTGAACCCCACAATTAGATTCCAGGCTGTAACTCACTCTCGACTATCTGGTATTCTGTATATTAACCACTCTGAATGCCTCAATTCGATCCAGACTGAAATTCACTCCAGGATATCTGTTATTCTGTATATAAACCACTCTGAACCTCTCAATTAGATTCCAGGCTGTAACTCACTCCAGGCTATCTGTTATTCTGTATATAAACCACTCTGAACCCCTCAATTAGATTCCAGGCTGTAACCCACTTCGGGATATTTGTTATTCTGTGTATAAACCACCCTGGACCCCTCAATTAGATTCCAGGCTGTAACTCACTCCAGGATATCTGTTGTTCTGTATATAAACCACCCTGAACCCCTTAATTAGATTCCAGGCTGTAACTCACTCCGGGACAACTATTATTCTGTATATAAACCACTCTGAACCCCTCAATTAGATTCCAGACTGTAACTCACTCCGGGATATCTGTTATTCTGTGTATAAACCACTCGGAACTCCTCAATTAGATTCCAGGCTGCAACTCACTCCGGGCTATCTGTTATTCTGTATATAAACCACTCTGAACCCCTCAATTACATTCCAGGCTGTAATTCACTGCGGGATATCTGTTAATCTGTATATAAACCACTCTGAACCCCTCAATTAGATTCCAGGCTGTAACTCACT
Source organism: Chiloscyllium punctatum (assembly GCF_047496795.1). Taxonomy (NCBI): domain Eukaryota; kingdom Metazoa; phylum Chordata; class Chondrichthyes; order Orectolobiformes; family Hemiscylliidae; genus Chiloscyllium; species Chiloscyllium punctatum. The sequence continues at coordinate 42,520,126 of NC_092788.1, forward strand.
CCGGGAAATCTGTTATTCTGTATATAAACCACTCTGAACCCCTCAATTAGATTCCAGTCTGTAACTCACGACGGGCTATCTGTTATTCTGTACATAAACCACTCTGAACACCTCAATTAGATTCCAGGCTGTAACTCACTCTGGACTATCTGTTAATCTGCACATAAACCACTCTGAACCCCTCAATTAGATTCCAGGCTGTAAGTCACTCTGGACTATCTGTTATTCTGCGTATAAACCACTCTGAACCCCTCAATTAGATTCCAGGCTGTAAGCCACTTCAGGATATTTGTTATTCTGTATATAAACCACCCTGAACCCCTCAATAGATTCCAGACTGTAACTCACTCCGGGATATCTGTTATTGTGTATATAAACCACTCTGAACCCCTCAATTAGATTCCAGGCTGTAACTCACTCCGGGATATCTGTTATTCTGTCACATAAACCAGAGGATTTGAGCCACGGGGAGAGGCTGAATAAGCTGAGGCTGTTTTCCCTGGAGCATCAGAGGCTGAGGGGTGACTTTATCGAGGTTTATAAAATCAAGACGGGCATGGATAGGAAAAATAGACAAAGTCTTTTCCTCGCTGTAGGGGAGTCTAGAACTAGAGGGCAGAGGTTTAGTGTGAGAGGGGAAAGATAAGGAAGAGACCTAAGGGGCAACTTGTTCACTCAGAGGGTGGTCCATGAATGGAATGAACTGTCAGAGGAAGTGGTGGAGGGTAGTACAATTGCAACATTTAAAATTCAGCTCGGTGGGTATGTGAATGGGAAAGGTTTGGAGGGAGATGGGCCAAGTGCTTGAAAAAGAGACTAGAGTAGGTTAGGATATCTGGTCGGCATAGACGGGTTGGACCAAAGGGTGTGTTTCCATGCTGTACATCCCTAGGAGTGTATGACTCCGCGATTTTGTGACTCATTACATTCTGTCCATAAACCACACTGAACCCCTTGATTAGATTCCAGGCTGTAACTCACTCAGGGCTATCTGTTATTCTGTATATAAACAAGCCTGAACCCCTCAATTAGATTCCATGCCTTAACTCACTCCAGGGTATCTATTTCTGTATATAAACCACCCCGATCCCCTCGATTAAATTCCAGGCTTTAACTCAATCCGGGATATCTGTTTTTCTGTATATAAACCTCTCTGAACCCCTCAATTAGATTCCAGGCTGTAACTCACTCCGGACTATCTGTTATTCTGTATATAAACCACTCTGAACTCCTCGATTAGGTTCCAGGCATTTGCTCACTCAGGACTATCTGTTAATCTATATATAAACAAGCCTGAACCCCTCAATTCGATTCCATGCTGTAACTCACTCTGGGCTATCTGTTATTCTGTATATTAACCACCCTGAACCCATTGATTTGATTCCACTTCCTGTCATGTTAAGCTCATGTTCCCAACACAATCTAATCTTAATAATGATCAATGTATCACTGGTCCTCCAATCTGCTGGCACTACCATCATGTTAACTTACTGATGTTTACGTACATGATCAGCTGTAGCATCTGAACAATACTGCTTCAGAATTTCTCATCATTTTACACAGAAACATTCAGCTTTTTCTATTCTTACTGCAAATCACCTTCCAGAATATTCTGTTGCACCTGCCAATGTTTTCAATATAATTCACAAAACACTGACAGCAGGGTAGATGACATGATAGGATGTAGCAAACTGTTACACTCAGTACCTTCATGTTGCAATGTAATAGTATCCAGTCAGAAACATGCCCTGGGTCAGGGATAAAACCTCCCGGGGTCTGGAAGTGGGGACTGGGCAGAGAACGGGGTTTTCGTCTGTCACTGAGTTAGTTTGGAAATCTGTGCTGCACATGGACATTTCTCCACATTATATTCAGTTTCTATGTGTGGGTGTGTGTGTGTGATGGAGAGAGTTTAAACTGAGTTTAACTCTGCGTCTCTGCTTAGGGATTCCCTGCCTTTCAGATATTTGACTGCAACATCATAGAAACTGTGGGTATCTGCCTGTTTCTCTCCCATCTTTCAGAACACATAGAAACCTCCACATAAAGCAGTTGAATCCTGTCTGGCTCAGCTCATTGTTGAGTTGGTCCATGGTGGGTAATTTCTCCTCTGCTTTCTCTCCTCTCGTATCCCGTTGCTCTGTCGATAAATCGCAAAATACCCTCAATTTGAATGCAATCTGCAACTCACTCCAGGCTATCTGTTATTCTGTATATAACCCACCCTGAACACCTCGATTCGATTCCAAGCTGTAACTCACTCCAGGCTATCTGTTATTCTGAACATAACCCACCCTGAACACCTCAATTCAATTCCAAGCTGTAACTCACTCCGGGCTGCCTGTTATGGTGTCTATAAACCACCCTGAACCCCGCGATTAGATTCCAGGCTGTAACTCACACTGGGCTAACTGTTATTTTGTATATAAGGAACCTTGAACACCTCGATTCAAATCCAGGCTGTAACTCACTCCAGGCTATCTGTTATTCTGTATGGAACCCACCCTGAACACATCGATTCGATTACAAGCTGTAACTTACTCCAGGCTATCTGTTATTCTATATATAAACTACTCTGAACCCCGTGATTAGATTCCAGGCTGTAACTCACCCTGGGCTATCTGTTATTCTGTATATAAATCACCCTGAACCCCGCGATTCGATTCCAGGCTGTAACTCACTCCGAGCCATCTGTTATTCTGAATATAAACCACCCTGAACCCCTCGATTAGATTCCAGGCTATATCTCATTCCGTGGCATCTGTTATTCTGTATATAAATCACTGTGAACTCCTCAATTAGGTTCAAGGCATTAGCTCACTCAGGGCTATCTGTTATTCTGTATATAAACAAGCCTGAACCCCTCAATTAGTTTCCGTGCCTTAACTCACTCCAGGCTATCTGTTTTCTGTGTATAAACCACCCCAAACCCCTCGATTACATTCCAGGCTTTAACTGACTCCGGGATATCTGTTATTCTGTAACATAAACCAGCCTGAACCCCTTGATTAGATTCCAGGCTGTAACTCACTCCGGGCTATCTGTTCTTCTGTATATAAACCACTCTGAGACCTCAATTAGATTTCAGGCTGTAACTCACTCTGGGCTATCTGTTATTCTGTATAAGAACCACCCTGAACTCCTCAATTAGATTCCAGGCTGTATCTCACTCTGGAATATCTGTTATTCAGTATATAGACCACACTGAACCGCTCAATTTGATTCCAGGCTGTAACTCACTCCGGGATATCTGTTATTCAGTATATAGACCACTCTGAACCGCTCAATTAGATTCCAGGCTGTAACTCACTCCGGGATATCTGTTATTCTGTGTATAAACCACTCTGAACCCCTCAATTAGATTCCAGGCTGTAACTCACTCCGGGATATCTGTTACTCTGTGTATAAACCACCCTGAACCCCTCAATTAGATTCCAGGCTGTAACTCACTCCGGGATATCTGTTATTCTGTGTATAAACCACCCTGAACCCCTCAATTAGATTCCAGGCTGTAACGCACCCTGGGATATCTGTTATTCTGTGTATAAACCACCCTGAACCCCTCAATTAGATTCCAGGCTGTAACGCACCCTGGGCTTTCTGGTATTTTGTATATTAACCACTCTGAACCCCTCAATTAGATTCCAGGCTGTAACCCACCCTGGGCTATCTGTTATTCTGTGTATAAACCACCCTGAACCACTCAATTAGATTCCAGGCGGTAACCCACCCTGGGCTATCTGTTATGCTGTATATAAACCACTCGAAACCCCTCTATTAGATTCCAGGCCGTAACTCAGTCTGGGCTATGTGTTGATCTGTATATAAACCACTCTGAACCCCTCAATTAGATTCCAGGCTGTAACTCGCTCTGGACTATCTGTTATTCTGCATATTAACCACTCTGAAGGCCTCAATTAGATCCAGACTGTAACTCACTCCAGGATATCTGTTATTCTGTATATAAACCACTCTGAACCCCTCAATTAGATTCCAGGCTGTAACTCACTCCGGGCTATCTGTTATTCTGTATATAAACCACTCTGAAGGCCTCAATTAGATCCAGACTGTAACTCACTCCAGGATATCTGTTATTCCGTATATAAACCACTCTGAAACCCTCAATTAGATTCCAGGCTGTAACTCGCTCCGGGCTATCTGTTATTCTGTATATAAACCACTCTGAAGGCCTCAATTAGATCCAGACTGTAATTCACACCAGGATATCTGTTATTTTGTATATAAACCACTCTGAAACTCTGAATTAGATTCCAGGCTGTAACTCACTCCAGGCTATCTGTTATTCTGTATATAAACCACTCTAAAACCCTCTATTAGATTCCAGGCCGTAACTCAGTCTGGGTATGTGTTAGTCTGTATATAAACCACTCTGAACCCCTCAATTAGATTCCAGGCTGTAACTCGGTCTGGATTATCTGTTATTTTGTATAGAAACCACTCTGAACCCCTCAATTAGATTCCAAGCTGTAACTCACTCCAGGATATCTGTTATTCTGTGTATAAACCACCCTGAACCACTCAATTCGATTCCAGGCAATAACTCACACTGGGCTATCTGTTATTCTGTATATAAACCACTCTAAACCCCTATTAGATTCCAGGCCGTGACTCAGTCTGGGCTATGTGTTGTTCTGTATATAAACCACTCTGAACCCCTCAATTAGATTCCAGGCTGTAACTCGCTCTGGACTATCTGTTATTTTGCATATTGACCACTCTGAAGGCCTCAATTAGATCCAGACTGTCACTCACACCAGGATATCTGTTATTCTGTATATAAACCACTCTGAACCCCTCAATTTGATCCAGGCTGTAACTCATTCCGGGCTATCTGTCATTCTGTATATAAACCACTCTCAACCTCTCAATTAGATTCCAGGCTGTAACTCACTCCGGGATATCTATTATTCAGTATATAAAAAACTCTGAACCCCTCAATTAGATTCCAGACTGTAACTCACTCCGGGATATCTGTTATTCTGTATATAAACCACTCTGAATCCCGCAATTAGATTACAGGCTGTAACTCACTGCGGGATATCTGTTATTCTGTGTATAAACCACCCTGAACCACTCAATTAGATTCCAGGCTGTAACTCAGTCTGGGCTTTCTGGTATTTTGTATATTAACCACTCTGAACCCCTCAAGTAGATTCCAGGCCGTAACTCAGTCTGGGCTATGTGTTGTTCTGTATATAAACCACTTTGAACCCCTCAATTAGATTCCAGGCCGTAACTCAGTCTGGGCTATGTGTTATGCTGTATATAAAACACTCTGAACCCCTCAATTAGATTCCAGGCTGCAACTCGCTCTGGATTATCTGTTATTCTGTAAATGAACCTCTCTGAAGGCCTCAATTAGATCCAGACTGTAACTCACTCCAGGATATCTGTTATTCTGTATATAAACCACTCTGAACCCCTCAATTAGATTCCAGGCAGTAACTCAATCCGGGATATCTGTTATTCTGTATATAAAACACTCTGAACCCCTCAATTAGATTCCAGGCTGTAACCCACTCCGGGATATCTGTTAATCTGTATATAAACCACTCTGAACCCCTCAATTAGATTCCAGGCAGTAACTCACTCCGGGATATCTGTTATTCTGTATATAAAACACTCTGAACCCCTCAATTAGATTCCAGGCTGTAACCCACTCCAGGATATCTGTTAATCTGTATATAAACCACTCTGAACCCCGCAATTATATTCCAGGCTGTAACTCACTCTCGACTATCTGTTATTCTGTATATTAACCACTCTGAAGGCCTAAATTCGATCCCGACTGAAATTCATTCCAGGCTATCTGTTATTCTGTATATAAACCACTCTGAAGGCCTCAATTAGATCCAGACTGAAATTCATTCCAGGCTATCTGTTATTCTGTATATAAACCACTCTGAACCTCTCAATTAGATTCCAGGCTGTAACTCACTCCAGGCTATCTGTTATTCTGTATATAAACCACTCTGAACCCCTCAATTAGATTCCAGGCTGTAACCCACTTCGGGATATTTGTTATTCTGTGTATAAACCACCCTGGACCCCTCAATTAGATTCCAGGCTGTAACTCACTCCAGGATATCTGTTATTCGGTATATAAACCACCCTGAACCCCTCAATTAGATTCCAGGCAGTAACTCACTCCGGGACATCTATTATTCTGTATAAAAACCTCTCTGAACCCCTAAATTAGATTCCAGACTGTCACTCACTCCGGGATATCTATTATTCTGTGTATAAACCACTCGGAACCCCACAATTACATTTCAGGCTGTAACTCACTCCGGGATATCTGTTATTCTGTGTATAAACCACTCTGAACCCCTCAATTAGAATCCAGTCTGTAACTCACGACGGGCTATCTGTTATTCTGTATATAAACCACTCTGAACCCCTCAATTAGATTCCAGGCTGGAACTCACTCCGGGCTATCTGTTATTCTATACATAAACCACTCTGAACCCCTCAATTACATTCCAGGCTGTAACTCACTGCGGGATATCTGTTAATCTGTATATAAACCACTCTGAACCCCTCAATTAGATTCCAGGCTGTAACTCACTCCGGGATATCTGTTATTCTGTATATAAACCACTCTGAACCCCGCAATTAGATTCCAGACTGTAACTCGCTCTGGACTATCTGTTATTCTTTATATTATCCATTCTGAAGGCCTCAATTAGATCCAGACTGTAATTCACTCCAGGATATCTGTCATTCTGTATATTAAACACTCTCAACCCCTCAATTAGATTCCAGACTGTAACTCACTCCGGGATATCTGTTATTCTGTATATTAACCACTCTGAACCCCTCTATTAGATTCCAGGCTGTAACCCACCCTGGGCTATCTGTTATTCTGTATATAAACCACTCTAAACACCTCTATTAGATTCCAGGCCATAACTCAGTCTGGGCTATGTGTTATTCTGTATATAAACCACTCTGAACCCCTCAATTAGATTCCAGGCCGTAACTCAGACTGGGCTATCTGTTATTCTGTATATAAACCACTCTGAACCCCTCAATTAGATTCCAGGCTGGAACTCGCTCTGGATTATCTATTATTCTGTAAATTAACCTCTCTGAATGCCTCAATTAGATCCAGACTGTAACTCACTCCAGGATATCTGTTATTCTGTATATAAACCACTCTGAACCCCTCAATTAGATTCCAGGCAGTAACTCACTCCGGGATATCTGTTATTCCGTATATAAACCACTCTGAACCCCTCAATTAGATTCCAGGCTGTAACTCACTCCGGGATATCTGTTAATCTGTATATAAACCACTCTGAACCCCTCAATTAGATTCCAGGCTGTTACTCACTCCGGGATATCTGTTATTCTGTATATAAACCACTCTGAACCCCACAATTAGATTCCAGGCTGTAACTCACTCTCGACTATCTGGTATTCTGTATATTAACCACTCTGAATGCCTCAATTCGATCCAGACTGAAATTCACTCCAGGATATCTGTTATTCTGTATATAAACCACTCTGAACCTCTCAATTAGATTCCAGGCTGTAACTCACTCCAGGCTATCTGTTATTCTGTATATAAACCACTCTGAACCCCTCAATTAGATTCCAGGCTGTAACCCACTTCGGGATATTTGTTATTCTGTGTATAAACCACCCTGGACCCCTCAATTAGATTCCAGGCTGTAACTCACTCCAGGATATCTGTTGTTCTGTATATAAACCACCCTGAACCCCTTAATTAGATTCCAGGCTGTAACTCACTCCGGGACAACTATTATTCTGTATATAAACCACTCTGAACCCCTCAATTACATTCCAGGCTGTAACTCACTGCGGGATATCTGTTAATCTGTATATAAACCACTCTGAACCCCTCAATTAGATTCCAGGCTGTAACTCACTCCGGGATATCTGTTATTCTGTATATAAACCACTCTGAACCCCTCAATTAGATTCCAGTCTGTAACTCACGACGGGCTATCTGTTATTCTGTACATAAACCACTCTGAACACCTCAATTAGATTCCAGGCTGTAACTCACTCCGGGATATCTGTTATTCTTTATATAAACCACCCTGAACCCCTCAATTAGATTCCAGGCTGTAAGTCACTCTGGACTATCTGTTAATCTGCACATAAACCACTCTGAACCCCTCAATTAGATTCCAGGCTGTAAGTCACTCTGGACTATCTGTTATTCTGCGTATAAACCACTCTGAACCCCTCAATTAGATTCCAGGCTGTAAGCCACTTCAGGATATTTGTTATTCTGTATATAAACCACCCTGAACCCCTCAATAGATTCCAGACTGTAACTCACTCCGGGATATCTGTTATTGTGTATATAAACCACTCTGAACCCCTCAATTAGATTCCAGGCTGTAACTCACTCCGGGATATCTGTTATTCTGTCACATAAACCAGAGGATTTGAGCCACGGGGAGAGGCTGAATAAGCTGAGGCTGTTTTCCCTGGAGCATCAGAGGCTGAGGGGTGACTTTATCGAGGTTTATAAAATCAAGACGGGCATGGATAGGAAAAATAGACAAAGTCTTTTCCTCGCTGTAGGGGAGTCTAGAACTAGAGGGCAGAGGTTTAGTGTGAGAGGGGAAAGATAAGGAAGAGACCTAAGGGGCAACTTGTTCACTCAGAGGGTGGTCCATGAATGGAATGAACTGTCAGAGGAAGTGGTGGAGGGTAGTACAATTGCAACATTTAAAATTCAGCTCGGTGGGTATGTGAATGGGAAAGGTTTGGAGGGAGATGGGCCAAGTGCTTGAAAAAGAGACTAGAGTAGGTTAGGATATCTGGTCGGCATAGACGGGTTGGACCAAAGGGTGTGTTTCCATGCTGTACATCCCTAGGAGTGTATGACTCCGCGATTTTGTGACTCATTACATTCTGTCCATAAACCACACTGAACCCCTTGATTAGATTCCAGGCTGTAACTCACTCAGGGCTATCTGTTATTCTGTATATAAACAAGCCTGAACCCCTCAATTAGATTCCATGCCTTAACTCACTCCAGGGTATCTATTTCTGTATATAAACCACCCCGATCCCCTCGATTAAATTCCAGGCTTTAACTCAATCCGGGATATCTGTTTTTCTGTATATAAACCTCTCTGAACCCCTCAATTAGATTCCAGGCTGTAACTCACTCCGGACTATCTGTTATTCTGTATATAAACCACTCTGAACTCCTCGATTAGGTTCCAGGCATTTGCTCACTCAGGACTATCTGTTAATCTATATATAAACAAGCCTGAACCCCTCAATTCGATTCCATGCTGTAACTCACTCTGGGCTATCTGTTATTCTGTATATTAACCACCCTGAACCCATTGATTTGATTCCACTTCCTGTCATGTTAAGCTCATGTTCCCAACACAATCTAATCTTAATAATGATCAATGTATCACTGGTCCTCCAATCTGCTGGCACTACCATCATGTTAACTTACTGATGTTTACGTACATGATCAGCTGTAGCATCTGAACAATACTGCTTCAGAATTTCTCATCATTTTACACAGAAACATTCAGCTTTTTCTATTCTTACTGCAAATCACCTTCCAGAATATTCTGTTGCACCTGCCAATGTTTTCAATATAATTCACAAAACACTGACAGCAGGGTAGATGACATGATAGGATGTAGCAAACTGTTACACTCAGCACCTTCATGTTGCAATGTAATAGTATCCAGTCAGAAACATGCCCTGGGTCAGGGATAAAACCTCCCGGGGTCTGGAAGTGGGGACTGGGCAGAGAACGGGGTTTTCGTCTGTCACCGAGTTAGTTTGGAAATCTGTGCTGCACATGGACATTTCTCCACATTATATTCAGTTTCTATGTGTGGGTGTGTGTGTGTGATGGAGAGAGTTTAAACTGAGTTTAACTCTGCGTCTCTGCTTAGGGATTCCCTTTCTTTCAGATATTTGACTGCAACATCATAGAAACTGTGGGTATCTGCCTGTTTCTCTCCCATCTTTCAGAACACATGGAAACCTCCACATAAAGCAGTTGAATCCTGTCTGGCTCAGCTCATTGTTGAGTTGGTCCATGGTGGGTAATTTCTCCTCTGCTTTCTCTCCTCTCGTATCCCGTTGCTCTGTCGATAAATCGCAAAATACCCTCAATTTGAATGCAATCTGCAACTCACTCCAGGCTATCTGTTATTCTGTATATAACCCACCCTGAACACCTCGATTCGATTCCAAGCTGTAACTCACTCCAGGCTATCTGTTATTCTGAACATAACCCACCCTGAACACCTCAATTCAATTCCAAGCTGTAACTCACTCCGGGCTGCCTGTTATGGTGTCTATAAACCACCCTGAACCCCGCGATTAGATTCCAGGCTGTAACTCACACTGGGCTAACTGTTATTTTGTATATAAGGAACCTTGAACACCTCGATTCAAATCCAGGCTGTAACTCACTCCAGGCTATCTGTTATTCTGTATGGAACCCACCCTGAACACATCGATTCGATTACAAGCTGTAACTTACTCCAGGCTATCTGTTATTCTGTATATAAACTACTCTGAACCCCGTGATTAGATTCCAGGCTGTAACTCACCCTGGGCTATCTGTTATTCTGTATATAAATCACCCTGAACCCCGCGATTCGATTCCAGGCTGTAACTCACTCCGAGCCATCTGTTATTCTGAATATAAACCACCCTGAACCCCTCGATTAGATTCCAGGCTATATCTCATTCCGTGGCATCTGTTATTCTGTATATAAATCACTGTGAACTCCTCAATTAGGTTCAAGGCATTAGCTCACTCAGGGCTATCTGTTATTCTGTATATAAACAAGCCTGAACCCCTCAATTAGTTTCCGTGCCTTAACTCACTCCAGGCTATCTGTTTTCAGTGTATAAACCACCCCAAACCCCTCGATTACATTCCAGGCTTTAACTGACTCCGGGATATCTGTTATTCTGTAACATAAACCAGCCTGAACCCCTTGATTAGATTCCAGGCTGTAACTCACTCCGGGCTATCTGTTCTTCTGTATATAAACCACTCTGAGACCTCAATTAGATTTCAGGCTGTAACTCACTCTGGGCTATCTGTTATTCTGTATAAGAACCACCCTGAACTCCTCAATTAGATTCCAGGCTGTATCTCACTCTGGAATATCTGTTATTCAGTATATAGACCACACTGAACCGCTCAATTTGATTCCAGGCTGTAACTCACTCCGGGATATCTGTTATTCAGTATATAGACCACTCTGAACCGCTCAATTAGATTCCAGGCTGTAACTCACTCCGGGATATCTGTTATTCTGTGTATAAACCACTCTGAACCCCTCAATTAGATTCCAGGCTGTAACTCACTCCGGGATATCTGTTACTCTGTGTATAAACCACCCTGAACCCCTCAATTAGATTCCAGGCTGTAACTCACTCCGGGATATCTGTTATTCTGTGTATAAACCACCCTGAACCCCTCAATTAGATTCCAGGCTGTAACTCACTCCGGGATATCTGTTATTCTGTGTATAAACCACCCTGAACCCCTCAATTAGATTCCAGGCTGTAACGCACCCTTGGCTTTCTGGTATTTTGTATATTAACCACTCTGAACCCCTCAATTAGATTCCAGGCTGTAACCCACCCTGGGCTATCTGTTATTCCGTGTATAAACCACCCTGAACCACTCAATTAGATTCCAGGCGGTAACCCACCCTGGGCTATCTGTTATGCTGTATATAAACCACTCGAAACCCCTCTATTAGATTCCAGGCCGTAACTCAGTCTGGGCTATGTGTTGTTCTGTATATAAACCACTCTGAACCCCTCAATTAGATTCCAGGCTGTAACTCGCTCTGGACTATCTGTTATTCTGCATATTAACCACTCTGAAGGCCTCAATTAGATCCAGACTGTAACTCACTCCAGGATATCTGTTATTCTGTATATAAACCACTCTGAACCCCTCAATTAGATTCCAGGCTGTAACTCACTCCGGGCTATCTGTTATTCTGTATATAAACCACTCTGAAGGCCTCAATTAGATCCAGACTGTAACTCACTCCAGGATATCTGTTATTCCGTATATAAACCACTCTGAAACCCTCAATTAGATTCCAGGCTGTAACTCGCTCCGGGCTATCTGTTATTCTGTATATAAACCACTCTGAAGGCCTCAATTAGATCCAGAGTGTAATTCACACCAGGATATCTGTTATTTTGTATATAAACCACTCTGAAACTCTGAATTAGATTCCAGGCTGTAACTCACTCCAGGCTATCTGTTATTCTGTATATAAACCACTCTAAAACCCTCTATTAGATTCCAGGCCGTAACTCAGTCTGGGTATGTGTTAGTCTGTATATAAACCACTCTGAACCCCTCAATTAGATTCCAGGCTGTAACTCGGTCTGGATTATCTGTTATTTTGTATAGAAACCACTCTGAACCCCTCAATTAGATTCCAGGCTGTAACTCGCTCTGGACTATCTGTTATTTTGCATATTGACCACTCTGAAGGCCTCAATTAGATCCAGACTGTCACTCACACCAGGATATCTGTTATTCTGTATATAAACCACTCTGAACCCCTCAATTTGATCCAGGCTGTAACTCATTCCGGGCTATCTGTCATTCTGTATATAAACCACTCTCAACCTCTCAATTAGATTCCAGGCTGTAACTCACTCCGGGATATCTATTATTCAGTATATAAAAAACTCTGAACCCCTCAATTAGATTCCAGACTGTAACTCACTCCGGGATATCTGTTATTCTGTATATAAACCACTCTGAATCCCGCAATTAGATTACAGGCTGTAACTCACTGCGGGATATCTGTTATTCTGTGTATAAACCACCCAGAAGCACTCAATTAGATTCCAGGCTGTAACTCAGTTTGGGCTTTCTGGTATTTTGTATATTAACCACTCTGAACCCCTCAAGTAGATTCCAGGCCGTAACTCAGTCTGGGCTATGTGTTGTTCTGTATATAAACCACTTAGAAACCCCTCAATTAGATTCCAGGCCGTAACTCAGTCTGGGCTATGTGTTATGCTGTATATAAAACACTCTGAACCCCTCAATTAGATTCCAGGCTGCAACTCGCTCTGGATTATCTGTTATTCTGTAAATTAACCTCTCTGAAGGCCTCAATTAGATCCAGACTGTAACTCACTCCAGGATATCTGTTATTCTGTATATAAACCACTCTGAACCCCTCAATTAGATTCCAGGCAGTAACTCACTCCGGGATATCTGTTATTCTGTATATAAAACACTCTGAACCCCTCAATTAGATTCCAGGCTGTAACCCACTCCGGGATATCTGTTAATCTGTATATAAACCACTCTGAACCCCTCAATTAGATTCCAGGCAGTAACTCACTCCTGGATATCTGTTATTCTGTATATAAAACACTCTGAACCCCTCAATTAGATTCCAGGCTGTAACCCACTCCAGGATATCTGTTAATCTGTATATAAACCACTCTGAACCCCGCAATTATATTCCACGCTGTAACTCACTCTCGACTATCTGTTATTCTGTATATTAACCACTCTGAAGGCCTAAATTCGATCCCGACTGAAATTCATTCCAGGATATCTGTTATTCTGTATATAAACCACTCTGAAGGCCTCAGTTAGATCCAGACTGAAATTCATTCCAGGCTATCTGTTATTCTGTATATAAACCACTCTGAACCTCTCAATTAGATTCCAGGCTGTAACTCACTCCAGGCTATCTGTTATTCTGTATATAAACCACTCTGAACCCCTCAATTAGATTCCAGGCTGTAACCCACTTCGGGATATTTGTTATTCTGTGTATAAACCACCCTGGACCCCTCAATTAGATTCCAGGCTGTAACTCACTCCAGGATATCTGTTATTCGGTATATAAACCACCCTGAACCCCTCAATTAGATTCCAGGCAGTAACTCACTCCGGGACATCTATTATTCTGTATAAAAACCTCTCTGAACCCCTAAATTAGATTCCAGACTGTCACTCACTCCGGGATATCTATTATTCTGTGTATAAACCACTCGGAACCCCACAATTACATTTCAGGCTGTAACTCACTCCGGGATATCTGTTATTCTGTGTATAAACCACTCTGAACCCCTCAATTAGATTCCAGTCTGTAACTCACGACGGGCTATCTGTTATTCTGTATATAAACTACTCTGAACCCCTCAATTAGATTCCAGGCTGGAACTCACTCCGGGCTATCTGTTATTCTATACATAAACCATTCTGAACCCCTCAATTACATTCCAGGCTGTAACTCACTGCGGGATATCTGTTAATCTGTATATAAACCACTCTGAACCCCTCAATTAGATTCCAGGCTGTAACTCACTCCGGGATATCTGTTATTCTGTATATAAACCACTCTGAACCCCGCAATTAGATTCCAGACTGTAACTCGCTCTGGACTATCTGTTATTCTTTATATTATCCATTCTGAAGGCCTCAATTAGATCCAGACTGTAATTCACTACAGGATATCTGTCATTCTGTATATTAAACACTCTCAACCCCTCAATTAGATTCCAGACTGTAACTCACTCCGGGATATCTGTTATTCTGTATATTAACCACTCTGAACCCCTCTATTAGATTCCAGGCTGTAACCCACCCTGGGCTATCTGTTATTCTGTATATAAACCACTCTAAACACCTCTATTAGATTCCAGGCCATAACTCAGTCTGGGCTATGTGTTATTCTGTATATAAACCACTCTGAACCCCTCAATTAGATTCCAGGCCGTAACTCAGACTGGGCTATCTGTTATTCTGTATATAAACCACTCTGAACCCCTCAATTAGATTCCAGGCTGGAACTCGCTCTGGATTATCTGTTATTCTGTAAATTAACCTCTCTGAATGCCTCAATTAGATCCAGACTGTAACTCACTCCAGGATATCTGTTATTCTGTATATAAACCACTCTGAACCCCTCAATTAGATTCCAGGCAGTAACTCACTCCGGGATATCTTTTATTCCGTATATAAACCACACTGAACCCCTCAATTAGATTCCAGGCTGTAACTCACTCCGGGATATCTGTTAATCTGTATATAAACCACTCTGAACCCCTCAATTAGATTCCAGGCTGTTACTCACTCCGGGATATCTGTTATTCTGTATATAAACCACTCTGAACCCCACAATTAGATTCCAGGCTGTAACTCACTCTCGACTATCTGGTATTCTGTATATTAACCACTCTGAATGCCTCAATTCGATCCAGACTGAAATTCACTCCAGGATATCTGTTATTCTGTATATAAACCACTCTGAACCTCTCAATTAGATTCCAGGCTGTAACTCACTCCAGGCTATCTGTTATTCTGTATATCAACCACTCTGAACCCCTCAATTAGATTCCAGGCTGTAACCCACTTCGGGATATTTGTTATTCTGTGTATAAACCACCCTGGACCCCTCAATTAGATTCCAGGCTGTAACTCACTCCAGGATATCTGTTGTTCTGTATATAAACCACCCTGAACCCCTTAATTAGATTCCAGGCTGTAACTCACTCCGGGACAACTATTATTCTGTATATAAACCACTCTGAACCCCTCAATTAGATTCCAGACTGTAACTCACTCCGGGATATCTGTTATTCTGTATATAAACCACTCGGAACCCCTCAATTAGATTCCAGGCTGCAACTCACTCCGGGCTATCTGTTATTCTGTATATAAACCACTCTGAACCCCTCAATTAGATTCCAGGCTGTAACTCGCTCTGGACTATCTGTTATTCTGTATATTAACCACTCTGAACCCCTAAATTAGATTCCAGGCTGTAACTCACTCCGGGATATCTGTTAATCTGTATATAAACCACTCTGAACCCCTCAATTAGATTCCTGGCTGTAACTCACTCCAGTGTATCTGTTATTCTGTATATAAACCACTCTAAACCCCTCTATTAGATTCCAGGCCGTAACTCAGACTGGGCTATCTGTTATTCTGTATATAAACCACTCTGAACCCCTCAATTCGATTCCAGGCTGTAACTCACTCCGGGATATCTGTTATTTAATATATAAATCACTCTGAACCCCTCAATTAGATTCCAGGCTGTAACTCACTCCGGAATATCTGTTATTCTGTATATAAACCACTCTGAACCCCTTAATTAGATTCCAGGCTGTAACTCACACGGGGACAACTATTATTCTGTATATTAACCTCTCTGAAGGCCTCAATTTGATCCAGACTGTAACTCACTCCAGGATATCTGTTATTCTGTATATAAACCACTCTGAACCCCTCAATTAGATTCCAGGCTGTCACCCACTTCGGGATATTTGTTATTCTGTATATAAACCACTCTGAACCCCTCAATTAGATTCCAGGCTGGGACTCACTCCGGGATATCTGTTAATCTGTATATAAACCACTCTGAACCCTGCAATTAGATTCCAAGCTGTAACTCGCTCTGGACTATCTGTTATTCTTTATATTAACCATTCTGAAGGCCTCAATTAGATCCAGACTGTAATTCACTCCAGGATATCTGTCATTCTGTATATAAACCACTCTCAACCTCTCAATTAGATTCCAGGCTGTAACTCACGCCGGGATATCTATTATTCAGTATATAAAAAACTCTGAACCCCTCAATTAGATTCCAGACTGTAACTCACTCCAGGATATCTGTTATTCTGTATATAAACCACCCTGAACCCCTTAATTAGATTCCAGGCTGTAACTCACACCGGGACAACTATTATTCTGTATATAAACCACTCTGAAACCCTCAATTAGATTCCAGACTGTAACTCACTCCGGGATATCTGTTATTCTGTGTATAAACCACTCGGAACCCCGCAATCACATTCCAGGCTGTAACTCACTCCGGGATATCTGTTGATCTGTATATAAACCACTCTGAACCCCTCAATTAGATTCCAGGCGGCAACTCACTCCGGGCTATCTGTTATTCTGTATATAAACCACTCTGAACCCCTCAATTAGATTCCAGGCTGTCACCCACTTCGGGATATTTGTTATTCTGTATATAAACCACTCTGAACCCCTCAATTAGATTCCAGGCCGTAACTCAGTCTGGGCTACGTGTTATTCTGTATATAAACCACTCTGAACCCCTCAATTAGATTCCAGGCTGCAACTCGCTCTGGATTATCTGTTATTCTGTAAATTAACCTCTCTGAAGGCCTCAATTAGATCCAGACTGTAACTCACTCCAGGATATCTGTTATTCTGTATATAAACCACTCTGAACCCCTCAATTAGATTCCAGGCAGTAACTCACTCCGGGATATCTGGTATTCTGTATATAAAACACTCTGAACCCCTCAATTAGATTCCAGGCTGTAACCCACTCCGGGATATCTGTTAATCTGTATATAAACCACTCTGAACCCCTCAATTCGGTTCCAGGCTGTAACTCACTCCGGGATATCTGTTATTCTGTATATAAACCACTCTGAACCCCGCAATTAGATTCCAGGCTGTAACTCACTCTCGACTATCTGTTATTCTGTATATTAACCACTCTGAAGGCCTCAATTAGATCCCGACTGAAATTCATTCCAGGATATCTGTTATTCTGTATATAAACCACTCTGAAGGCCTCAATTAGATTCCAATCTGTAACTCACTCCAGGCTATCTGTTATTCTGTATATAAACTACTCTGAACCCCTCAATTAGATTCCAGGCTGTAACCCACTTCGGGATATTTGTTATTCTGTGTATAAATCACCCTGGACCCCTCAATTAGATTCCAGGCTGTAACTCACTCCAGGATATCTGTTATTCGGTAAATAAACCACCCTGAACCCCTCAATTAGATTCCAGGCTGTAACTCACTCCGGGACATCTATTATTCTGTATATAAACCTCTCTGAACCCCTAAATTAGATTCCAGACTGTAACTCACTCCGGGATATCTATTATTCTGTGTATAAACCACTCGGAACCCCACAGTTACATTCCAGGCTGTAACTCACTCCGGGATATCTGTTATTCTGTGTATAAACCACTCTGAACCCCTCAATTAGATTCCAGTTTGTAACTCACGACGGGCTATCTGTTATTCTGTATATAAACAACTCTGAACCCCTCAATTAGATTCCAGGCTGGAACTCACTCCGGGCTATCTGTTATTCAATACATAAACCACTCTGAACCCCTCAATTACATTCCAGGCTGTAACTCACTGCGGGATATCTGTTACTCTGTATATAAACCACTCTGAACCCCTCAATTAGATTCCAGGCTGTAACTCACTCCGGAATATCTGTTATTCTGTATATAAACCACTCTGGACCCCGCAATTAGATTCCAGACTGTAACTCGCTCTGGACTATCTGTTATTCATTATATTATCCATTATGAAGGCCTCAATTAGATCCAGATTGTAATTCACTCCAGGATATCTGTCATTCTGTATATTAAACACTCTGAACCCCTCAATTAGATTCCAGACTGTAACTCACTCCGGGATATCTGTTATTCTGTATATTAACCACTCTGAACCCCTCTATTATATTCCAGGCTGTAACCCACCCTGGGCTATCTGTTATTCTGTATATAAACCACTCTAAACACCTCTATTAGATTCCAGACCGTAACTCAGTCTGGGCTATGTGTTATTCTGTATATAAACCACTCTGAACCCCTCAATTAGATTCCAGGCCGTAACTCAGACTGGGCTATCTGTTATTCTGTATATATACCACTCTGAACCCCTCAATTAGATTCCAGGCTGGAACTCGATCTGGATTATCTGTTATTCTGTAAATTAACCTCTCTGAATGCCTCAATTAGATCCAGAGTGTAACTCACTCCAGGATATCTATTATTCTGTATATAAACCACTCTGAACCCCTCAATTAGATTCCAGGCAGTAACTCACTCCGGGATATCTGTTATTCTGTATATAAACCACTCTGAACCCCTCAATTAGATTCCAGGCTGTAACTCACTCCGGGATATCTGTTAATCTGTATATGAACCACTCTGAACCCCTCAATTAGATTCCAGGCTGTTACTCACTCCGGGATATCTGTTAATCTGTATATAAACCACTCTGAACCCCTCAATTAGATTCCTGGCTGTAACTCACTCCAGTGTATCTGTTATTCTGTATATAAACCACTCTAAACCCCTCTATTAGATTCCAGGCCGTAACTCACTCTGGAATATCTGTTATTCTGTATATTAACCACTCTGAATGCCTCAATTTGATCCAGGCTGTAACTCACTCCAGGATATCTGTTATTCTGTATATAAACCACTCTGAACCTCTCAATTAGATTCCAGGCTGTAACTCATTCCGGGATATCTGTTATTCTGTATATAAACCACTCTGAACCCCTCAATTAGATTCCAGGCTGTAACCCACTTCGGGATATTTGTTATTCTGTGTATAAACCACCCTGCACCCCTCAATTAGATTCCAGGCTGTAACTCACTCCAGGATATCTGTTGTTCTGTATATAAACCACCCTGAACCCCTTAATTAGATTCCAGGCTGTAACTCACTCCGGGACAACTATTATTCTGTATATAAACCACTCTGAACCCCTCAATTAGATTCCAGACTGTAACTCACTCCGGGATATCTGTTATTCTGTGTATAAACCACTCGGAACCCCTCAATTAGATTCCAGGCTGCAACTCACTCCGGGCTATCTGTTATTCTGTATATAAACCATTCTGAACCCCTCAATTAGATTCCAGGCTGTAACTCGCTCTGGACTATCTGTTATTCTGTATATTAACCACTCTGAACCCCTAAATTAGATTCCAGGCTGTAACTCACTCCGGGATATCTGTTAATCTGTATATAAACCACTCTGAACCCCTCAATTAGATTCCTGGCTGTAACTCACTCCAGTGTATCTGTTATTCTGTATATAAACCACTCGGAACCCCTCAATTAGATTCCAGGCTGCAACTCACTCCGGGCTATCTGTTATTCTGTATATAAACCACTCTGAACCCCTCAATTAGATTCCAGGCTGTAACTCGCTCTGGACTATCTGTTATTCTGTATATTAACCACTCTGAACCCCTAAATTAGATTCCAGGCTGTAACTCACTCCGGGATATCTGTTAATCTGTATATAAACCACTCTGAACCCCTCAATTAGATTCCTGGCTGTAACTCACTCCAGGATATCTGTTGTTCTGTATATAAACCACCCTGAACCCCTTAATTAGATTCCAGGCTGTAACTCACTCCGGGACAACTATTATTCTGTATATAAACCACTCTGAACCCCTCAATTAGATTCCAGACTGTAACTCACTCCGGGATATCCGTTATTCTGTGTATAAACCACTCGGAACCCCTCAATTAGATTCCAGGCTGCAACTCACTCCGGGCTATCTGTTATTCTGTATATAAACCACTCTGAACCCCTCAATTAGATTCCAGGCTGTAACTCGCTCTGGACTATCTGTTATTCTGTATATTAACCACTCTGAACCCCTAAATTAGATTCCAGGCTGTAACTCACTCCGGGATATCTGTTAATCTGTATATAAACCACTCTGAACCCCTCAATTAGATTCCTGGCTGTAACTCACTCCAGTGTATCTGTTATTCTGTATATAAACCACTCTAAACCCCTCTATTAGATTCCAGGCCGTAACTCACTCTGGAATATCTGTTATTCTGTATATTAACCACTCTGAATGCCTCAATTTGATCCAGGCTGTAACTCACTCCAGGATATCTGTTATTCTGTATATAAACCACTCTGAACCTCTCAATTAGATTCCAGGCTGTAACTCATTCCGGGATATCTGTTATTCTGTATATAAACCACTCTGAACCCCTCAATTAGATTCCAGGCTGTAACCCACTTCGGGATATTTGTTATTCTGTGTATAAACCACCCTGCACCCCTCAATTAGATTCCAGGCTGTAACTCACTCCAGGATATCTGTTGTTCTGTATATAAACCACCCTGAACCCCTTAATTAGATTCCAGGCTGTAACTCACTCCGGGACAACTATTATTCTGTATATAAACCACTCTGAACCCCTCAATTAGATTCCAGACTGTAACTCACTCCGGGATATCTGTTATTCTGTGTATAAACCACTCGGAACCCCTCAATTAGATTCCAGGCTGCAACTCACTCCGGGCTATCTGTTATTCTGTATATAAACCATTCTGAACCCCTCAATTAGATTCCAGGCTGTAACTCGCTCTGGACTATCTGTTATTCTGTATATTAACCACTCTGAACCCCTAAATTAGATTCCAGGCTGTAACTCACTCCGGGATATCTGTTAATCTGTATATAAACCACTCTGAACCCCTCAATTAGATTCCTGGCTGTAACTCACTCCAGTGTATCTGTTATTCTGTATATAAACCACTCTAAACCCCTCTATTAGATTCCAGGCCGTAACTCAGACTGGGCTATCTGTTATTCTGTATATAAACCACTCTGAACCCCTCAATTCGATTCCAGGCTGTAACTCACTCCGGGATATCTGTTATTTAATATATAAATCACTCTGAACCCCTCAATTAGATTCCAGGCTGTAACTCACTCCGGAATATCTGTTATTCTGTATATAAACCACTCTGAACCCCTTAATTAGATTCCAGGCTGTAACTCACACCGGGACAACTATTATTCTGTATATTAACCTCTCTGAAGGCCTCAATTTGATCCAGACTGTAACTCACTCCAGGATATCTGTTATTCTGTATATAAACCACTCTGAACCCCTCAATTAGATTCCAGGCTGTCACCCACTTCGGGATATTTGTTATTCTGTATATAAACCACTCTGAACCCCTCAATTAGATTCCAGGCTGGAACTCACTCCGGGATATCTGTTAATCTGTATATAAACCACTCTGAACCCTGCAATTAGATTCCAAGCTGTAACTCGCTCTGGACTATCTGTTATTCTTTATATTAACCATTCTGAAGGCCTCAATTAGATCCAGACTGTAATTCACTCCAGGATATCTGTCATTCTGTATATAAACCACTCTCAACCTCTCAATTAGATTCCAGGCTGTAACTCACGCCGGGATATCTATTATTCAGTATATAAAAAACTCTGAACCCCTCAATTAGATTCCAGACTGTAACTCACTCCAGGATATCTGTTATTCTGTATATAAACCACCCTGAACCCCTTAATTAGATTCCAGGCTGTAACTCACACCGGGACAACTATTATTCTGTATATAAACCACTCTGAAACCCTCAATTAGATTCCAGACTGTAACTCACTCCGGGATATCTGTTATTCTGTGTATAAACCACTCGGAACCCCGCAATCACATTCCAGGCTGTAACTCACTCCGGGATATCTGTTGATCTGTATATAAACCACTCTGAACCCCTCAATTAGATTCCAGGCGGCAACTCACTCCGGGCTATCTGTTATTCTGTATATAAACCACTCTGAACCCCTCAATTAGATTCCAGGCTGTCACCCACTTCGGGATATTTGTTATTCTGTATATAAACCACTCTGAGCCCCTCAATTAGATTCCAGGCCGTAACTCAGTCTGGGCTACGTGTTATTCTGTATATAAACCACTCTGAACCCCTCAATTAGATTCCAGGCTGCAACTCGCTCTGGATTATCTGTTATTCTGTAAATTAACCTCTCTGAAGGCCTCAATTAGATCCAGACTGTAACTCACTCCAGGATATCTGTTATTCTGTATATAAACCACTCTGAACCCCTCAATTAGATTCCAGGCAGTAACTCACTCCGGGATATCTGGTATTCTGTATATAAAACACTCTGAACCCCTCAATTAGATTCCAGGCTGTAACCCACTCCGGGATATCTGTTAATCTGTATATAAACCACTCTGAACCCCTCAATTCGGTTCCAGGCTGTAACTCACTCCGGGATATCTGTTATTCTGTATATAAACCACTCTGAACCCCGCAATTAGATTCCAGGCTGTAACTCACTCTCGACTATCTGTTATTCAGTATATTAACCACTCTGAAGGCCTCAATTAGATCCCGACTGAAATTCATTCCAGGATATCTGTTATTCTGTATATAAACCACTCTGAAGGCCTCAATTAGATCCAGACTGAAATTCATTCCAGGCTATCTGTTATTCTGTATATAAACTACTCTGAACCCCTCAATTAGATTCCAGGCTGTAACCCACTTCGGGATATTTGTTATTCTGTGTATAAATCACCCTGGACCCCTCAATTAGATTCCAGGCTGTAACTCGCTCTGGACTATCTGTTATTCTGCATATTAACCACTCTGAAGGCCTCAATTAGATCCAGACTGTAACTCACTCCGGGACATCTATTATTCTGTATATAAACCTCTCTGAACCCCTAAATTAGATTCCAGACTGTAACTCACTCCGGGATATCTATTATTCTGTGTATAAACCACTCGGAACCCCACAATTACATTCCAGGCTGTAACTCACTCCGGGATATCTGTTATTCTGCGTATAAACCACTCTGAACCCCTCAATTAGATTCCAGTTTGTAACTCACGACGGGCTATCTGTTATTCTGTATATAAACCACTCTGAACCCCTCAATTAGATTCCAGGCTGGAACTCACTCCGGGCTATCTGTTATTCAATACATAAACCACTCTGAACCCCTCAATTACATTCCATGCTGTAACTCACTGCGGGATATCTGTTAATCTGTATATAAACCACTCTGAACCCCTCAATTAGATTCCAGGCTGTAACTCACTCCGGGATATCTGTTATTCTGTATATAAACCACTCTGGACCCCGCAATTAGATTCCAGACTGTAACTCGCTCTGGACTATCTGTTATTCATTATATTATCCATTATGAAGGCCTCAATTAGATCCAGACTGTAATTCACTCCAGGATATCTGTCATTCTGTATATTAAACACTCTGAACCCCTCAATTAGATTCCAGACTGTAACTCACTCCGGGATATCTGTTATTCTGTATATTAACCACTCTGAACCCCTCTATTAGATTCCAGGCTGTAACCCACCCTGGGCTATCTGTTATTCTGTATATATACCACTCTAAACACCTCTATTAGATTCCAGACCGTAACTCAGTCTGGGCTATGTGTTATTCTGTATATAAACCACTCTGAACCCCTCAATTAGATTCCAGGCCGTAACTCAGACTGGGCTATCTGTTATTCTGTATATATACCACTCTGAACCCCTCAATTAGATTCCAGGCTGGAACTCGATCTGGATTATCTGTTATACTGTAAATTAACCTCTCTGAATGCCTCAATTAGATCCAGAGTGTAACTCACTCCAGGATATCTATTATTCTGTATATAAACCACTCTGAACCCCTCAATTAGATTCCAGGCAGTAACTCACTCCGGGATATCTGTTATTCTGTATATAAACCACTCTGAACCCCTCAATTAGATTCCAGGCTGTAACTCACTCCGGGATATCTGTTAATCTGTATATGAACCACTCTGAACCCCTCAATTAGATTCCAGGCTGTTACTCACTCCGGGATATCTGTTATTCTGTATATAAACCACTCTGAACCCCACAATTAGATTCCAGGCTGTAACTCACTCTCGACTATCTGGTATTATGTATATTAACCACTCTGAATGCCTCAATTCGATCCAGACTGAAATTCACTCCAGGATATCTGTTATTCTGTATATAAACCACTCTGAACCTCTCAATTAGATTACAGGCTGTAACTCACTCCAGGCTATCTGTTATTCTGTATATAAACCACTCTGAACCCCTCAATTAGATTCCAGGCTGTAACCCACTTCGGGATATTTGTTATTCTGTGTATAAACCACCCTGGACCCCTCAATTAGATTCCAGGCTGTAACTCACTCCAGGATATCTGTTGTTCTGTATATAAACCACCCTGAACCCCTTAATTAGATTCCAGGCTGTAACTCACTCCGGGACAACTATTATTCTGTATATAAACCACTCTGAACCCCTCAATTAGATTCCAGACTGTAACTCACTCCGGGATATCTGTTATTCTGTGTATAAACCACTCGGAACCCCTCAATTAGATTCCAGGCTGCAACTCACTCCGGGCTATCTGTTATTCTGTATATAAACCACTCTGAACCCCTCAATTAGATTCCAGGCTGTAACTCGCTCTGGACTATCTGTTATTCTGTATATTAACCACTCTGAACCCCTAAATTAGATTCCAGGCTGTAACTCACTCCGGGATATCTGTTAATCTGTATATAAACCACTCCGAACCCCTCAATTAGATTCCTGGCTGTAACTCACTCCAGTGTATCTGTTATTCTGTATATAAACCACTCTAAACCCCTCTATTAGATTCCAGGCCGTAACTCACTCTGGAATATCTGTTATTCTGTATATTAACCACTCTGAATGCCTCAATTTGATCCAGGCTGTAACTCACTCCAGGATATCTGTTATTCTGTATATAAACCACTCTGAACCCCTCAATTAGATTCCAGGCTGTAACTCATTCCGGGATATCTGTTATTCTGTATATAAACCACTCTCAACCCCTCAATTAGATCCAGAGTGTAACTCACTCCAGGATATCTGTTATTCTGTATATAAACCACCCTGGACCCCTCAATTAGATTCCAGGCTGTAACTCACTCCGGGATATCTGTTATTCTGTATATAAACCACTCTGAACCCCTGAATTAGATCCAGGCTCTAATTCACTCCGGGATATCTGTTAATCTGTATATAAACCACTCTGAACCCCTCAATTAGATTCCAGGCTTTATCTCACTCCGGGCTATCTGTTATTCTGTATATAAACCACTCTGAACCCCTCAATTAGATTCCAGGCTGTAACTCGCTCTTGGACTATCTGTTAGTCTGTATATTAACCACGCTGAACCCCTCAATTAGATCCAGACTGTAACTCACTCCAGGATATCTGTTATTCTGTATATAAACCACTCTGAACCCCTCAATTAGATTCCAGAGTGTAACTCACTCCAGGATATCTGTTATTCTGTATATAAGCCACTCTGAACCCCTCAATTAGATTCCAGGCTGTAACTCGCTCTGGACTGTCTGTTCGTCTGTATTTTAACCACTCTGAACCCCTCAATTATATACCAGACTGAAATTCAATCCAGGATATCTGTTTTTCTGTATATAAACCACTCTGAACCCCTCAATTAGATTCCAGACTTTAACTCACTCCAGGATATCTGTTATTCTGTATATAAACCAATCTGAACCCCTCAATTAGATTCCAGAGTGTAATTCACTCCAGGATATCTGTCATTCTGTATATTAAACACTCTGAACCCCTCAATTAGATTCCAGACTGTAACTCACTCCGGGATATCTGTTATTCTGTATATTAACCACTCTGAACCCCTCTATTAGATTCCAGGCTGTAACCCACCCTGGGCTATCTGTTATTCTGTATATAAACCACTCTAAACACCTCTATTAGATTCCAGACCGTAACTCAGTCTGGGCTATGTGTTATTCTGTATATAAACCACTCTGAACCCCTCAATTAGATTCCAGGCCGTAACTCAGACTGGGCTATCTGTTATTCTGTATATATACCACTCTGAACCCCTCAATTAGATTCCAGGCTGGAACTCGATCTGGATTATCTGTTAATCTGTAAATTAACCTCTCTGAATGCCTCAATTAGATCCAGAGTGTAACTCACTCCAGGATATCTATTATTCTGTATATAAACCACTCTGAACCCCTCAATTAGATTCCAGGCAGTAACTCACTCCGGGATATCTGTTATTCTGTATATAAACCACTCTGAACCCCTCAATTAGATTCCAGGCTGTAACTCACTCCGGGATATCTGTTAATCTGTATATGAACCACTCTGAACCCCTCAATTAGATTCCAGGCTGTTACTCACTCCGGGATATCTGTTATTCTGTATATAAACCACTCTGAACCCCACAATTAGATTCCAGGCTGTAACTCACTCTCGACTATCTGGTATTCTGTATATTAACCACTCTGAATGCCTCAATTCGATCCAGACTGAAATTCACTCCAGGATATCTGTTATTCTGTATATAAACCACTCTGAACCTCTCAATTAGATTCCAGGTTGTAACTCACTCCAGGCTATCTGTTATTCTGTATATAAACCACTCTGAACCCCTCAATTAGATTACAGGCTGTAACCCACTTCGGGATATTTGTTATTCTGTGTATAAACCACCCTGGACCCCTCAATTAGATTCCAGGCTGTAACTCACTCCAGGATATCTGTTGTTCTGTATATAAACCACCCTGAACCCCTTAATTAGATTCCAGGCTGTAACTCACTCCGGGACAACTATTATTCTGTATATAAACCACTCTGAACCCCTCAATTAGAATCCAGACTGTAACTCACTCCGGGATATCTGTTATTCTGTGTATAAACCACTCGGAACCCCTCAATTAGATTCCAGGCTGCAACTCACTCCGGGCTATCTGTTATTCTGTATATAAACCACTCTGAACCCCTCAATTAGATTCCAGGCTGTAACTCGCTCTGGACTATCTGTTATTCTGTATATTAACCACTCTGAACCCCTAAATTAGATTCCAGGCTGTAACTCACTCCGGGATATCTGTTAATCTGTATATAAACCACTCTGAACCCCTCAATTAGATTCCTGGCTGTAACTCACTCCAGTGTATCTGTTATTCTGTATATAAACCACTCTAAACCCCTCTATTAGATTCCAGGCCGGAACTCACTCTGGAATATCTGTTATTCTGTATATTAACCACTCTGAATGCCTCAATTTGATCCAGGCTGTAACTCACTCCAGGATATCTGTTATTCTGTATATAAACCACTCTGAACCTCTCAATTAGATTCCAGGCTGTAACTCATTCCGGGATATCTGTTATTCTGTATATAAACCACTCTGAACCCCTCAATTAGATTCCAGGCTGTAACCCACTTCGGGATATTTGTTATTCTGTGTATAAACCACCCTGCACCCCTCAATTAGATTCCAGGCTGTAACTCACTCCAGGATATCTGTTGTTCTGTATATAAACCACCCTGAACCCCTTAATTAGATTCCAAGCTGTAACTCACTCCGGGACAACTATTATTCTGTATATAAACCACTCTGAACCCCTCAATTAGATTCCAGACTGTAACTCACTCCGGGATATCTGTTATTCTGTGTATAAACCACTCGGAACCCCTCAATTAGATTCCAGGCTGCAACTCACTCCGGGCTATCTGTTATTCTGTATATAAACCACTCTGAACCCCTCAATTAGATTCCAGGCTGTAACTCGCTCTGGACTATCTGTTATTCTGTATATTAACCACTCTGAACCCCTAAATTAGATTCCAGGCTGTAACTCACTCCGGGATATCTGTTAATCTGTATATAAACCACTCTGAACCCCTCAATTAGATTCCTGGCTGTAACTCACTCCAGTGTATCTGTTATTCTGTATATAAACCACTCTAAACCCCTCTATTAGATTCCAGGCCGTAACTCAGACTGGGCTATCTGTTATTCTGTATATAAACCACTCTGAACCCCTCAATTCGATTCCAGGCTGTAACTCACTCCGGGATATCTGTTATTTAATACATAAATCACTCTGAACCCCTCAATTAGATTCCAGGCTGTAACTCACTCCGGAATATCTGTTATTCTGTATATAAACCACTCTGAACCCCTTAATTAGATTCCAGGCTGTAACTCACACCGGGACAACTATTATTCTGTATATTAACCTCTCTGAAGGCCTCAATTTGATCCAGACTGTAACTCACTCCAGGATATCTGTTATTCTGTATATAAACCACTCTGAACCCCTCAATTAGATTCCAGGCTGTCACCCACTTCGGGATATTTGTTATTCTGTATATAAACCACTCTGAACCCCTCAATTAGATTCCAGGCTGGAACTCACTCCGGGATATCTGTTAATCTGTATATAAACCACTCTGAACCCTGCAATTAGATTCCAAGCTGTAACTCGCTCTGGACTATCTGTTATTCTTTATATTAACCATTCTGAAGGCCTCAATTAGATCCAGACTGTAATTCACTCCAGGATATCTGTCATTCTGTATATAAACCACTCTCAACCTCTCAATTAGATTCCAGGCTGTAACTCACGCCGGGATATCTATTATTCAGTATATAAAAAACTCTGAACCCCTCAATTAGATTCCAGACTGTAACTCACTCCAGGATATCGGTTATTCTGTATATAAACCACCCTGAACCCCTTAATTAGATTCCAGGCTGTAACTCACACTGGGACAACTATTATTCTGTATATAAACCACTCTGAAACCCTCAATTAGATTCCAGACTGTAACTCACTCCGGGATATCTGTTATTCTGTGTATAAACCACTCGGAACCCCGCAATCACATTCCAGGCTGTAACTCACTCCGGGATATCTGTTGATCTGTATATAAACCACTCTGAACCCCTCAATTAGATTCCAGGCGGCAACTCACTCCGGGCTATCTGTTATTCTGTATATAAACCACTCTGAACCCCTCAATTAGATTCCAGGCTGTCACCCACTTCGGGATATTTGTTATTCTGTATATAAACCACTCTGAGCCCCTCAATTAGATTCCAGGCCGTAACTCAGTCTGGGCTACGTGTTATTCTGTATATAAACCACTCTGAACCCCTCAATTAGATTCCAGGCTGCAACTCGCTCTGAAATATCTGTTATTCTGTAAATTAACCTCTCTGAAGGCCTCAATTAGATCCAGACTGTAACTCACTCCAGGATATCTGTTATTCTGTATATAAACCACTCTGAACCCCTCAATTAGATTCCAGGCAGTAACTCACTCCGGGATATCTGGTATTCTGTATATAAAACACTCTGAACCCCTCAATTAGATTCCAGGCTGTAACCCACTCCGGGATATCTGTTAATCTGTATATAAACCACTCTGAACCCCTCAATTCGGTTCCAGGCTGTAACTCACTCCGGGATATCTGTTATTCTGTATATAAACCACTCTGAACCCCGCAATTAGATTCCAGGCTGTAACTCACTCTCGACTATCTGTTATTCAGTATATTAACCACTCTGAAGGCCTCAATTAGATCCCGACTGAAATTCATTCCAGGATATCTGTTATTCTGTATATAAACCACTCTGAAGGCCTCAATTAGATCCAGACTGAAATTCATTCCAGGCTATCTGTTAATCTGTATATAAACTACTCTGAACCCCTCAATTAGATTCCAGGCTGTAACCCACTTCGGGATATTTGTTATTCTGTGTATAAATCACCCTGGACCCCTCAATTAGATTCCAGGCTGTAACTCACTCCAGGATATCTGTTATTCGGTAAATAAACCACCCTGAACCCCTCAATTAGATTCCAGGCTGTAACTCACTCCGGGACATCTATTATTCTGTATATAAACCTCTCTGAACCCCTAAATTAGATTCCAGACTGTAACTCACTCCGGGATATCTATTATTCTGTGTATAAACCACTCGGAACCCCACAATTACATTCCAGGCTGTAACTCACTCCGGGATATCTGTTATTCTGTGTATAAACCACTCTGAACCCCTCAATTACATTCCAGGCTGTAACTCACTGCAAGATATCTGTTAATCTGTATATAAACCACTCTGAACCCCTCAATTAGATTCCAGGCTGTAACTCACTCCGGGATATCTGTTATTCTGTATATAAACCACTCTGGACCCCGCAATTAGATTCCAGACTGTAACTCGCTCTGGACTATCTGTTATTCATTA
This sequence comes from Chiloscyllium punctatum, assembly GCF_047496795.1. Lineage (NCBI taxonomy): Eukaryota > Metazoa > Chordata > Chondrichthyes > Orectolobiformes > Hemiscylliidae > Chiloscyllium > Chiloscyllium punctatum. The sequence goes on from NC_092788.1 coordinate 42,550,867, forward strand.
TATTATCCATTATGAAGGCCTCAATTAGATCCAGACTGTAATTCACTCCAGGATATCTGTCATTCTGTATATTAAACACTCTGAACCCCTCAATTAGATTCCAGACTGTAACTCACTCCGGGATATCTGTTATTCTGTATATTAACCACTCTGAACCCCTCTATTAGATTCCAGGCTGTAACCCACCCTGGGCTATCTGTTATTCTGTATATAAACCACTCTAAACACCTCTATTAGATTCCAGACCGTAACTCAGTCTGGGCTATGTGTTATTCTGTATATAAACCACTCTGAACCCCTCAATTAGATTCCAGGCCGTAACTCAGACTGGGCTATCTGTTATTCTGTATATATACCACTCTGAACCCCTCAATTAGATTCCAGGCTGGAACTCGATCTGGATTATCTGTTATTCTGTAAATTAACCTCTCTGAATGCCTCAATTAGATCCAGAGTGTAACTCACTCCAGGATATCTATTATTCTGTATATAAACCACTCTGAACCCCTCAATTAGATTCCAGGCAGTAGCTCACTCCGGGATATCAGTTATTCTGTATATAAACCACTCTGAACCCCTCAATTAGATTCCAGGCTGTAACTCACTCCGGGATATCTGTTAATCTGTATATGAACCACTCTGAACCCCTCAATTAGATTCCAGGCTGTTACTCACTCCGGGATATCTGTTATTCTGTATATAAACCACTCTGAAGGCCTCAATTAGATTCCAGGCTGTAACTCACTCTCGACTATCTGGTATTCTGTATATTAACCACTCTGAATGCCTCAATTCGATCCAGACTGAAATTCACTCCAGGATATCTGTTATTCTGTATATAAACCACTCTGAACCTCTCAATTAGATTCCAGGCTGTAACTCACTCCAGGCTATCTGTTATTCTGTATATAAACCACTCTGAACCCCTCAATTAGATTCCAGGCTGTAACCCACTTCGGGATATTTGTTATTCTGTGTATAAACCACCCTGGACCCCTCAATTAGATTCCAGGCTGTAAATCACTCCAGGATATCTGTTGTTCTGTATATAAACCACCCTGAACCCCTTAATTAGATTCCAGGCTGTAACTCACTCCGGGACAACTATTATTCTGTATATAAACCACTCTGAACCCCTCAATTAGATTCCAGACTGTAACTCACTCCGGGATATCTGTTATTCTGTGTATAAACCACTCGGAACCCCTCAATTAGATTCCAGGCTGCAACTCACTCCGGGCTATCTGTTATTCTGTATATAAACCACTCTGAACCCCTCAATTAGATTCCAGGTTGTAACTCGCTCTGGACTATCTGTTATTCTGTATATTTACCACTCTGAACCCCTAAATTAGATTCCAGGCTGTAACTCACTCCGGGATATCTGTTAATCTGTATATAAACCACTCTGAACCCCTCAATTAGATTCCTGGCTGTAACTCACTCCAGTGTATCTGTTATTCTGTATATAAACCACTCTAAACCCCTCTATTAGATTCCAGGCTGTAACTCATTCCGGGATATCTGTTATTCTGTATATAAACCACTCTCAACCCCTCAATTAGATCCAGAGTGTAACTCACTCCAGGATATCTGTTATTCTGTATATAAACCACCCTGGACCCCTCAATTAGATTCCAGGCTGTAACTCACTCCGGGATATCTGTTATTCTGTATATAAACCACTCTGAACCCCTGAATTAGATCCAGGCTGTAATTCACTCCGGGATATCTGTTAATCTGTATATAAACCACTCTGAACCCCTCAATTAGATTCCAGGCTTTATCTCACTCCGGGCTATCTGTTATTCTGTATATAAACCACTCTGAACCCCTCAATTAGATTCCAGGCTGTAACTCGCTCTTGGACTATCTGTTAGTCTGTATATTAACCACGCTGAACCCCTCAATTAGATCCAGACTGTAACTCACTCCAGGATATCTGTTATTCTGTATATAAACCACTCTGAACCCCTCAATTAGATTCCAGAGTGTAACTCACTCCAGGATATCTGTTATTCTGTATATAAGCCACTCTGAACCCCTCAATTAGATTCCAGGCTGTAACTCGCTCTGGACTGTCTGTTCGTCTGTATTTTAACCACTCTGAACCCCTCAATTATATTCCAGACTGAAATTCAATCCAGGATATCTGTTTTTCTGTATATAAACCACTCTGAACCCCTCAATTAGATTCCAGACTTTAACTCACTCCAGGATATCTGTTATTCTGTATATAAACCATTCTGAACCCCTCAATTAGATTCCAGAGTGTAATTCACTCCAGGATATCTGTCATTCTGTATATTAAACACTCTGAACCCCTCAATTAGATTCCAGACTGTAACTCACTCCGGGATATCTGTTATTCTGTATATTAACCACTCTGAACCCCTCTATTAGATTCCAGGCTGTAACCCACCCTGGGCTATCTGTTATTCTGTATATAAACCACTCTAAACACCTCTATTAGATTCCAGACCGTAACTCAGTCTGGGCTATGTGTTATTCTGTATATAAACCACACTGAACCCCTCAATTAGATTCCAGGCCTTAACTCAGACTGGGCTATCTGTTATTCTGTATATATACCACTCTGAACCCCTCAATTAGATTCCAGGCTGGAACTCGATCTGGATTATCTGTTATTCTGTAAATTAACCTCTCTGAATGCCTCAATTAGATCCAGAGTGTAACTCACTCCAGGATATCTATTATTCTGTATATAAACCACTCTGAACCCCTCAATTAGATTCCAGGCAGTAACTCACTCCAGGATATCTGTTATTCTGTATATAAACCACTCTGAACCCCTCAATTAGATTCCAGGCTGTAACTCACTCCGGGATATCTGTTAATCTGTATATGAACCACTCTGAACCCCTCAATTAGATTCCAGGCTGTTACTCACTCCGGGATATCTGTTATTCTGTATATAAACCACTCTGAACCCCACAATTAGATTCCAGGCTGTAACTCACTCTCGACTATCTGGTATTCTGTATATTAACCACTCTGAATGCCTCAATTCGATCCAGACTGAAATTCACTCCAGGATATCTGTTATTCTGTATATAAACCACTCTGAACCTCTCAATTAGATTCCAGGCTGTAACTCACTCCAGGCTATCTGTTATTCTGTATATAAACCACTCTGAACCCCTCAATTAGATTCCAGGCTGTAACCCACTTCGGGATATTTGTTATTCTGTGTATAAACCACCCTGGACCCCTCAATTAGATTCCAGGCTGTAACTCACTCCAGGATATCTGTTGTTCTGTATATAAACCACCCTGAACCCCTTAATTAGATTCCAGGCTGTAACTCACTCCGGGACAACTATTATTCTGTATATAAACCACTCTGAACCCCTCAATTAGATTCCAGACTGTAACTCACTCCGGGATATCTGTTATTCTGTGTATAAACCACTCGGAACCCCTCAATTAGATTCCAGGCTGCAACTCACTCCGGGCTATCTGTTATTCTGTATATAAACCACTCTGAACCCCTCAATTAGATTCCAGGCTGTAACTCGCTCTGGACTATCTGTTATTCTGTATATTAACTACTCTGAACCCCTAAATTAGATTCCAGGCTGTAACTCACTCCGGGATATCTGTTAATCTGTATATAAACCACTCTGAACCCCTCAATTAGATTCCTGGCTGTAACTCACTCCAGTGTATCTGTTATTCTGTATATAAACCACTCTAAACCCCTCTATTAGATTCCAGGCCGTAACTCACTCTGGAATATCTGTTATTCTGTATATTAACCACTCTGAATGCCTCAATTTGATCCAGGCTGTAACTCACTCCAGGATATCTGTTATTCTGTATATAAACCACTCTGAACCCCTCAATTAGATTCCAGGCTGTAACTCATTCCGGGATATCTGTTATTCTGTATATAAACCACTCTCAACCCCTCAATTAGATCCAGAGTGTAACTCACTCCAGGATATCTGTTATTCTGTATATAAACCACTCTGAACCCCTCAATTAGATTCCAGGTGTAACTCACTCCGGGATATCTATTATTCTGTATATAAACCACTCTGAACCCCTGAATTAGATCCAGGCTGTAATTCACTCCGGGATATCTGTTAATCTGTATATAAACCACTCTGAACCCCTCAATTAGATTCCAGGCTTTATCTCACTCCGGGCTATCTGTTATTCTGTATATAAACCACTCTGAACCCCTCAATTAGATTCCAGGCTGTAACTCGCTCTTGGACTATCTGTTAGTCTGTATATTAACCACGCTGAACCCCTCAATTAGATCCAGACTGTAACTCACTCCAGGATATCTGTTATTCTGTATATAAACCACTCTGAACCCCTCAATTAGATTCCAGAGTGTAACTCACTCCAGGATATCTGTTATTCTGTATATAAGCCACTCTGAACCCCTCAATTAGATTCCAGGCTGTAACTCGCTCTGGACTGTCTGTTCGTCTGTATTTTAACCACTCTGAACCCCTCAATTATATTCCAGACTGAAATTCAATCCAGGATATCTGTTTTTCTGTATATAAACCACTCTGAACCCCTCAATTAGATTCCAGACTTTAACTCACTCCAGGATATCTGTTATTCTGTATATAAACCATTCTGAACCCCTCAATTAGATTCCAGAGTGTAATTCACTCCAGGATATCTGTCATTCTGTATATTAAACACTCTGAACCCCTCAATTAGATTCCAGACTGTAACTCACTCCGGGATATCTGTTATTCTGTATATTAACCACTCTGAACCCCTCTATTAGATTCCAGGCTGTAACCCACCCTGGGCTATCTGTTATTCTGTATATAAACCACTCTAAACACCTCTATTAGATTCCAGACCGTAATTCAGTCTGGGCTATGTGTTATTCTGTATATAAACCACTCTGAACCCCTCAATTAGATTCCAGGCCGTAACTCAGACTGGGCTATCTGTTATTCTGTATATATACCACTCTGAACCCCTCAATTAGATTCCAGGCTGGAACTCGATCTGGATTATCTGTTAATCTGTAAATTAACCTCTCTGAATGCCTCAATTAGATCCAGAGTGTAACTCACTCCAGGATATCTATTATTCTGTATATAAACCACTCTGAACCCCTCAATTAGATTCCAGGCAGTAACTCACTCCGGGATATCTGTTATTCTGTATATAAACCACTCTGAACCCCTCAATTAGATTCCAGGCTGTAACTCACTCCGGGATATCTGTGAATCTGTATATGAACCACTCTGAAGGCCTCAATTAGATTCCAGGCTGTAACTCACTCTCGACTATCTGGTATTCTGTATATTAACCACTCTGAATGCCTCAATTCGATCCAGACTGAAATTCACTCCAGGATATCTGTTATTCTGTATATAAACCACTCTGAACCTCTCAATTAGATTCCAGGCTGTAACTCACTCCAGGCTATCTGTTATTCTGTATATAAACCACTCTGAACCCCTCAATTAGATTCCAGGCTGTAACCCACTTCGGGATATTTGTTATTCTGTGTATAAACCACCCTGGACCCCTCAATTAGATTCCAGGCTGTAAATCACTCCAGGATATCTGTTGTTCTGTATATAAACCACCCTGAACCCCTTAATTAGATTCCAGGCTGTAACTCACTCCGGGACAACTATTATTCTGTATATAAACCACTCTGAACCCCTCAATTAGATTCCAGACTGTAACTCACTCCGGGATATCTGTTATTCTGTGTATAAACCACTCGGAACCCCTCAATTAGATTCCAGGCTGCAACTCACTCCGGGCTATCTGTTATTCTGTATATAAACCACTCTGAACCCCTCAATTAGATTCCAGGTTGTAACTCGCTCTGGACTATCTGTTATTCTGTATATTTACCACTCTGAACCCCTAAATTAGATTCCAGGCTGTAACTCACTCCGGGATATCTGTTAATCTGTATATAAACCACTCTGAACCCCTCAATTAGATTCCTGGCTGTAACTCACTCCAGTGTATCTGTTATTCTGTATATAAACCACTCTAAACCCCTCTATTAGATTCCAGGCTGTAACTCATTCCGGGATATCTGTTATTCTGTATATAAACCACTCTCAACCCCTCAATTAGATCCAGAGTGTAACTCACTCCAGGATATCTGTTATTCTGTATATAAACCACCCTGGACCCCTCAATTAGATTCCAGGCTGTAACTCACTCCGGGATATCTGTTATTCTGTATATAAACCACTCTGAACCCCTGAATTAGATCCAGGCTGTAATTCACTCCGGGATATCTGTTAATCTGTATATAAACCACTCTGAACCCCTCAATTAGATTCCAGGCTTTATCTCACTCCGGGCTATCTGTTATTCTGTATATAAACCACTCTGAACCCCTCAATTAGATTCCAGGCTGTAACTCGCTCTTGGACTATCTGTTAGTCTGTATATTAACCACGCTGAACCCCTCAATTAGATCCAGACTGTAACTCACTCCAGGATATCTGTTATTCTGTATATAAACCACTCTGAACCCCTCAATTAGATTCCAGAGTGTAACTCACTCCAGGATATCTGTTATTCTGTATATAAGCCACTCTGAACCCCTCAATTAGATTCCAGGCTGTAACTCGCTCTGGACTGTCTGTTCGTCTGTATTTTAACCACTCTGAACCCCTCAATTATATTCCAGACTGAAATTCAATCCAGGATATCTGTTTTTCTGTATATAAACCACTCTGAACCCCTCAATTAGATTCCAGACTTTAACTCACTCCAGGATATCTGTTATTCTGTATATAAACCATTCTGAACCCCTCAATTAGATTCCAGAGTGTAATTCACTCCAGGATATCTGTCATTCTGTATATTAAACACTCTGAACCCCTCAATTAGATTCCAGACTGTAACTCACTCCGGGATATCTGTTATTCTGTATATTAACCACTCTGAACCCCTCTATTAGATTCCAGGCTGTAACCCACCCTGGGCTATCTGTTATTCTGTATATAAACCACTCTAAACACCTCTATTAGATTCCAGACCGTAACTCAGTCTGGGCTATGTGTTATTCTGTATATAAACCACACTGAACCCCTCAATTAGATTCCAGGCCTTAACTCAGACTGGGCTATCTGTTATTCTGTATATATACCACTCTGAACCCCTCAATTAGATTCCAGGCTGGAACTCGATCTGGATTATCTGTTATTCTGTAAATTAACCTCTCTGAATGCCTCAATTAGATCCAGAGTGTAACTCACTCCAGGATATCTATTATTCTGTATATAAACCACTCTGAACCCCTCAATTAGATTCCAGGCAGTAACTCACTCCAGGATATCTGTTATTCTGTATATAAACCACTCTGAACCCCTCAATTAGATTCCAGGCTGTAACTCACTCCGGGATATCTGTTAATCTGTATATGAACCACTCTGAACCCCTCAATTAGATTCCAGGCTGTTACTCACTCCGGGATATCTGTTATTCTGTATATAAACCACTCTGAACCCCACAATTAGATTCCAGGCTGTAACTCACTCTCGACTATCTGGTATTCTGTATATTAACCACTCTGAATGCCTCAATTCGATCCAGACTGAAATTCACTCCAGGATATCTGTTATTCTGTATATAAACCACTCTGAACCTCTCAATTAGATTCCAGGCTGTAACTCACTCCAGGCTATCTGTTATTCTGTATATAAACCACTCTGAACCCCTCAATTAGATTCCAGGCTGTAACCCACTTCGGGATATTTGTTATTCTGTGTATAAACCACCCTGGACCCCTCAATTAGATTCCAGGCTGTAACTCACTCCAGGATATCTGTTGTTCTGTATATAAACCACCCTGAACCCCTTAATTAGATTCCAGGCTGTAACTCACTCCGGGACAACTATTATTCTGTATATAAACCACTCTGAACCCCTCAATTAGATTCCAGACTGTAACTCACTCCGGGATATCTGTTATTCTGTGTATAAACCACTCGGAACCCCTCAATTAGATTCCAGGCTGCAACTCACTCCGGGCTATCTGTTATTCTGTATATAAACCACTCTGAACCCCTCAATTAGATTCCAGGCTGTAACTCGCTCTGGACTATCTGTTATTCTGTATATTAACTACTCTGAACCCCTAAATTAGATTCCAGGCTGTAACTCACTCCGGGATATCTGTTAATCTGTATATAAACCACTCTGAACCCCTCAATTAGATTCCTGGCTGTAACTCACTCCAGTGTATCTGTTATTCTGTATATAAACCACTCTAAACCCCTCTATTAGATTCCAGGCCGTAACTCACTCTGGAATATCTGTTATTCTGTATATTAACCACTCTGAATGCCTCAATTTGATCCAGGCTGTAACTCACTCCAGGATATCTGTTATTCTGTATATAAACCACTCTGAACCCCTCAATTAGATTCCAGGCTGTAACTCATTCCGGGATATCTGTTATTCTGTATATAAACCACTCTCAACCCCTCAATTAGATCCAGAGTGTAACTCACTCCAGGATATCTGTTATTCTGTATATAAACCACTCTGAACCCCTCAATTAGATTCCAGGTGTAACTCACTCCGGGATATCTATTATTCTGTATATAAACCACTCTGAACCCCTGAATTAGATCCAGGCTGTAATTCACTCCGGGATATCTGTTAATCTGTATATAAACCACTCTGAACCCCTCAATTAGATTCCAGGCTTTATCTCACTCCGGGCTATCTGTTATTCTGTATATAAACCACTCTGAACCCCTCAATTAGATTCCAGGCTGTAACTCGCTCTTGGACTATCTGTTAGTCTGTATATTAACCACGCTGAACCCCTCAATTAGATCCAGACTGTAACTCACTCCAGGATATCTGTTATTCTGTATATAAACCACTCTGAACCCCTCAATTAGATTCCAGAGTGTAACTCACTCCAGGATATCTGTTATTCTGTATATAAGCCACTCTGAACCCCTCAATTAGATTCCAGGCTGTAACTCGCTCTGGACTGTCTGTTCGTCTGTATTTTAACCACTCTGAACCCCTCAATTATATTCCAGACTGAAATTCAATCCAGGATATCTGTTTTTCTGTATATAAACCACTCTGAACCCCTCAATTAGATTCCAGACTTTAACTCACTCCAGGATATCTGTTATTCTGTATATAAACCATTCTGAACCCCTCAATTAGATTCCAGAGTGTAATTCACTCCAGGATATCTGTCATTCTGTATATTAAACACTCTGAACCCCTCAATTAGATTCCAGACTGTAACTCACTCCGGGATATCTGTTATTCTGTATATTAACCACTCTGAACCCCTCTATTAGATTCCAGGCTGTAACCCACCCTGGGCTATCTGTTATTCTGTATATAAACCACTCTAAACACCTCTATTAGATTCCAGACCGTAATTCAGTCTGGGCTATGTGTTATTCTGTATATAAACCACTCTGAACCCCTCAATTAGATTCCAGGCCGTAACTCAGACTGGGCTATCTGTTATTCTGTATATATACCACTCTGAACCCCTCAATTAGATTCCAGGCTGGAACTCGATCTGGATTATCTGTTAATCTGTAAATTAACCTCTCTGAATGCCTCAATTAGATCCAGAGTGTAACTCACTCCAGGATATCTATTATTCTGTATATAAACCACTCTGAACCCCTCAATTAGATTCCAGGCAGTAACTCACTCCGGGATATCTGTTATTCTGTATATAAACCACTCTGAACCCCTCAATTAGATTCCAGGCTGTAACTCACTCCGGGATATCTGTGAATCTGTATATGAACCACTCTGAAGGCCTCAATTAGATTCCAGGCTGTAACTCACTCTCGACTATCTGGTATTCTGTATATTAACCACTCTGAATGCCTCAATTCGATCCAGACTGAAATTCACTCCAGGATATCTGTTATTCTGTATATAAACCACTCTGAACCTCTCAATTAGATTCCAGGCTGTAACTCACTCCAGGCTATCTGTTATTCTGTATATAAACCACTCTGAACCCCTCAATTAGATTCCAGGCTGTAACCCACTTCGGGATATTTGTTATTCTGTGTATAAACCACCCTGGACCCCTCAATTAGATTCCAGGCTGTAAATCACTCCAGGATATCTGTTGTTCTGTATATAAACCACCCTGAACCCCTTAATTAGATTCCAGGCTGTAACTCACTCCGGGACAACTATTATTCTGTATATAAACCACTCTGAACCCCTCAATTAGATTCCAGACTGTAACTCACTCCGGGATATCTGTTATTCTGTGTATAAACCACTCGGAACCCCTCAATTAGATTCCAGGCTGCAACTCACTCCGGGCTATCTGTTATTCTGTATATAAACCACTCTGAACCCCTCAATTAGATTCCAGGTTGTAACTCGCTCTGGACTATCTGTTATTCTGTATATTTACCACTCTGAACCCCTAAATTAGATTCCAGGCTGTAACTCACTCCGGGATATCTGTTAATCTGTATATAAACCACTCTGAACCCCTCAATTAGATTCCTGGCTGTAACTCACTCCAGTGTATCTGTTATTCTGTATATAAACCACTCTAAACCCCTCTATTAGATTCCAGGCTGTAACTCATTCCGGGATATCTGTTATTCTGTATATAAACCACTCTCAACCCCTCAATTAGATCCAGAGTGTAACTCACTCCAGGATATCTGTTATTCTGTATATAAACCACCCTGGACCCCTCAATTAGATTCCAGGCTGTAACTCACTCCGGGATATCTGTTATTCTGTATATAAACCACTCTGAACCCCTGAATTAGATCCAGGCTGTAATTCACTCCGGGATATCTGTTAATCTGTATATAAACCACTCTGAACCCCTCAATTAGATTCCAGGCTTTATCTCACTCCGGGCTATCTGTTATTCTGTATATAAACCACTCTGAACCCCTCAATTAGATTCCAGGCTGTAACTCGCTCTTGGACTATCTGTTAGTCTGTATATTAACCACGCTGAACCCCTCAATTAGATCCAGACTGTAACTCACTCCAGGATATCTGTTATTCTGTATATAAACCACTCTGAACCCCTCAATTAGATTCCAGAGTGTAACTCACTCCAGGATATCTGTTATTCTGTATATAAGCCACTCTGAACCCCTCAATTAGATTCCAGGCTGTAACTCGCTCTGGACTGTCTGTTCGTCTGTATTTTAACCACTCTGAACCCCTCAATTATATTCCAGACTGAAATTCAATCCAGGATATCTGTTTTTCTGTATATAAACCACTCTGAACCCCTCAATTAGATTCCAGACTTTAACTCACTCCAGGATATCTGTTATTCTGTATATAAACCATTCTGAACCCCTCAATTAGATTCCAGAGTGTAATTCACTCCAGGATATCTGTCATTCTGTATATTAAACACTCTGAACCCCTCAATTAGATTCCAGACTGTAACTCACTCCGGGATATCTGTTATTCTGTATATTAACCACTCTGAACCCCTCTATTAGATTCCAGGCTGTAACCCACCCTGGGCTATCTGTTATTCTGTATATAAACCACTCTAAACACCTCTATTAGATTCCAGACCGTAACTCAGTCTGGGCTATGTGTTATTCTGTATATAAACCACACTGAACCCCTCAATTAGATTCCAGGCCTTAACTCAGACTGGGCTATCTGTTATTCTGTATATATACCACTCTGAACCCCTCAATTAGATTCCAGGCTGGAACTCGATCTGGATTATCTGTTATTCTGTAAATTAACCTCTCTGAATGCCTCAATTAGATCCAGAGTGTAACTCACTCCAGGATATCTATTATTCTGTATATAAACCACTCTGAACCCCTCAATTAGATTCCAGGCAGTAACTCACTCCAGGATATCTGTTATTCTGTATATAAACCACTCTGAACCCCTCAATTAGATTCCAGGCTGTAACTCACTCCGGGATATCTGTTAATCTGTATATGAACCACTCTGAACCCCTCAATTAGATTCCAGGCTGTTACTCACTCCGGGATATCTGTTATTCTGTATATAAACCACTCTGAACCCCACAATTAGATTCCAGGCTGTAACTCACTCTCGACTATCTGGTATTCTGTATATTAACCACTCTGAATGCCTCAATTCGATCCAGACTGAAATTCACTCCAGGATATCTGTTATTCTGTATATAAACCACTCTGAACCTCTCAATTAGATTCCAGGCTGTAACTCACTCCAGGCTATCTGTTATTCTGTATATAAACCACTCTGAACCCCTCAATTAGATTCCAGGCTGTAACCCACTTCGGGATATTTGTTATTCTGTGTATAAACCACCCTGGACCCCTCAATTAGATTCCAGGCTGTAACTCACTCCAGGATATCTGTTGTTCTGTATATAAACCACCCTGAACCCCTTAATTAGATTCCAGGCTGTAACTCACTCCGGGACAACTATTATTCTGTATATAAACCACTCTGAACCCCTCAATTAGATTCCAGACTGTAACTCACTCCGGGATATCTGTTATTCTGTGTATAAACCACTCGGAACCCCTCAATTAGATTCCAGGCTGCAACTCACTCCGGGCTATCTGTTATTCTGTATATAAACCACTCTGAACCCCTCAATTAGATTCCAGGCTGTAACTCGCTCTGGACTATCTGTTATTCTGTATATTAACTACTCTGAACCCCTAAATTAGATTCCAGGCTGTAACTCACTCCGGGATATCTGTTAATCTGTATATAAACCACTCTGAACCCCTCAATTAGATTCCTGGCTGTAACTCACTCCAGTGTATCTGTTATTCTGTATATAAACCACTCTAAACCCCTCTATTAGATTCCAGGCCGTAACTCACTCTGGAATATCTGTTATTCTGTATATTAACCACTCTGAATGCCTCAATTTGATCCAGGCTGTAACTCACTCCAGGATATCTGTTATTCTGTATATAAACCACTCTGAACCCCTCAATTAGATTCCAGGCTGTAACTCATTCCGGGATATCTGTTATTCTGTATATAAACCACTCTCAACCCCTCAATTAGATCCAGAGTGTAACTCACTCCAGGATATCTGTTATTCTGTATATAAACCACTCTGAACCCCTCAATTAGATTCCAGGTGTAACTCACTCCGGGATATCTATTATTCTGTATATAAACCACTCTGAACCCCTGAATTAGATCCAGGCTGTAATTCACTCCGGGATATCTGTTAATCTGTATATAAACCACTCTGAACCCCTCAATTAGATTCCAGGCTTTATCTCACTCCGGGCTATCTGTTATTCTGTATATAAACCACTCTGAACCCCTCAATTAGATTCCAGGCTGTAACTCGCTCTTGGACTATCTGTTAGTCTGTATATTAACCACGCTGAACCCCTCAATTAGATCCAGACTGTAACTCACTCCAGGATATCTGTTATTCTGTATATAAACCACTCTGAACCCCTCAATTAGATTCCAGAGTGTAACTCACTCCAGGATATCTGTTATTCTGTATATAAGCCACTCTGAACCCCTCAATTAGATTCCAGGCTGTAACTCGCTCTGGACTGTCTGTTCGTCTGTATTTTAACCACTCTGAACCCCTCAATTATATTCCAGACTGAAATTCAATCCAGGATATCTGTTTTTCTGTATATAAACCACTCTGAACCCCTCAATTAGATTCCAGACTTTAACTCACTCCAGGATATCTGTTATTCTGTATATAAACCATTCTGAACCCCTCAATTAGATTCCAGAGTGTAATTCACTCCAGGATATCTGTCATTCTGTATATTAAACACTCTGAACCCCTCAATTAGATTCCAGACTGTAACTCACTCCGGGATATCTGTTATTCTGTATATTAACCACTCTGAACCCCTCTATTAGATTCCAGGCTGTAACCCACCCTGGGCTATCTGTTATTCTGTATATAAACCACTCTAAACACCTCTATTAGATTCCAGACCGTAATTCAGTCTGGGCTATGTGTTATTCTGTATATAAACCACTCTGAACCCCTCAATTAGATTCCAGGCCGTAACTCAGACTGGGCTATCTGTTATTCTGTATATATACCACTCTGAACCCCTCAATTAGATTCCAGGCTGGAACTCGATCTGGATTATCTGTTAATCTGTAAATTAACCTCTCTGAATGCCTCAATTAGATCCAGAGTGTAACTCACTCCAGGATATCTATTATTCTGTATATAAACCACTCTGAACCCCTCAATTAGATTCCAGGCAGTAACTCACTCCGGGATATCTGTTATTCTGTATATAAACCACTCTGAACCCCTCAATTAGATTCCAGGCTGTAACTCACTCCGGGATATCTGTGAATCTGTATATGAACCACTCTGAACCCCTCAATTAGATTCCAGGCTGTTACTCTCTCCGGGATATCTGTTATTCTGTATATAAACCACTCTGAACCCCACAATTAGATTCCAGGCAGTAACTCACTCCGGGATATCTGGTATTCTGTATATAAAACACTCTGAACCCCTCAATTAGATTCCAGGCTGTAACCCACTCCGGGATATCTGTTAATCTGTATATAAACCACTCTGAACACCTCAATTCGGTTCCAGGCTGTAACTCACTCCGGGATATCTGTTATTCTGTATATAAACCACTCTGAACCCCGCAATTAGATTCCAGGCTGTAACTCACTCTCGACTATCTGTTATTCAGTATATTAACCACTCTGAAGGCCTCAATTAGATCCCGACTGAAATTCATTCCAGGATATCTGTTATTCTGTATATAAACCACTCTGAAGGCCTCAATTAGATCCAGACTGAAATTCATTCCAGGCTATCTGTTATTCTGTATATAAACTACTCTGAACCCCTCAATTAGATTGCAGGCTGTAACCCACTTCGGGATATTTGTTATTCTGTGTATAAATCACCCTGGACCCCTCAATTAGATTCCAGGCTGTAACTCACTCCAGGATATCTGTTATTCGGTAAATAAACCACCCTGAACCCCTCAATTAGATTCCAGGCTGTAACTCACTCCGGGACATCTATTATTCTGTATATAAACCTCTCTGAACCCCTAAATTAGATTCCAGACTGTAACTCACTCCGGGATATCTATTATTCTGTGTATAAACCACTCGGAACCCCACAATTACATTCCAGGCTGTAACTCACTCCGGGATATCTGTTATTCTGTGTATAAACCACTCTGAACCCCTCAATTACATTCCAGGCTGCAACTCACTGCGGGATATCTGTTAATCTGTATATAAACCACTCTGAACCCCTCAATTAGATTCCAGGCTGTAACTCACTCCGGGATATCTGTTATTCTGTATATAAACCACTCTGGACCCCGCAATTAGATTCCAGACTGTAACTCGCTCTGGACTATCTGTTATTCATTATATTAACCATTATGAAGGCCTCAATTAGATCCAGACTGTAATTCACTCCAGGATATCTGTCATTCTGTATATTAAACACTCTGAACCCCTCAATTAGATTCCAGACTGTAACTCACTCCGGGATATCTGTTATTCTGTATATTAACCACTCTGAACCCCTCTATTAGATTCCAGGCTGTAACCCACCCTGGGCTATCTGTTATTCTGTATATAAACCACTCTAAACACCTCTATTAGATTCCAGACCGTAACTCAGTCTGGGCTATGTGTTATTCTGTATATAAACCACTCTGAACCCCTCAATTAGATTCCAGGCCGTAACTCAGACTGGGCTATCTGTTATTCTGTATATATACCACTCTGAACCCCTCAATTAGATTCCAGGCTGGAACTCGATCTGGATTATCTGTTATTCTGTAAATTAACCTCTCTGAATGCCTCAATTAGATCCAGAGTGTAACTCACTCCAGGATATCTATTATTCTGTATATAAACCACTCTGAACCCCTCAATTAGATTCCAGGCAGTAACTCACTCCGGGATATCAGTTATTCTGTATATAAACCACTCTGAACCCCTCAATTAGATTCCAGGCTGTAACTCACTCCGGGATATCTGTTAATCTGTATATGAACCACTCTGAACCCCTCAATTAGATTCCAGGCTGTTACTCACTCCGGGATATCTGTTATTCTGTATATAAACCACTCTGAAGGCCTCAATTAGATTCCAGGCAGTAACTCACTCTCGACTATCTGGTATTCTGTATATTAACCACTCTGAATGCCTCAATTCGATCCAGACTGAAATTCACTCCAGGATATCTGTTATTCTGTATATAAACCACTCTGAACCTCTCAATTAGATTCCAGGCTGTAACTCACTCCAGGCTATCTGTTATTCTGTATATAAACCACTCTGAACCCCTCAATTAGATTCCAGGCTGTAACCCACTTCGGGATATTTGTTATTCTGTGTATAAACCACCCTGGACCCCTCAATTAGATTCCAGGCTGTAACTCACTCCAGGATATCTGTTGTTCTGTATATAAACCACCCTGAACCCCTTAATTAGATTCCAGGCTGTAACTCACTCCGGGACAACTATTATTCTGTATATAAACCACTCTGAACCCCTCAATTAGATTCCAGACTGTAACTCACTCCGGGATATCTGTTATTCTGTGTATAAACCACTCGGAACCCCTCAATTAGATTCCAGGCTGCAACTCACTCCGGGCTATCTGTTATTCTGTATATAAACCACTCTGAACCCCTCAATTAGATTCCAGGCTGTAACTCGCTCTGGACTATCTGTTATTCTGTATATTAACCACTCTAAACCCCTCTATTAGATTCCAGGCTGTAACTCATTCCGGGATATCTGTTATTCTGTATATAAACCACTCTCAACCCCTCAATTAGATCCAGAGTGTAACTCACTCCAGGATATCTGTTATTCTGTATATAAACCACCCTGGACCCCTCAATTAGATTCCAGGCTGTAACTCACTCCGGGATATCTGTTATTCTGTATATAAACCACTCTGAACCCCTCAATTAGATCCAGGCTGTAATTCACTCCGGGATATCTGTTAATCTGTATATAAACCACTCTGAACCCCTCAATTAGATTCCAGGCTTTATCTCACTCCGGGCTATCTGTTATTCTGTATATAAACCACTCTGAACCCCTCAATTAGATTCCAGGCTGTAACTCGCTCATGGACTATCTGTTAGTCTGTATATTAACCACGCTGAACCCCTCAATTAGATCCAGACTGTAACTCACTCCAGGATATCTGTTATTCTGTATATAAACCACTCTGAACCCCTCAATTAGATTCCAGAGTGTAACTCACTCCAGGATATCTGTTATTCTGTATATAAGCCACTCTGAACCCCTCAATTAGATTCCAGGCTGTAACTCGCTCTGGACTGTCTGTTCGTCTGTATTTTAACCACTCTGAACCCCTCAATTATATTCCAGACTGAAATTCAATCCAGGATATCTGTTTTTCTGTATATAAACCACTCTGAACCCCTCAATTAGATTCCAGACTTTAACTCACTCCAGGATATCTGTTATTCTGTATATAAACCATTCTGAACCCCTCAATTAGATTCCAGAGTGTAATTCACTCCAGGATATCTGTCATTCTGTATATTAAACACTCTGAACCCCTCAATTAGATTCCAGACTGTAACTCACTCCGGGATATCTGTTATTCTGTATATTAACCACTCTGAACACCTCTATTAGATTCCAGGCTGTAACCCACCCTGGGCTATCTGTTATTCTGTATATAAACCACTCTAAACACCTCTATTAGATTCCAGACCGTAACTCAGTCTGGGCTATGTGTTATTCTGTATATAAACCACTCTGAACCCCTCAATTAGATTCCAGGCCGTTACTCAGACTGGGCTATCTGTTATTCTGTATATATACCACTCTGAACCCCTCAATTAGATTCCAGGCTGGAACTCGATCTGGATTATCTGTTATTCTGTAAATTAACCTCTCTGAATGCCTCAATTAGATCCAGAGTGTAACTCACTCCAGGATATCTATTATTCTGTATATAAACCACTCTGAACCCCTCAATTAGATTCCAGGCAGTAACTCACTCCGGGATATCTGTTATTCTGTATATAAACCACTCTGAACCCCTCAATTAGATTCCAGGCTGTAACTCACTCCGGGATATCTGTTAATCTGTATATGAACCACTCTGAACCCCTCAATTAGATTCCAGGCTGTTACTCACTCCGGGATATCTGTTATTCTGTATATAAACCACTCTGAACCCCACAATTAGATTCCAGGCTGTAACTCACTCTCGACTATCTGGTATTCTGTATATTAACCACTCTGAATGCCTCAATTCGATCCAGACTGAAATTCACTCCAGGATATCTGTTATTCTGTATATAAACCACTCTGAAGGCCTCAATTAGATCCAGACTGAAATTCATTCCAGGCTATCTGTTATTCTGTATATAAACTACTCTGAACCCCTCAATTAGATTGCAGGCTGTAACCCACTTCGGGATATTTGTTATTCTGTGTATAAATCACCCTGGACCCCTCAATTAGATTCCAGGCTGTAACTCACTCCAGGATATCTGTTATTCGGTAAATAAACCACCCTGAACCCCTCAATTAGATTCCAGGCTGTAACTCACTCCGGGACATCTATTATTCTGTATATAAACCTCTCTGAACCCCTAAATTAGATTCCAGACTGTAACTCACTCCGGGATATCTATTATTCTGTGTATAAACCACTCGGAACCCCACAATTACATTCCAGGCTGTAACTCACTCCGGGATATCTGTTATTCTGTGTATAAACCACTCTGAACCCCTCAATTACATTCCAGGCTGCAACTCACTGCGGGATATCTGTTAATCTGTATATAAACCACTCTGAACCCCTCAATTAGATTCCAGGCTGTAACTCACTCCGGGATATCTGTTATTCTGTATATAAACCACTCTGGACCCCGCAATTAGATTCCAGACTGTAACTCGCTCTGGACTATCTGTTATTCATTATATTAACCATTATGAAGGCCTCAATTAGATCCAGACTGTAATTCACTCCAGGATATCTGTCATTCTGTATATTAAACACTCTGAACCCCTCAATTAGATTCCAGACTGTAACTCACTCCGGGATATCTGTTATTCTGTATATTAACCACTCTGAACCCCTCTATTAGATTCCAGGCTGTAACCCACCCTGGGCTATCTGTTATTCTGTATATAAACCACTCTAAACACCTCTATTAGATTCCAGACCGTAACTCAGTCTGGGCTATGTGTTATTCTGTATATAAACCACTCTGAACCCCTCAATTAGATTCCAGGCCGTAACTCAGACTGGGCTATCTGTTATTCTGTATATATACCACTCTGAACCCCTCAATTAGATTCCAGGCTGGAACTCGATCTGGATTATCTGTTATTCTGTAAATTAACCTCTCTGAATGCCTCAATTAGATCCAGAGTGTAACTCACTCCAGGATATCTATTATTCTGTATATAAACCACTCTGAACCCCTCAATTAGATTCCAGGCAGTAACTCACTCCGGGATATCAGTTATTCTGTATATAAACCACTCTGAACCCCTCAATTAGATTCCAGGCTGTAACTCACTCCGGGATATCTGTTAATCTGTATATGAACCACTCTGAACCCCTCAATTAGATTCCAGGCTGTTACTCACTCCGGGATATCTGTTATTCTGTATATAAACCACTCTGAAGGCCTCAATTAGATTCCAGGCAGTAACTCACTCTCGACTATCTGGTATTCTGTATATTAACCACTCTGAATGCCTCAATTCGATCCAGACTGAAATTCACTCCAGGATATCTGTTATTCTGTATATAAACCACTCTGAACCTCTCAATTAGATTCCAGGCTGTAACTCACTCCAGGCTATCTGTTATTCTGTATATAAACCACTCTGAACCCCTCAATTAGATTCCAGGCTGTAACCCACTTCGGGATATTTGTTATTCTGTGTATAAACCACCCTGGACCCCTCAATTAGATTCCAGGCTGTAACTCACTCCAGGATATCTGTTGTTCTGTATATAAACCACCCTGAACGCCTTAATTAGATTCCAGGCTGTAACTCACTCCGGGACAACTATTATTCTGTATATAAACCACTCTGAACCCCTCAATTAGATTCCAGACTGTAACTCACTCCGGGATATCTGTTATTCTGTGTATAAACCACTCGGAACCCCTCAATTAGATTCCAGGCTGCAACTCACTCCGGGCTATCTGTTATTCTGTATATAAACCACTCTGAACCCCTCAATTAGATTCCAGGCTGTAACTCGCTCTGGACTATCTGTTATTCTGTATATTAACCACTCTAAACCCCTCTATTAGATTCCAGGCTGTAACTCATTCCGGGATATCTGTTATTCTGTATATAAACCACTCTCAACCCCTCAATTAGATCCAGAGTGTAACTCACTCCAGGATATCTGTTATTCTGTATATAAACCACCCTGGACCCCTCAATTAGATTCCAGGCTGTAACTCACTCCGGGATATCTGTTATTCTGTATATAAACCACTCTGAACCCCTCAATTAGATCCAGGCTGTAATTCACTCCGGGATATCTGTTAATCTGTATATAAACCACTCTGAACCCCTCAATTAGATTCCAGGCTTTATCTCACTCCGGGCTATCTGTTATTCTGTATATAAACCACTCTGAACCCCTCAATTAGATTCCAGGCTGTAACTCGCTCATGGACTATCTGTTAGTCTGTATATTAACCACGCTGAACCCCTCAATTAGATCCAGACTGTAACTCACTCCAGGATATCTGTTATTCTGTATATAAACCACTCTGAACCCCTCAATTAGATTCCAGAGTGTAACTCACTCCAGGATATCTGTTATTCTGTATATAAGCCACTCTGAACCCCTCAATTAGATTCCAGGCTGTAACTCGCTCTGGACTGTCTGTTCGTCTGTATTTTAACCACTCTGAACCCCTCAATTATATTCCAGACTGAAATTCAATCCAGGATATCTGTTTTTCTGTATATAAACCACTCTGAACCCCTCAATTAGATTCCAGACTTTAACTCACTCCAGGATATCTGTTATTCTGTATATAAACCATTCTGAACCCCTCAATTAGATTCCAGAGTGTAATTCACTCCAGGATATCTGTCATTCTGTATATTAAACACTCTGAACCCCTCAATTAGATTCCAGACTGTAACTCACTCCGGGATATCTGTTATTCTGTATATTAACCACTCTGAACACCTCTATTAGATTCCAGGCTGTAACCCACCCTGGGCTATCTGTTATTCTGTATATAAACCACTCTAAACACCTCTATTAGATTCCAGACCGTAACTCAGTCTGGGCTATGTGTTATTCTGTATATAAACCACTCTGAACCCCTCAATTAGATTCCAGGCCGTTACTCAGACTGGGCTATCTGTTATTCTGTATATATACCACTCTGAACCCCTCAATTAGATTCCAGGCTGGAACTCGATCTGGATTATCTGTTATTCTGTAAATTAACCTCTCTGAATGCCTCAATTAGATCCAGAGTGTAACTCACTCCAGGATATCTATTATTCTGTATATAAACCACTCTGAACCCCTCAATTAGATTCCAGGCAGTAACTCACTCCGGGATATCTGTTATTCTGTATATAAACCACTCTGAACCCCTCAATTAGATTCCAGGCTGTAACTCACTCCGGGATATCTGTTAATCTGTATATGAACCACTCTGAACCCCTCAATTAGATTCCAGGCTGTTACTCACTCCGGGATATCTGTTATTCTGTATATAAACCACTCTGAACCCCACAATTAGATTCCAGGCTGTAACTCACTCTCGACTATCTGGTATTCTGTATATTAACCACTCTGAATGCCTCAATTCGATCCAGACTGAAATTCACTCCAGGATATCTGTTATTCTGTATATAAACCACTCTGAACCTCTCAATTAGATTCCAGGCTGTAACTCACTCCAGGCTATCTGTTATTCTGTATATAAACCACTCTGAACCCCTCAATTAGATTCCAGGCTGTAACCCACTTCGGGATATTTGTTATTCTGTGTATAAACCACCCTGGACCCCTCAATTAGATTCCAGGCTGTAACTCACTCCAGGATATCTGTTGTTCTGTATATAAACCACCCTGAACCCCTTAATTAGATTCCAGGCTGTAACTCACTCCGGGACAACTATTATTCTGTATATAAACCAGTCTGAACCCCTCAATTAGATTCCAGACTGTAACTCACTCCGGGATATCTGTTATTCTGTGTATAAACCACTCGGAACCCCTCAATTAGATTCCAGGCTGCAACTCACTCCGGGCTATCTGTTATTCTGTATATAAACCACTCTGAACCCCTCAATTAGATTCCAGGCTGTAACTCGCTCTGGACTATCTGTTATTCTGTATATTAACCACTCTAAACCCCTCTATTAGATTCCAGGCTGTAACTCATTCCGGGATATCTGTTATTCTGTATATAAACCACTCTCAACCCCTCAATTAGATCCAGAGTGTAACTCACTCCAGGATATCTGTTATTCTGTATATAAACCACCCTGGACCCCTCAATTAGATTCCAGGCTGTAACTCACTCCGGGATATCTGTTATTCTGTATATAAACCACTCTGAACCCCTCAATTAGATCCAGGCTGTAATTCACTCCGGGATATCTGTTAATCTGTATATAAACCACTCTGAACCCCTCAATTAGATTCCAGGCTGCAACTCACTCCGGGCTATCTGTTATTCTGTATATAAACCACTCTGAACCCCTCAATTAGATTCCAGGCTGTAACTCGCTCTGGACTATCTGTTATTCTGTATATTAACCACTCTAAACCCCTCTATTAGATTCCAGGCTGTAACTCATTCCGGGATATCTGTTATTCTGTATATAAACCACTCTCAACCCCTCAATTAGATCCAGAGTGTAACTCACTCCAGGATATCTGTTATTCTGTATATAAACCACCCTGTACCCCTCAATTAGATTCCAGGCTGTAACTCACTCCGGGATATCTGTTATTCTGTATATAAACCACTCTGAACCCCTCAATTAGATCCAGGCTGTAATTCACTCCGGGATATCTGTTAATCTGTATATAAACCACTCTGAACCCCTCAATTAGATTCCAGGCTTTATCTCACTCCGGGCTATCTGTTATTCTGTATATAAACCACTCTGAACCCCTCAATTAGATTCCAGGCTGTAACTCGCTCATGGACTATCTGTTAGTCTGTATATTAACCACGCTGAACCCCTCAATTAGATCCAGACTGTAACTCACTCCAGGATATCTGTTATTCTGTATATAAACCACTCTGAACCCCTCAATTAGATTCCAGAGTGTAACTCACTCCAGGATATCTGTTATTCTGTATATAAGCCACTCTGAACCCCTCAATTAGATTCCAGGCTGTAACTCGCTCTGGACTGTCTGTTCGTCTGTATTTTAACCACTCTGAACCCCTCAATTATATTCCAGACTGAAATTCAATCCAGGATATCTGTTTTTCTGTATATAAACCACTCTGAACCCCTCAATTAGATTCCAGACTTTAACTCACTCCAGGATATCTGTTATTCTGTATATAAACCATTCTGAACCCCTCAATTAGATTCCAGAGTGTAATTCACTCCAGGATATCTGTCATTCTGTATATTAAACACTCTGAACCCCTCAATTAGATTCCAGACTGTAACTCACTCCGGGATATCTGTTATTCTGTATATTAACCACTCTGAACACCTCTATTAGATTCCAGGCTGTAACCCACCCTGGGCTATCTGTTATTCTGTATATAAACCACTCTAAACACCTCTATTAGATTCCAGACCGTAACTCAGTCTGGGCTATGTGTTATTCTGTATATAAACCACTCTGAACCCCTCAATTAGATTCCAGGCCGTAACTCAGACTGGGCTATCTGTTATTCTGTATATATACCACTCTGAACCCCTCAATTAGATTCCAGGCTGGAACTCGATCTGGATTATCTGTTATTCTGTAAATTAACCTCTCTGAATGCCTCAATTAGATCCAGAGTGTAACTCACTCCAGGATATCTATTATTCTGTATATAAACCACTCTGAACCCCTCAATTAGATTCCAGGCAGTAACTCACTCCGGGATATCTGTTATTCTGTATATAAACCACTCTGAACCCCTCAATTAGATTCCAGGCTGTAACTCACTCCGGGATATCTGTTAATCTGTATATGAACCACTCTGAACCCCTCAATTAGATTCCAGGCTGTTACTCACTCCGGGATATCTGTTATTCTGTATATAAACCACTCTGAACCCCACAATTAGATTCCAGGCTGTAACTCACTCTCGACTATCTGGTATTCTGTATATTAACCACTCTGAATGCCTCAATTCGATCCAGACTGAAATTCACTCCAGGATATCTGTTATTCTGTATATAAACCACTCTGAACCTCTCAATTAGATTCCAGGCTGTAACTCACTCCAGGCTATCTGTTATTCTGTATATAAACCACTCTGAACCCCTCAATTAGATTCCAGGCTGTAACCCACTTCGGGATATTTGTTATTCTGTGTATAAACCACCCTGGACCCCTCAATTAGATTCCAGGCTGTAACTCACTCCAGGATATCTGTTGTTCTGTATATAAACCACCCTGAACCCCTTAATTAGATTCCAGGCTGTAACTCACTCCGGGACAACTATTATTCTGTATATAAACCAGTCTGAACCCCTCAATTAGATTCCAGACTGTAACTCACTCCGGGATATCTGTTATTCTGTGTATAAACCACTCGGAACCCCTCAATTAGATTCCAGGCTGCAACTCACTCCGGGCTATCTGTTATTCTGTATATAAACCACTCTGAACCCCTCAATTAGATTCCAGGCTGTAACTCGCTCTGGACTATCTGTTATTCTGTATATTAACCACTCTGAACCCCTAAATTAGATTCCAGGCTGTAACTCACTCCGGGATATCTGTTAATCTGTATATAAACCACTCTGAACCCCTCAATTAGATTCCTGGCTGTAACTCACTCCAGTGTATCTGTTATTCTGTATATAAACCACTCTAAACCCCTCTATTAGATTCCAGGCCGTAACTCACTCTGGAATATCTGTTATTCTGTATATTAACCACTCAGAATGCCTCAATTTGATCCAGGCTGTAACTCACTCCAGGATATCTGTTATTCTGTATATAAACCACTCTGAACCCCTCAATTAGATTCCAGGCTGTAACTCATTCCGGGATATCTGTTATTCTGTATATAAACCACTCTCAACCCCTCAATTAGATCCAGAGTGTAACTCACTCCAGGATATCTGTTATTCTGTATATAAGCCACTCTGAACCCCTCAATTAGATTCCAGGCTGTAACTCGCTCTGGACTGTCTGTTCGTCTGTATTTTAACCACTCTGAACCCCTCAATTATATTCCAGACTGAAATTCAATCCAGGATATCTGTTTTTCTGTATATAAACCACTCTGAACCCCTCAATTAGATTCCAGACTTTAACTCACTCCAGGATATCTGTTATTCTGTATGTAAACCATTCTGAACCCCTCAATTAGATTCCAGAGTGTAATTCACTCCAGGATATCTGTCATTCTGTATATTAAACACTCTGAACCCCTCAATTAGATTCCAGACTGTAACTCACTCCGGGATATCTGTTATTCTGTATATTAACCACTCTGAACACCTCTATTAGATTCCAGGCTGTAACCCACCCTGGGCTATCTGTTATTCTGTATATAAACCACTCTAAACACCTCTATTAGATTCCAGACCGTAACTCAGTCTGGGCTATGTGTTATTCTGTATATAAACCACTCTGAATCCCTCAATTAGATTCCAGGCCGTAACTCAGACTGGGCTATCTGTTAGTCTGTATATATACCACTCTGAACCCCTCAATTAGATTCCAGGCTGGAACTCGATCTGGATTATCTGTTATTCTGTAAATTAACCTCTCTGAATGCCTCAATTAGATCCAGAGTGTAACTCACTCCAGGATATCTATTATTCTGTATATAAACCACTCTGAACCCCTCAATTAGATTCCAGGCAGTAACTCACTCCGGGATATCTGTTATTCTGTATATAAACCACTCTGAACCCCTCAATTAGATTCCAGGCTGTAACTCACTCCGGGATATCTGTTAATCTGTATATGAACCACTCTGAACCCCTCAATTAGATTCCAGGCTGTTACTCACTCCGGGATATCTGTTATTCTGTATATAAACCACTCTGAACCCCACAATTAGATTCCAGGCTGTAACTCACTCTCGACTATCTGGTATTCTGTATATTAACCACTCTGAATGCCTCAATTCGATCCAGACTGAAATTCACTCCAGGATATCTGTTATTCTGTATATAAACCACTCTGAACCTCTCAATTAGATTCCAGGCTGTAACTCACTCCAGGCTATCTGTTATTCTGTATATAAACCACTCTGAACCCCTCAATTAGATTCCAGGCTGTAACCCACTTCGGGATATTTGTTATTCTGTGTATAAACCACCCTGGACCCCTCAATTAGATTCCAGGCTGTAACTCACTCCAGGATATCTGTTGTTCTGTATATAAACCACCCTGAACCCCTTAATTAGATTCCAGGCTGTAACTCACTCCGGGACAACTATTATTCTGTATATAAACCAGTCTGAACCCCTCAATTAGATTCCAGACTGTAACTCACTCCGGGATATCTGTTATTCTGTGTATAAACCACTCGGAACCCCTCAATTAGATTCCAGGCTGCAACTCACTCCGGGCTATCTGTTATTCTGTATATAAACCACTCTGAACCCCTCAATTAGATTCCAGGCTGTAACTCGCTCTGGACTATCTGTTATTCTGTATATTAACCACTCTGAACCCCTAAATTAGATTCCAGGCTGTAACTCACTCCGGGATATCTGTTAATCTGTATATAAACCACTCTGAACCCCTCAATTAGATTCCTGGCTGTAACTCACTCCAGTGTATCTGTTATTCTGTATATAAACCACTCTAAACCCCTCTATTAGATTCCAGGCCGTAACTCACTCTGGAATATCTGTTATTCTGTATATTAACCACTCAGAATGCCTCAATTTGATCCAGGCTGTAACTCACTCCAGGATATCTGTTATTCTGTATATAAACCACTCTGAACCCCTCAATTAGATTCCAGGCTGTAACTCATTCCGGGATATCTGTTATTCTGTATATAAACCACTCTCAACCCCTCAATTAGATCCAGAGTGTAACTCACTCCAGGATATCTGTTATTCTGTATATAAGCCACTCTGAACCCCTCAATTAGATTCCAGGTGTAACTCACTCCGGGATATCTATTATTCTGTATATAAACCACTCTGAACCCCTGAATTAGATCCAGGCTGTAATTCACTCCGGGATATCTGTTAATCTGTATATAATCCACTCTGAACCCCTCAATTAGATTCCAGGCTTTATCTCACTCCGGGCTATCTGTTATTCTGTATATAAACCACTCTGACCCCCTCAATTAGATTCCAGGCTGTAACTCGCTCTTGGACTATCTGTTAGTCTGTATATTAACCACGCTGAACCCCTCAATTAGATCCAGACTGTAACTCACTCCAGGATATCTGTTATTCTGTATATAAACCACTCTGAACCCCTCAATTAGATTCCAGAGTGTAACTCACTCCAGGATATCTGTTATTCTGTATATAAGCCACTCTGAACCCCTCAATTAGATTCCAGGCTGTAACTCGCTCTGGACTGTCTGTTCATCTGTATTTTAACCACTCTGAACCCCTCAATTATATTCCAGACTGAAATTCAATCCAGGATATCTGTTTTTCTGTATATAAACCACTCTGAACCCCTCAATTAGATTCCAGACTTTAACTCACTCCAGGATATCTGTTATTCTGTATATAAACCATTCTGAACCCCTCAATTAGATTCCAGAGTGTAATTCACTCCAGGATATCTGTCATTCTGTATATTAAACACTCTGAACCCCTCAATTAGATTCCAGACTGTAACTCACTCCGGGATATCTGTTATTCTGTATATTAACCACTCTGAACACCTCTATTAGATTCCAGGCTGTAACCCACCCTGGGCTATCTGTTATTCTGTATATAAACCACTCTAAACACCTCTATTAGATTCCAGACCGTAACTCAGTCTGGGCTATGTGTTATTCTGTATATAAACCACTCTGAACCCCTCAATTAGATTCCAGGCCGTAACTCAGACTGGGCTATCTGTTATTCTGTATATATACCACTCTGAACCCCTCAATTAGATTCCAGGCTGGAACTCGATCTGGATTATCTGTTATTCTGTAAATTAACCTCTCTGAATGCCTCAATTAGATCCAGAGTGTAACTCACTCCAGGATATCTATTATTCTGTATATAAACCACTCTGAACCCCTCAATTAGATTCCAGGCAGTAACTCACTCCGGGATATCTGTTATTCTGTATATAAACCACTCTGAACCCCTCAATTAGATTCCAGGCTGTAACTCACTCCGGGATATCTGTTAATCTGTATATGAACCACTCTGAACCCCTCAATTAGATTCCAGGCTGTTACTCACTCCGGGATATCTGTTATTCTGTATATAAACCACTCTGAACCCCACAATTAGATTCCAGGCTGTAACTCACTCTCGACTATCTGGTATTCTGTATATTAACCACTCTGAATGCCTCAATTCGATCCAGACTGAAATTCACTCCAGGATATCTGTTATTCTGTATATAAACCACTCTGAACCTCTCAATTAGATTCCAGGCTGTAACTCACTCCAGGCTATCTGTTATTCTGTATATAAACCACTCTGAACCCCTCAATTAGATTCCAGGCTGTAACCCACTTCGGGATATTTGTTATTCTGTGTATAAACCACCCTGGACCCCTCAATTAGATTCCAGGCTGTAACTCACTCCAGGATATCTGTTGTTCTGTATATAAACCACCCTGAACCCCTTAATTAGATTCCAGGCTGTAACTCACTCCGGGACAACTATTATTCTGTATATAAACCACTCTGAACCCCTCAATTAGATTCCAGACTGTAACTCACTCCGGGCTATCTGTTATTCTGTATATAAACCACTCGGAACCCCTCAATTAGATTCCAGGAGTAACTCACTCCGGGATATCTGTTATTCTGTATATAAACCACTCTGAACCCCTGAATTAGATCCAGGCTGTAATTCACTCCGGGATATCTGTTAATCTGTATATAAACCACTCTGAACCCCTCAATTAGATTCCAGGCTTTATCTCACTCCGGGCTATCTGTTATTCTGTATATTAACCACTCTGAACCCCTAAATTAGATTCCAGGCTGTAACTCACTCCGGGATATCTGTTAATCTGTATATAAACAACTCTGAACCCCTCAATTAGATTCCTGGCTGTAACTCACTCCAGTGTATCTGTTATTCTGTATATAAACCACTCTAAACCCCTCTATTAGATTCCAGGCCGTAACTCACTCTGGAATATCTGTTATTCTGTATGTTAACCACTCTGAATGCCTCAATTTGATCCAGGCTGTAACTCACTCCAGGATATCTGTTATTCTGTGTATAAACCACTCTGAACCCCTCAATTAGATTCCAGGCTGTAACTCATTCCGGGATATCTGTTATTCTGTATATAAACCACTCTCAACCCCTCAATTAGATCCAGAGTGTAACTCACTCCAGGATATCTGTTATTCTGTATATAAACCACTCGGAACCCCTCAATTAGATTCCAGGAGTAACTCACTCCGGGATATCTGTTATTCTGTATATAAACCACTCTGAACCCCTGAATTAGATCCAGGCTGTAATTCACTCCGGGATATCTGTTAATCTGTATATAAACCACTCTGAACCCCTCAATTAGATTCCAGGCTTTATCTCACTCCGGGCTATCTGTTATTCTGTATATAAACCACTCTGAACCCCTCAATTAGATTCCAGGCTGTAACTCGCTCTTGGACTATCTGTTAGTCTGTATATTAACCACGCTGAACCCCTCAATTAGATCCAGACTGTAACTCACTCCAGGATATCTGTTATTCTGTATATAAACCACTCTGAACCCCTCAATTAGATTCCAGAGTGTAACTCACTCCAGGATATCTGTTATTCTGTATATAAGCCACTCTGAACCCCTCAATTAGATTCCAGGCTGTAACTCGCTCTGGACTGTCTGTTCGTCTGTATTTTAACCACTCTGAACCCCTCAATTATATTCCAGACTGGAATTCAATCCAGGATATCTGTTTTTCTGTATATAAACCACTCTGAACCCCTCAATTAGATTCCAGACTTTAACTCACTCCAGGATATCTGTTATTCTGTATATAAACCATTCTGAACCCCTCAATTAGATTCCAGAGTGTAACTCACTCCAGGATATCTGTTATTCTGTATATAAACCACTCTGAACCCCTCAATTAGATTCCAGACTTTAACTCACTCCAGGATATCTGTTATTCTGTATATAAACCATTCTGAACCCCTCAATTAGATTCCAGAGTGTAACTCATTCCGGGATATCTGTTATTCTGTATATAAACCACTCTGAACCTCCAGGGAATGTCTGTTATAGAATGTTGAGGATAGAACGTTCCGAGGAACTCCTTGACCTGTTCCCCCGACCCACCCCACTAACATGATGTTACGTGCCTGGGCACACTGTAACATTCATGGTGTGAGAGACGGAGAGTCCAATCACAGGAATGGGAACTAAAGGCATTGCCAGATCAGCTGAAATGGTTCGATTTACCACATTCTCAATCCACCTCACAGACCAGCCTAGACACCATAAACCCAGTGGAGATATCTGTTCACCGTTGAACACGCTGTAGACCAGGCCAGTGTACTGCTCAGTACAACCCAGCAATCTGTCCAGATTCATCCATTGTACTGGTCAATACAATCCAGCGATCTGTCCAGAGTGGAGCACTGTGCAGACCACAGCAGTGCATTGATCTATAAACCCAGACTAGATATCTGTCCAGAACGGGGAGCTGCACAGACCACATCATTGTATTATCTATAAACCTCAACTAGATAGTCTGACCAGCTCAGCGACCTGTGCATTGATCACCCGTGAATTAATTTGCAAACGAGGCGCAGTTACCCTCCCAGCATGTAGGACTGTGTACACCACCCCAGTGCATTGATCTGTAACCCTGGAGCAGTTACCCTCTCAGCATGTAGGACTGTGTACCCCACCCCAATTGCATTGATCTGTAAACCAGGAGCAGTTACCCTCCCAGCATGTAGGACTGTGTACACCACACCAGTGTATTGATCTGTAACCCAGGAGCAGATACCCTCCCAGCATGTAGGACTGTGTACCCCACCCCAATTGCATTGATCTGTAAACCAGGAGCAGTTACCCTCCCAGCATGTAGGACTGTGTACACCACCCCAGTACATTGATCTGTAAACCAGGAGCAGTTACCCTCCCAGCATGTAGGACTGTGTACCCCACCCCAGTGCATTGATCTGTAACGCAGGAGCAGTTACCCTCCCAGCATGTAGGACTGTGTACACCACCCCAGTACATTGATCTGTAACCCAGGAGCAGTTACCCTCCCAGCATGTAGGACTGTGTACCCCACCCGAGTACATTGCTCAGTAACACTGTGTGAGATCCCTGCCCAGTTTGGGGAAACTTGCAGCCTGTTCTGGAACTGACAGGATGTACAGCTCCCACCCATTTACAGCTCCATATCTCCATTGTTGCCATGACAAGGGGGTGCTGTGCGTATGAACCTCACTGCCAGAGAGAGATAGTGGGGGAATCAGTTTAATATCATCACATGGGAGGGGTTTGGGGTATAGACAGAGAGGGGGAGACTGAGAGACAGTGTCATGGAAGGATGTGTTCCCAGGTTTCAGAATGCTGAAATATAGACACTTCAATAGCATCCTGTAACAAGAGCCTGTCTTCCCAGGAAAGATGGGAAAGTGGGATATTGGTGTGAGATCAGATGATGGAGAGTTTTGTATGAGCATTTGTTCTACAGCTTTGTAAATGGAGTCGTTCATGGCTGGAGGTACACACCATCACCCAGATACCCCTGGATATTCTGTGATCCCTGACACTGATGTCATTTTTAAAAGCATAATGGTCACACGATTGAGCTTTCTCAGCTTGGAGGGGCCCTGCACAGTTTACCCCGAGCATGGCAGATAAGGGACAATTACACCACGGTTTGTCAACAGGGGCACGGAGGTCCTGTTGGATGGGCTAGTACAGAGGGGGACCATTCTCTTCCCAGAGGGGGTGACACCACCAGACCCACCGAGCATGGTCTGAGCTCCCCACCCAGCTCAGTGCAGTATCTGCGGTCTGAAGAAATACCCAGCAATACAGGGCAAGCATCAATAACCTTCCCCACTCTGTCAGGATAAGGGTCACTGTATTCTCTCTGCTCCCTCACACTCACTGTATATCTGTTATAGCACCGACCCCCGAACAAGGCTCATGGTCCACCACTCTCACTGTCGTATGCTGCACCTTCTCTCTCTGTCTCAGTCTCTCTGTCTCTCTCTCCCCTCCTCCCTCCACTTCACCCCCACACTAATAACACTGCATGGATACAACACTGTGGACTGACTCCCTCCGGACACCTCACCATTATACCATTATCCCCACCGATACCAGCACTAACAGCAGGGCCACCCACTCCCACCCTCCCTCTCTCCCTCCCTTTCTCCCATTCCAGGAGAAACAGCCTGAAAGAGGACAGAAAGTGCCAAGCCGGGTGGTGGAGTGCCCGATATCCGTTCCCTCACCCCCTCCCCCCCCCCCCCCCCCCCCCCCCCCGCCATGTGGGGAGGACCCTGGTAGAAGCCGGAGACGACAGGGACGCCTCATGTGGAGATTCTGAAACATCCACGTCCCACTGACCGAGTAAGGAGCAATGTTCAGTGAAGGGCAATTCTCACTTTAAACCCACTGGCAGCTCCGTTTCCCCCCGGCACAACTTAGAAGCCGTGGCCCTGATGCCATCTCCCTTTTGTGTCGAGCTGGTACAAATGGAATCCCCACGGTCTCGGTGGGCAGGAGGGTGGGCTCACATCACATCGTCACCACCACCTCCCAGGAAGGGAGCACGGAGACTGCCTCCTACACCTCCCCCAATAAACAGCTCAGATACTGAAACTAATCTGTGATAGTTACTGCTCTCCCCACCTGCCCTGATATCTTCAACAATCTGTGCTCATATACACCCAGCGCTCTCTGCTCCTGCACCCCCTTTATAATGGCACAGCCTGTTTTAAACTGTCTTTCATTGTCTTTCCTACCAAAGTGTCTCACCTCAAACTGCTCTGCACTGATCCCCATCTGCCCGAAAACTACTCCAACGTATCACTGTCCTGTCAGAGTTCCACACTGTCCTCCATAGACTTCAGAGTTCTTCCAGGTTCGGTGCCACCTACAAACATTGAGAT
Organism: Chiloscyllium punctatum; assembly: GCF_047496795.1. Lineage (NCBI taxonomy): Eukaryota > Metazoa > Chordata > Chondrichthyes > Orectolobiformes > Hemiscylliidae > Chiloscyllium > Chiloscyllium punctatum. The sequence continues at coordinate 42,584,286 of NC_092788.1, forward strand.
TGTTATAGCGTCACAGTCCCCATGAAACAACTGAAATCCTGCCCCACATACACGAGTGTGAGCAAGTGAAATACTGATATATTCCTATGGACAAAGTCGAATAATGACATGCTGTCACTGAAGCAACAAAAGTCCTGACACACACCAGACGGAGCGAATGAAATATTGACAAACCACAGAGCAAGAGAAATCCGGTTAGGTCCCACTTATCGATATTCATCAGGGTACAGTGTGATGGAGTTGAAAGCGTGTACTATACCTTTAAGAGAGAGGGAATGCTGTTCTGAACTGAGAGCTTACAAACTCCTGTGATACGAGAGGGTGGCAGACCCTGAAACAGTATATTGCTGTAGAGCTGGAGTCGGGTAATAAGCAGTTAAGAGAAAGAGGGTCCCAGAGTTGTGAATAGTTCATGTAAAATGTTCACTTTCAGAGTGAAAAAACGAAATTGGTCGTTTTATTTAAACAGTGGAATTTGGCAGATCTGTCCCTCATATTTTAACAGTTTACGAGGCGAATTGAGCATTTCTTTTTGTTTCATTTAAATTACCAGATGAGCTTCACGCTGTGCCCTCACCATCCCCGTGTGTGTATCTGTGTGTCTCTGTGTGGGGCAGGTCTGGCAGTCTCGGTGGTGCTTAAAGTGCTGCAATGCCACCCTCTGCTGGCCTCCACACGCCACTGCACAGGCATTGGCGGAGGGTGAAAACCAACAGGGATTCATTCAGAGAGGGGGAGGGAGAGGGCAGCTGCTCGCAGCACCATCCAAACTGATGTCTTATCCATGTACTGATCTAAATGTCCTTTAAATGTTGTAACTGTCCCTGTTTTCACCACTTCCTCTGGAAGTTCATTCCACACACAAGCCAGCTTCTGTCTAAAATAATTACCTCTCATGACTTTCGTAAATCTTTTTTCCTCGCACCTTGAAAATCCCTCAATTTTGAATCCTCAACTCTAGAGAAAAGACATCAGTCCTTCAGCTTCTCTGTACCCCACATTAATTTATAAACCTCTGTAAAGTTACTGCTTAATCTCATATTCTTCAGTGAAAAAAGTCCCAGCCGATCCAGCCTCTCCTTGCAGCTCACTCCCTCCTTTCCCAGCAACATCCAGGTTAATCTCTTCTCAATCCTCTCCAGCTTAATGATATCAAGGTCAATAATATCAAAGTGAATATTCAAGGTATTTTCTAAGGGTACGGGGAGTCCAAAACTAGAGGACATGGGGTTAAGGTGAGAGGGGAAACATTTAAAAGTGACCTAAGGGGCAAATTTTTCACCCAGAGGGTGGTGTGCCTATGGAATGAGCGGGCAGGGTGACCAGACTAGACACAATATTCTAGAAGAGGTCTCACCAATAACCTGTACAACCACAACATGACATCCCCATTCCGATACTCAAAGGGTCTGACCAATGAAGACATGTGTGTTAAACACCTTCTTAACCACACTATCTATATGAGATGCAAATTTTAAAGAATTAAATCTGACGGCCTAGGTCTCTGTTCTACAGCACTGCCAAAGGCTCTTCTTTTAATTGTATAGGTCCTGCTGTTGTTTGATTTACCAAATCCAATACCTCGCATTAATCCAAACTAAACTCCATCCGCCACCCCTCAGCCCAGTGAGTGACATTACTGTCACCTCAACCTCTCCCTTCAATTTTAAAATGCCCATCCCTTTCCAGGAGGCCTACACACTCCGGCCTTGAGTTTCACAAAGACCCTGAGCTTGGGTTGCCTTGTGTGGTTAGGGGGAGGAGGGACAGTTTGCAGACACAGTCAGTGGGGAGGAGAGGCTGGACAGTAATCAGTGGCCTGGTATCATTTAATGGTTTTAGGAAAAGGGGAGTCGCACGTGAGAGTTGGGTAAGAGTGATCGGTGTTTTGGGGCCAGAAATTAAGCTCTTCCTTCGTCTCTGGTGTTCAGTAATACATATCTATTTGAGACCCTTCATTGGGCAGAGTGTGTTTGCAGGATTTCTTTCCTTAATATTGTAGACTATAGATAATAGCGATTAAAGATTTTTATAGTTAATTTTGATGGCACAGCACGTACCCTCAATATCCTACAGTTGAGAACAACTATCTTGCGTTTGCTTAACAATACAAAGTGTTTTGTGCAGTTCAGTAATGGGAACCTGATTATAATAAATCCACACTGAGCTGAAAGTGGGCAATAAAATATGACCCAACATCTTGGTATGGTAGTGTAGTGTGTAGTGTCCCTGTGTATGAGCCAGAGCTCTGGATTTGATTCCAATTCCTGTACTAGTGTTCCTAGCTCTGGACTAGAAGGCCTGGATTCAAGTCCTGCCTGTTGCAGAGGTATGTCCCAGCATGTCAGAACAGTCTGATGAACAAACACACAGGAGAATAATGTTACAGCTTTATGGCTATTGTTGAGTGATGCTAGTGTCCCTGCCTCCGGGCACAAAGGTCCAGGCGTAAAGCCCACAGAAGTGTCTCAGGATACATCTGAACAAACTGATTAAAATGGATTTAAAATTGTGACTTGATGGAGAAGGAAGAGGTGTCAATATTGCATTTCAGAATGTAGCCCAGAATGAGTGAAAGTACATCCATTCGTGTTGATTGGAGTCACATTTCACACCAGTGAAGGGTTTATAAAGTCAAAATTGCCATGGATAGGGTGAGTTGTCAGGGGTTTTTCCCCAGGTTAGGGTCGTCCAAAAATAGAGGGCATTGCTGGAAAGTGAGAGGGGAAAGGTTTTGAGGAGGCCTAAAGGGCAACATTTCACACAGAGGGTGGTGTGCGTATGGAATGAGCTGCCAGACAAAGTGGTGGTGGCTGGTACAACTACAGCATCTAGGTACTGAGAGACCTGGTGAGCTTCTCCAGCAATTCCTGTATTTCTTTTAAAAATGCATTCAGTTTAACACAGGTATTCTGAATAAATTAAACATTTTTATTTTTTAATGACGCAGGGACATATAAATATATCTTCAAATTGACCGAGACCATTTTCTGTGAAGGGTATGGCTCTGTGTATGACAGCAGCAATGATGCACCGACATGCAACAGGGAATGTGATGGAGACATAGTTTGGACAATGTACAAGGAGACCTCACATGGTCCAGTTTGGGAGAGGATGACATTACTGTGTGATTCAACTCAGAGAGTGAGAAAATGTAATCTGCCTGAGAAGGAATGGCCTATTGCACTCTCTCTCCTTCATTGTTCCTCATCACAGCAATGTGTGCGAGCTAAAAAAAAACCTCGACAGTCATCGTTACCATTCTTATTTTTATGGAATCCCTGCAGTGTGGAAACATGCCCTTCGACCCAACAAGTCCATAACAACCTTCCCAAACCATTCCCCTATACTTACCCCTGACTAATTCACATAACCAAGATTTCCATGAACATTACAGACAATTTAGCATGACCAACCCACCGAACCTACACAGTTTGTGGTCGGAAACTAGATCACCCATTAGAAGTTCACACAGGTAACGGGAGAATGTGCAAACTCCACACAGACAGTCACCCAAGGCTGGAATCGACCCCAGGTCCCTGGTGATGTGAGGCAGCAGTGCTCACCACCGTGCTCCCCTTTGGATGATCCCGAACCAGAATTCACTGGAATCTATTCATTGCCTAAAGCAAAGGGAATTCAGCCCAATCCAAACTCTCCCAGGATGAAATCACATTGCTAGCAGCTTGTGTGAGTAGCAGAATAACGTTTTGGACAATCTCACAATTTTTCAATTGTCATGAGTTCCAATAATACTTTGGACCAAGTTCTTTCAAGTTAAAATTGTGTGTGTGTTTGTGTGTGTTTGTGTGTGTGTGTGTGTGTGTGTGTGTGTGTGTGTGTGTGTGTGTGTGTGTGTGTCTCAGTGTTTTTAGAATGGGAAATATTGATTATATAATTACAATACCCAAACAGTTTGCCATTCAGCTTTCCACCATAGTTTGAGTAACATTGCTCTGGATCATAAACGTGTTGCTTTAGCAGATTAAAGAAACGAGCCTGATTTGTTCCTAAAACTGACCCTGACCCAGTCTGAGACCGATATCATCGGCCATATCACTGACCTGGTCACATTTAACATTTGTTGTGAGCAGTGGAGGAGTAGGACTAGAAAAGGAAACAGGGACCCCAAAAAGCCGGGGAACTATAAACCGGTGAGCCTGATGTCAGTGGTGGGTAAGTTGTTGGAGGGGTTTCAAAGGGATAGCATTTACATACATTTGGGAAGGCAAGGGCTGATCGGGGTAGACAACGTTTCTTTCTGTATGAGAAATCATGTCTCATTAATTTGGCTGAGTTTTTTGAAGAGATGACAAAGAAGATTGATGAAGGCAGTTTGGTAGACATTGTCTATATGGACTTCAGCAAGGTGTTCATTTAAAGAACAAAGAACAAAGAAAATTTACAGTCCAGGAACAGTCCCTTCGCCCTCCAAGCCTGAGCCGATCCAAATGTACTGTCTAAATCTGTCAGTCAATTCCTAACCATCTGTATCCCTCTGCTCCCCACCTACTCATGCATCTGTCCAGACGCATCTTAAATGAATCTACCGTGCCTGCCTCGACCACCTCTGCTAGCAACGCATTCCAAATGTCCACCACCCTCTGTGTGAAGTACTTACCGCGTGTATCCCCCTTAAATATTCCACCTCTCACTTTGAAAGCACGACCTCTCATTACTGAATCCTTCAACCTGGGAAAAAGTTGATCTCTATCCACCCTGGCTAGATTTTGCAAACGTTAATCAGGTCCCCCCTCAATCTCCTTTTATCTAGTGAAAATAAACCTAACCTACTCAGCCTTCCTTCACAGCTAGTATTTCATTCTGATTGGAAGACAGATTAGTAAGTTTCAGTCACATAAGATACAGAGGAAGCCAGTCACAAATGGCGTGAAGGAAGAGGGATATTTTTTAGCCTGGAAGCTTGTGAGCAGCAGTGTGCTGCAAGAATCAGTACTGAGTTCACTGCATTTCATCATTTATGTAAAGGATTTAGATGTGAATATAGGGGCCATAGTTAGTAAGTTTACAGATGACATCAGAAAGGTGGTGTGGTAGATTATCTCAGAGTACAACTAGACCACAATTAGATGGGACAAAGGGGCAAGGAGTGACAGATGAAGTCTAATTTAGATAAATATGAAGCTTTGCATTTTGGGAAGGCAAATCAGGGCAGTTATTATATACTTCATGGTCAGGTCCTGGGGCATGTTGTGAATCAAAGGGACATAGGGCTGCAGGTGCATTGTTCCTTGAACGTGGAGTCGCAGGTAGACAGTGTGGTACAGAACACATTTGGCACATTTGCCTTAATCAGTCAGAGCATTGAGTATAGGAGTTGTGGTGGTATGTTGTATCTGTACAGGATGGTGGTGAGGCCACTTTAAGAATACTGCATACAATTCGGTTTTCTGCAGAAATGACTTACACGGATGTTCCAGGACTGGAGGTTTAAGCTTTAGGGAGAGGCTGATTAGGTTGAGGTGTTTCCCCCTGGAGTGTCAGAGGCTGAAGGGTGACATTGTGGACGTTTATATAATCATCAGAGGCATGGATATTCTGAACAGCCACGTTCTGCTCTCCAGGATTGGGGAGTCCAGAACAAGAGGGCATAGGCTGAAGGTGAGGGGGATTGATTTAGAAGGGACCTGAAGATAAATGATTCACACAGAGAGTAGCGTATGTACAGAAAGTGCTGTCAGAGGAAGTGCTGAAGGCGGTTACAACCGCACATTTAAAAAGTATCTGAAAGAAGAGGGATATTGGCCAAATGCTGACAAATGGGACGAGATCGGATTTGATATCTGATCGGAGTGAACAGATTGGACTAATGGGTCTGTTTCCATTCTGCATGACTCTCTGATTCTATAAGAGGGATGATGAAAAAATCTGTAAGGTCCTTTCAAGTCGGACTTCTCTTCTCTGGAAGTTTATCGTGCCTCTATGTTCACATTGATTGAAAGCTGCATTAGTTAAATATTTGACAAAGTTGTGAGTCACGGATAATGGGATGGAGACAGGAAAGTGGGGCTGAGACCACAACCTGATCAGCCACAATCTTAGTGCCTGTTGGAGAAGGCTCAAAGTATCTAATGACCCACTCCTGCTCCTCAGTCCCATGTTCCTGTGTTCCATTCAGCCCCTCAAACCTGCTAGACAGGAGCAGTTGGAGGCCACTTGCTCCTATAACCTGGTGCACAGAAACAGAGGAGACCATTCAGTCCCTCAAGACTGTCACACCCACTTTGAGGTGATTTGGGAAATGTAATTGGAAAATCCAGGCTGGGTATGAAAGAGGCCCCTCATCTCTCTTCACACAGCTTCCCCTATCTGCAGCTTGTGCTCCATTTGTTGGTCATGTTGTAGACCCAGATTCAGTGTGAATACAGCCCACATACCTCACCCAGAGATGGCTCACAAAATCATCTAGTCTCCCTGACTGCAATATGCAATACCAGAATCATTCATAAAAATAACACCCACTAACTTTCCAATAACAGAAGGGGAGAACATCAGAAACAGGGGCATGTCGTTCACTCCCCAGACCTGCCTTGCCCTTCACTAAGATCATGGCTGATCTGCTCCTGGCCTCAAATCCTCTTTCATACCCAATTCTTCATAGCCCTCACCTCTCTGACAGGTCAATATCCATCTACCTCCTCTTCAAATACTTTCAGTCATCTAGCTCCCCGAACACTCTTGAGATGAGAAATCCTGACATTCAATCCCACCTGTTTGAAGAAAACACGTGCTGCTCCTATATCATGGACTATTGATATGAAAAAAAGAGGTTCCCGGTAAAAATGAATGGCCCTGATATCAAGACAATGGTTGACTTCTGTTGACATCAAGGAGCTGAACTTAATGGGAATCAGAGTAAACTCTCCAGTGTTTGGAGTCAAACATGGCACAAAGGAAGATGTTCATCATCTCAGTCCTGGGCCAGCTCTGTGGGAGATCCTCAGGGTAGCTTCCTCTTCACAAACATCTTTAGCTGCTTCATCAATGTCTCCCCACCCTCACCCGCCCCACCATAAGATCAGAAGTGGGGATGGTCACTGAAGATTCAACAATGTTCAGAACGTTTTGTCCCCCGTCAGCTCCTGAATTGGTCTGTGTCTGTGTGCAGCAAGACCCAGACTCCATTGAGGCTTGTGCTGCTGAAGTATCAGTAACATTCATATACCAGCACTGCCTGACACTGCACATTGCCACAATAAAACAAGAGTTCATTCAGCACCTCACTCTGGTTTCACAGGAATATGAGGAAGTCGTTCAGCCCATTGACGTTACTGGAGATGAACTGGGATAGCCTATTCAGTGCCTCCAGCCTATTACTCAGGAGGAGAAGAAGTCTAGTATGATGGACCACAACAGAGCACCTCGAAAATATTTGATGGCAATAGCCTAGATTTTTATGTTTTCTTATTTCAAAGGAAATGTAAAGTGTCTGTTCCAGATGCAATGTGACTGGTCAAACTACTCGGTGTGAAGCAAAACACCATCTATTTCAACATGAAAGAAGAAATAACACCACAGAAAGAGGAATTTAGAATAACGTAATTCTATTGGACAGCTTAACAGAAGAATAGATCTAGGAACTATTACTAATGAACTGTTCCAATATAGGGAAATCCCATAAACACAGCCCTTGGCAAAAAGAAATATTCAGACACAGAATGTCACAAATATTTCTCCAATCCAGGAATTAAAAACAGCATCAAGAGAAAATTCAGAGAGAGTAGCAGCCAGGAAACATGCCCTGAAGCTTCCAACTCTGTGGAGACCCCAATAGTTTCTGATGTTACTGAGAAACCAAAACCCAGAGATCCTTATCTGTGAGAGCTGGCCACACCCATTCAGGCTGCATTAAAATAAACACAAGGCTTCCCTAGCTGTTACTCAAGTGGTCTTAACTAGCCAGCTTGGTAACAATCGTTCAATCTCTCTCATAAAAGAAACCAGGATAAAAATAACCTCTTTAAGCTGCAGCATTGTCACACTTGTCAGCACATCTAGCTGTTAAACAGGAACCAGGGGTAACCAGCCAGTCCCTTGGCCCTATCCAATTGGACGAGGAAGAAGCCAGTCAGTCCCTTGAGTCACTTATACAGGAACAGTAGGAGGCCATTCCCACCTCAATGCACTTACACGGGGGCAGAATGAGGTAATTGATGCTGATTCCTGATGAATGTCTTATGCCCAATACGTCGATTCTCCTGCTTCTCGGATGCTGCCTGACTTGCTGTGCTTTTCCAGCAATGACTCTCTACTCTGATCTCCAGCATTGGCAGTCATAGGTGTCTACTAAATGATGCTCTAACATGATGAACAAGTGGGGCAGAGGCTGCACAGACAGACTGTTCCACGTTGTTCCAGGTGGCTCCGTTGCTCATGATAAACATGTGGGACTTTAACATGGCTTTCTAGTGGTAAGCAGGGAAGCCATATGTCTTGTGTGAAGTCTCAAGAAGGCACCTTACATCTCTGAGAAGACAGTCTGGTGTTCCCGATGTAGGGCGGAAGCTGGTGGGAATTGGTACCTGCTTCAGACGGAAGGTATTGTGGCTGCTGTTGGGGATTGTGAGCAACCTGACGTTCAGTACAGGGTTCACGCACCGACTGCACAATAACATGGGGAGAGTTATTTTAGGCATATAAACTATTAGGATAGTCACGTTAGACTGATAAATGGACTCTCTAAGTTCAAATAATCGTGATCTTGTTCATGTTGATCTTGTCCAGTGCACGTCCTGTGCAGTGTAACCTGTGTGCCTTACTCTGTCCAAGTCTATTTCCACCCTATGATCTGTCTGGCCATGCTCACTATGATCTTCCTCCACTGCTCATAAACAAAGTGTTTCCCTGGACTGAGATACACATGGCAATAAATCAAACCAATCAATCCTGGGTAAAGTATGGAATTTCTCACCCTATCAATGTCTCTTTTGGAAATAAGAGTTCGCTGTCACTCCTCGTGATTCAGCATCACCATTTCTTCATCTCTCACAGCTCTCCAGATTAAACACTCACCTTATTCACTCTATCCCCATGTTACCATCACCGGTGTCTGTCGTAAGGAGATCATTCCTTACAAAGGAGATCAAATCTGCACAGAGTGCCCCTAATGCTCTCTCAGGAAGGCTCTACAACAGCAGGAAGATGGCTTTACTTATGTACTTGAATCATCTTACAATAAAGGACAGCATACCATTGACTGCATCCATTACTTACACAGGGTTTGATTCAGACCGGTCAGCATAGACTTGTGAGTGGGAGATCATGCTTGCCAAATTTCTTAGAGTCCTTTGGTGAAGTGACCAAGAATGTTGATGAGGGCAGAGCGGTTAACGTAGTTTCTATGGATTTCAGTAAGGCCTTTGATAAGTTTCCACATGGCAGGCTGCTCTGGAAGGTTCCATCACGTAGAATACTGGGGGAAATTGGCCAATTGGATACACAGTTGGCTTGTTGATAGGAAGCAGAGGGTTTACTGGAAGGATGCTTGTCAGACTAGAGGTTGGGTCCATAGCTGTTTGTTATCTATGATTTGGTTGAGAATGTACAAGGCATGATTAGTAAGTTTGCAGATGACACTAAAGTAAGTGGCAGCATGATCAGTGAGGAAGTTTATAAGAAATTGCAGCAGGACATTAATCAGGTGGGGAAGTGGGCTGAGAAATGTCAAATGGAATTTCATATAGATGTGTGAGGTCTTGCAGTTTGGAATCTCAAATCAAGGTGGGAGTTTCACGGTGAATGGGCGGGCCTTAAGGGGTGTAATGGGCAGAGAGACCTTGTAATTCATGTGCACAGTTCCCTGACAGTGGAATCACAGGTAGGCATTGAGTATAGAAGTTGGGAATTTATGTTGCAGTTACACAGGGCATTGGTAAGGCCGCACTTGGAGTATTCTGTTCAGTTTTGTCGACTTGTTATAGGGAGGATATCATGAAATTAGAAAGATTGCAGAAGACATTTACAAGGACATTGCCAGAACCCAATGGTCTGAGTTATAGGGAAAGGTTGGACAAGTTAGGACCTTTTCTTTAGAGTGTAGGAAACTGAGGGGGACCTTATAGAGCTGTATAAGATCATGAGGGATATGGATAGGGTGAATGATCTCAGTCTATTCCAAAGTTTAGAGAATCAAAGACGAGAGGGGACCAGTTTAAGGTTAAAGGGGAAGGAATAAAAGGGAACCTGAGGGACCACTTATTTACATAAATGGCTGGTACGTGGATGAGCTGCCAGAAGATGTGGCTGAGGGGGGTGTATTAACAACATTTCAAAAGCATTTGGATAAATATGTGGATAGGAAAGGACTAGAATGATATGGGCCAACTGCAGGGAAATGGGGTTAGTGTGGATGGACATTTGCAAGCTGGAGTCAAACCCCTTTGTTAATTAAAACCAAACACCCAGGAAAGCTCGCCTCACATCGTAATCTGTTAACATATGAGTGACACAGATCTCCTACATTCCACTATTTAAACAAAAATTAACAAGTTAGTTTCTTAACTTTTATAGTGAACACTAAACAAAAACTATTCGCAAATACAAGCCCCTCTTTTCTTAGCTACTTACTATCTGACTCCAACTCTGTAAAATATATGCTGTTCCAACAACCCACATATTAAACGTTACAATCTCAAGACCGCACAGTCTCTATCTTCCCCGCTGTGTTCACTCTTTCAGCTGCTGATCTCCCTGGGTCATTTTTTTTAATGCAAGTACGTTTTACATGAACATGTGTCTTTGATAGAGAGTGTTTGAGATGGTCAGTTAGCACTCCTGCTCTACAGCATTTAATCTGCTGTTGGATGGCAGCGGCTCTCCCTCTATTTTCAAAATGCTGGATTTATTTACTTTCCATGATACAATAATGATCATATTTTGATTGATTTCCAGGTGTACGAATAATAATATTCAAATTCCATTGGCTTCGGATATTCTGAGCATTATTTAAAGTCTAAAATTGCATTTGAATTGCTGTCAAAACAGCAACAAAAACTCATGCTTCCATTTCCCAGCTAATTGTTACATTTGGAACAGTCTGACCTTTATCTGGCATCTGTGGATGTACTTTCAATTCAGCAAAACCCGTCCTATCTTAAAGTGAACAGACATTGATTACATTCCAGGCAGTAACACATCCCGGGCTATCTGTTATTCTGTATACTAACCTCCTTGAACCCCTCGATTAGATTCCAGGCTGTAACTCAATCCGAGATATCCGTTAATCTGTATATAAACAACCCTGAACCCCTCAATTACATTCCAGGCTGTAATTGAGTCCGGGGTATCTGTTAATCTGCATATAAACCACCCTGAACCCCTCAATTAGATTCCAGTCTGTAACACACCCCAGAATATCTGTTATTATGGATATAAACCACGCTGAACACGTCGATTCGATTCCAGGCTGTAACTTCCTGTCAGGGTTGAAAGGGAAGGCTGGTAGTTATAGGGAATGCTGGCTGACTAATGAAATTGAGGGTTTCGTTCAGAAAAAGAAGGAAGCATATGTCAGGTATAGATCGAGTGAATCCTTAGAAGAGTAGAAAGGAAGTAGGAGTATACTTAAGAGGGAAATCAGGAGGGCAAAACGCAGACATGAGATAGCTTTGGAAAATAGAATTAAGGAGATTCCAAAGTGTTTTTACAAATATATTAAGGCCAAAGGGTAACTAGGGAGAGAATAGGGCCCCTCTATGATCAGTAAGGCGTCCTTTGTGTGGAGCCACAGAAAATGGGGGAGATAGTAAATGAATATTTTGCATCAGTATTTACTGTGGAAAAGGATATGGAAGATATAGGCTGCAGGGAAATCGATGTTGACATCTTGCAAAATGTTGCAGATATACAGAGGAGGAAGTGCCGGAGGTCTTGAAATGGTAAAAGGTGGATAAATCCCCAGGTCCTGATGAGGTGTACCTGAGAACTCTGTGGGAAGCTAGAGAAGTGATTGCTGGGCCTCTTGCTGAGATATTTGTATCATCAATAGTCACAGGTGAGATGCTGGAAGACTAGAGGTTGGCAAACATGGTGCCAATATTTAAGAAGGGCGGTAAAGACAAGTCAGGGAACTGTAGACCAGTGAGCCTGACCTCGGCCGTGGGAAAGTTGTTGGAGGGAATCCTGAGGGACAGGATGTACATGTATTTGGAAAGGCAAGGACTGATGCGGGATAGTTAACATGGCTTTGTGCGTGGGAAATCATGTCTCACAAACTTGATTGAGTTTTTTGAAGAAGTAAAAAAGAAGATTGATAAGGGCAAAGCAGGAGCAGTAGATGTGATCCATATGAACTTCAGTAAGGCATTCGACAAGGTTCCCCATGGCAGACTGATTGGCAAGGTTAGATGTCATGGAATACAGGGCGAAGTCGCCATTTACATACAGAACTGGCTCAAAGGTAGAAGACAGAGGGTGGTGGTGGAGGGTTGTTTTTCAGACTGGAGGCCTGTGACCAGTGAAATGCCACAAGGATCAGTGTTGGGCCCTCTACGTTTTGTCATTTATATAAATGATTTGGATGCGAGCATAAGAGGTACAGTTCGTAAGTTTGCAGATGACACCAAAATTGCAGGTGTAGTGGACATCGAAGAGGGTTTCCTCAGATTATAACAGGATCTGGACCAGATGGGCCAATGGGCTGAGAAGTGACAGATGGAGTTTAATTCAGATAAATGCGAGGTGCTGCATTTTGGGAAAGCAAATCTTTGCAGGACTTCGACATTTAATGGTGAGGTCCTCGGGTGTGTTGCTGAACAAAGAGACCTTGGAGTGCAGGGTCATGGCTCCTTGAAAGTGGAGTCGCAGGTAGATAGGATAGTGAAGAAGGCGTTTTGTATGATTTCCTTTATTGGTCAGAGTACCGATTACAGGAGTTAGGAGGACATGTTGCGGCTATACAGGACATTGGTTCGGTCACTCTTGGAGTATTGCGTGCAATTCTGTTCTCCTTCCTGTCGGAAAGATGTTGTGAAACTTGAAAGCATTCAGAAAAGATTTACAAGGATGTTGCCAGGGTTGAAGGATTGGAGCTACAGGGACAGGCTGAACAGTCTGGGGCTGTTTTCTCTGGAGAGTCGGAGGCTGAGGGGTGAACTTATCGAGGTTTACGCTGGGGTAAGGGAGTCCAGAACCACAGTGAATAGGTTTGGTTTGACAGGGGAAAGATATGAAAGAGAACTAAGGGACAACTTTTTCACGCAGAAGGTGGTACGTGTATGGAGTGAGCTGCTAGAGGAAGTGGTGGAGGCTGGTACAATTGCAACATTTAAGACGAATTTGGATGAGTATATGAATAAGAAGGGTTTGGAGGGACATTGGCCAGGTGCTGCCAGGTGGAACTAGATTGGGTTGGGATATCTGGTCGGCATTGACAGGTTGGACCTAAGGGTTTGTTTCCATGCTGTACATCTCGATGATTCTATGACTCTATAACTCACTCCGGGCGACCTGTTATTCAGCATATAAACCACCCTGAAACCCTCGATTAGATTCCAGTTTGTAAGTCACTCTGGAGTATCTGTTATTGTACATATAATCGTCCCGAATCCCCTTGATAAAATTCCAATCTGTAACTGACTTCCAATTTTAAGGGACTCTGTACATTAGCCACTTCAATCGTTAGATCAGATTCCCATCTGTATCACACTCCTGGGTATCTGTTATTCTGTATTTTAACCATCCAATCCAAACCCTGTTGAAATTGTCCACAGTGTTCAAGGATATGTACGTGAGGTGCATTAGTCAGGGGCAAATGTGGGGAAATGGATCTGGATGGGTTATTCTTCTGTGGGTCAGTGTGGTCTTGTTGGGTTGAAGGGCTTGTTTCGCCACTGTCGGGATTATATGAATCACCTGGAACCCTCTCGATTAGATTCCAACGTGTAACTCACTTCCATGTATGTGTGACTGGCATGTTTCAAAAACACCCCAAAACCTTCAATTCTATTCCACTTCGATAAACACGAGGCGCTGCATTTTGTGAAAGCAAATTTGAGCAGGACTTATATCTTAATGGTCAAGTGCGAGGGAGAGTTGCTGAACAAAGAGACTTTGAAGTGCAGGTTCGTAGCTCCGTGAGAGTAGAGTGGCAGGCGGATAAGATAATGAAGGCAGCGTTTGGTTTGCTTTCCTTTATTGGTCAGTGTTTTGAGTATAGGCATTGAGAGGTCATGTTGTGTCTGGACTGGACATGGTTTAGGCCACTGTTGGAATATGGCATTCAATTCAGGTCTCCTTCCTATCGGAAGGATGTTGTGAAACTTGGAAGAGTTCATAAAAGATTTACAAGCAGGATGCCAGGGTTAGAGGATTTGAGCCACAGGGAGAGGCTGAATAGGCTGGGGCTGTTGTCCCTGGAGTGTCAGAGGCTGAGGGGTGACCTTATCAAGGTTTATAAAATCATGACGGGCATGGATAGGAGAAATAGACAAAGTCTTTTCCTTGGGGTGCGGAGTAAAGAACTAAAGGGCATAGGTTTAGTGTGAGAGGTAATATGAAAGAGACCTAAGGGGCAACTTGTTCACTCAGAGGGTGGTACATGAATGGAATGAACTGTCAGAGGGAGTGGTGGGGCTGGTATAATTGCAACATTTAAAATGCAGTTCGATGGGTATATGAATGGGAAGGTTTGGAGGGAGATGGGCCAAGTGCTTGGAAAAGAGACTAGAGTAGGTTAGGATATCTGGTCGGCATGGTCGGGTTGGACCAAAGGGTCTGTTTCCATGCTGTACATCTCTATGACTGTATGACTCCGTGATTTTGTGACTCATTCCTTGTTATCCGTTGTTCTGTATGTAAACCACCTTGAACCCATCGATTAGATCCCGGTCTGTAACTCACTCCTGGGTATCTCTTCTGCTGTGTGTAAACCCTAAACCCCTCAATTAGATTCCAGTCTGGAACTCACTCCTGAGGATCTGTTATTGGATCTGTGAAGTGATCCTTGTTGGATGTTAGGCCGAAGACAAGATAAACTAAATGGTCAAATGTTACATTGAGAGCAAGAACACAGAAAGCTGCTGGTTCATTTCGGTCCTGTTACATATCTCCAAGTTTCAGATTGAGACTGAATTTCTGTCACAATGGGGAAAGTCTCAAAAGCTGTTTACTGTCCTGCATGAATGCATCATCATAACATGAATTCTCTTGCAAGATAGGAAATGGAGAAAGCTCCTGAAAGGTGTCTGTATGTCTGTGTGTGTGATTCTGTGTGCGTGTTCAATGTTTTATATATTTTCAAACTGCATTGATGTTGCCAGTCTAATTTATACACACTCAATAGACAATAGACAAAGACAATAGGTGCAGGAGTAGGCCATTCAGCCTTTAGAGTCTGCACCGCTATTCAATATGATCATGGCTGATCATTCCTAATCAGTATCCTGTTCCTACCTTATCTCCATAACACTTGATTCCACTATCTTCGAGAGCTCTATCCAACTCTTTCTTAAATGAATCCAAAGACTGGGCTTCCACTGCCCTCTGGGGCAGAGCATTCCGCACAGCCACCACTCTCTGGGTGAAGAAGTTTCTCCTCATCTCTGTCCTAAATGGTCTACCCCGTATTTTTAAGCTGTGTCCTCTGGTTCGGCACTCACCCATCAGCGGAAACATGTTTCCTGCTGCAAGAGTGTCCAATCCTTTCATAATCTTATACGTCTCAATCCGATCCCCTCTCAGTCTTCTAAACTCAAGGGTATACAAGCCCAGTCGCTGCAGTCTTTCAGTATAAGGTAATCCCACCATCCCAGGAATTCACCTCGTGAACCTACGCTGCACTCCCTCAATAGCCAGAATGTCTTTCCTCAAATTTGGAGATCAGAACTGCACACAGTAGTCGTGCAGTTTTACTGATATAAAATGGTGGCTGTGGACAAATCTAAAATGTTTGCCTGACCGATTTGTGTCAGGAATACTTTCAGCAAGGGAGAAGGGGCAATGTGTCAAAAGTCATTTCCATTCATTGATGCCAGCAGAGATAGGAAATGGAGACAGCTCTTTGAAGGTGATTAAAATGCAAATACCAGAACCTGTTTACGGTGAATGCGGAGAGACAATGTGACATTCCAGTAAGGTCTGCCTTACTTTCCAAGCTCCTAATATATGAGAGAGACATACTATACAAAACCTGATAGAGCTCAGCCACTGAATTGTAGATTTGCAGCGTTGGATCAGAATCCTGCCTGGCTAGGCCTCATCCCAAATTGAAGGGTTTCTCAAATTCCACACTGAACTTCTGTGGGTTCAAATTTGTGTTATCTACAAATAAAAGAAAATAATGCACCTTCAATTGAACAAAGCGTTTCTGGAACTTTGTGTCTCTGTTGGTTTAAGTATCTTTCAACAGGATTGAATATCAATGAGACAGTGAGAGATAGGTAGCACTGTAACCAGAATGTCAGTGCAGTATAAAAGGTATATTAATACTTTCAGTGAAAGGGGAAAACAGAGGAGGATTGTCCTCAAACAAGGAAAATTGGGAGTCAGTAAAGTTGTGTAGTTTGTGACTGCATTATGTTTATTTGAGTCAAGATTTGAAACCACTTGGCCAATAGTACACTTTGTGACTCACTCCCAGTTACAAGTTATTTCACATAAAAAGGTTAACATATCCCTCGATTAGATTCCAGGCTGTAACTCACTCCGGGCTATCTGTTATTCTGTATCTAAAACTCCCTGAACCCCTCGATTAGATTCCAGGCTGTAACTAAATCCAGGGTATCTGTTATTCTGTACATAAACCATCCTAAATCCCTCGATTAGTTTCCAATCTGGAACACACTCCAGGCTATCTGTTATTCCGTATATAAACCACCCTGAACTCCTCGATTAGATTCCAGACTGTAACTGACTCCATGGCATCTGTTATTCTGTACATAAACCATCCTAAACCACTCGATTAGGTTCCAACCTGTAACACATTCCAGGCTACCTGTTATTCCGTTTATAAACAACCCTGAACCCCTCAATGGTATTCCAGGCTGTAACTCACTCTGGGCTATCTGTTATTCTGTATATAAACCACCCTGAACCCTGCAATTAGATTCCAGGCTGTAACTCACTGCGGGCTACCTGTTATTCTCTATATAAACCACCCTGAATCCCTCGATTAGATTCCAGATTGTAACTCAATCCGGGGTATCTGTTATTCGTATATAAACCACCCTGAACCCCTTGATTAGATTCCAGATTGTAACTCAATTCGGTGTATCTGTTATTCGTATATAAACCACCCTGAACCCCTTGATTAGATTCCAGATTGTAACTCACTCCGGGGTATCTGGTTTTCTGTATATTAACCACCCGAACCCCTCGATTCGATTCCAGTCTGTAACTCACTCCGGGCTGTTATTTTGTATATTAATCACCCTGAACCCATTGATTTGATTTCACTTCCTGACATGTTAAGCTCATGTTTCCAACACAATTTAATCTCAATAATGATTAATGTATCACTGGTCCTCCTATCTGCTGGCACTACCATCATGTTAACTTTCTGATGTTAACATACATGATTACATGTAGCAGTGAGTCGCAGGTAGACAGAGTGGTGCTGAACACATTTGGCACATTTGCCTTAATCAGTCAGAGCATTGAGTACAGGATGTTGGTGAGGCCGCTTTAAGAATACTGCGTACAACTCGGATTTCTGCAGAAATGACTTACCCGTATGTTCCAGGACTGGAGGTTTGAGCGATTGGGAGAGGCTGATTACGTTGAGGTGCTTCCCCGTGGAGTGTCAGAGATTGAGAGGCAACATGATAGAGGTTTATAAAATCATCAGGGGCATGGATATTCTGAACAGCCATGTTCTACTCCCAAGGATAGGGGAGTCCAGAACAAGACAGCATAGGTTGAAGGGAAGAGGGCGAATGATTTAGAAGGGACGTGAAGGTAAATATTTCACACAGAGAGTGGTGTGTGGACAGAAA
Source organism: Chiloscyllium punctatum (assembly GCF_047496795.1). Taxonomy (NCBI): domain Eukaryota; kingdom Metazoa; phylum Chordata; class Chondrichthyes; order Orectolobiformes; family Hemiscylliidae; genus Chiloscyllium; species Chiloscyllium punctatum. Next base: position 42,602,237 of record NC_092788.1, read on the forward strand.
GTGCAGTCAGAGGAAGTGGTCAAGGCGGGTACAATCACAGGAGGAATATTGGCCAAATGCTGGCAAATGGGACTAAATCAGATTTGATATCTGATCGGAGAGAACAGATTGGACTAATGGGTCTGTTTCCATTCTGCATGACTCTCTGATTCTATAAGAGGGATGACGAATAATTCTGAAAGGACCTTTCAAGTCGGAATTCTCTTCAGTGGAAGGTTATCGTGTCTCTATGTTCACATTGATTGAAAGCTGCGTTAGTTAAATATTTGACAAAGAAGTGAGTCATGCACAATGGGACACAGACAGGAAAGTGGGGCTGAGACCACAACCTGATCAGCTACAATTTTAGTGCCTGGTGGAGAAGGTTCAAAGTATCTAATGACCCACTACTGCTCCTCAGTCCCATGTTCCTGTGTTCCATTCAGCCCCTCAAACCTGCTAGACAGGAGCAGTTGGAGGCTACTTGCTCCTATAACCTGTTGCACAGAAACAGAGGAGACCATTTAGCCCCTCAGTACTGTCCCACACGGTTTGAAGTGAATTGGGAAATGTAATTGGAAAACCCAGGCTGGGTATGAAAGAGGCCCCTCATCTCTCTTCACACAGCTTCCCCTCTCTGCAGCTTGTGCTCCATTTTGTGGTCATGTTGTACACCCAGATTCAGTGTGAATACAGCCCCCATACGTCACTCAGGGATGGCTCACAAAATCCTCTGGTCTCCCTTTCTGCAACATTCAATAAGAGAACATTCATGAAAATAACACCCACTAACTTTCCAATAACAGAATGGGAGAACATCAGAAACGGGCATGTTGTTCACTCCACAAGCCTGCCTTGCCCTTCACTAAGATCTGCTCTTCGTCTCAAATCCTCTTTCATATCCAATTCTTCATAGCCCTCAACTCTCTGACAGGTCAATTTCCATCTACCTCCTCTTCAAATACGTTCAGTCATCTAGCTCCTCGAACACTCTTGAGAAGAGAAATCCTGACATTCAATCCCACCTGTTCAAAGAAAACACTTGCTGCTCCTATAACATGGCCTATTGATGTGAACAAAAGAGGTTGAGACAAGGGTTCAGGTAAAAATGACTGGCCCCGATATCAAGGTAGTGGTTAACTTCTGTTGACATAAAGGAGCTTAACAAAACTGGACTTAGTGGGAATCAGAGTAACCTCTCCAGTGTTTGGGGTCAAACATGCCACAAAGGAAGATGGTCATCATCTCAGTCCTGGGTCACCTCTGTACGAGACCCTCAGGGTAGCTTCCCCTTCACAAACATCTTCAGCTGCTTCATCAATGTCTCCCCGCCCCCACACTCCACACCATAAATCAGAAGTGGGGATGGTCGCTGAAGATTCTACAATGTACATTTTGTCCCCCGTCAGCTCCTGAACTGGTCTTTGTCCATGTGTAGCAGGATCCATACTCCATTGAGCCTTGTGCTGTTAAAGTGTCCATAACATTCATGTGACAGCACTTCCTGACACTGCATATTGCCACAGTAAAATAAGAATTCATTCAGCACCTCGCGCTGGATTCACAGGAATATGAGGAAGCCATTCAGCCCATTGACACTATTGAAGAAGAACAGGGACAGCCCATTCAGTGCCTCCAGCCTATTACTCAGGAAGGGAAGGAGTCTCGTGTGATGGACCACACCAGAGCCCCTCAAAAATATTTGAAGGCCGTAGCGTAGATTCCAATGTTTTCGTATTTTAAAGGAAATGTAAAGTGTCTGTTCCAGATGCAATGTGACTGGTCAAACTACTCGGTGTGAAGAAAAACACTATCTCCTTAAACACGAAAGAGAAAATGAAACCAAAGAAAGAGGAATTTAGAATAACGCAATTCTATTGGACAAGTTAACAGAACAATAGATCTAGGAACTATTACTAATGAACTGTTCCAATATAGGAAACTCCCATAAACACAGCCCTTGGCAAAAACAAATATTCAGACACAGATTGTCACAAACATTTCTCCAATCCAGGAATTAAAAACAGCACCAAGAGAAATTTCAGAGAGGGTTGCAACCAGGAAAAATTGACTGAATCTTCCAACTCTGTGGAGACCCCAATAATTTCTGATGTCATTGAGAAACCAAAACCCAGTGATCCTAATCTGTGAGAACTGGTCACACCCATTCAGGCTGCATTAAAATAAACACAAGGCCTCCTAGCTGTTTACTCAAGTGGTCTTAACTAGCCAGCTTGGTAACAATCGTTCAATCTCTCTTAAAATATTCCAGGACAAATTAACCTCTTAAAGCTGCAACATTGTCACACTAGTCAGTACAATGAGCTGTCAAACAGGAACCCGGGTTAACTAGTCAGGCCCTTGGCCCTTTCCAATCGGACGAGGTTGAAGCCAATCACTCCCTTGAGTCACTTACACAGGAACAGCAGGAGGCCATTCCCACCTCAATGCACTTATACGGGGCCAGAATGAGGTAATTTTTGCTGATTCCTGATGTATGTCCTATGTCCAAAACGTCGATTCTCCTGGTCCTCGGATGCTGCCTGACCCACTGCGCTTTTCCAGCAATTGATGCTCTCCTCTGATCTCCAGCATCGGCAGTCCTCACTGTCTCCTAATTGATGCTCCAACATGATAAACAAGTGGAGCAGAGGCTGCACAGACAGATTGCTCCACGTTGTTCCTCTTGGCTCTGTTGTATATGATACACATGTGGGACTTTAACGTGGTTTTCTAGTGGTGAGCAGGGAAGTGATATGTCTTGTGTGAAGTCTCAAGAAGACATCTTCCACCTCCAAGAAGACAACCTGGTGTTCTCTATGTAGGGTGGAAGCTGGTGAGAATTGGTACCTGCTTCAGACGGAATGTATTGTGGCTGCTGTTGGGGATTGTGAGCAACCTGACGTTCAGTACAGGGTTCACACGCCAACTGCACAATAACGTGGGGAGCGTTAATTTAGGCATATAAACTATTAGGATAGTCACGTTAGACTGATAAATGGACTCTCTAAGTTCAAATAATGCTGGTCTTGTTCATGTTGACCTTGTCTAGTGCACGTCCTGTTCAGTGTAACCTGTATGTCTTACTCAGTCCAAGTCTATTTCCACCCTATGATCTGTCTGGCCATGCTTACTTTGATCTGTCTCCACTGCTCATAAACAAAGTGTTTCCCTGTACTGAGATACAAGTGACAATAAATCAAACCAATCAATCCTGGGTAAAGTATGGAATTTCTCTCCCTGTCACTGTGTGTTTTGGAAATAAGAGTTCGCTGTCACTCCTCGTGTTTCAGCATCACCATTTCTTCATCTCTCACAGCTCTACAGATTAAACACTCAGCTTATTCACTCTATCCTCATGTTACCATCACCAGTGTCTGTGGTAAGGAGATCATTCCTTACAAAGGACATCAAACCTGTACAGAGTGCACCAAATGCTCTCTCAGCAAGACTCTACAACAGCCGGAAGATGGCTTTACTTATGTACTCGAATCATCTTACAATGAAGGACAGCATACTATTGTCTGCACCCATTACTTTCACCGGGTTTGATTTGGAGCAGTCAGCATAGACTTGTGAGTGGGAGATCATGCTTCCCAAATTTCTTAGAGTCCTTTGATGAAGTTACCAGGACGTTTGATGAGGGCAGAGTGATAGACGTAGTCTCTATGGAGTTCAGCAAGGCCTTTGATAAGGTTCCACATGGCAGGCTGCTCAGGAAGGTTACATCTCGTAGAATGCGGGGGGACCTGGCCAATTGGATACACAGTTGGCTTGAAGGTAGGAAGCAGAGGGTTGTGTGGAAGGATGTTTGTCAGACTGGAGACTGGGTCCTTTGCTGTCTGTTATCTATGATTTGGTTGAGAATGTAAAAGGTATGATTAGTAAGTTTGCAGATGACACTAAAGTAATTGGGAGCATGATCAGTGAGGAAGTCCATCAGAAATTGCAGCAGGACCTTAATCAGGTGGGAGATGGGCCGAGAAATGGTAAATGGAATTTAATATAGAAGCGTGAGGTCTTGCATTTTGGAAACTCATATCAATGTAGGAGTTTCATGGTGAATGGGAGTGTCCTGAGGGGTGCAGTGGGCAGATGGACCTTGGTGTTCAGATGCACAGTTCTCTGAGAGTGGAGTCACCGGAATACAGGGAAGTGAAGAAGGCTTTTGGCACATTGGCCTTCATCAGGCAGGATATTGAGTATAGAAGTTGGGACCTTATGTTGCAGTTACACAGGAGTTTGGGAAGGCTGCACTTGGAGTATTGTGTTCCGTTTTGTCACCTTGTCATGGGGAGGATGTTATTAAATTAGAAAGGGTGCCGAAGAAATTTGCAAAGACGTTGCCAGGACCCAATGGTTTGAGTTACAGGGAGAGATTGGACAAGCTAGGACCTTTTCTTTAGCGTGTAAGTGACTGAGGGAGTCCTTATAGAGCTGTATAAAATCACGAGGGGTATGGATAGGGTTAATGCTCTCAGTCTTTTTCCAAGGTGTAGAGAATCGAGGATTTGAGGGGATCAGTTTAAGGTTAAAGGGGAAGGAATAAAAGGGAACCTGAGGGGCCACTTCTTTACACAGAGGGCTGGTACGTGGATGAGTTGCCAGCAGATGTGGTTGAAGGGGGTACATTAACAACATTTCAAAAACATTTGGATAAATATGTGGATAGGAAAGGACTGGAAGCATATGACCCAACTGCAGGGAAATGGGGTGAGCGTGGATGGACATTTACAAGGTGGACTCGAACCCCTCTGTTAATTAAACTCAAACACCCAGAAAAGCTCGTCTCACCTTGTAATCTGTTAAAATATGAGCGATACAGATCTCCTACATTCCACTATTTAAACAAAAATTATCAAGTTAGTTTCTTAACTTTTATAGTGAACACTAAACAACAACTATTCACAAATACAAGCCCCTCTATTCTTAGCTACTTACTATCTGACTCCAACTCTGTAAAAATATGCTGTTCCAATAACCCACATATGAAACATTAAAATCTCAAGACCATACAGTCTCTATCTTCCCCACTGTGTTCACTCTTTCAGCTGCTGATCTCCCTGGGTCATTTTTTTTTAAATTGCAAGTAGGTTTACATGAACATATGTCTTTGATAGAGAGTGTTTGAGATGGCCAGTTAGCACTCCTGCTCTACAGCAGTTACTCTGCTGTTGGATGGCAGTGGCTCTCCCTCTATTTTCAAAATGCTGGTTTTATATATTCCCCATGATATAATAATTCACATAATCTGATTGCTGTCCAGGTGTCCAAACAATAATATTCAAATTCTGTTGGTTTTGGTATCCTGAGCGTTATTTAAACTCTTTGGTTGGATTTGAATGGCTGTCAAAACAACAACCAAAACTCAGGTATCCATTTCTCAGCTAATGATGACATGTGGAACAGTGTGACCCTTTGCTGGCATCTGTGGCTTTAATTTCTATTCAACAAAACCCGATGTGTCTTAAAGTGCCCATACATGTTTTTGGCTTCATAAAATCTTCCCACTTCAGAAAATAAAATGAACCAGCAGAATGAAAAGATGGCATCATTTCTTTTCCTCTAATTCTTAATCCCAACTATATGAAATACAAACGTATTAATCTCAGTTATATCATTCATATTAATTCTGCACACCAATACAACACTGGAATAAGTCAAATCTTATCTCCACTGCTTTCCTTTAAATCCGCGAAAACCCATCTGCTATCACATTGTAGGAGCCGCAGCATGTACATTTTGTGAGTTTAAAGTCGGTAAGGTAAGACTCCAATTAAATAGTCTCATATTCTGGTCTTTAAATATTCCAAAAAATGCGAGAGATTTGTCGTTGTCCACAACCATCTCCGACAATTTTTTTGTCATATACACATTAAAATATTGTCAGGCCAGTGTGAAACTTAATCATTCTTGTTCAATAATGGAGATTTTGTATTTTTTTTCTGGTGGATATTGAGTTTTTCAACAAGTAGCCAATTAGCCATTCAATTCCATCATCCGAATTCTGTATCAAAACATCTCTGACCCCTATATCCCAAGCATCAAAAACAATTTTCAAAGGGTTTCAGAATATTTGGTGTATCTAAAACTGGTGTGGTGATTAATCCTGCTTTAAAATTCTCAAATGCCTCTGGCATTGTTCTGTCCAACCACAACTCTGTTTTCCTATTTAATAAATCCATCAGTGGTGCCCATACGCTGCTGACATTTGGAACAAACTTCCGATAGAATCCACTCAGTTCCAAAAATCGAAGCACCTCTTTCTTCGAGGATGGTCGTGGAAATTCCTCAAATCCCTTCGTCTTTGTGTTCCATGGGGTCAACCTTCCATGTCCAATGTAATGTCCCAAGAACATCCATCTCTGCTTTCGTGAATTCTGTTTTCTTTAAGTTTATTACCAAGTTTGCTTCTTGTAATCGTTCAACATGCTCTGTCAACTGTAAAATGTGAGCTTTCAATCACTTGGTAAAGATCACTACATCATACAGATAAGCTGCACAATTTGTTCATCTGGCCACAACTCTGTTTCTGGGTCTTAAATGTGGCTGGTGCATTATTCATCCATATGAAATACTCGATAAAGGTTTTTGTCATCTCAGTATCTTTACTAGATAGTTTAACTGACTCCACGTTTTATAAAATTTGAAACGGGCCACTAAACCTGGATTTAAAGAGATTTCTTACCATTGGTGGCAATACTAATACGTCATCCCCACGGGAAATCTTCAATTTTTCAGTGTTTTTATCTGCCACCTGCCACCTATTCTGTGCTCTTCATATACTGTTTAGCAAACTCACCGACTCCATCTACTCTCTCCTTTACCTCGTACACATAACCCAGGTGTGAGATTTCCGACTTCGGTCCTGTCAATTTATATTTAATTAATTTCAAAGGACCTCTCACTTCATGTACGAATATTATCTCAAAGGAAGTAAAGTGAGTAGATTTATTTGGGGCATCGCTAATGGCAAGCAATTTAATGGGGCACCTTTATCCCAATCGTTTGGCCAACCATGACAGTACGCTGTTAATATGGTCTTCAGCGTCTGATGCTAACTTTCCAAGGCTCCCTGGGATTCAGGATGGGACGCCCTTGATTTGAAGTACTGTATGCCTAAGCCATCCATGACTTCCTGAAACAGCTGAATGGTAAAATGAGACCCTTGGTCTGACTGAATCTCTGTGGGCAGTCCACAGCGAGTAAAGAAAGCTACCAACTCCTCCACCTCCCTTTTTGCCTTGATACTCCAATCATTGAATTGCCTCTGGAAATCTGGTAGACACATCCATTATGGTCAGCAAATATTGGTTTCCACTTTTACTTTAGAAAGGGGAGCGACACAATTAATCATAACCCACGTGCAAGGTTCTTCAAATGCAGGAATTGGCAAGAAAGGTGCTGGTTTTATTATTGCCTGTTACTTACCTACCATTTGGGAAGTATGTCACGCACAACAAAAATTAACAACGTCCTCGTGCATTCCAGGCCAGTGGAAATGCTTCTGTACCTTACCTTGAGTCTTCTGTACACCTAAGTGACCGCCTGCAGTTAGTTTGTGAGCTACCCGTAACACTGTACGTTACTGCTAACACAATCTGGTGCACTTCGGACCAGTTCCTTTCTGCAGTAACCTATCGGGGTCTCCATTTTAATTTTATGATTCTTTCTTTAAGTTAATAACGTTCAACAATATATTCTGATTCCTTTTCTGTGTGTGTGCATGTGTATGTGTGTGTGAATGCGTGTGTATATATCTGCTGTAAGTCCATGAGCCTTTCAGGACTAAACCCCTCTGCCTGACCCTCTGCCTGTTTAGGTTTATCCTGCACCGTTACATCAAACAGGGGGTCAGTTCACTGAGCATCACCCCATTTGTCTTTTTCGTTCGTTTTTCCTTCCTGCTGTAACTTATGACAGTGGGATCTTGTTACTACACAGTCTGGAAAATTTTCTTTTAACTCACCAATTCCCTCGTCTTCCTTTGGCTTCTCCACCACAAGGGGTGCCTCTCCCACCTCAACTCCTGCTAAATCGTTCCCAAGAACAAACTATATTCCTGGATCTGACACTCTGTTACTCACTGTCACTGTTACTTCCCTAATCTTGTTTGGCATTCCATCCCGATGTTACACAAGGGAATGCTTAATTTCTGTTCTCATTCCACATGTTAACACGGTCTTGATTAACACGCCAGAAAGAGTGAAAAAGACTTTCATCTGTTACTATTAGAGGGTGAAAGAAAGTGAGGGCTGCAGATGCTGGAGATGAGAGTTGTAAAGTGTGGGGCTGGAAAAGCACAGCACGTCGGCAGCATCCGAGGGGCAGGACGTTGACGTTTCAGGCATAAATGCTTCATCAGGAAAGTGGGAGGTAAGGGAGGGGGAAGGAGGTTGAAAAATAAATGGGAGGGTGGGGGTGGAGCTTGTAAGGCGATAGGTAGATGCAAGTGGGGTGTGATGGTGATAGGTCGGACAGGAGGGTGATAGGACTCCTATCGGTGGTAGGACAGCTGGAACCCTCAAACCGTATAGCATCAACGCTGACTTCACCAAATTCCAAATCTCCCCTCCACCAACCTCTCCCAGATCCATACGTTCAATCTAGCATTGCCCTCTTGGACTGCCCTAACTAGCCATCTTCCTTTCCACCTATCGACTCCACCCTACCCTCCGACATATCACTATCAATCCCACCTATATCTTCTTATTGCCTTCCCAGTGACCCTTCCACCAGCTCAGCTACTACCCTCGTATTTATCTTTCAGCCCCCTTGTCCCCCCGCCATGTTCCTGATGTTGGGTTTCTGCCTGATATTCGACTGTCCTGCTGTCTGGATGCTGCCTGATCTGTTGTTCTTTTCCGGTGTCTCACTTCTCAACTATTAGAGACTGAGCAGATCCCGTATCTCACAAAATTATAACTTCTTGTTCTTCTCCCCCTGTTCTTTCTGAGTAAACTTTATCCACAGAGGTGAATTCTTTAGAGAGATCAGGCACTGCCTCCATACCCAGCCCTTGCCTCGGCTGTGCAATTTCCTGCAGCTCCTCGGCTCCACTTGGGGTCTCCTTTACCAGTTTCACTAATGCCACTGGGCTTAGCCTCTTCTACAACATCTTTCCCCAAAGTGTCTTCCTTTAACGCCCAGCACGGTGTGTCCCAGCTTACTGCAGTGAAAACAACTTTTTCCCTGTGCCCTTCTTAAACCACCAGCATTGTAATTTTATGTTTTCCACTCCCTTATCGTGAGAGCACCTGAGGCCTTTCAACACCTTTCAACCCCCTTGGGCTTCTTTCTTCACCTGTGGTAAACTATTGTGAGCTACTGTTCCCTTTGTAATGTGTGATCGTCCCTTCTCCCAATTTCTATCCCTCACAGGATGAAATTCCTGCCAGAAGCTAAATTTCATCACATGCCCCAGTGCATATTTACCTGCCATTTCTGCCGCACTTCTCACTTCTTGAACTTTTGATTCATTCACATGAATTCTTACTATCTCTGGAAGTGAGTCTTTTAACTTCTCCAGCAGATTAATCTACCTTCAAGCCTCACAGGTCTTATCCATTTTTAAGGTCAGCACCCACCTGTCAAAATGACTGTGGTTAATTCTTTCAAACTCAATATAAGTCTGACCTTGTTCCGTCTCTATTTTTCTGAACTTCTGTCTATATACTTCTAGTACCAATTCATAACCAATCAAAATAGCCAATTTGATATCTTGATAATCTCTTGATCCCTCATCTGACAGCGCTGCACATACCTCACCAGCTGTGCCCACCAGCTTAGTCTGAACTAGCATTATCCACAAGTTCACTGGATACTGCATCTGCCTAGCCATTTTTCAAATGAAATAAAAAAGGTTTTGACATTTTTCTCACCGAAATATGGCAAGTTACTAACCTAGTTGTATACATCCCTACGTTCTCCCTTCATCTCTATCCTGTTAATTTAACTTTCTTGTCTAATTCCTAACTTCTGAATTTCAAATCCCCTCTCTCTTTCTTTTTCCTCTCTTTCTCTTTCGTCTCTCTCTGTTTCCGTTCCTTTATTTATCTTCTATCTCCAGTTGCCACATTTGCAATTTAAGTTTTTATAACTCTTCTGCAATTACCTATTTCTCTGATGCATTAAAGTGCTTAACTAACTCCATTACAATTTCAGCTTCCCTTTTCTCCCTGGTTAAACCCAATTCCAACCTATTTGCTAATTCTAAAAAAATGTCCTCCTTCTGTCTTTCTAAACTTCCTTGGAAAATTTGGGAACCTCGTTCGTAATGGTAAAAGCTATTTCCCTCACATTTCATTTTACCAACCACAAGAAACAAAATTAAATGAATTTTCCCACTGGTTTTATTTGAAGATCAAAGACACTAATTCCAATGAGTTGGAATTTACTGGGACCTGTTGTATCTCAAATCTGTTCAAGTCGGTCCAAGTGCCACACGGCAAGGCCCCAAACTGTTATGACATCAATGTCGAACCCCTTTGTTAATTAAAATCACACACCTAGAAAAGCTCACCTCACATCATAATCTGTTAAAACGTGAGCGACAGAGAACTCCTAAATTCCACTAATAAACAACAAATAACAATTTATATCTCTGCAAGTTAGCTCACTGAGCTTGAAGGCATGTTTTCAGAAGTTTCGTCACCATGACTAGGTGACATCATCAGTGAGAGTATCTGCTGAAGTGCTGGTGGGATGTCCCGCCTCTCTATTTATAGGTCTTGGTTTCTTAAAGTGGGTGATGTCATTTCCGGATATTTTAACAAGACAATGTAGACAGGATGTAAATTAATGTGTTTATTGATGGGCTTCTGGTTAGAATACCATTCCTCTGAGAAGGTCCTTGCGTGTCTTAATATGTGTGTGTGCTTTGTACCAGTCAAAGTGGTGCCCTTCTTTGTCTGTATGTATGGAACATAGTGATAGTGCGTCATGTCTTTTGGTGGTTAGCTGGTGTTCATGTATCCTCGTAACACAACAACAGGACAGTTTCAATGGTGGAAAAATGATTTTATTCACACTGTTTAATCAATGTGTGTGTGCAGATAAGTCGCATTTTTCATATGTGCACAACACATTGTAAATGAACAACAGAGACACAGTTAACGAAAAATGATGAATATGACGTATAAAATTGATAAAAAAATTAACTTGATTTGATCCTCTCAACGTTCCCTCCTTTTCTGGAATTCCCAACTCTAATCTCTCATTCTTACCAGGATGTGTGCTCCAAATTCTTGATTCTGGTGTCCCAACTTATTTCAGTTAACCCCCTTTCTACCGGGACTTCAATATGTTGGCCTGCTGGTATCTTTCCAAAGCTAGGGTCTGTCATATTATTGGAGATAAATATTCTGGCATCAGTTCAGCATTTAAACATATTACTCTGTTGTGCATGCACTGTACCAAGGACCACAGCACAGAGGCATTGCTAAAACATTGGGGGATGTTCATCTACTTCTTTCGATAATGTAGTTTTCTCATTTTCCACATCTACATATCTATATCCTGTCTCTCGTTCTCCCTTTGTATCTAGTTGAGAAATCCACCAATTATTCTTCGTGTCCCATCTCCCAAAACTCCTTTTTTTCAGTTTATATCTAATGCTCTCTTCAAGATGTAATGTGGTTATAATTAAGCAATGTAACTACCGAGACATGCAGGAGGAGCTGGCCAGAGTTAATTGGAAGGGGAGCTGAACAGGGAAGACCATGGAGCAGCAATGGAAGGAGGTTCTGGGGATAATTTGGAAGATAATACCAGAAATGCAACCCCAAGAGCTTGAAACATACTCATGGGAGAACATGGCAGCCATAGGTGATAATGCATCAAACCAAAAGAGAAAATATACAATGTGGTGAAGATGATTGGGAATCCAGAGAATTCATTGGCTTTGCAATTACATAACGCTGGCATCACTGACACTACAGAGCTCTTAATCATAGTCAGGGAAAGAAACAGAGGAAAAAACATTCACTTTAAAAACAGAAGATGCTATTTCTCAAGGAAAAAGATTCAGGTGAATTAAACATTTGCATTAAGATCAGTTAAATTCTTTTGCGGAATGTGTCAGATTGGAAGCAAGACCCAGGGAGAGACCCTCAGCAGAAAGAGATTATGAAAATGGAAGTATTTCCACATCAGAAACCAGGTTAGGTCACTGAGTGCAGGGATGATGGGTGAATGGGTCTCAGTGAGAATTGGGGAACAGACAGCAGAATTGCATTGCAGATATTGCAGCTCGAAACTGCATATTCATGTAGTGCTGTAGACCACAGCAGCAGGAGAAGCAGAACAGCATTAAACCACAACCTGTAACTTTTTGCCAGGATAACACCTCAGTCTGTCATCACCATCAACACCACCTATGGCTCAGTGACGAGTGTGGATGAAGATATCAGAGTCAGAATCACATGAACTTTAACCTGATGCTAACTCATTTAAGCTACCAGACTTGACCAACAGATCGGATCGAAGCCCTGCAGTCCTGTCACATTCAGTCATAAATGATGATGGACGATTAAACAAATGACTGAAGGAGAGGGATCAACAAACATTCCCATCCTAAATAATGGAACAGACCTCCGCATTAGTGTAAAAGATGTTTTATCTGCACCATCTTCTGCCAGAAGTATTGAGTCAATGATACACATCACCCTCATCATGATGCCCACAAAATCACTGATGTCAGTCTTCAACCAATTCGATTCGCTGCACGTGACAGGAAGAAACAGGTGGACACAGTGGAAAGGACACAGACAATGGGTCCTGACTCCATTCCTGCAATAGGACTGACGACTTGTGCTGCACAACAAGCCGTGTCCCTGGGGAAGCTGTTTCATTCAGGCTCCAACTCTGGCATCTCCCTGGCAATGTGGAAAATTACTCAGCTATTTCCAGTCCCCTAAAACGGGAAAAATTACAATCTGAACAATTACCACCTCCTCAGTCCCATCACGACAGTCAAATTGGTGGGAGTTCTTTTTGACAGAGCTGTCCAGCAGTACAGAAATAACCTGCTCAGTGTGGTTTTTGACAGGTGAAGATGATGTGAAGGTGGTGCTGTTGTGGAAATGTTACTGGATTACTAATCCAGACCAGGCTAATGATCTGGCAGCGGGTGGAAGTTAAAGACAATTAATAAAATATCGAGATCTAAAATCTGGGGTCAGTAACAGTGACCTTGAAGCCAATATCGATTGCAAACAGAATTTCCTTCTCCAATGTAGTTTTAGGAAGTGAATCTCCCATGATTTCCTGTGCTGGCCTAAAACTGACTCCAAAGACGCTGACATGTGATAAACATTTCAATGGTCTCTGAAATTGCCAAGCAAGGGCACTCATTTGTATCAAACTACTCCAAGGTCTGAAAGGATGAAACCGGACAGAACACCCGGCCTCAGCATCAATGGGAACACAGTCCTGTCAACCCTGCAGAGACCTCCTTCCGAACATCTGAGAGCTTGTGATAGCGTTTACAGAGCTTTCCCAAGGACTGCACAGAAACATCGGGAATGGAAAACACATTTAGCCTCCCCATTCTAATTCATGGAAAAAAATCTCCTAAATGCACTTACCCCACACGATATACATATCTGTTCATGTGAGTAACCTTGGGAAGCTATAAAAATAGGTGGTGCAGTAGTACGTTTGGTCCTTCGAGTATGCTAACCAATTCAATATAATGATGGTTGTCCCTTCATTTCCATACCGTACTCCTGCTCTCCCACCATCCCTTTACTGTCTCTAAATCCTTATTTATAATCAGTGTCTCGGTTTCCAGGTGCGAGCGAATTCCCCAGGTTCCCCAGTCAGTGAGAGCAGACATTTATTATCATCTAAATGCAGAAAGACTGCCTGTACCTAATATTGTGGCCCCGTGTTTTAGAAGTGCCAGCCAGGGGAATTATCATCCCTGCTTCCAATCTGTCTCACCCTATCAGAGTTTTATATATCTCACTGAGATCTCCACTCATTTTCCTAAATCACATGAAATACTGGCCCAGTCACCCCAAACTCTGCTCCCACAACAGGCCTGTCATCCCAGACATCAGTCTGGTCATCCTTCGCTGCTCTCCCTCAATGTCAGGTTTGTCCTTTATTAGGTAAAGAGACCAAAACTGCACACAATACTGCACAAGGTTCAAGATGATATCTCACCAAGGCCCTGTACAGCTGCAGTAAGACACCTTTTCTCCTGGACTCACATTCCCCTGAAATGAAGGTCAACACTCCATTTATCTTCCTCACTGCTTTCTGTTTCTGCAATATTACTTTCAGCGACTGGTGTACAAGGAGATGCAGATCCTTTTCAATGTTACAGCTCCCCACTTGGTGGATCTGTGTACACTGGGCAGCGTGCCAATGCCATGCCCAGTATTGACTTCTGGTTGCAGAACTCACTGCACTGCATGGGCCTCAGAGGTTTATGCAGAAGGAAACAACAAAAAGGAGCATACGTCCCTTTGTAGATCAACATGTTTCAACCAATCCCTTTCAACTGGTAGGCTGCCAATTTATCGTTTCCACCAAAAGGCACACTGTCTCCTCTATCCACATTGTTCTCCATCTGTCACGTATTTACCCATTCACTCCACGTGTCTTACTCTTCTCGGTGCTTTTTTATAACCACCTCACCCACTCATAATTCCACATCCGTTAGTGCTGTCAGCAGGCTGGGATATATTGTATCTGATTCCAGCAACCAAATGTTTAAAGGGCATTGTGAACAGCTGGGCCCAAGAACCGATCCCTGCGACACCTCAGCAACCGTCCTCTGTTAATTTCTATTTATTTATTTTGTGAATCTCGGAGTCACTGGCTGGGCCAGCATTTATTGCCCGTCCCTAGTTGCCCTTGAGAAGGTGGTGGTGAGCTGCCTTGTTGAACGCTACAGTCTCCCTGCTGTGATTGACCTCCAATGCCATTAGGGAGGGAATCCCAGGATTGTGACCCAATGACTGTGAAGGAGCGGTGGTATATTTCCAAGTCAGGATGCTGAATGGCTTGGAGGGAACCTGAAGACAATGGTATTCCCATACATCTGTAGTCTTTGTCCTTCTAGATGGACATGGTCGTGAGTTGGGAAGATGGTCTCTGAGGATCTTTGGTGAATCATTTCATTGCAGCATGTAGATAGTAAAACACTGCTGCTGCTGCTGACCGTTGATTGTGGAGCATTGTTGATGAAGGGACAGTCAAACTGGCTGCTTTGTCCTGGATGGTATAAAGCTTCTTGAATGTTGTTGGGGTTGCACTCATCCAGGCAAATTGGGAGTCTCCTATTACACTTCTGACTTATGTGTTGTAGGTGGACAGACTTTTGGAGGTCAGGATGCGATTTACTTGCCGCAGTATTCCTAGCTTTGGACCTGCTCTTATAGTTACTGTGTTCATGTGGCGAGACCAGTGTGTATCTGAGCAATGATTACCTACCAGTTATCTAATACTGGGGGAATTCAGTGATAGTAGCACCATTGAATGCCAAGGGGCAGGTTAGCTTGTATTTTAGTGGTGATGGTCATGGTCTGGCTTTCCTGTGGGCTGAATATTACTTGCCACTTGTCAGCCTGGATACTGTCCAGATCTTGTTACGTTTGAATATGGACTGCTTCAGTATCTGAGGAGCCACAAATGTTGCAGAACATTGTACAATCATTGGCGAACATCCCCACTTCTGACCTTGAAATGGAAGGAAGGTCATTGATGAAGCAGCCCTGAAGAAGTTTTCGGTCAATGCTCGAGGGACTCCTACAGACTTGGAGCTGAGTTGACTGACCTTCATCAACCGTGACCATGGCCTTCGTGTCAGGTATGATCCTAACCAGCAGGGAGTTTGCCCCTGATACCCATTGATTCCAGTGTTGCTAAAGCCCCTTGATACCACACTTGGTCAAAGACAGCCTTGACTTAAAGGGCTGTTACTCTCACCCTACCTCTGGAATTCATCTCTTTTTTCCATGTTTGAACCACGGTTATGAAGTCAGGAGCTGAGTGGCCCTGGTGGAGCCCAAACCGGGCGCCATTGACCAGGGTATTGCTGAGCAGGTGCTGATTAAAAACACTGAGATCTTCCACCACTTTACTGATGATTGAGAGTAGATTGATGGGGTGGTATTTGGCCGAATTGGATTTGTTCTGCTTTTTATATACTGGAGATACTTGGGGTATTTTTCCACATAATGAGGAAAAGCCATTGTTGTAACTGTATTGAAATAGTTTGGCGAGGGATGTGGCAAGTTATGGAGCATAAGTTTTCAGTACTATTGCCAGAATGTTGTCAGAGTATGGACTCTTTGGAGAGTATCCAGTATCTCCAATCGTTTCTGGATATCGCGTGGACGGAACCAAATTGGTTGATGACTGGTAACTGAATTGCTGAGGACCACTGGAGGAGGCTGAAATGGATCACCCACTCAGCAATTCTGACTGAAGATTGTTGCGAATGAATCAGCCTTATCTTATACACTGAAGTGCTGGGCTCTTCCATCATGGAGGAAGGGGTCATTTGTGGAATCTCTTCCTCCAGTGAATTGTTTAATTGTCCATAACTATTCTCGACTAGAAGTAGATAGACTGCAGAGCTGAGATCTGAACCGTTGCTTGTGGGATAACTGAGCTCTGTCTATCACTTACTGCTTATGCTGTTTGGCACGCGCGTTGTCCTATTTGGTGGTTTCACCAGGCTGACACCACATTATCAGGTATGCCTGATGCTGCTCCTGCCATCCTGAACACTCCACTGAAACAATGTTGATCCTCTGGATTGATGGCAATTTTTGCGAGGGGGATATGCCAGGCCATGAGGTTGTGCAGGAGTATAATTCCACTGCTACTGATGACCCACAACACCTTATGGACATCCAGATTTGAGCTGCTAGATCTGTTCGAATTCTGCCCTATTCAGCACTGTGATAGTACCACCCAAAATGGTGGATGTTATTCTCAATGTGCAGGTGTGACTTTGTCTCCACAATGACTATGCGGTGGTCACTCTTACCGATACTGTCATGGACAGATACTCCTGCAACTGGCAGATTAGTAAGGCTGTGGTCAAGTATGTATTTTCCTCTTGTTGGTTCCTTCACCAACTGCTGCAGAACCAGTCTAGCAGTTATATCCTTTGGGATCTGGCAAGCTCGATCAGAAATGCTGTAGCTGAGATACTGTTGGTGGTGAACATTTAATTCCCCCACCCAGAGTACATCTTGCGTCCGTGCTAACCTCAGTAGTTCCTCCAAGTGTTGGTCAGCATGGAGGAGTACTGATTCATCAGTTGCGAGAGGCTGGTACATGGTAATCAGAAGGAGGTTTCCTTTCCCATGTGCAAACTAATGCCATGAGACTTCATGGGATACGGAGTTACCGTTGAGCACTCTAAGAACAACTCCATTCCAACTGTATCCCACTGTGTCGCCACTACTGCTGTGACCATCCTGCTGATGAGACAGGAGACACACGGTGAAGGTAATGGGGAGTCTGGGACATAGTCATACTCATAGAATCATACATTACAGACAATGTCAGGCTATTACTTGATGAGTCTGTTTATTTCTACTCACTGTTTCCTGCCAGCTGTCCCATTCTAGAAACATGTCCATAGATTAGCCCCAATCCACTCAGATTTGATTTTGCAAATTGGGCTTGGAGCTTTAACAACAATTTTCTAAAAATCAAAATGTTTTACATCCATTGCTTCTCTTTCATTTGTCTCCCAGTTTGTTTCTCAAACATAATTCCCATTTCATAAATCTATGTTAGTGTTGTCGATGGCCATTCATTTCAGCCACAATAATTTCTGCTAAAACATTTACTTACTATGTTCTATGTTCCATGTACTCTATCATTTTCCTCCACCAGACTTGGTTTTCCTTGTATTGTTAGAAAGTTTTGTGAAGACAGAACTGAAGTAGTGGCTTCATAGTTCTGCCATTTCCCTGTTTCCCATTCTCTATTCTCTGGTTTCAAACTGTAAGGAAACTGCACTTGTTTTCTCATATTTCTCACATTGACACAATTTAACAAGTTATTACAGTTCACTCTTATAACCCTTATGAATATAACTCTTCAGAAACCCATCCATTCCTGCCTTAAACTGCTCAATAATTGACCTTCCACACCATACACTCACAGGAGCATGGACTCTGTGCCAACAGAAATACAGCACGATCTATACTAGTCCCACTTTCCTACACCAGGCCCATAGCCTGGAATGTTATGACACTTCCAATTACTCGTCCATGTGCTTTTTAACGATTGTGAGGTGATCATTCCCCTCTCAGGAAGTAATCCCACAACCCCACACTCCGAGGTGAAAAAATATTTAAATCCTCTCTGAACCTCAAACTCTTCACTTTAAAAGTGTGCTCCTTTGTTCTTGACCCTCTCACTAAAAGGAATAGCTGCTGTCAATCCACCCTGTCCATGTCCCTTATAATCTTAACCTTCTGAATCACTGACTCCTCAGCTTTCTCTGCTCCAAAGTAAACAACCCGAGCTTATCCAGCCTCTCTCCATAACTGATATGCTCCATTCCAGGGAACATCCTGGTGAATCACCTCTGCACATTCTCCAGTACAATCACATCCTTCCTGGAATGTGGCTCCCAGAACGACATACAATACTTCATTTTGGCCGAACCAAAGCCCTGTATTGCTCTTATAATCTACACCCTGGTTAGGAAACGCTACAACCAAGGTCCAATTCTTAACTAGTCCATTAACCTGTCCAGGAGAAAGTGAACACTGCACTTGGTGGAAATCAGAGCTTAAAAAAATGCGTTGCTGGAAAAGTGCAGCAGGTCAGGCAGCATCCAAGGAGCAGGAGAATCAACGTTTCGGGCATAAGCCCTTCTTCAGGAATTTGCCCGAAATGTCGATTCTCCTGCTCCTCTGAGGCTGCCTGACCTGCTGCACTTTTCCAGCAACAAAATTTTAAGCATTATCCTGTCCAGTCACATTCAGGGATGTGTGGAGAAGCACAATCTGAGCTTCCTAGTGTGCTGCCATTCATTCAGTCCTCCCCTGCCTGGTTCCATCTCCCAAAGTGCATAACCTCATATTTATCAGGGTTACATTCCATCTGCCATTGATTTGCCCATCTGACCATTCCATCTGCATCTTCCTGTAACTTAAGGCCTTCCTCCTCACTGCTAACCACCCAGCCAATCTTTATGTCAAACATACACTTACTTATCACACCTCCCCCACTCTCCACCGAACCCACTCCACATTCACATAGTTTTTTTAATGAAAAACACAAACAATAAGGGACACAACACTGATCCCTGTGGTACACCAGGGGACGCTGGTCTCCAGTCACACAAACAGCCTTCTCCCACCACCCTCTGCCTCCTGACGCTAAGACAATTTTCCTTGTAACTTGTCAAGTTATCCTTCATATTGTGAGATTTTACTTTATTTTTTAGTTTCCCAGCTGGAAATTTGTCAAATTCCTTCCCACAAAACTAAACAATCGACATCCTTAAACTAATTCAGTCAAACCCATTGGATGTGACTTCCTTCTGATAAAGTCAAGATGATTATCCCTGATCAAACCTTGTGACTCTGATTGGAGTTCAATTTTCTCCTTCTCTATTTTCTCCAGTAGTTTCCTTAACAGTGATCTAATACTCGTTCATCTATAGTTCCCTGGTCTATCTCTTCCACCCTTACTGTGAAGTGGAATCGTATTAGCAGTTCTCCAGTTCTCTGGCACCTCCCCTATGGTCAGATTCTAATTAAAATATTCAGTCATGGTCTTTCCTCCCTTGACCCCAACAGCCGCCTGTGATACAACTCATTCAGACAGGGAGATTGGTCCAAATTTGTACAGAACAAAGTCTCAAAATCCTGTTCGTATGTTACATCAATCTGTTCAAGAGTTGTCCAGCCCATCTTTTTGAATTCTGTACCTGCATCCTTCTTCTCCCAAGTAAAATAAATGTGAAGGTCTCATGTAACAATCCATCAATGTTCTCCAATTTGACAAACAGATTGCCCGTTTGGTTTCGACCAGACACTAACTGTTTGCTGATTATTCTGTTTGACTTGTCCGTGTAGAATATCATGGGATTCTCCCAGATCTCGCCTACTTGTACTTCTTCATGTCCCTCTGTTCTTTAGTCCTTTCGATGTTTCTAAGATTCACTACAATCACCTCTCATGTTTCGAAAGTCGAGATTACAGGCTGAGTTACCCCGTGAGACAACCTTGCCAACTTAGGGGTTAATTTGGAGAATACCTTTTGCAGTTCCTCTGTAGTCATTATATTCTTTCTTAGATTGGGACTCCGAACGATACACAATATTCTATGTTTAGTCTCACCAACACTCGATGCAACTGGTGCACGACATCCTCTATTCTCCAATTACATTCACATGACTTTTTACTTCCCCATTTGCATATGTTCTTCCCAATACCTCTCGCTTTAAATCGCTTTAACTTTTCTTCTGAGCTCAGTGTGTGAGTTCTTTTAAAAAAGCTCATGAATATCCAACTATACGTTATCCATTGGTTCTTCATTGCCTTTGTCCACAAGAATCATCTTCAAACCATTCCAAAAAATGTGTGCCACTTCTGGTTTTCCTTTCATCGGTACACTCTCACAATCCACAGTTATGTTGTTACCTTCTAAATATCTAGTAGCATGTTCTTTGTAATCGAGTCCACCAGACATCCGACTGCGGATGACAAGATAACTGGTCTGTAGTTCACCATTCCCAAATCCATCCTTTCTTAAACTGTTGGATAATATTTATAACCTTTGCCTTATCCAGTTTGGCTGAATGCCTTTCGGGAATGTGTCGGAAAATAAAGTGAAAATCCGCGATGCAGTCAACATGTCTATTGCTGCTTCCTCTGAAATTTTTGAATGAAGTACATCTAGTCTGTCAGATTTATAAATACTCAATCCAGCTTTCTTTTCAAAGATGACCTCAACATTGATAAGAATGATCTTAGACTTTATTTACACAAGTCCCATGGTCACTTGGTATTTCTGGGAGAATTTCTGGACATTCTTCCATGAAGATAGACACAAAGAAACTGTTTCTTTCCCCTGCGATTTCTCTGTTCTAAGCAATAAATTATCCTGAACGCACACCAACTGTTCCACATTTGACCTTGTTTTTATTTTTTTCATACATTGATCAACGCTTTTTAGCAGTCTTTGTGTTTTTCTTTCATTTGCACGCTTTTTCTCTTTCTGATTTTCTTCTCAGTTTCTTGGTCATCCTTTGCTGGGTCCTACATCTCTCTGAATCCACTGGCTTACTGCAACACTTGGCATTTTTCTAAGCTGCCTCCTTTCATCTGATAGGTAGATGAAGGTGGGGTTGAAAGTGATAGTCGGAGAGAAGGGTGGACCAGATTGATAGGAAGGAAGGTGGACACATAGGAACATTCAAAAGGGCGGTGCTGACTTGGAAGGTTGGAGTGGGATAAGGTGGGATTAGGGGAAATGGGGAAATGGGGAAATCCACTATGATCCCCTTTGGTTGGAGGATCCCAAATCAGAAGAGGAGGCTTTCTTCCTCCAGGCTTCTGGTGGCTCAGGTTTGGCAATAGAGCAGGCCCAGGACCCTTATGTCCTTGGTAGAGTGGGAATGGGAGTTAAAGTGCTCAGCCACAAGGCAATGGAGTTGTTCAATGTGGCTGTCCCAGAGATGTTCTCTGAAATAATCCACAAGTTGACCTTCTGCCTCGCCAATGTAGAGAAGACCACATCGGGTTTAATGGATGCAGTAGATGAGGCGTTCTGTCTCCCTTCGTCACCTATCATCTTCATCTATCTATCGTAATCCCAGCTACCTCCCCCTGGCGCACCCCCTTCTCATTTATTTCCCAGCCCCCTTGGCCAATATGCTTAATTCCTGATGAAGGGCTTATGCCCGAAACATCGATTTATCTGCACTTAGTATGCTGTCTGACTGTGCTTTTCCAGCACCACACTCTTCGACTCTGATCTCCGGCATCTGTAGTCCCCACTTTCTCCTCACACCCTCATGGCTTGCATCACTCAGATTTATAACAGTTACTTCAAATAAAACAAAAACTGTTGTGTACTCAAACATCACAAAAGAAAACCAATACATTATGGTCCCTGTTCCCAAAAGGTCCTTTCCAGCAAAAATTTCAATTAGCTCTTCTGATCATTCAACACCAATTCCTAAATAATCTGATCTTGAGTTCAGTGCTCGACATACTGTTTATGTAAAACATCTCACACGTGGTCACGAAATCCATTTTTCCCAGCAATGGTATTCAATTGGGTTAACACAGTTTAGATATAATTTAAACAGTACATTATTACTGCAGTACCCACAAATGTGAATATCTCATTTCCTGTTTTATAACATGCCCAACATTTGTATTGCAGGTTTCAATTTGACATATAACTCCCATCAATGTTTGTTCCTCCTTGCTGTTTTTGTGCTCCACCTTACTAGATTCTGTGGAATCTGACCGACGTGGGCTGTGGGGAGATTAATGGTAGAGATCATCTCGCCACATCATTTATAATGTTCTCAAACTTTAATTTCTCCAGATCTCCCGTGATGCTGTGGAATGGAGAAGGATAATGATCTTCCAACAATGCTTTGTATTCCCCCAGAGAGCTGAGACAGCTCTAACCTGGGAGGGAACCTTACAGCAGGCTGGTAAAGTGTTGCTGCTGCTGTGCAGGGTCTTAGTGAGTTCACATCTGGAGAAGTGTGTACAGATTTAATCTCTTCAATGAAGAAATTATGTGGTATATTGGAAACAGCTCAGAGATGATTCCTGCATGAAGGTGCTAGCTTATAACGAAAGGATGGTCAGGTTGACCCAGTAGCCATTGGAGTTTACAAAAATTAAGGATGATCTTATTTCAACATAGATGATAGAAGGAGTCAACAAGTGAAGTGAATTACGCAGATAGTGGAGGAATCCATTCCGTTCTCCAGCCTGTTACACAGGAACAACAGAAGGATATTCCGGCCTTTGAGCCTGTTACACTAAAACAGGACGAGGCTATTCAGCCCCTGGTGCCTGATGTACATTTACAGAAGGATGTCAATCAGCCACTGGAGCCTATAACACTCGACCCAGAGTAGGCCATGCTACACCAGTATCATGTAACAGAGCAACAGGATCGGTCCATTCAGCCTCCTCAAGTCCGTAACATAGGAACTGGAAGAGGTCACACAGTGACTGGAGATTGTTACACTGGGATATCAGGAGGCCATTCAGACCCACCGAGCCGATATCAAGGGAATTGGACAAGGAATAAAAACTATCTGACACTTCTTTCATGATAAAGGAAGAGGTCATTCAGACACGTCTGTAGTTTGGGAACAAGAGAAGACCAATCACTCCCTCGGTCCCATCTCCAGGATACATGCGGACACCGTTCACTATCTCCACCTGTTATGGAGAAGTATGACAAGACCCATCAGCCCCTCAATATATTACACTGCAACGGGAAGATTCCATAATAACCCACCCCTCTAACGCATCAACGGGAGGAGGTCATTCTGGCCTTGGAGATGACAACATGTGAACACCAGAAAGACGTCACCCCATCGATTTTGTACACCAGCAGAATGCTGAGTCCAGTCAGCCACACATGCCTCAAGCAGCAATTGGAGCAGATCTCTTAAAACCTTTTGCCGATTAAACAGGATTCAAAGAAAACGTAAACGTTTTTGAAAGGGAAGAAATCATAACTGTATACATTTGGGAGGAAAACGTAACGATAAACTATTGTAATTTAAGACAATTACTAGAATCCATTGTTGAGGACATTTGCAAAGTTAAACCACAATCTTTCGGAGTCAACGTGGTTTTACAAAGGACAAATCAAGTTTGAAGTGTTTGCTTGAGTTACTTAAAGATGTGACAAGCAAGGTGGATAGTAGGATTCCTGGAGATGGAATGTATCTGGTCTTCCTGAAGGCTTTGGATATATTGCTTCTCCAAAGAGTAAGTGGTAAGATCAGACAACATGGGTTTAGGAGTAATTTATTGGCTTGGATGGAGGATTGGTTATCCAACAAAATGGAGTCAGATGGAATAAATGTGTCATTTTCTTTTGGCAAATGCAATTTGTGGGGTGCTATTGATTTCAGTACTCTTTTGAGATCGATAGTATTACTGTACTCAGTTGACGGGATAGAAAATACGATACCACATTTTCAGATGACACTAACATCGGTGGGAAATTACATCGGAGTGATAATGCAAGAGATTTTAAAACATATGGATAGGTTGGGTGAATGGGCCAACATTTGGCAATGAAAGTTAAAGTGAATAAATATGTGGCTATTCAAGTTGGCCCGTATAATAGAAAGACAAATGATTATCTAAATGGAGGGAAAGTTCAAAGTGCTTAGGTGCAGAGGGATCTGGGTGTCTGCTTGTGTATCACAGAAAACCTGCCTGTGGGTACTGCAAGTTATGAGAAATGCAAGCATAATTTCAGTGTTTATTTATAAAAGGATAGAGTAGAAAGGTAGGGAGTGTTGGTGTAGCTACGCAAGGCGTTAGTGAGGCTACAACTGGAGTACGGTTTGGGTGTCCTGCAGAATGAGGTATTTCCATTGGAGGCAATTCAGAAGAGCTTCATTAGATTGATTCCATATTTGAAGTGTTTGTCTTATGAAAAGAAAATGAGCAAGTCAGGCCTATACTCTCGAATTTATAAGAATAAAAGGAGATCTCATTGAGGGATGTAAAATGCTAAAAGTAATTGAAAGTGTAGATGTGGAGTGGATCTTTTTCAGGTGGCGCAATCTACAACAAGAGACTAGAGTTTTAGGGTGGAGAGATGGCAGAAGAGTGGAACAGAGGCCGCGATGACATCAGCCATGATTATATTCAATGGCGGAGCAGGTTCGAGGGGTTGGATTCCTACAGAAGCTCCTTGTTCTTATTCAACCCTTCGACTGTGTTGCACAGGAATGGGGGAGGCCTGGGTATCATACCGGAAGCAGGCACTCAAGATACATCAGTCTCAATCAGTTAGAGAGAATGTAACCAGTAGGGTCACACAGTGACCAGTGCTGGGTCCTCAACTATTTACAATCTTTACTAATGATCAGGAGGATGGAACAGATACACAGATGCTGAGTTTGGTGATGTCGCTGGTGATAAGCAAGAGATTAAGTTATCAAGCGAGGGCGGAGGGTCTACAGATAGATTCAGAGTGGTAAAGGCAATAGATAATAGTTTGGCAGGTGGAATATAACATGATATAACCTGCCATTTCATTTACAGTAATAATGAAAGGCAATATGTGACTGCAATGGAGAGGGATTACAGGGATTAATGATACTGTGTACTGGGGGGTTCATTCAGACCCGTTCAGACATGGGAGGTTTTGCTCCATCCCTGATCGTCTGCTCCCTGACAGTCCAAGTGACCCCATTGCTCTCCGTACACATGGACTACTTTGATGTGGTTGATTGGTTGTGGGGCTGATGTTTTGAAACGTGCATCAAGGGGACAGCCTTTATCCAAGATATATTCAGTTCTTTCCAAGTGGAGACCCAATGACGGTGGGAATTTCTGACTGCTTCTGAATGAAGAGGCCGTGACTGCTGCCAGGACAGTGGGTATTCACCAACATGATGTACTGTGCATGGACACACTGCAACATTAATAGAGAGAGAACTCCTTCAGTTCCTCTACCTCTCCCCATTGACATGGCTACTCCGCAGATGCCATGCACACCATCGGGAATCTCATTATACTGGATACACTAAGCTGCTCCCTGCTGTCTGAGAAACAATGTAATACCTCATCCACCATATATATCCTCCATCACCGAATGGTGACACCGTTGTGGAGATACTGGGAAATGAAGGATATGTTACCCACTCCTGCCTGGAAAGTTCTGGATCATAGAAGCTGAATGAAACAGTGAACCTAACAGCCACTGGCAGCACCATCCTCCCCCTGGTGTGAGGCTGCAGGTCGTGTTGAAGGAGGTGACACCGCTCTGTGACCAGCTCCTTGTTCAGTCAGGGTCCCCTCACACTCTGCTCCTGGGTTAAGTGGAGCTTGGGAAGCTGGTCACGGAATACTTGGGGTGGATACAGCAGATCCCTTTCCCCACACACACTCACTGCGTGGTTTCAGAGCTCCCCCTCTCTGCAGCCTCTGCTCCATTTGTTGTTCATGTTACAGACCCAGATGCTGTAACTACAGTCCCCAGGCTCCATCCAAAGTTGGGTCACCAAATCCTCTGGTCTCCCTGAATGTCTGAGGCAGCTCACAGCACAACCTCCAGCAAACCATCTCCAGCCCCTCCACTAACTTTTCAATTACAGGAGCAGTCAGAAACCCCTCGGCTCCAAGTGTTGTGGACCAGACCAGATCCCCGCAAAATGTTTTAAGAAGGCCGCTTAGACCCAAACCTTTCCTTATTTTAAACATAGATGTGAAGTGTGCGTTCCAGATATGTTGTGACTGGCCAAACCTCTCGACATTTAGCAAAACATAATCTATTCAAATGTTTTATTTAAAATCCAAACGAAGAAAATAATATTTTGGGATAGCTTATATATTGGAACACTTACACATACAATAGATACCGTACCTTCTTGGTATACACCGCTTGGCACAAAGATATATTCAAATACAGATCCTTGCATGCAGTTTTCTGATCCTGGAGAAATCAACATCAACAGAGATCTCAGAGAGAAAAGCAGCTGGGGATCATGTATTGGAACTTCCAACCCTTCGAGGATCCCCAACAGCTTCTGAATGCTGCAGATAAAAACAAAACGAGAAAACCTGGTCTGGGAGAGCTGGCCACTGCCCTTCGATTGTTACCACCATTTAATGAAACCTAAAGGCCTCCTCAGTTATTTCCTTAAACTGTGTTCAGACAGCAGTTCGGCACCTCTGCCTTTATAACCTCCCTTCAAAAACAACCTGAGAGAACATAACCTCTTTACAGTGATAGTAAACTCACAACTCACCTTTAATAAAATGATACATCAATATGCAAAGATGGATTAATTTTAGACCTCCTAATCGTCCTCTATTAGCAGACTGAAATGTATATATACTACATTGACTCTGAGAATACAAATGTTCACAACTAGCTTCGATTTCAGTCATTTTACTCCTGCCACAGAATGCCTTTGTCTTTCTTCATCCAAGTCTCTGCAACGTGTCAAATCTTTGGTTTCTCGAATATCAACGGTATAATTTCAAATTGAATGGCAGCAATAATAAGCTCAATCGAAACAGACTGGTATTCTTCTCCCTAAACTTCTTCAAAAACTTTAAGGGGTCACGATCAGTGATAAAGATTTGTCTCGGGTATGTTATTGGCAATTTAAATGCTGAAATGTTGTAATGCCAACACCAAGCTCAAAGCCTCCTTCTCCATTGTGGAATAAATCTGTTGATGTTTCCACTGGACGCTCCAACCACACATTACGTAATGGAGTACTTCTCATCTCTCCAATAGTCCCTCTGAATGGCATAGCTCCTCATGTCTCAGCATAAAAGAATTACATGCCTCTGTGCCTCTTAATGCTGTAACCCCTTTACCTGCTACTCCTGGCCTATGCCAATAAACCTTACTCTCACAGGGATATGTTTTAAGAAGATCTCACACATTCTTCTCAATCCCTCACAGAAACCAGACTTTGATTTCTGAACCAAATCATTCTCATCAGCCATTTCAGCTTCTAATCTTGCCGTTTTAACTCTCTGCTCTTCCACACGAGTTCTCACGACTGCAGGAAGTGAATTGTTGTACTTCTCCAAAATAAGAATCTCTCTAAGAGTGCCATTGGTTTGCTCTGTTTTTAATACCCTTCCCACTTTTCAAAATTACTTTATTCGATTCTTTCAAACTCAATGTGCGTTTAACCAGGGACACTATTTTAGATTCCTGAAACAATGTCTGTCGGCTTCTGGCACAAGCTCATATGCACTTCCGATGGCCTTCTTCACCTCCTCCTACTCCCCAGACACCGCCTCCGATAGGGATGCAAATATCTATCAGCTTTGTTTGAATCAACTAAATCCACATGGTCACTGGGCACTGCATTTGTTTAGCCACTTTCTCAAATGGAATTAAAAAGGCTCCCCCATTCTTCTCATCAAATTTAGATAATGCCTGGGTTTATTTAAACAGATCTCCATCAGGCCTTTGGCTACTATAGCGTTGCTCATCCTCACTATCTTTCTTATCCAGCCTACCGTCTACCTTCATCTCAACTTTCCTCTATAATTACTACTTTTGAAGTTGAAGCTCTCTGCTTTTTTCTCTCTTTTTCTTTCTTTCTTCTTCATTTCCTTTTCTTTTATTTCTACTTTTCATCATAATTCAAACTGTTTCAATTCCTTTTCATGTTCAAGGTGCCTCATTTGAAATTGAATTCTAGCCATTTCCAAAGAGTCTGATGGCGGTTCCACCAAATGTAATTGCCGAGCTCTAGCTGTAATTATCTCTCATTTTCTCACAGACAAACACAGCCCCAACTCCAGCTTGTCTGTCAATTCCTACAGCTTTGCCTTCATTACCTTTTGTAAAACCCCCAACTTCACTTCTTCCACACCCAGAGAACTCTTAATGACTGAAATAATCTTTATACACAAAACACTGTTTAAATCAGCCGAATTCAACATCCGGAACCAAAGACACTAACAACTTCCATACGTAACTTTTGAACCCAATACTCTCTCGGTGCATACTCTCCAGTGTCTGCATGAGCTTATTCTGGATGCTCTGGTTTCCTCGAAAACCCAAAGTTGTGCATGTCAGGTGTATTGGTCGTGGTTAGTTGTTCATAGTTTTCAGGGATGTGTGGGTTATGTGCCTTAGTCGGTGTAAATGTGTAATAATAGGGTAGAGGAATGGGTCTGGGTAGGTTACTCCTCGGAGGGTCGGTGGTGACTTGTTGGGTCGAATGCCCTGTTTGCGGACTGTAGGGATTGGAATTCTAAACCCAATTTGGTATTATCGATATAGAACCAGACAAGAGTCCAGAGTTTGTTATAGACCAACCAGACTGACTCAAACTAGTTTAAGGAGGTAGTTTGGATGCAAACCTTTTCTTATTTTGTAGGTAGATGAGAGTTGGGTGTTCCAGATGTGATGGTACTCGTCAAACCACTCACCATTAAGCAAAACACAACATACTTAAAGACTCTAATGAAAATCCATACAAAATGAAGAGGAATTTAGAATAATTTTACTATTGGAAACCATAACCGAATAATGGATACAGTACCTTCTACAAATGAACTATTCCAATATACCAACATCCCATAAACACATCTCTTGGAAAAATGGAACATTCAGACATACATTCTTGCATACAGTTCTCCAATTCAGGAAGAAACAGCATCAAGTCAGGTTTCAGAGAGTAGCAGCTGGGGATAAGTTACTAGGCCGTTGTTACTGCTATTTATTATAAACCATAAAAGTGTCGTAAGTTATTTACTTGAGCCATTTTCAGTAGGCAGTTTGGCCTTTAAGAGCTCTTATTTAAAGAAAGGAGAAGATAATCTTTTTTTAAAAGTGACAGCATTGTCACACACTTTAGATCCCTGGCCTTTTATTTGAGGGGCTTCCTCGATCAGAAGGTCACCTGAGAGGGACAAATACAGGTACAGACCAAGTTACAAGGATGTGCCTCATAACTTCTGAAACATCCCTGTCCATGGACCATCACATGGGACATACCGGGAAGTGAAAAACAGCCTGACACACACCATTTCCCTGTATCTGAGCTTCACAATGCCAGCACTCGATACACTAGAGATCCATAAACAAAGGCCAGGGAAAGAAACTGAGGGACAGAAAGATTCACATTAAAGACAGAAAGAGACAGTTAATTAACTGAAAAGATGTTGTGGAAATATGGGGAAAAAGACAGGGCAGTGGGACTAACTGGAGAAGTGAGAATCTTCGAGAGTAAACTTAAAAGAATGAGAACATTGAATAAAGGCATTGTCAGATCAGCTGGAATGGTTTGTTACATCAAATTCTGAATCTGCTTCACAGAACACCACAAACAACATAAACTGGGAAAAGATGACAGCCCAGCACGGAGAGCTGTGCAGACGATGCTAGTGTGTTGCTCAGTAAACTGCACTATCTGCCCAGCATAGAGAGTATTGCAAACTTTACTGTCATATGGTAACTATACTCGCATCAAATTACTGCAATGTCGACAATGAGAAGGTTTGCTGTGTGTGTGTTCATCAGAGACTGAGAGAGAGTGTGTGTGCGGGATTGGCGTGGTTGAATGCGAAACTCATTGTTTGAGAAGGAACGCACAGGAAACTATTTTAAATAAGAACAACTGGCAGGCTTTTTGTTAATCAACAGAGAGAGAACGAGAGAAGTTTCATGGACAGATACGGTAAAGTGTTTGAGAATGTCAAAATAAAGGTATTACCAGAAAAAAACAGCAATATACATCAGCGTGCACATGAATGACAGATGGATGGGAGTTTGGTGTGAGTTCGAATCAGATTTGCTTCGGCAGGTTTGAAGCCGGGAGCGTCAGCAGCAGATTATTGGCTTTGTTAAGACTTTATTTCATAGCTCAAGGTTCAAACAGCAGCTGGACTAAACCAGTGAGATATATTCTGGAGTGGTGAGTATTTCAAGTTAGAAATGGTCAGGATATGGTGTCATGAATCAGCTCATAGTCAAAGGGATCTCCTACAGTTGTGACTTGTCTGCTTCAGTCGCAGATATTGGCCAGGGATGGGATGGAAACAGTGGCAGGAA
This sequence comes from Chiloscyllium punctatum, assembly GCF_047496795.1. Taxonomy (NCBI): domain Eukaryota; kingdom Metazoa; phylum Chordata; class Chondrichthyes; order Orectolobiformes; family Hemiscylliidae; genus Chiloscyllium; species Chiloscyllium punctatum. The sequence continues at coordinate 42,632,969 of NC_092788.1, forward strand.
GTGGAGTTTGTAACCAGAGCAGTAGAGAGTGACCTCCCTGCTCTTAATATTTAAATAACAAAGGCAATGATACAGTAAATTGTAGTTCTCTGCTGGAACTGAGTAGGTCAACATAGAGAGTAACACTGCCAGCTCAGAGAGGGAGACAGTCATTGAACACATGCATTGATGTAGTTAGTAGTGGTCTGTAGAGTAAATATCTGGAATGAGAGTTTCAACAGTAAAATAATAGTGGCAAGGAGTGTAGACGATATAAAAGAACAGTAATACAGTCATAATCGGTTTTTAGATCAAAAACATCTGGACGTTGACACTGACCAGGAACACCAACGATAACCAGGAAAGTATAATAAAAATATTGAATAATGAGAAGAGCATAATAGATCCGCCATGATAATGACGACCAATAACATTCAGAAAGATACCAAACATAAATGTATAAACTCCTATCTATTGTTGGAACTTGCCAGTCTAATGTTTCCAGATTCTGATACATTTTTGGAACATTCCAGTCTCATGTTCTCAGATACTGATCTCTCCTCCCCCTCTCTCTGGGTATGCTGTTCCCTGTCAGTGCTGTCGGTGATGCTCCCGCTCATGTTATGGGATAACACATTGAACGGCGCCCATTTATCATTAAAAGATGGAAACCCTCCACTGAGATAATTAGAATCCATGGAGATTGGCATTAAGCACAGTCACTGAACTAACACTGGGAAAATTAGCAAAGGCTACGAAAACGGATGAATGGGCACTGCAAAACAATCAACAGACAGGAGGGTTCGCTCCCAGTTGGGGAACACTTCAGTGGTCCAGGATATTCAACCTCGGACTTTCTGGTGACCATCCTTCAAGGCGGACTTCAGGACTGACAGCAGCGAAAAGTGGCCGAGCAGAAGCTGATTACAAATTTCGGTTCCCATAGGGAGGGCCTCAACTGGGTCCTTGGGTTCATGTCACATTGCAGGTTACCACCATTGTACTATACACACACACACAGGCACTCCTATACACACACATACGTACGGACACATAAGTACACAGACACGCACACAGACACACACACCCTTACAGACACACACACTCTCACAGGCATCCGCTCAGAGACTTAGACCACGCTACACTCATGCATACACATATATACTCTCTCTCACTGATACTCAAGTCCCGCACCCCAGACACACACACACTCCCACACTCACACATGCAACCCCTCACAGACTTAAGACACTCTACATCACTACACACACATATATACTCCCTCTCACACTCACAACCCCCAACTAAGAGAAACACACACATACAAACCGACAAAGACCTACAGACACACATATATCTTATGTGGTGAATTTGTACTTGCAGAGTTACATTGTACTTTGCTCAAAAACTGCATGCATTCATGTAGAACTCTGTTATCTCACTTTTCAGATTAGAATCAATCCAAACATTATGGTATAGACAGAGAACAAAGGGGCAAACACCTTCAAAATATTGTCTAACTAATACTCGTTGTTACTGCTAACCTGAGAATGCAACTTTAAAAGAAAAAGGCTTTATAATTTACACATGAAAGAAATGAAGCTATCATGATCTTCGAACAGATGAAAGACTCAACAAACAATCAAGGTATTTTTCAATGGATAATTTCAGTTACATCACACTGAAAATTTTTGCGATAAATCCTGTGCCTTAGAAGTGTGTCCTCCACTATCACCTGATGAAGGAGCAACGCTCTGAAAGCTAGTGTGCTGCCAATTAAACCTGTTAGATGAAAACCTGGTGTTGTGTGATTTTTAACTTTGTACACCCCAGGCCAACACCGGCATCTCCAAATCATGACTAAACAAACAGGCTCAGTTAACCAGTTCCACACCTCATTTTTCATATCACTATAAAAGGGAACATTTACTGGGTTTGGATGGAATGGATGAGGGTTGCTGAGGGATGGACCAAAAATCTTTAAATCTTTCGAATCTTTTTTAAAAACTTGTATATGAGAGTATTAAAAGGCACTGCAGTGGTCTATATGTGTTCCACTCTGTTTATGAAAAGAGGCAGGTATAAAATAACAGATCAGTTGCATAAAAACAAGTCAGGTGGGCAGGTTTCTGGATACCTTAACCCAAAGTATAATACTTATTGACCAGTATGAGGCTACTCCTGGTTTTAAGTGCCCTGTTATCGAATCCTTTCATAACCTTGAGACAGAGCATTGAGATTGCTGCTCAGCAAAATGCCGAAGCAATTCTGTCCCTATGGGCCTCTTACAAAGGGATACGAGAAGGCCATTCAGCCCATATTAGCCTGTTGCTACTTGAAAAGGTGGAAATCTAGAATATTGTCACATTTTGCCAACAGAATCATTCAAAACGAAGAGATAAGTCACTGCAGCTGTATGAGGTGTTACTGAGACGGCACCTGGAGTACATTGTGTTGTTTGTGTTTCTGTAACTGAGAAAGGATGGACCTCCATCAGATACAGTTTACCGGCTGCTCGTAATCCACGGGTTGCTGTGGCATTTAATGTCTCGGGTCTGTTACACAGGGACAGGAGGAGGCCATTCAGCCTTTCCAGTCTTTAAGAGAGGGCGTCGAGGAGCCCATTCAGCCTCTTGAGCCTGTTACAGAGAGGCAGGAAGTGTTTATTTAACTTCCAAGTCTGTTATGCCTAAATATTAGTTTTAAATTAGTTGTGGAATAGGAAAGACCTGATGTAAACATTAAAGTTCTAACTTTGAACAAGGCCAATTTTGAAAGTATTAGGTGAGCCCTCTGAAAGGCTGATTGGAATACCCTATTCACAGGTAAAGTGATGGTTGTAAAATACAAGGCCAACAAAACTTGGTTTCAGAGAGTCCAGAGCCAACGTCTTCCTATTAGTGAGAGGGGCAAGGCTGGTGCGTGTAGCAAGTGCTGGATGGCTCGAGATATTGATGGTCTGGTCAAGGTAAGGAAGTAGGCATATGTCAGGTAAACAGAGCTGAGATCAAGTGGATCCCGAGAGGTGTGCAAGGGCAGCAAGTGTACAGTCAATGGGGAAATCGGGCCAGAAAAATGTGGACAAGGGCTGGCTTTAGAAATACGGTTAACGAAGCATTGAAGAAATTATACAAATTCTTTAATGTCAAAAGATTAACGAGGGAGAGGATAGGGCCCCTTAAAGATCAGTAAGGCTACCTGTGCATGGAACCACACGAGATTGGAGGGATACGAAACATGTATTTCTTCTCAGTATTTAATGTGGAGGAGGTTACAAGAGCGAGAGAATGAAGAAATATATAGTGATACCTTGAAAGTGTCTATATTACAAGGAGGTGCTGGATATTTTAAAACACATAAAGGTGAACAAATCCCTGGGACCTGAGCAGTTGTGTCCCAAATATTTGTGGGAAACTAGAAAAGAAATTGCTCAGCCTTTTGCTGATGTATTTGCAACATTGATTTCCACAGGTGAGGTGTCAAAAGACTGGAGGGCTGCTAACATTGTGTCATTATTTAAGAAAGTAAGGGGAAAAAAAAGGTAACTATAGATCGGTGAGCATGACGTCAATGGTGACTAAATTGTTGGAGGGGATTTTGAGGAAAAAGATCAATATGCATTTTGAAAAGACAAGAACTGAAGAGGGGCTTTGTACATTGGAGATCACGTCTCACTGACTCAGTGGAATTTTTTGAGGAAGTGATGAAGATGATTGATGAAGACAGGTCAGTGGATGTTGTCTTTATGGAATTCAGTAAGATTACCAAAATGTTCTTCATGGTAGACTGGTTAATAAGGTTAGACTGCCTGGGATCCAGGGAGAGTTCGCCATTTAGATCCAAATTTTTCTTAAATATTGGAGACAGGGCGTGACAGTGACATTTGTTCATTAAACTTGGAGACCTGTGACTAGTGACGTGCCGCAAAGATCAATAGTGGGTCCACTGCCTTTTGTCACTGATACAAATCATTTACATTTGAGTATATGAAGTATGCTCAGTAAGTTTGTAGACAACAACAAATTTGTTGGTGTAGTCGACAGTGAAGAATGATCTCTCAGACTATAATGGGACTTTGCTTAGGTGAACCGAGGAGTGGCAGATGGAGTTTATTTTAGATAAATGTGAACTATTGCATTTTGGCAAGACAAATTAAGGCAAGACACACAGGTAGGGTTCTGTCGAAAGCTGCCAATCAAGGAGAATCCATCGAAATTATCGAATTCCTACAGTTAGGAAACAGGCTTTTCGGCCCATCGAGGCCACACCGAACCTCTGAACAGTATCCTACTGGACAAACCCCTACCCTATCCCCCAACTCTGCATTTCCCATGGCTAATCCACCTCGCCTATACATCCTTGGGTACTTTACGCAATTGAGCATGGCCAATCTACCCATATCTGTATATCTTTATACTGTCGGAGGAAAACATAACATCCGGAGGAAACTCATACAGACACGGGGAGAATGTGCAAACTCCACACAGGCAGTGATTCAAGGAAGGAGTTAAACCCAGATCGCTGCGCTCTGAAGCAGCAATGCTTGTCACTGAGCTACTGTGTCACCTTGTGGGGCAGGTTCTCCGTTCCTTGAAAGTGCTGTCACAGGTAAACAGTGTAGTGAAGACGGCACTTGGTGATCTCCCCTTTATTGGTGCGTGCTTTGTGTCTAAACATTTTCATGACATGATGCATCTGTCCAGGACATTGGTTTGGCCACTTTTGTAATATTGCCTTTAATTCTGTTCTCCCTGCTGTCGGAAAGACATTGTCAAACTTGAAAGGGTGCAGAAGAGACTTAAAATAATGTTGCAGATGTTGGATGGTTAGAGCCACAGGGAGAGTTTGAACAGGCTGGGACTATTTTCAAGTGTTGAGGCTGAGGGGTGACCTTAAAGGGGTTTATAAAATCATGAGGGGCATAGATAACGTAAACAGTCAACGTCTTTTACCCAGGATAGGCGAGTCCAAAATTAGAAGACAAAGGTTTCAGGTGAGAGGAGAAAGATTTAAAAAGGAACATGAGGGACAACATTTTCACACAGAGACCGCTGTGTGTATGGATTGAACAGCCAAAAGAGGCGGTGGAGGCGGGTAGAGTTACACCATTTAAAAGGCATTTGGATGGATACATGCATGGGAAGTGTTTAGAGGGAGATGGGCCAAGTGATGGAAAGGGGGACGAGATTTATTTAGGATGTTTGGTCAGTATGGACGATCAGACCGAAAGGTATTTTTCCATGCTGTACATCTCTGAAACTCTATTCCCTCTTGAGTGTATGACACAGGAACAGGAAGAGGCAATTCAGCTTCTGAATTCTGTCAGTCAGTTTGTTTGTTCAATTACTGAGAGTAAAATACAAAAATACATCATTCATATTTTGATGGTGTTTTACAGAAACGGGGAAAGGCTTTTAGTCAAGAGAAGCTGTAAGGAATGTGAAGACGATATTCAGGCCCTCGACTCCATTCCACAGGAGCAGCAGGTGAGCACAGAGATATTGGAACCTGTCAGTCAGTAGCAGGAGGAGGACATCTACTATCGCAAACCTTGGATCAGGAGGCAGTCACTCAGCTGCTCAAGATTGGGACACAAGAACAGGACGCAGTCATCCAACTGCTTGAGATTGGGGCACAGGGACAGGAGGGAGTCACTCAGAGCTCGAAACTGGGGCACAGGGAAATCTGGAGGTTGTGAGGCCCCAGCATCATGTTATGCAGGAACAGGAGGAGGTGACTCACTCCCAACCAATATGGGACACTGGGAGAGAAGGGGAGTTTGCTTGGAACAAACAGAAATATATGAATAGGTTGCATTAGTGGTCCATTCAATCCTGCCCCACCATTCACTGTGACCACTGTGATCTGATGGTGATTCCTTCATTCCATTTTACGGAGACTCCCCTCTCTGCAGCCTCTGCTCCGTTTCTTGGTCATGTTGTAGACTCAGATGCTGCAGGAACACTCACCATGACTCATCAAGATGGATGGGTCTAACAGGATAAGTCAGAATTTGAGGGGTCCAATGACAAGAATGAAAACTCAAAATAAAGGTATTGTCAGATGTTTCATTCTCTTACATTCACAATCCAACACACATAACCAGCCCATCCATTACATATTCAGGATGGAGCACTGTGTAGATCCGGCTAGTGTACAGCTGTATGCAACCCAGCAATGTCCAGAGTGAAACTCTATGCAGCCCACACCAATGCTTGATCTATAATCCTGGACTAAATGTTCAGTGTGGGGAGCTGTGCAGTCCGCACTGGGTCATTCATATATAAACCCAGGCTGTTTCATTGTTCGGTAACACTGTATTAGATCACTGCCCAGTGTGGTGAAAAATGTAACCAATGGTGGAAGTGACAGAATGTGCAGTTCCCATCCATTTACAGCTCCATATCTGTACTGTACCTTGACAAGGGGTGCTACGAATATGAAAATCAATGTGAGGATGAGATATAAAGGGAAACAATTTAAATACCAATAGTTCTGATTAAGGCGCATATCACTCTCGTATTTAAAGTTGAAATAACTGAGATAATATCCAATGAGGTTTTGTAAACGGTACAAAGAATTAAGAGGGGGATGGTGATGGTTGCACTATAAGCCTCCAAATAATCAATGGGAATTATAGGAACAAAATTTCAGGGACACTGGCGAGACTTGCAGGAGTAATAGGGTTGTCATAATAGGTGATTTTAATTTTCCTAACATATACTGGGACTTCCAGATGGGTTAAGAACTTCGATGGAATGTAATTTGTTAAGTGTGTTCAGGAAAGCTTCCACAAGCAATATAGAGAGGTTCCTATTGGGGAAGGGACAAACTCGACCTACTGTTGGGAAATAAGTTCGGATAGGTGACGGAGGTAAAGTCGGGGATCATTTTGGGAATAGTGACTAGAGCTGTATTAGTATTAAAATAGTTATGGTAGGGACAAAATTGGTCCACAGATTCAAGTTATAAATTGGGGTAAGGCGTATTTTGTTGGAATTAGACAGGGGATTGCAGGGGATGATTGGAGTAGTTTGTTTCCAGGTAAAATGATCCCGGGCAGGTAGGAGGGCTACAAAAGTGAGATAGCTCGAGTTCAAGGTCTATATGTCCCTGTGAGGATGAAGGGAAAGTGAGGCTGGAAGAGAGAACCCTGGATAACTAGAATAATTGAGGCTCTGACCAGAAAAAAAATGAGGCGTGGCTCAGGTACAGGCAGTTCGTATCAAGGGAATCCCTGGAGGTACTCAGGGGATAGAGGAGTTTACTGAAGAAGGAAATCAGCAAGGCGAAAAGGGGGTATGAGATAGCCATGGCTGAGCTGATTAGTGCGAATCCAAATTCAGCATAGAAAAGAAAAAGAACAACCAGAGAGAGAATAGGACGCCTTAAAATCCAAAATGGGCATGCATGCGTAAAACCTCAAGAAATGGGTGAGGTCCTCAATTTCCCCTCTGTGTTTATCATGAAGAAAATCATAAAGACCTGTGACCTTTGGGAGGTTAGTTGTGATATCTTGGTACAGTCCATATCACAGTAGAGGTGCTGATGGATATATTAGAATTCATAAAGTCAGATAAATCTCTTGGTCCTGACCAGATATATGCAAGAGCACTGCAGGTGGTGAGAGAAGACAGTTCAGGGGCCAAGGACCCGGAAGACTGGGCGGTAACAAATGGAGTGCCCTTCTTCAAGGGGGGTTGCAAAGAAAAACCTGAGAAATATAGACCAGTAAGCTTCACATCTGTTTTCGGTAAACCACTTGAGAAGGTTCTGAGATATAAGATATGCATGCATTTGGAAAAACAGAGTTTGACTTGGAGCAGTCAGCATAGCTTTGTGCGTGGCAGATCATGCCTTAGAATTTTTGTTAGAGTTTTTGAGGAAGTGACCATAAAGGTTGACATGGGCAGAGTGGTGGACATAGTCTATATGGATTTCAGTAAGGCCTTTGACAAGGTTCCACATAGTAGGCCGCTCTGGAAGGTTGGATTACATGAACTCCAATGTAAACTGGCAAATTGGTGACACAATTGTCTTGACGTTATGAAGCAAATGGCTATGGTGGAGGTATGCTTGTCGGACTGGAGGCCTGCGACTAGTGGAGTGCCTCAGTGTTCGGTCCTGGGTCCATTGCTGTTCGTTGTCTTATATCAATGATTTGGACCAGAGTGCACAACACAAGGTTAGTAAGTTTGCACATGACTCGAAATTAGGAGGCATCATTTACAATGAGAACCATTATCAGAAATTGCAGCAGTACCTTGGTCAGCTGAGGAAGTGGGCTCAGAAATAGCAATTTGAAATAAGTGTGAAGTCTTACATTTTGGAAAGTCAAATCCAGGTAGAAGTTTAATGATGAATGAGAGGGCCTTAAGGAGTGAAGTGGAACAAAAGGACGTTGGAGATCAGGTGCACGGTTGGCTGAAATTTGAGTCACAGATACACAGGACAGTGAAGAAGGCTGTTGGCATACTGGCCTTCATCAGGGCATTAGGTATAGACGTTGGGACGTTATATTACAGTTGTACAGGATGTTGGTAAGGCTGCAGTTGGAGTGTTGTGTTCCGTTTTGTTCACCTTGCTCTGGAAAGGATATTATTGAACGATAAAGAGCGTAGAACAAATTTCCAAAGATGTTTCCTGGGCTAAAGGCTCTCAGTTACATGCAGAGGTTGGACAGGTTCGAACTTATTTCTTTTCCGCGTAGGATACTGAGGGGGTTCTTATTGAAGTGTAACTCTTATAAAATTATGAGAGGCGTGCATGGGGTGAATACTTCAATTATTTTCCCAAGGTTGGGGAATCGACGACTAGAGGACATCCATTAATGTTTGGAAAGGAAAAAAAAAAGTATATAAAAAGGAACCTGAGGGGTAACGTTTTTACATAGAGTGTGGTATGAATACAGACTGAGCTGCCAGTGGAAGTGATTGAGGTGGGCACAATAACAACATTGAAAAGGCATTTGGACAAATACACAGATAGGAAAGGATTAGAGGGATACAGAACAAGGGCAGGGGAATGGGGTGAGTCTGGATGGACATTCTGGTTGCCATGGTCCAGTCATACTGGGAGTCTCGTGCAATATGACTGTAAATGAGTGTGTTTTGGAGTGAAAACAGAGTGGGGGAGACTGAGAAAAAATGTAATTGAAGGATATGTTCACAGGTTTCAGAATGCTGAAATGAAGACATTTCGATAGTATCATGCAACACGGCTCAGTACTTTGAAGAATGATGAGTGAAAGGGATATTGCTGTGAGTTCAGGCAATGGAGACTTTTGGATGAGCATTTGTTCTGCAGCTTTGTAACTAGGAGTGAGGACAGCAGAGTCTTCGCCTCACTGGGCTGAATCTAACAAAAAACTATCTCAGTGCCATTTTCATTAAGTGTGACAGGGATTGTCTGCACGAGGCTGAACTACTTTCCTGGTGCTATCTTACCAAACTCATCTCATTAACTACCCACCCCACTCCATTGTGTCGCTCTCATACAATGCCAGCTCGATTCTCCCACCCATCATGACTGGAGGTACTCAAAATCGCTCGGATGCTCCTGGATATTCCATGACACTGGGCCATCTTTAAAAGGCCAAGGGGCACACGGTTGAGCTTTCTCAGTTTGCAGCTGTCCGGCACAGTTTACTCTGAGCATGGCAGATAAGGGGAAATTACATCACGGTTTTCGACAGGGTCACAGAGGTCCTGGTGGATGAGCGAGTACAAAAGGGGACCATTCTCTTCCCAGAGGGATCGCTCCACCAGACACACCGAGCCTGGTCTGAGCTCACCACCCAGCTCAGTGCAGTATCTGTGGTCTGAGTAAATGTCCAGCAAAACAGGACAAGCTTCAATAACCTTCCCCACTCTGTTAGGATAAGGGTCACCATATTCTCTCTGCTCCCTCACACTCACTGTATATCTGTTATAGCACCGGTTCCCGAACAAAGCTCATGCTCTCCCACTCTCACTACTGCATACAGCACCATCCCTCTCTTTCTCTCTGCATCTCTAATGCCCCCCACAGAGTTACAGAATATTCTGGCGAATGCCAATTATGGAATTTTCCAGATCATGTTCCAACTTATTCCCAGTTTCAGTAAAGCGGCTGTGCCCCAGTGTGTGACATGTAAGAGGATGGAGTAGAGATGTACGTTTTTCAAATCACACACAATTGAAATCCATCATGAGGCCATTCAGTACTGCAAACATGCTCCAACATTCAATACGTTTGGAGGTGAAATGATAGTTTTCTCAGCTCCACGTTACAGGAACTTTCAGTCATTCAACTCCCAGCTTCCTGTTACCGAGCAGACGATTCTCAGAAACTTTTTACCCAGTGTTTCTTCTTGCATGTGTCCGATGGCATTTCCCATGGGGACAGACTCCTCGAACAATATATTTCATCTGCTTTCGAAATTCATACAATAGTCAGCATGCTTTCCACAGACCAATCAAAAACATGCACTTAATTTACGGTTATCGATATCCAATCACAATTAGACATTCTGGTTATTTCACTTGTCTCACCTTATTGTATTCAGTAAAAGAAAGCTTCCAAAAACTTGTCTCAATGTAAAATACAATTTCAAGAAGAGAACGTTTTTATCCTCAGCCCTTATCATGACGATTATCCCAAATACACCTTTTTTGTGTCATGAATGTTTCTTTTGCCCTTTGTCTGTGACTGATTCTGTGTGTAACAGTTACACAGTCTCCCACTCAGTTGGCTGGATGGTTGGTTTGTGATGCAGAGGGAGGGCACCAGCGAAGGTTCAATTCCCCAAACTGACTGAGGTTACCATGAAGAGGATGCTCTCTCAACCTCACCCTGTCACCCAAGGTGTGGTGACATTCAGTGTAAACCACCATGAGTGATCTATCTAATGAGAGCTCTTTGGGACTCTATTCTATCAATGTTAGCATTTTAATTTTTTAAAAAAAAATTTGACTGAAAAATTGATTTTTATTATTATGTTAAAACAAAGCAAAACAACTCAAATAACTGAACAATATTTCACCCATGTGCATGTACATACAAAATAAGTTAAAGTCTATAAACGGACAGAAGAAAAACAAAAATAAACAATAAATAATAAATAAATAATACAGCTCAGAATAAGAAAGCGATAGCTCTTGTTCTTCGAGAGCATTAACTGATATACATTCATATGTTCACAATTCTTCATATTAATTTCATTAGACAATATCGTCATTGCTATATAAAAGCCATTTTTAGACTGGCAGTTAAGCCTAATCGTGATAATCCAAAAAAGATTGCTATATCTTATATAAGTCTCTGCTTTCTGGCGCACCATACAGGTCAAAACGTCCAAAGGGATATTCTCCATGATGAGCTTACCACGAGCCAGCAGACCCGGGTGGTGGAGGGGGGAGGCGGGGGTGTTTCAGACATCAGACACAACACAATACTTTTCCTAGTAAAGGAAGTGTGGGGGAGGTACTAAACGAGTATTTTGCATCAGTATTTACTGTCGAAAAGGATACGGAAGATATCACATGTAGGGAAATAGATGGTGACACCTTCCAAAATGTCCATATTACGGAGGAGGAAGTGCTGGGTGTCTTCAAACGTTTAAAGGTGGATAAATCCCCAGGACCTGATTAGGTGTACCCTAGAACTCTGTGGGAAGCTAGAGAAGTGTTTGCTGGGCCTCTTGCTGAGATTGTTGTAATATGGATAGTCACTGGTGAGGTGCCAGAAGACTGGAATTGGCAAACGTGGCACCACTGTTTAAGAAGGGTGGTAAGGACAAGCCAGGGAACTCTCGACCAATGAGCCTGACGTTGGTGGTGGTCAAGGTGTTGGAGGGAATCCTGAGGGACAGGATGTGCATGTTTTTGGAAAGGCAAGGACTGATTAGGGATAGTCAACATGGCTTTGTGCATGGGGAATCATGTCTCACAAACTTGATTGAGTTTTTTGAGGAAGTATCAAAGAGGATTGATGAGGGCAGAGGGATAGATGTGATCCATATGGACTTCAGTAAGGGTTTCGACAAGGTTCCCCTCGGGAGACTGATTTGCAAGGTTAGATCTCATGGAATACAGGGAGAACTAGCCATTTGGATACAGAACTGGCTCAAAGGTAGAAGACAGAGTGTGGTGGTGGAGGGTTGTTTTTTAGACTGGAGGCCTCTGACCAGTGGAGTGCCACAAGGATCGGTGCTGGATTCACTACTTTTTGTCATTGACATAAATGACTTGGATGCGAGCATATGAGATACAGTTAGTAAGTTTGCAGATGACAACAAAATTGGAGGTACAGTGAACAGCGAAGAGGTCACCTCCGATTACAACAGGATCTTGACAAGATGGGCCAATGGGCTGAGAAGTGGCAGATGGAGTTTAATTCAGATAAATGCAAGGTGCTGTATTTTGGGAAAGCAAATCATAGCAGGACTTATACACTTAATTGTAAGGTCCCAGGGAGTTTTGCTGAACAAAGAGACCTTGGAGTGCAGGTTCATAGCTCCTTGAAAGTGGAGTCGCAAGTAGATACGATAGTGAAGAAGGCGTTTGGTATGCTTTCCTTTATTGGTCAGAGTATTGAGTACAGGAGTTGAGAAGTCATGTTGCAGCTGTACAGGATATTGGTTAGGCCAGTGTTGGAATATTGCGTGCAATTCTGCTCTCCTTCCTATCGGAAAAAGTTGAGAAACTTGAAAGGGTTCAGAAAAGATTTATAAGGATTGGAGGATTTGACCTATAGAGAGAGGCTGAATAGGCTGAGGCTGTTTTCGCTGCAGCTTCGGATGCTGAGGGATGACATTATAGAGGCTTTCAAAAATATAAGGGGCATGGATAGGTTATATAGGGAAAGTCTTTTCCCTGGGGTCAGGGAGTCCAGAAGTGGAGGGCATAATTTTAAGGTGAGAGTAGTAAGATGTAAAAGAGACCTACAGGGTAACTATTTCACACGGAGGGTGGTACGTGTATGTAATGAACTGCCAGGTGAAGTGGGGGAGGCTAGCACAAGTGCAACATTTAAGTGGCATTTGGATGAGTATATTGAATAGGAAGGGCTTGGAGGGTTATGGGCCGGGTGCTGGCAGGTGGGACTAGATTGTATTCGGATATGTGGTTGGCATGGACGGGTTGGACCGAAGGGTCTGTTTCCATGCTGTCCATCTCTATGACTCTATGACTTATATTAATCTGTTTTTTGGTGCACCATACTGGTGAGAAAGTCCAAAGGGATATTCTCTATGATGAGCTTACAAAGACCCAACACATCCTGGGAGTTTCAGACATCCAACACAACAGAATATTATTTCCTAGCACAGAAAGTGAGGATATATTTTTTCCCATGTGCATCTGCGTAAGATACTCTGCGCAGGTGCAGGGAAAGAGAAACCGTGTCCATCTCCAATTCGGTCCCCCAAGACCCACTCTACTGCACCGAACACAGTGATCCGATATATACGAAACCTGCAGCAGGACCACATACAATGAGTAAGAATGCCTGTAGTCATTCTGCATTTAGGACATGCTGAAGATAATCCCACATTGAATTTTGAGAGAAAATGTGGTGTTAGATAGGCCCTATGAAGAATTTGCAACTGCATGGAATTGGTCCTTTTACAGATCAAAATCCTTCGAGCATTTTCACAAATATTCTCCCATGTCTCCAAAGAGATCTAAACCCCCTAACTCTCCCGCACAGACATCACGAAGCTGCACAGTCTTGTCTGAGGGGACACTCTCCAACAAATGATAAAGGGTACTGACAGAGAGTGTATTCTTAGCAGTAAGCACCCGCTTCTCTGTATCGGATCTATAAGAGTCTGTTAAAAGTGTGTGTTTTTAAAATCAAATCTCTAATCTGGAAAAAAACAGAAGAAATCTCTACTAGGTAGTTCATACTTACGAGTTATTTGATCAAATGATATCATTGTTTCTCCCTCAAGTAACACGTGGTGGCTCAGTGGTTTGCACGGCTGATTCACCGCACCAGGGTCACGGGTTTGGTTCCAGCCTTGGGTGACTGGCTGTGTGGAGTTAGTATGTTCTCAACTGTGACTGCGTAGGTTTCCTCCCACAGTCACAAAGATGTGCAGGTTAGATGAATTGGCCAATGCTAAATCACTCAAAGTGTTCAAGGATCTGTAAGTTCAGACATTAGTCAGGGTAGGTATAGAATGGTAGGGGAATGGGTCTGGGTGGGTTACTCTTCAGTGGTTCGAAGTTGACTTGCTGGGCCCAAGGGCTTGTATCCACACTTTAGGGATTCTACTAATTCTAAATCACTCAAGCAAGGTACTCCCCTGGCTGCCCACAGTTTACACCTGGAATCCATTATCCCCGGTTGACAACCCTGGTATAGCAATTAAAGCGGTAAGAAACATGGTTTTGGCTGTATTGCTCTCGATCTGACGCATTGTTCTTCAAGTTTTAACAGTATTGATAATCATTAGTTTTTGACAATACTCCATAAATCCAAGGCACGAACATCGGATGATTAAAAAAGCTTACTTGATTGCTTTTAATCTGGGAGATCTACCCCCCGCAATCTGTGGGGCAGTTGCAATTTTGTTAGCTTGATAAGGAATCGCTTATGGTGGCAAATAAAAGAGCTAAACCAGCCATTCTATTTCCGAAATATCTGTCTGGGAAACATCAAAGAAAACATTCACACGGCGTCTCGGAAATGAGGAAGGACAGTCATTTTAATAACAGCTATCCGATCTAGCCAGGATATTTGAATTGCCTCCCATCTTTGAAGGTCTTGTTTAATTTTGTCAAACAAATGGACACCGTTCACATTAAATAAATGATCAAAGCCAGATGTAATGACTATACTGAAATAGGGAAACCACCCCCGTGACCATTTAAAAGGAAACCAGGATTTGCCCTTAGTATCAGGTATTTCCCTAAGATCTCCCATAGGCATGGCCTCCAACTTTGTAAAATTAATTTATTGCCCGGAAAGGCAACAAGCGAATTCATGCATTGCATCATATGACCTACCGAAATTACGGGATTTGACAAGAAACATAAGACCCTCATCTGCATACAATGTAATCTTTCGTGACTTCTATCCCACTTCTGGGTCAG
This sequence comes from Chiloscyllium punctatum, assembly GCF_047496795.1. Lineage (NCBI taxonomy): Eukaryota > Metazoa > Chordata > Chondrichthyes > Orectolobiformes > Hemiscylliidae > Chiloscyllium > Chiloscyllium punctatum. Next base: position 42,648,028 of record NC_092788.1, read on the forward strand.
ATGTGTTGACATCCCTACGGATGGACTCCTCCAGTGGCTCAATCCCCTACGTAAACAACAATGGTGAAAGGTGTCAACCTTGTCGGCTGCCTGGAGAAATATTAATATTACTGGTTGGCCACACTATTAGTGAGAACCGCAGCCAGAGGATCACGGTAAAGGATCCTCACCCACTTGATAAAATCTTTGCGTAGACCAACCCGTTCTAATGTACAGAAGAGATCCGGCCACTCAACCCAATCAAATGCTTTCCCTCATCAAAAGAGATCAATAATCCCTGGACAGATTGTTGTTGACACTCTTGGATCATGTTGAGTAAACTCTTCACATTGTAGGAAGATCTGCGGCCCTTTATAAAGCCTGTTTGGTCCTCTTTGGTAACGGAAGGCAGCAAAGTTTCCAGCCTTAATGCACGGGTCTCAGAATGGATTTTGAAACCAACATTTAAATTTGAGATTGGCGTGTAAGAAGCACAATCCTCCAGGGTCTTCCTTTCTTCATCATCATAGAGATATGAGCCTCTCTTAAGGATAGAGGGATGGGTTCGTGACTGTATGAGTGACAGAACATGTTAAACATCAGCCCTGACAATAGGTTTATAAATTATCTATAAAATTCACGAGGAAATCTGTCAGGAATGTGCACCTTTGCATTCTGAAGCTGCTTCACACCCTCCTGCGCAGACAATGGTGCATTAAGGCACACCACTTATTCAGGGTTACTCCTGAAAAATGAAAAGTGACTCCATTTTAATCCATCTGTCCTCATAATGCTCAGTCTGAAATAATTCGGAGAAAAATCTTGGACAGGAGACACCAAACTTTTTGGAATTGAAGGTAAGGATCCCAATACCTTCCCTAATTGAGGTAATGGCTTAGAGGGGCGCTCGTTTTCCTGGCAAGATAGAATAAATACCTGCCTGACTTATCACCATGCTCAAACAGCCTTTGTTTAGCAAAAGTAAGTTCCTTCTTGGTTGTCTGTGTGAGCGTGGAATTCACTGTAGACCGAAGTGTTGTAATCCTCTGCAGCTTAGCCCCTGAGGGTCTATCACAGTATGTCCTCTCGGCTGCCCTCAGCTGTGCCTCAAACCAGCGTTCCTGCTCCCCCTTCTGCTACATCATAAGGAATAATTATTCCCTTGGCATAAGCCTGAACAATTTCCCATAGAATGGATGGCTTACTGGTTGAATCTGAATTAATGGCTAAGAAAGATCTGAATTCATTACAGAAATACTCAATGAACTAACTAGTCTAAACAATAAAGGGATACATTCGCCAGTGTCTCGAATCTATTATATTTCCCTAAATCTTTATCAATAAGTATGGTCAGAAATGGTAATATTCCCAATTGTACAGGATGCCACCGAATCTAAGATTGTTTCAGGGATGGGGAAGAAATCAAACCTGGTGTGGCATTTCTGCGGGTTAAAGAAGATATTAAAAGCCCTCCTTGTGAGGTAGATGTGCCTCCAGACATCCACCAGCTCTAGATCTGCACACAAATCCACCAATACCTTACATTATAACGGGGGGATTGAGGGACCTTCGGACATTCTGTCCATCGTGGGGTCCATAAGACAGTTGAAATCTCCTTCTACGATAATGTGCCATGATGCAAGAAAATGTATCTACCAGGATTTTAAGAGGGTCGCGGGGTGGGGGTGGGGGTCGCAATTACTGTTCAAAATATTGGATTATTTACCATAGTTCAAGGATTGGGAGATTGTGATCCTTCCGTGAGTATCCAATACAATCTAGTAATTTAAATGGAAGATTCTTCTTATTCAGTATGGCCTCTCCCCTACTCCTAGTATTAAAAGACGAAAATAAAAACCCGTTCAAACCCGCCCTGCTGTAACTTCAATTATTCCTTGTGATCGAGGTGCATCTGCTGCAATAGGACAAGATCAACCCTCTCTTTGTTAAGACTAGAAAGTACCTTTTTCCTCTTAACTGCCTCCCCTTAATGCTCCAGATATACCATTGAAGCATGACATTAGCCATAACACACTGGAACAACATTAGAACTCCGGAGAGGAAGAACTTGAATGACAAATCGCTGAGCATCCACGAAAAAAGACTCATCGAGCCTAAAAAAAAATACTAACTAAAACTACAACAACTAACACGCTTTCAAAATGTTCTACAACTAAATACATATAAAAACAAACAAAAAACAGGCCAAAAAATGCCAATGACACTCAGGAGGGGCATTTACCCCTCCTCCCCCCACTGGGGGCAGTTGCACGTCACAAATCTTTATCTTCTACCCCATTATCAATACTGCATTCCGGGCAATTAATCACAAACATCGGGATTGAACTGCCCTAACGTAGGCATTCAGTCTTCATGATCAGCTTCATAACTCCCTCCAGCTTGAGCCGAACCCGACACACAAACTCAGCACGAGAAAAACGAATAGTAATAGTAATCAAGTTAAAATTGTGTACTCTACCCATCCCTAACTGTAATTTAACATTACTTAATACCAAGAAAGATTCAACAAACGTTCTTTAAAACGAGAGAAGAATGATTATCGATATCTATAAAACAACCAGCCTGCTGTATAGTGTCCACAAAGTTTTCGCGTCCTCTGGAGCGTCAATGGATCTATTGAAAGATCCACCAGTGCGTAGAACTATTGAAAGCATACGGAGCACCGCTGCGTTCATGAAGGAATACTGAATCTCAAGTTCCCTTAATCTTCTCTTGATATCATCAAAAGATTTTCTTTTCTGAATCACTGCCGCTGAAAAGAGGTGGAAGAACATAATCTTGGAGCCCTCGTCGGATCTTTTCCCTGTGTTCTGCAAGCTTCCATAAGTCTTTGATTGTCTCTGCAACTACGTAATCGCACAAGAACAGGGTGAGGGCGTTGGTCTGAGTCTGACCTACGCACCATAACCCGATGAACTGTCTCACTCTTCACCCATCCCTCTTCAGCTTCGAAGTGAAGGAACACAGCAGCCAGTTCTCGAAAAAAAACTTACTGGCTGAACATCTTATGTCTCCAGCAGACCGATGATATGAACATTCTTCATTCTGCCCCTGTTTCCTAGTCGTCAAATTGTTCAGTTAAGGTACGGACCTGTTTTCCAAGGGCGAGGACCCGCTCCTTCGAGGAATCGATTACAGACTCTGTCCCTGCAGCTTGACGCGCGACCTCATCCGTTCTGTTTCCAAGGCTTTCAATTTGCTGCTCATATTTTTTGGAGCATGGCTGAGAGTGGTTCTAGCCTCCTGCTGAACGTTTCTTCAATCATGCCTTCAATCATTTCATGTAACTTGGTGAACTCGGTGACCAAGGCCTGGTGACTAACTGGGTCGATCGAACGAGCAGAGGGGGTTGCAGGTGCGGCCACAGGCATGCAGACAGCTTCGGACGGGTGCCCTGCGTGTTGGGACTTAATCGATCCTTTCCCATGTTTTGTCATTTCCACTTGACAAATTGGCATTATTCAGTATTCTGTAGCTCTTTTAGTGTTGACCTTTAAGTAAATGACTGTGGTGGGGTGGGATAGAGCATTACTGTGATGCAGAGATCAGCAAAGCAGACCTTTCAGATCGCTGCCATCTTGTTTCCCCTTTAAAACTTTATCGATCTTATCCATTTCGTTTAATTCTTGAATTTTCTAGAGCCGTGTCATTCGGAACCACTGTCTACAGTTTCCCCAACACTGCACATTGCTACTCGATAATCCTTGACTCCTTTGTGATTCCTGAACATTGCCTCAAAAGTATTCAATATCTCTGCCTTCCATGTTCTGCGGGGAAGAGTGTCATTTGACTCACTGCACTCTGAGAAAACAAAAATAAACCGACACATCGGGGTGTGAGATTAGCATTATTTTTGCATTCTTCTCTGAGCAAGGATATAGTAACACTGGAAGCAGTTCATAGAAGTTTCACTTCATTTATTCCATGCATGAAGGGCTGATATTATGGCGACTTTAACAGGCTACCCTTGGAATGAGAGCTGATCTTATTGAAATATACAAAGCCTTGAGGCGAGTGCATAGGGTATATACTGACTGGGAGTTTGTATAGCCCAATTTTGATGCCGTTGTCATTGAACCCCTACAGTGTGGCAGCAGGACATTCGACCCATCGATTCCACACCAACCCACCGGACATTATCCTATCCAGACCTGTCCCCTTACCCTCTGCATGTAACCCTGCATTTCCCATGACTAACCCACTTAACCTACACATTCCTGGTCACTCTGGGTAATTTAGCATGGCCAATCAAACTAAGCTGTATATCTTTGAACTGTGGGAGGAAACTGGAGAACTGGGAAGAAACCCACACAGACACGGGAAGAATGTTCAAATTCCACACAGAGTGTCGAACGAGGTTGGAATTAAATTCAGCTCCTTGCTGATATGAGGCAGCAGTACTGACCACAAATCTAACATGCTGCTCCGTTAGCCCTATTAGTTAGCTGCGGCTGATGAAAGAAATCTGCCTGACTTGTTCCTATCACTAAACCTGACCCAGTCTGAGACCTTTATCATCGGTCATATCACCAACCTGGTTGCATTTAAATTTGTTGTGAGCAGTGGAGGAGCGGTACTAGAAAAGGAAACAGTGACACCCTCCATCCTCAGTCAGAGCCGGAGTGAGGAAAAAAATCACAAAGTCGGATTTCACTCAAGTGGGAATTCCCTTCGCCAGAAGTTTGGGATGGCTGAATTTTGATGTTAATATTACATAATATTATATTATCTTTTTATGGCTTTGTCTGATTTTCCATAGACAAGTGAATCAGGGATAATGGTGCATGGAGAGAAAAGTGCAGCTGGGACAACAATGAGAGGAGCCATGACCTTATTTACTAGTGGAGTAATGTCGAAGGGCCGATTGGCCCACTCATGTCCCTCAGCCCTTTGTTCTGATGTTCGATTCAGCCCTCCGGACCTGCTACACACAGGCAGATCGAGGCCACGTGGTTAAGTGTAGTTTCTGAAATGCAGTTGGAAATTCCAGACTTGGTCAGGAAGTGACCCCCAGCCGCAATCCCTTTTTCCAGGATTCCCCACTCTGTAACTTCTGCTCTGGAATTGCTCTGAATAAAGCCCCCATATCCCATCCAGGGTTAACTCAGGCAAATTATCTCCTTTCACGAATGCAACATTGTACAACACGACTTTCCAAAATCATGATATAAAAACATAAGAAGTAGGAACATGAGTCAGCTATTCGGCCCCTCAAGCCTGAACTCTCATTCAATAAGAACATGGCTGATGTACTTCCGGGCTCAACTCCACTTTCCTATCCAATTCCCTGTATCCCTCCACAACTCCCTGTGTTAGGAAATTCCAGACATTCACTACCTTCTGAGAGAGTTCATCATTTTTCACCTCAGATTGAAATCGATGTTCCTTATTCAGTATCTACCACCTCGAGTTCGAGACTCAGGGGAAACACCTTCTCAGCATTTACCTTGACCACCCCTCTCTGTATCTTGAACATTTCAGTAATTTCACCCTCATTCGTTTCAACCGAAATGAATAATCTCCTCACCATTTTAGATGTATTCAATAATTCAACTCTTCCATCCCAGGAGCTGTGTCATGAACCAACCTAGTTACTTGCTGCATCAGCATGCTGACGTTATGATTCAAACACAGAAACACTCCAATCCCTTTGTACTGATCATTTTTTGACAGTCCTCTTCATTAAATAACAGCCTGCATTTTGGTTCTCAGTGTCATCCACAAACTCGGATGTAAATTGCAGTCAGCTCCCGCCGTCAGGCTATCAGTATAGATTGAAAATATCTGATGTCATCGGCCTGATATTTGTGATAATCCAGTAGATACGTTTTTATCATAAAGATCCATTAATCCTGAATCTCCGATTTCTATGTGTTAAGCAACTGTCATCCCATGCTAATATATTATTCATCATACTACGAGCCTCTGGCTTGTGACAGAACGTTTATTTTGTAATACCTTGTGAAAAATCTCTGGAAAGCCTCATGTTGACCAGTTCCCTTTATCAAATCTGCCTGTCACATTCTCAGGGGTTCCTGATGAAGTGCTCCTGCCTGAAACATTTATTTTCCTGCTGCTTGGATGCTGCCTGACATGCTATGCTTTTCCAGCATGACTCTAATCTTGACATTCTCAGGGATCTCTAAAGTATAATTTGCATGATTTTACAGGGCGAAAATAGTTACCCCGTCATAGAACGATGCCAACTCTGCATTACGCTTTTCTAAGTGCCCTGAAATTCCTTCATTAATAACAGGCTCGAGCATATTACCAGCAATAATGCTTAGGCTAAATTGTTCCTGCTTTCTGTCTCATTCCTTTCTTAAAGACCGGTGCCACATTGGAGGTTCTCCAGTTTCACTGGAGCACTCCTGTAATCCAGAGAGATATGGAATATTTCACACAGTGCCACTAGTCACTCTGTGACCACTTCTTTTAAAATTAACTATGAATTATTGCTGACCTGCCTCCCCTTATTCTTATCTGTTAGACAAAAACCTTGTTCCTTTTGTTAGAGACAGTTCAAGAACTTCCCTCATATCACCATTTTGTTTATACCATTGACATGCTTACAGTACTTTCCCCATGAGGAGTGATTTAAATGACTAGTGTACATTATCTGCCTGTTCCCTGTGGCAAGTTCTCCAGTCACACCCTCCTCATGGCCTCAATTTACTTTCCTCACTTCACTTCTGCTTCAGCTCACACACAAATCTTCAAGCTGTTTTTTATGTAGATGCGAAAGCTCATGATGCATGTTTTTTTATTTCTTTCCAATTTATTACATCACATCTTTTCGTACATTTTCCTCACTTTCTAGATTCATACAGTCATATCGTGCACAAACAGACCTTTTGGACCAATTTGTCCATGCTGACCAGGTTTTCTTAACTAAACTAATCCCATCTATTTGCACTTGGCCCATATGCCTTAAAACGTTTCCCATTCATATGTTGGTCCAAATGTCTTTGAAATATTCCAGCTGTACAAGCATCTACCACTGTTTCTCTGGCAGCTCATTCCATGCATACATCGACCTCTGTGTAAAAAATGTTGTCACTTTGTCCCTTTCAAGTTTCACCCTTCCACCTTAAAGCTATGCATTTGTGTTTGAACTCCCCGAACCTGCAGAAAAGACCTTCGCTTTTTGTCTATCCCTGCCTCCCATGATATTATAAACTTCTAGAATGCCACCCCTCAAACTCGTACACTCCATCTGATACTAACTTCAAGATCAAAGATAAGCACTGCAAATTGGAAAGAATATTAAAAATGACAGGTAAAGAAAACAACCTAAATGTCAGACTGTTAGTTCTGCTCTATGTTACAAAACTCAGGCAGCATGAAACTCTGACTCGTGCTAATAAGAGGTCAAGCACCTGAATTCCATTGTATGAAGGCAGTGATGATGCATACTATCAAAACGTATAGATCTAGATCTATTTAATGCAACATGGTCAACATTCACCCTCCTGTTCTCCCTATGACCTTGTGTGGTTGTGTCTTCTTTATCTTACACTCAGTTAGAGAGAACCCCTTTCCCCCATTCACACCTTAATTTCAACCCATTTTGCATTATCTTCTCGTTCACCACTGCTAATAGCTCGTTTATCCTTTGCCATGCCCTCTTTTCCAAGTCACCCATCCCCCATCTCCGGCAAGGGATTACAAAGCCCAGTTTCGAACCTTTTTCAGTTCTGAAAAAGTCACACTGGGCTTGTAACGCCATCTCTGTTTCGCTGTCTCTGCAGATTCTGCCAGACCTGCTGAGTTTCTCCAAAAACGAATAGGCACAGCAAAAATTTTCAATTAAACAAATAACTATGGATACTGGAAATAAAACCAAATTTGCTGGAGAAACTGCGAGCTTTGTAGAGGGTCACTGGACCCGAAAGATTAAATTTGCGTTCACTACACAAGATGCCGCCAGACCTGCTTGGTTTCTTCAGCAATTTCTGTTTTTGAACAAGTTCCAATGACGTGTGTGAAAGCTGCTCAAACGCCGTGTCCAACACGGAGCGCCCTACACTGGGTACTGAACAATAACGCAAAGTTCACACATTCATTCGCTCAGAAACTGCATTAGGCTGGCATCGCTGACACCAGAGAGCTCTTAATCATGATCAGGGAGAAAACCAGAGGGAAATACATTCAATTCAAATGCAGAAGATGGCATTACGAGAAAGGAAAAGATTCAGATGAATATGTTAAAGGATTTGAGTAATGTAACAAATTGGAAGCATGGCACCAAGGAGAACCATAAGCAGATTGAGAATATTAAAATGGAAGTATCACCGCATCAGACACCAGGTGAGGTCACTGAGTACTCGGCTGATCGGTGACTGGGTCGCGATGTGAACTGGGGGACAGTCAGTAGAATTGAATTGCAGATATTGCAGCTCAAACTGGGCTATCACGTGATGCTGTAGACGACAGCAGTAACACAAGCAGGATTGTACTCTAACATAATCTGTAACATTTTCCCCAGGATATTCTATCAGTCTACCATTACCATCAAACCGAGTGATGGTTCAGTGACGAGTGTGGGTGAACATGCCAAGGTCAGAACCATGTGTACCTAAAGCTGATGGCAAACCATTACAGCTACGGCGCTTGAGTGCTTTCATTCCAAACAGCAGAACTAACATCTGATAGAGAGGACGAAATGATCCCAAGGCCAACAGATCAGATCTAAGCTCTGCAGTCCTGCCACATCCAGGCATAAATGTCAGTGTACTATTAAACAACTTACTGGAGGAGAGGACTCCAAAATACCCCCATCCTAAATAATGGAACAGCCCTGCACATCAGTGAAAATGACAAGGATGTAGTATCTGCACCATTCTCAGCCAGAGGTGTTGAAAGGATGATCCACCTCATCCTCGCCATGATGCCCACAGAATCACAGATGGCAGTGTTCAACCAATTGATTTGCTGCATGTGACACGAAGAAACCGCTGAACACAGTAGATACGACAAAGACAATGGGCCCTGACCCCATTCCTGCAATGGGACTGAAGACTTGTGCTGCACAACAAGCCGTGTCCCTGGGGAAGCTGTTTCATTCCAGCTCCAACTCTGACATCTGCCTGGCAGTGTGGAAAATTACTCACCTATGTCTAGTCCCCAAATAGGTGAATAATTATATTCTGACCATTTAACACCCCCTCAGTCCCTTCACGATAATCAAATTTGTGGGAGTTCTTTTTGACAAAGCTGTCAAACAGTCCAGAAATAACCGGCTCAGTGTGGTTTCCGATAGGTTCGTATGCGGAGATGGTGCTGTTGTGGAAATGTCACTGGATTACTAATCCAATACAGGATAATACTCTGGCAGCTGGTGGAAGTTAAAAACAATTAATACAATATCAAGATCTGTAATCTGGTCATGGTAACAGTGACCTTGCATCCAATGTTGATTGTAAACTTCGATCTCCTTTCCCAATGTACTTTCAGGAAGTGCATTTCCCGTGTTTTCCTGGTCTGGCCTAAAGGTGACTCCAGACACACAGACATGTGATAAACTCTTCAATGGTCCCTGAAACGGCCAAGCAAGACACTTAATTTTATCACACTGCTCCGAGGTCTTAAAGGAAAAAAACAGACAGAATACTCGGCACCAGCCTTGATATCAGAAAAGAGAATGGGAATCACAGTCCTGTTGATCCTGAGAGACCTCCTTCCTAACATCTGAGAGCTTGTTACAACACTTACAGTGCTTCCCACAGACTGCACAGAAACATCGGGAAAGGTCACACAACACATTGAGCCTTCCCCATTCTAGTTTATGGAGAAAATCTCCTCAATGCAGTATTCTCGACACAGTGTTCATATCTATTAATAGGTTTAAACATTGTGAAATATCAAATAAGAACTGTTGTCGTCCCTTCAGTCCATCACTCTTGCTCCTCGATTCAATATACAGGCAGTTCTCTGATAACGCGGGCTTATTAAAAGTGATTTGACTGCAGTGCGATTCGCGAATTGCGCACCTCTTTTCTATAAAGTGAACTCCCGCTCACTGCGACGCGATTCCTTGCCAGGCACCAGCTGAACAACAAAACCCAGCTTCAGGATCCTCTGTCTGCCAAATGCATCCTGTGAGTGTTCAGCTAAAACAGGAATGCAATCCGCTCTGCAAGCTTTGAACGTGAACTTGAAACGGGGAGTTGCTCTCTCCAATTAGAAGGAGCTTTATTTCAAACCACGGTGGAATCTTCAGGAGAACTGGAATTCCATGTTGGCATCACGTGGTGAAGAGTTTCTGGTGAAGAGTTTTGTGAAAGGATACAGGGATATAGCCAGTGACTGCATTGTCATTATTAGCACTATTTCATTACAATATATGATTTAAAGGTTTAATTAGACTGTGCTAGTGTGTGTTAGACAAACTTTAATTTTTGTTTTTTACTGATATTTTGCAGTTCGCCCATTATCCTCTTTTCCCCATAGACCACATCATTAATATTGCATGATTTCCTGCAACACAGCGAAGCACAGGAACACAGCTACCACGTTATTGGAGAACAACCTGTAATGGTATCTGATCCTCTATCTTCATACCATACCCTGCTCTCTCCCTATCCCTTTAGTTTCCAAAAATCCATATTTATATTCAGTGCCTTGGTTTCCACAGCCTGATCTGGGAGATAGTACCCCAGGTTTGCCAGTCTTTGAGTGCAGACATTTATTCTCATCTCAATGCAGAGTGGCCTATATGTACATAATACTGTGGCCCCTTGTTTTGATGTCCCAGTCAGGGGAATTGTCACCCCTGTTTCCAATCTGTCTCGCCCTAACAGAGTTTTATATATTTCACTGAGATCTCCACTCATTTTTCTAAAACCCATGGAATACAAGCATAGCCTCCGCAAACACTGCTCCAACAACAAGCCTGTCATCCCAGAGATCAGTCTGGTCATCCTTTACTGCTCTCCCTCAATGTCAGGTTTGTCCTTTATTAGGTAAGGAGACCAAAACTGCACACAATACTGCACAATGTTCCAGATGAGGTCTCACCAAGGCCCTGCTCAGCTGCAGTAAAACTCCCTTACTCCTGAATTCAAATCCCCCTGAAATGAAGGTGAATACACGATTTATCTGCCTATCTGTTTTCTGCTCCTGCAAAATTGCCTTCAGTGACTGGTGCACAGGGAGATCCAGATCCTTTTCAATGTTACAGCTCTCCACTTGTTGGGTCTGTGTACACTGATCAGCGTGCCAATGCCATTCCCAGTATTTACTTCTGGATTCAGATCTCACTGCCCTACACTGACCTCGGAGGGTTGCACAGATGGAAACAAAAATGCAGCTTAAGTTCCTTTACAGATCAACATTTTTCAAACAATCCCTTTTCAAATGATAGGCTCCCGTTCTGTTTTTACCATCAAAGGTCACAATGTTGTTGGTCACGTATCCTCCATAGACCATATCCCCCCCCCCCCCCATTGCTCTCCATCTGCCATGTATTTACCCAGACACTCCACTTGTTGCAATCACCTTGCAGTTTTTTTGACATTCTGCTCACCCACTCACAATCCGATATTGTTTAGTGCCATCAGTAAACTTGGAAATATTGAATTTGATCCACTCAACAAAATATATGTTGTGTATTGGGAATAGCTGGAGCTCAAACCCCGATCCTTGCTATATCCTCCAAGCCTTCCTTTCAAATAAACCCATTGTTTTATTCCTACTCACTGCTTCCTGCCCGCTCTCCCATTCTAAAACCATATTAGTCCCAGTCCCAGAGGATTTGATGTTGCATAATAGGCTTGGGGCTTTATCAAATATCTTTCTGAAAATGCAATCATATTTCATTGATTCCTTTTCCATAATTATGCTAAACGTCACTTTCTCAAATATAATTCCCATTTGATCAATCTCGGTTGACTTTATCTGTGCTCATTAATTTCAGTTCCTATACTTCCTCTAAGACTGTTTGGTTGCTAATTTCATTCTATTCCTTTTTTCTCAACAGACTAATTTTCACTAGGATTGTTGGGAAGTTTTCTTTTTTGTTTTGTTTACTTCTGTGAAGACATAACTAAAGTATTTGCTCCATAGTTCTGCCTTTTCCAGGTCCTCAATTCTCTGGTATCAGACTGTAAGAAAGCTGCACATTTTTCCACTTAATTTTGCCATTGTCATATTTTCAGAAGATATTACAAGTTCAATCTTAAAACCCTTGTTAATATACTCTTCAGAGACCCATCAATTCCTATCTTAAATTACTCAATGATTGATCTTCCACAGCCATACAAACACAGAAGCACACACTTTGTACCATCAACAATACAGCACGGTCTACATTCGTCCCATTTTCTGACACAAGTCCCGTAGCCGTGAATCTTATTGCATTTCAAGTGCACAGCCGTGTATTTTCTAATGGTTGTGAAGTTACCATGACAACTTCTCTCTCAGGAAGGGCATTCCTGACCCCAACACCCTCTGGATGAAAAACAAACCTCAATTCCCTCCAAATCTCAAACCCTTCACTTGAAACTGTGTTGCATTGTTCTTGGCCCTTTGACTAAAAGGAACAGCTGCTGTCTATCCACCCTGTCCATGTCCCTCGGAATCATATCCTTCTGAATCACGGCCCCCTCAGCCTTCTCTGCTCCAAACTAAACGACCTGAGTTTATTCAGCCTCTCTCCATAGCTGATATGCTCCATCACAGGGAACATCCTGGTGAATCTCATCTGAGCCCCCTGCACTACAATCACATCCTTCCCGTAATGTGGTTCCCAGAACTACACACAGTACTCCATTTTGGCCAAACCAAAGTTCCGCATAGCTCTTATAATCTATGCCTTGATGAATAAAGATTATGTTTACGGTCCCTTATACTTTCTCAAAATTGTTCATTAACGTATTTCGTCACATTCAGGGAAGTGTGGAGAAACACCTTCTGAGCTTCCTCATCTGCTGCCATTCATTGAGTACCCCTGTCCAGTTTCTTCATCCAAAGTGTGTCACATCATATTTATCAGGGTTACATTACATCTGCCATTGTTCTGCCCATGTGACCATTCCATCTCTATCTTCCTGTACCATAAGATCTTCCTCTGCACTGCCAACCACCCGGCCAATCTTTGTATCAAACACAAACTTAGTTGTCACACTCCCTGCACCCCCTGCCTATATTCACAGCTGCATCATTTATGAATACCCCAAATAATAAGGATAACGATCACACAACGCCAGGTTACAGTCCAACCGGTTTATTCGGAGGCACTAACATCGAAGCGCTGCTTCTTCATTAGGTGGTTGTGTGCTTTGAAAGCTCGTGCCTCTGAATAAACCTGCTGGACTATAATTTGGTGTTATGTGATTTTTAGGTTTGTTCACCTCAGTCCAACACCAGCATCTCCAAATCACAGCACTGATCCCTGTGATACACCATTGGACATCGGTCTCGAGTCACACAAACAGCCTTCAACCACTACCCTCTGTCTCCTAACACTAAGATGATTTGGATGCAACTTGGCAAGTCATTAATGACTCGTACCTGTTCCCTTGTTATACATTTCCGCTTGACACACTTGCAGAATATCTGGAGATTTTCCTTAATCTTACCCTGCCAGCAGGTTTCTATGACCCTGTTTTAGGCAGTTCTCACCGAGTGATGAATTTCCTCAAAATTATGGTCTTAAGTGGCCAATCCCTTATCTTGCCATTATTTGCCTTGAATTTGGATTGGGCAGCCAGGGAAGTGTCCTGTTAATTTCCAATTTATCATATGTTTTGTGAATTTTGTAAACTTCACTGTGATCCACCACTCATTCTTTGAAAGACTAGAGAACATAGGCCGAGTTTCCTCATCAGACAATCTCGCCATCTGTGAGATTAATCTGGAGAACGTCCATTGCAGTTTTATTGTGGTCAGTATATTCTTTCTCAGATTGGGTCACCAACCCTGTACACAATGGGTGCAGGTTTGCTCGCTGAGCTGGCAGGTTCATTTCCCGACGTTTCCTTACCTTACTAGGTAACATCTTCAGTGGACCTCTGGCGAAGCGATGCTACACATTCCTGCTTTCTTTTTAAGGGTTTCTTTGGGTTGTTGATGTCATTTCCTGTGGCGAAGTCACTTTCTGTTCCTTTTCTCAGGGGGTGGTAGATGGGGTCTAACAACTAATGGCACATCGAGTTAGACATCTGCCAGAAATACATGTGGATTCTCTCCATTGATCCTATTAATTTCTAAATATCCAATATCACATGCTGCATAATAGATTCCAACAGTTTCCCTGCATATGTCAATTTAATTGGTCGGCAGTTCTCCAAACTATGCCTTCTTCCCTTTATAGGTGTTTGGATCCCTTCCATTAACCTATAGCGCTTGGACCACGTTTAATAACTTCCATTTATCCGGAATGGCTTGCGGCCTCTGCAGAATGCACAGGAAAATAATACAGTCATCGACAGTGCAATTAATACTTCTGTTGCTGATTTATGTCTGCCATTTTAACATGAAGTACGTCAGGTTTGTCAGGCTGAGCAATGCTCTATCCAGTTACAATTTCAAATACTACCTTATTACTGATATAAATTGACTTTTTGTCTTCAGTTGCACAAGCGGTTCATGATCACTTGGTATTACTGGCTGATTTTATGGATCTTCCTCCTTGAAGACAGATACAAAGCAATTGATTATTTTCTTGACCATTTCCCTGTTCTTCACAATAAACTCTCCTCTCCCAATTACCAATTTCCATATTTGACCTTGCTTTTACTTTGTTTCCTTTGAAATACACATTGTAGATTTATGCAGTGTTTTTGTTCCTGTTTGTTAGCATTCATGTTCTATTTTTGATTTCCTTATGAGTTTCATGGCCCTTGTTTCTGGATCGTGAATTTCTGAGAATTCTCAGGTTTCAACAATGACTGAAATTCTTCTGAAGGCATTTCCTATGATTATGACATTTTCGAATTTGTTATGTTAAACATCGTTGTGTCACTTTCACTTTCTTTGATGCTTGTACCTGAAATAAAAAGACTTTGCAATATTTCTATAAATTTCCTGGTCTTGATCAGATATATTCAGGAACACTGCAGGAGGACATAGAAGGAATTTCTGGAGCCCTGGCTGATATTTTTGCATCATCGCTGGCCAACGAGCGAAGTCACGAAGGACTGGAGGACAGCGAATGCTGTGTCCTTACTCAAGAAGGGCTACAAAGAAAAACGTGGGAACTACAGACCAGTAAACGTAAAATCTGTTGCAGGTAATTTACTTGAACAGGTTCTGAGCGATAAGATATACATGCATTTGGAAAGACAGGGTGTGATTAGGAGCAAGATTAGAGTGCTGCTAGAAAAGCACAGCAGTTCAAGCAGCATCCGAGGAACAGGAAAATCAATGTTTCAGGCAAAAGCCCATCATCAAACTCAGCACGGCTTTGTGCATGGGAGATCATGGCTCACAAATTTTTTTCGAATTCTTTGATTAAGTGACTAGCAACGTTGAGGAGAGCAGGATGGTATATGTAGTCTTTATGGATTCCAGTAAAGCCTTCAATAAGGTTCCACATGGTACGCTGCTCTGGTTAGATCGCATGAAATTGAGGAGGAGCTGCCAAATTAGATACAAAATTGTCTTGTTGGTGGGAAGCAGAGGGTAATAGTGGAAGGATGCTTGTCAGCCTGGAAGCCTGTGATTAATGGAAAGCCTCACGGGTTAGTGCTGGGTCCACTACATATTACATATATCGATGGTTTAGATGAGAATGAACAGGCATGATTTGTAAGTTTGAAGACAACACTAAAATAGGCAGCATCATGGAGAGTGAGGAAGGTTATCAGAAATTTCAGAAATTACAGCAGTGCCTTGATCAGCTGGAGAAGTGGCTGAGAAATGGCAAATGGATTTTAATGTAGATCAGTGTAAGTTCTTCCATTTTAGAAACTCAATTCAAGGTTGGAGTTTCCTGGTGAATGGTTGGGTCCTAAGGAGTGTAGTGGAACAGAGGGACCTTGGAATTCAGGTGCATGGTTCTCTGAAATTTGATTCAGAGGTAGACAGGGCAGTGAGGAAAGCTTTTGGCACACTGGCTTTCATCAGTGTATATCACTGAGTATGTAAATTAGGGAGTTATGTTGCAATTATACAGAATGCTGGTTAGGCCATACTGGGAGTGTTATGTTCAGCTGTGTTCACTTTGCTATGGGACGGATCGTATTAAACTCGAATGAGTACAGAAGAAATCACAAGAATGTTGCAAAGGATTCAATAGTCTGAGTTGTTGGGAGAGGTTGGACAAGTTAGGACTTTTTACTTTAGATGCTTGAGGCTGAGGGGGAATCTGAGAGAAGTCTATAAGATCATGGGAAGGACGGACAGAGTGAATGCACTCAGTTTTTTTTCCATGGTTAGGCAATCACGGCCAAGAGGGCATCAGTTTAAGGTCAGAGGGGAAACAATCAAAGGGAACCTGAGGACCAACTGCTTTTCACACAGGGGTGTTACGCATATGGAATGATGTGCCAGTGGAAGAGGTTGAGGTGGGAATATTCGCAACATTTAAAAGGCATTTGTCCAAATACATGGACAGGAAAGGATTAGAAAGATACAGGACAACAGCAGGGAAATGTGGTTAGCGTGGATGGACATTTTGGTGGGAATGGACGTGTTTGGGCCGAAGGGCCTGTCTCCGTGTTGTCTGACTGTATGACTCCAACAAACATTGCTTGCCTCCCACTGTATGTTATATTGTACTTTCCCAATTCACTGGAGCGAACTTGACCCTCTCGCCTCCAGGCGACCATGATGTTTAACCAGAAGGTTCAGGCATTCTATATTCATGGAGACCCCGTGTAAAATGTACCTTATTAACGTCTCTATTCCTTCAAAGCTGATTCAGAGCAAGGTTATTAATTCTTCCTTCTGATCACACAACACCAAACCCAAAATAAACTGGTCTATAGTTTGCTTCACAACATACTCTTCAACCCACCTCACATACACGTACAGATTTTATTTTGCACAGCATAAGCAGTCACTTAGTTAATACAGTTTAGATGGAACTTGAGAATATCCAACAAAACTGCAGTATCCATGATACTTGCATATCTGATTTCCAGAGCAGATGATGCTCAGATTTTCTGCAACCGATATATAACACACCAATATTTGCTGCGCCTTGCTATTTGTAAGTTCTACATAAACTGATTCTGTGGAATCTGAGGGACAGGTCTGTGTCATTATTAGTCATAGACTTGGACAGGACATTCGGTGAGGCTCACCTCGACCCTGAGATGGACTGAAGATATCTCCATCAATACAGGGCAAGCATCAATATCCTCCCTGCTCTGTCAGGATAATGGTCACCGAATTCTCTCTGCTCTGTCTGTATATCTGTTATAGCACCTACCCCTAGAAAATCCTCATGCTCTATCTCCGAATAAGGCTCAGGCACTACCTCACTCACTATTGAATTCAGCAACTTCCTTCCCACACTTTCTCTATCACCTACGCAATACCCCCCACATTAATCATACTATATGGATTCAAAACTGTCGACTGCCTCATTCCGGACACCTCACAATTCCTCCCAGATACACCTCCACCAGCACTAACTGCAAGGCCATCCACTCCTGCCCTCACTCCTTTCATCCCTTTCTCCTATTCCAAGAGAAACAGCCTGGAGTAGGACAGAAATGGTCAAGCCGGGTGGTGGAGTGCCCAATATGCATTCCATCACCCCACCCACCCCCCCCCCCCCCACACCCGCCATGTGGGGAGGAACCTAATACAAGATGAAGCGGACTGGGATGCCTCGCGTGAAATTTCTGAAACATCCATGTCCCACTCATCGATTAAGGAGCAATGCTCAGTGAAAGACAATTCTCACTGTAAATACACTGGCATTTCGAAAGACGGTCCTTTAACTCCCACCCCCACCCCGTAAATACAGTTACCTGACTGCACAGCGATGCAGACACAGAAATACACAGAATTATTGGTATCACCCCAATATACGAACAAACATAATACATACAAGGGAATAGGCATACACACACGTGGAAACACACGCAGACATATAGAGTCACACACAAATATGCACAAACATTGATAGAGACACACAGGCTGATGCACAGAAAGACAAACGTAGATGCACAAATACACAGATGACAAGCAGATGGACAAACATACGCACACGAAGACACAGGTACAAATTGATAAGTTTTTTTTAGTTTATAACGGGTCAAGGATTCTTGGGGGAAAGCAGGAGAATGAGGTTGAGGAACATATAAGAAATTATTGAGTGGCATATCAGTCTCGATGGGCCGAATGGTCTCATTCTGCACCTTTTTTCATGTGGTGTTATGCTAACAAGTATTGTCTTCCTGAGACAGCATCAGAGGCTGGGTTTGATACATTTTCGATTGGAAATATTCAGTGGGAATGTGGGACAGGTTTGGAGTCCGGAATGGTTTATGTTTATTTCTAATTTTCCTGTCCTTATATCTGCAAAGAGGTGGTGATTTGATGTTCACTTAACAAAGTTTGAAAATAACAGGTCCCTCAGAGAAATAAGGACGTACCTTTCACTTTAGTGTGTGCTACCTGTGGTGTCCTCATCCTCAAGGACCAGTGAAGACTCGTTGATAGAGTCATAGAGATGTACAGCATGGAAATAGACCTTTCAATCGAACCCGTCCATGCCGACCAGATATCTCAACCTAATCTAGTTCCCCTGCCGGCAACTGGCCCATATAGCTCCAAACCCATCCAATTCGTATACCCATTCCAAATGCCTCTCAAATGTTGCAATTGTACCAGCCTCCATCACTTCCTCTGGCAGCTCATTCCATACAAGTACACCCTCTGGGTGAAAAACGTTGTCCCCTAGGTCTCTTTTGTATCTTTCTCCTCTCATCCTCAAACTATGCACTCTCGTTCTAGACTCCCAGACATCAGGGAAAAGACTTTGCATACTTACACTATCCATGCCCCTCATAATTTTGTTAACCTCTATAAAGTCACCCCTCAGCCTCCGATGCTCCAGTTAAAACAGCCCCAGCCTGTTCAGCCTCTTCCTGTAGCTCAAATCCTCTAACCCTGGTAAAATCTTTGTAAATCTTTTCTGAACTCGTTCAAGCTTCACAACATCTTTTCGATAGGAGCGGGACCAGAATTGCACGCAATATTCCAACAATGGCCTCAACAATGTCCTGTACAGCAGCAACATGACCTTCCAACTCCTGTACTCAATACTCTGACCAATAAAGGAAAGCATACCTAACGCCTTCTTCACTATCCTATCTACCTGCGACTCCACTTTCAAAGAGCTATGAACCTACACTCCAAGATTTCTTTGTTCAGCTACACGCCCAAGGACCTTGCTATTAAGTGTATAAGTCTTCGCTTGACTGATCTTTGTTGGACAGGAGAGTCAATGTTTATTGGGAACAGACAGGAGACGGATGGTCAAATGCAATCGGATCAGCCATGAGCATTCTGAATGCTGCAGCCAAATGACTAACTGTTGCCCCTACCCCGTGTGTTGTTCCCTCAATCCACCCCCGAGGTTATTACATGGTAGGGGACCACCCTATTCAATCAGACAGGATCGATACAATGAGACAGGAGGAGACCATTCTGTCACTCTAAGGAATTGCACAGCAATATAGAATGAAGTCATTCAGCTCGTTGAGTACATTACACAGCCCAGCAGGAGGCTATTCAACACGCCTGAACGGCTACCCAGGAGCAGGAAACATTGACTCTCCTGTCCAGCAAAGATCAGTCGCTAACAGGAAAACGAGAGTAGAGACAAATGTTTATTTTCAGGCTGCAAAGCTGTAACTGATGGAGTGCCTCAGAGATCACTGTGGGGTCATCAATGATCAACAATTTGTATCAAAGATCTGAAGGAAGGGGAGGGCATTGCTTGGAGCTCAATTAGCTCGTACACCAAGATGGTTATTTAATGTGTCATCAAATGAAGCTAGTGAGTCTGCAATGTGAAACAGACAGGGAAGGTTAGTGAGCAAACCTTCAGCAGAAATAACATAAGGTAGGTTGTGTATTTTGGCATGAAGAATAAAACAATGGTAAACAATGTAAATGCAGAATTCTGTGATTCAGGCGGTTTCCGTGTTCCTGGGACATGAATCATATGAATTCAGTCTGCAGATGCAGCAAGTGATTTGGAAAATAAGTGGAATGATGCTGTTTTTGGCAAAAGGTATCAGATTTAATCGCAGGAATGTTTAACTGCATCTGTACAGGGCATTGCTGAGACCACATTTGATGCACTGTGTGCTGTTTTGATCCCCGAAACTAAAATGAAAGGATTTAATTCTTTTCGAAGATTTTCAAAGAGGTTTCCCTTTACTCATTCCTGGAATGCTGGCCTTTTATTATGGGGGATTATCAGTTTCTATCTTAGCTGAGAAATAGTATTGAACCATCCATGACTTTCTGAAGAGTGCATCAACTGGATGCATATTATCTCTTGTCAGGGAGACTAAAGCTAGAGAATAAATTTTAAGAAAAAGATGCATTTATATTAACACACATACTATGAAGACACCTACCAATATTTACAACTTACACAGACACATGTAAGCATGTCATCAAATTATAAAGTGGGGACTTTTTTTGCGATTGAAATGAATGCACTTGCATATAATCTATAATCGGGTTTTCCACAGAATGTTCCAGAAGAGCACACATGGTCCAGTTTGGTGTTCAGTTGACATTATCGTATGTTTCAACACAGAGAGGGAGAAGAATGTCCCCTGCCTGAGAAGCAGCAGCCTATTGATCTCTCTCTCTTACGTTGTTCCACCTGATAGCAAAGTGTGAGACCATAAAATCCCTGTGTTATCTTCACCACTTGTGAAGGATTTCTGGTGAGAATTAACTGGAATCTCTACACTGCCTGAAACAAAAGGAATTCAGCCAAATTCAACTGTTCCAGAGTGAAACCCCACTACCAGTAGTTTGTGTAAGCAGAATAACTTCCAAGACAGAATAACGTTTGGGGCACTCTATCATTTTACCATTTGCTATGAGGTCAACTTTCTGTGTCTCACACTTTTCTAGAAAATGACCTAAACTGAGACCTACATCATTGGTCACATCACAAAAATGGTTCCATTTAAGATTGGTGTAACCAGTGGAGGAGTGGGACAGGAAAAGGACGGAGTGACTTTCCAACATTGGTTGAAACACAAATGAAAAATTTTCAAAGGGCTGTACAAGTGGAAATTCCCTTCCCCAGAAGTTTGTGGTGCCTGGATGCTTGCATTTATTCAAAATTATATTTGGTGACATTTGACAGACAAGTGAATTTAGGAAAATGGTATACAGACAGAAAAATGCTTCTGAGACCACAATCACATTACCCATGGAATTTGTGAGTGGTGGAGCGGTGACAAAGTGTCTAATAGCCCACTCCTGCTGCTCAGCCCTATTTCCCTATGTTCTATTCAGCTCCTCACAGCTCCTGATATTAGCAGACGGAGTCCGCCTGCTCCAAATACCTGGTCCACCGTAACACACGATATCATTCAATCCCTCAAGACTGTCACACACGGTTTGGTGTGGGTTGGAAAATGTTATTTGGAAAAGCAGGCTGGTTTCGAAAGACAGCTCTGGTCTCTTGACAGAGTATCTCCTCTCTGCAACTTGTGCTTCATTTGTTGGTCATGTTGGAGACCCAGATTCACTGTGAATACAGTCCCCATATCTCACCCTGAGATTACGCACAAAATATTTTACTCTCTGTGACTGCAACATTCAATAACAGAACGTTCAGGAAAATTACAATTATTAACTTTATAATTACAGAAATTGAGAACATAAGAAATTGAGAACATAAGAAGCAAGAGTAGGTGACTCGGACGATCAAGACATTGTATCCCATCATGGCTGACATCCTGTTATCAATAACTGGTCTTTAATGTCCAATTCTTCACACCCTTTAACTCTCTGACAGGCCGGAAATTCATGTACCACCTCTTTGAATACTTTCAGTGTTGTAACTCCCCTCACTATCTAGCCCAGATACTTCCTGGCATTGATTACCCTCTATGAGAGGAAAACACTCCCGACACATACACCATAATCTATTGATATGAACAAGAGGTGAACACAGGGGCTCAGAAAATAGTGAATGGCCTTGATGACAAGGTAGCATTTTACTGTGGATGGCATCAGGACCACCTACTTATTTGAGCTTAATGGGAATCAGATGTACCCTCCCCACTGGTTGGGGTCTTTCAGAGCACAAAGGAAGATGTTTGTGTTCGGTGACCAACAATCCTTTCAGTCCTGGGACATCTCTGCAGGAGATCCTCAGGGTAGCTGCCTCAAAACAAACACCTTCAGCTGCTTCATCACTGTCTTACCTTATCATAAGATCAGAAATGGGGATGGTCACTGAAGACCACCCAATGTTCAGAACAATGTGTCACACCTCAGCTCCTGAAACAGTCTGTGTCCATGTGCAGTAAGACCTGACAGCATTCAGGTTTGTGCTGTTAAAGTGTCGGTAACATTCATGTAACAGCAAGGCCAGACACTCTACATTTCTACAGTTAAATAAAGAGCTCATTCAGCATCCCAGGCACATTAGAAACGGATATGTGGAAACCATTCAGCCCATTGAAACTACTGAACAAAGAGAGGAATAGCCGATTCAATCCTCCTGCCTGTTCCACAGGAAGAGAAGAGGTCTGATTACTACATCAAGCTGTTAAACAGGAGCAGGCAGGGCCAAGTCAGACCCATGAACCTGTTCAATGGGACCTGGAGGAGGCCATTCAGCACCTCAAGACACTTAAACAGGAACAGGAGGGTGTCATTGATGCTCCAACCTGACAAATCAATGGAGCATAGAACACATTCAGAGACGGATCCACGATGTTCTTCATGGCTTCATTACCTGTGGGACACTTGACACATTGACGTGGTTTGCTGGCAGTGAGGAAGGTAGCCAGATGCTTTGTCTGAAGTCTCAGAGAGGCATCTTCCGCCTCTGAGAAGACAGACCCATGTCCTCCATGGACGTCAGAAACTGGTGGGAATAGTTAACTGTTTTAGAATGAAGGTATTGTGGCTGTTGTCGGGATTGTGGATAACATGACGTTTAATGCATGATCACACACTAAATGCACTGTATTAATGTGGGGAGAGTTTATTCAATGACTGACCCTCTGTCTCTCTCAAACAACATATGGAGTGGGGGTGGGATGAGGGGAACGTCCTCGGAGGCTCTTAACCTATTGAGAATCATTTAACCTGAGTTAATAAAAGCCATGGAATTTATCATCGTAGCAGTGCCTGTTTAGAACATCATGAGTGACTGTCCACCCCCTTAAGGTTCAACACAATCATCTCTTATTCTCTCACAGAGCTTCACTCTCTGCTCATGGTGCCATCATCCCAGGGATTAGTCTGGTGAAACTTGAGAGAAAGTCTATCCACAGTACCCCAAATACTGCCTCAACAACACTCTCAGGGATGATCGCAATAATCCTTTTCTCTCACATAAACATCGCCGTTTCTTCCCTGTGCCACAAGAAGCCATTGCACTATGCACTATGCACTCTATGCACTATGACTCACACGGAATGTATACGTTCCTTACATCTGTACGTCAGCATCAATAAAGCCAACACCAGAGATGCGTAGGAGATGTGCATCACTCTTGGGGAGAATTTCAAAGAGATTGAATACACCTAAAATAGGGGATGATCACCTACCTGAATAGAAATGAGCTATAGGAATACGGGAAACAGGCAGAGGAAGGGAGTTATCTTTACTTCTGATCTTCTCTCACAGGATGTATGCAGCCCTGGTCACGGCAGCATGTTATGCCGATCTTGAAGTGAGTGTTTGGTTCAGCTGTTCCACAGGACAGTAGAGAGAAAAGCACAATCCTGTGGGATTGTAGTGTTACAACACAGGATACATTCTCCTGCTTAATGTAAAACCAACAACAGGGAAAAGATTTATCCACTGCAGTAATCCATGATAATTCTAGAGTCCAAAACTATTTGAAGTAAAAATTAACAACTTTATTTCTTAAAGTATAGCAGAGAATAATAGACGAACGAATATTTACAGCTTCTTCCTCTAAGCTATATTTTATTTTCCCCCCCCCTCCATTTTACTAGTCCGATTAGACTCCTAATTAAGATTTACAAAACAAGACTTCTTATCTCAAAATCGAGAAGCTTTCGGTTCTTCTCCATGTTCCTGTCTTCTTTTCTTCTTTGAGATTCTGCTTTTACCAGTTACTCATCAATAAAGGTACCGAGAGGAGAGCTATTTTTCAGGCAGTCTTTGCAGTAACTTGGCAGTTCTCCTCTCAACTGTCAATTTCCCGCGATCTTGTACCCCCAAACCATTGGATTGTGTCATTGGCTTTTAAGTTTATCAATATACTAAATTCAAACTTGATTGGAGGTGGGCACTTTGGGTTATAACTTAAACTATTTGGCTGAATTTGTTTTTGTCTTGACAAAATAAGCTAATCGAGACTTTCAACCAAATGTTACATTAAATCTATTTTTCAGAAGACTTGGTTCTGTCAGGTAGTTATTGCTGGCTTTTAATTCTGTTAAAGGTGCAGAACACCCACATGTTCATCACAGAAGTCACACTGAAACCTGACTAGGGAAGAATGACACATTGACTTCGCTTGAGGACTTGGGGCAAGCAGATGGGATTTTATAGCAAATGAAAATAGTTGCTTTTAATTTCCCTCATGAGCTATCAACAGACTATTATTCTGTGGCTCTAGGTTATGAGTCTTGAACACCATAAACTGTCGTCCCGTTTATTCAGAGAACAAGTTAAACATCCTCAAGAGCAATTTTTTAGTGACGGACATATAGTTAGAAGGAACTTGAAACTGTTGCATCTGGATTAAACAAAGGCATAAATTATGGTTTATTCAGAAGTTGCAATGAGACTGAGACGAGACTGGGATATCATGACGGTGGTATTGGACAGGATTGGTGAGTGGGGACAAGATGGAGATGTAAATCTGAGAAGGACAAAATGGATTATGGAGTCTGAGAACATTGTGGTTCCTTCTCGCATATCAGTGAGTAATTTAGAAATATTAATTTGATACTGATTAATATAAGGAAAGGAGGTTCCGTTTGTAACTGAAGACATTGTCTTGCACTTTCCAAATTTTATATATCATGAGCAGAAATTCAGTTCAATCCAGTTTATTAGACAAATATAATGACTTACCAGGTACACCAACTATAGCGAGGATGGGATAGTAACCACCTTGAATAATCCAAAGGATATCCTGGATCCGTGATGCTAATGTTATCCAAGGCCGATAAAGATAATAAAGACCCGAGGATAAACTCCTGTCTGTTATTGTAATATTCCAGTCTAATATTCTCAGATTCTGATAGATTGTTGAATCATTCCAGTCTAATGTTCTCAGATTCTGATCCATTGTTGTACCATTCCAGTTTACTGATCTTAGATTCTGATCCACTATTAGAACATTCCAATCCAAGGTCCTCACATTCTGAACCATTATTGTAACGTTCCAGTCTAATGTTCTCAGATTCTGATCTCTACTCCCCCTCTCTCTCGAGCTGATGATCCCTGTTAGTGCCGTCAGTGATGCTCCTACTCATACTATGGGATAACACACTGTAAAGAGCCAATTTATCATTCAATGATGGTAACGCTCCACTGGGATAATTAGGATCCACGGAGATTGACATTAATCACAGTCACTGAACAAATAGCTCCAGTTAACCCCTTCCAATTTAACATTGATTTTATTAAAATTCAAAAGAAATTTTAAAATTTATACATTTGGCATGGGATATGTGGGAGTGACTGTGGGACGGAATATTGGAGATGGTAGATTGAATGCGTGCAATCATTCAATCTGCCTTGGATATGGGAGTAATGACAAAGGATTGTCTGAACATAAACAAGTTTCGACGTTTATAAATGGAAACATACAATCTGCAACTACTGATCAGTGATCATAATGTCAGTAAAATATGGAGAGAACTTTTCTAGTCCAGAATCTGACAGGAAAATGTGCCTACGATATAACATGAGTGATAACGGACAACTGACATGGATATGTTAACAGAGAATATGACATGACACACAATTCAGATGGTTATTCGAGAATCAGAGAGGGCAGGTGAGGGTCATGCTGTTAATGTTATCTATGTCAATCAACTGTGATTAAGTACCAATGGATTTCAATTGCAGTGTCATTATGATATTGGGGTCATGGCTGCTGAGACTGGAGTGAGGGAACATGATATTTCCCACTCATCAGTAGTGAAACGTTACTCTTTGTAAATCATTTGAAGATCAAATTCCAGGATACAACTCCAATGAGGAACGAGGAGAGCCAATATTAACCATACAACCAGAAGACATTGGAGCAGAAATTTGGCCATTCGGCCCATTGAGCCTGCTCCGCCATTCAATGATAGCTGTTAAGCTTCTCAACCCCATTATCCCGCTTTCTACCAGTAACCCTTGATCCCCTTTAAAGTTAAGAACCTATCTGTCTCACTCTTAAAAGTACTCAATGATCTGGACTCGGCAGCCCTCTGTGGCCTCTGTGGCAGTTAATTCCATAGATTCACCGCTCTCTGGCTGGAGATGTTTCTCTTTATCTCTTTTTGAAAAGATCTTCTCTTTACTTTGTGCCTTCGGGTAGTAGTCTCTCCTACCATTGGATATATCTTCCCAAAATCCACTCTATCCCACGAAATGTAGTATTCTGTAAGTTTCAATTAGACCTCCAAACATCTTTCTGAATTCTATCAAATACAGACCCAGAGCCTTCAAATATTCTTCATATGTTAAGCTTTTCATTCCTGGCACCATTCTTGTGAATCTCGTCTGAAAACGCTCCAAGACCAGTACATCCTTCCTGAGATATGGGACCCAAAGCTGCGCACAATAATCCAAATGTAGCCTGACCAAAGTCTTGTAGAGCCTTAGAAGTACATCCCTGGTTTTATATTGAAGCCTTCTTGAAACAAATGCCATCATTGTATTTGCCTTCCTAACTACTGACAACCTGCAACTTTACCTTTCAAGACTCCTGGACTAGAACGCCCTAGTCTTTTTGCACTTCAGATTTCTGAATTTGCTTGCTATTTATAAAATAGTCTATGCCTCTATTCATCCTGGTAAAATGCTTTTCCACACTTTTCCGCATTGTACTCCATCTACCACTTCTTTGCTCACTCTCCAAACCTGTGAAAATCCTTCAGCAGGTGAAAGTGAGGACCGCAGATGCTGGAGATCAGAGTCAAAAAGTGTGGTCATAGAAAAGTACAGCCTGTCAGGCAGCATCCGAGGAGCAGGACATTCGACGTTTCAGGCATAAAGCCTTCATCAGGAATGTGGGGTGGGCGGAAGGGGCCAGACAGATAAATGAGAGGGGCTCGTGCTGGGAGGAAGGTAGCTTGGATGGCGACAGCTCGATGAAGGTGGGTGGTGATAGTGATAGGTCAGTGATAGTGATAGTGATAGGTCAGAGTGGAAGGTGGAGTGGATAAATGGGAAGGAAGATGGACAGGTAGGACAGTTCAAGAGGGCAGTGCTGAGTTGGAGAGTTTGATCTAGGATAAGATGGAGGGAGGGGAGATGAGGAAACTGGTAAGATTGTCCTTGATACCGTGTGTTTGAAGGGTCCCAAGGCAGAAGATGATGCTTTCTTCCTTCAGACATCAGGTGGCTAGAATTTGGCAGTGGATAAGGCCACAAACCTGCAAAGCCTTGGCAGAGTCGGTGGGGGAGTTGAAGTATTCAGCCACAGGGCAGTGGGGTTGTTGGGTGTGTGTGTCCGAGAGTGTTCCCTGAACCGTTCTGCAAGTTGACGTCTTGTGTCGCCAATGTAGTGGAGACCAGGAGCAATGGACAGACTAGAAGAGGTATTTGGATGCACAGGATGTTATCTGACTGATGTGGAAGGATCCTTTGGGGCCTTGGGTGGAGGTGAGGAGGGAGGTGTTGGCACAGGTTTCATACCTGTTGTAGTGGCAAGGGAAAGTGCCGGGAGTGGAAAGTGGGTTGTTGGGGTTGCATAGACATGATGAGGGAGCTCTGAGGGAATGGTCTCAGCAGTCTGATGATAGGGGTAGGGAGGGAAGTATATCTCTGGTGGTGGGGTCTGACTGTTGGTGGCAGAAATGGCGGAGGATGATGCGTTGTATCCTGAGGTTGGTGGGATGGAAGGCATGCACCAGAGAGGTTCTAACTTGTTGTAGTTGGAAGGGTGAAGTTCAAGGCCGGAGTTTTGGGCAGTTGAGGAGATGCGCCAGAGCACCCTCTTGCAGCCAAACCACCTCTTCAATGCTACCTGTCCCTCTATCGATCTTTGCACAGTTTGAAAGTTTGGCCAGAATGCCCTCAGTTCCTTCATATCGATATGAATGCACAAAGTGAAAAGTTGTGGTCCCAAAACTCAGTCTTGTGGAACACCACTTGTCACTGGCTGCCATCCTGAGAAGGACACTTTAATCCACACTCTCTGCTTTCTGTCAGAGAGCCAAACTTCAACTTCCACCTTGCCTCTAACACCGTGGACCCATATCTTTCTCAATATCCTCATGCATGACACCTTGTCAAAGGATTCTTGAGGTGCAGATGGATACCATCTATTGGTTCTCCTTGATCAAATCTGCACATTACTCCCTCAATGTATTCGAGCAGGTTTGTCAG
Source organism: Chiloscyllium punctatum (assembly GCF_047496795.1). Classification (NCBI taxonomy): domain Eukaryota; kingdom Metazoa; phylum Chordata; class Chondrichthyes; order Orectolobiformes; family Hemiscylliidae; genus Chiloscyllium; species Chiloscyllium punctatum. The sequence goes on from NC_092788.1 coordinate 42,676,732, forward strand.
GCATGACCTCCCCTTGATGAAACCATGCTGACTCTGTCCTATTTTACCAAAGACCTCCAAGAATTCAGAAATCCCATTCTTCAAGATGAATTCCATGATGTTACCCACAACCAAGTCTGCTAATCAGTCTGCAGTTTTCCATCTTCCGCCTAACTCCCTTATTAAATCGGGTGTCATATTTGCAATTATACAGCCACTTGGCCCTTTCCTGATTTTAGTCATTCCTGAAAGATTACCACTAACTCTTCAGCGATGTCCCTTACAAGGCTGGGGTGTAGTCCATCTGTTCCAGGTGAGTTATCCACATTCAGGCCATTCCGTTTTCTAACATGTTCTTCTTGGTGATGGCCACTGTATTTAGGACTGCCCTCTCACTCTCTTCAATTCTTGGGAAATTACTTATGTATGCCACCGTGAAGACTGATGCAAAATTCCTCAGCCATTTCTTTGCTTCCCACTACTGTCTTTCCAGCATCATTTCCCAGTGGTCCATATTCACATTTACCTCTCTTTTGCATTTTATATATCTAAAGAATCTCTTACAGTTTCCTTTATATTACTGGTTAGCTTACCCCCATACTTAATGTTCTCCCTCCTTATTTATTTTTTCTTGCCTTCTGTTGGCCTCAATTCTCCAGTTCCCCACTGCCCTTCACTCAGCTTGCTCTTTTGCTTATATGCAATCCCTGACTTCCCTTGTCAGCCGAGGTTGCCTCATCCTCCCTGTACCATACCTCTATTACTTAGCACGCATCTCTTCAGTGTCTTTTAAATTATCATGGAATCTCCAGCCATTGCTGTTACCCTGTCTTTCCGGCTAGACACCTGTCCCGGTCAATTCTACCCAGCTTCTCCCTTATGCCTCTCCAGTTGCCTTTATTCAGCTGAAATACTGTTAACTCTGATTCTATCTTCTCTCTCAAATTTCAGAATAAATTCAACCATGTTCTGACCACTGCTTCTGAAGTTTTCCGTCACCTTAAGCTCCCTTGTCTAGCCTGCGTCATTAAATCCAGTGTCATCTGTTCCCGAGTGGGTTCCACCACATGATGCTCCAAAAAGCCATCCCGTAGATATTCCTCATATTCCTTTTCTTGCGATTCACTACCAAACTGGTTTCCCATTTCACTTGCATATTGAAATCCCCCATGATCACTGTAACGTTGCCTTTCCGACAGATCTTTTCCATCTCCTGGTGTATCTTGTGCCCCAGCTCCTGACGACTCTTTGGAGGCCTGTGCAAGTCTCCAACTGTGGTTGTCTTAGCTTTGTGCTTCCTCAATTCTACCATGCAGATTCTACACCATCTGACCTTACTTCCTTTCTTATTGTTGATTAAATTTCATTTCTTATTAATAATGTAAATGCACTCTCTCTATCTTTTCGATACGATATATGTCCTTGAATATCCTGATCCACTTGCAGCCACTTCTCTGTGATGCCCATTACGTCATACCTACCAATTTCAATCTATGCCACAAGCTCATTTACTCTATTCGTTATACTGCTCGCATTCAGATATAACCCTTCAATCTTGTGTTAACGATCCCACTTCTATTGCCATTTGTTTGTCCAGTGTGATTGAAGTTTGATTGCTTACACTTTCCATACACTCTGTTGTATTTGCGTCTCTGCTGAAGATTTTAATAACCTCTCTTGAGCTCTGTGCTCTTACCTCCACTTTTCTCATTAAACCCTATAATGGAATCCCTATCCCGCGCGCACACACACACACACTCCTAATCAGTTTAAAGCTCTGTCTACATCCTTGGTTAGGATTCACTTTGACTCTGGTCCCAGCACGTTTCAGACGAAGACTGAACAGGTTATTTCTTCCTCAGTAATAAAATGTGTTTAAAGTTTGTGAGAAGATTTGTAGCTTGGGTGCTCGTTGTTGTGTTTCTGTTTGCCGAGCTGGGAATTTGTGTTGCAGACATTTCGTCGCCTGTCCAGGTGACATCCTCAGTGCTTGGGAGCCTCCTGTGAAGCGCTTCTGTGATGTTTCCTCCAGCATTTATAGTGGTTTGAATCTGTCGCTTCCGGTTGTCAGTTCCAGCTGTCCATTGCAGTGGTCGGTATATTGGGTCCAGGTCGATGTGCTTATTGATTGAATCTGTGGATGAGTGCCATGCCTCTTGGAATCCTCTGGCTGTTCTCTGTTTGGTTTGTCCTACAATAGTAGTGTTGTCCCAGTCGAATTCATGTTGCTTGTCATCTGCGTGTGTGGCTACTCAGGATAGCTGGTCGTGTCGTTCCGTGGCTAGTTGGTGTTCATGGATGCGGATCGTTAGCTGTCTTCCTCTTTGTCCTATGTAGTGTTTTGTGCAGTCCTTGCATAGGGTTTTGGACACTACATCGGTTTTGCTCATGCTGGGTATCGGGTCCTTCGTTCTGGTGAGTTGTTGTCTGAGAGTGGCTGTTGGTTTGTGTGCTGTTATGAGTCCTAGTGTTCGCAGTAGTCTGGCTGTCAGTTCAGAAATGCTCTTGATCTATGGTAGTGTGGCTAGTCCTTTGGGTCGTGGCATGTCCTCGTTCCATTGTCTTTCCCTTAGACATCTGTTGATGAAATTGCGGGGGCATCCGTTTTTGGCGAATACATTGTATAGGTGTCCTTCTTCCTATTTTTGCATTTCTGGTGTACTGCAGTGTGTTCTGGCCCTTTTGAATAGTGTCCTGATGCAACTTCGTTTGTGTGTGTTGGGGTGGTTGCTTTCGTAGTTCAGGATTTGGTCTGTGTGTGTGGCTTTCCTGTAAACCTGTGTGGTGAATTCTCCGTTGGGTGTTCTCTGTCCCATCACGTCTCGGAATGGGAGTTGGTTGTCCTTTTCTTCCGCTCTAGTGAATCGGATTCCTGTGAGTGTGGCGTTGATGATCCGGTGCAATTTCAACAACAGATGCCTAAGGGAAAGACAACGGAACGAGGACATTCCGCAACCCAAAGGACTAGCCACACTACCATACATAAAAAACATTTCTGAACTGACAGCCAGACTACTGCGAACACTAGGACTCATAACAGCACACAAACCAACAGCCACTCTCAGACAACTCACCAGGACGAAGGAACAATACCCAGCATGAGCAAAACCAATGTAGTGTACAAAACCCCATGCAAGGACTGTACAAAACACTACATAGGACAAACAGGAATACAGCTAACGATCCGCATCCATGAACACCAACTAGCCACGAAACGACACGACCAGCTATCCTTAGTCGCCACACACGCAGATGACAAGCAACATGTGTTCGACTGGGAGAACACTACTATTATTGGACAAGCCAAACAGAGAACAGCCAGGGAATTCCAAGAGGCATGGCACTCATCCACAGATTCAAACAATAAGCATATCGACCTGGACCCAATATACCGACCACTGCAATGGACAGCCGGAACTGACAACCGGAAGCGGCAGATTCAAACCACTATAAATGCCAGTGGAAACATCGCAGAAGCGCTTCACAGGAGACTCCCAAGCACTGAGGATATCACCTAGACAGGGGACGAAATGTCTGCAACATAAATTCCCAGCTCGGCGAACAGAACCACAACAATAAAATGTGTTTATTCAACACAAAATACTGGGACAAAAAACAAGCGTTTCAGCACATACCAAAACATGAAAAATACAAAGAGACAAGTCTGTTAAAATTAACTTACGATGTGGAGCTGTATGAATGGAAATGTGAATTACAAAACCACGGACGAGGTATTCAAGCTTTATTGGTCATTATTTGACCCACAGCTGAAGCACTGATTTCCTCCCAGTCAGTGATCCCCCTCACTGAGACTCTCTCGCCCTGTCTCTCACACATTGTCTAGAGTGACTACAAGTTCCTGTTGGCCCAGAACATTTAAATTAATTCACCTTCTCCCTGGAACCAATCTATTGCTATTTTGGACCTTGTTCAGCAGTCAGCAACCCGGCTCTGTGAAATTATTGGCGATAAATGATCTGGGATGACAGCACAGTGCTCACAGGGTACGGCACCAGACAAAGGGCTTGCAGTCTGTGGGAGTTTCTAAATAAAATTTCTGTATGTTTGTCCTCATGCTGTCTTCTGATCTGACTTCACACTCGTCTGACACCCCTTGATCTCACTCACTCTGTCTCTCCATTTTCCCTCCATTCCTTTTATCTCTCAGCACTTCCTTTTTCTCTGTTAATTTTTCTCTCTCTCACGCACACACACACACAGTTCTCTCTGTTTTCAAATTGTGATGTTGGAGAGTTCATCGTTGTACAATTGGCTAAACGGCTTCGTTCAGTGCTCTATTAATTCTGAAGCTCTCTGAACCACTATGAAGACTTCAGCACAGTAAAGACATCAGGTGCCTGAAGAGACAAGCTGGTCCTGCGAAGGACACAGTGCAGAATCATCCTTTATCTCTTCCTGTTGCCTGTTATGCAGTGGCCTTGAAATATCTGTTCAAACAAAATAGATTGAAATTCGTGCAGGCGAGAGGACGTTCACCAGACGTTCACCAGCTGTCAGGATTTAACAAGCAGTTCCCTCTTACAAAATGTGGATTTCCCTGACATCATCTCCTCCCAATTGACATGTCCTAGCTCTGCCTGATGCTCACGTAATTTGCCTTCCGCCAATTCAGTAGATTCCCACAAGGTCCTGACATATCCGTGTTCATAGCTATCTTAAATTTGAAGGAGCTGTGACCACCGTTTCGAAAATTATGTCCCACTGAAAGGTCAGTTCACCTGTCCAGGCTCATTAGCCAATACGAGATCCAGTATGGCTCTTCCTCTCGTTGGACTATCCACATACTGTTGCAGTTAATAAATTCTGCCCCATCGAAGCCTCTTGCTCCAAGGGACTCCCAGTCATTACTGGAGATATTAAAGTCACTCACTATGACCTCTCTGTTTTTTTTAATACACCTTTCCTTAATCGACATACATTTCTGTTCCTCAATCCCTCCGTGGTTGTTGGAGGGCTTATAATAACGCAGTGCTTGCAGCCATCTTACGTTTGAGCTTTACCCATATTGCTGCAGTGGATGACCCCTCCTGTATGTCCTCTTCAAGTACAGATGTACTCCCTGATTAGTAAAACTCCTCGTCCACCTCTTTTACCCTCCTCTCCATCTCACATAAAACAATGAAACCCTGGAATGTTGAATGGCCAATCCTTTCCCTCTCTCAACCAAGTCTCTGTAAAGCTGCAACATTATAGTCCCATGCACGGATTCAGGCTGTCAGTTCATCGGTGTTAACCATAATAATTCTTCGATTGAAATAAATACACTTCAGCCCAACTCCATCAGATCCTGACCTGATATTTGGTTTGAGTTTCCCTGATGTAAATTCTCCTCGTCTATTCTCTGGTAATAGGAGATTAGAAAAGACTGTCAGTAAAGCAGAAAATATTGCAAACAGACAATTTCTGTTTCCTCCCATGTCCCTTCTATCTGTACATTTCATCACACACTGTCCAATTCCAATAAACTGCTGGATTATTATTATGCTTCAAACAACAGTCTCCAGCCTCTCACTGTACATTCTTCAACTCTCTCTTGACTCATTTGATTGACTGTTTTCTGATCCCTCTCTCAACCAAATCTCTGTAATATTTATATCATAGTTACATATACTCCTTCAAACTCCAAGCTCCAAGCCGATCTGGCTTGCCTGTCACACTGCTCACATTAAAATCAGCACACTTCAGACTGCCAGTCCCATTGTGTTCACTCCACACTGCCAGTTTGTTGTTGGTCTTTGCTGTACTGGGATTAGTCTCCAACTGCTCTTCAGTCACTGTGCTTGTGGATGTACTGCTCTGGCTCCACCCTCCCTCCCCCACCACCATACTAGTTTAAAACCTCCTGAGTGACAATAACAAACCTGCCTGCCAGGAGATTGCTGCCGGTTCACGTCCATCCCGTCCTTCTTGTGTATTTCATACTGACCCAGGATTCCCAATTACCCACATATCGGAGATTGCTGTCAGTTCCGATGCATCCCGTCCATCTTGTGTATATCCTACCGACCCGGGAATCCCAATGATCCACATATTACAAGTGCTGCCTATCCTACCAGCTCTTTGGCCATGTTTTTAACTGCACTGCCTTCCTATTCCTAACCTCACTGGCACGTGGCATAACCTAGTCTCTCCAACATTCAAAAATCCTTTCTGCACAACTCCGGCAAGAACCTTTACTTTAAAATGGATGGATTTGACAATAAAAACTTAGTGTGATCTCATTAACCAGGAAAGTGGAGCCCAATGAATCAGTCGCAATGACCACAGGATCTGATATCTATCACCTTCACCAAACCTGTGTGACAAGGTATACATATGGAGCATCTATTTGTAGATGGACGAGGATAAACAGAATTAGTCCAAAAGACCAGAAAATGTCATAACAGATGGCTGCCATTCAGCCTGTTTACTCTGCTTTGCTGTGCAATTGGGTTTTAGCTATTCTGTTCCTTTTAATGGCAGAGTCTTTGCCCCGCATCCCTGGTGGGTCAGAAAGTGACCAGTGACATTGTGCGCTCACTGCGTAGGGAGCATCCACTGCCAGGCGATGGAGTGTGGGAAATCCCGGGGTGGCTCGATGAAAGGTTGCATGCAGTGACGGATGGACTCTCGGATTGAGAGAGACAGAGTAGGTAATCAGAGACATGCACTCACATAAGTAGCTGGGCAAGATTCCCATGTATTCGAGGAGCCAGAGCACCAGTGCTTTTTTACAACAAACCCGTCATATTTGCAGCAATTCTCCATCAAACACAAGTAAATATACTGCAGATGGCAGAAACCTGAAACAAACAGAAACATACTGTGGAGAGAGAAAAGAGTTAATTCTCCCAAGTCAGACACGGGGAGATTGTAAAAAACTCCACAAAGACAGGGTCCAGAGATTGGAATTATTCTTATTTGAATGAAAATAGTCTTATCAGTGATAGGCAACATGGTTTTGTGCAGAGAAGGTCATATCTTACCAAATGAATGGAAGTCTTTGAGGAAGTGACAAAGCTGATTGATGAGGGAGGGTCTGTAGATGTCATGTACGTGGACTTCAGGAAGGCGTTTGGTATGTTTCCCCATGGTCGGGGTATGTCGAAAGTGAAGTCACATGGTGCGCGAGCTGGTGGATAATGAACTAGCTGGGCAACAGGAGGCAGAGAATAGTAAGGGGAGGGAGTTTCTCAAAATGGAGAACTGTGACCAGTGGTTTATTTTAAGATGTTTCTGGAAACATACATAAATGGGCAGGTAACAAAGAGATAAAGAGTCTTAGAAAATTGGCGACAGGCTTAGATAGAGGATTTGGATCGGCACAGGCTTGTCCCAACGAATGGCCTGTCTCTGTGCTGGAATGTTCTTTGTTATAACATTTTCAATGATCCATCAGACCCCAGTAATATTCTCCGATAACCTCTTCCATCAGGCTAAAAGGTACAGAAGCTTGAAAACACTGAGCAGCTGGTTCAGGAACAGCTTCTTCCTGACTGTTACTAGACTGTTGAGTGTAGTCTCTAATCTCAGATAATGCTGATCTTGTTCCTGTTGATCTCGCCTCGCACACGCCCTGTGCAGCATAACCTGCATGGCTCTAAAACATATTTTATAGCCATTGTTCTGTACATCATTTTTTACTATGCTTTGCCTGTATATCTTGGTACAGGTCAAAGTAAATCCTCACCTCCCTTCCCCCAGTTCCTCCAGTGCTCACTCCCAGCTGTCTATGATCCTCACCCCCAGCTCACTGTGACCCCATCCCCAGTTCCCTGTGTGCTTTATATCACACTGTCTGTTTCCGTGTTTTCCTTCTCTCTGTCTTCTGCTTCTTTCCCAGAACTTACTATCTCCCATTCTTCCTGTTCTTGTGACTGTTTGTTTCTTGTTTTGTTTCCTTTCTCTGTTTTCCTGACTGTCCTTCTGTTTCCCTCACTGTGTTTTCTCTCTCTCCTTATATGCGTCCGTCTCTTTCTCCCTCATTGTCATGGTGATGGCTTCTCTATTCTTTTGAAGCATGTGATGGCTCTTTGGTTGAATGTTGGCAATAAAATAAACTCCATTTGGTAACTTAGACATAATTTAAATTTATTGGTTAAATTTCAATTGTTGTCAACACAGCAAACAGAATGTAGATATCCATTTAACGGTCAATTGTTACATCTAAACATTTTGGAACTGCCTTCTCCCAGTGCTCTGCATACTGACAACTGAAAGCATTCTATTCATGTGCATAATAGTGTGACGATAACTGCTCTTCCCAGAACCATAATAAACTACAGACGGTTTTGTGCACAGCCCAGACTATCATGGAGGACAACCTTCCATCCATTTATGCTTCTCATTGTCAGTGAAAGACTGGCAACATCAAATATCTCTCCCAAAATGGTAATGATCTCCAACAACCTTTTCCAAAAGGGAGGAGATACAGAGACTTGAAAACATGGACCAGCATGCTCAGGAACACCTTCTTCCCTTTCGTAATTAGACTGACGAATTGACATCACTAATTTTTCAAATAATGTTAATCTTGCTAAAGTCGATCTTGACTTCCACTGCTCCTGTGCAGCTGTCACCTTGAGTGCCCCACTCTGTGTAAGTGCCCTGTGAGGCTCAAGGTCTTCTCAAGGGCAATCAGCAAAGTGAACTAATGCTGCCCAACCAGCGATTCCTACATCCCATTGATAAATATAAGAAGATGACGACACTCAGGGAACACAGACAGGTCGGATCAAATCGCTTTAAACATGATCTTAGATAGGTCGGGATTTCCCTCGGTATCTGAAAGTAGAGTGTTCCTACAAAGCCTTTCATAAGCTGAAAAGGCATAAAGTGAAGTAGCATTAATTTATGTGTGAAAAATTTACTTTTCTTGTTAAAAGTGAAAATCCTCTTCGGATTTCTTTTGGTTAGTGAAAACAGGACGTAATGGAGTTTTTACGGAAAGGGAAGTGGCAAAAAGCGAAGTTTTGAAAAGCGGGGTATACATGTACCGGCATGGGCATGGTATTCAGGAAGATGGGAAAAGTTAAAAATAAATGAGGAGGATCTCACATTTTATTTCCATCCCAGCTGATCATCGTTCCCTTTGTTTGCTCTTTGTCTTCTATCTCTCTCTTTCTCTATCGATTCAACTCACTCCTCCTGCCCTTCACAGCAGACTTCCCTGTCACCAGCATTGTTCACATTATTTTCCAGCTGCTTTCTGTTCAGAAAAGCTTCCCAGCACGTTCCGATCTTTTCTTTGCGTTATTCATGCAATTTCAGATATCCAGGATCTATCTTTATTTGGTTTAACCTTCAAATTTGTTATTCCATGGGAAGTTGGCATCTCTGCCAAGGGCAGCATTTGTTACTCATCACTAATTACCCTGACTCTGACGCCATTCCTCAAGCCAATATGAAGTCAAGCACATTGATATGGGTCTGAAGTCACACATAACCCAGACTGGGTAGTAACATTAGATTTCTTTACCGACGGTCGTCAGTGAAACAGGAAAACTTTCAGACAAAATGTAGGTTTTATAGTTGTTTTTCGTGAAATTCACTTTTATTCCAATTCTTATCATTTTTATTTAAATTCTGCCATCAGCTGTGGTAAGACTTGAAACAAATCGCTTGAAGCAAAGTCTTTCGTTTAATAAGCTTTGCTCCTGAATTATATCCCAGCGACATTCCTACTCTGATACATTGTCCTAATCATAAAGTAAAGTCCGAGACAAGAACAATTTTGTGATTGAAATACTTATAGCTGGAAATGTGGCCAGAAGAGAACTTGAAACATAAAGTCTGAATTTTACCAACGTGCAGACAATGGTTTTTGCAGACACAGCACTGACGCAGAGATGGAGACGGGGGATATTGTGAGCTGGTAGTGGACAGGGTTTGTGACAGAGAGATCACGAGACATAAATCAGTTCAGGGCAAAAAGGGATCTCGAGGTTGTGCACAGTTTTGTTCTCAGATGTTTGTGAGGGAGTCGTCTGCAATTCAGATGAATGGAAACTGCAATTGAAATTGAAGATAAAAGTTTCTTACATGGGCAAATACAGATAACAGAAATTGCAATGAAGTTCAAAATTGTTTATGGGATTAATGAATGTACAGAAGTAAAGAACTCCAATAGCGAGAATAGGTTATGATTTGGAGATGCCGGTGTTGGACAGGGGTGTACAAAGTTAAAAATCACACAACGCCAGGTTATAGTCCAACAGGTTTAATTGGAAGCACACTAGATTTTCGGAGCATCGCTCCTCCACCATAAGTTAGTAACACACTCTCCACCCCGCCCAAATTAATAATCAGCACCACTAATATCCGATAGGGTAGAAACTTCCAACAGAGGAAAATGTTGAAAAGACCCAAGGAAAGCCTCCTCTCCATTGGTGTAATTATCCAGTCCATTATTCGCAGATTCAGACCTGTCCTCTCCACGTCTGTACAGCTGCTGATCCCTGTTACTGTTGGAGCTGATGCATCGGCTCCGAGGCTGGGACAGTGCACTGAGTGAAGCTCCTCACCAATAAGACACAGTTACAATGCATGGAGACTGACATCAATCGCAGTCACTGAGCAAACAGCTCTAGCTTTCAATTCTCATTCAGTTCACAATATAACTGGACTGGACTGGATGCTGACATTGCTGGCTATTGGTCACATCTCCCATCACTAATTCCTCTAGTGAAGTCAGTTGTGAGGGAGAATGTTGGACGTTTTCTTCTCGCAGGCGAGATGACTCTGCCCTGTTGTACGCTTGCAATGCTATGAACATCGTAACCCGAATTTCTGCCCCTCCACAAAAAAAAAACAATCAGGATGTTGTTACTGTGCTGATCTTTCCTTCACGGGAACAAACCCCAGCCAACAGACTGTCGCTGGGCACAATTGCCCTGAACATAGACAGGAAGTTTGGACTTCTCTGAATGGTCCTCTCACTGCTCTAATAAAGAAACGTTGGACTTTCCATATAGAATATGTTTCAGTAATTAATTTATACAAATAGATAAACATCTTAATGCAGTTTTATTTGCTGTAAAGCAATAATTTTTCACCGTTTTCCCCCTCAGTCCAAAACCAAAAGTGAACTTATTCATTAAGACTTATGAATTAATGAGTCAGGTTTAGCTAGTAGATAGGGCGGAATGGGGATAGTGGCTGTGGAGACTGCATGGGGAGTACATGATATTCCCCAGTCATCATCACTCTTAACGTCAGATAGAATTAAATATAGTTCACAACAAGGAACGAGCCAACGTTTGGGATATGTAATGCTCAATGACAATGTGAACTGAACCGGAAAATTTTAAATGTGATAAAGTGAACTATATTTTATGTACACACCATTTAATCCTTGGGAATACAGATTGAGTAGTGTCACCGCATCTGAAGCATTAACTTTGATGTCTCTTCACAGATACAGCCAGACCTGCTGAGCTTTCCCTCCAACGTCTGTTTTTGTTTGAGATTGATCATGTTGTTCATATCTGGCAGGATGCTTACAATTAAAACCAGATGCTAATAACAAAATGTACCACGCTACAGGGACAATACAGGAGAATGATAGTAGAAACATCGCTCACTCCAAACTGGAAGAGACAATGGGCTAAGTTTTCACCACCTTTGCTGTTATAATTCGATGTTATGCATAAAAGCTTTTGGAGATTGGGGAGACAAGCTAGTTCAATGAAGGACACAAGTGTTCAAAATCTATCCCTATTATTTCATGAAGTTTAGCTGCCTCTAAAATCTATTTTCAAACAAAATAGATTTCCTGAGATTTACAAGGTGTTCAGATTTTCTTTTTACTTTCTATCTTAAAGAAGAAATAGATTTCGGCTGTAATTCAGGTGTCACAGACACACCAACTGTAATAGAAAGATGAAAGGACCACATTGTCCAAATATTACCAAGGTCAACGTGGAGACCTGTCAAGAAACATGAAATATGGAGATAATGGAAACATCAAATGCAAACAGAAAATGCTGGAGAAACGGAAAAGGTGGGCAAGTGTCCGCAGAGAGCAACAGAATTAACATATGTCATATGATGTGACACTGTTCTGAAAAGTCCTATTAGAATCAAAGGTTAATTTTTTGCATCTCTGCTCAGATGTCGCCAGATCGACTGAGTTTCGCTCCAGCTCTTTTGATTTCTTTCTTCTTTCTGAACTGTGACAAAGTGTCTGATCTGAATGATAGCAGCAAAGTTGTTATCTCAGTTGAATCTTGAGTAACTTGTTATGGACATTAAATGAGAAATTACAAAGTTCCTATGTTTGACAGGGCTCAAAATATCGATGACGTATTGCATTGTGAGAACTTGCGATGAAAATGTTGAAACAAAACAGAAGTTGCTGTAATCGCTCAGCAGGTCTGGCAGCATCTGTGCAAAGAAATCAGAGTTAACGTTTCAGGTCCAGTGCCCCTTCCTCAGAACTGATAGTAACACGGAATATGTTGGTTTATATGCAGAAGAGACTGGATAGCTCTTAATGGAGACTGTTAATAGCTAACAATAGGGTGTGAGGAATTGAAGGCTATGTGACAACTCGGCCTGGTGTATGGATAGGGGGCTAGGACTTTGGGGAGTTCAGGCCCGAAAACTATTGAACTTTATATTGAATCTAAAGGGCTGCAAAGTCCGCACATGGAAAATGAGGTCTCGTTCTGTCAGCTTGCGCTGAATTTGCCTGGAATACTGCAGCAAGCCTGACACAGAGATATTGGCCAGGGAATAGGATGGGCTGTTAAACTGGCAGGCAACTGAAAGCTCAGTGTCATTTGCAGCGTCCAACTTGGATGTTCTGTGAAGCGGTCACCCAGTCTACCCTTCATTTCCCCAATGTAGAGGAGACCACATTGTGAGCAGCGCATGTAGTAGACCGCATTATGGGAATTGTTGGTAAGGTGCTGCTTCACCTGGAAGGTATAGTTGGGCCCTTTGATACTGATGAGGAGGGAGGTAAATGGGAATGTGTCACATCTCCGGCAGGGGAAAGTGAAGTGGACCTGTGGTGGGAGTGAATAAAGAGTAGACCAGTGTGTCCTGGAGGGAATGATCCCTCTAGAAGGTGGACAGGGGAGGAGAGGTGAATATGTACAGGTGGGGCATCTCGCTGGAGGTGAGGGAAATGTGGGCTGATGATCCTCTGCATGTGAATGCGGCTGGGATAGTAGGTAAGGGCAAGGTAAACTCCGTTGCTAGAGGGAAGGGGAGGGGTAGGCTAGAAGTGCAGGACATGGGTCAGACTCGGTTGCGGACCCTGTTGACAACAGTGATGGGGAATCCCTTGATTGAGGAACAAGGTGGACATGTGAAAGGCTTCCTTATTGAATTTAGTATCGTCAGAAGCAATGCGGTGGAGACGGAGGAACTGGGGGAATGGAATTGACTCTATGCAGGAAACCAGGTGTGAGGATGTATACTCCAGGAATCTGTGGGAGTCAGTGGGATTTTACTGGATATCAGTGGCTTGTGTATCCCCAGAAATGGAAGCAGAAATGTTGAGGAAAGGAAGTAAGGAGCCAGAGATCGACCAGATGAAAGTGATGGAGAGTTTCAAATTCCAAGTTAAATCGGTGAACTTTTCCAATTCCGGACGAGAGAGATGCATCTGCAATGATATCATCTATGTATGGGACAAAGATTTGTGGATGGGTGCTGGAGTAGAACTGGAACAGGGAATGGTCGACATCCCCCAAGAAGAAACAGGCATAACTGGGGCTCAGGTGTGTGTCCATGAACTTCGTCTGTGTGACAGGAGCAGGCTAAAGCAATGTGTCTGCCCGGGCAGTTCTGTTTGTGAAGTTTTGAGAGGAGATAGAAGCGAGCTCTGCTATCAGAGGACGATCAGCTCGGAGGCAGTTAGGGGCGTGGGGCGAGCGGGGAAGAAATCTCCACATGAAATGTGGTCAGTTATCGTAGTTGATACAATTGCCTGATGTGCCATAGTAGGGTCATGGTCCAGGGGGAGATTAGAGGAGGTACCTGAGAGTGGGCGTTCAACCTCTGCAATGTCGAGGTCAGTCCACCAGACTACAGCAGCACCACCCTTGTCGGCACAGGCTGAATAACACAGTCAGGGTTGGATCTAAGCACATGGAGTGTAGGCTGTTCGGACAGTGATAGTATGGATTTGGGGAGGCAAGTGCAGAGAAATTAAGGCAACCAATGTCATGTTGAGATTTCTCAATGAACCGATTTAGTTCAGGTAAAGGCCAGTGGGAGGGGTCCAGGTGGAGGGAGAGTGTTGGAGTTGGGTAACGGCTTATATGGGACAGGGAGAGGAATATTGCCGAAAGAAATGGGCACTGAGGTGAAGGCAGCAGAAGAGCTCAACTAAATGTCATGCGTAAAATTCATTAAAGTGGGGGCACAGAGAGGTAACGTTCAGTTATTTGCTGAGTACAGAACATTCAGCATCAGAGAGTGGAAGTTAAGGAGGGATGGTGAATAAACGAAAGGAGGTGGAGTTGGGGGAGGGCATGGAGTCAGTGGGCAGGTATGGGAGGGGAGGAAGGTTCCAGAGGGTCAAGGGCATCTCTACCTTGTTGCAAATTGTGTGCCCAGTACATCTATTTAGCACGAATGAGCCGGTGAATAAATTAGAATTGTAGAGTGGTGCAACCTTGAGACAATATAATGCGATTCTGCTGGACAGAGAAAACGTTGATCTCAGTGGTACTGATATCGCACGATCAGACCTCAGAAAGTAAATGATTGAATATAATTGGGAAGGTATACTTATTGTAACATCCTGATTTCAATGGAGTGACACTCAAGCAGCAAGGTCTTATTTTTTTCGGAGACTTTAGACCAAACTTTAAAATATAATATGTCTTGATGTTATTAACAAGAAAAAATTATCCATGGTTTTGGAAGGCACTAGCAAGGGCAGAGTTTATTTGGCATTCCCAATAGCTCTGGGGAAGGTGTTATTGTTCAGTGAGGAAATTACCAGCGCAAAATTTCCTGCGATTCCCAGTGACCACAGTTTACTCAGGATCTCTGATGTCACATGAGTCAAATAGTACTTTAATGCAATGCAAGTTACTCTGATCTCACCTCAACTGACATTGGAAGATCAGTTAAATGAATAAAGAATAAAAGGCCAGTACACAGCCTGTTAGAACAATGTGCTCACTCTACTCACAATGTTTAAGGTAAAACCGATGCATGGATTTCTGACTGTGAGGAGAGGTTTGTCCTATTTGTGATGAGGCTCTTTGGTTAAGCACTGTGACAGAGAGACAGAAAGACTCTCCACTCTACCATGGGGAACAAAACCATCCTGTTCACGGTGCATCAGACAGTGACAGAAACAACTATTGTCAGTTCCTATTGGACATTGATCATCCCAATCTCAACATTCACTGATGATCAATAGCAGCCCAGAAGCCAGCGGCTCCCATCATCCCAGTTGAAAAGCAAAATGGGGAAGAAACGGCCAGAGAAAGTGGGAGTAACTGGGGAATTGGTGTAACTTACAGGGGAGTGGCAGAAGAAGAGTGTGAAGGGAGATCATCAGTGGAAGAGTATGTAGCAGCAGGAGGGATAGTGCAAGGGAAGTAGGAGTGTAAGAAAAGAGTAGGACGGAGGAGGAAGAAAGGCAGATGAAGTTTTAGTGACAGGGAAAAGCTTGCTTTTGAGGAAGTGAGATTGGATGAGAAAACATCACTGTACAAGAAAATCGGGATCTGGATTCCATTCAAAATTAAGAAAGGATTTCTTGTACTTTCTCTTCTATCACTTGATTCTTGTTCGGGTTGTACATGTACTATATATTTCTATATCTCCATCAAGTACAGACGACATGTTTCTTTCTCCCCTACGGTGGTGTCTCAATATTTTTGATTTTTTTACAGTATATATTTCCTTCCAGTTCAAGGTTGATATGAGAATATGATTTGATCTTCTACAGTTTGCCCATAATATAGAATTTATTTGAATATTTATCCTCATCACACTCGTTGATTAAAACAAACAAAGAATTAGTGCATGTCCATCCTGCAGATGAAAAATTTCTTCAGCTCTGGCTATTGCAGGGAATGTTACAAAGAACAGTGCCACGCAAAATGCTAATGTTCTACCGCAAAATACCAAATCCTAGTTTATCCTAAATTATTTACAATATTTATAAACAAAACATGCAGAGGGGTGGAGTGTAAAAGGTGAATTCAACTCTGTCGAAAATGTTAATTGTGGATCCCTCATAAAATGTGTTAACTACATCACTCATAAATTCACCAAAATAGGAAAATCAAGAGACTGTAATTGTCCAATCATCATCTAAATAACGTCTGGCGACAGGAAGGAAATCACTGGTTGTTTGTGATATTCAGAAATGACGATTGTGTGAATGTGGAGGTGGCGAGCAGTAAAATGATGATCAATGTTGTGGATGACTCAAAGATGGGCTGGGTGGATCACAGTCAGGAGGAAAGTGTTAGGCTACAGAAGGATAGAAACAGATTATTCAGATAGCCAGATCAATGGCCTGATGAAATTTAACACCGATAATTTGGGAAAATGCAAGTCAGAAGTAACAAGACAAGTGAGTACTCAAAAGTGAGTATGAACGAGGAGGGCTAAATTTGCTCTTTTTTTCTTTGCAGCAGGGAAAGTTGAGGAGGGAATATGGTACAGGTGCACAAGATCAAATGGGGTATGGAGGGGATTAACAGACAGCAGCTGTTTTCCTTTGTCAAAGGATCAAAAACAAAGAGACACACTTTTAAAGTGAATGTCAGGGGATTGAGAGAGGATTTGTGGAATGTGTTTAGAACTGAGTGGGTGGTATGAATCTGGAATGCGTTGTCTAGGAAGGTGGTTGAGGCAGGTAACCTCACAAACGTTTAAAAAGCCTTTGGACATACACTTGCTGGCACAGGCGTGATGAGCATGTTTTTCATTGCATGATTCTTTGCAATGGCAGCCATGAACACTCTGGTATATTTTGAAACAATTAACAATGGCAGTTGCTGCTTTGTTCCTTTGACTGTACTCAGTAAGTGGCTATATTGCAAACCAGCATCATCTCATGCAACTTCAGCACTCACTCAACCAAAGGCAGCCCAGCCATCTCTGGGAACATCCAGTGTAATTCATATGCTCAGTGGATGCTGTCCAACAACACCACTGACACTATTCTAGCTGTATGCAACCATTATTAAAGCTACAGCCATAATATGAAGACAGCTTTTCCTCCATTATAATACAGACCTCTAGCAATAAGGGTGTTATTCATCTGAAGCACAATAAATTCTTTCCCAGGTATTCACTTTTACAAGCAGCAAGTTTTCCTGTGTTTTGCTGCCAGTTGTTTATCATGGAATTTCCCAGCCCAACCTCTTTCCCATTTAACATTTTCTTGTGCACTGTCTCCCTGATCCCACACACCTCACTCCCTCACATCCCCCACATTCTCCATCCTTACTTTTTAATCTCTGAAAAACCTGCGCCTCCTCTCTATAATTTATTCCAACTCCCAACTCACTGTTTTGATTCCTTCTCTCGGCATGGTCATTAGACTGGCCGTGCCTGATGTCTTATTCACCTAACCTTCTGCTCAGTTCCTGATCTTCTGCTTTGGTTCTCACTCTCCTGGTTTATTCAAATCCATCTGACTTGTACTAGAAAACATCCCCACAAGGATGATGGTGCTTGTAAAGTTAAGATACAATCTGTCATTTTTGTACAGGTCCCCACCTGTCCTGGAAGAGATCCCAATGATACAACAGTCTGGAACTTGATTTTTAACAACATGCTAAGCTTTAGTGTCTTCCTCATCCTTCTCTCTTTTCCACATGGCACGGGGAGTAATCCAGTGATTACAGAGGGTTATTCTTTCTCTTTCTCGCTCGCTGTCTCTCTCTCTCTCACACATACACACACATTCAAACACACACAGAAAGACAATGTATTACTTTGCAGAAGAATGCAAATAACCTTAAAATAATGGGAATGATAACTGGAATGAAGGATTTAGTTAAATGGAGGATGAGAGAAATTGTGCTTCTTCTGGATGTCAGTTTGCTCGCTGAGCTGGAGAGTTCATTTTCAGATGGTTCATCACTGTACTAGGGAACATTATCAGTGAGCCTCTGGTGAAGTGCTAGTGTTATGTCCCACTTGCTATTTATGTGTTTAGGTTTCCTTGAGTCAGTGATATAATTTCCAATATTGGTGATTTTATGTACGGTTCTTTTTGGCAGAGAGTGTTCGATGGAATCAAAATCGATGTGTTTGTTGATAGAGTTCAGGTTGGAATGCTATTTTTCTCGGAATTCTCGTGCGTATCTCTGTTTGGCTTGTCCTAGATGGATCTGCAGACCCAGTCTAAATCGTGTACTTGCTCATCTATAAGTAAGGATACTAGTGATAGTGGGTCATGTCTTTTTTTTTTCTGGCCAGTTGTTGTTCATGTATCCAGGTGGCTAGTTTTCTGACTGTTTTTCCGATGTCGTGCTTGTAACAGTTCTTGCAAGGCTTATTCTTGATTGAGCAGAACAGAAAAATATGTGAACTAGTTGCGGTGATCAAACGTATGAAAAAAAGTTGTAGAGTAAAACCGGAATACTCTGTTTCTGTTAGTTGGCATCACAGCATCAAGGAGTTCTAATTTCAAGCTTGTCAGCAAACGAGCCAGGAATGAGATGAGGAAAAACTTCTTTATTGAGAGAGTTGTTAGGATTTTGAATGGAAATGCCTGGGAGAGTTGTGCATGAAACATTAAAAAATAGAACTGGATATGAATTTGGAAATATGAATTTAACAGGCTGCCGATATAGGGCTGGCAAATGGGAGGGACTTTGGAGACATTCCTGGAGCCGATGCACACACAGTGGCCAATGGCCTCCTCCTGTATTTTAAGGTTTTGCACTCTATCATGTGTCTGATGCGAATAAAATTCAGTATACGATTATTTCCCATTGTAAATACTCACGAATATCTGATTATTTAGTGCAGCATAAGCATTTAAAATGCAACTACTGCAAGGTCAGCTTCATTAAATAATCCAGTTATTACTCAGAATATGAATATTTGAAATGTTGAATTCCAATTACGAAAACAAATCTGTCATTGCTTTGGCACAAATCTCTTCGAAATGGTTTGACTTTTCACTTACACGATAATATGCTCATCGTTTTTGTTCACTGTCTGCATTTCAAATTAAACAACATTCTTTCTAAAAGTTAAACGTTTTCAAATTATTGTTCACTAAAATTTGATAACACAAATCATTTAGTTAGTTTAATATTCACAGAGCATGTTGAACTATAGCCATTTCTAATTCGCTGACAAATAGCTGAAGCTTGTACATTTCACTGAGAAATTGAACTGATTGATTATATATAAATATATAAGAATGCTAATTCTATTTGATTATTCAATCGTTTGCTCACCCTGAACATGTAATCATTCAGAAGCCAACCACTTTCAAAATGTTGGAGTGACAATGCATTGTTTTGAATTCTGACATCGTGTGTGTAATTCTGTTCGCCAAAAGAGTTACATCCATGTTGTTTGTTTGATACAAAATAAAATGTACATTCTTTATTTCTGTGTTAGAAAATCTTGACAGGAGTTTATATTTTTGTTCCATAAATATAGAATCAGCCGAATTCTTTTCAGAGATTATAGTTCAGTCGAATAATCATAGTTGACGTCTTATTTTTGCGCAATTCATGAAACATAGCAAACATCTGATTAATACATCAATCACCCAACAGATTGTACCTGAAGAAAACAGCAGCAAATGAAAAGTCAAGAATTACGTTAATAACTGAACTTGGCGGAGCCTGTCTGGTGTAGGACACGTCACATATTGCACTGGCATTCAGGTGAATGGAACAATGAACAACATAACTGGAAGTTTTGGGCTAACGCCCCTCCCCAGCTTCCTAATCTCACATACATCACTCCCTCACACATCCAACAATTGATAAGCATCCACGGGCTGGGTGAAACATAAAACACAGGACAGTACAACTTAGTGCAAACCCTTCAAGCCTTGACGTCCTGCCGAACTTTTATCCTACTCGAAGTTCAGACTAACTGACATACCCTTCATTGTACTATCATTCATGTGTCTCTCCAATAGTCACTTAAATATCCGTAATGCAGCTGACTCTACTAACGCTGCTGGCAGTGCATTCCAAGCACCCACCACTCTCTGTTTAAAGAACCTACCTCTGACATCTCCTCAAACCTTTTTCTAATCGTACTAAACTTATGCCCGCTCGAGATAGCCATTTCCACCCTGCGAAAAAGTCTCTGGCTACGAACTCTGCCTATATCTCTCATCATCTTATACACGTCTATGAAGTCAACTCCCTTTCTTTATTGCTCCAAGGAGAAAAGCCCTAGCTCCCTCAACGCTTCTTTGTAAGACATGCCATCCAGTTTCGGAAGCATCCTGGTAAATCTCCCCGGCACCCTCTCCGAAGTCTCAACATCTTTGCAGTAATGAGGCGACTAGAACTGAACACAATATTCTAAGTGTAGTCCCACCAGAGATTTTTGGCGCTGCAGCATAACCTTGCGGCTCTTAAACTCAATCCCTGGCTAATGAAAACACCATACATCTTAACAACCTTATCAGCTTGGGTGACAACATTGAGCGTCCTATGATATGGACCGCACGATCCCTATGGTCCTCCAATCTGCCAATAATCCTGCTTTTAAACCTGTATGCTGCATTCGAATTCGACCTTAAAAAATGAATCGCTTTACACTTATCCAAGTTGAACTCCATTTTCCATTTACCAGCCAATCCTGTCAATGTCCAATTACAACCTAAGACAGCCCTTCACACTATCCATAAACCTAACATCTTTATTACATTGTAAAACTTACTAAAGCACCCTTTCACTTTATCATCCAAGTCATTTGTAAAATTCACAAAGAACAGCAGTCCCAGAACCGATTCCTGAAGAACGCTACTGGTCACCAACCTCCAGGATGAATCCTTTCCATGTTCTACCACCATCAGTCTTCTACAGGTCAGACAATTTGTATCCACACACACAGATTTCCCTGTTTCCTTGTACCCCATGCCTCCTTACTTTCTGAATGAGCCAATCTTATGATAACTTTATCAACCACCTTGCTAAAATCCATGTATATCGCATCCACTGCTCTACCTTCATCAACGTGTTTGATCCCATCCTGAAAGAATTCAATAAGTTCTGTGTGGCATAATTGTCCCTCAAAACGCCATGCTGACTATCTCTAATCAAACTATCACTTTCCAAGTAATCATAAATTCTGTTTCTCAGAATCCTCTCCAATACTTTTCCCAATACAGAAGTAAGACTGACTGGCCAGTATTTCGCAGGATTATCCCTATTGCCTTTCCTGAACAAGGGAATAACTTTTGCCACCCTCCAATCATCAGGCAATACTTCAGTGGATAGTGGGGATGCAAGGATCATCTACAAAGGTGCAGCAATCTCTTCCCTCACTTCCTCTGGTAACCTCGGGTGCTTCCTGTCTGGTCCAAGGGACTTATCTATCCTTATGTTTGTACTTCAATCAGTCTGTACTCACCTTACTTTGTCTACCCCCTGTCCAAACAACTGATTGACTGGTTTCCATTTCAGGGCTATATACAGTGCTGCCCTCCTGAGCAGGTACCGTTCCAAATTTCCCATGGAATGGAAAAAATGTGAACGCACCAATGTCTTTCTGATGAAGGGACTGTGCTCAAAGTTTTCACTGTCCTGCTCCTCGGATGCTGCCTGACTCGCTGCGCTTTACCAGCACCGTACTCTGATCTCCAGCATCTGCAGTCCTCACTTTTTCCATTACTGAGGGCTGACCCCTCTGCACACTAAGCAAAGTAAGGTATTTGGAGCTGACTGTTCAGTTCTGGAACGTTGCATTTGATTAACACATTAATTAAAAAAGAAACTACAATTCAACAATTATTCATTCAGTCCCAGAGTTACAGTTTTAGTTCATGGAAAGGCAGTTTGATAACAAATAGTAAATGACTGAAGAACTGCGAGGTACAGAGTATTCCATGTGCTATATTCCAGGCTGGATGTCCTTTACCTTAATGTTGGGAATATTATCAGACCGACAGGTGTGATAAGGGAATGAAATAACATTTTTGCCATCACAGAGATGTGTTTGAGGGTGGTCAGGGCTGACAACTCAATGTTCTGTGGTACAAGAACTATGGGCAGCACAGGAGAAGGGCAAAAGAGAAGGTGGCGTTGCCTTATTAGTTATGGAGTCAATGACGACAGTTAGCTAGCATCATATCTTGGAAGGGTATTCAAATGACGCTTTGTGGGTTGAGGTTAGGATTAAAACGATGACAGATGCACTGCTGGGGATATATTATCGACTCTCAGATAAATGAAAATGCAGCAGCAGATATATAACCAATTCACTGAGGTGTGTAAAAACAATAATAGGATTATTATATTTAGACATTTCAATTCCAAATATTCATTAGGACAGTGATTTTTTTTAAAGAGGGGAAGATGACTTGACATTTATTCCAGAGAGACTCTTATATCAACATGGAGCAGATACAACGATGGGCGGGGCAGTGCATAGGCGTCACTGTGCGGAGTGAAGCCAGTCAGGTGCCAGGCAGGTTTGGGAGAGCATTGCAGGACCAGTGACCGTGACGCAAACATTTTTAGCTTGTTAAGGAAAAGACCAAAAGAAAAAGGTTTGAAAATTAAAAGTAATTTGGATGATGGAGGCAGATCTTACCAAGAGAAAGACAGGATCTGGCCACAGTACAGTTGCTTTTGGGTGAAACTGTAACAGAACAGCGTATAGGTGGGGGCGGGGGGGGGGGATCACATGCTCACAATGGAATTGATGAGAGTGTCACCACAACATGTTACACTAAAAGATAAAATGTAGAAAAACCAGCCCAGAGAGTCTGGGATATCTACACATATTCAGAATGGAATTAACAATGAAAGAGAAGCTTAAAACAGGCATAAAGGGAACAGTTCAATGGAGGTCCCAGAAGAGGAGAGAACGTGAAGGTCTAAACTCAAGAAAGTAAGTAAAAGCAAAAAGAGGGTGGGGGTGCAGCGGTGATAAAAATATTAGTGGGCAGTATTTTCAAGAATCCAAAGACATTTTATCAGTTTATTAAGGGTAAGAGGGTAACAACAGAAAGAATAGAGAGTATTAGGATCCGAGGAGGCAGCATGTGCACAGAGCCAGAGAATATGTCAAAGACGTACTACATATTGGTCTTCACTTTGGAGGAGCAGTTACTGTATTCAATGTCTGTTCCTGACAGTGTGACCTTGAGCAAATTGACACAGAAGCTGAGGAAGAATTGGAAGTTGGTGTATGATAAAATGTGGCCAAATCCCTTGATCCGGATGAACTGTATCTTAGACTGATGTGGAAGATGAGGGAGGAGTTTACATGTTCTTAAACTTTGTGTTGCTTTTTTTTTGTTTTGCCTCTGGCCACAAAGTTGGTATGATCGAACATGATAACATCTAATGTAGGTTCAACTTCCACACAGAAAGCTAGAAAAAAAGCCATTGGATTAAAGACCACCAAGTCTCACCTCACTGGGAGGGAAACAATTGTAGAAAATTGAGATAGCTGTTGAGGAATGATCACTAAATATGTTCAAGGCTGCGATGGACAGAGTTTTAAACAAGGGTTACAGGGAAAATGCTGGAAAATGGAATTGAAGGTTATCAGAATAAATGTACCCTAATTGAAAGGAAAAACAGAGTCAGCGAGCGGATGGGCATTATATCACTCATATGTCTAATGGTAAACCTTTTCAAATAGCCTGTATTCACTGGAACGCCAGCATCTATCCCTCCAGAATGAGACACAGTTTGGAAAGCAATCAATAGATTCAAGGAATTCACAAATGCAGTATTAATAGACAGAAAAGATCAGAGGACTGCGACAACGTGGATTGGCTGTCAGGGTGAATATTTGCATCAGCGCAGTCACCACGACGAGAAGGAAAACCTCAGCAAGACACTCTCCAAGTCCAAGTATGGGTCTGGTGTCAAGGGGTGCTTAAGTCCCAAAGAATGCATCACTGCAGTGTTTTCCTCCTGCCCTAACCAAAACTCAATATGGAGTGGTCTATTGACGTGCCGTTAGTGGCAGAATAGGTAGTAATGCTTTGGTTCCAGAGGCTTTGGTGAGCAGAGGCTCAGCAAAAGGTACAGGTAAGCTCACGTAATGTCTTTTTAATGCCAGTTTGAAAACAGTTGAGATGGCAGTTAGGGCAGTTGCACGTTCCACCTGCGGGATGTGGGAGCTCAGGGAGATTTCCACTGTCCCTGATGACTACACGTGTGGGCAGTACAACCAGCTGCAGTTCCTGGGAGACAGTGTTCAGGATCTGGAGTTGGCTGTTCTCCGGATCATCCAGATACAGAGCACTTCAGAGGTAAGAGCTTTAGTGAGGTGGTCACACACAAGTCCCTCCCTTAGCCGTGTTTCTTTAAAGACTGTCATATCCCAGTCCCATGTAAAGATCTAATTCATGAGTTCGTCATCGTTACCTGTCAGCCGTGTTGCGTTTAAATAAACGCAATTTAATCCAACAGGCGTTCCTTGCTTCCTGTCGTGTTCCAGGCAGAGAGTAGCTGGACGACAACCAGGAATGGGGAAGGGAGTAGTCAGAGAGTGCAGGAATCCCCTGTGGCCATTCCTCTCGAAAACAAGTAAACCATTTTTGATACTGTCTTTGTGGTGTTGGGAAATGGGTGTCAGGAAATGACCGTTTAGGGGAAAGCAGCAGTAGCCAGCTTAGTTGCATTACGACTGGGTCTGGGGAGCAATGGGAAAGGATAAAGGTAAACAGGGTCTTCGATATAAGAGATTCTGTGGCCTCAAACGGCAAACCAAGATGGTGTGTTGCCTCTCAGTTGTCAGTGTCCAGGATGTCTCTGAGTGTCTGCTGGAGTTGGGGGGCGTGGGGGGAGGTGTGAACTGTTAGACGTCATTGTGCACGTTGGCACAAATGACACAGGTAGACATAGGAATGTGGTCCTTCAGAGTGATTACTGAGAGCTCGAAGAAAAGTTAAAAAACAGGACCTTGACAGTCACCTGATGACTTCCATTGTCATGAGCTAGTGTAGGTAAGAAAAGAAAGATATGGCGGATAAGTATGTGACTAAAGAATTGGTGCAGGGGGTGGGATTCATATTTTTTGATCATTGGGAGCTTTTCTGTGACAGAGTTGACCTGTTCAAGAGGGACTGGTGGCACATGCACTGGACGGGGGACCAATTTATTCGCAGCCAGTTTTGATCGTTTAACAAGGGAGTGTTTAAACGAGATTGGCAGGAGGTGGTACCCTCAAGAGCAGGGAGGCAAGTGTGAGGCTGGAAGGAATTACAGTATTCAGAAATAGTACGTTGAAGAGACAGACCAGGCTGGAACATGATAGGGAGCATGGAATTTCCTGTTGATTAAATTGCATTTATTTCGATGTGAAAGGGCTGACAGGTAAGGCCAATGAATTCAGGGTGTGGATAGATAATCGGCGCTGGATAGTCTAGCTATTACTGAAACATGGCTGAGGGATGGGTAGGACTGACCTTGAATGTAAAAGGAAAAATGCATTAGGAGGGACAGAGATGGTGGAAAGAGGGAGGGGAGTAGCATTTCTAATCAAGGGGAGTATCACAGCAGTGATCAGAGATAAAATAACTGATGAATCATCCAGTGAGGCTTTGTGGGAGAAGTTAAGAAATAAGAAGGGGATGGTTACATTATTGGGGAGGTACTATAGACCCCCTAACAGTCAACAGGAATTACAGGAACAAAAATATCTAGAGAGTTTGGGGAGACTTGCAGGAACATTCGGGTTTCATAATAGGGGTTTTAATTTTTATAACACAGACTGGAACTGCCAGAGAATTCAGGGATTTGATGGGATGGAATCAATTAAGTGCGTCAGGAAAGTTTCCTCAAGCAGTATATAGAGGGTCCTAATCGGGAAGGGGCAATATTTGACCTACTCTTACGAAATATATCAGGATAGGTGAGTGAGGTGACAGTAGATGTGCACTTTGGGACCAGTGACCATAGTTCTGTTAATTTGAAAATAGTTATGGAGAGGGAAGAAATTGGTCCACAGATTCAAGTTCTAAATTGGGGCAAGGTTAATTTTGATAGACACAGACAGGCGTTTGCAGGGGTTGATCGAAGTAGTCTGTTTGCAAGCAAAGGGACCTCCAGCAAGTGGGAGCTTAAGATCTATATGTTCCTGTGAGGATGAAAGGAACGTTGACAGGAATGAGGAACACTGGATAACAAGAAATGTTTAGGCTTTGACCAAACAAATTGTGGATGCGTGGCTCAGGTAGAGGCAGCTTGGATCACGGAAATCCTGGAGGTGTACAGGGGATATCGGAGTTTACTGAAGAAGGAAATTAGGAGGGCGAAAAGGGGGTATGAGATAACCTTGACTGAGAAAATCAGGGTGAATCCGAAGAGGCACTTTAAGTAGATTAAAGGAAAATCATTAACTAAAGAGAGAATAAGACCCCTCAAAGACCAAAGTGGACATGCATGTGTAGTACCATAAGAGATAGGCAATGTCCTCAACAAATATTTCTCCTCTATATTTACAGTGGAGAAAGATATGAATATATGGGAATTTGGGGAAATTATTGGTGATATCTTAGGGACAGTCTGTATCACAGTAGAGGAGGTAATTGATGTACTAGAATCTTTGAAGTTGGAGAAATCTCATGGTCCTTACCAAATATATCCAAGAACACTGAAAGGGGCTAGAGAAGAATTTGCGGGGGCCGTGGCTGATAATTTTGATCATCAGTTACCACAGGTGAGATCCCAGAAGACTGAAGGATAGCAAATGTGCACTTAATCAAGAAGGACTGAAAAAATAAAGCCTGGGAAATACAGACCAGTTAGCTTAACATCTGTGGTAAGTAAATTACTTGAGAAGGTTCTGAAGCATAAGTTTTACATGCATTCGGAAAACAGGGTTTGATTAGGAATAGCAAGCATGGCTTTTTGAGTGGAAGTTCATGCCTGAAGAATTTGTTAAATTTCTTTGATGATGTGACCAAGAAGGTTGACTAGGGCGGGCCAGTAGACGTCCAAATGTGTGGTGCTGGACAAGAACAGCGGATCAGGCAGCATTGGAGGGGAAGGAAAATCGACGTTTTGGGCATATGCCTATCATCAGGAATGTCCAAGGGTTCGATACTCTTGCTTCTTGAATGCTGCCTGACCAGCTAGGCATTTCCAGTGCCACACTTTGCAACTCTGATCTCCAGCATCTGCAGTGCTCACTTTCTCCAAGGGTGGTAGATCTCGTCTATATGGATTTCAGTTACACCAGAACAGGATAAGGCTTTTCAGCCCCTGGAGTATGATATACAGTTACAGGAGGAGGCCAATCAGCCCTCAAGGCAATAGAACTAGACCCATTCTAGATCATGCAGCAACATGATCAGGCTATTCAGCTACTTGAAGTCAATAACACAGGAAATGGAAGAGGCAACAAAATGACTGGCCTATGGGGTACACTGGAATAACACCAGACTATATAGCCTGTAAAGCCTGCCCTTCCCTTCAGTAAGGTCAGGGCTGATCTCTTCCGGCATTAATTTCTCTTCCCTGCCCAATTCTTTGTAGCCCTCAACTCCCTGATGTGTCAAGATCCATTAACACCATTCTGCTCCCCCAAACAGTTTAGAGATGTAGCTGTCTGGGATAGAGAGGCCAGAATACTCACTACCCTCCGAGAAATAAACAGTCCCCACGGATTTACCTTGACCTTTGACATGAACAAAATATATAAGCATAGTATCAGAGTGACTGACTCTGACATCACTGCAGGGCGTGACTGAGGAATGTGTCAAGGAAACTGAATAACATTGAACCTAATGGGAATCAGTTGTAAACTCCCAGGTGTTTGGGCCATTCAGGACACCATGTGGCTGGTGCAGATCAATCCTCTCAGTCCCTAGATATCTATGTTGGCGATCTTTAGGGTAGCTTCCTCGGCACAAACATCTTCAGCTGGTTCATCAACGTCTTACGCTCCGTCATTAGATCAGAAGTGAGGATGCTCAGAAAATATCGCATAAAGCATCAAAACCTGGTCAACATTCAAGCTCATGCTGTTAACATCTAGGTAACATTTATGTAACAGTACTACTGGACCCTGAACATTTCCAAAGAACTAAAAAAGAGCAACTCATTCTGTATCCCAAGCTGGTGTCACAGAAATGTGAGAACGCCATTCAACCCATTGAAGCTATTGGATAAGAAGAGGCACAGCCCATTTACTATCTCTTACCTATTGCACAAGAAGAGTTTTTTAAAAAAACTACAAATGTTGGAATGCAGTAGACTGGAAAAACAAAACAGGCCAGGCAGCATCAGGAGAAGAAGTCCACTCCTTGGGCATAAGCTTTCTTCGTGACTGGGGGTGGGGTAACGGTGTGTACAGATAAAGAGTCGAGGTGCAAGAGTAGGAGGAGGGGATGTGGTGAGGTGGGGAACACAGGTAGAGGCTAACACCGGGTTGGTCAATGGGAGGAATGAATCCAGTTGACAGCTGGAAGATGTGTTGATCAGAGGAAAGGAAGGAGGAGAGGCTGGGAAGGGAGTCGGGGTATTAGAAGGGAGGTTACGAGAAATTGGAAAACTCAATGTTGAGTCTCCCGGGCTGTAGGCTGCACCGGTGGAATATGAAGTGTTGTTCCTCCAGTTTGTGCTTTGGTTCGATGTGGCAATGGAGGAGGTCAAGGATGACCATGTCGGAAATGGAGTGGGACGGGGAATTGAAATCGGAGGTGATTGGGAGGTCAAATCAGCCCTTACAGGCCCAGCTGAGATGCTCAGCAAAGCATTCCATTTAGTTTACATTTGGTCTCCCTGATATAGAAAAGACCACATAAAGTGCACCAGATACAGTTAACGAGGTTGGATCCCATCACCTGACACATCTTCCACTAGGACCAATCCCTTCGCTAATTTTGTTTTGTGCCACACTCCCGACCAAACCCGCCAAGCCCCACTGGCAACTGACCCTGCAGATGAAAAAAATGCATCACCTGCTGGCACACCACCGCCCTCATCTCATCCAAGGCCCCAAACAGTCCTTCCACGTGAAACAGAGGTCACATGCCTCTCCTTCAACGTAGTTTACTGCATCAGGTGCACCTGATGTGGTCTTCTCTACATCGGGGAGAGCAACGGAAACAAAGGGCTCATTTCGCTGAGCATCACGACAGGGCCCACAGCGGCCGACCTGAACTCCCAGGCACCACCCATTTCAATTCCCCTTCCCAATTCCTTTCCAACATGACCTCCTTGGCCTCCTCTGTTGCCACAGTGAGTCAGACCGCAAATTGGACGAACAACATCTTACCTTCTGCTTGGTTAGCCTAGAACCTGGAGGACTCAACATTGGGTTCTCCAATTTGGAATAACCTTCCCAGCCATGGACCTACCCCCTTTCCAGCCCCGCCCCCTCTCTTCCATTCCACCAAATGACCCCACCGTCTCGCTCCCAACCGGATTCATCCCTCCCATCGACCAACCGGGTTGCACCCACAAATTGTGTCCACCTATCTGCTACCTCACCATCCTGCTGCTCTCCCCACCCCAACCACTCCTTTCCCTCTTTATCTGCAGTTCCCCCTACCCCCACTCGCAGTCCTGAAGAACGGGTATACTTGAAATGTTGACTTCTCCACCTCCTGATTCTGCCTGACTTGCTGTTTCTTCCAGCCTCCTGTTTGTCTAATGTTACACAGGAAGATAAGGAATCTAGTCAGCACAACACGCAGGTAAGCAGCTACCACCGGTCACCCAATAATGAACCTCTTCCCTGGAACGAGGAAGAGGACATTCAGCCACCCGAGACATTGACAAATGAACAGAAGAGGCCATTCAGCCCGTCCAAACAGTTACACTGAAATAGGAGGATGTAATTGATGCTGCAACACTACAAACTAATGAAGCAGAGGCTGCATAGACAGATTGCTCCATGTTGTGCCTCCTGGCTCCTTTGCTTATGTTTCACACGTGTTACATTAACATGGTTTGCTGATGGTAAGGAGGCACACCGGATGGTTTGTGGCACATCTCAAGGAGGCATCTTCCATCTCCGAGAAGACAGGGCTAGTCTTCTGTATGGATGTCAGAAGCTTTTGAGAGTGACCAACCCTGTCAGAATGTGGCTGCTGACAAGTTTGTGAACAACATGATGCTCAGTGCAGGGTCTCACTCCAACCGTGCATTGAGACGGAGGGAGTTTGGTCAGAGCCTGGAGCTGTCTCTCAACCAACATGGGGGCTCCACAGGGACATGTAAACTATCACAGAGTCATAGAGTTCAACAGGCCCTTTAGCCCAAACTGGTCCATTCAGACTAAAATGTCCATCCATGCTAACTCCATTTTCCTGCACTTGGCCCACGTACTTCTTAACATTCCCTATCATATATTTGTCCAAATGAGAAAACATAAATTGCGGGAAACACGTAATATTTAATGGTATCAATGCTTAGTTTTGAAAATAATGAATATTGCTCCATAACGCTCAAGTTTTATTGCAATCTCTTTTTATTCTTTTTTCGCATTACAGATTAAGCACTCATTTCCTTCACACTCTCCTCGTGGTACATTCAACGCAGGGATTGCTCTGGCGCATTGCCTGTATTCTGTCTCATTGTGGCAAGGAGATCATTCCTCATAAAGGAGAGAAAATCTGTTCACAGCGTCCCAAGTACTGTTTCAATATCACTTTACAAATTCAGTCAGGAGTCTTCACACTTATACTTCCATCATTTTACAATGAAGGACACTATACATTACTGTGCTGATTACCTACTGCTCCGTATGAATTCTATCAGTGGCTATGGCTCATGACGAAGGACACCCACCTCCTTTTCACCAAGAACACTTCCCATCATCTCACCTTCGCATAAATACAAACTGAGAAGGATGGTATGTTTTGCCAAATCATTTTGTTGCCTTGAAAAACGCCATGCTTTAAGCACAGCCACGCCAACAACAACACCACTATTGCCATTGGAGATGGTTGCAGATGCTACAGAGGTGATGGCCTAGCTGTATTTTCTCTGGAATAATAACCCAGAGACCCAGGTGATAACCGAGACCCCGGTTTCGAATCCCACCACGGCAAATGTTGGAATTTGCATTCAATAAAATATCAGAATGGAGAATCTAATGAAACCATTGTGTTTGTCCTACCTGGAACACTAATGCACTTCAGAGAAGGAAATGTACTGTCTTCACCCGGTCGGACTTACATACAACTCCAGACCACAGCACTGTGGTTAACACACAGCTGTAGTTTGAAATGGCCAAGCCAGCCGCTCCGTTATATCACTCACTAAAATTTTCAAAGAAATGAAACCGGGCGGACCTCAACACTGACTACTTACAGCCCACAGGCTGCAGTGGGTCAGGGAGGCGGCTCACCAACACCTTCTCAAGGACAATCAGGAAAGGAATTAATTACTGGCCCAACATCCCATGACTGAATAAAGGAAGATGATGACACTCAAGGAAGAGAGACAAAGGGACATAGCTCACTTCAAACTGGGACTTTGATGTACACCTCACATGGGCATGCATTTCAGTAATATGGGAACATGAGAAAAATAAATAAGATTAGTCTGGACGATTATTTCGACTCCAGCTAATCATCAACAGTCCCTCTGTTTGTTTCTTTCTCTCTACCTCTCTCTTTCTCTATCTATTCAACTCACTCCTTCTCCCTTTCACAACAGCCATCCCTGTCATCAACATCAAACACACTATTTCCCAGCTGCATTCAGTTCTGATGTATGGTGATTGGACGCAAAACTTCACTTCTATTTTTCTCTCGACATGAGGCTACCAAATCTGTTCAGTTTCTCTGGCATTTACTCGTTCCTTTTGTTTCTGATCTCTAGAGGCATTTTTTTCCTCTACCTTTCATGGGATGTCTGCATCATTGACAGGGCAGCATTTGTGGACCTAACTAAATGCCTTTTACTGTGAGGCCATTCCTTAAGGTATTGGGTCTGACGTCAGTCTTAATTCAGATCAGGCAATAATGTGAGATTTAATCACCAAAGGACAACAGTGAAATAGATAAACTTATTGACAAAGTGCTGGTGGGATTATACTAGTAAAAT
This sequence comes from Chiloscyllium punctatum, assembly GCF_047496795.1. Lineage (NCBI taxonomy): Eukaryota > Metazoa > Chordata > Chondrichthyes > Orectolobiformes > Hemiscylliidae > Chiloscyllium > Chiloscyllium punctatum. The sequence goes on from NC_092788.1 coordinate 42,708,876, forward strand.
TCACTTTTATTTCCAGTTCCTGTCATTTGCATTTAAGTTCTGTCATCATCTGTGATAGGATTTGAAACAGTGTCCACAGTGTAGTTACCTGGGCCACTGAATTACGTGGCCAGCGACATTACTACTCTGACACCGTGTCTCTGTCATGAATTTACTTTACAGACAAGAACAAGATTTTGATGGAAACATTTGTAACGGAAAGAGTGATTAGAAGAGAACAGGAACCATAAAGTCTGACTTTTACCAAGGTATAGATAATGGTTTATTTAGCACTCGCACTGACGTCAAGATGGGGTCTGGCGATACCATGGAGCTGGGAGTGGGTAGCTTTGGTGATGGAGAGAATACCAAGACATAAATCAATTCGGGGAAAATAGGTACTTTGTGATTGTGAACAGTCTTGTTTTCAGATGTTTGCGTGTGCGGGGGTGTGGGCGGTTCTGAAATTTGTGGGTAATGAATGCATTTGCATTTAAAACTGAAGACAATAGTTTCGGTATTTACTAAATATAGATAACAGAAATAGCACTGAAGTTCAGCATGGGATTAATAAATCGATAGTGATGGGGAGACTTACCAGGAACACCAACAATAGCGAGCATTGGATAGTAACCAGCCTGAATAATCAGCAGTACACCGTATATCCGATTTGGTAATTTGTGCCAATACCAGGAAAGATACAAAAGACCCCAAGATAAACTCCTGTCCATTGTTGCAGCATTCCAGTCTATTTTTCTTAGATTCTGAACCATTGATGCGTCATTCCAGTCGACTGTTCTCAGATTCTGATCCATTGTTGGCATATTCCAGTCTAATGCTCTCAGATTCTGATCCACTGTTGAAACATTCCATCTACTGTTCTCAGATTATGGCCCATTGTTGGAACTTTCCAGTCTATGGTTCTCAGATTCTGATCTCTCCTTTCCCTGTCGCTGCAACTGCTGATCCTTGTCAGTGTTGCTGGTGATACATCTGCATCAATAATGGCATAAAGCATTGGAGGAAGCCCCGTACAAATAGAAGAGGAAAACCATCCAGTGACATAATTAGGATCCATGGAGAGTGACATCAATCACAGTCATTGAACAAACAGACCCAGATTACTCCTTTTGGAATACGACCTTCAGTTCAAAATAACAACTGGATTGAATTGAATGTTGACATCGCTGGCTAATGGTCAAATCTCCCATTTCCATTTGCTCTCGTGAAGTTAATTGTGAGGGAGAATTATTGACGTTTTCTTATCGCGGGTTAGATGATTCTGCTGTGTTATTCATTTGCAATACTGTAACCACCTGAACGCTCCACCATGACCATCCACAAAAAAATCACAATCTAGACTTGGTTTCCATGCTGGTCTCTCCTTGACTAGAACAGGCGCCAAGCAACAGATTCTCAGTGGATATATTTGCCCTGACCATACACAGGAAGTGTGGATCTGTCTGGACATTCCACTCGTGACAATGCTGAATCTTCAACACACAACATGATTGAGCACTGTTTTATGTAAACTAACAAACACCTTAATACATTATATTGGCTTCAAAGCGGTAAGACTTACATTTTTGGAATTCAGTCCAAAGCCAAATGTGGCATGTTCTCAGAAAGCCAGTCCTTTTACAGGGTTATGTTGTCCTTGGTTTTTTTGAAAGAGGGTCTAAAGGACCCAAGATTCCAATATGTCAGAATTTTGAAAGGTTCTTTGGGGTCCTTTTGTTTATACCTAACAGATAATGCCTCATACAGAAGCCTTTCAAGTCTCTAAAAAGTAGCCTGTATAATCAAGAGGACATGTCCAACTCCCAAAACTGGACAGGTTACATCAGTTCGGGTGTTAGTTGAGTCAGGACGCTCTCTGCCTCCTTCTGCCCTTCCGACATTATAACCTGTAAACAGTTGTGTCAGTTTTATTCTTGGTGCTAAGGGGTTTTGTTTGTTGGGATTGTTGCAAGTATATTGGAACATTATCATTAAATCGGGATAGCCTGTCAGGTTCGGATACGATACGTTATTCTGGTATTCTATTTTCGGTTCCTTATGCTTAATTTGGTAATTTGGCAAATAAATGTCATTTGTTTAAAACTCGGCAGTCTGACCAGCTAATTCACTCTGGGAATATCAGCTGTCCACTAACCTTCAACAAGTAGCAAATTTATCGTCCGGCTACCTGCTTAAAATGTTTTGAGGGTTCGGGTCTGGTCCATAACAGATTAGAGGCCTTCGGGGAATTTAGACAGCGAGTGGCAGGTGATATTGTCTCTTACTTCGTGTGTTGATTAGGTGAGTAAACAGACCTTCAGATAGCAATGGTTCCTGCAGGAACAAAGCTTGTTTTGGAGGTGGAGAAAGTGACCTTGGGGGTTTTACAAAATGCACATAAGTCCAAGCCGTGGGAATTAGTAGACAAAGGGAGTTAAAGCTACCGTCTGATGTGAGGAAAGATGAGATGAATGCTCAGCATTCCAATTTGCTGGAAACTCCATCAGGATCTGTGGAGATGACTAAACTTCAATGGCAAAAGAGGCAGCTTGAGTTGGAAGCAGAGGTGAAGCAGTTTGAGCTCCTACTAAAATCAGAAGAGGAAGAAAGATAACGAATAGGTTTAACAGAGGAAAGAGAAAAAATTAAATTGCTTCAGCAGGAGAGAAAGAAAAAGAGGGAGCATTTGAGCTTCAGAGGTGGACACTTAGAATGGGAAGTCAGCTGAAAAGGATGAGGATGAAGGCTGAAGGTCAGCTTAGTGAGGTACAGAGAGAAGATGGGTAAACCCATGGTCGTCCAAAACCTGGTGAGAAATGTGTTTCAGTATATTCACAGCTTGCCTAAATTAATGAGTAGGAAAGTGGCTAAAGAATTTCAGTGGCCGTGACCATGTAGGTTTTGTTGACCCAAACAAAACTTGTAGGTAGAGCTAGTGAGGTATGCGCAACACTATTATAGGAGGGATCTAGGGAGTATGAGGAGGGGAAAATGTACATATGAGCATGTGCCAAAAGCCTACAGACAACATGAGGAATTTAAGGAAGGATCCTGGTCGAACTCATATTGAGTTTGAAAGAATCAAACAAAGTAATTTTGATAGATGGATAAGAGCTTTAAAAAGAGAGCAAACCTACAATGATCTGAGAGAGACAATTACTTGGAGGAGTTTAAGCATTCACATAGTGCAAACTCATTTGGAAGATACTAGAGTAATAAAGGCAAAGCTGGCAGCTGAAGAGGCTGATGATTATGACTGGTGATTATTGTTATAAAACTTGTTTTGGCTTCCAGAGTCAATTTCAGTCCATGATGGATAAAAATTGGGGCAAAGAGAAATCCCCACGTAGAAAGGGAGACGTCGATCTCGGTGAAGGCAATACTTGAAGGAGGCAGAGAAGATTTTTAAAAAGCCTCCGGTGTTTTCATTGCAACAAATTAGGTCACATGAAATCACTGTTTTGGTGGATTCAGAAAAAAACACAGACGTAGGAAAAAGGAATAAATCTGGGAGTTTTGATGGAGCAGTAACAGAATGCACAGTGGAAACTAGAAAGCTGCATCAGAGTGTATAATCTGATTGGAGGTTTGTTACGGAGGGAGTACCAGATCTGCTTATAATATATACCTGCAAAGGGAAAGTTTATTCACATAGGGCAGTTAAAGAGGATGAAATATTAAGAGACACAGGATCCTCTGTGAATAGGTAAGGAGATATATACTCCTGAAGGAATATTTTCAGACAAGGTGCAGCGAAAGGCAATTCACCATGAGTTAAAAGGAGCAAAATCATGTAAAGTGAGCATAGCGTGTCCAGAAAAGTGTGGGGAAATTGCGGTAGAGGTATTGGACAAACTCTCAGCTCCAGGAATACAACTTGTCCTTGCGGAAAATATAGCTGATTCATTGGTAGGATTACTGGTAGTCTGGTTGGAAAGCCAGTGGATATGCAGTCAACTGAATCAATGTAGGAGTCTTATCCTTGAAATTTTCCTGATTGTGGGTAACAAAGTCCCAATGTCACGCGTCGAAACAGAAAATACCAAAAATATAAAGATAAGGAAGCTTAAGTGGCATGAACAGATACTTTGTTCCATCAGAAAGTTGAGACAAAACAGGAACAAATAGGTGATCATGTAAATATTTTTTGCTCAGCTAAACTAATTGAGTCACAGCAGAAAGATAAAAGTTTAAAGCAGTTGTATCAAAAAGCACATATGTTAGGAATTTTGAATGTATCCCTGAGCTTTATTACCTTAAAAATGATGTCCAAATGAGGAAATGGAGACTATCATATATTCAAGGAGATGAGAAATGAGAAGAGATTCATCAAATCATATTGCCAATGGGGTACAGAAAGGAGGTGATGCGAATGGTGCATGAGTTACCACCGAGAAGTCAGTTCGGAGTGAGGCAAAAAAACAGACTGAATACAGAGACATTTTACTGGCCTGGACTGCAACAGGATGTAGTTGAATTATGCCAGACGCATCATACATGTCAGGTAATTGGAAAAACACAAGCGATAATAAAACCTGCACCTTTCTTAACTATTCCGGCAGTTGAGGAACCTTTTACAGGAATCTTAATTGATTGGCTAGGTCCCAGACCACAATCAAAAGATTGGGCATCAGTATTTTTTTAACAATAATGGATGCATCGACGAGATTTCCAGAGGCCATCCCAAGGTGCAGTATCACAGCTAAAAGAATTGCAAAGGAATTAGTCTTTTTTAAAAAATAGATACGGACTAGCAATGAAGATGCAGTGAGATCAAGGTTCAAAGTTCACATCTAATTAATCACTATAATGTCTTCGGAATGAAGCAATTCAAATCTACTGCAAACCTTCCACAATTGCAGGGAGCGCTCGAAAGGTGACATTAAACATTAAAGACCATGTTGAGGGCTTATAATCAGGATTATCCAGATGATTAGGGTCGGGGAATTCCATTTGCACTTTTTGTGATCAGGGATGCCCCCAAATTAACAGAGCAAATTCGTTCCATTGGAATTATTTGTGGAGCATTAAGTGAGAGGACCATTAAAATTGATTAAGGAGAAAATAGTAAATTAGAGTTCAAAGGACTAGGTCTCAAAATTTAAGGAACGATTTATAGCACTGGGGAGTTGGCTAGACAGCATTTAAAAGTGTTGCAGCATGCAATAAAACAGGAAGCAGAAAGGAAATTTAAAAATATGCAATTTTGTTATCGGGGATAAGATATTATTGTTACTTCCAGTTATAGGTGAACCTTGAAAAGCAAGGTTTTAATAGACCTTATCAAATACAACGGATATTGAGTGAGAGTAACTACTTGATAGGGACTCCAGAAAGAAAGAAATCTCACAGCGTATGTCAAGTGAATATACTCAAAATGTACTTTGACAGGTAAGGAAAGCCCGAGAACAAGGTGTTAATGATTACAGCACAGAAGGAAAAAACAACCTTAGAGGATTCTGAATCGGACATTCCTCAAATTATTTGGACAATGAGGTAGTTGTTTAAAAATGTGTTGCTGGAAAAGCGCAGCAGGTCAGGCAGCATCAAAGGAGAAGAAGAATCAACGTTCCGGGCATAAGCCCTTGTTCAGGAATGAGGAGGGTGTGCCAAGCAGGCTAAGATAAACGGTAGGGAGGAGGGACTTGGGAGAGGGGCATTGGGAATGCGATAGGTGGAAGGAGGTTAAGGTGAGGGTGATAGGCCGGAGAGGGCGTGGGGGCGGTGAGGTCGAGAAGAAGATTGCAAGTCAAGAAAGCGGTGCTGAGTCTGAGGGTTTGGACTGAGAAAATGTTGGTGGAGGGGAAATGAGGAGGCTGGAGAAATCCTCATTCATCCCTTGTGGTTGGAGGGTTCCTAGGCAGAAGGTGAGTCGCTCTTCCTCCAGGCGTCGTGTTGCCATGGTCTGGTGATGGAAGAGTCGAAGGACCTGCATGTCCTTGGCGGAGTGGGAGGGGGAGTTAAAGTGTTCAGCCACGGGGCCGTTGGGTTGGTTGGTGCTGATGTCCCAGAGGTGTTGTCCGAAACATTCTGCAAGTAGGCGGTCTGTCTCCCCAGTGTATATGAGGCCACATCGGGTGCAGTGGATGCACTAAATGATGTTTGTGTGGAGGTGCAGGTGAATTTCTGATGGATATGGAAGGATCCCTTGGGGCCTTGGAGGGAAGTAAGGGGGGAGGTGTGGGCGTAAGTTTTTCATTTTTTGCAGTTGCAGGGGAAGGTGCCGGGAGTGGCGGTTGCGTTGGTGGAGTGTGTGGATCTGACAAGGGAGTCACGGAGGGAGTGGTCTTTCAGGAACGCTGATAGGGGTGGGGAAGGAAATATAGCCTTGGTAGTGGGGTCTGTTGGAGGTGGCGTAAATGACGAAGGATGACCGATGTTACTGGAGGTTGGTGGGGTGGTAGTTGAGGACTAGTGGGGTTCTGTCTTGGTGGCGATTGGAGGGGCGGGGTTCAAGGGCGGAGGAGCGGGAAGTGGAGGAGATGCGGTGGAGAGCATCGTCAATCACATCTGAGGGGAAATTGCGGTGTTTGAAGAAGGAGGCCAGTGGATTGTTCGGTATTGAAATTGGTCCTCCTGGGAGTAGATGCGGTGAAGGCGAAGGAATTGGGAATATAGTCCCACATTTTCCTCGACTACATTGATGACTATATCGGCACTACCTCGTGCTCCCACGAGGAGATTGAACAGTTCATCCACTTTACGAACACCTTCCACCCAGACCTCAAATTTACCTGGAGAGTCTCAGACTCCTCCCTCCCCTTCCTCGACCTCTCCATCTCTATCTCGGACGACCGACTCAACACGGACGTATACTATAAACCGACTGACTCCCACAGCTACCTGGATTACATCTCTTCCCACCCTGCCCTCTGTAAAAACGCCATCCTACGTTTCATTCCAGCTCCAACTCTGACATGTCCCTGGCGATGAGGAAAATTACTCAACTATATCCAGTTCCTGCATAGGAGAATAATTACAATCTGACCAATTACCACACCCTCAGTCCCATCTCGACAGTCAAATTGGTGGGAATACTTTTCGATAAAGCTATCAAGTAGCACCGAAATAATCAGGTCAGTGTGGTTTCTGATAGGTCCCCATGTGGAGATGGTGCTGCAGTGGACATATCATTGGATTACGAATCCAGTCCAGGCCAATGATCTGGCAGCTGTTGGAAGTTAAAAATAATTAATAAAATCTCGATATCTAAAATCTGGTGTCAGTAATAGTGTCCAATGTTGATTGTAAACATCGATCTCCTTCCCCAAGTGATCTCCCGTGGTTTCCTGGCCTAAAAGTGACTCCAGATACACAAACATGGTCTCTGAATCGCCAAGTGAGACACTCAATAGTATCAAACTACTCTGAGGTCTTAAAGGATAAAACCTGACAGAACATCTAGCATCAACCTCGTTATCAGAAAAGGGAGTGAGAAACACAGTCCTGTCGACCCTGCATAGACATCCTTCCTAACATCTGAGAGATTATGACAACATTTACAGAGCTTTCCCACAGACTGAACAGAAACATCGGGAGAGGGGGAGGTCATGCAGCACATTGAGCTTTCCCCATGCTATTTCATGGCCGAACATCTCCTCAATGCAGTTTTCCCCACACAATGTTCATATCCCAAAATATGTTTAAACATTATGAAATATAGTGCCTTCGGCCCATCAATATATAGGGAGTTCTCTGATAACACGTGTTTATTAAGTATGATTTGACTGCAATGCAATTCGTGAACCATTTTCTAGAAAGCGAACGAACATCCCTGCTTCCAATCTGTCTCACCCTGTCAGAGTTTTATATATCTCTCTGAGATCTCCACTCATTTTCCTAAAGCCCATAGAATACAGGCCCAGTCGCCCCAAACTCTGCTTCCACAACTAACTGTCATCCCAGATATCAGTCTGTCATCCTTCACTGCACTCCCTCAATGTCAGGTTTGTCCTTTATTAGGTAAGGACACTAAAACTGCACACAATACGGCACAATGTTCGAGATGGGGTCCCACCAAGGCCCTGTACAGTTGCAGTAAATGACCCTTACTCCTGTATTTTACAACACCCTGAAATGAAGTTAAATAAACCATTTATCTTCCTACCTGCTTTCTGCTCCTGCAAGATTGCTTTCAGTGACTAGTGTACAGGGAGATCCAGATACTTTTCAATGTTACAGCTCCCTACTTGTTGGGTCTGTGTACACTGTATACAGCTTGCCAATGCCATTCCCAGTATTGACTTCCGTGTTCAGAACTCACTGCCCTACATGGACTTGGAAGGCTGCGCAGAAATAACCAAAAATGAAGTTTAAGTTCATTTATAGATCAACAATTTTCAACCAATCCCTTTTCAAATGATAGGCTGCCATTCAATTGATCCCATCAATGTACAGAACCTCTCATCTCTGCCATTGTTCTCCATCTGCCAGGTATTTGCCCAGTCACTCCACTTGTCTCAATCAACTTGGAGCATTTTTTACATCCTCCTCATCCACTCACAAGCTGACATCGTTTAGAGCTGTCAGCAGTATTGGGAATATTGCAATTGAGCCCCTCAACCAAAGATATGATGTGTATTGGGAATAGTTGGATGCCAAATCTCGATCCTTGTTATATCCTCCAAGCCTTCCATTCAAAAAACATGGTTTTGTTCCTACTCACTGTTTCCTGCCAACTCTCCCATTCTAAAACCATGACCATATATTAGCCCCAGTCCCAAAGGATTCGAATTTGCACAATAGGCTTGGGGCTTTATCAAAAATCTTTCTGATAATCCAATCGTATTGCATTGATACCTTCTCCATAATTTTGCAAAAAGCCATTTTCTCAAACCTGATTCCTATTTCATAAACCTCTGTTGACTTTGCCTATGCCCATTAATTTCAGTCCAATATTTTCTCTAAAACGTTTTAGTTACTAATTTCATTCTATTCCCTTTTTCTCACCAGACTAAAGTTCCCTAGTATTGCGAGGAAATTTTATTTTTGCTTTTTTTTTCTTCTTCTGTGAAGACATAACCAAAGTATTTGCTCCGTTGATCTGCTATTTCCCTGTCCTCAATTCTCTGGTATCAGACTGTAAGAAAGCTGCACCTTTTTCTCTTAATTTTGCCATTGGCGTATTTTCAGAAGACATTACAAGTTCACTCATATACACTGTGATAAGATATTCTTCAGAAACCCATCAATTCCTATCTTGAGCTACTGAATGATTGACCTTCCACAGCTATACAATCACAGAAGCAAAGACTCTGTACTATCAGAAATACAGCACGGTCTACAGTAACCCCACTTTCCAACACAAAACCTGTCGCTGTGAATCTTATGGCATTTCAAGTGCACAACCATGTCTTTTCTAATGGTTTTGAGGTTACCATGACAATTCCCCTCTCACGAAGTGCATCCCAGTCCCAAACACACTTTGCTTGAAAAACAGTCCTCAAATCCTCACGAAGCCTCAAACCCTTCACTTTAAAAGTGTGTTCCATTGATTAAAAGGACCAGCTGCTGTCTATCCACCCCGTCCATATCCCTCGTAATCTTATCCTCCTGATTCACGTCCCCCCTTAGCCTTCTCTGCTCCGAAGTAAACAATCCGAGCTTATCCAGGCTCTCTCCATAGCTGAGATGCTCTATTCCAGGGAACATCCTGGTGAATCTCCTCTGCAACCCCTCCAGTATAATCACATCTTTCCTGTAATGTAGCTCTCAGAATTACACACAATATTCCATCTTGGCTAATGAAAGTTCCGTATAGCTCTTATAATCTATGCTTCGATATGTGAAGGCTATGTTTACGCTCCTGTACGCTTTCTCAAATTGTGTGTTACCCTGTCCAGCCACATTGAGGGATGTGTGGAGAAGCACCCTCTCAGATTCCTAGTGTGCTGCCATTCATTGAGTCCTTGCCTGCCTGGTTCCTTCTTCCAAAGTGCATCACCTCATATTTATCAGGGTTACATTCCATCTGCCATTGATCTACCCATCTGACCATTTTCCCTGTACTGATGTGACCATCTGACCATTCCATCTGTATCTTCCTGTAACACAAGGCCTCCTCTTCACTGACATCTACCCGGCCAATCATTGTATCAATAACAAACTTACTTAAGACACTCCCCACCCCTCGTCCATATTCACAGCTGCATCCTTTATGATAAGGTTTAAAATCACAAAACATCAGCTTGTCGTCCAACAGGTTTATTCGGAGGCACGAGCTTTCGAAACGCTGCTTCTTCATCAGGTGGTTGTGCGCTTTGATGAAGCACTTCGAAAGCTGGTGCCACCGAATAAACCTTTTGGACGGTAACCTGGTTTTATGCAAAGTTTAGCTTTGTCCATCCCAGTCCAACACCAACACCTCCGAATCCCAAATATGAGAGACACAGCTCTGATCCCCGTGGTACACCATTGGACACTATCCTCCAATCGCACAAACCGCCTTCTACCACCAACCTCTGACTCCTACCACTAAAGTTGATTTGGTTGCAACTTCGCAAGTCACTAATGAGATCTACCTGTTCCCTGGTTATTCTGTTCCGCTGGAGACACTTGTAGAATATCTGGAGATTCTCCCGAATCATGCCTACCAGTCGGTTTCTATGCCCCTGTATTAGTAAGTCCCCTCCAAGTGATGAATTTCCTCGTTATTGCAGTCTTAACTGGCCTGTCCCAGATCCTGACATTATTTGCCTTGAATGTGGAATAGAAAGCGAGGGAAGCGTTCTGTTCATTTCCAACTTGTCAGATGTTTTGTGAATTATATAAATTTCACTGTGACCCAACTCTCATTCTTTGAAACTCTCGAGAACACAGGCCGAGTTTTCTCATCAGGCAATCTCACCATCTGAGGGATTAATCTCGATAATTTCCACTGCACTTCCTCTCAGGTCAGTATATTCTTTCTGAGATTCGGTCACCAAAACTGGACACAAAACTTTATGTACAGTCCCACCAACACGCTGTGGAACTGCTTCAACATGTCTCTACATCAATGTTCTGACTCCTTTAAATGAAGGTGAACCAAACTTTAACTTTCCACTTACATATATTCTTCCAAATACCCTTCACATTCATTGCATTTACGAACTCACTGAAATCTTATAGAAACCCTTCCGAAAATCCAATATATGCCACTTCTACTGTTTCCCCATTATCTATGCCGTAAGAAACAACTTCAAATAATTGCAAAGTTTATCAAGTATGATGTCTCTTTCAGAAATGCATGCTGATTCTCTTCATTGTTGCTGTTAATTTCTAAATAGCAAAAATGACACCCTGTGTAATAGATTCCAACAGTTTCCCTACAAATGTCAAGTTAACTGGTCTACAGTTCTCCACAATATGTCTTTTTCTCTTTGTAGCTGTTTGGATCCCTTCCATTCATCTATAGTTTATCCACAAAAGTTTCCAGTCTCTGCAGAATGTCCAGGAAAATAAAACACAGTCATCGACAGTGCAATTAATACTACTATTGGTGGTTAATTTACGACATTTTGATATGAATTACATCTGTTTCAGCAGACTTAGCAATGCTCAATACAGTACATGTTCACGTAATACCTTGTTACTGATATGAATTGACTTTATCTTTAGCTCCAGGAGTCCAATATGATCACTTGGTATTACTGGGGGATTTTCTGAATCTTCCTCCATGAAGACAGATGCGATGTAACTGGTTATTTCTCGGCCATTTCCCTGTTCTCCACAAGGACCTCTCCTCTCCTGATTACAAATTTCCACATTTGACCTTGCTTTTATTTTGTTTCCTTTGAAATGTAGATCGCAGATTGATGTAGTCTTTGTGTTCCTGTTTGTTAGCATGTATGTTCGCTTTTTGATTTCAATTTCGGTTTCATGACCTTCCTTTTTTGGTTCGTTAATTTCTGAGAAGTCTCAGCTTTCCACAATAGCTGGAATTCTTCTGAAGTCACTTCCTACGATTAACATATTTTCTAATTTGTTATGTTAACCATCACTGAGTCACTTTCTCACTCTTTGGTGTTTGCACCTGAAATAAAGAGACGTATGTTTCAGATTTTGCAGTATTTCTAAAAACTCCTGGTCCTGACCAATTATATTCAGGAACACCACAGGAGGATTGGAGGATAGAGAAGAAATTGCGGCAGCACTGCTTGGCTCTTTTCTATCATCATTGGCCAACGAGTGAGGTCCTGGACAACTGGAATGTAGCGAATGCTGAGCCCATATTCAAGAAATGCTACAAAATAAACCTGTGAATTAAAGACCAGTAATCCTAAAATTTAGTGGATAGGTTACTGTAGAAGATTTGGAGAGATTGGATATGCATGCATTTGGAAAGACAGGGTGTGGTTCGGAATAAGATTAGAATGGTGCTGGAAAAGCAGAGCAGGTCAGGCAACATCCGAGGAGCAGAAAAAAATCGATGTTTCTGGCAAAAGCCCTTCATTAAATTCAGCACAGGAGTTTGTGTAAGGAAGAGCATGACTCACAATTTTGTTGGAGTTCTTTGATAAAGTGACCAGCAACGTTGATGAGGTCTGGGTGGTATATGCAGTATAGGTTGATTCCAGTAAGGCCTTCAGTAAGTTTCCACATGGTACGTTGCTCTGCAAGGTGAGATCGCATGGAATTGAGGGGGAGCTGGCAAATTAGGTACAAAATTGCCTTGATGGTAGGAAGGAGAGATTAATACTGGAAATATGCTGGTCAGACTGGAGGCCTGTGAATAGTGGAATGCCTCAGGGGTTGATGCTGACACCACGACATATTAAATATATTACATGAAAATGTACAGGCATGATTTGTAAGTTTGAAGACGGCATTAAAACAAGCTGCATCACGGAGAGTGAGGAAGGTTATCAGAAATTTCAGAAACTACAGCAGAACCTCGATCACCTGGAGAAATGGCTGAGAAATGGCAAATGGATGTTAATATAGATCAATGTAAGTTCTTGCATTTTAGAAAGTCAAATCAAGGTTGGAGTTTCATGGTGAATGGTTGGGTCCTAAGGAGTGTAGTGGTACAGAGGGACCTTGGAATTCAGGTGCATGGTTCTCTGGAAGTTGATTCAGATGTAGACAGTGAAGAAAGCTTTTGACACACTGGCCTTAATCAGTTTATATCACTGAGTATCGAAATTAGAAAGTTATGATGCAGTTATACAGGATGCTAGTGAGGCCATATTGGTAGCGTTATGTTTAGTTTTGTTCACTTTGCTATAGGAAGATATTATTAAACTGTAAAGAGTGCAGAAAACATTTACAAGGATATTGCCAAGGTCTCAATGGTCTGAGTTACAGAAAAAGGTTGGACAAGCTAGGACTTTTTACTTGTGTATGCATGAGGCTGAGGGAGGATCATATTGCAGTTTATAAGATCATGACAGGCATGGATAGGATGAATGCACCCAGTCTTTTTTCCCAGGGTTGGGCAATCACAGATTAAGAGGGCATCAGTTTAAGGTCAGAGGGGACAGAACTAAAGGGAACTTGAGGAATAACTTTTTAACACCGGGGCTGTTACGCATATGGAATGAGAAGTGGTTGAGGCGGATTCATTAACAATATTTAAAAAGCATTTGAACAAATACATGGATAGTAAAGGACTAGAAAGATATGGGACAATGGCAGGGAAATTGTGTTAGCGTGAATGGGCATTTTGGTTGCAATGGATCAGTTTGGGCTGAAGGGCCTGTCTCCGTGCTGTCTGCGTCTATGACTCTAACAACCATTGCTTGTCTCCCAATGAATGTAATATTGTACTTTCCCAATTTACTGAAGATATCATGACACTCTAGCCTCCAGTCTTCCATGATGTTTGACTGGAATATTCAAACATTCTAAACTGTATGCAGACACCTTGTAAACTGCATCTTATAAATGGCATTAATCTTTAAAAGCTGCTTCAGACCAAGGTTAATAATTCGTCCTTCTGACCACACAACATCAAATCCGAAATTACCAGCTCTGTAGTTTGCTTCACAATATACTCTTCAACCCACCTCATACACACTTACGGAACTTATTTTTCACATCTTCAGGAGTCACTTAGTTGACGCTGTTAACCATTCAATAATATTGCAGTATCCACAATACTTGTCTATCTAATTTCCAGAGCATGTGATGCTCCGATTTTCTGCTACCGTTTTGGTTTCGATATATAACACACCAATATTTGCTTTTCCTTGCTATCTGTAAACTCTACATAAACTGATTCTGTGGAATCTGAGGGACAGGTATGTGTCCTTATTAGTGATAAACCTGGACAAGACATTCAGGGAGGCTCACCTCGACGCTGAGATGATCTGGAGAAATGTCCCACAATACTGGACAAGCAACAATATCCTCCTCTCTCTGTTAGGATAAGACTTACCATATACTCTCTGCTCCCTCACACTCACTGTATATCTGTTATAGCACCTAACGCCGAACAAGGTTCATGCTCTGTCTCCAAATAAGGCTCAGGCACTACCACTCTCACTATTGAATTCAGCAACTAATCATGCTATATGGATTCAAAACTGTCGACTGACTCATTCCAGATACCTCACAACTCCCTCCACCTACACCAGCACAAACAGCAGGGTCACCCATTCACACTCTCCCTCCATCCCTTTCTCCCATTCCAGGAGAAACTGCCTGGAATAGGATAGAAAGGTCGAAGCCGGGTAGTGAAGTGCCCGATATCCATTCCCTCACTCCCCTCACCCCGCCATGTGGGGAGGACTCTTAAAGAGCTGGAGAGGATCAGGAAGCCTCGTGTGGAGAACCTGAAAAATCCACGTCCTACTGACCAGTTAAGGAGCAATGTTCAGTGAAGGGCAATTCTCAGTTTAAACCCACTGGCAGCTCCCACAACAGTCACAACAGTCCTTTCACTTCCAAAAAAACCCAGATACCTCATTGCATAGAGATGCAGACACAGAAATACACAGACGAACACACACAATACTTACAAGGAGAGAGGCATACACACACGTATAAACACAGATAGACATATAAAGTCACATACAAATCGACATAAATACAGAGAGCAACACAGGCTGAAACACAGACAGACAGACGGAGACACGGAAACACATAGATAACAAGCACATGCACACACACACGCAGGCACACACCCCCCCACACACACATACAGACACACACAAACAGAGGCACAGACACACACACACAGACAGACACACGCACAAACACTTGCTCACATACAGACACACAGAGGCACAGACAATAGTGTCATTAAGACACAAATCGATATGTTTTTGATTTGTAAGTGGATCAAGGATTCCAGGGAGAAGGCAGAAGAATGAGGTCGAGGTACTAATAAGAAATTATTGAACGGAATTTCAGACTCGATAGGCTGAATGGCCTCAATATGCTCATTTCCTGAATGCTCCTGCGGTATTATGCTATCAGGCATTCTGTTCCTGAGACAGCAACAGAGGCTGGGTGTGATAGATATTTGATTGGAAAGGGTCAGTGGGAATGTGCGATAGGTTTGGAGTCTGGAATGGTTTGTCTTTATTCCTAATTATTCTTACCTTATGTCTGAAAAGAGGTGGAGACTTGATGTTCAGTTAACACAGTTTTAAAATAACAGTTGTCCCACAATGAAATAAGGAAGTCCCATTCACTTTAGTCTTGTGCTACATGTAGTGCCCTCATCCTCAGGGAGCAGTGAAGACTCGGTTATAGAAGATATTCCAGGCTGAGATCTTTACTGGACAGAAGGCTCAGTGTTTATTGGGAACAGACAGGAAATGGATGGTCAGGCACACTAGAATCAGCCATGAGCATTCTGAATGGTGCAGCCGAATGGGCAACTTCTGCCCCTACCCAATGTGTTCCCTCAATCCACCCCTCGATGCTGTTACAGGGTTGGGGACCACTCCATTAAGTCAGTCAAGATCGTTACAATGACACAGGAGGAGACCATTCTGCCCCTCTCAGGAATTACAC
Organism: Chiloscyllium punctatum; assembly: GCF_047496795.1. Lineage (NCBI taxonomy): Eukaryota > Metazoa > Chordata > Chondrichthyes > Orectolobiformes > Hemiscylliidae > Chiloscyllium > Chiloscyllium punctatum. The sequence goes on from NC_092788.1 coordinate 42,724,800, forward strand.
AGGAATATAGAATGAAGCAATTCAGCTCTTTCAGTACACTACACAGTCTAGGAGGAGGCCATTCAACCCGTCTGAGCCGCGACACAGGAACAGGGAAGCTGTCGACAACAGGAAATAGAGAGTAGAGACAAATGTGTATTTTCAGGCTGCAAAGCTGTAACTGATGGAGTGCCTCAGACATCACTGTGGGGTCATCAATGATCAATAATCTTTATCGAAGATCTGGAGGAAGGGGAGGGAATAGCTTGGAGCTCAATTAGTTCATACACCAAGATGGCCATTCAATGTGTCGTCAAATGGAGGTAGTGAGTCTGCAAAATGATGCAGGCAGGGACGGTTAGTGAGCAAACCTTCAGCAGAAATAACATAAGGTAAGTTGTCTATTTTGGCATGAAAGATGAAACAATGGTAAACAATTTAAATGGAGAGAGATTGCCGGACTCTGTGATAAAGGAGGTTTCCATGTTCTTGCAACATGAATCATATGAAGTCAGATGCAGCAAGTGATTTGGAAGGTAAGTGGAATAATGCTGTTTTTTGGCAAAAAAAAAGCATCGGGTTTAATTGCAGGAATGTTTTACTGCATCTGTACCGTGTATTTCTGAGACCACACCTAATGCACTGTGTGCAGGTTTGATCCCCTAAACTAAAATAAAAAGATATAATTCTTTTCGAAGAATTACTCATTCCTGGAAAGCAGGTCTTTTGTTATGGGGGATTATCAGTTTTGATCTTAGCTGAGAAATAGTATTGAACCATCCATGACTTTATGAAAAGTGTATCAGCTGGATGCATATTATCTCCTGTCAGGGAGACTAAAGCTAGAGAATAAATTTTAAGGAAAAGATACATTGATATTAACACACATACTATGAAGACACCTACCAATATTTACAAATTACACAGACACATATAAGCATGTCATCAAATTATAAAGTGGGAAATTTTTGGGACTGGAAGGAATTGTGCACAACAAGAGCAATGACGCACTTGCATATAATCCATAATCAGGTTTTACAGAGAATGTTCCAGGAGATCGCACATGGTCCAGTTTGGCGGTCAGTTGACATAATTGTTTGTTCCAACAGAGAAAGGGAGAAAAATGTTCCCTGCCTGAGAAGCAGCAGGCGATTGATCCCTCTCTCTTACTTTGTTCCGCCCGATAGCAAAGTGTGAGACCAGCCAATCCCTGAGTTATCTGTACCACTTGTGAATGATTCCTGGTGAGGATTCATTGGAATCTCTTCGCTGCCTGAAACGAAGGGAATTCAGCCAAATCCAACTGTTCCAGAAAGAAATCTCACTAGCAGTAGCTTGTGTGAGCAGAGTAACTTCAAAGGCAGAATAACATTTGGGGCACTCTGTCATTTTACCATTTGTTATGAGTTCAACTTCCTGTGTCTCACATTTTTTCTCGAAAATGATCTACTCTGAGATCTATATCATTGGCCACATCACTAAACTGGTTGCACTTAAGATTGGTGTAACCAGTGGAGGAGTGGGACTGGAAAAGGACATAGTGACATTCCAACATTTGTTGGAACACAAATGAGAAATTCTCAAAGAGCTGTTCAAGTGGAAATTCCCTTCCCCAGAGGATTGTGGTTTCTGGATGTTTGCATTTATTCAAAGTTGTTTTTGGTATGCAGAAAAGTGGCATACTGACAGAAACGTGCTGCTGAGACCAAAAGCACATGGAGCGGTGATAAAGTATCTAATGGACCACTCCTGCTGCTCAGTCCTATGTTGCTATGTTGTATTCAACCCCCCCCCCCCCCCCACCCCCCCACAGCTCCTGAAAGGAGCAGATGGAGGCCACTTGTCCCAGATACCTGGTCAACAGTAACGCAGGATCTCATCCAGTCCCTCAAGACTGTCACACATGGTTTGGTGTAGGTTGGAAAATGTTATTTGGTTGAAAAGACGCCTCTGGTCTCATTACAGAGTGTTTCCTCTCTGCAACTTGTGATTCATTTGTTGGTCATATTATAGACCCAGATTCAATGTGAATACAGTCCCCATACCTCAACTAGAGATGACTCACAAAATACTTCACTCTGTCTGATTGCAAAGTTCATTAAAAGAACATTCAGGAAAATTACAAACATTAACTTTGCAATTACTGAATAGGAGGACAAAAGGAATAGGATCAGGTAATTCGGATGATCAAGCCATTGTATACCATCATGGCTGATCTACTGTTGACATTAACTCCTCTTTAATGCCCAATTCTTCACCCCTTAGCTCTCTGACAGGTCAAAAATCCATCTACCTCCTACTTAAATGCTTTCAGTAATGTTGCTCCCTAGCTCTCTAGCCCAGATAATTTCTAACAGTGATTACCTTCTGTGAGAGGAAAACACTCCCTACACATACATTGTTACCTATTGATATGAACAAGAGGCGAACACAGGGTCTCAGGAAAGAGTGAATGGCTATGATACCAATGCAGTATTTGACTGAGGATGCCATTGAGACCACCTATGTATTTGAGCTGAATGGGAATCAGGTGCAACTTTCCCACTGGACGGGGTCTTTCAGAACACAATAAGGTTTGGGGTCAGTCGCCAACAATCCTCTCAGTCCCGGGATATCTCTGCAGGAGATCCTCACGTTAGCATCCTCAGCACAAACATCTTCAGTTTCTCCATCAATGTATTTTCCCATCATAAGATCGGAAGTGGGACTGAAGATCACACAATGTTCAGAACATTTTGTCCCCCATCAGCTCCTGAACCATTCTGTGCAGCAAGATCCGGTTTGTGCTGTTAAAGTGTCGGTAACATTTATGTACGGCCAGACACTGCCCATTTCGGCAGTTAAAAGAGGAGCTCATTCAGCATTTCAAGGTAGTTGCACACGGGTATGAGCTAGCATTCAGGAACAGGAAAAGTGACAGCACATGCAATACTGCTGCCTGTTACACAGGAAGAAGACTGGTCTGTTCAGTGCATCGAGCTGTTAGACAGGAGCAGGTAGAGCCCAATCAGACCCTTAAATCTGTTCCATGAGACCAGGAGGAGGCTATTCATCCCCACGACACAGTTATACAGGAACAAGAGGGGGTCATTGATATTCCAACATGACAAACCAAAGAAACCGGGACTGCACTGATAGAGGACTCCATGATGTTAATCATGGTTCCATTGTTCGTAGAACGTGTGCTGTTTAACAAAGTTTGCTGGCAATGCGGAGGTAAGCCCAATGATTTGTGACAAGTCTCAAGGAGGTATTTTCCATCGCCGAGAAGACACACCCATGTACTCCGTGGGGGTCAGAATCTGGTGGAGTAGTTAACAGTTTTAGCATGAACGTATTGTGGCTGCTGTAGGGATTGCGGATAACGAGACTTTCAATGTAGGACCAAACACCGAATGCACTGTCTTGATGTGGGGAGGGTTTATTCAAAGACTGGTCCTCTGTCTCTCTCATACAAAATGGGGATTGGGTGTGGCGTGAGGGGAATATTCTCAGATGCTCTTAAACTATTGACAGTCATGTAACCCGAGTAAAAAAGAAGCCATGGAATTTTCACCGTATCAGTGTCTATTTAGAACATCGTGAGTGACTGTCCCTTCCCCCAAGGTTCAATGCAATCGCGTCTCATTCTCTCACAACGCTGGAGATTAATTATCATTCTCTCCTCATGCCACCACCATCCCAGGGATTAATCTGGTGAAACCCAATTGCACTCTCTCTGTGGCAAGGCGATCATTCCATATAAAGGAGAGAAAGTCTGTCCACAATATCCCAAATTCTGCCTCAACAACACTCTCAGCAATGATCACAATAACTCTTTTTCATCTTAGACATCTCTGTTTCTTTCCTGTAGCGTAAAAAGACTTTCCTTCTCTCGACACTGCTGGAAAGAGTTAACTCTTTTATAATGACGGTATTGTTGTTGCAGTCGGGATTATGGATAACATGACGTTCATTGCAGGATCACGCATCAATTGAACTGTATTAATGTTGGGAGAGTTTATTCAAAAGCCTGAACCCCTCTCTCTCCCTCTCTCTCTCTCCTCTCTTTCTCCTCTCTTTCTTAGTCGAAATAGGGAGTGGGAGTGGTTATGTGGAAAGTTCTCAGAGGCTCTTAAACTATCGAGAATCATGTAATCTGAGTGAAAAAAAGCCATGGAACTTATCACCGTATCAGTGTCTGTTTCTAACATCATGAGTGATTGTCCATCCCCCTTAAGGTTCAATGCAATCACCTCTTATTCTCTCACTGAGCTTCACTCACTGGTCATGGTGCCATCATCCCAGGGATTAGTCTGGTGAAACTTGGGAGAAAGTCTATCCACAGTCCCACAAATACTGCCTCAACAACCCTCTCCTGGATGATCACAAAGCACCTTTTCTCTCACTTAGACATTGCCATTTCTTTCCTGTGCCACAAAAAGCCATTCCTTCTCTATGAACTACGACTGACATGGAATTTATAAGTCCCTTACATCTGTACGTCAGCATCAATAAAGCGAGCACCAGAGATCCCTATGGAGCTCTGCATCACCCTCACGGAGAAAGTCACTGAGATTGAACCTAAAATGGGGGATGGTCACGGACCTGAATGGAAATGAGATGGAGCAATACAGAGAACAGGCAGAGAAAGGGAGCGACCTTTCCTTCTGTTCTTCTCTCACAGGATGGATGAAGCTCTGGTCAGGGCAGCATGTTATGCTGATCTTGAACTGAGTTCAGCTGTTCCACAGGACAGTAAAGAGTAAATCGCATAGCTGTGGGTTTGTAGTGTTACAACACAGGATAAATCTTCCTGCTTAATTTAAACCAGCAACAGAGAAAAGATTTATCCCATGCAGTATTTTGATATAATTCGCGAGGCCAAATCTATTTAAAGTTAAAATTAATAACTTTATTTCTTAAAGTATAACAGAGAATAATAAACGAATGACTATTTATAACTTCTTCCTCTAACCTGTCTTTTACCTTCCCCCTCCACAATACTAGTCCGATAAGACTCCTAATTAAGATTTACAAAACAAACCTTCTTATCTCAAAATCAGGAAGCTTTCGGTTCTTCTCCATATTCCTGTGTTCTTTTCTTCTTGGGTATTCTGCTTCACCAGTTACTAATCAATAAAGGTACCTATAGGAAAGCTATTTTTCAGGCAGTCTTTGAACGCTGGTAGCTTGGCAGTTCTCCTCTCAACTGTTCAATTTTCCCATGGTCTTTTCCCTCTAAATTATTGGAGATTGTATTATTGGCTTTTAAGATTGTCAATATAATAAATTCATACTTGTTTGGAGGTGGGTATTTTGGGGTATAATTTAAAATGTTTTGCTGAATTTGTTTTTGTTTTGGGACAATGAGCTAATCGGGTTGTTTGACCAAATGTTACATTATGTCTATTTTTCAGAACACTTGGTGCTGTCAGATAGTTATTGCTGGCTTTTAATTCTCTCAATGGTACAGTACACCCATGTGTTCATCACAGAAGTCAGACCGAAACCTGACAAAGTAAGCATGACACATTGACTTCCCTAAAGGTCTTGAGGCAAGCATATTGGTTTTTATAACAAATGATAATGGTTGCTTTTAAACACCCCAATTTCCTTCATGAGATACCAACAGACATTATTCTGTGGCTCTAAATTATCAGTCAATCGCTTGACCACCATAAGCTGTCCTCCCGTATGTGCAGAGAACAAGTTAAACATCTTCAAGAGCAATTATTTAGTGATGGACATGTGGTTAGAAGGAACGTGAAACTATTGCATTCGGATTGAACAAAGGCACAAATGTTTTATTCAGAAGTTGCACTGAGACTGAGGACGAGACTGGGATATCATCATGGTGGTATTGGACAGGATTGGTGAGTAGGGAGGACATGGAGATATAAATCTGTGAAGGACAAAATGGATTATGGAGTTTGAGAACAGTCTGGTTCCTTCTCGCATATCAGTGAGTAATTTATAAATAGTAGTTTGTAGTAGTTTGATAGTTATAATATATAAGGAAAGGAATGTTTGTTTGGAACTGAAGGCATTGACTAGCACTTGCCAAAATTCATATACAATGAGCAGAAATTCAGGTCAACCCGGTTTAGTCGACAATATAATGACTTGAAAGCTGAAAAATGTGTTGCTGGAGAAGCGCAGCAGGTCAGGCAGCATCCAAGGACCAGGAGAATCGACTTTTCGGGCTGAAGACCTTCTTCAGGAACTTATGCCCGAAACGTCGATTGTCCTGCTCCTTGGATGGTGCCTGACCTGCTGCGCTTTTCCAGCAACACATTTTTCAGCTCTGATCTCCAGCAACTGTAGTCCTCACTTTCTCCTATTAAATATAATGACTTACTAGGAGCACCAACTATAGCGAGGATGGGATAGTAACCACCCTGAATAATCCAAAGGATATCCTGGAATCGCCATGCTAATTATATCCAAGGCCGAGAAAGCCAGTAAAGACCCGAGGATAAACTCCTGTCCATTGATGGAACATTCCAGTCTAATGTTCTCAGATTCTGATCTCTCCTCCCCGTCTCTCTCTCTCTTTCGATCTGCTGATCCCTGTTAGTGCTGTCAGTGATGCTCCTCCTCATACTATGGGATAACACATTGAACAGAGCCCATTTATCTTTCAACAATGAAAACTCTCCATTGTGATAATTAAGATCCATGGAGATTGACATTAATCACAGTCACTGAACAAATAGCTTCAGTTAACCCCTTTGAATTCAATATTGATTTTATTAAAATTCAAAAAAACGTTGAAAGCTACACATTTGGCATGGGATATGTGTGTGTGTGGGGGGGGAGGGGTGCACAGAGGGAAGAAATATTTGAGATGGTAGATTGATTGTATGTAATCATTCAATCTGCCTTAGATATGCGAGTATGTCAAAGGATTGTCAGAACTTTAAAAAAAGTTTCTCCTTTGATAAATCGAAACATATAGTCTGTAACTACTGATCAGTGATTATAATGTCAGTAAAATATGGAGAGAAATTTTCTAGTCCAGACTCTGACAGGAAAATGTGCTTACAACAACATGAGGATAACAGACAAATGGCATGGATATGTTAACAGAGAATATGATGTGACACACAATTCAGATCGTTATTCGAGGATCAGAGAAGGCAGGTGAGGGTCATACTGTTCATGTTATCGATGTCAATCAACTATGATGAAGTAAATTTTACTGGATTTCTATTGCAGTGTGATTATGATATTGGGGACATGGCTGCTGAGACTGGAGGGACGGAATATGATATTTCCGAACTATCAGTATTGGAATTTGATTCTTCTTAAAACATATGAAGATCAAATTCCGGGATACAACTCCAATGAGGAATGAGGAGAGCCAATATTAACCATACAAATAGAAGACATTGGAGCAGAAATTTGGCCATTAGGACATTTGAGCCTGCTCCGCCATTCCATGATGGCTGTTAAGCTTCTCAACTGCATTCTCCCGCTTTCTACCTGTAACCCTTGATCCCCCTTACAATCAAGAACCTATTTGTCTCACTCTTAAATATACTCAGTGACCTGGCTTCGACATCCTTCTGTGGCGGTAAATTCCATAATTCACCACTCTATGGCTGAAGAGGTTCGTCCGTATCTCTGTTCTGAATGGTCTTCTCTTTACTCTTTCCCATCGGGGCCTAGTCTCTCCTACCATTGGAAATATCGTCCGAAAATCCACTCTGTCCAGGCCATTCAATATCCTGTAAGTTTCGAGTCGACCTCCTAACATGTTCTGAACTCTATCATAGATAGAACCAGAGCCCTCAGATGTTCTTCATATGTTAAGCTTTTCATTCCTGGGACCATTCTCGTGAATCTCCTTGGAAAACGCTCCGGGGCCAGTGCATCCTTCCTGAGATATGGGACACAAAAGTGTGCACAATAGTCCAAATGTCGCCTGACCAAAGCCTTATACAGCCTCAGAAGTTCATCCCTGCTTTTATATTCAAGCCCTCTTGAAATAAATGCCATCATTGTATTTGCCTTCCTAACTTTTGACAACCTGCAAGATTACCCTTCGAGACTCCTGGACTGGAACTCCCTCAGCTTTTTGCACTTTTGACTTCTGAACCTGCTTGCTATTTAGGAAATAGTCCATGCCAGTATTCTTCCTGGCAAAGTGCATGATGTCACACTTGCCCACATTATACTCCATCTGCCACATCTTTTCTCACTCCCCTAACCTGTAGGAGAAAGTAAAGACAGAAGATGCTGAAGATCAGAGTCAAAAAGTGTGATGATAGAAAAACACAGCGAGTCAGGCGGCATCCGAGGAGCCGGAGATTCGGTGTTTCAGGCGTAAAGTCTTCATCAGGAACAAAGGGGTTGGGCGGAAGGGGGCTGAGAGATAAATGGGAGGGGCTGGGGCTGGGAGGAAGCGAGATGAAGGTGAGTGGTGATAGTGAAAAGTCAGAGTGGAAGGTGGAGTGGATAAATGGGAAGGGAGATGGACAGGTTGGACAGTTCAAGAGGGCGGTACTGAACTAGAGGGTTGGATCTGGGATAAGGTGGTGGGAGGGGAGATAAGGAAATTGGTGAAATTGCCTTTGATATCGTGTGATTGGAGGGTCTCTCGGTGGAAGATGATGCATTCTTTCTCCAGACGACTGGTGGCTAGAAATTGGCCATGGAGGAGGCCAAAAACTTGCATGTCCTTGTTGTAGTGGAAGGGAGAGTTGAAGTATTCAAGGATAGGGAAGTGGGTTGTTGGGTGTGTGTGTCCGAGTGTGTTACCTGAACCGTTCTGCAAATTGATGCCCTGTCTCCCCAATGGGGAGGAGATCCGTTGCAATGGACAGAGTAGATGTGGTGTTTGGATGCACAGGATGTTCTTTGCCTGATGTGGAAGGATCCTTTGAAGCCTTGGATGGATGTGAGGAGAGAATGTTGACATAGGTTTCATACCTCTTGCAGTGGCAAAGAAAGTGTCAGGAGTGGAAGGTGGCTGGGTGGGGTTGGGGGGCGCGTGAACCTCACGAGGGAGTTGTGAAGGATATGGGTGGAGATATGGTCTCTGCTGATATGGGTGGGGAAGGAATTATACCTCTGGTGGTGGGGTCTGACTGTTGGTGGCGGAAATGGCGGAAGATGATGCGTTGTATCCTGTTGTTGGGGGGATGGAAGGCGAACACTAGAGGGGTTCTCTCCTTGTTGTATTTGGAATGGTGGAGATCAAGTGCGGAGGTGCGGGAAGTTGAGGAGATTCGCTAGAGCACCCTTCTGCAGCCGAACCACCTCTTCAATGTCCCTCTATCTATCTTTACATTTTTTGAAAATTTAGCCAGAATACCCTCAGTTCCTTCATGCAAATCATTAATGCATAAAGGGAAAAGTTGTGGTCCCAACATTGAGTCTTATGGAACACCACTGGTCCCTGGCTGCCATTCTGAGAAGGACACTGTAATCCCAACTCCCTGCTTTCTGTCAGACAGTCATGCTACTATCCATGTTCGTACATGGCTTCTAACACCATGGGCCCTTATCTTTCTCAATAGCCTCCTGTGGGGCACCTTGTCAAAAGATTCTTGCTGAGCAAGCGGATAACATCTATAGTTTTTCTTGGTCTAATCTGCTCGTTACTGCCTCAGTGAATTCTAACAGGTTTGTCAAGCCTGACCTCCTCTTGATGAAACCATGTTGACTCTGTTCTATTTTACCAAAGACCTCCAAGTATTCAGAAATCCCATCCTTCACGATGGATTCCAGGTTGTTACCCATTACTAAGGTAAGGCTAATCCGTCTGTAATTTTCCATTTTCTATTTAACTCCCTTATTAAACGGGGTGTGACATGAGCAATTTCCAGCTTCTTGGTCCTTTCCTGATTTTAGTCATTCCTGAAAGATTACTACTTATACTTGCACTACCTCCTCAGCTATCTCCCTTCCAAGACTGGGGGTGTAGTCCATCTGGTCCAGGTGATTTCTCCACATTCAGGCCATTCAGTTTTGTAACATGTTATTCTTGATGATGGCCACCATACTCAGCTCTGCCCTCTCACTCTCTTCAGCTTTTGTGAAATCATTCTTGTCTTCCACCGTGAAGACTGACGCCAAGTTCCTCGTTCATTTATTTGTTTCCCACTACTGTCTCTCCAGCAGCATTTTCCAGTGTCCAATATGACTTTTACCTCTCTTTTGCACTTTATATATCTAAAGAACCTCTTACAGTCTCCTCTATATTGCTGGTTCGGTTACCCCTATATTTAATCTTCTCCCTCCTTATTGTTTTGCCCTCTGTTGGTCTTTATAAGTTTTCCAATTCTCTCATTTCCCACTGCACTTCACCACATTGTATGCTTGCCCTTTTGCTTGTATGCAATCCCTGACTTCCCTCGTCAGCCCTGGTTGCCTTATCCTCCCTGTATCATGCCTCTATTCCTCAGCATGGATCTCTGCAGTGTCTCCTGAATTAATCTTGGAATCACCTGCCATTGCTGTTCCACTGTCTTTCCTGCTATACACCTCTCCACATATCAGAGATTTCTGCCAGTTCAGGTCCATCCTGTCCTTCTTGTTTAGGTCCTACCGACTCGGGAATCCCAATGATCCACATATCAGAAGTGCTGCCTGCCCTGCCAGCTGTTTGGCCATGTATCTATCTTTGCTACCTTCCTAGTCCTAACCTCACTCACACGTGACATATTCTAGTGTCTACAAATTCAAATATCCTTTCAACAGAACTCTCGCAATGCCTTTTCTTTAAAGTGGATAAACTTGATAATAAAAACTTAAGTGTGACCTCAGGAAAGTGGAGTCCACTGAATTAGTCCAATGCCCAGAGGATCTGATATCTATCCCCGACACTAAACCTATTTGACAAGGTATACATATGGATTAGTGCTGCTGGAAGAGCACCACTGAACGGCTGTACTCTTCCAGCAACACTAATCCAGAATCTGGTTTCCAGCATCTGCAGTCATTGTTTTTACCAAGGTATACAAATGAACCATATATTTGCAGATGGACGAGGATAAACAGAACACTAGAAAATGTCAGAGCAGATGGATGTCATGCAGCTTGTTTACTCTGCTTTGCTATTCAATTGGACTTTAGTTATTCTGTTCCTTTCAATGGCAGGATCTTTACCCAGCATCGCCAATGGGTCACAAAGTGCCCAGTGTCGTTGTGTGCACAGTCCTGCGAAGGGAGTGTCCAGTGCCAGGCAATGGGGTGTGGGGAGTCCCAGGGGTGGCACAAGAAAAGGCTGCATGTAGTGACGATGGACTGAGGGAATTAAAGGGATGGAATGGGTATCCAGGGACACTGCACACACGGAAGGGGCCGGGCAAGATTCCTAAACAACCAGGGAACTCGCGATGCACGGCTGCTTTTACGAAAACCTGTCACATTTGCTAGATTTCTCTGTCGAACCAAAGCAAAAATACTGTAGATGGTAGAAATCCGAAGCAAACACAGAGACATACTGTGGAGAGACGAAAGAGTTAATGTTCCCAATGCAGACACGGGAAGAATTTACAAAGTCCACACACACAGGGTCCAGAGATTGGAATTGAACCCGAGTCCCTCGCACTTTGAAGCAGCAGTGTTGTGTCACCGTGCCGCCCAATGATGGATAATCAGAGTTAGAGACATAGCTACTGTTCTCTGTGATTGGGATTGAGAGTCCAGAATGATGAGTTGCCTACTTGGTACTTGAGTTTGGGATATATCATCTGGGCTACAGAAGAACTTGGATTGGGCGGGGAATGATCCAGTGGACAGGGTCTGTGTAGGTACCAACGGCTGGACAAATAAATGACAGTGAAAAGAGCGACTGATAATACAGGACTAAACTATCATATCGAAATGCTTGCAGCATAAGGAATAAGTTAAACACGCTTGTGAATCATTCACAAATTGGCAGGTACGACATGGTCATTACAGGATCAGGATTAGGAGCTGAATACTCAAGGATATTCATCCTGTCGAAAAGATAGGCAGGTGGGCAGAGAGATAGAGTTGTTTCATTATTAAGAATAGAATTGAATCAATAATCAATAATAAGAAATCAAGTAAGGTCAGATCGTGTAGAATCTGTGTCGGTAGAATTGAGGAATCAAAAAGGTGAAAAAATGCACTTAGAGTTATGTACAGGGAGCTGGGGTGCAAGATACACCAGGAGCTAGAAAGTTCTGTAGGAAAGTCAAAGTTACAATGATCATGTGGGATTTCATTTATGCAGGTGGACTGGGAATTCAGGTTGGTCATGGTTTGCAAGGAAAGGAATTTGTGGAAAGTGTATGAGATGGCTTTTTGGAGCAGCTTGTACAGGCGAAATAGATGAAGGAGCTTAAGGTGAAGGAATTCTTAGCAGGCAGTGATCATAATATGATGTAACTTACTCTGCAGTTTCAGATGGAGAAGGTAGAATCAGTAGTAACGGTATTACAGCTGAATAAAGGCAATTACAGGGACATGAGGGAGGAGTAGTTGGAATTGACTGGGAGACGGGCCCAGCAGGAAAGACAGTGCAACAGCAATGGCAGGAGATTTTTGGAGTAATTCAGGTTACAACAGAGATTTATCCTGAGGAAAAAGAGGCTTGTATAGGGAGGATGAGGCAACCATAGCTGACTAGGGAAGTCAGGTATAGCAGAAAAGCAAAAGAGAAAGGATATAATGTGGCAAAGTGCGGAGGGAAATCTGAGGATTGGGAAGCTTACCAAGATAAAACTGAGGGCAAACAAACTAAAATAAGGAGGGAGATGATTAAGTCTGGGGTAATGTTAAGGAAGACTGTAACAGTTTCTGTCGATATATAAAGTACAAATGAGCGGCAAAAGTGAACATTGGATTGCTGGAAAATGATACTGGAGAGATAGTAGTGGGGACCGAGAAAATAGCCAAGGACATGAAGAATTACTTCGTATCAGCTTTAGCGATGGAAGACACGAGTAATACATTAAACATTCAAGCGATTGAGAGGCCAGAGCTGAATATGTTGGCCACCACCATGGAGAACATGCTAGAAAAAAATTGAAGGTAGTTAAATAACCTTGACCAGATGGACTACATCCCAGCGTTATAAGGGAGATAGCGGAACAGAGAAGGAAGGCGATCGTGGTGATCTTTCAGGAATCACTCGAGTAATGAATAATCTCAGATCACTGGAAACCCACTAACGTGACACCCCTCTTTAACGAGGGAGTAAGGAAAAAGACAAAAGATCCACAATGAATAGCTTAAACTCGGTCGTGGGTAAGATCCTGGAATCCATTGTGAATGATGAGTTTTCTGAATACTTGGAAGTGTTTGTTAAAATAGGGCAAAATCACTACGGTTTCATCAAGGGAAGGTCATGCTTGATAAATCTGTTGGAATCCTTTGAAGACGAAATGAGCAGGCTCGACCAAACACAGTTATCCACCTTGTCTTCAAGAAGGTCTTGGACAATGATTCACACAAGAGATGACTGAGTACGATAAGGGTCCATGGTGTTAGAGGCAACGTAGTGGCATTGGTAGAAGCTTGGCTGTCTGGTAGAAAGCAGAGTGTGGGGATGAAATGGTCCTTACCAGGAAGGCAGACAGTGACAAGTGGTGTTCCATAAGGCTCAGAATTGGAATCATAATTTTTAATCGTAACGTTAACAGTCTAGACTTGGGAATTGAGGGCACTCTGGCTAAGTTTGCAGATGATACAAAGATAGGCAAATGGACAGGTCATATTGAGGAGGTGGAGAGGCTGAAGAAGGAGTTGGACAGGTAAAGAGATCGGCAGCTGCAATCCAACATCGCAAAGTGTGAGGTCATGCATTTTGGCCCGAAGAATAGAGACATGGTCTATTTTTTAAATCGGGAGAAAATTCAGAAATCTGAAGTGCAAAGGGAATTGGGAGTTCTAGTGCAGGGTTCTCTCAAGGTAAGATTGCAGGTTGAGGCAATTGTTAGGAGTACAATTGCATTTATTATTGATAGCATTTTTATGAGAGGAAATGAATACGGTTGTATTCGGCTCAATATAGACCATATTTTGAGTATTGTGCGTAATTTTGAGACACATATCTCAGGAAGGATGTACTGGCCCTGGGGTATGTTCACAAGATCTTCACAAGAATGGTCGTAGGAATGAAAAGCTTATCGTATGAGGCATGTTGGAGGATTCTGGGTCTATACATGATAAAGTTTAGAAGGATTAGAGGGATTGTAATGGAAGCATGCGGAATACTGAATGACCTGGACGGAGTGGATGTTGGTAAGATGTTTCCATTAGACTAGAAACAGAGAGCACAGCCTTAGATGAAAGGGAGCACCTTTTAGAACAGTGATAAGGAGAAATGTCTTTAACCAGAGAATGGTGAACCTTTTAAATTTGTTGCCACAGAAGGCTGTGGGGGCCAGGTCATTGAGTATATTTGTGACGGAGACAGATAAGCTTTTGATTATCCAGAGAATCAAGGGTTACAAGGAGAAGGTCGGAGAATGAGATTGAGAAACCCATCAGCGATGATTGAATGGTGGTGCAGACTCAATGGGCTAAATGGCCTAATTTCTGCTCCTATGTCTTATCGTCTTATGGTTTAAACCTCAAGGAGGCAGCTTGCATCTCCGAGAAGATGGATTCATGTTCTTCATGAAGGTCAGAAGGTGGAGGGAATAGTTAACTGTTTTAGAATGAAGGCATTGTGGCTGCTGTCAGGGTGGTGGATAATATGACATTCAGTGCAGGATCGCACACCAATTGCACTGATTTAATGTGGGGAGAGTTTATTCAAAACCTGGACCTCTCCTTCTCTGTCAATTACAGTGGGGAGTGCGAGTTGGGGTGGGGGAGGGCGTAACGTCCTCAGAGGCACTTAAACTATCCAGAATTATGCATCCTGAGTGAAACAACAGTCATGGGATCTATCAACTTCCCGTTGTTTGTTTAGAATATAATGAGTGATTGCCCACCCCCCCAGGGTTCAATGCAATCACCTCGAATTCTCTCACAGCGCTACAGATCAACCCTCACTCACTCCTCGGGGTGCCATTATCCCAGAGATTAATCTGGTGGAACTCCTTTTCACATTCTCTCTGGTAAGATCACTTCTTATAAAGGAGAGAAAATCTGTCCATAATGCTCCAAATACGGCCTCAACTACACTCTCAGGTTTGATCGCAAACATTCCTTTCCCTCACTTAGCTGACTCCGTTCCTTTTGTGTGAAATAGGAAACTATTCATTTACGATGCACTGTCACTGAGTTGCAATTTAAAACATCCTTACATCTGTAGGTCAGCATCAATAAAGCAAGCACCGTAGGTGCCTATTCAGATGGACATCACTCTAGGGGAGAGACTCAATCACAAAGAATCCATCTAAAACAGTGAATGGCCACCTACCTGAATGGAAATGAACTGCTGGAATATGGGATACAGGCAGAGGGAGGGAGCTCTCTTTCCTTTTGATCTACCCTTGCAGGATCTGTGCAGACCTGGTCAGACCAGCATCTTATGGCGACCTTGAACTGAGTGGCTAGTGCAGCTTTACCACAGGACATAAAAGAGTAAAACACAGTACTGTGGGTTTGCAGTCACACAGAAACCTGACGAGGAAAGGATGACCCACTGCTTTCTGTAATGGGCATGAGGCAAGCCGATAACAACAAATTATAATTCTGTGGCTCTGGATTATGAACCAATGATGTGACCACCATACACTGTCATCCCATTTTTCAGATTCTGTGCAGAGAACAAGTTAAACATCTCAAGTGCAATTGTTTTGCAATGGACACGTGGTAGAAGGGACGTGAAACAGCTGTATCCGGAATTAACAAAGGCACAAACAAAGGTTTATTCAGGAATTGCATGAGGCTGAGGAGGACACTGGATGTCTCAACGGTGGTACTGGAAAGGATTGGTGAGAGGGGAAGATATGGAGATGTAAACTGGGGAGGGGAAAATGAATCAAGGAGGTGGAGAACAGTCGGTTTCATCCTCGCATATTGGTGAGCAACTGGTATTGAGTACTTTGTTCGTTATAATTTCTAAGGAATGGAATCTTTGATTGAAAATGGAAACGTTGATTTGCACCTTTCCAAAATTTACATATAATGAGCATAAATTCAGTTCAGACTGTTCCACTAGACAGCTCGAGAGACTTACTAGGAGTACCAACTATAGCAAGGATAGGATAGTAACCAGATTGAATAACCATCAGTATATCTTCAATCCACGATACTAATGATATCCAAGGCTGGGAAAGCCAGGAAAGACCATAGGATAAACTCCCGTCCATTGTTGGAATATTCCAGTCCACTGCTATCAGTTTCTGATCTCTCCTCACCCTCTCTTTGAAGCTGCAGATCCCTGTTACTGGTGTGGGTGATGCCCCTGATCATACGATGGGATAAAACACTGAAAACATTCCCTTCTTCATAGAAGAGGGAATTTCTCTCGGATTGCATAGGATCCATGGAGACTGACATAATCACAATCGCTGAATACACAGCTCAGTTAATCCCTTTCAATTCAATACTGTTTCATTAAAATTCAAAATAACTTTGCACATTCCTGCATTCTGGGTGTGATATGTGAGTGTGACTGAAGGAAGGAATGTTGAAGATGGAAGATTGATTGTGTGTAATCATTCAGTCTGCCTTGGATATGGAAATAATGCCAGAGGTTTAACAGACCATAAACATGCTTCTCTGCTCATACATGGAGAAACAAATCCTGTAACTACAGATCAGTCATTGCAATATCAGTAAAACATTGAAAGAACATCTTTCATCCATGATCTGATGGCCAAATGTGCCTGAGAAAATGTGGTTTTATAACAAACAAACGGCATGGATATGTTAATGCAGAATTGTACATGACAAACACAATTGAGATTGTTATTCCAGAATCAGAGAGGGCAGCTGTGGGTCATGTTGTTGATGTTATCGATGCAAAGGAACTGTGATGAAGTATCATTTACTGGACTTCATTTACATTGTGATTATGACATTGGGGAAAAGAGAGAAGATGGCGAGGACTCGGGGACATGACTGTTCAGTCTGGGTGGAGGGACAGTGATGTTCCCCAATCACTAGCATTGGAACGTTACTCTTTATAACTCATATGAAGAAGAGATTCAAGGGTATATCTGCAATGAGGAGTAAGCAGAGACAATATTAATGAAATGCATTTATGCAATACAAAATACAGGGAAAAGTGATTTTCTGTACAGACGGAAACATGCAAACTACAAAGAGATAAGGTTGTTAAAATGTACTCCTGATATGGAGCTAAATAAATTGAAAAGTGGATTACAGACTATGGAAGTGGTGTGTGATATTTATCAATCATTATTTGATCCACAGCTGAGATCCTGATTTCCCCTCTGTCAGTGTAATGGAAAATTAACAAACTTAACATTTTCTGTGAAACCTGAAAGAGAATGCTATGCTAATTCTAAAACTTTTCTGAACATTGCAAACACTTTGCTGAATTCTGCAGTCGAAGAGACAGCTTGTCTTTACTGAACTTTGTATACATTCAACCTGGCCTGGCGAGCAGGCGAATTCAGCAGAAAAGCAAAGAAAAATATAAAGACAGTTATGTCCACGGCAAGGGGATGAGAAAATAAGAACTCGAATGTTTCCCAACTCTTGTCATTGAGCGTGTGATAAGAAGGACATAAAAGGAATATGTTAATAATGTTCAGGGCCCTTACACAAGGTGTGTTTGCCAAGTGTATTGGCTCCCTGCAGTGGTTAAAAATAAAGCTTTTCCTTTGCTCTTGCTCACATCTGAGTCCAGTCAGATTAATTTCCACGACAGTCAGCGATCCACCTGATTGAGATTCTCTGGACCAGTCTCTCACACAGTGGGTTTTTTTTATCATTCCCTGCTGTTCCTCGCATAGTCTATTTTTTTTTAAAACCCACCTTCTCCATGGTACTGATCTATTGGCCGAATGGATATTGTTCGCTGTCAGTAACCTAGCTCTGTAACATTATTGGGAATAAGTGATCTGGGATGACAGCCAGTATCAACACACTTCTCACAGTGTATGATACCCAGACAAAGGGTTTGCAGTCCAGGGGAATTTCTAAATAAAACTTCTTACTTCTGTTTGTCCATATCTATCCATCTCATTACAGCCTTGGTTCAAACATAGAAAAAGGAGCTGAATTCCAGCCCTTACCATCAAGCTACATTCTTTGAAATGTGGCATCATGGAACCCGATCAAAAAGGGTATTGCGGGCAAATACTCCATTACTGGTGTCATACCTGACAGATAGGAAGATGGTCATTGTTGTTGGAGGTCAGTCATCTCTGCTCCAGAACATTTCTGCAGCAGTCTCTCAGGATAATGTGAATGTAGGTTTGCTCGCTGAGCTGGAAGGTTCATTATCAGACGTTTCATCACCATACTAGGTAATATCTTCAGTGACATTTCAGATAAAGCCTCAATCCAAGCATCTTCAGCTGCTTCATCAATGCCCTTCCCTCCATCATAAGGTCAGACGTGGGGATATTTGTCAATGACTGCACAATGTTCATCACCATTCGCAAATGCTCAGATATGGAAGTAGTCCATGCCCAAATGCAACAAGATCTGGACCCTCACCAGGTTTGGGCTGATAAGTGGCAAGTAACATTCAAACCACACAGATGCCAGACAATGACCATCACCATAAGAAACAATGTAACAACTTGGTATTCAGCAGCATTACCATTACTAAATTCCCCACTATCAATATCCTGGGAGTTATCATTGACCAGAAACTCAACTGGACTCGCCACATAAATATAAGAGCAGATCAGAGTCTAGGAATACTGTGCGAGTAACTCACCTCCTGACTAACCAAAGCCTGTCGATCATCTACTTGGCACAAGTCAGGAATGAGATGGAATTCTCTCACTTGCCTGAATGAGTGCAGACCCAACAACACCAAGAAGTTTGACACCATCCTGGACAAAACAGTCCATTTGATTGGCATCACATCCACAAGCATTCACAAACTCCACCACCGTTTCTCAGTAGTTGAAGTGTGTACTATCTACTAGACACAATGCAGAAATTCCCCAAAGATCCTCAGACAGCATCTTCCAATCCCACGAACACTTTCGTTTAGAATGACAAGGGCTGCAGGCTTATGGGAATACTGCCACTTACAAATTCCCTTCCAAACCAGTCAACATCCTGATGTGGAAATATATCGCCGTTCCTTCACTGTTGCTGTGTAAAAACGCTGGAATTCCCTCATTAACAGCATTGCGGGTCAACACACAGCAGGTGGACTGCAGCGGTTCACGAAGGCAGCTCAACGCCACTTTCTCAAGGGGGCAATGAGGGACGGACAAGAAATCGTGGGCCCATCCAGCAATGCCTGCATCCAAAAAAAAGATTTTTAAAAAATAGCTCCAAGTTGAGCATCTTAATGGGATAGGTTATCTGATGTGAACATGAACAGGAAAGCAGTGTTTCTTATACAGAACATTGTAGACTTTTTGTTATTAGAAGGGTGTTCAGTGTTCGATGACTTATTGTTGCTGTGTGCTGTGATAAATTGCATCTGTTTTGTTTAATTCATCAATACTGGCGTAACAGGATCAATCCTTCGAAAATACCAAACTGAAAATGACAATCATCGGAGAGACAATGAACTCCCGCCAGATGAGACTCACAGATCACTTTATATTCAACGTTTAATGGACTACTGGCTGACACTGAATACTCCAACCATCCATATCATAGGGGTTACCATTGAACAGAACGTGAAGTAAAATCACCATACAAATACAAGTTTTACAAAAGCAGGTCAGAGACTTACAATTCTGCACTGAATAATAGACCCTACTACCGAAAGAGCATGAGATATAGTAATAGTTTTAGGCCATTCAGCCCATTCCTTCACTCTGAAACTGCCATTTTGTCATTGTCTGTATGACTAGTGGAACTATCTTCTACACACTGACTGTGTCAATCTTTGCAGTGATCAATCAGTTTCTATCGGATATATCACCTCCCATTCTTCTAAATTCCATCGAGTACACACAATGCCGTGTCTATGACAAATAACCTTCCCCAGGATGGATCTCCTCCAACAGCAGCAGATCTTCCCGCAGAGATAGTGCCCAAAACAACTTCCAAATGCCGTCTGAACATAGCCCATTACATTCTCGGCAGTATGTCTCCTCTCTTGTATTCTAGATCCCTTGAAATGAATGCTAACATTACATTTGGTTTCCTACCTGTCAACTGAACCTGCACATTAACCAAAAAGAGAGGATGAGTGCTTCAAAATCCTTTTGTGCTTCAGATTCAATGGATCCTATTAGAACATAGTGTCTGCCTCTATTCCGCCTATCAAAGTGCATAATCTCACACGATTCCATATTGTGTTCAATCTGCCACGTGTTTGCCCACAGTCCAAAACTGTCCAAGCTTTAATGCAGCTTCCCCACTTCATGAATATCGCCTGCCGATCCAATGATCGCTGTATCATCTCCAAACTGAGCAAAACTGCCCTCAGGTCCTTTGTTCAGGTGGTTCATGTAAATGGCACTTCCTGACTCCCTAAGGACTGTCCACCATTGAAAACACAGGACTCAAGGTGGTTGACTACATTCAGGTTAAATCAGTGGCTTGACTGGAACTATACCTGTAACATCTTCACTCCCTGCACCACTGACGCCCATTAGGAGCACACCCTGCCCCCGAATTGTTATGAATTTACCCCGTTATGGTGACACAGGACTTGATGGTGCACAATCCCAATCTAATGATGTCACTCTGTCTCAACACTAACTGTGTGTTGCTCACAACAACCAATGTAACTGATGTGTTGATGATGATAGAGAGAGCTGGGGGAGGGAATGTTTATGATGAATGACTGTGTGACTGTCAGTGTGAAACCTGCCCTGACAGCATCGGATGTACCTGTGCCTGCTATCACCACGGCAGACATGATCAGTCTTCCTGCAGGTCAAATCAAGGAAACTGGCAGGCCTGCAGAGTATTCCTGGGTGAGCACTCAGATCCTGTGAGGACCAACTGGCAGAGGTATTTAAAAACAACTTCAACTTCTCCCTCCCGAAGCCGAAATCCCAACCCACTTCAAGAAGACCACCATCATCCTTGTAAGTGAGAAATCACATGCAACGTTCCTTAATGACTACCACCCAGTAGCTCTTAATTCAATAAACATAAAGTGCTTTGAGACGCTGGTTATGGCCCACACCATCTTCAGTCTCCCAGCCTGACCTGCTGTCCTATAATGTGCTGACTGATGTAACGGGTCCACAACGGATGCATTTACCTGCCCTGCCCTCATCCATGGAACATTTGGACAACATGGATGCCTATACCAGACTCCTGGTCATTGCAGTGTGTGTGTGCATTATCCCGGCCTCGCCGTTTGTGCAGGATGCTCCCTTGCTGTGTGTATGTGTATGTGGTATGTGTGTCTGTGTCTGTGTCTATACGCTTGAGCATGTCACTCTCTCAATGTGTGTGTGGGTCCCTATTGCTGTGTATGTGTGTGTCCCACCCTCACTCTGTGTGTGTGTGTGTGTGTGTGTGTGTGTGTGTGTGTGTGTGTGTGTGTGTGTGTACGTGTCGCTCCCTTGCGTTGTGTGTATGCGTGTGTCTCTCTCTCACTGTGTGTATATGTGTCTCTTTCTTGCTGTGTGTGTCTCTCCCTCGCTTTTTTTGCACTCCCATGGCTGTGTCCTCATCTCCATACCCGATTCCCTCTACTCCCAAGGTTGAGTCCTCAGCCCCATACCCTACTTCCTCTACTCCCATATCTCTGTCTTCCACCCCGACTGTACGCCCTGAACACATGCGGCTCTGTTGTCAAATTCCAAACAACGCCAGCTACAAGTTCGCTGATAAAATCACCAAATCAGGAGGGATATCAAACAACGATGAGTCAGAATACAGAAAGGAGATTAGATTAGATTATTTTACAGAGTGGAAACAGGCCCTTCGGCCCAACAAGTCCACACCGACCCGTTGAAGCACAACCCACCCATACCCCTACATTTACCCCATACCTAACACTACGGGCAATTTAGCATGGCCAATTCACCTGACCTGCACATCTTGGATTGTGGGAGGAAACCGGAGCACCCGGAGGAAACCCACGCAGACACGGGGAGAATGTGCAAACTCCACACAGTCAGTCACCTGAGGCGGGAATTGAACCCGGGTCCCTGGCGCTGTGAGGCAGCAGCGCTAACTACTGTGCCACCGTGCCGCCCCTTGCCTATGCTGCTGCATCGCTGTGGAATGGAAAATTCTGTTGACTCAGGATCTCAGACCATCATGCAGAGTGGCACAGAGTCCAGAAGAGATCTCGAAAATCCCAGTCTCCATCCCTTGCTTAGTGGCATGGTGTAATGATAATAACCTCTCTCTCAAATTCAGCAATTGTAAGGAACTGATCATTGAGTTCATAAAGAAAGGAGAAGAACACACTATCATCTACATCTGTGGTTGAGGAAGTGCAGAGCATCAACTCCCTCAGAGTGACGATAACTGACAACCTACCCTGGTCTTCTTGCATATGTGTGACAGTCAAGAAGGTTCAATAACGCCTCTTCTTCCTCAGGAGACTCAGGAAATTCAGCATGTACTACTTCGACAGATACACCATTGAGAGCATACTGTTTGGGTGTGTCATGGCTTCATAAAGCAACGCTCTGCCCAGGACCGCAAGAAACTACAGAGGTTTGGGTGCACAGCCAATCTCCTTGACTCTATTTACATGGCTCGTTGCTATAGAAAGGCTGCCAACATCTACAACAAAGAACATAGAGCATAGAACAGTACAGCACAGAACAGGCCCTTCAGCCCACGATGTTGTGCCGACCACTGATCCTCATGTATGGACCCTCAAATTTCTTTGACCATATCCATGTCGAGGAGTCTCTTAAATGTCCCCAATGACTTGCTTCCACAACTGCTGCTGGCAACGCATTCCATGCTCTCCCAACTCTCTGTGTAAAGAACCCACCTCAGACATCCCCTCTATAATTTCCTCTAACCAGCTTAAAACTATGACCACTCGTGTTAGCCATCTCCGCCCTTAGAAATAGTCTCTGGCTTTCGACTCTATCTATGCCTCTCATTATCTTGAAAAACTCAGTCAGATCCCCTCTCCTCCTCCTTTTCTCCAATGAAAAAAGTCCGAACTCAGTCAACCTCTCTTCATAAGATAAGCCCTCCAGTCCAGGCAACATCCTGGTAAACCTCCTCTGAACACTCTCCAAAGCATCAACATCTTTCGTATGATAGGGCAACCAGAACTGGACGCTGTATTCAAAGTGTGGTCTAACCAAAGTTTTATAGAGCTGCAACAAGATCTCACGACTCTTAAACTCAATCCCCCTGTTAATGAAAGCAAAAACACCATATGCTTTCTCAATAAACCTGTCCACTTCGGTGGCCACTTTAAGGGATCTATGTACCTGCACCCCAAGATCCCTCTGTTCCTCCACACTGCCAAGACTCCTATCCTTAATCCTGTACTCAGTTTTCAAATTCGACCTTCCAAAATGCATCACCTCGCATTTATCCAGGTTGAACTCCATCTGCCACCTCTCAGCCCATCTCTGCATCCTGTCAATGTCCCGCTGCAGCCTAGAACAGACCTCTATACTGTCAACGACACCTCCAACCTTTGTGTCGTCTGCAAACTTGCCGACCCATCCTTCAATCCCCTCATCCAAGTCATTAATAAAAATTACAAACAGTAGAGGCCCAAGGCGAAAGCCCTGTGGAACACCAACCACCACTGACTTCCAGGCAGAATATTTTCCTTCTACTACCACTCGCTGTCTTCTGTTTGCTAGCTAATTCTGTATCCAGACAGCTAAGTTTCCCTGTATCCCAATCCTCCGGACCTTCTGAATGAGCCAACCATGGAGGACCTTATCAAATGCCTTGCTGAAGTCGATATATACCACATCCACAGCTCGACCCTCATCAATGTTTCTAGTCACATCCTCAAAGAATTCGATAAGGTTTGTGAGGCATGACCTGCCCCTCACAAAGCCATGTTGACTGCATTTAATCAAGCCATGCTCTTCCAGATGGTCATAAATCTTATCCCTCAGAATCCTTTCTAACACCTTGCAGACGACCGACGTGAGACTTACTGGTCCATAATTGCCGGGGATTTCCCTATTTCCTTTCTTCTTTCCTCTGTCAGCATTTCCCCCTCTTACAGATGGTCTGAGATCCTGAGTCAACAGAATTTTTCATTCCACAGCGATGCAGCAGCATAGGCAAGGGATGGAGACTGGGATTTTCGAGATCTCTTCTGAACTCTGTGCCACTCTGCATGAATTATCCTCATTGCATCAGTCTAATTTCCCATTCTGTCTATTTCAGTCGCATGCAGGTCATCAGGATGTTCCTAACTCCTGTCTCATCCATCACCTCATTCAAGACAGTTGGTCAGCCAGAGAGAGAGATGGAGAGGTAAATCTGGAGCCTTCAGTAATTCCTGCAGCTGTTAAGATCGCTCACAGTAAACAGCACAGGGTGGAGGTAGTAGACTTCTGTATTCAGACCTGGAAGACCGGACATAGATACAGAGCTGGGTAAGGAACAGCAACATTCTAGGTTTCATTCCCACCATCTTGTGAGGGTCCTGGTTTCACCTGTGCTGTACTGGTCCTCAATGCGACAGCACAGGGGATCGCAGGCATCAATCCTGGCCCATGCTGTGTTCGTGATCTCTGTAATATCCTCCAGTCCCGATAATCCTTCCTCTGTTTGGAATCTCCTCTAGTCCACATCATTCTTTGTGTCTCTGTCTCTGTCTCTGTCAGGTTCTCCAATCCCTAACACCCTAATCCCTAACCTTCTGCAGTAGATACTAAATTCCTTCATCCCTGTAAACCCTGACAGCCCTGTTTATCCCTGTAAGATCCTCCCACCAATACCACCCTCCATGTCAATGTATTTGTCTTTAACCTCTCAATCGGTCCCTACCTATGTAATCTTCTCCAGCTCCTACAACCCTTCCTTCGCTGTGAAAAATTTGTAATCTCCTTATCCTTCTCCAATTCTTTGATCTTTATCTTGTTAAATTTCACCCTCATTCCCGACACCATACCCCTCCCAACCACAGGAACCTCTTTCAGTTTGTGCAACCCTCCCCATCTGTGTAACTGTCTCCAACCCAGTAACCTGGCATTCTCCATTGCCTTCCTATCTCTGTAGCCTCCAGAGCCCAGAAGCCGCCTTATATCTATAAATGTATTCAGACACAACACCCTTCCATATCTCTTACTATACACATTACTCTCCTAGATGAAACAGCTCCCTTTCTGTGCCTCTGAGACTGCCTGCCTCTTCCTTTCTCCAATCCTATCCCTATCTCCAGAATCTAATCCAGCTCCCTCTATCTCTGTAAATTCCTCCAATCCCCAAACACCTTTGTCCCATTGACATTCTTTACCAGATATAACTCTGTTTAATTCTAAGCCTCCCTATCTCTGTAACCTCTACCCATCTGTCCAACCCCAACTACTGAGGAATGACTCCCTGCGTTCGCCATAAGGAAGATGGAATGACAGTGAACAGATATAATGGAACTGTCATTCCGGAGATGTAGCTGCAGAATGTCCATCGCAGGGAAGTGAATACTGAAGGTTTGTTTAGATAGAGTCATCGAGTCAGAGAGATGTACAACATGGAAACCGACCCTTCGGTTCAACCCATTTATGCTGAGCACATATTCCAACCCAATCTAATCCCAATAGGCAGACTAGGCAAAAAGCCAACAAGTTATGAAGGAAGGATGAGTTTAATACATTAATGAGACAGTCATGTGGATCTGAATATGAAAAGTAGAGCTGCGAATAAGCAAACAGCAGCAACCGTTAGCAGGAATTCTTTTGTAGGCAGCAAACAGTGATGGGAATGTCAATATGGTTACAGTCAGGGCACTGAATGTACTTATGGCAAGGGCAGTACAGTAACTGTGTGTGACAGTGGTCTCCATGCCGACTGATACAGCAACGAGCCTGTTGGATTGAATTTGTTGGTGTGAATATAAATGACAGAATTGTAAGGGTGTAGGAGGGGTGTACTAGTATAGGGGATATGGTGTACTTGAATTATCAGAAGCCTTTATGTAAGTTTCAATAAGGGCTAAAGAGTAACTTGGTAGAGAATAGGGCCCCTTAAAGATCAATAAGGTCACCTATGTGTAGAACCAGAGAAGATGGTTGAGACAAAACAGTCTTGTCAGTATTTACTGTGGAGAAAGACATGGAAGCTCGGAATGTGGGGAAATAAATAGTGATGTGTTGGAAAGAATCCTCACCAGAGAAGAGAAAGTGCTGGAATCTTACAACAAATAAAGGTCGATCAGTCTTCAGTAGCTCATTCGGTCGATCCTAGAATATTGTGGGAAGCTAGGGAAGAGATTGCAGTATCCCTAACAGAGATATGTATATTATTAACAGACGCAGTGAGAGTCTGGAGGTTGTCTAATGCTGTTCCATCACTGAAGGACTGCAGGGAAAAGCCAGGAAATTACAGCCTCGTGAGACCAGTGATGGGGAAGTTGTTGGAGGAGATTCTGAGAGAAAAGAGATCCTTACATTTACAAAGGCAAGGGCTGATTCGAGATGGTCAGCATGGCTTTGTGAGTGGGAAACCATGTTTCACAAACCGGATTGACTCTTCGAGGAGGAGGCCAAAGATAGATGAAGGCAGAGCAGTCAACGTTGTCCACATGGACTTTAGCATCTAGTCAAGAGGAAGAAGGAAACTTACTGAAGGTTGAGGAAGCAAGGATCAGACAGGGCTCCAGAGAGTTACATTGGATGGCACGGTGTCTCAGTGGTTAGCACTGCGACCTCATAGCACCACGGACTCCATTTCGATTCCAGCCTCAGGCGACTGTCTGTGGGGTGTTTGCGCATTCTCCCTGTGTGTTTCCTCCAGGTGCTCCGGTTTCCCCCCCACAGCCCAAAGATGTGCCAGTTTGGTGCCTTAGCCATGCTAAATTACCCATAGTGTTCAGGGATGGGTAGGTTTGGTGCATTAGTCAGGGCAAATGGAGAGTAATAGAGTGGGCGAATGGGGCTGGGTTGGATACTGTTTAGAGGGTTGATATGGAGTTGTTCGGCCAAATGGCCCGTTTCCACACTGTAGGGATTCTCGGAAGGTACCAGGAAAGAACCAAGACATGGACATAGGGCAACTAGAAGGGGGCATGAAAAAGCTTTGTTGGGAAGGATTAAGGAAAACCGTGAGGCATTCTCCACTTATGCGAGGAACAAGAGGATGTTCAGAGTGAGGATAAGGCCAAACTGGGATAGTGGAAGAAACTTGTGCCTGGAGTCACAGGAGGTAGAGGAGGTCCTTAATGAATACTATGTCTCAGTATTCACTGCTGAGAAGGTTCTTGTCATTTGTGATGACAGCGTGAAACAGGCTGATGTACGTGAACAGGTGGATGTTACGAAGGAGGATGTGCTAAGAATTTTGTAAAAGATAAGGATAGATAAGTCGCTGAACCAGACTGTATGCGTCCAAAGTTACTACAGGAACCGAGGGAGTGGATTGCTGAGCACCTGGGTGATGACATTTGCACCCTCACTGTCCACTGGAGTCGGACCAGATGATTGGAGGCAGGAAAATATTATTCCCTTGTTCAGGAAAGGGAATAGGGATAATCCTGGGAATTGCACACCTGTCAGTCTTATGTCTGTGGTGTGCAGATTATTGCAGAGGACTCTGGGAGACAGGATTTATTATTCCTTGGAAAACCATAGTTTGATGAGAGATAGTCAGCATGGTTTTGTAAGGGGCAGATCATGCCTTACAAGTCTTATTGAATCTTTAGAGAATGTGACAAAACATCTTTATGGCTCATTCAGAAAGTGCAGAGGCATGGGGTACAGGGAAACCTGTCTGTCTGGATACAGGATTACTGGCCCACAGAAGACAGAGGGTGATGATAGATGGAAAGCATTCATCCTGGAGCTCAGTAACTAGTGGTTTTCTGCAGGGAGAGGTTACAGGACCTCTGCTCTTTGTGATTTTATGAATGACCTGGATGTGTGAATGAAAGAGTCCGTTAGTAAGTTTCCCAATGACAGAAAGGTTGGTGGAGTGGTTGATAGTGTGGAGAGCTGTTGTAGGTTGCAACGGAACATTGACAGGATGCGGAGTTGGGCTGAGAAATGGCAGATGGAGTTCAATCTGGGAAAAGTGTGAAGTCATTCACTTTGAAGATTGAATTTGAATGCAGAATACAGGGTTAAAGGCAGGATCTTTGGCAGTGTGGAGGAACAGAGGGATCTTGGGTTCCAAGTCCATAGATCGCTCAAAGTAGCCACCCAAGCTGATTGGCTTGTTAAGAAGCAATATATTGTGTGGGATTTCATTAGTTTGGGGATTGAGTTTTAAAGCTGTAAGGTTATGCTGAAGCTGTACAGAGCCCTGGTTAGACCCCACTTGGAATATTGTGTTCAGTTCTGGTCCCATCATTGCAGGAAGGATGTGGAAGCTTTAGAGAGGGTAAAGAGGAGATTTACCAGGATGCTGCCTGGACTGGAGAGCATGACTTATGAAGAAAGGTTGAGGGAGCTAAGGCTTTTCTCATTGGAGTGAAGAAGGGGATGGGGTGACTTGGCAGAGGTGAACAAGGTGATGTGCATCATAGACAGAGTGAATAGAGAGAGATATTTTTTACCCTCAAATAAATAGTTATTACAATGGGGTATAATTTTGGGGTGATTAGTGGATGGTTTAGGGGAGATTTCAGAGGTAGGTTCGTTACATATAGAGTGGTGCCTGTGTGGAATGCACTGCCAGCCATGGCGGTAAAATTAGATGCATTAGGGACATTTAATATACTTCTGGATAGGCACATGGATGATAATAAAATGAAGGGTATGGAAGTTAGAGTCATAGAGATGTACAGCATGGAAACAAACACTTCAGTTCAACCCGTCCATGCTGACCAGATATCCCAACCCAATCTAGTCCCACCTGCCAGCACCCGGTCCATATCCCTCCAAACCCCTACTTTTCATATACCCATCCAAATACCACTTAAATGTTGCAATTGTACCAGGCATTTGGAGAGGTTACCTTCATTGGGGAGCGCATTGAGCATAGGAGGTGGGATGTCATGTTGTATCTGTACAAGACATTGGTCAGATCACCATAAAAGCGTTGTTGATCAGTGGGAAGAACTCATCTGGTTCCCTGACCTCCTTTTGTGTAGACCATCTGACATTTTAACCTGGCATGGCTAACATGTGACTCCAGACTCATTGCAATATGGCTAACTCTGAGCTGTCCTCTGGGTAATTAGCAGTGACACCCACATCCCATGAATGAATAACAATACATATGTCCCTCTCTACATCTGCAAACCACTCCAGCTGCAGCAATCCGTACTGGTTTTGTAACATCGTTCAGGCCCTGACCAGTGGGCGGCATGGTGGCACAGTGGTTAGCACTGCTGCCTCACAGCGCCAGAGACCCGGGTTCAATTCCCGCCTCAGGCGACTGACTGTGTGGAGTTTGCACGTTCTCCCCGTGTCTGCGTGGGTTTCCTCCGGGTGCTCCGGTTTCCTCCCACACTCCAAAGATGTGCAGGTTAGGTGAATTGGCCATGCTAAATTGCCTGTAGTGTTAGGTAAGGGGTAGATGTAGGGGTATGGGTGGGTTACGCTTTGGCGGGGCGGTGTGGACTTGTTGGGCCGAAGGGCCTGTTTCCACACTGTAAGTAATCTAATCTAATCACTCTCAGTAACACTCTTACCACCTCCGGCACCTTCACCTCTCCCTGTTCCTTTGGTGACATTGAACCCTGACACTGATTCCCCTTCCCACTGCCCAACTCCTGCTAGCAGACCCTTTGCAATCCCTTTAACACTTACTCCTAAAACGCCCTCTCACTTCAGGATTTTAAGTACAGTTTGGTGATCTTCTAAGCCTTATAATCTAATATGATACATTTTGTCCTGAGTGAGGGGCCGGTGGGAATTTCTTGCTGAGGTTTTGTCTGTTTCAGTGGAATGTTCTTTTGTTGAGTGATTTACACTGTCCTTTCAAATGTTTTCCACTGTTCTTATACAGGCACATATTTCAGTCTGTTTCACCTCTTTACATTGGTCAGTTCTCATCTCAAACCCATGTAATTGGCTGTTTTTGTTTCTAGTTGTAGCGTGTCCTTTCTGTGATTCACATTAAAACTTTATACTTCTTTAAACTGCACTTTATCACAATTTCCCTGAGGATCTCTCCAGGTGACATTACTCATTCACTAAGTTTGATCACACAACGGTCGATCTGAGTTTTTTTTTCATAAAATGATTTGATGGTCTGTACATTTGGCCATGCCATACATATGTCAACATTTACATGCACAGATCAGAATTTATCATTGCTATATACAGGTCTGTGCATTTCTCAATCTTATGCACATATATTTGGCTGAGGCATCAGCAGAGCCCCAAAAAAACGTCCCCATGGGCCCCCTGTTCTTCTTTAGGCAGGCCGATGTTACACGGTGGTCTTTCCCCACCGCGCCTTGGCGGCAGCTGCCCCAAGCTTCAGCGCGTCCCTCAACACGTAGTCCTGGACCTTGGAATGTGCAAGTCTGCAACACTCAGTCGGGGTCAACTCCTTCAGCTGGAAGATCAACAAGTTTCGGACCGCCCAGAGAGCGTCCTTCACCGATTTGATGATCCTCCTGGCGCAGATGGCTCTGAGATAGTTATGTCCCGAGACACTTGCACAATTTGTTATTCAAAGAAACACTGAAAAAAAATTCTCTGAACTACTCTTCCAATATCACTGTTGTCAGTGTGACTGTCACAGATTATGGGACTATTGAAGTTTCCCAAAATTATTACAAAGTGTTTGTTAAAAAATTCCAATGAGTTCCTGTGTAAAAAAGTGATGAGCAATGGAATACTGTTCGGTGGCTAAAACTGTTCTGCTCCTTGCGTCCTTGGCAAGTAGTAGCCAGAATTTACATTCAGACTGACTCTACTTCATGATCTGAGGTCTAATGATTTCTCTGTACTGCCTTTGTTATCCATTATTGTTCGCGTTACCCATTTTGCCTGAGTTTCCTCAAGGTTGTGATCCATTGAATATTTATGTCCACCTTTTGTTCGTCCTGTAACCACGTCTCTCTGGTGTCTAAATTTCTTTTATCTCTGTGTCACAAATCAATCTACCTTATTGAAGAGAGTTAAAAATCACACAACACCAGTTTATAGTCCAACAGGTTTAATTGGAAGCACACTAGCTTTCGGAGCGAAGCTCCTTCATCAGGTGATAGTGGAGGGCTCGATCGTAACACAGAATTTATAGTAAAATTTTACAGTGTGATGTAACTGACATTATACATTGAAAAATTGATTGTCTGTTAAGCCTTTCATCGGTTAGAATACAGTGATAGTTTCACTTCTTTCATGTGTAAATCACAAAACATTTTTTTAAGTTGCATTCTCGGGTTAGCTGTTAACAATAGTGATAGCTAGACAATATGTTGAAGGTGTTGGCCCACTGTGTTCTCTGTCTATGCCATGATATTTAGATTGATTATACTCTAAAAAGTGAGATAAGGGTTTGACATAAATTCATGCAGTTTTTGAGCTCAGAGTTCTACATGAATGCATGCAGTTTTTGAGCAAAGTACAATGTAATCCTGCAAGTACAAATTCACCCCACAAAATATATGTGTGCCTGTGGGTCTTTGTCTGTCTGTGTGTCTGTCTGGGGTGGGGGTTGTGAGTGTGAGAAAGTGTGTGTGTCGTGGGTGCAGAGTGTCTTAAGTCTGTGAGGGGGTGCATGTGTGAGTGTGGGAGTGTGTGTGTCTATAAATGTGTGTGTGGGTGTCTGTGTGCGCGTCTGTATGTACCTGTATCCGTGTGTATGTGAGAGTGCGTGTGTGTGTAGGAATATCTGTGTGTGTGTAGTGCAATGGTGATCACCTGTAATGTGACATGAACCCAAGTTCCTGGTTTAGGCCCTCCCTATGGATACTGAACTTAGCTATCAGCCTCTGCTCGGCCACTTTTCTCTGCTGCCTGTCTTGAAGTCCACCTTGGAGGATGGTCACCCGAAGGTCCGAGGCTGAATGTTCTGGGACCCAACTGGGAGGGAGCCCTCCTGTCTGTTGATTGTTGTGCGGTGTCCATTCATCCATTGTCGTAGCCTTTGCTCGGTTTCCCCAATGTACCATGCCTCCGGGCATCCTTGCCTGTAATGTATTAGTGAGACAATGTTGGCTGAGTCACATGAGTACCTACCATGAACAAGGTGGGAGGTGTCCCCACGCATAATAGTGGTATCTATGTCCACAATCTGACACGTCTTGCAGCGTCCACCGTAACAGGGTTGTATGGAGTTGTCCTGAGGGCCATCCGCTTTATCCTCGATTACAACGTCTTCACTGTCCACTATGCCACCCTCCAGCCCAGCTTATTCAGCAGTAACCCTGGCAACATCTTGTCAATCTTTTCTGAGCACTTTCAAATTTCACAGCATCCTTCCTATAGCGGGGATACTGGAATTGCAGAGAACTCCAAATGTGGTCTAACGTATTACTCTTGTTCCCTGAGTTCCCCAGTCTTTGTCCACAATAAGTTCGGGAGTAAAAAATGTGTTCACGGTCTTAAACATATCCTGCGGTTCCACACACCAATGGTTTCATTGATCTTTAAGGGACAGCATTGTGTCTCTTTTACACAATATATTTATACAATCACTTTTGAATTCTCCTTATCATTCTCTGCCAAGGCTATTGCATGTACACTTTCTGCAATCCTGATTTCTACCCAAAGTGTATTGCTAAAGTCCCTGTGATCCTCAGGGATTTCCTTGGTCCAGCTGGATATACCTGACATGTGCCCCCTTTTCCTTGACCAGACCCTCAATAGACAGCCAATGTTTCCGAATGCTGTCAGCATTGGCCTGCACACAAACAAGAACATGCTGGTGGTGATCGCTCAATTTATTTCACTTTTAAAATATTCTCACTTGCCAGACTTCTCTTGCCCTGCAAATAGACTCACCAACCACCTTTTGAGAGTTCCTGGCTAATATTGTCAAGATTAGTCTGGCCCCATTTTATAACTTGAACCTGTGGACCAGCCCTGTCCTTTTCCATCGCTATTTTCAAACTAATAGACTTGAGTCACTTTGGCAAAATGCTTTCCCACTCACACCTCAGTCCCTTTCCAGACCTTGTTTCCCAAGGGGAGGTCAGGCTTTGCCCCTTTCTCTTTTCAGGCCATTTACATTTTGATTGGGAGTTTTCTGGAACACAATTACCAAATTCCTCTCTTCCAAAAACTGAACACTGGCAGTCCCAATCTAGGTTTGGAAAGTTAAAAAACCCCAACATTAACCAGCCCTATTATTATGATTGATATTTGAGATCTCCTGATATGTTTGTTCCTCAGTCTGCCACAGATTATTTGGGGTCAGTAGGACAATCGTGTCAGAGTGATGACCCAATCTTATTTCTCAGTTCCACTAACATAGCGTCACTGCGTGATCCCACAGGAATATCCTCTCGAGGTACTGATGTAATGATTCATGCAATGAAAACCCCCAACCACGCGTCCTCTCTTGTCTCCCCTTCGATGCTTCCTGTAGCATCTCCACCTTGAAACAATGAGCTGCCAGTCCTGTCCCTCCATCAGCTGTGTTTCTGTACTAACTATAATATCCCAGTCCCATGTTCCAATCCATGCCTTGAGTTCATCTTCCTGAGCTGTCAGGCCCCTTGCATTGAAATAAATGCAGTTTAATCATCAGTTTCCCCCTCCCCCATTTCCTGCTATGTTCTTGCCTGCCTTGTCTGCTGAAATTGCTGTCTTTAACTTATGCACCAACCTCAATCTTCTTTCTGGCCTTATGACTGTTTAAGGTGCAACACCCTGCCAGATTAGATTATATCCTCTCAAGCAGCTGTAACAATTTGCCCCATCAGGATGTGGGTCCCCCTCCTTCTCCCAGTTCAGGTGCCTTCCCCAGCCTGTCTACCTGTGCTGACACCTTCAGACATCCAGGGACTTATCCACCAAGGTCCCTGTGTTACTCAGTTCTCCAGGAGGACCTACCCTTCATGATGTATATCCTTCGCTTATGAGACTTCCCATAGTGCATTACCTCACAGTGATCAGAAGTAAACTCCATCTGCCATTACTCAGAGTGTGTACAACTCTGAGTATGACTAACTTCATCCAGTCTCCCCAATCATCCCTACCTCTAATTGTCGAGAGAATGCACAACCCTCCCTATTGCGTTAACCTCCTCCAGTCCCTCTCATGGGCACCATCTATGTAAGCTTCTCCTGTTCCTGACTATATTTCCTCCTGTTCCAATAAACCCTTGTGAACTTTGTGACCTAGTCCAATCTCTGCAGTGCTCTGTATAATCAGCCTCACTGTGACTGGAATCTGGCTTCAATTCCAGCCTTGGCCGACTGTCTGTGTGGACTTTGCATGTGCTCCCCCCGACTGTGTGGGTTTCTTCCAGGTGCTCTGGTTTCCTGCCATAGTCCAACATTTGCACGATACATGATTGGCCATCATAAATTGACTGCAGTATTCAGGCAAGTGTGGTTTAAATGAGTTCACCATGAGGAATGCAGGGTTTATTGGACAGGGAGAGGGATGTGTCTGGTTAGGATGCTCTTTAGAGGGGTTGGTGTGGATGTGTTGGGCCGAATGGCCTGTTTCCACACTGTGGAGATTCTATTCAGGTTATTGTCCAGTCCTGTCAACCATCCCTGTCTCTTGAACCTTGCCTCATCCTCAATACTGTCCTTATATGTGTAATCTCCAACAGTTTCTAAAACATTCATTTGCGATGTAAGCTTCTCTAGTCCTTACAAAGATCGATATGACTGTCACCTCTTCCTGCTTTTAGAACCCTCTATATAACTATTGTCATTCGTTACGGCACTCTCAATCACTATTCCATCCTGAAACCCCAAAAAACATTTATATCTCTGTAAACTCATCTGGACTGTCTATACTTCCTTTTGACAGTCCTGTTCGGAGACTTTCTCTATATGAAAAAAGTCATTAAGTGTAGGAAACCCTTATTATTGTAACCTCCCTCCAGCCTTACAGCACTGAGGATCTGTAGAAACTCTTTTCAAACCGACAGCCATCTCTGTGTCTGTAATCTCCTCCACTCCCCATAATACATTCTCTCTGAGCTCCTCTGTCGTCCACTAAACACTCCCGAACACTGTCTGTATCAGTGTAACCTTCTCCAAAAGCACAACCTTCCCTATCTGTGTAAATCCCTACAACAGTCCCATTCTCTCTAAGCTCCGTCTAACAATACAATCCTCCATGTCTGTGTAACCTTCTGCATGCATTTTTGCTCCAGTCTCTTCAACTGTCCCTGTCACTGTAATCTCTTCCGGACCCGAAAGCTCTCCCTCTCTTTAACATTCTCAGGCCACAAATTCCTCACTATCTGTGACCTACTCCTGTTGGAGAACCCTCCCTCTGTGAACTGCTCCAACTCTTCAACTCTCCATAATCTCCTGCAGTCTTCCAGCCCTCCCTCTCTACCAAGCCTCTTCCAGTCCCTAAAACGCTATCAGTCTGTGGAGACTCTAACACCATCCCAATCTGTGTTATCCTCTCAGGTCCCTGCAACACTCCCGATCTGTAGATCCCTCTCCAATGCCTGTGCATCTCCCGATCCTGTTCCTACAAGACTCATTAACAATGTAACATCCTCCCATGACTATCACCCACCCTGTCAATGTAAGCTCCTCCTGCATCTCTAAACATTTACTCGTCTCCATAACCTTCTGAAGCTCTTATACCCCCATCTGTGTAAACATCACTCTCCACTCGCACCCTCCCTACCGCAGGAACATCCTTCTGTTTGTGCTATGCTCCCTTATCTGTGAAACTGTCTCCAACTAATCTTGCTACCCAATCTCTCAAAAAAAGAATCCAGATTCCACAGCCTCCATGTCTAAATAATCCCCAGAACCTAAGCCTTCCTATATCTATAAACATCTTCAGTCACGATGACCCTCCATATCGCTGTTTGTTCCGCCAGATGATACAAACCTCTTTATCTCTGTAATCTGCTCAGCTCCCTAAAACAGTCCCTGTCTGTGTAATCCAGCCCTGTCCGACAAACATCCTTATCCCTGTAAACCTCTCTATCCCTCCCAGCATTCCCAACTCCATGAGCCCATCAGCCCTACAGCTCACCACAGTTCTGTAACTTCCTGTGGGTCTATGGTCCTCCCACCCTGTGAAACCACCTCCGGTCCCCACGTCCCTCCCAGTCTGGGTGCTCTGCTCCAGATCAGACCATTGCTGTCACTGTAAACATCTACACTCCTGAAAACTCTTCCTATTTGTGTAACCTCGTTCAGACCCCATACTCCCCAGCGTCCTGAATCCTCTTCCTGCCATTGCAACCAAAACCACATGTTTCTGTAATATCCACCAGTGCTTAAACCTCCCCGACTCAATAACCTTTTGCAGTCCTAACAAAGCACCTAAACTGTGAAACCTCTCATTTCCCTACAATCCTCCCACCCTCCCTCCTCAAATGCCATCATCACCATGAAACCTCACAATTACTGAAGCCTCCTTTTGGCACTGCAACCCTCCTAATGT
This sequence comes from Chiloscyllium punctatum, assembly GCF_047496795.1. Lineage (NCBI taxonomy): Eukaryota > Metazoa > Chordata > Chondrichthyes > Orectolobiformes > Hemiscylliidae > Chiloscyllium > Chiloscyllium punctatum. The sequence goes on from NC_092788.1 coordinate 42,761,378, forward strand.
CTGCAAAATCCTCCTGTCCTGATATCCCTCCCTGACTCTGTAATCCCTACCACCCTCCAGTACCCTTCTGGGGAACATGGCAGAGGAGAGAAGATTTGTAGCGTCTGGACCATATTACGGAGGTAGAATTCTGGAAATGACAGATTTGGTCTAATGTCTGTGGTGTGCAGATTATTGGCGAGGACTCTAAAGAAAGGATTTATGACTACTTGAAAAAACCATAGTTAAATTAGAGACAGCATGGGTTTGTGAGGGGCAGGTCATGCCTCACAAACCTTATTGAATTCTTTAAGAATATGACAGAATACGTTGATGGCTCATTCAGGAAAGAAGGATGATTGGGATAAAGGGAAATCTGTCTGTCTGGATACAGAATTGGATGGCCCAGTGAAGACAGAGTATGGCGGCAGATGGACAGTACTGAGCCTGGAGCTCAGTGACCAGTGGTATTCTGTAACAATCGGCTCTGGGACTCTGCTCTTTGTGATTTTTGTAAATGGCTTGGATGTGGAGGTTGGAGAGTGGGTTAGTAAGTTTGCCAATAACGTGAAGGTTGATGGAGTGGTGGGGAATGTGGAGGGCTGTTGGAGGTTGCAATGGGACTTTGACAGGACGCAGAGCTGGGCTGGAAGTGACAGATGGAGTTCAATCTGGAAAAGTGTGAAGTGATTCATTCTGGAAGGTCGAACCTGAATATAGAATACAGCGTTAAAACGCAAAATACTTGGCATTGTGGAGGAACAGAGAGATCATGGCGTCCATGTCCATAGATCCCTCAAAGTTGCCACGCAAGTTGATAGGGTTGTTAAAAAGGCATAGGTTGTGTTGGCTTTTCTTCGAAGGGGATTAACTGTTAGAGATTTGAGGTTTTCCTGCATCTTTATAGCGTCCTGGTGAGACCACACTTGGAATATTGTGTTCGGTTCTGGTCCCCTGTTTACAGGAAGGCTGTGCATATTTTAGAGAGTGTACACAGGAGATTTACCAAGATGCTGCCTGTAATGGAGGGCAGTTCTTACAGAGAAAGGTTGAGGGAGCTAAGGCTTTTTTCATTGGACTGAAGAAGGGGGTGGGGCGACTTTGTGGAGGTGAACAAGATGACAAGAGGCACAGAGAGAGTGAATAGTCAGAGACGTTTCCTCCGATGGCATAAATGGTTATTACAAGGTGGCGTAATTTTAAGGTGAATGGAGGATGGATAAGAGGATAGAGAATGGTAGGTGGTTGGATGGACTGCCAATGGTGGTGGTAAAATTAGACACATTCGGGACATTTAATAGACTCTTGGACAGATACATGGATAATAGTAAAATGAAGAATATATAGGTTAGTTTGATCTTACAGTCGGATAAAAGGTTGGCATGAAATCATGGCCGAAGGGTCTTGGGCTGAACTGTTCTGTGTTCTGTGTTCTTTCTGGTAAACTGGGTAATAAGCTCAGATCAGTGTAAAAGGATATGGCATTCAGGAGGAGCTAGTGAACTGGATACAAAATTTGCTTGATGGTAGGAGACAGAGGGTGGTAGGAGACATGTTGTTTTTCTGACTGGAGGCATGTCACCAGCGTTGGAGTGGGTCCCCTGTTGTTTGTCATTTGGATAAATGGTTTGGATGCGAATATTGGTTTCCTGGTAAGTAATTGTTTTGTGTGTCATTGAAATTGGTGGTAAAGTGGATAGTGGAGAAGTTTATCTATGATACAACAGGATGGACAGTACTACTGGGATAGTGGGCTGAAGAATAGCAGATGGAGTTTAATTAGATAAAGGTGGGGTGTTCCATTTTGGTGAAACAAACCAGGGTGGGACTTGTACAATTAATGTTCGGGCCCTGGGCAGTGTTGTCAGTTAGAGACCCGGGGATGCAGGTACACAGTTCTTTGAATGTGGTGTCACAGGTAGACAGACTGGTGAAGCAGGCGTTTGGGATGGTTACCTTCATTCGGGAGAGCATTAAGAGTAAGAGTTGGGATGTCATGTTGTATCTGTAAAAGATATTGGTGGAGCCACCATAAAAACATTGTTTATCAGGAGGAAGAACTCCTCTAGTCACTTACTTCCTTTAAGGAAGAGCATTAAATATTCTAACCTAGTCTGGCCAACATGTGACTCCAGACCCACAGCAATATGGCTGACTCTGAGCTACCCTCTGGGTAATTAGCAGTTGGATCAAAGAATGTTAGTTCAGGCAGTGACACCCACATCCCATGAATGAATAAATAAAAATACATATGTCCCTCCCTACCTCTGCAAACACTTCCAGCTGCAGCAATCCGTACTGGCTTTGTAACACCCTGACCACTCCCTGGACCACTCCCTGTAACACTCTCACCACCTCCAGCACCTTCACCTCTCCCTGTTCCTATCGTGTCAATAAACCCAGACCATGGTCCCCCTTCCCACAGCCCACCTCCTGCTAGCAGACCCTTTGCAAACAATTTAACATTTACTCCTAAAACACTCTCTCACTTCAGGATTTTAAGTACTTTTTGGTGATCTTCTCAGCCTCATAATCTAGTATGATCCCTTATGTCCTGAGTGCGGGACTAGTGGGGATTTCTTGCTGAGGTTTTTACTGTTTAAGTGGAATGTCCTTCTGTTGAGTGTTTTACACTGTTCCTTCAAATATATTCTGCTGTCCATTTACAGGCACATGTTTCAGTCAGTTTAGCCTGCTTACCTCGGTCAGTTCTCCTCTCGCAAACATGTCATTGACTATTTTTGTTTCTAGTTGTAGCTTGTCCTTTCTGTGATTCGCTTTAAAATTATATTTTTTTAAACTGCACTTTATCACAATTTCCCGAAGGATCTCTGCAGGTGACATTACTCATTCACTAAGTTTCATTACACAGTCGTTCTGCGATAGTTATGTCCCTGAACAGTTGCACAATGTGCTTTTCAAAGAAACACTGAAAAAAAATTAACCGAACTCCTTTTCCAATATCAATGTTGACCGTGTGTTGTCCCAGATTATACAAATATTGAAGTTTTCCGAAATAATCACAATGCCCTTATTAAAAAAATTCCAATGAGTTCCTGGTTAATGCAGTGATGAGCAATGGAATACTGTTCGGTGGCTAAAACTGTTCTACTGCTTGTTTCCTTGGCAAGTAGTAGCCAGAATTTACATTCAGACTGACTCTACTTCATGATCTGCAGCCAAATGCTTCCTCTGTAATGCCTTTGGTATCCATTATTGTTAGCTTTACCCATGTTGACCGAGTTTCTGCAAGTTTGTGAACTATTGAATATTCCTGTTCACCTTTTGTTCGTCCTGTCACCACGTATCTCTGGTGTTTAAATCTCTTTAACCTCTGTGTCACAAATCCATCCACCTTAATGAAGAGACTTTGTCCATTCCAAAAAATACGTAATTTATTCTTTCCCACAATTTCCTGTCACAAATCGATTCGCTGATGTATAGTTTTAGTTAAACTCTGTCCCATCCTGTTCCTTTCTACTTGTTTACGGCCACATTCCCATGCTGTTCTAATGCGTCAACTTTTCTCTTTGGATCTGGAAAGCTCCTTTCATCTGAACCCTGTCCCTGCGTCCTCTCTGTCAGTTTAAAGTCCTGTCCATAAACCTACCGACATGATTGGCCAGGACACTGGCCCCAGCACAGTTTCAGTGGGACCATCGGAATGGATTTTTTAAAAAAGTCAAGTATGGGAAATGGATGTCTCTGGCTAACCAGCCTTTCTTGCCCAGCCCTAGCTGCCGTTCAGCTGAGTAACTTGCTCGGCCATTTCAGAGGGTAATTGAGAGGCAAACGTTTGCTGTGGGGATGTCATGCAGACCACGTGAGGATGGGCAGATGTCCTTCTTGAAAGGCGAAGTATTTGGATCTATTGTACATCTGTTATGGTATTTTTAGATTGTCAATTACTATTTTTAAAATAATTTATTTCAGATCCCACCATTTCAGATGGTGGGGTTTAAACCTTCCTCCCCCGAACATTAGCTGAGGTTTTGGATACATGCTCTAGCAATAACACCACTCGACCTTCACCTCGCCTGCTCACAGGCTACTCATCCCTGAACACTGATACCAGTGCATCATGGAGCTAAACCTGCTTTTCCTTCATGATTGTTTGATCCTGATACCTTCCTGCACTCTGGTGATATCACTTAGTATCTCTCCATGTGGTATCCCTCATTGTGTCGGTCCAATTTCTGCCTCTGTCAGTGTCTCTCACTCTTACAGATCTACTCCAGATCCTGAGCCAACAGAATTCTCCACTCCACAGAGACACAACAGCACAGGCCAGGAATGGAGACTGGGATTTTCCAGATCTCTGGGGGACTCCCTGCCATTCTCTATGTGTAATCCTCACTACATCAGTCTAATTTCCCATTCTGCCTATTTTTCTATCTCCTGCAGGTAATCAGGAAAAATAGACTTCCCAACTACTGGGTATCTTGTTCATCACCACATTGAAGATGGGTGGTCAGCCACAGAGACAAAGGGCAGGGAGATCTGGAACCTTGAATAAATCCTGCAGTGAGGTAACATCACTCACAGTGAACAGAGCAGAGAGCAACGAGAGGGTTCCAAACATCGGCTAACAAGACATGACTTAGATACAGTGTTGGAGGGGGAGCACAGTACAGATACACCCCAAGACAATCACCACCCCTACTGTAAGTTTTGTTGAACTGAGACAGCATCGGGAGTGTCACAGATATCTATCCAGGCCTGTGATGTCTTAGTGAACATCAGTATAACAGAGGGGAAGGCAGGCTTCCCATGAGTGGGTGGGAATGCTGCCTGGGATCTTTCTGTTCTGTGTTCTCTCTCCAACACTGTACATTTACAATGTCTCATGGACCAGTCTCTTCAATAATTTTTAACTCCTATAACATTTCCTGTCCCTGTAACCTCGACCCTTCCTGATAGTCCCTCCACAGATTTGAAATATACTGCATTCTAGATTACCATATCCATCGCTGTAACTTGCTTCAATGCCTAAACATGCCTTATCTCAGTAGTCTCCTCCTCCAATAACTGGAGAAAGAACCATGCAGATCAGAAGTGGTTCCTTTGATCCAACTAGTCCATGCTGACCACAGTTCCTGAAGGATTTGCATTTGCCTGCGTTTGGTCCCTATCCCGTCAAACCTTCTCCTCTCCATTTACCTGCCCAAATGTCTTTTCCGTGATGGAATTGTACTTTTCTCTACCACTACAGCAGCAGCTCATTCAATATGTGCACAATTCTCTGTGTAAAAATGTTCTCCTCTGGTCGTTTTTAAGTATTTCCTCTCCCAACTCATATTTATGGCCTCTAGTTATGGATTCCCCTACCCTGGGGTAGAGACCTTCACCATTCACCCTAAGTATATCCCTCATGTTTTTATAAACCTTTATACGGTCACCCCTAAGCCAGCTACACCCAATGAGAATATGAAGGCTAATGATACAAATCTCTGCCACATTCCCCACTGCCACTTTGCCACAATGTTCTGGAATACACTTGTTCAGGACCTAGGGCTTTCTCTACCTTTGTGTTCTAAGACCTCCATCACCACCTCTTCAGTAATGGGGACTCTTTTCAACACATCACTGTTTCTTTCTTTTGTTTCCTAGTTTTTGTCCAGTACTTTCTGACATGAAATATTCATTTCAGGTCGCGGCCATCTCCTGTGTTTCCAGGCATAGATTGCCTCATTGATCTTTGAGGGGCCTTATTGTCTCTCTAGTAGTTTTTTTGTACTTGTATGCTGTAGAATCTTTTTTGTATTCTCCTTAACCTTATCTGCCAAATCTATCTAATTTCACCCATGTTGCTTTCCAGCTTATCCAGCCTCTCTGTTTCTGTCAAACCCTGCAGTATCAGTAACATCTTCATCAATCTTCGCTCCATTTGCAGATTCTGAATATGCTTCCTAAAGCAGGAGGATCAGAATTCGATACAGTACTCCAGCTGGAGACCCTGCAATGTCTGATATAGCCGTATCATGATGGGCCAACTCATGTCCTCAATGCTCTGACCCATGAGGGCTAGTCTGCCTAATCTGCTTTTCTCCTTCCTGTCGTGGGCGGCATGGTGGCACAGTGGTTAGGACTGCAGCCTCATAGCGCCAGAGACCCGGGCTCAATTCCCGCCTCAGGCGACTCTCTGTGTGGAGTTTGCACATTCTCCCCGTGTCTGCGTGGGTTTTCTCTGGGTGCTCCGGTTTCCTCCCACAATCCAAAAATGTGCAGGTCAGGTGAATTGGCCATGCTAAATTGCCCGTAGTGTTAGGCGAAGGAGTAAATGTGGGGGAGTGGGTCTGGGTGGGTTGCGCTTCGGTGGGTTGGTGTGGACTTGTTGGGCCGAAGGGCCTGTTTCCACACTGTAATCTAATCTAATAGTCTAAAAAAAACCTGTGATGACACTTCCAAGGAACAATGTAAATGCAGCCCTTGGTCTCTCTCCGTTCGACTACACAGTCCAGAGCTCTGCTATTAATTGTATTCGTCGTCTCTGGTTTGTCTTAACAAAATCAAATACCTGAATTCAGCTCCATCTTTTATTTCTTAACCCACTTGCTCAATTGGTTAAGATCACCTTTGATAATTGTGTTCACTGCCCACTATAACTCTTATTTTACTATCCACAAACTTACTAACAATAATTCATATATTCTTGTTTATGTCAATAATACACATGCGTGACCCCAGCACCAATCCTTATGGCACACCACTTGTCAGAGGCCCCCCAGTCTGCACAACAACCCTCTCCCACCATCCTCTGTCTCCTACTGTCAAGCCCATTTTGTGTCTGTTTGTCTCGTTAGCCCTGATCCCATGTGATCTAACCTTACTAACCAGTGCACCACGCTAAACCCTGTCTAAGGCCTTGCTGAAGTCAGGATAGACAACGTCTACTGCTCTGCCTTCTTCCATCTCCTTGGTCACCTCTTCAACAAACTCTATCAAGTTTGAGAGACATGACTTTGTATGCACAAAGCTATGCTGACTATCCCTAATCAATCGTTGCCTTTCCAAATGCATGTAAGTCCTGTCCCGTGGAATTGCTTCCGACGACATTGGCACGACTGACATCAAGCTAATTGGCGTTTATGTCCCCAGCTTTCGGTCGCAGCCATTCCTAAATACTGGCACAACATTAGGCAACCTCCAGTCTCCCAGCTCACCACCCGTGGCTGTCAGTGATAGAACAATCGTTGTCTGTTTCTTCCCTAACTTACCTCAATGTCCTGGGATATACTTGATTAGTTCCTAGGGAGTTGTCTAATTTTAATGTGTTTGAAAACCTTCACCACCTCCTGTTCTCCAATGTGGACTCTTTTGAAAGCATCACTGTTTATTTCCCTGCTTTCCAGTGTGTTTTCCACAGTAAGTTCTGTCGCGAAGTGTTTGTTTCGGATCACACCCATTTCCTGTGGGTTCACACACTGATGGCTTCATTAATCTTTAAGGGGTCACATTCTGTCCCGAGTTATTCTTCTGTTGTTAATATACTAGTAGAATCTCTCTGGATTTTCCTGAACCTTTTCTGCCAAAGCCCTGTCATTCCCCTTTACGCCCTCATGGTTTCCATCTTTAGAGTAATACTACATCCACAATGTTCTTCAAGGGATTGACTTAATCCAGCTGGCTGTATATGACATGTGTCCCCTTCTGTCTTGACCAAAACCTCAATATCGCCAGTCATCCAATTTTTCCCACTTGAGTCAGCATGGTCCTTGACACTAACAGGAATATGCTGGCCCTGAAATCTTAATTTATCTCTCTTTTGAAAGAATCCCACTTGCCCGACGTTCCTTTACTAGCAAACAGCCTCCACAAATCAACTTTTGGACAGTCTTGCCTAATACCTTTTGGACTGGGGCAAGGCCAGTTTTGATCTTTAACTTGTGGACCAAGCCTGTCCTTTTCCATCGCTATTTTCAAACTAATAGAATTGTGGTAACTTTGCAAAAGTGCTTCCCCACAAACACTTCAGCCCCTTTTACTACTTTGTTTCCCAAGGGGAGGTCAGGTTTTATCCCTTTCTCCAGTCGGGCCAGTTACATACTGATTGAGAGAGTTTTCTTGAACACACTGAACAAATCCCTCCCATCCCAGCTGTGAACACTGTGGCAGTCCCAGTCTAGGTTTGGAAAGTTAAAATCCCCGACCATTACATCCCGATCCTTCTTACAGATATCTGAGATCTCCAACATATTTGCTGCTCAATTTCCCGCTGACTACTGCGGGCCCGTAATACCGTCATATCAAACTGACTATTCATTCTTATTTCTCAGTTCCACTAACATAGCTTCAGTGGGCGATCCTCAGGAATATCCTCTCTGTGCTGCAGTGATGTTTTCACTGATCCACTCCCCCTACTCTCTTGTCTCCCCTTCTATCCTTCCTGTTGAATCTGTCCTCTGGAACAATGATCTGTGAGTCCTGTCCGTCCCTTAGCTGTGTTTCTGTAATTCCTGTGATTTCCCAGTCCCATGTTCCCATCTATGCCGTGCGTTCATCTGCCTGACCTGTCAGGCATTTTACATCAAAATAAATGCAGCTTAATTCATCAGTTTTCCCTCATTGCCTGCTGTGCTCTTACCTGGTTATCAATTGAAATTACTCTGTTGAAACTCTGTCCCAGCCTCAACCTTCAGACTGCAGCCTGAGACCATCCCCCTCACTGTGGACAACGGCCTCACATTTCACGTCTTTTGTAAACCTACTAACGAAAACTTCTGCTTTCACATCTGAGTGATTAATGCCCCTCATATGTTCCTCCCCATCTCTGTGATATTCTTCAGTTACTGCATTTCTCATTCTTTATCTCCAGAGCTTCCAATCCCCCTGATCGCTGTAAGGATATTGATCCCTTGCAGCATGTTTAACACCAGTAGCAGCCTCCAACTCCTCAAAGCATCCTGTCCCTGTAACCTCCTCAAATACTACAGCTCACTGTCTTTGTAATATCTTCCATAATCTGCAATCCTGTTGATTTCTGTAACCTCCTCCAGAACAGCACTCGACATCTCTGTGTAACTGATAGGAATGCTGCAAACCTGCCTTCACAGTCCTCACAAGTTCTCTGAGCTCCTTCAGACCTACAACCCTCAGTATCTCTGGCTCCTCCAATCCCTACACTTCTCCCTGGCTGTGTGAACTGATCCAGACCCTTCAACCCTCTCTATCTCCCTCTCTCCTGCAACTCCAACTTTTGTCCATGTCAGTGTAGCTCCCAGCACCAACAATCCTCCCGGGCTCGATAAACTGCAGCTCCAACTACCACTCCAACTGTCTAATATCCAGTGCCTACAATCCTCCCTTTCTCCTAAAACTTCTGTAGCTCCAACTACCACCAATCTCTATTTAATCTCCAGTCCCGACAACCCTCCCAATCTCTGTATTTCCTGAAGCTCCAACGACCACCCATATCTGTGTAATCTCTAGTCCCTATATTCCTCACTATCGCTCTAACTCCTTCAGGACTGATAACCCTGTAAATCTCCTTGACATCTTTCAGCCCAAAAACCTATCTGATTTCTAACCACCAACAGTGATCTCAAACCACCTGAACGCTAACATCCTCCAGTCTCTACAACCCAGCTTTTCTCTGTTAGCTTCTCTGGTATCTGTATTCCCCTTTATCTCCAGTTACAGATCCTTGCTCAGGGAAACAATGTCTCTGTACCGAATCTGTAAGAACACAAGAATCTTCGGTGTATCAATAAATTTGCCTCATTTTCTAAATTTTCACGACTGCAAGTTCAACCTTCTCCACCTCTTCTCATAAATATCCCTCCATTTTGAAGAACAACCTAGTGAACCTTCTCTGGGCTGCCTCCAATGCAAGGACATTTTCCCTCCAGGTAGGGGACCAAACTTGTTCACAGTATTCTCAGTGTGGGCAGGCTGGAGTCCTCTATATTTATTACAAGCCTTCCGTATTTTTATTCTCCATTCCCTTTGAAATCAATGCCAGCATTCCTTTTGCCTTCTCTGTGTCCTGCTGGCCCTGTATGCCACCTTTCTGAGATTTATACACAATGATTCTCAAGTTACTCTGTGATGTAGCTTTCTGGAGTTGATCTGAAACCAAGTGGTGACAGCGATAATCAGGAAAGTGCTGGAATGTATGGTAAACAATATGCCAGAAATGATAACTACACACTTGGAAACCTACGGAAAAAGGGCAGTCCATCAGACCATCATGTATAGGAGCAGAATTAGGCCATTCGGTCCATCGGGTCTATTCCACTATTTGCTTATGGCTGAATTGTTTCTCAACCCCAATCGCTCACTTACTCCGGGTAACACTTGATCTCTTTATTCATCAAGAACCTAGCTATCTCTGAGTTAGATACACTGAATCACTTAGCATCCACAGCCCCATGATGCAGTGAGTTCCACTGATCCATCACCTACTGGCTGAATAAATTCCTCCACATCTCTATTCTGAAGGGCCGTCCCTTCACTCTGAAGCTGTGCCCTTGTCCCCTAGTCTCTCTTCCTCGTGGAAACATCTTGCCCCCGTCCACTCCATCCAGGCCCCTCAGTATTCTGTAAGTTTGAACAAGGTTCTACGCCGCCGCCGCCTAAACTGCATCAAGTGCAGACCCAGAGACTTCACCTGCTCCTCATATGACACAAAATTCATCGCTGGGATCTTTCTTGGAAACCCATTTCTCATACCCCTTCACATTCTTTGTCCAGACTCTTAATGTATAATGAGCAGAGTGTCATCCCAAAACTGACCCCTGCGGTACTCCCCCCATCACCAGTTCCCATCGTGAAAACTTGCCCTTTCTTCAACTCTCTGCCTTGTGCCAATCAGACAAATCCTCTATCCATGTTCTGCATGTTGTTCTGAAACGGAAATGTCATTTCACACCCACTGCTGGATTTATTTTTCTGTCTGGTTGTAAACAGCAGAGTTTCTCCATTACCTTCCCATCTGTAATTCCCTGGAGAAGGTGGTGGGGAGCTGCCTTCCTGACCCATTGCAGTCCTTTGGGTGTAGGGACAGACACAGTGCTGGGAGGATGGAGCATGGCTTGGAGGGCACCTTGGAAATGTTGGTGTTTCCGTGCACCCGGAGCTCCTGTCCTTCCAGGGTATAGTGGTTCCGGGTTTGTGAAGTACTGTTGAAAGGGCCTGCCTGAGTGACCTCAGTGCTGCTTGTAGATCTTTTAATACGTCATTCATTAATGAACATGAGCTCTGTTGGCTGAGCCAGCATTTATTGGTGATATGGAGTTGTCCCTGAGAAGGTGGTGGTGAGCTGCCTTCTTGAGCCACTGCACCAGCCGTTGGAACTGTTGTTATCTGTGTCCCATTCAGCAGGTGCTTGTCCTCATGTCTGCAACTGCATACAGACAATGCAGCTCTCCCTTTCATATCCTATATACTCCCCGCCATATAAATCTGACAGTTCCTCGCAATATCTCACCTTCTCCATTCCCATCTGTGCTAGAGATCACTGAAATTCATTTATTCTTGTTTAAACTTCTGATCACCCAAAATCTCTCCCTTTTAAAATGTGTAACCCTTTCAGCTGCTGTAACTCTCCATATAAATGTAATCAATGATAGCACAGGTTCCCTTCCTAAATCTCTGTAATTACAATGGTTGCATGTGCTAAATTGGCAATTTTCTTCCTCCTTATACATCTCAGGACTTCCAGCCCCTATAATCCCAATATTTGGAATGCTCCCATTCTCTGCACCTCCTCATGTCCTGAGGGTCCTTGAACACCACCAGTGCTCCAAAAGTTTATATTACCCCCAAGTTACTGCAAGTCTTCTAACTCTGTAATATCCAACAGTCTCCAGTACCATACGCCACTTTCTGGCTATCAATTTGCATTTGTTGAAGAATACACATCTCTGTAATCAACTCAGAAAAAGCCCTTTAGACTGTACAAAGCTCCGTCATGAATAAGCCACTATCTCTCTGTGTCCTTTGCCTTCATCAGTATATGCAACTCTCGTGTATCTTCTAGCAAACTTCTTCAGATGCTGCAGATCAGCCTAGCTCCCTAGATAACCTGTTCCATTCCATATGGCTCGCTCAATCACTGTGACACCCTCTGCTCTGTCTAATTCTCCTCTTTTCCACTGTTTTCCAGGCACAACAGTAATTCTGTAAGGCAGCAGTGCGGAATGGGACGTTATAAATCTCAGCTGAGGCTTGAGGCCTGCCATTACCTGGGAGTCACAAGGACAGAGAACCTGAGAGAGTGCGGGAGAATATTAATCAGTAGCGAGGGTCGGGACCGACTGGGACTTGGAGTAGGAGAAAAAGCAGAGCAGGAGGCTTGAAACCAGCACTGAGGCACAGAGGGAGTGACCATATGAGGGAGCAACTTGGAGCAGGAGCTTGAGTCTAACATACCTGGGAGTTACAGAGGCAGCAAAGCAGGAGGATATAAATCAGCACTGAGGATTAAGGCTGAGTCACACCTGGTAGTCACAGCGACAGTGACCCTATGAGGGAGCAGAGTGGAGTGGGTGCTGGAGGATTACACGGACCTGGGAGTCACAGAGACGGTGACCCTGTGAGGGGGCAGAGTGGAGTAGGAGCTTGAGGATTACACGTAAGTAGGGGTTGCATAGACAGTGCCCCTGTGAGGGAGCAGTTTGGTGTCGGAACTGGAGAATTACACATCCCTGGCAGTCACAGAGACGGTGACACTGTGAGGGAGCAGGGTGGAGTGGGAGCTGGAGGAATACACGTACCTGGGAGTCACAGAGACAGTGACCCTGTGAGGGAGCAGGGTGGAGTGGGAGCTGGAGGATTACACGGACCTGGGAGTCACAGAGACGGTGACCCTGTGAGGGGGCAGAGTGGAGTGGGAGCTTGAGGATTACACGTAAGTAGGGGTTGCATAGACAGTGCCCCTGTGAGGGAGCAGATTGGTGTCGGAACTGGAGAATTACACATCCCTGGCAGTCACAGAGACGGTGACACTGTGAGGGAGCAGGGTGGAGTGGGAGCTGGAGGAATACACGTACCTGGGAGTCACAGAGACAGTGACCCTGTGAGGGAGCAGGGTGGAGTGGGAGCTCGAGGTTTACACATCCCTGGGAGTCACAGAGATGGTGACCCTGTGAGGGAGCAGAGTGGAGTGGGTGCTGGAGGATTACACGGACCTGGGAGTCACAGAGACGGTGACCCTGTGAGGGAGCAGAGTGGAGTGGGAGCTGGAGGATTACACGTACCTGGGAGTCACAGAGACGGTGACCCTGTGAGGGAGCAGGGTGGAGTGGGAGCTGGAGGATTACACGTCCCTGGAAGTCACAGAGACAGTGACCCTGTGAGGGAGCAGAGTGGAGTGGGAGCTGGAGGATTACACGGACCTGGGAGTCACAGAGACGGTGACCCTGTGAGGCAGCAGAGTGGAGTGGGAGCTGGAGGAATACACATCCCTGGGAGTCACCGAGACAGTGACCCTGTGAGGGAGCAGGGTGGAGTGGGAGCTGGAGGAATACACATCCCTGGGAGTCACAGAGACAGTGACCCTGTGAGGGAGCAGGGTGGAGTGGGAGCTGGAGGATTACACGTCCCTGGAAGTCACAGAGACAGTGACCCTGTGAGGGAGCAGAGTGGAGTGGGAGCTGGAGGATTACACGGACCTGGGAGTCACAGAGACGGTGACCCTGTGAGGCAGCAGAGTGGAGTGGGAGCTGGAGGAATACACATCCCTGGGAGTCACCGAGACAGTGACCCTGTGAGGGAGCAGGATGGAGTGGGAGCTGGAGGATTACACATCCCTGGGAGTCACAGAGACGGTGACCCAGTGAGGGAGCAGAGCGCAGTGGGAGCTGGAGGATTACACGTCCCTGGGAGTCACAGAGACAGTGACCCTGTGAGGGGGCAGAGTGGAGTGGGAGCTGGAGGATTACACATCCCTGGGAGTCACAGAGACGGTGACCCTGTGAGGGAGCAGAGTGGAGTGGAAGCTGGAGGATTACACGTATCTGGGAGTCACAGAGACAACTTTCTGCTACTGGGACCTGCCTGCACTGAGTTTGGAAGAAGTGCAAGAGCCATCACAGAAAAGGCTGTAAGTTCATTGGCTGATAAATACACCGTTATTAACGACTATCAGTTAATTGCTGTAAGTCTGCAAAGTTAATTTTCCAATTCTGAAGTAAGGTTCGAACTCAGAATTCAGAGACACTGTGAAATTCTGTGCCAATATAGTCAATTACCCTCAGTAAGCCACAGTGGAATAAGGGACTTAACCATATTGTTATTTCCCGGATGTTAACTTCATTCTCAGTAATTATTTAAGTTATTCTAGACTGTTGCATTTTACGACATGGCAAGACATATTTGTCAGATGGAAATTATGTTCTGTTACATTGGGAATTCATAGCCCCTGCTCGTGTCCTAGATGAACACGGGGTCTCGGAGATCAGACAGTGCTCGAGACTCTGTGATGCTGAGAGTTATGGGGATAGCGCACACAGAGAGCAGATCACCCTGCAGACATGACAGCCTGGAATAAGGAAGGGAATGGGGGACTAGGCAATCGAAGAGAAACAGTCAGGGAATCCAGGAATACCGTGATATCTCCCTCCCAATTCAGTTTCCCAGTTTGGAATCTGATTAAGGTGTAGGCTGCTCAAGGGAGGGCAGTCAGAGCCATGTCTGTGGCCCCACAAGCAGCCTGACTGTACAGGATCGGAGGTAGAAGGAAGAAGGAACAATAGGAACAGGAGATTCCGGAAATTGAAGAAGATGTCAGTGTTTCTGTAATTTCAGGATAGTGGGGTTAAGAATGTCACTGTGTCTGCAGGACATTCGTCTGGGGTACAGTGAGCAGTCCAAGGTCACGTCCATGCTGATAGGAATGATCTGGGTAGGAAGGGTGAAGTGGTCTGGGAATCAGAATTTAGGGAGCTAGGTGGATAGTTAGCAAGCAGGACCTCAAATGTAGCAATCCCTTGGTTACTGCCAGTGCCGTGTCAAAGTGAGAACAGAACTCTGAGTTTTAGGTAGATGAGAGTGTGACTGGAACGATGGTGCAGCAGGAAGGGCTTCAGATTCCTGCGACACTGGGACTGGTTCTGAGGAAGGCAGCAATTGTGCAAGGTGGATGGGCTAACGTGACAGAACCGGGACTGAATTTCTTACGGGGTTTTTTGGGAGGGATTGAAAATAACTTGGCCTGTGCTTAGGATCCAAAAAGGAATATTAGAGGAGACTACCAGGATTCTCAAAATACTGGGAGATACATTTGGTACTAACTTACAACAACAAGTTTATCAGTGGAAGATGGAGCAAGAAAGAAAGCCTTAATCTGAGGTTCTCTGCATAGACATTAATACTCGGAGTGTGTAGAGTTACAGGTGCAGATTGGTGTGTCTAAATCTGGCTCAAGGAATGGCAGGACTGGGTGTCAAATATTGCTGGGGATAAAGAATTCCAAAATGATAGAAGTGAAGGGAAAGGATGAAGGGAAAAGTACTGGTTTAAATTAGCATTAGTTTAGGAGTCCAAGACAAAGATGATCCATCCAAGGAAACAATTAATTTGGCTGGAGCTACAGAACAAAAAAATATACAATTACACTGTGAGGTACAGTCTGTCGGCAGAAACCAAAAGAAAATGACGGAGGGAATAAATATTAACTGATATTAACTGTGTTATTGGTGTTGCAGGGTCACGAGGTTCGAGTATTCCTAGATTACATGGAGGAGAGCTTACTGCCGGAGTATGTGTCCAGCCCAAGACAACATGTACTGTTGGACCTGGTCCTTGGAAAAAGATGGGGCAAGTAGATCCAGTGTCAGTAGGGGAAGATTTTGGGGAACAGCGATCATTTTATTGTAAAGTTCAGGATGATGGTAGAGAATGATATAAGTAACTGAGAGTGAGAAACATTAGTGGACTGAGAGCAGCCTTCAATGGGGCAAGAATGAAGCTGGGAAGGTTTGACTGGAACACCAATTTGGTCAGAAAATGACAAACTGAACCATGGGCTCCCTGCAAAGACAAGATGGCTTGGGTCCAGTTGAGGAATGGTCCCTCAAATAGGAACAGCAGGATAAACAACCCCAATGCTGCTTCGTGTGATAAACAATAGAATTTGTGTCAGATGGAGAATCGAATTAAGAGCCACGAGGAATGCTGGAGGTTCAGAGGGGAGATGGTAGAGCAGAGGGGAATTATGGGAAAACTGAGAGCCACCATAGAGCTGTCCCGGAATCCTCCTGCGGGCCCCTCATAACGAACGTATCAAAAGATGGAGTAAGGCTGCGTCAAAATTAGAAAGAGGATTTATACCTGGAAAAAGATCTTCGCAAGTAGTTAAGATGCACTTAGATGCGTTGTAGATGCATGTTTGACTGAAACATTCAGGAGGCGATTAGATGATATTTGATACAAAACAAATGTGAGGATGTGAATGAAGGAGGAGATCATTACTCAGCAAAGAGTTCAGTTGAAGAGCTGGTGTAGTCATGATTGACCAAATGATACCCTTCTGTGCCAAAAGGCGTCTGTGTCATTCCGTGTGATGTCTTGAGAGTCCTCCAAATCCATAAATATCCCGTCTTTATAACCTCGTCGATCCTGTATGATACATTCTAAATCTCCATCAGCCAATGTCGCCGTCCTTATCTCTGTAACTCATACAGGCCATACAAACCTCCTTTCTCTGGAATCTCCTCCAGCCCCAATAACCTTTCCTCTCTATAAAATATTTCTCAAGTCTTTACAGCTCTCCCCTTCTCTGCAACTATCTGATCCATAGAAACCTAATCTTTGCAATCTCCTCCAATCCACACAACAATCAGCCTTACTAATCTCCTCCTGCCCTGACAGATTGCAATATCTCAATAGACTCCAGCCACTACAGTGTTCATTATATCTCCAACGTTCTCCAGCACTGACAACACTGCCAATCTATTTTCTTTGCTCCAGTTCCTACAATTTTCCCTGTTGTGTACCCTAATCCAATGCCTAACCAGCTGTGTAACATCCTCTAGTCCCAACCATGCTCCTGATTCTGTAACCACCTTCTGCCCCGACACAGCTCACTGTCTCTGCAACCTCCAGATTCTAAACCCGTCCTGATCTGTGGAAATGCCCCCAGCCCTCCCCCTCTCTGTAATATCTACCAGATGTTCAAACTGAAATAACTCCACAGAGGCTGGTATCCTGTTACCAAATCACCTTTTATGTCTTCATGCATGATCCATGGCACTGACCCAAGCTAGCTCAGAGCCGGCTCTTATAGTTAACAGAGCCCCTGAAGCTTCTGTTTATTTATGAGCCAGGATTCCCTGATTAGAGCCAGTTAACAGTCCCAATCAGGTAACACGTATTAATGAGATTTAACTGACTGACCTCGTTCCAATCACTGTAAAAACACTCTACGTATCTCTAAGGTTAATTAACACCTACAAATCCCCTAGTCTCTGAAACCTCCTCCAGTTTCACCAATGCTGTCTCTGTAAAGTTCCCCAAGGACAGTCCTGTACCTTTCAGTCGATCCTCCTGTTATCAATCTCCTGCAGGACCAATACAAGCTTTTTTTCCTGTTTTCTACAAACTCTCCGTCTCAATGTTCTCCACCCAAAATGTCTCTTCCTAATCACTAACTGGTTCCAAAGACTCGGTCTGCCGTTTGTGTGTGACGTTCTTCATAAGGAGGAAGGGGTATTCGAAACAGGGAGCTTCATAAGGCATGGAGACCTTTACACAAATAGGAATGTTTGTAGAAACTAGTGGGTTTACAGAAGTGGGAAGGGTCATGGAACATGTAGGATGTTTCAGAGACTGGTAGTATGTAGGCACAGTGGACAGAATTTTTTTTATATCTGGAGCTGAGAGGTAAAGATAAATAAACCATGTGATAAATTGTCCCGGTAACATTTTCATCAGGTGTCGGGGAGGGTTTCTCTCTACAAGGCTCTCGTAGCCAGAATATTGATCTGGCTGCTCCAGCTTCATTTTCACTTCAAACAAAACCTAAAACTATTCTTGTCTTTGTAATCTTCTTCAGCCTCTAGAACAACCCATATCCCTGCAATATCCCATAACTTTCACACAACTTCCTATCTCTCTAACCACCTATGGACCCTACAGCAATCCTGGACTTTGCACTTGCTGCCATCCCTGAATTCCTTCCTAACGTTTGAACAAGGCCAATGAAATGGTAGATTTAAATAACATGAACCAGGTCAGATGGAGCTGTCATAATGGAGATGTGGCTCCAGTGTGACAATGACCGAGAACTGGATATATCAAAGGGGTTTACCATTAACACAGGAAGGATAAAAAGGCTAACTCAGTGAAGTACACTGTGTATAAAGATTGGGATCAGTATTATTGTGATGATAATCAATTCACACACTGCTCCTCCCTGTTTTCTCCCCTCATTCCTGCGTATTGATCCTGTCAGATATTGGTAAATCTTGAAAACTTCATAAAATAGTACAGTATAGAGGAAATCACTCTGCAAACTGTCTACATTGGACAAGATGTCATGTTATTTTTGAAGCCCTAGTTCTCTCTCCCCAGAGACGATAGGCCTTCCAGTTCAGCTCCCGGCACCTTTTTAAAATGGTTTGACAGTTTCTACCTCGACTCCACTTCCATGCGTGACTCCCAGATCTCAACCATACTCTGGGTGAAATAACAACCTTCCTCAGTACTTCGCTAATATTTCAATTAATTACGTTTAATATTCACCGTTTGTAATGCAATTCTACAAGAGCAAAATGTTCTCTCCCTTTCTACACAGGCTCCTGACAATATGTGCACCCCAATCAAATCTCCTCTCAGTATCCTCCATTCCCCTATCTTTCCCCATAACTGCACTTCCACTGTCACAGGGTAACGGATCTCCTCTGTACCCTCTCCAGTCCAATTCCATCCTTCCATGTGATCGGGTGACCAGAACTGTATACAGTCCCCAAGCTGTGACTGAACTCATTATTTATACAGTTCCTGCCTAAGCTTCCTGCTCTGAAATTCTGTATTTTGGCTGACAGAGAAAATCATGCCAATTGCTGCATTAAAAAGATTATTTATCTGTCCAGCTACCTTCATTTATCTGCCCACACTGACCATACTCTCATTTATTGTGTATTCCTCTCTATTGTTGATGTCCCCAAATGCCTTGCCTTGCACTTCTCTGGGTTGTTTGCTCCATTCACCTGGACCCCACAGTTTCTGTTTTTAAACAATCTGCCATGGGATCTCTTGTCAAATCCAAGTAAGTCACATGCAGTTCCAAGTTACTGCCTCAAACCGACACAGTCAGATTAATTACACACGATCTTCCTTGAAAAAATCAAGACCGACTCTCCTGGAGTCCCTGGGATTTCCTCAGTGACAGTTTATCCACTGTCGCAGAATTCTAACCTCGACCTATTCAGTCAGTCACTTGCTCCACATTAAACAAAGTTGCGGTATTAGCTGTTCTCCAGGCCTCCGGCACCATCCCTGCATCCAGGGAGGATTATATAATGTAGGTAAGTATAAGGCAGGGAATTTTCCCCGGCACCTTTTAACAGTCTGGAACATTGTATTACCCCTTTTTAAGGAATTGAATCTCCTGTATAATTCTCCTTTCCAAGTTTGTTTCTCCCAATATTTCATCCCTATTTTGATTCAGACAGACAGAGGCCAAACCCATCTTATGATTTGGTCAAGTCTCATTTTAATCGGGTTTCATGGAGTGTTTCTCTCCACAAGGTGAATTGCATTTTCTCATGATACCATACCCAATCTGCCTTATACCCTACCTGCCTGCGTGGTCTTCCTCTCATCTGACACTAACGTGATGATTTTTCCCCTTCTTCATAAGAATTGCCCTCTGCCTGGATACCCAAGAATTTACCAGCCTCCCTGTTTCCAGGAGCCATCTTTAAAAAGTCATTTTACTCTTGGATTGTGAAGTCGAAATTGGCCTGGACATGGCAGAAGGGGTAAACTGGGGCCCCACTTTGTGGGCAAGGCCCTGGTCCTGGTGTATGACATGGTTCATGAGAGGGACATTATCTTCCTCCAGGGATTGCAGGGGAAGCTATGACACTAGACCCTGCCAACTTGGTCAGAGGCTGATCCCTGGGTCAGTGAGGTGCCAGCCTTCTGGGTGAATATCTATCAGTATAGGAAGGAGGTCAGTGACCTTCTCCCGTGCACCAGGGTAAGTGCCACCATCTGCACTTTGTGACTTCACTCTCACTCTCTCTGTTACTGCACCCACCTCCCACCAAGGCTCATTTTCTCCCACTGTCAGTGAATGCAGCACCTTCTCTCAGTCTCTCTGTAATCTCTTCTCTGCCCCTCTGCCCAACTCTGCCTGGTGTCTGTGCTGCCCACTCACTCACTCAGAACACCTCGACACCTTCCCCCCAACTGTCCCAGCACTAACAGCTGTACCAACCACTTCCATTTCCCTAATCCTCCTTGGTAATTCTCACATTCCAGAAGGAACCATCCCGCACTAGGGCACAAAGAACGAAGAGGGATATGGGGCAGCCTAATATTCATCTCCTCACCCCCTAACAGGGGAAGGATCCTGACCCTAACAACCACGAGAGGCTGACTGACCGTGTCCAAGCTCCCAGACTGGATTCTGAGACTCCCCCTGACTCACTCTGCTGGGCACCGTGACTGACCGTATCCAAGCTCCCGGACTGGGATCTGAGACTCCCCCTGACTCACTGTGCTGGGCACCGTGACTGACCGTGTCCAAGCTCGCAGACTGGATTCTGAGACTCCCCCTGACTCCCTGTGCTGGGCACCGTGACTGACTGTGTCCAAGCTCGCTGACTGGGATCTGAGACTCCCCCTGACTCACTGTGCTGGGCACCGTGACTGACCGTGTCCGAGCTCCCGGACTGGGATCTGAGACTCCCCCTGACTCACTGTGCTGGGCACCGTGACTGACTGTGGACAATGATATCAAGCTTCCTGAGTTTGTGTTCCTGCTAAACACCAAGACAATACAGCAGACGGGTGAAACAGGTAGCTCTAGCTGAGGGGAAACGCTGCTAAAGGCAGGGTAAGGCAAGGCAATAATTCTGTGAGCATTCAAGTCAGTTCAAAGTGAGTGTGTACAAACACGGAGTGAGCAGCCCAGAGGGACAAGCCATGAGCTGTGAGTGTGTTTCCTGAGCACAGCGTCCTTGTAGCAGCATTGCAATGAGAGTTGTCAGTATACCCTGAGCTGCAGCATTGAAGTACTGAAGCGTACTGTCAGTGGGTCCGGGATGTGCTGGGAATGCATGGTGAGGCTGGCATGTGTCAGATGCCATCATTGGTGGGTGTGTACATGCAGCTCCTCTCTGTGCAGTGTCCCCCGAGATGATGCTGTTCAGGATAGAAGTCTGCAGGAGCAAGCGCCGAGATGGAGTCACCAGGTAACAGGTCTGACTTTCGTGTCAAATTCTCCATATTGAGTTTCCCCACAGTGGGGGAGGATATGAAGCTGCAAGTTGATGAGGGGGTGGATCTATAATAATGTGGTTGTTGATCATCAGTAATCATTCAGTGAGGATCTCGCCTCTCCCGTGCTCAAATCTTGACATTAACAACAGTCCAGTACAGGAACAGGCCTTTCAGCCCAGCAAGCCCGCACTGACGCATGATGCCGTTCTAAAGTTAAAACAAAAGTTTTTGCTCCAACAACCTCTATGTCATTCTATTCCCTACTTGCTTATACTTGTGCCAAGATCCCTCTTAAACCTTGCTATATTGGCTTCTTCCCCTATATCATTTCATTCCAGGCACTTTACATTCTGTCTGTAACAGCAAACGAAACTTACCTATCACATCTCCTGAACTTTCTCTCTTTTACCTAAAACCTACAGTCCTGAGTAATTGATACTTCTACTCTGGGGGGAAAAAGCCTCTAACTGTCCTTCTATCTATGCCTCTGATAATTCTGTAAATATCTGTCAGGTAGCCCCATATCCAATGATGCCCAGGTGCACACAAACCCTATATGTTCAATTTCTCCTTCTGACTAATACCCTCCAAACCAGACAACATGCTGGTAAAATTTTTCCATACCCTCTCCAACACTTCAACATTGTGTGGCAAAGAGTACTGTACACAATATTCTAAATGTACCTCGAAATAAGTTTCTCTACAGCTGCAATATGACCTGTTAGTTTTCATACTGCATGCTCTGATGCATGTCTGCAAGTTTGCCATCAGTTTTCTTGATCACCCTATCCACCCGTGTTACCCCTTTCAAGGAACTGTGGAGCTGTACACCTAGATTCCTTCGGATGTTGATGCAATCAGTAGTTTTTCCATACAATTTATACTTCTCTCCTGCATTCGACCTTCTAAAACGCATCACGTCACAACTGTCCAGATAAAGTTACATCTATGTTTTCTCTGTTCAAGTCTGCAGCTGACCTATATCCCGCTGTATTCTCTGGCAATCATCCTCACAATATGCACCTCCGCCAATCTATTTACAGATCACAAAAGCACTGACCCACCAGTACTCTGTCTTCTCAGACCAAGCAGTTCTCTATCCATCTTACCAACTGATCCCCTTTCACTTCACCTTCTGTATGAGCCTGCCATAAAGAAGCATATTAAAGGCCTTGCTAACATCCAAACGGCCAACATCCAGCCCCATTCCCTCATCAATCAATTTTGTCACTTCCTCAAAATATTCAGTCATGTTTGTGAGACATGATCCTCCCCACACAACTGTGTTGCCGGTTGCTAGTAAATCCAGATTAGAGTACTGTTGGAGCTGTACTCATTCAGACAAGTGATTATTCCATCATGTCCCTGACTTGAACCTTGGAGAGTAGATTCGATTCCTTACAGTGTGGAAACAGGGCCTTACATTCCTTACAGTATGGAAACAGGGCCTTTGGCCCAACTAGTCCATACCAACCCTCCGAAGAGTAACCCACCCAGACCGATTTCCCTCTGACTAAAGCACCTATCACTATGGGCAGCTTAGAATTGCCAATTCACCTGACCTGCACATCTTTGGACTGTGGGAGGAAACCACGCAGACACGGGGGGAATATGCAAACTCCACACAGTCACCCAAGGCCGGAATTGAACCTAGGACCTTGGTGCTGTGAGGCAGCAGTGCTAAGCACTGAGCCATCGTGCCGTTCTTGATGGTTAACATATAGTGGGGGCTGTGACAGTTACTGGACAGTGGGAGGTATGTCGGGGTGTGATGGTTACTATACAGTGGAAGCTATGTCCGGCCATGGTGGTTACTGTACAGTGGGAGGTATGTCAGGCCGTGATGGTTACTGTACAGTGGGAGGTATGTCGGGGTGTGATGGTTACTATAAAGTGGAAGCTATGTGCGGCCATGGTGGTTACTGTACAGTGGGAGGTATGTCGGGGTGTGGTGGTTACTGTACAGTGGGAGGCATGTCCGGCTGTGGTGGTTACTGTACAGTGGGAGGTATGTCGGGGTGTGATGGTTACTATACAGTGGAAGCTATGTCGGGCCATGGTGGTTACTGTACTGTGGGAGGTATGTCGGGGTGTGATGGTTACTGTACAGTGGAAGGTATGTCGGGGTGTGATGGTTACTGTACAGTGGAAGCTATGTCCGGCCATGGTGGTTACTGTACAGTGGGAGGTAAGTCGGGCTGTGGTGGTTACTGTACAGTGGGAGGTATGTCGGGGTGTGATGGTTACTGTACAGTGGGAGGTATGTCGGGGTGTGATGGTTACTCTACTGTGGGTGGTATGTCGGACCGTGATGGCTACTGTACAGTGGGAGGTATGTCGGGGTGTGATGGTTACTGTACAGTGGGAGGTATGTCGGAGTGTGATGGTTTCTGTACAGTGGGAGGTATGTCGGGGTGTGATGGTTACTGTACAGTGGGAGGTATGTCGGGGTGTGATGGTTACTGTACAGTGGGAGGTATGTCGGGCTGTGATGGTTACTGTACAGTGGGAGGTATGTCGGGCTGTGATGGTTATTGTACAGTGGGAGGTATGTCGGGGTGTGATGGTTACTGTACAGTGGGAGGTATGTCGGGCTGTGACGGTTACTGTACAGTGGGAGGTATGTCGGTCCAGGAAGCTGCCGACTGTATGAGTTATACACAATATGATTCTGCTGCTGCTGATGGGCCATTGTACCTCATGGATGATCGTGATTGTTTCCCTAACCTGTTTAAAGTCTGTACAATTCAGTACATAACATGGTGTGAAGGGTCTGCAAAATGTGAGGTTAGCCCTTGCTCCCCATAAGGACTGTGCAGTGAACATTGTTACCGATATATGAAATGTAGGGGTGATCTGCAGCAGGCAGATCAGTGATGATGTGGTCAATTATAGGTTTCCCTTTTATTGGTTCCCCATAACCTGCCGCAGAGCAGTCAAGCCACCACAGTGTCCAGCATCAATGCTGAGCACTATGATTATATTAGATTCCGTACAGTGTGGGAACAGACCCTTCTGCCCAACCAGTCCACGCCCACCCTCCGAAGAGTAACCCACTACCATGGCCAATTCACCTGAGCTGCATTTCTTGGGACTGTGGGAGGAAACCCACGCAGACACTGGGAGAATGTACAAACTCCACACAGGTAGTTGCCCAAGGCTGGAATCAAACCTGGGTCCCTGGTGCTGTGAGGCAGCAGTGCTAACCACTGAGCCACCATGCCACTCTATATTGACTATGTGCCATGGAGCTGCCCTCTTCTGCCTGCCTGTACCTTTCAGTGGTACAGAACCTACCAGAGAGAATAGTGATGCCTGGGACATAGTCCTGTTCACAGAATCCTGCTTTACAGACAATATCTGATTGTTGCTTGATTAGTCTGTGGGAAATATACAACAAGTCAATTTTACATTCTGTATAATTGAAGAGTTAATTTCAATTTATTTCTTACATTTTTAAACAAACATCATTGTTTTTCAGTTGAAAGCAATTGAAATGAACAATAATTGATTTACCAGAGCGCAAACCTAACTATTACAGTTCAGTGAATGTAGTAAACAGCCAATTCATGTTCAGTTCAGTGAACACACCATCTTACAGGCAGCAAAGCTGTTGGAAATGACATTGAGAAAAAGCCTGAACTCAGACACAGTGTTACTGGGCCTCTCCATGACGTCCAAAACACTGGCCATCTCCAAGATCTGTTCAGAGAGCTTCCTAACTGGAGCTGGACAGTTACTGACACAATCCCTCACAATAGACTGGTTAGAGACATACCTGAACAACAGGGAGATGTGTGTGGGGCAGACTGGTCAATGGACTAGCACATGGCACTGGTCAAAATGCAGTTCAACATCTATAACAATGACCTGTAAACAGCCATGTCTTGGAAGTATATCCCTTCCAGTGTGGGACCTAAACTCTGTAGTTCTGTACCTTGGACGCAATCCTGAATGAAAGTGTTATAAAGGTGATGGACTCCTGCAGCACATGGCATCTTACATTGAATCCCTCATAAACCATATCCAGTGTATGTTATCTCTACAATGTCAGTGTCCAAACAGATTTGTGCAGCGCCATTGATGGCCGGCAGCTTTACAGCCCAACGTACTTGTGTGTGACTTGATCTGGAAATCTCTGTGTAAATGTTTGCAACATTGTTCTAACCATTAACAGTAAAGTCTTATTACTGAAGGTCCGACATCCTTTCGTAATACGAACTTTTAAATTGTCCAATAAACACAAAATCCCCACTTTATTCAGTTCATTTTTATAACAATATGATGAAAACAGTGCACAACTCACAGTATGGAGCATTGAAATGATGGGTCTCAGTTCCACACCCAAGAGCAATTTATTATTAAGTGCAAGGACTTTGAAATAGAGCATAGAACATAGAACAGTACAGCAAAGAACAGGCCCTTCAGCCCATGATGTGGTGCCGACCACTGATCCTTGTGTCTGCACCCTCAAATTTCTGTGACCATATGCATGTCCAGCAGTCTCTAAAATGTCCCCAATGACCTTGCTTCCACAACTGCTGCTGGCAACGTATTCCATGCTCTCACAAATCTCTGTGTAAATATCCCGCCTCTGACATCCCCTCTGTACTTTCCTCCAACCGGCTTAAAACTATGACCCCTCGTGTTAGCCATTTCTGTCCTGGGAAATAGTCTCTGGCTTTCGACTCTATCTCTGCCTCTCATTATCTTGTATACCTCAATTAGGTCCCCTCTCCTCCCTTTCTCCAATGAAAAAAGTCCGATCTCAGTCAACCTCTCTTCATAAGATAAGCCCTCCAGTCCAGGCAGCATCCTGGTAAACCTCCTCTGAACCGTCTCCAAAGAATCCACATTTTTCCTATAATAGCACAACCAGAAATGGATGCAGTATTCCAAGTGCGATCTCACCAATGTTTTATAGAGCTGCAACAAGATCTCACAACTCTGAAACTCAATCCCCCTGTTAATGAAAGCCAAAATACCATGTGCTTTCTGAACAACCCTGTCCACTTGGGTGGCCATTTTAAGGGATCTATGTACCTGCACACCAAGATCTTTCTGTTCCTCCACACTGCCAAGAATCCTATCCTTAATCCTGTACTCAACTTTCAAATTCGAACTTCCAAAGTGCATCACTTTGCAGTTATCCAGGTTGAACTCCATCTTCCACCTCTCAGCCCATCTCTGCATCCTGTCAATGTCATGCTGCAGCCTACAACAGCCCTCTGTACTGTCAACGACACCTCCAACCTTTGTGTCATCTGCAAACTTGCTGACCCATCCTTCAATCCCCTCACCCAAGTCATTAGGAAAAATTGCAAACAGTAGAGGCCCAAGGACAGAGCCCTGTGGAACACCACTCGTCACGGACGTTCAAGCAGAATATTTTCTTTCTACAACCACTCGTTGTCTTCTGTAGGCCAGCCAATTCTGTACCCAGACAGCTAAGTTCCCCGGTGTCCCATTCCTCCTGACCTTCTGAATGAGCCGACCATGTGGAACCTTATCAAATGCGTTGCTGAAGTCCATACACACCACATCCACTGCTCGATCCTCATCATCACCTGCCCCTCACAAAGCCGTGTTGACTGCATTTAATCAAGCCATGCTTTTCCCGATGGTCAGAAATCCTATCCCTCAGAATCCTTTCTAACACCATGCAGACAACAGTCGTGAGGCTTACTGGTCTGTAATTGTCGGGGATTTCCCTATTTCCTTTCTTGAAGAGAGGAATTACATTTGCCTCCCTCCAGTCCTCAGGTACGACTCCAGTGGAGATCGAGGATGCAAAGAACTTCGCAAGTGGCGAAGCAATTGCATTTCTTGTTTCCAAAGCAATTGTATTTCTCGTTTCCAAAGCAGCGGAGGACAAATTTGATTCGGGCCTGGCAACTTGTCAGTCTTAATATTGCTCTTCAGAGGGTCTGTGTGGACCTGTTGGACCTAAGGAACTGGTTCCACATGTAAGCTAAAATGTGCTGAAAAAAGCAGTGTGTGTGTTATCATTTTGATTCAAACCTCAACCCACAAAGTCTCATTTGAAGACCCTTCTAAGCTATTGTCCATCCTTTCAGCAGTAACTGACTTGTTAATTAATAAAGCAACATCACCTCCTCTTTAACACCCTGCCTTGTCCTGTCTATAGTTCCAGTACAACAGAGTATTGAGTTGTTTGCTCTAACCTCCCTCAAAAGAGCCTCTGTGATGGTAAAACTGTCACACCTCCACATGTCAACTCATTCCCTTATCGCATCTGTCAGCCTGTCTGATAATACTCCCAGCATTAATCTAAGCTGGAATATAATACCTGGAATACCCTGTACCTCGGAGTTCTTCAGTCATTTCCTGTTTCTTATCAAGCTGCTCAAACCATGAACCACAACTCTAACTCTGGCACTAAATGAATATATGCGGAATTGTAATTTCTTTTTTTTAAAAAAAAACATATTCATCAAATGCAACTTTCCAGAACTGAGCAGTCAGCTCCACATACAATGAGTTTCTGATGGTTAATTCCCCACTCAGTGTACAGAGGGGACAGCCCTCAGTAGTGGAGAAAGTGAGGACTGCAGTTGATGGAGATCAGAGTCAAAATGTGTGGTGCTAGAAAAGTACAGCACGTCAGGCAGCATCCGAGGGGTAGGAGAGTCGATCTTTCGGTCATAAATTCTTCATCAGGAAGGCATTGGTGCATTCCTTTATTTTTTCATTCCATGATTCACAGAATGTTGTGAACTGTACTTACTCAGGGAGGCAGCACTGTGTATTGCACTGAAATGGAAAGCAGTCAATCAGTTGGTTGGACAGGGTGCAGAAAAGTTGAGGGGAAGTATACACTGATTGAATGAATTACAAACATAAGGATAGGTAAATCCCCTGGGCCAGATGGGGTTACCCTAGATTACTCCAGGAAGTGATGTGAGAGATTGGCGTGCCTTTGGTGATGATCTTTGCGTCCTCACAGTCCACTGGAGCAGTGCCAGCCAGATGATTGGAAGGTTACAAATGATACTCCCTTGTTCAGCAAATGGATTAGGGATAACTGTGGGATTGACTGAACAGTCAGTCTTACATCAGTGTGGGCAAAGTATTGCAGACGTTTCTGAGAGGCCGGATTTACAATTACTTAGAAAACAATGGTTTGATTAGACATAGTCAGCATGGCTTTGTGAGGAGCAGGTCATCCCTCAGAAACCTTATTGAAATCTTTGAAGATGGAAAAAGCACATTGATGAAGCGAGACCAGTAGATGTGGTGAACAAGGCGTTCGCCATTGTCGGCTCATTCAGAAGGTACAGAAGCATG